>NC_092713.1:314736649-315986649 GCF_047496885.1 Scyliorhinus torazame | reverse complement strand
CAAAATCTGTCTACCTATCTGCTCCTCTATCTCCCGCTGGCTGTTGGGAGGCCTGTAGTATACCCCCAACATTGTGACTGCACCCTTCTTATTCCTGATCTCTACCCATATAGCCTCACTGCCCTCTGAGGTGTCCTCTCGCTGTATAGCTGTGATACTCTCCTGAACAAGTAGCGCAACTCCGCCTCCCCTTTTACATCCCCCTCTATCCCGCCTGAAACATCTAAAACCTGGAACGTTTAGCTGCCAATCCTGCCCTTCCCTCAACCAGGTCTCTGTAATGGCAACAACATCATAGTTCCAAGTAGTAATCCAAGCTCTAAGTTCATCTGCCTTACCCGTAATGCTCCTTGCATTAAAACATATGCACTTCAGGCCACCAGACCCGCTGTGTTCAGCAACTTCTCCCCGTCTGCTCTGCCTCAGAGCCACACTGTCCATATTCCCTAGTTCTCCCTCAACGCTCTCACCTTCTGACCTATTGCTCCCGTGCCCACCCCCCTGCCATACTAGTTTAAACCCTCCCGTGTAGGCGGAGCTGTAGTCAATATATAGGAGTCTGATGCAGGAGTCCTTGTTGTCGAGATGCTCTAGGGATGAGTATAGGGCCAGGGAGATGGCGTCTGCTGTGGATCGGTTGCGGCAGTATGTGAATTGCACCATGGGCGAAATTCTCCCCCAACGGCGGGATGCCCGCCGACTGGCGCCAAAGCCGGCGCAAATCAGACGGGCATCGCGCCGGCAAAAAGGTGCGGAAGTCTCCGCATCTTTGGCGGCCTAGCCCCAACATTGAGGGGCTAGGCCGACGCCGGAGGGATTTCCGCCCCGCCAGCTGGCGGAAATGGCGTTTGTTGCCCCGCCAGCTGGCGCGGAAATGCGGCGCATGCGCGGGAGCGTCAGCGGCCGCTGTCAGTTTCCCCGCGCATGCGCGGGAGCGTCAGCGGCCGCCGAAAGTTTCCCGCGCATGCGCAGTGGGGAGAGTCTCTTCCGCCTCCGCCATGGTGGAGGCCGTAGCGGAGGCGGAAGGGAAAGAGTGCCCCCACGGCACAGGCCCGCCCGCGGATCGGTGGGCCCCGATCGCGGGCCAGGCCACCGTGGGGGCACCCCCCGGGGTCAGATCGCCCCGCGCCCCCCCCCAGGACCCCGGAGCCCGCCCACGCTGCCTGGTCCCGCCGGTAAATACCAGGTTTGATTTACGTCGGCGGGACAGGCAGTTTCTGGGCGGGACTTCGGCCCATCCGGGCCGGAGAATCCAGCGGGGGGTCCCGCCAACCGGCGCGGCTGGATTCCCGCCCCCGCCCAATCTCCGGGAGCGGAGACTTCGGCGGGGGCGGGGGCGGGATTCACGGCGGCCAATGGCCATTCTCCGACCCGGCGGGGGGTCGGAGAATGACGCCCCATATATTAAACCTTTGGACACTCAGACGGTTATTGAAAGAAAGATCAATCGCCTTCTGAAGACCAACTGTCATTCATATCAAACAAAATTGCAAACGTAACCGGTTAACTTTGAAATAATGTAATATAGACTGCTCACTACAGAGGTAAGGTATATTAGGTTATTATAGAGAATAGAAGGAAAACATAAGAGGCAGGTTCAAATGAACCGATACTCCTTTCCTGCGACCCTCAGGGAAGGGGAGAACAATTTCTGTTCTCTGCCCGTTTCGTCAAACAAGTGTCTCGAGACTTTTGTGAGCATGTTTTCCTTACTCTATGAAACGTTTTGTCGCACGAGATACTCTTGGATATCAGTGTTTAAGGATATTTCTCTCTTAGTTACGACGAACTGTTAATAGACTTACATTAAGGACAAACTGTTGGCAGACTTACCTTTTGTAGACTCTGTAACACTGTTTTATACTTTAAAATGTTCATAATAAAACCCCACTAAAATATGTCTGTGGATGTATTATGTTGAGTAAGTTTAAAATTCTTAGCAACTTATTAGGAAAAGTCTTAAGCAACAAGGATTCACGCTGAAAAGGTAACAGTTTAGTATAAGCGACTCTCCTGGAGAAATCTCCCACTAGAAAGTAACTGAAAGCGGGTTTACTGTTTCAGAGCTGGGAAAGTAATCTCACTCGAGTGAGAGCTGTCCCTGTTCTGTGCAGGAAGACAACTTTTCCTCATTCAATAGCTTAGTTATTACGATCAGAAACCCTGAATCATTCACACTGCTATGAGTGACATCATGGCGGCCTTGCTGTTAACACCTTAATCACAGATTTAGCAGACATATGGGCCGGGATTCTCCTAGCCCGCTCCGGGTCGGAGAATGGCCGGTGACGCGGGAAATTCCTGCCACGCCGCTGGGCCGTCGATTCTCCGGCGACTGGAGGATCGGCACCAATCGCGCCCATGCGGTTGCCACGGCAGCGGTCGGGGGCCACTGAAATAGGCCCCCGAGGCAAATCTCCGCGAGCGACCGGCCGAACTCCGCCGAGTCCTGCCGGCCTGGTTCCAACCTGGTACCACCCGGTGGGTGGTCGGACCCGCGGCCGCGGTGGACGTCCTGGTGGGGGGGCAGGGGGATCTGACTCCGGGGGGGGGGGTTCTCCACCGGGTTCCGGTCTGCGATCGGGGGCTTCCGATCGACCGGCGCCCGCGATCTGGTGGGGGCCTACCTCCTTCTGTGTGGGCCCGCTGTAAGTTCCCCGACATGTTGCTCCACGCCGGCGCGGAGGCGGCAACCACGCGCTTGCGCGGACCATCGCGGCCATGCATGGCCGCCTTTCGATGCCTGATCAGCGCGCAGCTCTCTGGCGCCGTGCTAGCCCCCTGAACACCGGTGAATTCCTGGGTCAGGAGGCCCGTTGATGCTGCCTTACACCACTCCGGTGTTTACGCCGGCGTCACCACTTGGCCAGGATTTCGGAGAATCCCGGCCATAATCTGTATAACCTACGTTCTTTTAATAACATTACTGCAAAAGACTTCTAACACAATATATATAAACATGTTTTACATTCATCACAGGTGTTCTGTCTGATCTGATCTTGGGGGTGGTCAGTTGGCTGGGGGAGGGTGTAGTCAGGTTGGCAGATATTTGAGCATCGTGGTTAATGGGAGTGCCATGGGGGTAGTCAAGGCGTCATGGGGGCAGTCGGGGAAGAGTCAAGGAGTGAGTCAGGATTATCAGGGGGGAGATTGAGAGGTCAGTTGTGCAGTTACCTCGGAGTTAACAGTAAAACATTTCCGGCATAACCATGCAGGCAATCCCATGAAACACTTTGAAATCTCCAACTCTCTCCAGGAGGCATATACATTCACACAGTGTCCTAGGGAGCAGGAGAATTGCCTGTCAGAAGCTCTAACTTTCTGGGCAAATCCCATGGAGATCACAGCATCAGGACCAATGTAGGGCCCTGAAGCACATCTTGGGTCACATGTCCAGTGACCGATGATCTGGAGACCAGGAGATCTGGGCGATGTGTTAGGTTCTGGTCATCAAAACATAAAAGAGAAGTTCAAGCATTGGTTACCATGCAAGGACAATCCTCATAATAGATTCCTAACATTTGCCGTCAGATATGGCTGTTATAGCTTTGTTGTTTTGGTGAACTGTTAAACCAATATCCCATCTGCCCACTACCGTATGTTAACAATCCCATGACACCATACCTAATGGGTGGCATGGTGGAACAGTGGTTAGCACTGTGGCCTAACAACGCCAGGTGTCCGGGTTCAATTCCAGCCTCGGGTGACTGTCTGTGCAGAGTTTGCACGATCTCCCTGTGTCTGCGTGGGTTTCTTGCAAGGGTGGATTGGCCATGCTAAATTGCCCCTTAGTGTCCAGGGACATGCAGGTTAGGTATGGTTACAGGGATGGGCTGGGGAAAGCGAGGGAGTGGACCTGGGGAGTGTGTTTTTTCGGAGGGTCGGTGAAGACCTGATGGGCCGAATGCACTGTAGAACTTTTGGGCGGGATTCCCACCCCGCCGCCCCCACCCCGCCGCCCCGATGCCGGCTGCCGTATTATCTGGTGCCATTTTTCGGGCATTGGCAGCGTCCCGCCCGGCAATTCTCCGGGCCCAGATGGGCCGAGCGACCGTCCATTTTTGCCCAGTGCCACCGACGTGGGTTACGTATGGTCCCACACGGCGGGACCTGGCAGGTAAGTCGGCGGGTCGGTCCTCGGGGGGGGGGGGGGGGGGGCGCAGTGTATCCGACCCTGGGGGGCCCCCATGGTGGCCTGCCCCATGATCGGAGCCCACCGATCTGCGGCTGGCCTGTTCCGTGGGGGAACTTCTTCCTTCCGCTCCGGGCCCCAGTCGAGCTCCGCCATGGCCAGCGCGGAGAAGAGAAGCCCAGGCGCATGCGCCAAAATACGGCAGAAGGTCTGCGCATGTGCGGAATGACGGCGGCGGTTCCGCGCATGTGCGAGATCATGACGGCTGTTCCGCGCATGCGTGAACTCGCGCAGTCTCTTCAGCGTCTGCCGGAGTGGCGCCAACCCCTCTGCCGTCCACCTAGCCCCCTAGACAGGTGAGAATTCCTCACCTTGGGGGCATGTTGACGCCAGAGTCGTTGCCGCCGGTTTTCCCGCCGGCGTGGGGACTTAACCGATGGAAAGGAGAATCCCGGCCCCTATATCCAAGAAAAGTGAGTTCACTCTGGGCTTGTGCTAAATATTCATACCTCAATCGATGTCATGGAAATAGATTACCTGATCATTTATCGCATTGTTCTTTGTGCGAACATGCACAAATTAGCTGTGGATGGGGAGGATTTTCCTGTACAGTCCACAGTTCAAATTCTTGTGGACGATATAGAACATTTGGTGGATCAAGGAAAAATCTGTTGACTTTGGGTGGGAATTTCTGTTGGGCAAGATTGAGAACTCCCAATGCTTGGTTTCCACACTACAACAGTGACTACATTTCCAAATTCCTTCACTTACTGTAACACACTTTCCAACAAGCTAAGTTCATGAAAGACACTATGTAAAAGCAATTCCTTCTTACTCTCACAATGATTGGATCAATTTTCCAATAGTTGTGTGAACAATTAATAAAATCAAACCGATTACTTACTTAATCATTGCAAAAATAAACCTCAGAATATATCGATCATATACTCATAAATATATGAGCAGAAGATGTTGTATCTCTTGGGTTTGTTTTTATTTTTTATACACAGCCTACACAAACTCTGAATCAATCTAAATTCAACATGAGCTAACAGACAAATGATACATAAAATAAAAATGTAGATTTCACATCAAACAGTCAATACAACAAAGATAAATCTTACACGGCCACCGCACCCACATCATTCCCCGCAGACCTTTGCATCTACAAAGCTGGACAGTTCTACAATATAACATTCTTTGTTCACACAGAGTAGATCAGGAGTCCCATGGAGACCAGCTTTCCGGTGTGAGTTTTACGAGTCTCATTATCATCAGCAAGGCATGCTTCTACAACCTCTCTCTCCCCTTGGTGCAGGGTGGTCCAGTTGATGTGTGTTTCCACAGTTCCTTTTCAGCTGACCAACAATGAGACCCTGATTCGCAGTTTGGTCACTTCTCGGTAAACATCCATCTCTTTAGCGCCTCCAAGTTTTCCAGTTTTCCACTTCTTAACCAGCTTGCACTGTACTTTGAAGACTTCTTGCTTCCCATTCTGCCTAACAGGATAACTGACCATTTCTTGAGAGTGTTTTCCTCCTTCTCTCACAATAATTCCCTGTGCTTTTCTCTCTACTTTCTCCTTATGTCTGCATTTGTGTGCAGACTGCCTTCGCCCTCCAGCTCTCCTGCTTATAGCTCTCCTTTTTGTCAGCAGCTTTCTTTTGGGGCTGCCAGGCATGTGGTTTCTTTCTTAACTGCCTTCCTGTTGGTGCCACTTTCAGATTGAAGACCACCAGGTCTCATGCATCAGTATTTCTTACTAACCAAGAAAATTACAATTGAACCTCTGCAATTGATGAAAACTCTTAAAAGTCCTTTTTAAAAAGAATTACAGATTCCATTGCCAATTTAAAGAAATTACTGATTATTCTGATGGTATTTTTCTTGGTCAAAGGTCATCGCTGGAGTTGCACCGAAAATCCCTCTTTGCTCTGCTCATCATTTTCTCCCCTGGCTGGTTACCAACAGTGTTATGGTTCCTTGCCACATGCCCCCCTTCCTCCCTCTGTCTCTCGGCAATGTTTTTGCTTCTGTTCTGTGTTACGTACACCCCCCATCCCCAGGTGAGATGTGAGGGTGCATTGAGCATATAACATACAGTGCAGAAGGAACCCACTCGGCCCATCGAGTCTGAACCGACCCACTTGAGCCCTCACTTCCACCCTATCCCCGTAACCCAATAACCCCTCCTATCCTTTTTTGGACACGAAGGGCAATTTAGCATGGCCAGTCCACCTAACCTGCACGTCTTTGGACTGTGGGAGGAAACCGGAGCACCCGGAGGAAACCCACGCAGACACGGGGAGAACGTGCAGACTTCACACAGACAGTGACCCAGCAGGGAATCGAACCTGGGACCCTGGCGCTGTAAAGCCACAGTGCTAACCACTTGTGCTACCATGCTGCCCACTCACTCTCACTCTCATTCTTTAAAATAATTTTTCCAATTAAGGGGTATTTACTGTGGCCAATCTGATATCCTGAGCAGTGTTGTGTTGTGGGGGTGAGACCCGCGCAGACACGGGGAGAATATGCAAACTCCACATGGACAGTGACCCGGGGCCAGGATCAAACCTGGATCCTCGGTGCCATGAGGCAGCAGTGCTAACCACTGCACCACCGTGCCACCCCGCCTCTCACTCTCTTGACTTAGTCATTAGTGTCCTGGCTGTTAGGATAATGACTTCATCTTTTGCACAGGATACACCTTAGATTATGCAGAGAAAGAGCAAGTTACCAGAGATGAGGATTTTGCTGTGTTGCAATGATCATGTGCCTAACACATTGCCAGGGTGCATTCATGTGTAAAGATCTGGAGGGCTGCTGGTGTATTTGGAAATTGAAGGGAGTGGTGCACGGGTATTACCAACATTATTTACAGAATAGTGTGTTTTTCAGAGCAGACTGAGAGGAATACAATTGCCTCATTTACATAGAATTTACAGTGCAGAAGGAGGCCATTCGGCCCATCGAGTCTGCACCGGCTCGTTGAAAGAGCACCCTACCCAATCCCACACCTCCACCCTATCCCCATAACCCAGTAACGCCACCCAACACTGAGGGCAATTTTGGACACTAAGGGCAATTTTAGCATGACCAATCCACCTAACCTGCACATCTTTGGACTGGGGGAGGAAACTGGAGCATCCGGAGGAAACCCACACACACACACGGGGAGAACGTGCAGTCTCTGCACAGACAGTGAATCAAGCCGGGAATCGAACCTGGGACCCTGGAGCTGTGAAGCAATTGTGCTAACCACTATGCTACCGTGCTGCCTCAGTAGTTCACAGTAGTTTGCCACAGTAGTTCCACTCATGCCCTTTGGTTCCATATATTGACACAGAATCTGCATCCATCATTGATGAGATTGTCAGTTGAGGCTGGACATATCTGTGTTCTCCCTCATTGCTGCAACTCCCTAACCTGCTGTTGGTCATTGTTCTGAAGATGTGCTGCACAGAATATTAATTTGTAGTTTTATCAGCTCGTCATATGTATCTATTGAGCCATTTAAAAAAAAACACTTTTGCTAAACATGAAGTAGCAGTTAATTTACACCCTGTAAAATTTCATTCCATTGAGATGAAAAGTCTACGGAGACCCCCAACCGAGACACTGCCACCGCTGGAGGTGTGAGCTGCTTGCCTATCTCATCAAGATGGAGGGTGGATTCAGGAGTCAATGGCTGGGACACTGAAGCAATTAATCACGTCAGCTATGAAGCAATGGCTGAAAGAAAATTACATCCGGCTGCATCACAGCTTGGGATGGCAACTGCGGTGAACTCAGCCCAACTCACCACAAAAGCTTGCCACCCTCACCTTGATTCTGTCTACAAATCCCGCTGCCTGAGGAAGGCAGACAGCATTGCCAGAGACCCCTCATACCCAGGCTTTGCCCTCTTCCAGACCCTTCTATCAGGCAGAAGATACAGAAGTCTGAAGAACCACACATCCAGACATAGGAACAGCTTCTTCCCCACAGCTACTAGACTCCTCAACGACTCCCCCTCGGACTGATCTGTTCCCTGCAAGAACACTATTCACAGCGCCCTATGCTGCTCTTGTTTGGCCCTTGTTCTGCACTGTAACCAGTCACTATTTGTTGATGAACCACTGTCAATGTATTCTGTCGATTATTGCTTTGTCTACTATGTACGTACTGTGTACGTTCCCTTGGATGCACATAAATACTTTGCACTGTACTTCGGTACATGTGACAATAAATATCAATCAATTAATCAATCAATGAGCTAGTCCTCCACATGCTTTGGAACATACAACCAACATGGCGCAAAATCATGGGCGGGATTCTCCGTTGCCCGACGGTCAAATCTGGAACGGCGATCAGGTGGAGAATGGCCCCCGACGTGGAAATCGCGGTTGCTGCCTGTTTGACTCCGGGTCTCGATGCACCGCCCCTCCAAATCGGCTTCATTGAGACGCGCGCCGCATGCAGTCGCAACCCTGTTGGAATATCATTGTCAGTCTCACCTGCGATGCTCCACCTCCGATGGCCGAGTTCCCGACGGCACAGTCCACATGTGCTCTCAGCGCTCGTAAGCCTGGCTTGGCGGCTGCGGAGGGAGAGAGAGGGAGGGCGGACAGTGTCCTGCACCGCCACACTCCGGCGAGAGCTGTGATGGTGGCCGAGGGGCATCTGCTAGGGCTGGGGGAGTGGTGGGGTGTGGCTACGAGGTGGGCTGTGGGGTAGGGGTGGGCGGGTACGTGGTCCAGCGCAACCAGCGCCATCTTTTCTGGTGTAATCGGTGCGTGTCATGGGGGTGTAGGCGTACACCCCTCTGCAGCTTGTCAGCCCTGCGCGTGTTCCGCGATTCTCCCACCATTTCTCATGCGTTCTGTGGGTGTTTCACGCGGCGCCGGTGCTAGCCTCTTACCGGTAGCAGAATCGGTGCGGGTGTGGCGGCGATTTTTCCGTCGTGAAACACCACGGATCCTCGGTTGCCGTCGGCACTGAGCCGCAGGGACGGAGAATCCAGCCCCTGTAACACAGGGTTGTGCGAATTGGGATCTAAGCAGTGGGCACACAGGTCGCCACAGGAGCAGGGGTCTCCCCCTCCCGCACGTCTCTCTTTACTACGTTTAATTCATGTCTGCACCCTGTTTAGTCGGCCAAAGTATCTGCATCACTGCAGCAAACAGACTCTACTAAACGGAATTGTCTACAGCATTGATTCCAGGGGAAGAGAGGCTTCCGACATCCATAACTGAAAAACAACTGTTTCAAGAAAGAACCAGAGTCCAGGTACAATCAGTGAATCTTTTTTAAACTTTCCCCTCATTGAATCTGCACTTTAACTTGACCAAGTTTAACAGCTGATACTTTGTAAAGTTGTGTTTTTTGCCGCGTGCTTGTGGTTTGAAGGTGTGTTTGCAGCATTTCTGGGAAGCAGGACGCAGACGTACATTTTTATCATAGAATTTTATAGTGTAGAAGAAGGCCATTCAGCCCATCGAGTCTGCACCGGCCCTTGGAAAGAGCACCCTACTTAAGCCCACACCTCCACCCTATGCCGTAAACTAGTAACCCCACCTCACCTTTTTGGATACTAATGGGCAATTTATCATGGCCAATCCACCTAACAGCATGTCTTTCGGGACTTGTGGGAGGAAACCGGAGCACCTGGAGGAAACCCAAACAGACACGGGGAGAATGTGCAGACTCCGCACAGACAGTGACCCAAGCCGGGAATCGAACCTGGGACCCTGGAGCTGTGAAGCCACAGTGTTAATCCCTGTGCTACCGTGCTGCCCACTTTCAGTATTTTTATTTGAGAGGGTTTTATTGCAATAAAGCTAACTCTTTACACGTTTAACTCAAGAATACCTGTCTGGCTAAACCCTCTGACAGGTCCACAAGGTGGCACACAGTTAAGTACTTAATGAATTGGCAAAATCACATCCTTGTTAAATTCAAACCTCTGTGAGAAGCAACTGGGGAGCGGGGGAAAAGAAGTCGGATCCCCCCTCCTCATCTCTGTTCCCACTCCCCACTTGGTTCGAACAGATGTTCGAATTTAAAAAGGGTGTGATGATGCCAATTCAGAATGTATTTGTTATCACCCTCAGAGTGGTCCCAAGATAGGGACAATTAGACCCCCTCTAAATACGAGTTCCCCCGGTAACGAGGAGGTGGGGTTTCCCCCTTGACTGAGAGCTCCACTCTCTCGCGTAAACCCCCCCCCCCGCCTGGGAGCAGGTCGGGGAGGAGGCTCTTCGGGGAGTGGCGAGTGTAACATTGTGAATAAATGGACTCTTCATTTTTCTACCTGGCTGATCCATGTGTGCAGATTCTACACTGTCGAGGAGAATGGAATTAGCTGCGCAGTCCTTCACCCCGTCTCCACGTCGATTTTGTGGGACCATTCTAGGGAGCAATGTTCCACATCGCCGTGGACGCCCAATCCAAGTGGATTGACGTTTACAAAATGCAGAGCATGACACCTCGAGCCACCATAGACCGACGGCGGTAATTATTCAGCATGCACGGGATGCCAAAGATGCTGGTCTCAGATAATGGGACAGCATTTACAAGCTTGGAGTTTGGGATCCCTCACCATCGGGGACATTCTTTCTGAACCTACCCTGTCTAATCCTGTTAGAATTTTATAAGTTTCTATGGAGATCCCCTCTCACTCTTCTAAACTCCAATTGAAATAATCCTAAACCGACTTTGTCTCTCCTCCTATGACAGTCCCGCTATCCCAGGAATCAGCCTGGTAAACCTTTGCTACACTCCCTCCATACCAGGTGATGGGTTAATGGCAGGACGGTTATCACACTGCCAAGTGGCGTGAATTTAAATCTCAGTCTAATCCTCTTCCTGCACCTAATGGTGCACAGAGTGAGAGTTCTGTCTGTTCCATGGCTCGGAATTCCCAGAACAGGTCTGTTGTCAGAGGATTAGTCCTTGAGGGCTGCCACTCCGCTTGAAGTGTCGCTGTTCAGGAGCGTCTCCTGCTCTTACCCCCAGCCAGTGACATGTTTGGAAGTGTTGCTCTTTTTAGCCTTAGTTTATTAGCTCTGATTATGTCACCTTTGCTCACTAGTCGCCAGGTATCTTTCTGATACCGCCACGTGGTTCAAGCTCGAGTTATGATTAATAAGTCAGCACACCGCTTAGTAAGATTGAAATCAACGGTCATTTATTATATACAACAAGTAATGATTACACAATAATCCTACTATCTATATCGAAACCTACCACTACTGGCCAATACTTAACTTTAGGAAGGGCCCACCAGGTCAGGGAAACAAATGGCTTATCGAATCGGATCTGGCCTGCGGGATTCAAAAAGGCTGATACAGGTCGATGGCTAAGAGTCTTTATCGGGTAGCGATCGCTGGAGTCAAACTCACTGTTTCTTTGTTGATGTTCTTGCGAAGGTCTCGAGCAGGAGAAGAAGGGAGAGAGAGAGCGATCTGAACTTGGCCCCTTACTTTATAGGGCCCAGGGGCTTCCCGCCTCACGGGGCGGCCCTTGACCCTGAGTCCCAAGTGATTGGACTTGTTCCCAATCACTGTGTTCGATATGTCCAATAACGGGGCGAATTCTCGATCGGGGGGTGGTCGTTCACCTGTCTTTGTTTCGGCCACTGCAGGCGCCGACAGGTCTGGCCCGGCATTCAATTGCTAATATGTTGCAATTGTTCCCGGGGATAGCCGATTAAACTGCAGGTATCTGGGTTGATGTGCTGCTAATAGTCTTGAGTATCGATCTGGGCCGACTTCCCAAGAGCCGAATACGCTATTCTGTCTGCAGCTGTCAGTTTGTGTCCTGTTGGCTGCTTTTCCCATCAGCCTTTTCGGTTAGCCATTTTAAATCGGGCTTTGGCCAAATTAATAGGGAATCAGCCATTTTAGGTGGCTACAGAAGGAATTATAGTTTGACACACTCAACCTTTTTGGCCGCGTTACAAACAGACGATCCTTGGTGAACAAGTCCTGGGGTTCACCAAGGATTGTCTGTTTGTAACGCGGCCAAAAAGGTTGAGTGTGTCAACCCGAACCGGGAGTTTGTGGCTCAGGAACAGCGACCGAATTAGCCACAAGACCTCCCTTAAATCTCGTGCATGCTCATTAAAATAGCTGCTCGCCAGAATCTCCCCACACCTTCCAATCTTTCGTCACGCCAGTGTGAATTACGTCGGCCCCAAACCTGTTTGAAAATGTGCGGCACGCACAAGTCAGACCTCAGTTTGCTCGTGAACTTTGAGATGAGTGTAAAATACGTAGCCTACCTGCCATAGTGCTGCACCGCTCTTGTGATGAGCACCACCCCGCTGAGGTCCTAGAGTTGGTCCCCTCCTGCTCTTTGCTGACGTTGTCGACATGCGCTGCGGGACCAATGCCACCGGTTAACACACTGACCAGCACTGTGTCCTGGATTGGAGAGTGCAAATATTGGCCCAATCTCCTAGCCTATCTATATCAGTCTGAAAAATCTTTATCTCCTCTTCACCGCCTGCTTTTCCACCTATTTTGGTATCATCTTTAGTATTGTTTAGGGATAAGGGGGACCCACGGAACTCTGGCTGAAGACATGGTGCGTTGTCCTCAGAGCTATTCCAATACGAGGTACAACACTGCTCACAGCTCCACACCCCCCCCACCCATATAGAGCAGTACATATGTCTTCCGAAGATACGTTTCAGGTGCTTTGTCAGCTCGGCTGGCTCACTGCAAAACATTCCCAATAAGGTTTCCCGCAACATCTCAGTGTGTTGTTTCCACAATCTGGCAATGCAAAGAGGTGATCACTTGCCAGAGGGCGATCTAGAGGAGGATGAGAACCCTTCGGAGGGTAACAATCCGGAGTCCAGGAAGCTCAGGAGGCTGCTGAGGGAGAGTATGAACATGAAGACCCCATGGAGGAAGGACGATGTGGAAGTCATGGCCATGACACTATAATTGCTGACAGATTCCAGGAAGAGCGAAGTGAAGTGAGGGCAAAAGCAAATGACCGCGGATGCTGGAATGTGAAACAAAAGAGAAAATGCTGGAAAATCTCAGCAGGTCTGGCAGCATCTGTAAGGGGAGAAAAGAGCGAACGTTTCGAGTCCGATGACTTTGTCAAAGCTAACAACAGAGAAAGTGGGAAATATTTATACTGTGGAGGGAGAATGAAAGATGAGTCATAGCCACAGAAACCCAGGGAAACCGGGTGCTAATGGCCACAGAAACCAACGGGAAAGAGTGCGAATGGCAGTCCCCAGAGAGGACAAAAGATGTGAAAGGTCAAACAGCAGGGAAATGGGTCGAGGTGGATTACGCCCAGTGAGGACGAGATCCCTGCGACGTCTCACGGGATTTTGTTAAATCCCGCGAGGCGTTTCGAGCGTCGCATATCTCGCGAGAGGCCTCAAGCTGACTATGGTCATGCCCATGGATAAGTGCCTGACCAAAGGCTGCACTGTAGGTTTCCTCACGCGTCAACAACCTTTAATTGACACGAGGTGTTTTACTATCAGCCTCTCCTCAGAGCTTCCTTTTTTAAAAGCCGGGGAAATTTTCTTTCCTTCCTTCTTTGTTTTCCTCTACAGCCTGTCTCAGCTTCAACAGCCTGCATTCTACCTCCCCCTCGCCTCAGAGAATTACCAGATCCAAGGCTACTATGGTCGCTGGGTTAACTCGCCGCCTGTGGGGGCAGCTGCCTGTCTACCTTTGGGAGGCCTGAACAGAAATGACCATTGATGAGACCAAGTGCAGTCGCGGGTGGTTCTGCCAGCGCCCACCCTGCTGGTCAGAATGGGCGCAGCTCGCGCCATTCATCACGCACAGTTAAGTATTCGGCTGAATCACCTGGCGAGTTGGCAGATGATCAGGCCGTCACCGCCGGCTGGTGGGTACAAAGGTCCGGACACCATATTTAAACTCCAATCCGACGCGTAATTCTCTCCCTCTCTCCGGACCACCTGCCTTCAGGAAACTTGCAGCGACCTCTTCCTGCCACCGCTAAAGCTGAAACCTTCAAGAGAAGGCAGCACCCTACTTCACCCCCCTCCCAAACGCTCGAGACCTCGATCGGAGGACTGCGGGAGCACAGACATGGCCCGTACCCCAGGGATGCCTCGAGGAAACGTAGCAACTATGTGTCTCTAGTCTGGGAGGTCATCGCAGAGCAGGCCAACCCGACACCCATTGCCTGAAGCACCAACCAGGGCAGGAAGAGAAGGAGTGATGTCATCTACCCCGCCTGGTGTGTACACAGGGTTCTCGCGGCATCCAGAAGATTTCGGCCATGCTTGGGAGACCTTGCCAGGGCGTCATTTAGGTTTCCACAAACGTGGACCAGTCATATTGCCACCTGGAAGGGGGTCTCCCAGTCCATTACAGACCCCAGATGGTCAGGGGCAGGGCAGGGTGGCACCCTGCCACTTCCTCTGGTTCCCGGGCTCCTTGGCATTGTCAGCCTGGTGCCCTGACAGGGCCACCCAAGCACCCAGGCAGTGCCACCTTAGAACGACCAAGATTGGAGGGGCATTGCCATGGTACCAGGGTGGTAGTACTAGGGTGACCCGGAGCCAGATTGGCTATGCCAGGGATTGGGCCTGGGAGGGGAGGGGGGGGGGGAAGGAGTCCTTACCAGGTGTAGGGGGGTGTAAGGGGGTATTCCTGGGGGCTGCCCCAAAGTTCTGTGAGAAGGGAGGGGGTCGGAAGTGGGGGAGAGCTGAAAGGGGGGTTATTAAAGATCGGGAAACCTGTGAAAATGGCACCCAATCTGCGAGTAGCATTTCTTGCTCGCCAGCCAGCAGAAAACAACTCAAGCGTGGCCTCGGTGGAGAAAAGCTCCCCGAGGTAAAAAAAACCCGGCAAAGTGTCGTTAAATAGTGGGGTGCCTCTCCGCGCTGCAACCATTCAGAAACACCCTGCTAAACACACCCAAAACCAGGCATAGATTTTTTCTGGTTGAATCGCGGCCACAGAGTTAAGAGTCAAAGGTGCGACTCTCCCGAATAAAAACAAAGTCTGCTGCCAGTGGGAATAGCGGAACGTTCCGTGTTGGCACCAGCAATGCTACTCAGGGGGGACTCACAGCCATCTAGACATTTTTTGGCGCCGAGCGGGTTTTGCACCAGCAATGAGAGGGGCAGGTTCTAAACCCTCTGACAGGTCCACAGAGATCGCGACACTCTTTTAAAAATATGGTGCCCCAATTTGAAAATAATATTGCAGCTCCCCACCCATTGCTGACAAGGTTCCCCACAATCACTGGCAAGGCCACTCCCCCCAATTGCTGGTGAAGCCCCTCCCCCCATCGAACACCCTATTCTGGGCTCACCAAATGCCCCTCCCTCTTTCAGGCCACCCCTCTGTCGCCCCTTCAGGACCTCCTCAGTTCCGCCCTTGGCAACTGCTCTCGGCCCAAGATCGCAAGAAACTGCAGAGTGTGGTGAACTCAGCCCGATGCATCACACAAGCTTGCCACCCCCACATTCATTCTGTATACACCTCCCGCTGCCTCAGGAAGGCAGACAGCATTGTCCGAGACCCCTCACACCCAGCTGTGCCCTCTTCCAGACCCTTCCATCAGGCAGAACATACAGAAGTCTGAAAATTCGCACATCCAGCTTCTTCCCCACAGCTACCAGACTTTTCAACGACTCTCCCTCAGACTGATCTGTTCCCTGTAAAAACACTATTCACGGCGTCCTGTACTGCTCTTGCTCATGTATTTATTTTGTTTGGCCCTTGTTCCGCGCTGGAACTAATCACTGTTTGTCGATATACTTTGCCGATTATTCTTTTTGTCCACTGTGTGCATACAGTGTACGTCCTGTTGGCCGCAGAAAAATACTTTTCACTGTATTTCGGTACATGTGACAATAAATCAATCAATCAATCAACCAATCAAACTCAATCAATTCATGCCACGCCCCTTGTCAGTGCCAGCCTGGTGCCTTGGGCTCCGAAGGGGGCAAGTGGGTGACTGAGTAACCTCTCTGTTACTTCCCTCCAGGGTGTTGAGGGGGTCCTTCTGGGGATGTGGTGGGGTGGGTTGGGCTGAGCTGGAGGAGCTCAGGTCAGGGGTCTTTCCCATCATGTGGGTTATATGGCAGGACTTCCCTCCTTGTAGCTTTGTGTTGGGGGTGAATGTGTTCTGTCTGAGTGCTGCCCCTACACCTGCTCTTTCTCGGAAGCACTTCGGAACAAAGAAAAATCCTCTTTAGAAAAAAACTTGTGTGAAACAGAACCTGCTCAAAGGAGGGAGCACTTCAGAGTTGATGGACTGTGAAGAGCTCTCAAAAAAAATCTAAGCTAACTCCTCCTTTGAAATAGCCTGGACCTGCCAATGAAAACGCCTGTGAAGGTAATGGATAGTGAATTTGAAGTTAATCAATGGAGTTCAAAGCATTTAGACTTCTAGCATGCCCAGCGGCTGGAAAAAGTGAAAGCGGAATTAAATTGAATGTGAAAAAAGCACTTCTAATGTTTCCAACACATCACAGGAAAGACTTTCACCTTCGTCTGATATTGACATGTTTGGGGAGACATCAAAGGGTTCTAATACTTAGCACTGCTGCCTACAGCACTGAGGACCTGGGTTCGAATCCCGGCCCTGGGTCACTGTCCATGTGGAGTTTGCACATTCTCCCCGTGTCTGCGTGGGTTTCACCCCCACAACCAGGTGTGCAGGATAGGCGGATTTGTCACACTAAAAAAAATTGCGCCTTAATTGGAAAAAATTACTGGGTACTCTAAATTTATAAAGAAAAAAGCTTAAAAAAAAGAAAAGGGTTCTAACACATCAGAGAGAAGCCTTTTAACTATAACTTGACCTGCTGAAAGACAGTTTAATGATTTTAAAAGCTGCCAAGGGAAGACCTCCACCTGGCAAAGACCCTCCGCCTGAGCCCCTCCATTCAGCCCAGCCCAGCACACGTCCCCCCCCCACAAACCGCCACCTCCCCTGAAAGACCCTCCTCGACACCCTGGAGGTAAATGCAGACTGGGCACTCACTCCCGTGCCTCACCTTGGAGTCCATGGCAACAGGTCCTCACTTGTCAAGACCTGCACTAATTCACGCCCGTGTAACGTCTGGCTGGGGGGGGGGGCAAAAGCATCCCAGGGGGCCGGTGAAGCGGGTTTCCTGACTGATCATTACCTTCAAATGAATGTAAATGAGAAGTTAGCATGTTTGCTCCCGCTCTGGGTGAGAAGCTGATCGGGGTCGGCGGAACAGGCTGAGAGACTCACAGTGGGTTTGACCCCCACCCCCGGTGAGAATCCTGTTTTGGCTCTGACGCCCTATTCAATGGTCCATCTTGATCCCCGCATGGGGGCTGGCGCCCATGGTGAATCGCCCGCATAGAGTTTCACAGCATGGAAAGAAATGCTGTGGCTCATCGTGTCTATGCCGCCCATCAAACACCTACCCATTCTAATCCCAATTTCCAGCACTTGGCCCATAGCCTTGTACGCTATCGCGTTTCAAGTGCAGTTGGACACTGTGCCCGCTGAAGGTGAGATGCAGAAAGGGAGCCCTGACACTGTGCCAGAGATTAAAATCAAATTACAGCCTACCAATGGCATCGGAGTCAGGTTTTGTAAAGGCCCCTGGGGTTGAATGATGCTATTTCGGTGTTAGAGAGGCAGACAGAGAAGCATTACACATACAAACGCAGAGCAGCTCAGCCCTAGAGGTCTGTGGGCAAAAGCCAGTGGGAGCAAGAAAATCTCCCTGCGCCCACGGGTAAACTCTGACCTAGCCGCCAACAGCAATGTAACAAAAATCAAGAGGCTTTAAACAACACATTCTCAGAATTTCAAGAAAGAAAAGGGCACCGCATTCTAACGCAAACATCATCGTTAATGCCTGACTCCAATAACAAGAAAAATCACAACTCTAATGCAAGAATAATCTTGCCCAATGATTTTGCTTGTAACCATCACCTGAAAGCTCGCAATCCAGACTCTAACTCAGTTTAGAATTGCCTGGGTAGCGAATCCGCAATGGAACATAACTGATTCAATTAGATTAAATGCGAGACAGGGTGTGCATGTGTTTCTTACATTTTCTATTATTTTTGAACACCTTGTAATGAAACGCGGCGACGAGCCCCGGATCATTCCCCCATGAGGTGGAGGTGCTGCAAAGATGCGCTGTACGGATTATTAATTTGTGATTTCATCAGATGGTCAAACATATATCTATTGAGCCATTTTTTGAAAAAACCTTTTTTCTAAACAGAGGAAGCGGGCTTGAAGTCGTGGTTAATTTACACCTGCGAAATCATCTACTATTCCATGGAGATGAAAAGTCTACGGAGACCCCAACGGAGACACTGACACCACCGGAGGGGTGAACTGCTCCTTCCTGCCTCATCAAGATGGAGGGTGGATTCAGGAATCAGGCTGGGACACTGAAACAATTAATCATGTCAGGTATGAAGCAATGGCTGAAGGGAAGCTACATGAGCTCGTCCTACATATGCTTTGAAATATATAACCAACATGGTACAAAGTCATGTAACACAGGGTTTGGGAATTGGGATCTAAGCAGAGGGCACACAGTTTGCCAGAGGAAGCAAGGTTAGCCCCTCCTCTCTTTTAACAATGTTTCATTCATGTCTGCACCCTGTTTAGTTGACCAAAGTGTCGACAAACTCATTTGTTTATGCCGAGTTGAACTTAACTTTGATGATGAATACTCAAAGTCATCCAGTGATAACAAACTAATTTATTGAGTAACTAATCAATTTACTTGTGAGTTTGATTCTTCAATACATTTACTAGTAGTCAAATTAAACAAGATAGAATTAGATTAACTATGATTATTATACTATACACTCTGAGCTTACCATACTTCTGGGGCGGGATTCTCTCCTACCTGGCGGGGTGGGCCGTACCGGCGCCGAGGAGTGGCGTGAACCACTCAGGCATCGGGCCGCCCGGAAGGTGCGGAATCCTCTGCACCTTCAGGGGTAAGGCCGGCGCCAGTGGGGTTGGTGCCGCACCAGCTGGCACCGAAGGGCTTGGCACCGCGCCAACCTGCGTTGCAGGGCCTCCGCTGGCCAGCGTGAGTTGGCGCATGCGCGGGAGCGCCAGCATGTACCGAAAATGGGCGGCCACTTGGCCCATTGCGGGGCGGAGAATTGCCGGGGGGGCCACTGCCAACGGCCCCCGACCTGCGCGACACGATTCCCGCCCCCGCTGAAAAAGGCGGAGACTCCGGCGGCCGGCGGTGGGGCGGGTTTCACGTCGCCGCCACCCCCCCCCCCCCCCCGCCTCCGGTGATTCTCCGGCCTGGTGGGGGGGTCGGAGAATCCCGCTCCAGTTCTCTAGCCACAATACACCCGAAGAGAGCGGGAAAACAGATTGAGGTTGTTTATATGCTCATTATTAGTGTTGCCCTCTAGTGATCATCTGACTGTACTGCCTGCACATTAACCCTCCATGTATTTACATATACAGAGATCACTACATTCATCACTGCAGCAAACAGACTCCATAAAACACTGTGGGATTGTCTACAGCATTGATTCCAGGAGAAGAGAGGCTTCCGACATCCATAACTGAAAAGCAACTGTTTCAATAAAGAACCAGAGTCCAGGTACAATCAGTGAATTTTTTTTAAACATTCCCCTTATTGAATCTGCACTTTAACTTGACCAAGTTTAACAGCTGATACTTTGTTAAGTTGTGTTTTTTACCCGCGTGCCTGTGGTTTGAATGTGTGTTTGCAGCATTTCTGGGAAGCAGGACGCAGTCGTACATTTTTATCACTTTTAGTATTTTTATTTGAGAGGGTTTTATTACAATAAAACTAACCCTTTACATATTCAACTCAAGAATACCTGTCTGGCTTATTCCTCACAAGGTGGCACACAGTTAAGTACTTAATGAATTCGCAAAATCACATCCTTGTTGAATTCAAACCCCTGTGAGAAGCAACTGGGGAGCGGGGGAAGAAAAGTCGGATCCCCCCTCCTCATCTGGCCGTAACAGTCACCCAACATCCAAACATCTCCCCGCACCCCCTCCCACTGTGATTGGAGAGCACATTGATTCTTTGTTCTCAGATTGGAAGATTTTTGACATAGAAATGCCTTATGTCAATGTCCAATATTTTTACAACGAGCAACTGAGAGCGAAATACAAAAACACCATCATTCGAATGTCGTTCTGATGTTTATTCTTGGTTGCCTGCAGCATGCCCTGGAGGTCCTTTTGACTTCCTGGCGACCCATGGTCAGTTCTGGAGGGTAATTACCCTGGTTCCTGGTCTTTCTCCCAGTGGACCTTTTAACTCATTTCGGGGTTTTTTTCGGACTCTGAGTTCTGCACGGATCAGGAGCTACATTTGCTCACAATGCTCTACACAAAAGCAGCATTGGTGTGGAGCAAAAAGGCAATTCATTGGTTGTGCAGCATTTTTAGATGTCCCAAAGATGTAAAATGGCCAATATGAAACTGGGATTGCGATTTGATTATTGGGCAATCCAGATTCCTAATCCTGAGAATTTAGCCTGGATTTTCATGACGACAGACAGGCTCTCGGTCTTGGCAAAACCCTAGAAGTGGCCGGAAATGTAAAGTCCCGCCCCCAAACCTGGCATTTTTCTTCTTCACAGGGGGTTGGACTGGGGTCAAGTTGGGGTTTACAATGGCTTCCAGTGAAATGGAATTTTGGAAGAATAGAAATGTGGAATTAGATTAGTATGAAAAGTAAGAGGAGGTCTGAGCTGGGTGAGTGCATTTAGATAGCCCAGGTATGCCTTTGGAGAGGTAAGGTTCGCCTTTGGATTGGATACCAGAACACCCTTGGGACAGGTAAGGCGCCATTTTGGATTGTTAAAATTGAACATGATTATGCGCTTTTTATGCGCAAACTCACCGGAACTGTTAAACTGGTAAAGAACTGTCCAACTGTCAAGGAATTGTCCAGCTGGCAAGGAGCTCTGAAGAGCTGTCTCGCTGTCAAAGCGGTCAAACCTGCCAGAAAGTGTCAAATCTGTCAGGGAATGGTTCAAGGTGAGTTGGCATGCATAGAGTAAGGGCCAAAGGCATTGCGTGGGGCATGAGTTGTGTCCCAGCTGAGATGGGAAGATAAATAAATATATATCGATGTCAACCAAACTATTCTGTAAAAATATTATCACTTTTTTTTTAATGGACAAGGCATTCCATGACTGGCTATGACTCATAGCAGAATAATTTCAAACTATCAGAGTCTCAATATTTATAAGGAGGGATGGCTGGATGGATTAGATGGATTTGTTTATTGTTACGTGTCCGGGATACAGTGAAAAGTATTTTTCTTCGAGCAGCTCAAACAGATCATTTAGTACATGAAAAGAAAAGAAAAGGAAAATGCATCGGGTGAAGCATACTGGAGTGTAATATTAATGAGGTCAGTCCATAAGAGGGTCATTTAGGAGTCTGGTGACAGCGGGGAAGAAGCTGTTTTTGAGTCTGTTCGTGCGTGTTCTCAGATTTTTGTATCTCCTGCCCGATGGAAGAAATTGGAAGAGTGAGTAAGCACGGTGGGAGGGATCTTTGATTATGCTGCCCAATTTCCCCAGGCAGCGGGAGGTGTAGATAATAAGAACATAAGAACTAGGAGCAGGAGTAGGCCATCTGGCCCCTCGAGCCTGCTCCGCCATTCAATGAGATCATGGCTGATCTTTTGTGGACTCAGCTCCACTTTCCGGCCCGAACACCATAACCCTTAATCCCTTTATTCTTCAAAAAACTATCTATCTTTATCTTAAAAATATTTAATGAAGGAGCCTCAACTGCTTCACTGGGCAAGAATTCCATAGATTTACAACCCTTTGGGTGAAGAAGTTCCTCCTAAACTCAGTCCTAAATCTACTTCCCCTTATTTTGAGGCTATGCCCCCTAGTTCTGCTTTCACCCGCCAGTGGAAACAACATGCTCGCATCTATCCTATCTTCCCTTCATAATTTTATATGTTTCTATAAGAGCACCCCCCCCCCCCCCCCGGCATCCTTCTAAATTCCAACGAGTACAGTCCGAGTGTACTCAACCTCTCCTTGTAATTCATCCCCTTCAGCTCTGGGATTAACCTAGTGAATCTCCTCGGCACACCCCCCAGCGCCAGTATGTCCTTTCTCAGGTAAGGAGACCAAAATTGGACACAATACTCCAGGTGTGGCCTCACTAACATCTTATACAATTGCAGCATAACCTCCCTAGTCTTAAACTCCATCCCTCTAGCAATGAAGGACAAAACTCCATTTGCCTTCTTAATCACCTGTTGCACCTGAAAACCAACTTTTTGCGACTCATGCACTAGCACACCCAGGTCTCGCTGTACAGCAGCATGTTTTAATATTTTATCATTTAAATAATAATCCCTTTTGCTGTTCTTCCTACCAAAATGGATAACCTCACATTTGTTGGATAACCTCACATTTGTTATATATAGAGTTAACGGATGGGAAGCAGGTTCGTGTGATGGACTGGGCTGTGTTCACGACTCTCTTAAGTCTCTTGCTGTCTTGGGCCGAGCAGTTGCCATACCAGGCTGTGATGCAGCCAGATAGGATGCTTTCTGTGGTCGGTGCTGATGCCCTTTGTGACTACTGACAATATAGTTCCAGGGAAATACATCAAAAGCTTTGCATTTCTCAAGCAGAGCTGCAGTCCGAGGGATGGCATGTCTGCCCTAGATAGCTATGGTCAAGCACAATATTTGTGAATCTTAAGATCTTGAGATGGTGTTAATGGATCTACCATTGCCAAAACAATGGGTTTCAGCCAGTGGCCTTGTTTACTCAACCTGCTACCAGCATCACATGAGCAAGATTTGTGCTGTCCGAATTCTTTTAATTAATAAGCTGTTGGAAGTCATCTTTATTTTTCTGTTTGACCTTCAAGGAGAACAGTAACTCCAGGCAAAGACACTGTCACTGGCAACCATCTTACCACCGAGCAGCCAGAAGGAGATCTGTCCAGGTACAATTGCCTAGCCCTCAGCTACTCTGTGAACGACAGGAATATTGGAACTGGTGTCTTCAAACCTCATTCAACTTCACTAGCCTTCTCCCCTGTTGGAAACACTCACTTCTGGACAGAAGGATTACCCTGCAACAGTCAGCCAACCTAACTTCTGAAAATGCAATCCATTATTCTTTTGATTCTGGATTCTGGACTCAGGTAAAACTGGGACTTGTAGTTTTTTGGTGTTCCGACTCTGTACCCCTCTCTGTCCCGTGTCGCTCTTATAAAGCATGAATGCAAAAATAGCGGAGTTTGTGAAAACTCCTTCCGCGTTTTGTGTGTGTGTAAGGTAACCAATCCTTTTATTTTATCTTATCTGCAGTTTGTTGTCCAAGTTGTTCATAGAGGATTGGAATCGTCCGAATTTAAGGATTGGGGAAAACACGCCACCGTTTATAAAAGGGGGAATTCAATAATCAAAAACACCTTCCTGTTTGCGGACAGGCAGTGAGATGACTGGTTGAATGAATCCCCCCTCTTACCTGTAACAGTTGGCACTAAATTGGCATGGGATCATGGAGCTTCGATAGAGGACCAATAAATTGGCATAGATTTGTGGGGCTTATGGGGGATAGGTAAAGGAGCATGGGTTGGCACAGGTTGGCATGGTGGGGTATAGTGAATGTGTGGTTGGATGTCGGACCTTTTTTTTTGTTTTATTACTTTTTATTAATTTAGACAGTGCTGGAGCACGGAGGCAGTCCATTCGCTCGGCCCTGCATATTCATTCCAGGACATTTGGCCCAACCTGTTTTTCAGCGGCAGATGTAATAAAACATTTCAAAAGGGATTGGATTAATTACATAATCACAGAGTGTAGAAGGGGCCCTTCGGCCCATCGAGTCTGCAACAACATGTGAAAAAGAAACACCTGGGGCGAGATTCTCCGACCCCCCGCCGGGTCGGAGAATCGCCGGGGGCTGGCGTGAATCCCGCCCCCGCTGGTTGCCGAAGTCTCCGGCACCTGAGATTCGGCGGGGGCGGGTATCGCGCCGCGCCCATTGGCGGGCCACCCCGCTCGATTCTACGGCCCGGATGGGCCGAAGTCCCGCCGCTAAAATGCCTGTCCCGCCGGCATAAACTAAACCACCTACCTTACCGGCGGGACAAGGCGGCGTGGGCGGGCTCCGGGGTCCTGGTGGGGGGCGCGGGGCGATCTGGCCCCTGGGGGTGCCCCCACGGCGGCCTGTCCCGCGATCGGGGCCCACCGATCCGCGGGCGGGTCTGTGCCATGGGGGCACTCTTTCCCTTCCGCCTCCGCCACGGTCTCCACCATGGCGGAGGCGGAAGAGACTCCCTCCACTGCGCATGCGCGGGAATGCCGTCAGCGGCCGCTGACGCTCCTGCGCATGGGCTGCCCGGAGATGTCATTTCCGCGCCAGCTGGCGGGGCACCAAAGCCCTTTTCCGCCAGCTGGCGGGGCGGAAATTCATCCGGCGCCGACCTAGCCCCTTAAGGTCGGGGCTTGGCCCCCAAAGATGCGGAGCATTCCGCACCTTTGGGGCGGCGCGATGCCCGTCTGATTTGCGCCGTTTTGGGCGCCAGTCGGCGGACATCGAAGCGTTTCCGGAGAATTTCGCCCCTGATCTCCACTTGGCCCAAAGTCTTGAATGTTCTGATGTGCCAAGTGCTCATTCAGGTATTTTTTAAAGGGTGTGAGGCAACCCAAATCTACCACCCTCCCAGGCAGCACATTCCAGACCGTCACCCACTCTGGGGAAAAACGTTTTTCTTGAAATCCCCCCTAAACCTCCTGCCCCTCGCCTTGAACTTGTGACGCCCTCGTGACTGACCCTTCAACTAAGGGGAACAGCTGCTCCCTATCCACCCTGTCCATGCTCCTCATAATCTTGCACACCTCAATCAGGTCGCCCCTCAGTCTTCTCTGCTCCAACAAAAGCAAACCAAGCTTATCGAACCTCTCTTCATAACTTCAATGTTCCATCAGAGGCAACATCCTGGTGAATCTCCTCTGCACCCCCTCCAGTGCAATCACATCCTTCCTATAATGTGGTGACCAGAATTACACACAGTACTCCAGCTGTGGCCTCACCAAAGTTCAATACAACTCCAGCATGACCTCCCTGCTTTTGTAATCTACGCCTCGATTGATAAAGGCAAGCATCCCATATATCTTATTCACAATCCTATTAACCTGCCGTTCTACTTTCAGAGATCGATGGACAAGCACACCAAGGTCCCTTTGTTCCTCGCAACTTCCCACTGTCATGCCGTTCATTGAATACTTCCTTGTCAAATTATTCCTTCCGCAATGGACGTCTCGGCATTCTACACCAGCATCCCCCATGACGATGGCATTGCTGCAACAGCCTCAGTACTCAACACCAACAACTGCCAATCTCCAGACGCAATTCTGCAACTCATCCGCTTCATTCTGGATCACAACGTCTTCACCTTCGACAACAAGTTCTTCATCCCGACGCACGGAACAGCCATGGGGACCAAATTCACACCTCAATACGCCAACATCTTCATGCACAAGTTTGAACAAGACCTACTCACCGCACAGGACCTTTAACTGACATTATACACCAGATACATCGATTACATTTTTTTCCTTTGGACCCACGGCGAAGAATCACTGAAACGACTACACAATGACATCAATAAGTTCCATCCAACCATCAGACTCACCATGGACTACTCTCCAAAATCAGTTGCATTCTTGGACACACCCGTCTCCATCAAGGACGGCAACCTCAGCACTTTGTTTTACCGCAAGACCATGGATAACCTCACAATGCTCCACTTCTCCAGCTTCCACCCTAAACACATTAAAGAAGCCATCCCCTATGGACAAGCTCTCCATATACACATGATCTGCTCAGACGAGGAGGAGCGTAACAGACATCTACAGACGTTGAAAGATGTCCTTGTACGAACGGGATATGGTACTCGACTCATCGATCGACAGTTCCAACGTGCCACAGCAAAAAACCGCACCGACCTCCTCAGAAGACAAACACGGGACACAACCAACAGAATACTCTTCGTCGTCCAGTACTTTCCCGGAGCGGAGAAATTACGACATCTTCACAGCCTTCAACACGTCATCGATGAAGATGAACATCTTGCCAAGGTCATCCCCACACCCCACTACTTGCCTTCAAACAACCAAGAAACCTCAAACAAACCATTGTTTGCAGCAAACTACCCAGCCTTCAGAATAGTGACCATGATACCACACAACCCTGCCAAGGCAATCTCTGCAAGACGTGCCAGATCATCGACGTGGATAACACCATTACACGTGAGAACACCACCCACCAGGTAAACGTTACATACTTGTGCGACTCGGCCAACGTTGTCTACCTCATACGGTGCAGGAAAGGATGTCCCGAAGCGTGGTACATTGGCGAGACCATGCAGACGCTGTGACAATGAATGAACGGACATCGCGCGACAATCACCAGGCAGGAATGTTCCCTTCCAGTCGGGGAACACTTCAGCAGTCAAGGGCATTCAGCCTCTGATCTCCGGGTAAGCGTTCTCCAAGGCGGCCTTCAGGATGCGCGACAACGCAGAATCGCCGAGCAGAAACTTAGAGCCAGGTTCCGCACACATGAGTGCGGCCTCAACCGGGACCTGGGATTCATTTCGCATTACATTCAGCCCCCACCATCTGGCCTGCGAAATCCTACCAACTGTCCTGGCTTGACACAATTCACACCTCTTTAACCTGGGCTTACCCCATCTCTGGATCTGTAAAGATTTAATCACCTGCTAATGCTCGCATTTCAAGCATTCTCTGGGATCTTTGAATTTGTCTGTCTCTATGTTTCTGGAACATACCTCTTCATTCACCTGAGGAAGGAGCAGCGCTCCAAAAGCTAGTGATTCAAAACAAACCTGTTGTTGTAAGACTTCTTACTGTGCTCACCCTAGTCCACGCCGGCATCTCCACATCGTCCTTCCAAAATGTATCACCTCACATGTTTCAGGGCTAAATTCCATCTGCCACTTGTCTGCCCATCCTGTCTGTATCTCCCTGGAACCCAAGACACTCAACCCCACTGTTAATCATCCGGCCAATCTTTGTATCATCCACAAACTTACTGATCCTGCCCCCACATAATCATCTATGTCATTTATATAAATGACAAACAATAGTGGGCCCAGCACAGATCCCTGTGGTACGGCACTGGTCACCGGCTTCCAGTCACTAAAGGCAGCCTTCTGTCATCATCCTCTCTCTGCTACCAGGAAGCTAATTTTGAATTCACCTTACCAAGTTCCTCTGTATCCCATGCGCATTTTCCTTCTTTAAAAATCTCTCAGGTGGGACCTTGACAAAGGCTTTTCTAAAATTCATATAAAGTACATCAACTGCACTACCCTCATCTACAAACCTGGTCATTTCTTCAAAAAATTCAATCAAATTTGTTACACATAACCTGCCTCTGCCAAAGCCATGCTGACTATTTCCCCAGGGTAGAGGGGTCAATTACTAGGGGGCATAGGTTTAAGGTGAGAGGGGCAAGGTTTAGAGTAGATGTACGCGGCAAGTTTTTTACGCAGAGGGTAGTGGGTGCCTGGAACTCGCTACCGGAGGAGGTGGTGGAAGCAGGGACGATAGTGACATTTAAGGGGCATCTTGACAAATACATGAATAGGATGGAAATAGAGGGATACGGACCCAGGAAGTGTAGAAGATTGTAGTTTAGTCGGGCAGCATGGTCGGCACGGGCTTGGAGGGCCGAAGGGCCTGTTCCCGGGCTGTACATTTCTTTGTTCTTTGTTCTTATTCCTGATCAAACCTCACCTCTCCAAGTGGAGATTGATTCTCTCCTTCAGAATGTTCTCAATAGTTTCCTGACTACTGACGCGAGGCTCACTGGTCTGTAGTTCCCTGGGTCATCTCGACAACCTTCCTTAAATAGTGGAACCACAACAGCTGTTCTCCTGTCCTACTTGAAAATGGACACATTTACAGGGCTATGGCTAATGAGGAGCAGGACCTTCTTTCAAAGAGTCAGCACAGACATAAATTTGATTGAAGTTTATAAGATCCTGAACAGTCTCCACAAGGTGGAAGTGGAAAGGATGTTTCCACTTGTGGGTGAGTCCAGAACCAGGGGGCATTGTTTTAAAATTAGGGGTCACCATTCGAGGACAGAGATGGAAGAGATTTATTTTCTCTCAGCGAGTTGGGCGACTTTGGAACTCTGCCTCGCAAGGGGGTGGAGGCCGGGTGACTGAATATTTTTAAGTCAGAGGCAGATAAATTCTGGTTGGACAAGGGGATCAAAGGTTATCGGGGGTGGGTGGGAATGCGGAAACTGGAAACACAAACATGTCAGCCGCAATCTTGTGACATGGGGGAGCTGGCTCGAGGGGCCGAGTGGTCTCCTTCTGCTCCTCTTTTGTGTGTTTGTCTGATGGACTAATTGACCTCCTTCTGCATTTCATGGTTCCATAATTTTCCAAATGCAAGACCATTGGTCCCTGGTAGCACAGTGGTTAGCACTGTTGCTTCACTGCGCCAGGGTCCCAGGTTCGATTCCCGGCTTGGGTCATTGTCTGTGCGGAGTCTGCACGTTCTCCCTGTGTCTGCGTGGGTTTCCTCCGGGTGCTCCTGTTTCCTCCCACAAGTCCCGAAAGACGTGCTTGTTAGGTGAATTGGACATTCTGAATTCTCCCTCGGTGTACCCGAACAGGCACCAGAATGTGGCGACTAGGAGCTACTCACAGTAACTTCATTGCAGTGTTAATGTAAGCCTACTTGTGACAATAAAGATTATTATTATAATCAGCTTTGCAAAGGGCAGCCAAAATTCTCCTTTGCCGTGTATTATGTTTTAGCAGCAATTAAAAGAGCTAAAAGTTAAACTTGCAAAAATACAATTTCACTTAAGTGCTGCACTATATATGTCATTCAGCCTCTTTCAGATCTTCATTATCGTGTCAGTCCTTGTCTAACATAAAGGAATAAAAAAAGATATGGGCTGATGTCACTGGATTAATGGCTGCCTTCAGTGAGGCTTAAGCCTCCCATTGTTAAAATGATTGTCTCAGTCAACTGAACTCCATTAGGAAGACTTTTTAGTGCACGATACACTCATACATAATCACATTATGCTGGGATCAGAGTTCTTTTTCATAAACGGCAGGCAAAAATAACCAATTTGCAAACCTTTGTACTTCAGGCTGCTGAATGATTCATTGTGTGGTCCAAACCTTAACAACCCCAACAAAAATCATCAGCAAAAAACACCTATTTTACAAAAAAACGGTGGGATGGTTTGTCACGAATAAGTAAAAAAAACGGGTTTGAGGTTGTTTGCTGTTGCTCTGAAGTGAATGTTTTGCATAAATATTTGAAAATATATTTGAAAAAGAAGGAATGAAATTGAGTGAAAATCGCTTATTGTCACAAGTAGGCTTCAAACGAAGTTACTGTGAAAAGTCCCTAGTCGCCACATTAGAACATAGAACGATACAGCGCAGTACAGGCCCTTCGGCCCACGATGTTGCACCGAAACAAAAGCCATCTAACCTACACTATGCCATTATCATCCATATGCTTATCCAATAAACTTTCCGGCGCCTGTTCGGGGAGGCTGGTACGGGAATTGAACAATGCTGCTGGCCTGCCTTGGTCTGCTTTCAAAGACAGCGATTTAGCCCAGTGTGCTAAACCATCCCCTAAACCAGACCTGCATTTACATAGCACCTTTTAATACCGCAAGGCATCCAAACAATGGGGATACTTTTATCAGGGCTTTGTCATTTAATTGTAAACCGTTTCCTTCCTAGTATAATCGTAATTAGTGTCAAAAGTAGGCTTACATTAACACTGACTGACGAGCCTTCATATGCGGCAAGAAGCCCATGGGGACTCGTTAAGTGAGCCAATTAACATTAAGTAGTGATTCCGGCCTCGCTGGGTCAAGCTCCGGGAAGCTCGCGGCTGTTCCCGCTCGCTACCTCACTTGGAAACATTTTGGAAGAATCGCGCCCTCAGTCTCCCAAATAGAGTAAGAACATCTTGCCAAGGTCATCCCCACACCCCCACGACTTGCCTTCAAACAACTGCGCAACCACAAAGAGACCATTGTTGGCAGCAAGCTACCCAGTCTTCAGAACGGCGACCACAAAACTGCACAACCCTGCCATGGCAATCTCTGCAAGACGTGCCAGATCATCGACATGGATACCACTATTACAGGTGAGAACACCACCCACCAGGTATGCGGCACATACTGGTGCGACTCGGCCAACGTTGTCTACCTCATATGCTGCAGGAAAGGATGTCCCGAAGCATGGTACATTGGCGAGACCATGCAGACGCTGCGACAACGAATGAACGGACATTGCGCGACAATCACCAGGCAGGAATGTTCCCTTCCAGTCGGGGAACACTTCAGCAGTCAAGGGCATTCAGCCTCTGATCATCGGGTAAGCGTTCTCCAAGGCGGCCTTCAGGACGCGCGACATCGCAGAATCGCCGAGCAGAAACTTATAGCCAAGTTCCGCACACATGAGTACGGCCCCAACCGGGACCTTGGATTCATGTCGCATTACATTCATCCCCCACCATCTGGCCTGGGCTTGCAAAATCCTACCAACTGCCCTGGCTTGAGACAATTAACACTTCTTGAACCTGGGATTACCCCTCTCTCTGGATCTGTAAAGACTTAATTACCTGGAAATGCTCGCATTCAAAGTATCGGCTTGCATCTTTAACTTTGTCTATATGTATGTTTCTGGAACCTACCTCTTCATTCACCTGAGGAAGGAGCAGTGCTCCGAAAGCTAGTGATTTGAACCAAACCTGTTGGACTTTAACCTACTGTTGTAAGACTTCTTACTGTTCTCACCCCAGTCCAACTCCAGCATCTCCACACCATGGCTCCCAAATAGAGAATTCAGTCCTCATTTATTTTGTATTAGTTCAAGAAACATTTTCCCAGAAACCCAGAAAATGAACCACAAATTAAATGAATCACCATTGGGGGTTTCTGTTGATTGCGAACTGATGAAAAGGGTCCATAAACTAAGGTAAAAACAAAATACTGCGGATGCTGGGAACCTGAAGACAAAAACAGAAAATGCTGGATAAACTCAGAGTTAAACTGTGTGTGTCTCTCTCCACAGATGCTGCCAGATCTGCTGAGTTTATCTCGCATTTGTCACGTTAATTTAAAAAACTAAGCTGTTTCTTTTGGACAGAAGGATGCCAATGGGCACCTTTAGCTATTATTCAACTTATTCAGAAACTGACTAATGTGTCCCCAAAATAACTAGAAAGCTGTTCTTATTTCCATCTATTTGAAGTTGTTCTCTTCACAGATGACGAGCTGGTTATTAAAAATGCTTACTTTTTGTGATGAACCCATTAATCAATCTGCTTGTAGTTACCGCTTAAACATATCAAGGAATAGATTTCAGCAGATTTAATAAGAAAATTATGTTTTAAAAGGGTGTGCAATTAAGCTGGCTTGTACATGGCGGATTGCAGCCTGGATTTCCCCTCCCATCCCAGGGCCGGAATTCTCCCCTACCCGGCGGGGCGTGAGGTCCCGGCGGGATGGAGTGGCGTGAACCACTCTGGCGTCGGGCCGCCCCAATCCGCACCTTTAGGGGCCAAGCCCTCACCTTGAGGGGCTAGCCCTGTGCCGGAGTGGTTGACGCATTGCCGGCCGGCGGGAAAGGCCTTTGGCGCCACGCCAGCCGGGGCCGAAGGGACTTCGCCGGCCAGCGGAAGTCCGCGCATGCGCGGGAGTGTCAGCGGCTGCTGATGTCATCCCCGTGCATGCGCGGGGGGGGGGGTCACTTCCGCTTCGGCCATCGCGGAGGCTATGGCCGAGGCGGAAGGAAAAGAGTACCCCCACGGCACAGGCCCGCCCGCGGATCGGTGGGCCCCGATCGCGGGCCAGGCCACCGTGGGTGCACCCCCTGGGCCAGATCGCCTCGCCCCCCCCCCCCCCCAGGACTTCCGGAGCACGCCCGCGCCGCCAGTCCCGCCGATAAGGTAGGTGGTTTGATTCACGTCGGTGGGACTAGCATGACAGCAGCCGGACTTCGGCCCATCGCGGGCCGGAGAATCGCCGGGGGGGGGGGGCCCGACGACCGGTGTGGCGTGATTTCCGCCCCCGCCGAATTTTCGCTGCCGGAGAATTTGGTGGCCGGCGTGGGCGGGATTCACGCCACCCCCCGGCGATTCTCCAACCCGGTGGGGAGTCGGAGAATCCCGCCCCAGGACCCATTGCGCACGAGAATGGAAAACTTAACAAGCCAACACCGGAGATTTCTAGCAACAGACAGGCTGGGAAATGTTGGTCCATGCGTTTGCTGATATGTAAATGAATTGGAATGTAAACATTTTGAAATGAGCACTGCTTTGGGGATATTTTTCTCCCATTTAATAATAATAATAATAATATTTATTGTTACAAGTAGGCTTACATTAACACTTCAATGAAGTTGCTGTGAAAAGCCCATAGTCGCCACTCTCCGGTGCCTGTTCAGCTACACAGAGGGAGAATTCAGAATGTCCAGATTACCTAACTGGCACGTCTTTCGGGATATGTGGGAGGAAACCAGAGCATCCGGAGGAAACTCACGCATACACGGGGAGAATGTGCAGACTCCGTACAGACAGTGACCCAAGCCGGGAATCGAACCTGGGATCCTGGTGCTGTGAAGCGACAGTGCTAACCACTGTGCTACCGTGCTTACTAATTCTAGACCAAAGCTAAGCCCCGCCTCCTTGTATACTGCTCCTGTGTTTATTAATTAAGCAAGAAGTCATTTAAAATAAAAGAAAGCTGACAGAACATTTTCAGAGAACATGTTTAACATTCATCAGCCTCGATTAACATTCATGGGCAGCACGGTAACATTGTGGATAGCACAATTGCTTCACAGCTCCAGGGTCCCAGGTTCGATTCCGGCTTGGATCACTGTCTGTGCGGAGTCTGCACATCCTCCCCGTGTGCGCGTGGGTTTTCTCCGAGTGCTCCGGTTTCCTACCACAGTCCAAAGATGTGCGGGTTAGGTGGATTGGCCATGATAAATTGTCCTTCGTGTCCAATATTGCTCTTAGTGTTGGGTGGGGTTACTGGGTTATGAGGATAGGGTGGAAGTGTTGACCTTGGGCTGGGTGCTCTTTCTAAGAGCCGGTGCAGAATCGATGGGCCGAATGGTCTCCTTCTGCACTGTAAATTCTATGATAATCTATGATTACACAGAGCAACATCACTCCCCATTTCGGGCTTGTTCGCATTGAAGACTAACTAATGAGAAATGTTCTTTTTGCCAAGAAAAAGCGATGCTGGAGTCAGGGTTATGCTGGGATCAGGGTTTTTTTTATGAACTGCAGATAAAAATAACCAATATGCAAATCTTTGCACAGTTGCCTGCTGAATCATTCATTGAGCAATTTAATCCAAACAGGATTTATTAACAGAAACATTTATTTTGCACAGAAGTGATTAGACTTTCAAAGCATTGTGCTTGTATCAGGATTCTGTATGTGATTATAATTCTCAACTCAGACTGGTCCGTGATGGCTATGAGTGAGAGGGGGTTGTCACATTGGGGTCCTCTGCCCCAGCGCATTGTGCAAGAGTGGAGCTCCAACTGTCTAAGTAAATCATTGTCTACATTTATTATCTAATCTAAAGCGAGCAGAGTGCGGATTTGCCTCCCAGCTCTTCACAAGGCAGTAAAGATGAAGACAGTCGCTTACTTAGCACTTCAAATGTGACCTAAGCTAATTTCTAGGCCAATATAATGCACGTGTTGGAATCATATAGACTCTGGAGTGCATGATTTGGCCTGCCTTGGGCACGCTGGCAGAAACACTCAGTGTGTTGATCTTGTTGAGATTGCAGTCAAATCAGTAGGAGCAATAGGTGTGCAATGGGAATGAAACTTGATGCTCCATAGAGTTACAAACTCCGGTTGGGCGGCACGGTATCACAGTGGTTCGCATTGTTGCTTCACAGCTCGAGGGTCCCAGGTTCGATTCCCGGCTTGGGTCGCTGTCTGTGCGGAGTCTGCACGTCCTCCCCATGTCTGCGTGGGTTTCCTCCGGGTGCTCCGGTTTCCTCCCACAGTCCAAAGATGTGCAGGCTAGGTAGATTGGCCATGCTAAATTGCCCTTAGTGTTCGAAAAAAGGTTAGGTGGGGTTACTGGGTTGCAGGGATAGGGTGGAGGTGTGGGCTTAACTGGGGTGCTCTTTCCAAAGACCGTCGTTGGCTCAATGGGCCAGATCACCTCCTTCTGTACTATAAATTCTATGATTCTATGATATTCCGAGTCATTTCAGCACAACCTCCTGACTCTAACCGTCTACCAAATTAAACAATCTTTTAGGCGCCATCCCCAATATTTTTATGTCCAATAAAAACAAGTGATCTCAGAATACAAAATAGAAACTGTTTTATTTTTCCTGAGGGAATTAGAGCTCAAAACAGATCCTGATCGCAAGGTGAAACTTAAAGGAAGCAGAACAGGTATGAACCTGAAATACCCAGGCTCGAAGGAAATCAGGAGCAAGCTGAGGTTGGTCAAACCTAAGTCTTGTTGCAAGATGTAAGAGGAAAGGCACATCAGTCCAAGGTGAGCAGTAGCAGTTCTGGAGTCCATGGGAGCAGAAGAGTAAATCTGAAGAAGACTGAAGAAGAAGAGATTAGATCCAGAGGAGAGGAGCTGTAATTTCCTCCGAGGAAAACAGAGTTTGAAGGATTTTGCGACTCACTGTGATCACTAAAATCACAATTCGTAAGATCTGACTTAGTTGTATCTGCATTTCAATGTCCAATTTATAATTTATATTCAACCGCGGTTTGCTTGTTAATTCAGATTTCACTCAAGTTAATTCTAGATATTAGAATACAGGATAGATGTTTTCTTTGCTGAATCTTGTACAGTAAAAATTTATCCGTTTTAAACTGTGGAATATCGTGGCTTCATTCGTTTACTCAATAACTAGGGCTTTGAATTATGTCTACATTTAAAAAAAACTATCCACCAAGGTTGTAACATTTTAAATGCCGCTATGATTTTTCTCCCAGGTTTACTTGTAACAGAGCCTAGCGACTATCTTTGAAGTTTGCCGACTCTAATCGCTCATGGTAACCCACTAACTCGGTGGGCACAATGGATCAGCATTGACATCACTCAGCAGCAGACTGAATTCCAAAAGAAACCAAAGATCTCGGGAAGAATCTCCTTGTCGGATCCCAATCCCCCAGAAACATTTGTCACTACATGGAGCAGCCATCTCGCTTTGTGGCAAGATGTCATGCGCTCTGAATCTCACACCTTGGTCTTGAGGCGTTTTCAGTCACCAAGCAACATTGGATGCCTTGCCATCAAACCCGTCATTTGCCTATAAGAGACCCATTTTGGAACTGAAAAAAACAGGTCACTATTATGTTGAAGGCTTTGAGCTACTGGGATAAACATGGCTGTGCTATTTTTGTCCGATCTGACATTGATGATGAAGCTGTCCATCAACCACATTCTGTGACAACGGTTTCCACAGTGCTAATGTGTACGGGTGCCCTAGCCAGCTGGAAAAAGCAAGTCCTGGCAATACTGCCTCATCCTGCCACCTACAGGAGAGACTTAAACAGCTGCCCACGGACTGGAACCAGTATCGATGTTCACACGGAACAGGGGTGGCATACGGGGGCGAGCGGGCGGGTGGGCTTCGGAATGGACAGGCGTCAGAGAAAGTGTTTGAGAGGTGGGTGTGCGTGTGCCAGAGGGGTAAGTGCGTGTGCAATAGGGGTGAGTGTATGTGTGACGGTGAGTGTGTGATGGGCAAGTGTGTGTTTGGGAGAGGGTGAGTGCATGTGTGAGAGGGGTGAATGTATGTGTTACAATCCATACAAGACCTACCGGGCCAAACCCATTAGTCTCCCCATGAGTCACTTCGAGTACAAGCTTCCCGCTAAGGGGCAGTGGTCCCAGTAGTGGAGCAATGGACACTATGCATAACAGCTTGGCCTGTGTGGGAGCCGAGCAGAGTAATCGTGACTGGGACCTGTGTACATCATGTGAATAGTTCCTTCAATTATACATGACCAGTCTCTTTACGCCTCTCGTGTGGACTCCTCTGTGGTCACAACATTGGCGACAAGGATGAAGTGGAGTTGCAGATGGCGCCACCAATCATTGGAAGCCAGGCCATCTCTACTCATACCATTCGGGAAAGATTTGCACTCCTTTCGAAATGCCGCTCTCCGGGATTTTGGATGTGTTTGGTGCGAGTGTAGAAGATTGTAAGTGGTACGCAGAATGTATGCGTTACTTTTTCAGGGCGATTGATAGAGCTGGGGCTGGGCGGCAGACAGTGATACTGTTGACGGCCTGTGGAGCACCCACCTTCAGCGTAATCAAAAGTCTAACGCATCCTGCATCCCCTGACACAAAGTTGTTTAAGGAGTTGGTAACGCTAGTGGTGAACCGTTACAACTCCAAGCCATCAATCAGCGTGCAACGGTAATTTTTTAACACAGCTGAAGGAATCCCGGGCCAATGTGTAACCGAGTTTTTGATGGGTCTGAGGAAACTGGCTGAATTTTGTGGGTGTGGCCCTTCTCTTTCTGAAATGCTATGGGGCAGATTTGTCTGCGGTGTGAATAATTTGGCGACTTAACAAAGTTACTCACCGAGCCACTGCTAGATTTGAAGGCGGCCATGGGAATCTCTCTTTCGAGAGAGAGTGCAGCGAAGGGAGAGCAGGAATTTGCAGGGGATTCAAGTCCATAGTATGGGTTGAGTCCCCTCCCGATGTGTGGTAGCCCCTGAAATGGGAGTCCCAAGAATCCCATCCTGGATGGAACACTGCCGAGGTCTAGGACCAAGTGAACCAGGCAGGACCCGTTCCTCGAACCAATCGAGGAAGACCCTAGACAATGCGGGGGGTGCGGCTGGAGAAGCTGCAGGGGACAGAAACCACAGGGCGGACAGCCAGCTCGCTGTTCTACCAGAGTAGGCATCAGCCCAGATTCCGCACCTTTCCCTTAGAACAACCAGAGGGTGAGTGTATGCAGCCAAATTGCATCGAAGCACCCACAGGTGCGATCCCAGAGGATTGGAGGATAGCCAATGTTGTACCGTTATTTAAGAAGGGTAGCAAGAATAGCCTGGGTAATTATAGGCCAGTGAGCTTGACGTCAGTGATAGTGAAATTGTTGGAAAAGATTCTCAGAGATAGGAGCTATGCACATTTGGAAGTGAATGGTCTTATCAGCGACAGACAGCGTGGTTTTGTTCGAGGAAGGTCATGTCTCACTAATTTGATTGAATTTTTTGAGGAGTTGACAAAAATGATTGACAAGGGAAGGGCTGTGGATGTTGTGTACATGGACTTTAGTAAAGCATTTAATACGGTTCCTCGTGGCAGGCTGGTACAAAAGATCACATGGGGTCAGGGGTGAACTAGCTGGATGGATCCAGAACTGGCTTGGCCATAGAAGACAGAAGGTAGCAGTGGAAGGGTGTTTTTCCGAATGGAGGTCTGTAACTAGTGGTGTTCCGCAGGCATCAGTACTGGGACCTCTGCTCTTTGAAATATAAATGACTTGGAAGAAAACGTAGCGGGTCTGATTAGCAAGTTTGTGAATGATACTAAGATTGCAGGAGTTGTGGATAGTGATGAAGATTGTCAGAGAATACAACAGGATATAGATAGGCTGCAAAATTGGGCAGAGAAATGGCAGATGGAATTTAACCCGGGACAAATGCGAGGTGATGCATTTTGGTAGATCCAATTCAGATTGGAGCTATAAAATAAATGGCAGAACCATCAGGAGCACAGAGACACAGATAGATCTGGGCGTGCAGGTCCACAGATCCTTAAAAGTGGCAGCACAGGTGGAAATGGTGGTAAAGAAAGCGTATGGCATGCTTGCCTTCATAGGACGGGGTATCGAGTATAAAAGCTCAAAAGTTATGTTATAGTTACTTAGTACGTTGGTCAGGCCACATTTGGAATACTGTGTCCAATTATGGTCACCCCCCAACAGAAGGACTTTGGAGAGAGGAGAGAATAGGTTTACCAGGATTTCGCCTGGTATGGACGGTATTAGCTATGAGGGGATTGAATCAATTGGGATTGTTCTCCATAGAGAGACGGAGGCTGAGGGGCGACCTGAAAGAATTTTATAAAATTATCAGGCATATAGATAGGGTGATCAGTTGGAGGCTTTTTCCCAGGGTGGAAATGACAATTACAGGGGGGGCACAGGTTCAAGGTGAGGGGGGGATAGGTTCAGTGGAGAGGTGTGGGGAAAAGTTTTACACAGAGGGTGGTGGTGGCCTGGAATGCACGGCCAAGTGAGGTGGTTGAGGCAGATACATTAGCGTCCTTTAAGATTTATCTGGATAGGTACATGAAGAGACGGTGAACAGAAGGATACAGGCGGTTGGTCTAGATAGGACACGTGATTGGCGGAGGTTTGGAGGGCCGAAGGGCCTGTTCCTGTGCTGTATTGTTCTTTGTTCTATTCCTGAACACCATTTATTGGCATTCGTTGGTTGATCTTGTAGTCTGTCTTTAATTTCCCTAAGTCTGTAAACAATTTTGGAAATTCATTTTGAAAAGTACTGCTGCAGTTCTCACCAGCTCGACATCTACTTCACAGATTAATTTTAGTTTCTGTTTTATTGAGAGCATTCTTGATATTAAATTACAAAAATGATCCCTGGAATTAAGAGCTTGTGTGAGGAACGTTTGAGGACTCGTTGGAGTTTAGAAGGATGAGAGGGGATCTTATTGAAACTTACAGGATACTGCAAGGCCTGGATAGAGTGGACGTGGAGAGGATGTTTCCACTTGTCAGAAAATCTAGAACCAGAGGACAGTATCTCAGACTAAATGGACGATCCTTTAAGACAGAGATGAGGAGGAATTTCTTCAGCCAGCTGGTGGTGAATCTGTGGAACTCTTTTGCCACAGAAGGTGTGGAGGCCAAATCACTGAGTGTCTTTAAGACAGAGATAGATAGGTTCTTGATTAATAAGGGGATCAGGAGTTATGGGGAGAAGGCAGGAGAATGGGGATGAAAAAATATCAGCCATGATTGAATGGCGGAGCAGACTCGATGGGCCGAGTGGCCTAATCCTGCTCCTACGTTTTATGGTCTGAAATGACATTGAGAGGTTCGAGGGTATCTGAGTCTTTACCATGAATTGGCCTCATGTTATTTCACCATACCTTGTAATTTAATAGATGATGATTGTTGTAGAACCGGAACAGGAGAGACAATGGGAACACGCGGGAAAGTAGAAATGAATGACTGATTTATTACAGTATACACAGAATCACAAAAATTACTACTCCTCTCCCCCAAAGAGGCCTCCCCCCCACCGATCCCCGACCTGCACACAGGTCAGGGTTTTATCCTGAGTAGGTTCCCCGTGTTAAGGAGAAACCCCGCCCCCAGTAACCGGGGGAGCTCATACTCAGCTGTGTAAGGGGGGCGGCATTGAATTGAGCTCAGTCCTTGGCCCCCAGGGGGGCGATAACAATTGCAGCGTAATTTGCTCGAGCAGTTTGACTTCATCTGCTCCCGAGTCCAGTTTAAAGTCTGCCGGGTGTCCATCCAGTTCCAGTTCAATGCTCCAGGATTTGTTTTCAGTATCAATTAGTCGCCAGGAATAGTTCCATTGCTTGTGGTTTTTCCACTTCTGAAAATGGCTCTATTTTAAAATCGACTTCTTCTTTTTGCAGGCTGCCAGTGTTACTGAGTGAAAAACAGTTTTGGTACTGTCTATTATTCTACACTTGTGGCACTCGGCACCTCCTGCTCGACATTCGTCTTGCCTGAGCAGTTTGTTCCCGCCACAACGGAAGGCATTTCAAAATGGCGGCTGGGCGTGCTTTCCCCTGTTTGGGTCGGCATAGGCTTTGGCCTGTGGCCGAACAAACTGAGTGGCTTCGCTCGACCTCCTCCACGGAATCTCTCCTTTCCCGTGAACAAACACCCTGGGCGGTATTCTGTGATCCTGAGGCTGAGTGTTGACGCCGTCGGAAACGCCGCCGTGTTTATCGGCGGCGTCAACATGGCCTCAGGATCAGCAATTTTGGCCCCTACAGGCGGCCAGCACGGCACTGGAGCGACCCAAGCCGCTCCAGCTGCCGATCTCGGCGTCAAATGGGCACCGCGGGATCCGCACATGTGCAGACCCTGCCCCCCTCCCCCCCCACAGGCCGCCCCCCCGACCCTCCCACGCTGCGTTCCCGCCGGCTGAGTCCAGGTGTGGACGGCGCCCGCGGGACTCGGCTTTTTTTACAACGGCCGTTCGGCCCATCCCGGGCCGAGAACCGGCGGGCCAGCCGCGTAGAGCGGCCCCCGACCGGCACCACGGCAACCACGCTGGTGCCAATGGCGCCGATTCTCCGGTCTGCGGAGAATGTCGTGCCGGCGTCGGGGCGGCGTGGCTCGATTCGCGCCGGTCGCGGGGGATTCTCCGGCCCGGCACCCGGGGCTGAGACAATCCCGCCCACTATTCTGTTTCCTACGTACCCGTTGCCTTGCAATCTGCCCTGCCTTCACTCGTGTAAAATCCTCTCTTGTCTGTAAGAGATCTGACGATGCTTCATCTCGGACACCAACTATGATCCTGTTATGCATCAGCTCAGCCTTCAAAATGCTGGGTCCCTTCCAGCCGACAGAGATTGTTAATCAACAATTCCCTGCTTTCAGGTGGCCTTACTTTGTTTTTTAAGTTTAGCCCTCTCAATTATTAAATTCTGATGGACGCTGAAATAAACGTTGCAAATGTGCAGGAATTCTTCGGAGGAGGTTGAAGCCTCATCAACCCGTGTCTTGCTGACATGTCATCAGCAATAGATTTTGCTGGACAGAATGGTGTACTGACACAGCCCTTTTGGTCTTGTTTTTGGCTCATCCTGAAGCAGTTCTGTACCCTGTGATCCCTTTCTTCCATTTGCCCCAGTTCTGAGCCTATTGCGAGCCCCCTGTACTCTGAAATGTTTTAGAAAAAGCCGGCTAGTTGGGACAACTCTTCTAAGCAGGGTTCAGTTGAAATTCTGCATGTTGGCCAAAAGGATATTTTTTTATCTTGGTGACCAACGCCCAAATAATGCGTTGTTGTGTTCAGTGTTCGATGTCCAGCAAGGAATTCGAAGAACTGCTGGTGATTTGTCCAAACCAGGATCTTTATTAAAGCACATGTGGTAAATTGATGATCAGATAGAGAGCAAGTTATCATGGAGTTTCTTTATACTCCCCTGGAACTACCCCGATGCACGGCCGTCCTCATGTATGTCTTACAACCTTCTGCCGATCACCGAGTCTGTCCTGACTTATATAAGAGTGCCTTGTCACATGACCACTGTCTCGAGACCACATGGTGTATCTGTACCGCCATCTGCTGGTTGGAGGTCGCACCACCAACAATATACAATACCGTCCACAGGCATATCACCACATGCGTTAGATTTATGAGGTAACCAAGAGAAGAGAGAGAGAGAGAATTCATAGAAACAAGACTCCAGAGTAAAGAACATTAGAGCCAGAAGAGTTCTGGCCTGAGGTGGCTATGCTTAAGATGATTGCGAAGTGTTGAATGGGGAGTCTTCAACCATGGGATGGTTGGAGAAGATTTGGAGGGCCAACCTTGCCTGAAGTAAGCCGAAGGCCCAGGAAATTACAACTTGCAGATGACCCTTTGAAAGGGCACAAGGCCAAATGGTCACTCTTCCAATTTCTGACAGATATCTCACTGTGGGAGAGCAGACAGTGGTCTCAGAAGTGTGGCAGAACCGTGGGTCAAGCTCAAGGGGCCAAATGTTTCAGTGGTCAGGTCTTTTCAATGAGCTACCATTCCTTAACTTCCCAGCTCATTCTGCGGCCGCTGCATTTCAGAACCAGACAGGATGGGACGACTTGTTTCCCCGAGTGAAACTGCAGTTTCTCTGATATTTTTGCAGTCTAACCCCATGCTCCGATTTATTAATTTAATAGAATAAGATTGAAGGATAGATATGTTGCCTAATGTTCAGTTTAACACAGGTGGAGAAGATAGTCAAGAAGGCATACGGCATGCTTGCCTTCATTTGCAATTACAAACCTTCAATTACAAAGGGGCATAGGTTTAAGGTGCGAGGGGCAAGGTTTAGTGGAGATGTACGAGGTAAGGGTTTTACACAGAGAGTAGTGGGTACCTGGAACTCGCTGCCGGAGGAGGTGGTGGAAGCAGGGACGATAGTGACGTTTAAGGGGCATCTTGACAAATACATGAATAGGATGGGAATAGAGGGATACGGACCCCGGAAGTGTAGAAGATTTTCGTTTAGATGGGCAGCATGGTCGGCGCGGGCTTGGAGGGCCGAAGGGCCTGTTCCTGTGCTGTACGTTTCTTTGTTCTTTCTTCGTTTGTTAATAGAATTGATTGTCGGGTGAAGCTGCCGATTCGGTGATGCTGTCTTTGTGAAAAAATGAAAATCGCTTATTGTCACAAGTAGGCTTCAATGAAGTTACTGTGAAAAGCCCCTAGTCGCCACATTCCGGCGCCTGTTCGGGGAGGCTGGTACGGGAATTGCCATTGTGTTGCTTCCAATGACAAGCTTTTGTTTTATAGTGTCTGCCCAGAGTCTTTTCACTCTGTGAGTGTGCAGAAAATGTAATTTCTGCAGTTTGATCAGCTAAAAGGGACTGCAGATGAGTTCTGATCAGCACTGATCTGATTTAAGAATGTCACATCTGAGGGAGGCATGGTGTCTTATCCCAACACACTGCATCACGAGAATGGGAGGAAGATTAATACATTTATTTGCGACAGAGTGAATTCTCAATCATGGCTGGGGAGCAAAACAGAAGCAAATGATTTCTCTTCAAGGAATGAAGGACAATTTGGTGGCAATCTACGTTTCATTCATGCATTTTCAAGTGTTTCATTTCAGAGAAGTATTAGCAGAAACTCAGATCAGTTTATCTGACGGTCTTCCTTCTGAATCGTGTACGAGTGGAAATATTTTTTTTAAATGAGAGAAGTCAGCAAGGAAATGACTATATTACGAAGCTGGGACAAAGATCCCAACCCAAAGCACAGAATAAAATCTTCGAATTATACACTGCAGCAGGAGGCCATTTGCTCCATCACATCTATGCCGACTCTTTGAAAATGCAGTTTGCTCCTCCCCCTTGCGCTTCAGCCCTAAAGGGGCTGGTTTAGCTGAGTTCCTGTAGGCCAATGATGTGGGTTCAATTCCCGGTACTGGCTGACGTTATGCATGAAGGCCCCGCCTTCTGAACCTGGCCCCTCGCCTGAGGTGTGGTGACCCTCAGGTTCAATCATCACCTGTCAGCTCTCCCCCCTCAAAGGGGAAAGAAGCCTAAAGTCTACTGGAACTACGGCGACTTTACTTATCCCTGGGCCTGAAGATATTTCTTTCCAGCTGCGTATCCAATTCCCTGCTTCCGCCAACCCTTCAGGCAGCACAATAACAGAAAATACTGGACAATCTCAGCAGGTCTGGCAGCATCGGTGGAGAGGGAGGGAGCTAACGCTTCGTTTCTGGATGTCTGGCAGCACAGTCCAGGTCGCTACAACGCGCATTTTAAAGGAAAATATGTCCCTCATCTCCCATCTCATTCTTTTGCCAATCACCTTAAATCTGTGTCTGCTGACGACCCCCGCCCCCTCCCCCGCCCCCCCCTCCCCTCACCCTCCCGCCGCCACCACACCCCACCGGGCAGTGAGAAGAGTTTACTATCTTCCCGATCAAAACTCATCATCATTTTGAGCACTAGTTGTGTATTATTTGCTTTCTGCCTCCTGATGGAGGAATCCGAATGACTGTTGGAGGAAAACCGAACCAGACTGTCATCTAAGAATTAGATTAGCCAGGCCTGAAGACCTGATTCTCTGATAACGTCTGAGACACTAAGTAAAGTTTGGCCAGTCAGACTGAAATCCCTTCTGACTGAACAAAGCCCACTTTCACTCCAAAAGCTTGTTCATCAATTAAAGCCCCCGAACAAAGATAGTGAATGTAATTCACCGAGCTGGTTTCGATCTGCATTCACCAAGCATTAGAATCAGCACTCTTGCAATGGATCAGGGATTAATGGCAATGCGACACGCTGTCTGAAGCCTCATGTTGCTTCCAGGCGGAAAGATATGTGTGTTCCGCAATGTCATCTCCCATTGTGAAAGCGGTCACGTTTCTTCAGGAATCGCAATAATTTGAGGTTTTCGTTTTTGACAAGTTCTTTTCAGCTTTTGACTCTATGAGAATGAACTTGAAGTCTGGGTTAGCAAGACCCAATGGTCTTTTATCCGACCTTTTCACAGTGCGTATTTATTATATCATCAGGTTCAAATAACCATTTGGTTGCATTTTCACCACTTGGGTCGGCAAGTTGGGCAGACAAACCTGGCACTTCGGTACTACACTGCAAGAGTGCGGCATGATTCAGGGCGCATTGGACACGAAACCACAGGCCAGCCTGGAGGATGTAAAATATCCACTGGCTCTACTTAAAACAAGGGGGCGGGTTCTCTTGCAACTCTGGCCAATATTTACCACTCAATCTATGCCGCCAAAAATGATGAACTGTTTTAGATAGGGCAGATACGGAAAAGCTATTTTGCCTGGCAGTAGAGTCATAACCGGAGAATGCAGATTTAAGATGGTCGTGATTGTTGAAGGTCAGTCAACTCAGTCCCGGGACATCACTGCAGGAGTTCCTCAGGGTAGTGTCCAAGGTTCAACATCTTCAGTTGTTTCATCAATGACCTTCCTTCCATCAAAATATCAGAAGTGGGGAGTTGGTCATGGATGATTATGCAATGTTCAGCGCCATTCACGACTCCTCAGATACTGAAACAGTCCATATCCAAATGCAGCATGTCATGTGAGAGTACCTTTAAGAAACGGGTGTTTAAGAAATGTACCTTTAAGAAATGGGTGTTTATCAGTGATGTCAGAGTGTGGGTGGAGCTAGGCTGTCTGTCAGCTTTTTACTTTCGTTTTAGGCTGTTTGCTGCAGGGTGTGTTTTAGTTTCATTTTCAGTGTTGGAGCTGAAGCCAGCCAGAGCAAGTGTACTGTTGATCTCTCTGCCATGAAAAGACTATCTCTTGATCATTTGATGAATTCAGAATTATAAATGTTCTCAGTAGTGAATGTAAACCTAATGTGCTTCTGTTAAAAGGTGTTTCTTTTGTCTTCTGGATGTTTTTTGGGAAGCTATTAAGCATTACTTAGTGTTGTATTCTTTGGGGGTTGTATTTGAATTAATGGTTGCTAAGATGTTTACAGTATGTTTTAAAAAGATTAACTTGAGTTCATTAAATAAACATTGCTTTGCTTCAAAAAATACTTTTCCATCTCTGCTGTACCACACCTGTAGAGTGGGCCGTGTGCTCCCCATACCACAATCTATTAAAAGTTGTGGGTCAGGTGAACTCCTTGCTACACTTTGGGGTTCTCTAAACCCTGGCTCATAACAAGCAAGACATGGACAATATTTAGGCTTGAGCTGCCAAGTGGCAAGTTACATTTGTGGCACACACAGCTGGGCAATGACTTTATCCAACAAGAGGGAATCAAACTTATACAAGATAGCCAGGAGGGAAGTGAAGAACGGGATTAGGAGAGCTAAGAGAGGGCATGAACAATCTTTGGCGGGTAGGATCAAGGAAAACCCCAAGGCCTTTTACACATATGTGAGAAATATGAGAATGACTAGAGCGAGGGCAGGTCCGATCAAGGACAGTAGCGGGAGATTGTGTATTGAGTCTGAAGAGATAGGAGAGGTCTTGAACGAGTACTTTTCTTCAATATTTACAAATGAGAGGGGCCATATTGTTGGAAAGGACAGTGTGAAACAGACTGGTAAGCTCGAGGAAATACTTGTTAGGAAGGAAGATGTGTTGGGCATTTTGAAAAACTTGAGGATAGACAAGCCCCCCGGGCCTGACGGGATATATCCAAGGATTCTATGGGAAGCAAGAGATGAAATTGCAGAGCCGTTGGCAATGATCTTTTCGTCCTCACTGTCAACAGGGGTGGTACCAGGGGATTGGAGAGTGGCGAATGTCGTGCCCCTGTTCAAAAAAGGGAATAGTGATAACCCTGGGAATTACAGGCCAGTTAGTCTTACTTCGGTGATAGGCAAAGTAATGGAAAGGGTACTGAGGGATAGGGTTGCTGAGCATCTGGAACGACACTGCTTGATTAGGGATAGTCAGCACGGATTTGTGAGGGGTAGGTCTTGCCTTACAAGTCTTATTGAATTCTTTGAGGAGGTGACCAAGCATGTGGATGAAGGTAAAGCAGTGGATGTAGTGTACATGGATTTTAGTAAAGCATTTGATAAGGTTCCCCATGGTAGGCTAATGCAGAAAGTAAGGAGGCATGGGATAGTGGGAAATTTGGCCAGTTGGATAACGAACTGGCTAACCAATAGAAGTCAGAGAGTGGCAGTGGATGGCAAATATTCAGCCTGGATCCCAGTTACCAGTGGCGTACCGCAGGGATCAGTTCTGGGTCCTCTGCTGTTTGTGATTTTCATTAATGACTTGGATGAGGGAGTTGAAGGGTGGGTCAGTAAATTTGCAGACGATACGAAGTTTGGTGGAGTTCTGGATAGTGAGGAGGGCTGTTGTCGGCTGCAAAGAGACATAGATAGGATGCAGAGCTGGGCTGAGAAGTGGCAGATGGAGTTTAACCCTGAAAAGTGTGAGGTTGCCCATTTTGGAAGGACAAATATGAATGCGGATTTCAGGGTTAACGGTAGGGTTCTTGGCAATGTGGAGGAGCAGAGAGATCTTGGGGTCTATGTTCATACATCTTTGAAAGTTGCCACTCAAGGGGAAAGCAGCCTATGGTCCCCTGGGACTGTGGCAAGTTTACTTACTCTACAATTTTGTCTGTACTACTTAACACTCCCCCAAAGCCTGGTACTTAATGTCTCATCCTTCAGACATGCTTCCGATACGTTCAATCTCTCTCCCAACTCTTGTTGGCTACCTCATCACCCACCTCATGTTGCCATGTGGAAGGAAGGGAAGGCATGAAGGAGGGAGAGAAGGATTTACATTTCTGTTGTATCTTTCATGACCTTAGTGCCTCTGAAAATGCTTTACTCAAATGAAGACCTTGGAAGCGTAGTCACTATTTGATTTTAGGGAAACATGGCAGCCAATTTGCGCACAGCAAGCTCCCACAACCAGAAATGTGATAATGACCAGATGGACTGATTTTATTGATATTTGTTGAGGGATAATGACTAGCCAGGGAGGAGCATCCTGTTTATCGTCGAACAGTGGGATGTGACACTGTGAATGTTCATCTGCACGTGGAATTAATTTCCAATTTTTACACGAGGAATAATGAAGCTCATGGACAGCGACATTCCACTTACTGTCATACAACAAACTGGCCGCTAGGAATGCTTGAGTTCCTTGTACTTCATCATAGAATTTACAGTGCAGAAGGAGGCCATTCGGCCCATCGAGTCTGCACCGGCTCTTGGTAAGAGCACCCTACCCAAGGTCAACACCTCCATCCTATACCCATAACCCCATAACCCAGTAACCCCACCCAACACTAAGGGCAATTTTGGACACTAAGGGCAATTTATCATGGCCAATCCACCTAACCTGCACATCTTTGAACTGTGGGAGGAAACCGGAGCACCCGGAGGAAACCCACGCACACACGGGGAGGATGTGCAGACTCCGCACAGTCCTTTCTCTCCCTTTCATGTCTGAAAGGGAGAGAAAGCATCAGGTGAGACAAAGGATGATTTAAATCTAAGGGCGAGGCAAGTTCCAAAATAACGTGAAGAGGCAGGTTACGGGGTTCCAGTGCATGACGCAGCAGGGTGAATCACGTGGAGGAGGTCTTACCAAATGCACGATGAGAAATGAGAGGACGCGATAGAAGTTAAGGCTAATTGGAGTTTAAGGAAAATACAGAGAGAAATTGAGGTGAAGAGAGGAACAAAATTCCTTACATTGCAACAGGAACTACCCTTCAGGAATATCGGGCTGGATCTTTCCGCCCCGCGCTCCACACGATCGCCACGGGCGGGTCGCGGACCTCGTAAAGGTCCATTGACCTCGGGCGGGAATTTCTGGTCGCCGGGCGGTACGAGGACGGAGAGTCCCGCCCATCATATTGGCTGTAAAGAACTTTGAGATGGCCCAGGGATGTGAAAGGCGCTGTATAAATGCAAGGCTCCTTTCCTTTCTTCAAGCTCAGCACCTTGTGTAGAGGTGTGGCAGTCATACAAATGGACAAACAATGGGGTTGGGGGACAGATGCTGGTTGATACTCGAGTGACTGGATGTCATCATCAAACAAGAGGTCAAATCCTTGGTGATGGAGTGGGAGTCATTTTGAGGGAACGGTATTTAAAATCTAAATCTCCAGCTTGGTGCAGTTCAGTGAGTCGAATCTGATGGAGGGCCACAGTCGATTCTCTGGACTGCCTGACTTGGCTCTTAATTGCAACACATTCGGCCTGAACTTCCACGGAAAGACAATCAGAATCGGATTGCCACTCCGCTTGTGTCTTACCTCAATGTCCAGCTGATCCTTCCTTGCTCAACCTTCTGACTCAGGCCGGGTGAGAACTGTGCAGGGCAGTGTGCTCTTGAGGCCCTCAGTGGAAACCTGCAGAGTCAAAGGCCCCTTTTCTACACCTCTAGCTGCTGCAAACCCTTTGGATTTCGGCGGCAGCGGTGCGCAGGGGCCTTCTGGGAGGTGAGTAGTGTATTTAAAAACCTTACCTTTACAGGAGCAGCCCTTTGGATTTCGGCGGCAGCGGTGCGCAGGGGCCTTCTGGGAGGTGAGTAGTGAGTTTAAAAACCTTACCTTTACAGGAGCAGCCCTTTGGATTTCGGCGGCAGAGGTGCGCAGGGGCCTTCTTGGAGGTGAGTAGTGTATTTAAAAACCTTACCTTTACAGGAACAGCCCTTTGGATTTCGGCGGCAGCGGTGCGCAGGGGCCTTCTGGGAGGTGAGTAGTGAGTTTAAAAGCTCTTACCTTTACAGGAGCAGCCCTTTGGATTTCGGCGGCAGCGGTGCGCAGGGGCCTTCTTGGAGGTGAGTAGTGAATTTAAAAAGCCTTGCCTGGTCCCGTGTCTGTTCTTCTTTTCTGTTTTATTTGTTTTTATATAAGGCGGGAACCGGAAGTTCGACCTCTGGCAAGTCCCCCCCCCCCCCCCCCCCAACCAATAAATTCTGTTGGAGAGGAAACCCGAGACACTACACGTGTAGTGTCTCCCACCCGCCCTCCTCCTCTAACCTAATAATAAGACCCATTGGTGTAAGGTAAGTGCCATATTATATTTTAATATTATTAGCATTGTGCAGGTCAAGGATCGGAGGTGGAGGAGCAGTCTCTGTCAGCGAGAGAACCTGAGAACATCTCAGACACTCAGAAGGTAAGAAGGTAAGTAAGTGATTTTTACTTTTGAACCTTTTTTCAAATTGTGTGTGTCGGGGGGAAACTGAAGTGACATCACAGAAAAGCTGTGACCTGAGTGGCTGGTTGGGATTCTAACCTAAATTTAAAAAAAAAAATTTGAGTATTTGGGAACTAATTAAACATAATAACTTAATTATAATTTAGAGGATATCTAAGCCAGAGATCGGAGAATATTATAGTTAGCTATCGCATTTCTATTAGAAATCTAGTGCTAGGAAACAGACAGTTGACAGTAACTTTGCAATTTAAAAAAAAAGTATTTAAAAAAAAAGACAAATTTTAATTTTAATTAATTGACGCAATGTCAGTTAGAGGGGTGCTGTGCTCTGACTGTGAGATGTGGCAGGTCCGGGAGGCTTCCAGCGTCCCGGTTGGCTTCATCTGCAGAAAGTGCACCCAACTGCAGCTCCTCACAGACCGCATGGTTCGGTTGGAGCAGCAATTGGATGCACTTAGGAGCATGCAGGTGGCGGAAAGCGTCATAGATCGCAGTTATGTAAATGTGGTCACACCCAAGGTGCAGGCAGAGAAATGGGTGACCACCAGAAAGGGCAGGCAGTCAGTGCAGGAATCCCCTGTGGTTGTCCCCCTCTCGAACAGATATACCCCTTTGGATACTGTCGGGGGGGATAGCCTATCAGGGGAAAACAGCAGCAGCCACAGCAGTGGCACCACGGCTGGCTCTGATGTTCAGAAGGGAGGGTCAAAGCGCAGAAGAGTAATAGTAATAGGGGACTCTATAGTCCGGGGCACAGATAGGCGCTTCTGTGGACGTGAAAGAGACTCCAGGATGGTATGTTGCCTCCCTGGTGCCAGGGTCCAGGATGTCTCCGAACGGGTAGAGGGAATCCTGAAGGGGGAGGGCAAACAGGCAGAGGTCGTTGTACATATTGGTACTAACGACATAGGCAGGAAGGGGCATGAGGTCCTGCAGCAGGAGTTCAGGGAGCTAGGCAGAAAGTTAAAAGACAGGACCTCGAGGGTTGTAATCTCGGGATTACTCCCTGTGCCACGTGCCAGTGAGGCTAGAAATAGGAAGATAGAGCAGACAAACACGTGGCTAAACAGCTGGTGTAGGAGGGAGGGTTTCCGTTATCTGGACCACTGGGAGCTCTTCCGGGGCAGGTGTGACCTGTATAAGATGGATGGGTTGCATCTAAACCGGAGAGGCATAAATATCCTGGCCGCGAGGTTTGCTAGTGTCACACGGGAGGGTTTAAACTAGTATGGCAGGGGGGTGGGCACGGGAGCAATAGGTCAGAAGGTGAGAGCATTGAGGGAGAACTAGGGAATAGGGACAGTGTGGCTCTGAGGCAGAGCAGACGGGGAGAAGTTGCTGAACACAGTGGGTCTGGTGGCCTGAAGTGCATATGTTTTAATGCAAGGAGCATTACGGGTAAGGCAGATGAACTTAGAGCTTGGATTACTACTTGGAACTATGATGTTGTTGCCATTACAGAGACCTGGTTGAGGGAAGGGCAGGATTGGCAGCTAAACGTTCCAGGATTTAGATGTTTCAGGCGGGATAGAGGGGGATGTAAAAGGGGAGGCGGAGTTGCGCTACTTGTTCGGGAGAATATCACAGCTATACTGCGAGAGGACACCTCAGAGGGCAGTGAGGCTATATGGGTAGAGATCAGGAATAAGAAGGGTGCAGTCACAATGTTGGGGGTATACTACAGGCCTCCCAACAGCCAGCGGGAGATAGAGGAGCAGATAGGTAGACAGATTTTGGAAAAGAGTAAAAACAACAGGGTTGTGGTGATGGGAGACTTCAACTTCCCCAATATTGACTGGGACTCACTTAGTGCCAGGGGCTTAGACGGGGCGGAGTTTGTAAGGAGCATCCAGGAGGGCTTCTTAAAACAATATGTAAACAGTCCAACTAGGGAAGGGGCGGTACTGGACCTGGTATTGGGGAATGAGCCCGGCCAGGTGGTAGATGTTTCAGTAGGGGAGCATTTCGGTAACAGTGACCACAATTCAGTAAGTTTTAAAGTACTGGTGGACAAGGATAAGAGTGGTCTGAGGATGAATGTGCTAAATTGGGGGAAGGCTAATTATAACAATATTAGGCGGGAACTGAAGAACATAGATTGGGGGCGGATGTTTGAGGGCAAATCAACATCTGACATGTGGGAGGCTTTCAAGTGTCAGTTGAAAGGAATACAGGACAGGCATGTTCCTGTGAGGAAGAAAGATAAATACGGCAATTTTCGGGAACCTTGGATGACGAGTGATATTGTAGGCCTCGTCAAAAAGAAAAAAGAGGCATTTGTCAGGGCTAAAAGGCTGGGAACAGACGAAGCCTGTGTGGCATATAAGGAAAGTAGGAAGGAACTTAAGCAAGGAGTCAGGAGGGCTAGAAGGGGTCATGAAAAGTCATTGGCAAATAGGGTTAAGGAAAATCCCAAGGCTTTTTACACGTACATAAAAAGCAAGAGGGTAGCCAGGGAAAGGGTTGGCCCACTGAAGGATAGGCAAGGGAATCTATGTGTGGAGCCAGAGGAAATGGGCGAGGTACTAAATGAATACTTTGCATCAGCATTCACCAAACAAAAGGAATTGGTAGATATAAATGATTTGGAGGAAAATGTAACTGGTCTGATTAGTAAGTTTGCAGACGACACAAAGGTTGGTGGAATTGCGGATAGCGATGAGGACTGTCTGAGGATACAGCAGGATTTAGATTGTCTGGAGACTTGGGCGGAGAGATGGCAGATGGAGTTTAACCTGGACAAATGTGAGGTAATGCATTTTGGAAGGGCTAATGCAGGTAGGGAATATACAGTGAATGGTAGAACCCTCAAGAGTATTGAAAGTCAAAGAGATCTAGGAGTACAGGTCCACAGATCACTGAAAGGGGCTACACAGGTGGAGAAGGTAGTCAAGAAGGCATACGGCATGCTTGCCTTCATTGGCCGGGGCATTGAGTATAAGAATTGGCAAGTCATGTTGCAGCTGTATAGAACCTTAGTTAGGCCACACTTGGAGTATAGTGTTCAATTCTGGTCGCCACACTACCAGAAGGATGTGGAGGCTTTAGAGAGGGTGCAGAAGAGATTTACCAGAATGTTGCCTGGTATGGAGGGCATAAGCTATGAGGAGCGGTTGAATAAACTCGGTTTGTTCTCACTGGAACGAAGGAGGTTGAGGGGCGACCTGATAGAGGTATACAAAATTATGAGGGGCATTGACAGAGTGGATAGTCAGAGGCTTTTCCCCAGGGTAGAGGGGTCAATTACTAGGGGGCATAGGTTTAAGGTGAGAGGGGCAAAGTTTAGAGTAGATGTACGAGGCAAGTTTTTTACGCAGAGGGTAGTGGGTGCCTGGAACTCACTACCGGAGGAGGTAGTGGAGGCAGGGACGATAGGGACATTTAAGGGGCATCTTGACAAATATATGAATAGGATGGGAATAGAAGGATACGGACCCAGGAAGTGTAGAAGATTGTAGTTTAGTCGGGCAGTATGGTCGGCACGGGCTTGGAGGGCCGAAGGGCCTGTTCCTGTGCTGTACATTTCTTTGTTCTATGTTGAGTCTGAAGAAGGGGGTGTAGATAGCCTGGGTCACATCGTGATCCAAAAAGACGAGGTGTTGGGTGTCTTAAAAAATATTAAGGTACATAAGTCCCCAGGGCCTGATGGGATCTACCCCAGAATACTGAAGGAGGCTGGAGAGGAAATTGCTGAGGCCTTGACAGAAATCTTTGGATCCTCGCTGTCTTCAGGGGATGTCCCGGAGGACTGGAGAATAGCCAATGTTGTTCCTCTGTTTAAGAAGGGTAGCAAGGATAATCCCGGGAACTACAGGCCGGTGAGCCTTACTTCAGTGGTAGGGAAATTACTGGAGAGAATTCTTCGAGACAGGATCTACTCCCATTTGGAAGCAAATGGACGTATTAGTGAGAGGCAGCACGGTTTTGTGAAGGGGAGGTCGTGTCTCACTAACTTGATAGAGTTTTTCGAGGAGGTCACTAAGATGATTGATGCAGGTAGGGCAGTAGATGTTGTCTATATGGACTTCAGTAAGGCCTTTGACAAGGTCCCTCATGGTAGACTAGTACAAAAGGTGAAGTCACACGGGATCAGGGGTGAACTGGCAAGGTGGATACAGAACTGGCTAGGCCATAGAAGGCAGAGGGTAGCAATGGAGGGATGCTTTTCTAATTGGAGGGCTGTGACCAGTGGTGTTCCACAGGGATCAGTGCTGGGACCTTTGCTCTTTGTAGTATATATAAATGATTTGGAGGAAAATGTAACTGGTCTGATTAGTAAGTTTGCAGACGACACAAAGGTTGGTGGAATTGCGGATAGCGATGAGGACTGTCTGAGGATACAGCAGGATTTAGATTGTCTGGAGACTTGGGCGGAGAGATGGCAGATGGAGTTTAATCCGGACAAATGTGAGGTAATGCATTTTGGAAGGTCTAATGCAGGTAGGGAATATACAGTGAATGGTAGAACCCTCAAGAGTATTGAAAGTCAAAGAGATCTAGGAGTACAGGTCCACAGGTCATTGAAAGGGGCAACAAAGGTGGAGAAGGTAGTCAAGAAGGCATACGGCATGCTTGCCTTCATTGGCCGGGGCATTGAGTATAAGAATTGGCAAGTCATGTTGCAGCTGTATGGAACCTTAGTTAGGCCACACTTGGAGTATAGTGTTCAATTCTGGTCGCCACACTACCAGAAGGATGTGGAGGCTTTAGAGAGGGTGCAGAAGAGATTTACCAGAATGTTGCCTGGTATGGAGGGCATAAGCTATGAGGTGCGATTGAATAAACTCGGTTTGTTCTCACTGGAACGAAGGAGGTTGAGGGGCGACCTGATAGAGGTATACAAAATTATGAGGGGCATAGACAGAGTGGATAGTCAGAGGCTTTTCCCCAGGGTAGAGGGGTCAATTACTAGGGGGCATATTTAAGGTGAGAGGGGCAAAGTTTAGAGTAGATGTACGAGGCAAGTTTTTTACGCAGAGGGTAGTGGGTGCCTGGAACTCACTACCGGAGGAGGTAGTGGAAGCAGGGACGATAGGGACATTTAAGGGGCATCTTGACAAATATATGAATAGGATGGGAATAGAAGGATACGGACCCAGGAAGTGTAGAAGATTGTAGTTTAGTCGGGCAGTATGGTCGGCACGGGCTTGGAGGGCCGAAGGGCCTGTTCCTGTGCTGTACATTTCTTTGTTCTTTGTTTGTTCAAAGCAGTTACGTTTAAAGATCCATCCACTTCGGGAAGTCATGGAGAAGATAGGTTTCCACGATAAGTGGATAGGTTTTGGGGTGGGTTGTGGTAAGTCATTTGGGGGGTGGGGTGGTGGGGGGAGATCAGGTGGTCAGTAGGAGGGGGAATTGGGGAGGGTGAGAGGCCGGGTGGTCAGTGGGAGGGTCAGGTCGTTCAGGGCGGTGGGTCAAGTTGAGCAGTTGGTTTGGGGGATTTGTGTGGTCAGTGGGGGGGAAGGGGGGCAGATGGTCATTTGAGATTCGGGGGACAGCGGGAAGGTTGGGTGGTCAGTGGGTATCAGATGGTCAAGGGATGGTCATTGGGAGGTGTTCAGTGCACAGGTCAGGTGGACAAAATGTGTGAGGGGCGGTCTGTGGAGGGGAATCGGATGGTCAATGGGCATCCCATCTTCATCATTCACAACTTGCACGGAAAGCAAGTCGCAGGCCCCAAAAGACCCAAGTTTAAATTATTGGGTTATTGTCGGGGGTGGGGGGAGTGCCCTGGGGGCTCTGTCGGAGGGTGGGGGTGGGGGGTGGGTGGCAAGGGGGGATAGGTGGGAGGGGGGGTGGCGGGGAGGCAGACACTGGGTGCCAGTACGATAGTTACCCACGAGCTGGAAGTGATTTTAATTCTTGTAACTTTTCCTGGTTAACTATTACAGTAAAAGTCAAAACCATCCAAAGTTTGCGATTTACATTGTTGGGTATTTGATCGGCAATCCATATCGGGGGGAGCTCTTGGGCGGGCTTCCCCCGGGCACCTTTGCAGTACCCTGAAGTTACATCGTCCTGGAGCCTGGAAGTATCAGGTTGGCCTCTGAGCCTCTCCATGGTCGTTTGAAGTTGAAAGTAGTCTTGTGCCTGGAAGAAGGAAGAAAACATGCTGACTTATGGATCTGCACTTCTCAGCACTGCGTCAGCAGAAGGCAACCTATTTATTATCAAATAAATTATTTAATGACTGAAAATTAAATTCATATTGGTGCGGGTGAAGTAATTTGTTTCACTTCAGCTTTGCCGCTTACCGTGTTTGACTGATTAATTCCCAATGTGACAGCCATCACTCAGCCCGCTGCTGTTAGTTATCCTTGAATTAAAGAGCTCTGATGATCCATTACTGTAACATTAGCTACATTGCTCATGTCCAGGCAATAGAGAGGATAAAGAAACTAAATAGAAAAAAACACATGGAATTGGGCTGCTCGTTGTGAAAGGACTCCTTGATGGAAAGTGTGAATACAAACTCTACTTTCTGGCCACGGTGTGCGTTTCACAGAGATATTTGACACCAGCTGAACCATAACTAAGAAGAACGGTCCTAAATCCACATTGACTAACGCTCTCTAATAATAATCTTTATTATTGTCACAAGTGGGCTCACATTAACACTGCAATGAAGTTACTGTGAGAATCCCCTAGTCGCCACATTCCGGAGCCTGTTCGGGTACACAGAGGGAGAATTCAGAATGTCCAATTCACCTAACAAGCATGTCTTTCGGGATTTGTGTGAGGAAACCGGACCACCCGGAGGAAACCAGAGCAGACATGGGGTGAATGTGCAGACTCCGCATAGACAGTGACCCAAGCCGGGAATCGAACCCGGGACCCTGGCGCTGTGAAGCAACAGTGCTAACCACTCTGCACGCTGCTGTTATCAGTCATGAGGGGGATGCTCACATCTCATTCACATCTGTGGCATTTGGTTAAAAAAGTAAATGTGTGGATCAGTGAGTCCGCTCACCTCTGAGATATTACCTTGGGTCTTTGTCAGATGGAAGGGATGAATCTCTTCAGTGCTTCACACATGAATTAGTCCAGTTCCCAGTGCTCAGGTGTGCATGACACCGTCTTCATCATTCACAACTCGCACGGAAAACATGTCACAGGCCCCAAAAGACCCAAGTTTAAATCCTGAAGGGGAAATTGAATGATTAAAAAAAAAAGCCTCTGATTTCTACTTGATAAATCTCTCTAACTGCGCCGCATGTTTCTGAAACGACTATGGCAATTGAATGGCATTGCGCGTTGCATCAGTATTCCCAAACCCTCGGCTTCACCTCTTGACCAACCATCCAATTCCAGAGGCCAGAGTACAGGTGAATAGTGAGAAACCGAGTTCAGTAGAATAGGCCAGGACTTCAGTTCAAAATTCATAATAAGGGGAATTTATTTTCCAACCTGCCCCACTATTTATTTTCAGATGAGAGGTTGGACTAAGGCTCCATCTGCCTCTTAAGTGGATGTGGAAGATCCCACTGCGCTATTGAAAATAAAGCTTTACAGCCAGTGAAGTACTTTTGAAGTGCCGTTACTGTTGTAATGTAGGAAATGCAGCAACCAATTTTCGCACAGCAAGTTCCCATCAACAGCCATGAGATAATGTGAGATCTTCTGTTTTAGCGGTACTAATGGGAGGACACCGGGGCGAAATCTCCTGCTCATTGTATCATTGGATCTTTGAAGTTTACATGTCAGAGAGGGCACAGAGGACGTTTCGTTCCGTGCCTCACGTGAAAAAAGACATCTCCAAAAGATGCAGCACTCCTCCAGTACTCTGCTGAATTGTCAGCCGACGTTACCTGTTCCTTTTTACTTAATTCTTCCAATGGATGTAGCATAATCGGCAACTCCAGCATTTGTTGCCCATTAATAAATGACCTTGAGACGGGTGACTTGCTCAGCCATTTCAGGTGACTCAGCCACATTGCAGTGAGTCTGGAGTCACATGTAGACGAGACCAGGTAAGGACATTAGTGAACCAGGTGAGCTTTCACACCAGAACGGTAAACATCACTGAGATGAGCTTTAAATCCCAGATTAATTTTCTAATTTAAATTCCACAAACTGCCATGATGTGATTTGAACCAATGCAACTGAATCACAGAATTGTTATGGTGCAGAAGGAGGCCATGGCTCCACTCGTTCGCCAAATGAGCATTATGACTTTTGGCTTTTCCTCGTAACTCTACACATAGTTCCTTGTCGAATAGTCATCTGATACCCTCTGGTGTGCCTTGATAGAGCCTGCCTCCATTAGCCACCATTAGCCTCAGGGTAACATCTGGGGCGAAATTCTCCTACCCACCCCGCCACATTTCTGCCCCGACCGGCCGGCGGCAGTCTCCGTAACACCGGCCGGTCAATGGGGTTTCCCATTGTGGGGCAGCCCCACGCCGTCGGGAAACCCCCGGGCGCCGGCAAAACGGAGACTCCCGCTGGCGGAGAATGACGCCCAAGATCTTTCCCTCCATCAAGATCAACAGAGAAACCTTTTACAAAGGGTCATCTGGACTCGAAACATCAGCTCTTTTCTCTCCCTACAGATGCTGCCAGACCTGCTGAGATTTTCCAGCATTTGCCCAGATCAAAGAAGCCTCGTGAACAAGAGGAGGACCAAGGAAGCTCTTCAAAGACACTTTGCTCACCTGAAGAAATGCAACATGGGCGTTAACGCCTGGGAGATGCTTGCTCAGACAAGACCGACTTGGAAGAATCTCCTGATTGAAGGAACACAATTCTTCACGGACACCCGACGGCAAGAGGAGGCCCGGAAAAGGGACCTGAGTAAGGGATACCGGCGATCTAGGGTCCAAGGACCAATCCCACCTCCTGAAAACACCTGCCAAGTGTCCAGAGAAAAGTGTTGCTCTGGGTTCTGGCTCATCAGCCATGCAAGGACTAGTAACACAGAAATTCTTAGGTGAAGAATCATACTCATTGGCGAGTGATTACTGAAGAGAAGAGTGATCTAGCTCAGCTCCGTTCTTGCCCCATTGAAGTCAGCTCTCGCCCAGGTAATTATTTTCACTCTGAATTTCCCATTGACCTTTATTACCATCATCCTAAAACTTGATTCTCTTGGCCCACCTAAGTTCCAAGAACCATGAGTAGCAATGACTCTGTTCTTGTTGGACATTCATACGTAGGTCTACCCTTCCTTGAGCCAAGCCTCTGTTATCGTCACAACATCACATTTTCACAACACAATCTGGCCTGTGACTCTCCAATCTTATTTACAATACTCCGTGCATTCACACACGTGCACAGCAATCCTGGTTTAGACCTCATTCCTTTCTCCCTTACTCTGGCTTCACCTATTAATTAACGATTCTCTATTTTGTTGCTTTCTGCCTCTCTCAGTGGTTTGTGCATCCTGACCCACGTACATAGTTTGAACAGATTTCTGCTCTCTGCAACGGAAATATTGAAATGTTTGTAATGTTCTCGTTACTGAATTGAAGCAACTCAGAGTGCATCTTGACCTCTGGAGAAAATGGGAATATCAGTGTACTTTCTTCTTACGGCAATTTGAAATGTTTTGTCAAGTTTCGTTCAGATATTTTATGAATAAAATCTATTTTTGCAAAAATAAGAATTGTGCATCCTGGTATGCCTTTCCGATATTTTCTTCAGTCCCCACAACCCTGTTGAGTAAGCGAAAAAAAAGTCTTCACAACAGCACCAGCAAGGTAAGGAACTCAATCTGGGCTCTGATCAACAACCTGTCCAACTTGTACGGGTGCCATCTCCCCCAGAGCCTGTCCCAGTAATCTCCTCCTGTACCACTTTCCTGTCAAGCATCCATCTGCCTCGTCCTCCTATTTCTGTACTCGCATGTGGCACTGGGAGTGATTCAGGGATTACTCCCTGTGTCGGGCATTGGAGAGGCCACACCAGGAGTATTGTGTGCAGTTTTGGTGTCCTTATCTGAGGAAGGATGTTCTTGCTATGGAGGGAGTGCAGTGAACGTTTACCAGGCTGATTCCTGGGATGGCGGGACTGTCATATGAGGATAGACTAATTCGGTTAGGATTATAATAAAGTTAATTGATGAGGGAAAGGCTGTAGATGTCATATACATGGACTTCAGTAAGGCGTTTGATAAAGTTTCCCAAGGCAGATTGATGGAAAAAGTGAAGTCGTATGGGTTTCAGGGTGTACTAGCTAGATGGATAAAGAACTGGCTGGGCAACAGGAGACAGAGAGTAGTGGTGGAAGGGAGTGTCTCAAAATGGAGAAAGGTGACTGGTGGTGTTCCACAGGGACCCGTGCTCGGACCACTGTTGTTTGTGATATATATAAATGATCTGGACGAAGGTATGATTAGCAAGTTTGCAGATGATACTAAGATTGGTGGAGTTGCAGATAGCGAGGAGGACTGTCAGAGAATACAGCAAAATATAGATAGATTGGAGAATTGGGCAGAGAAATGGCAGATGGAGTTCAATCCAGGCAAATGCGAGGTGATGCATTTTGGAAGATCTAATTCAAGAGCGGACTATACGGTCAATGGAAAATTGATGTACAGAGAGACCTGGGAGTTCAGGTCCATTGTACCCTGAAGGTGGCAACACAGGTCGATAGAGTGATCAAGAAGGCATACAGCATGCTTGCCTTCACCGGATGGGGTATTGAGTACAAGAGTCGGCAGGTCATGTTACAGTTGTATAGGACTTTGGTTGGGCCACATTTGGAATACTGCGTGCAGTTCTGGTCGCCACATTACCAGAAGGATGTGGATGCTTTAGAGAGGGTGTAGAGGAGGTCCACCAGGATGTTGCCTGGTATGGAGGGTGCTAGCTATGAAGAAAGGTTGAGTAGATTAGGATTGTTTTCGTTGGAAAGACGGAGGTTGAGGGGGGACCTGATTGAGGTCTACAAAATTATGAGAGGTATGGATCGTGTTTTCCGGGTCCTTAGGGGGGAGGGGGAGCAGCCCCAAGTCGTGGTCCACATTGGCACCAACGACATAGGTAGGAAAGGGGACAAGGATGTCAGGCAGTCTTTCAGGGAGCTAGGATGGAAGCTCAGAACTAGAACAAACAGAGTTGTTATCTCTGGGTTGTTGCCCGTGCCACGTGATAGTGAGATGAGGAATAGGGAGAGAGAGAGAGAGCAGTTAAACACGTGGCTACAGGGATGGTGCAGGCGGGAGGGTTTCAGATTTTTGGATAACTGGGGCTCTTTCTGGGGAAGGTGGGACCTCTACAGACAGGATGGTCTACATCTGAACCTGAGGGGCACAAATATCCTGGGGGGGAGATTTGTTAGTGCTCTTTGGGGGGGTTTAAACTAATGCAGCAGGGGCATGGGAACCTGGATTGTAGTTTTAGGGTAAGGGAGAATGAGAGTATAGAGGTCAGGAGCACAGATTTGACGTCGCAGGAGGGGGCCAGCGTTCAGGTAGGTGGTTTGAAGTGTGTCTACTTCAATGCCAGGAGTATACGAAACAAGGTAGGGGAACTGGCAGCGTGGGTTGGTACCTGGGACTTCGATGTTGTGGCCATTTCGGAGACATGGATAGAGCAGGGACAGGAATGGATGTTGCAGGTTCCGGGGTTTAGGTGTTTTAGTAAGCTCAGAGAAGGAGGCAAAAGAGGGGGAGGTGTGGCGCTGCTAGTCAAGAGCAGTATTACGGTGGCGGAGAGGATGCTAGATGGGGACTCTTCTTCCGAGGTAGTATTGGCTGAAGTTAGAAACAGGAAAGGAGAGGTCACCCTGTTGGGAGTTTTTTATAGGCCTCCTAATAGTTCTAGGGATGTAGAGGAAAGGATGGCGAAGATGATTCTGGATATGAGCGAAAGTAACAGGGTAGTTATTATGGGAGACTTTAACTTTCCAAATATTGACTGGAAAAGATATAGTTCGAGTACAATAGATGGGTCGTTTTTTGTACAGTGTGTGCAGGAGGGTTTCCTGAAACAATATGTTGACAGGCCAACAAGAGGCGAGGCCACGTTGGATTTGGTTTTGGGTAATGAACCAGGCCAGGTGTTGGATTTGGAGGTAGGAGAGCACTTTGGGGACAGTGACCACAATTCGGTGACGTTTACGTTAATGATGGAAAGGGATAAGTATACACCGCAGGGCAAGAGTTATAGCTGGGGGAAGGGCAATTATGATGCCATTAGACGTGACTTGGGGGGGATAAGGTGGAGAAGTAGGCTGCAAGTGTTGGGCACACTGGATAAGTGGGGCTTGTTCAAGGATCAGCTACTGCGTGTTCTTGATAAGTATGTACCGGTCAGACAGGGAGGAAGGCGTCGAGTGAGGGAACCGTGGTTTACCAGGGAAGTGGAATCTCTTGTTAAGAGGAAGAAGGAGGCCTATGTGAAGATGAAGTGTGAAGTTTCGGTTGGGGCGATGGATAGTTACAAGGTAGCGAGGAAGGATCTAAAGAGAGAGCTAAGACGAGCAAGGAGGGGACATGAGAAGTATTTGGCAGGAAGGATCAAGGAAAACCCAAAAGCTTTCTATAGGTATGTCAGGAATAAGCGAATGACTAGGGAAAGAGTAGGACCAGTCAAGGACAGGGATGGGAAATTGTGTGTGGAGTCTGAAGAGATAGGCGAGATACTAAATGAATATTTTTCGTCAGTATTCACTCAGGAAAAAGATAATGTTGTGGAGGAGAATGCTGAGCCCCAGGCTAATAGAATAGATGGCATTGAGGTACGTAGGGAAGAGGTGTTGGCAATTCTGGACAGGCTGAAAATAGATAAGTCCCCGGGACCTGATGGGATTTATCCTAGGATTCTATGGGAGGCCAGGGAAGAGATTGCTGGACCTTTGGCTTTGATTTTTATGTCATCATTGGCTACAGGAATAGTGCCAGAGGACTGGAGGACAGCAAATGTGGTCCCTTTGTTCAAAAAGGGGAGCAGAGACAACCCCGGCAACTATAGACCGGTGAGCCTCACGTCTGTAGTGGGTAAAGTCTTGGAGGGGATTATAAGGGACAAGATTTATAATCATCTAGATAGGAATGATATGATCAGGGATAGTCAGCATGGCTTTGTGAAGGGTAGGTCATGCCTCACAAACCTTATTGAGTTCTTTGAGAAGGTGACTGAACAGGTAGACGAGGGTAGAGCAGTTGATGTGGTGTATATGGATTTCAGCAAAGCGTTTGATAAGGTTCCCCACGGTAGGCTATTGCAAAAAATACGGAGGCTGGGGATTAAGGGTGATTTAGAGATGTGGATCAGAAATTGGCTAGCTGAAAGAAGACAGAGGGTGGTGGTTGATGGGAAATGTTCAGAATGGAGTACAGTCACAAGTGGAGTACCACAAGGATCTGTTCTGGGGCCGTTGCTGTTTGTCATTTTTATCAATGACCTAGAGGAAGGCACAGAAGGGTGGGTGAGTAAATTTGCAGATGATACTAAAGTCGGTGGTGTTGTCGATAGTGTGGAAGGATGTAGCAGGTTACAGAGGGATATAGATAAGCTGCAGAGCTGGGCTGAGAGGTGGCAAATGGAGTTTAATGTAGAGAAGTGTGAGGTGATTCACTTTGGAAGGAATAACAGGAATGCGGAATATTTGGCTAATGGTAAAGTTCTTGAAAGTGTGGCTGAGCAGAGGGATCTAGGTGTCCATGTACATAGATCCCTGAAAGTTGCCACCCAGGTTGATAGGGTTGTGAAGAAGGCCTATGGAGTGTTGGCCTTTATTGGTAGAGGGATTGAGTTCCGAAGTCGGGAGGTCATGTTGCAGCTGTACAGAACTCTGGTCCGGCCGCATTTGGAGTATTGCGTACAGTTCTGGTCACCGCATTATAGGAAGGACGTGGAGGCTTTGGAGCGGGTGCAGAGGAGATTTACCAGGATGTTGCCTGGTATGGAGGGAAAATCTTATGAGGAAAGGCTGACGGACTTGAGGTTGTTTTCGTTGGAAAGAAGAAGGTTAAGAGGAGACTTAATAGAGGCATACAAAATGATCAGGGGGTTGGATAGGGTGGACAGTGAGAGCCTTCTCCCGCGGATGGATATGGCTGGCACGAGGGGACATAACTTTAAACTGAGGGGTAATAGATATAGGACAGAGGTCAGAGGTAGGTTCTTTACGCAAAGAGTAGTGAGGCCGTGGAATGCCCTACCTGCTACAGTAGTGAACTCGCCAACATTGAGGGCATTTAAAAGTTTATTGGATAAACATATGGATGATAATGGCATAGTGTAGGTTAGATCGCTTTTGTTTCGGTGCAACATCGTGGGCTGAAGGGCCTGTACTGCGCTGTATTGTTCTATGTTCTATGTTCTATGTTCTATGGACAGTGTGGATAGCAACAAACTTTTTCCAAGAGTGGGATTGTCAATTACAAGGGGTCATGAGTTCAAGGTGAGAGGGGGAAAGTTTAAGGGAGATGTACGAGGAAAGTTTTTTATGCAGAGGGTGGTGGGTGCCTGGAATGCTTTGCCAGCAGAGGTGGTAGAGGTGGGCACGATAGCATCATTTAAGATGCATCTAGACAGATATATGAACGGGTGGGGAACAGAGGGAAGTAGATCCTTGGAAAATAGAAGACAGGTTTAGATAAAGGATCTGGAGTGGCGCAGGCTGGGAGGGCCGAAGGGCCTGTTCCTGTGCTGTACTTTTCTTTGTTCTTTGTTCTATATTCATTGGAGTTTAGAAGAGTGAGAGGGGATCTCATAGAACCTCATAAAATTCTAACAGGATTAGACAGCGTAGATTCAGAAAGAATGTTCCTGACGGTTGGGGAGTCCAGAGCTAGGGGTCATCATTTGAGGATAAGGGAAAACCTTTTCGGACTGAGGTGAGGAGAAATTTCTTCACCCAGAGAGTGGTGAATCTGTGGAATTCGCTACCACAGGAAGCAGTTGAGGCCAAAATGTTGTGTAATTACAAGAAGGAATTAGATACAACTCTTGGGGCTAACGGGATGTGGGGGGAAGGCGGGATCAGGGTATTGAACTTGATGATCAGCCATGATCATAATGAATGGCGGAGCAGGCTCGAAGGGCCGAATGGCCTCCTCCTGCTTCTGTTTTCTATGTTTCTACTACTTTTGAGGGTCTGCTTGCTAACTTTCTGCCTAGCTCCCTAAATTCTTTTTGCTGGACCTCATCCCCCTTCCTACCTCAGTCACCGACACCGATATGGACCACAGCATCCAGCTGTTCAGCTCCCCAGAAGGAGGTCCTGCAGCTGCGCTGTGACAGCCTTGGCCCAGGCACCACGGAGGCAGCATGCCATCTCGGAGTCACGTCTGCAGCTGCTGAAATGCCTGTCTGTTCCCCTAACAACTTCCCTGTCACTATTGCTCTTCCCTTCTTCTTCCCCGGATTTACCCTGGGTCTAGATCTCGAGTGCTGCGACAAACCACTGTGCTACCGCTTCACTGCCATTTGTCTCACATTTCTTATATTGTATCCGAGAACCCTACAAGGCGGAGGGAGGCCATTCGACCCATCATAATTCAGATTGCCATCAGCGAATGCAACTTCTCTTTCATACTGACAAACAATTCAGCCCAAACCATGAATGATGGAGCACTCTACAGTGTCCCCATTTACCTCGGGAGGCTTATTCACACTTGCTGCATTGTTTTTTAATTGATAAAAATTGCCCGATCTGAGATTTCTCATTTTGGGAATGGTGTACCCAGGACAGCTGGGATTAAGGATCATACACCACTTCACCCAGTTCCTAGCTCTGGTTTTGCTCAGGAATTTACAGCACCAAAGCAGGTCATTCAGCCCAGTTGGACGGTACCTCTTTGCACATTACCTTGTCTGACCCCCATCAACATACCCCGTCTTTCCTTTCTACCTCATGGTTCCAGTTTTCCATGAAGTGTGCCAGTGTTAGCCGCCTCAGCCAGTGCATGTGGTAGTGAGCTCCACATCCTCTGGGAAACGAGATTGCTGAATTCTCTGCTGCATTTATTAGTGGTTGTCACCTATTTATTGTAGTTCAAAGGTTTAGCAGAATAGATATTAATCTATGGGAAAAATGATGATGTGCTAATGACATCAGTCAGTCACGTCCTTGGTACTGATGGGCAGCCCTGAGGAGCGATGCACCTTCTTGCTAACTCACTATGAAAACACTGCAATTTGTGTAAATAAATCCGTTTTTAAATAGATACACCTGTGACTCCTCCTTGCTGGAATTCAGACCCGTGTTCAGCTCCGATGGTAACTCAATGATAAGAACTAGGAGGCAAGTCTTGACTTCTTCAACAAGTTATTTGTGTTCAGTATTCAGTTTTCCGACAGTAAAACAGTGCCACCTGCATCCCCTTTATATATTGGTGCAGTAGATTAAACAATAAGTGCAAACTACTAAACAATTTAAACCCCAAATCCCACTTAAGTACACAAGAATCACTTCCTTACAGCCTGGCACATTTGACGACATGCAGCAGCGGTGACAATAATTTAATCTGCTGTTGGTGCCACACAATGGGTACCCACAGTCCAAGAGCACCATGTGCCCGCTCAGCCAAGCTATCTCATCAAGCTGCCCGGCGATACACTCACGGGAGATGGCAATGATGGCAGAATGGCCAAAACAGTAATTATTTCTACCACACTCGTTATCAAACTTTGGGGATTCACACGGATATTGTTGCAGCAAGATGCACCATGGGAAATAGCCACAAGCCATCCAGGCTCGTTCTTTCACTTCTTCTGCGAGGCACCCTCTGTATTTCCGACCAGGCCGAAACCTGACAAAATGGGACAGAAGGCGGGAAACTGCACCGCCGTCATTTTGAAATGTCTGCGCTGGGGAGCAAATAGCAAGATTCCCTTGAGTGCTCTTCATGCAGAGGGTTGGGATATGTCCAACATTTCTGCTCCGTTAGATTGTCTAACAAATGCGGCAACCAACAACACCACCAGCGGTTAACGCCTCTCCCGCACCTCCGAGGCGAAGTTCAACAGCGTTCCCAGGATTCTGGCCCAGTAATCTTCAGGCCAGAGAGTTAGCAACACATTTCAAGCTTCAAGTGAACGCAGGAGCATTTGAAATGGCTGAACGCCTCGCATGACTCCACACTATTCCTCTTCAACCTTCCACCACCAAACCTGAGGGGTGAGGATCAACAAGCCTACATTACTGTGGTAGTATGCATTAGGGGTCATGTGGGACTGTGAAGCCGTGATGTCATTGGCTGACAGATCCCGGGTCCTGGTTGGACGTTGACCTCTAGCTCCGCCCTGAAGGCGGAGTATAAGTACCAGGAGTCCTCCCCCGCAGGCAGTCTACTACTGAACTGCGGGGGAACAGTCACGCTTAATAAAGCCTCATCGACTTCACTCTATTCGTCTCTCGGAGTCTTTGTGCGCTACAATTTATTAAGCGTGACTAAAGGACTATGGAGCTCAGGATCATCCCGGAATGCCTGAGGATCAGCCCCCACGCAGTGAACGCAGCAGCAGTTTCAAGCACTGGCAGACTTGTTTCGAGGCCTACCTCAGAACGGCCCCCGGCCGGGTCACAGAAGACCAGAAACTACAGGTCCTGCACTCGAGGTTAAGCACGGAGATTTTCTCCCTCATCGAAGACGCAGAGGATTTCCAGACGGCGTTCGCAGCACTTAAAAGTCTCTATGTTCGCCCAGTAAACCAGATCTATGCTCGCTATCAACTCGCGACGAGACGGCAAAGTCCCGGAGAATCGATAGATGAATTCTACGCCGCGCTACTAATTTTGGGACGGGCCTGCAGCTGCCCGCCGGTGAACGCAAATGAACACATGGACATGTTAATGCGCGATGCTTTTGTGGCAGGTATGAACTCCTCCCAAATCCGCCAAAGACTTCTAGAAAAAGAGTCGCTAGGACTCTCAGAGGCACGGGCCCTAGCAGCCTCCCTAGACGTGGCCGTGCGAAATACCCGCGCCTATGGCCCCGACCGCGCGGCAGCCCATTGGGCTCCGTACGCACCCGTCGCGACAAACCCACCCCCCCCCCCCCGGACACCCCACAGGCTTGCGCGGTTCAAATGCCAAGTCGCACCGGGGGAGCCCGCTGCTATTTCTGCGGCCAGGCAAAACACCCCCGGCAGCGCTGCCCGGCCCGCGTAGCAATCTGTAAGAGCTGCGGGAAAAAGGGCCATTTCACGGCTGTGTGCCGGTCCCGCGAGGTCGCCGCTGTCCCGGGAGAACAGGGAGCCCTGCGCGCCGTTTACGCTCCCAACCCCCCCCCCCCCACGTCCCATGTATGACCCGCCGGCGCTACCACTTTGGAGCCCGGCCACCGCTGTCCCCAGAGAAGAGGGAGTCCTGCGTGTTCCTAACGCTCCCCAACCCCCCCAGCGCCCCATGTGCGACCCGCAGGCGCCGCCATTTTGGGTCCCGGCCACCACGAGGGGAGGAAGGGCGCCGCCATCTTGGACCACCCCAAACTTGTGCGACGCATGGGGGCGGCCATTTTGTCCACCCCCGCCGCCATCTTGTGACCCCCCAGCCATGTGCGATGCATGGGGGCAGCCATCTTGTTCACCCCGACGCCATCTTGGACGGCAACAACGGACCCCAGTGTCGACGGCTCCACGGGGTTCGAAGAAGACGCTCAACCATTACAACCACGTCTGGCTTCAATGACGCTGGACCAAGCACGGCCCCGGACGCTCCAGACGACGACGACAACGGTGCTGATAAACGGGCATGAGACACCATGCCTGGTCGACTCCGGGAGCACGGAGAGCTTTATCCACCCCGACACGGTAAGGCGCTGTTCTTTGACCATCCGTCCCAGCACACAAAAGATTTCCCTAGCTGCAGGATCCCACTGCGTACAGATCAGAGGCTTCTGCATAGTTACCCTAACGGTTCAAGGGAGGGAGTTCAAAAACTACAGGCTCTACGTCCTTCCCCAACTCTGCGCCCCCACATTACTGGGATTAGACTTCCAGTGCAATCTGCAGAGCCTAACCTTCAAATTCGGCGGCCCAATACCCCCACTCACTATCTGCGGCCTCGCAACCCTTAAGGTGCAACCCCCATCCTTGTTTGCAAACCTCACCCCGGATTGCAAACCCGTCGCCACTCGGAGCAGACGGTACAGCGCCCAGGACCGGACCTTCATTCGGTCCGAAGTCCAGCGGCTATTAAAGGAAGGCATAATCCAGGCCAGCAATAGTCCCTGGAGAGCACAGGTGGTAGTAGTAAAGACAGGGGAGAAGCAAAGGATGGTCATAGACTATAGCCAGACCATCAACAGGTACACACAACTAGACGCGTACCCTCTCCCCCGCATATCCGACATGGTCAATCGGATTGCCCAATATAAGGTCTTCTCCACCGTGGACCTCAAGTCCGCCTACCATCAGCTCCCCATCCGCCCAAGTGACCGCAAGTACACAGCCTTCGAGGCAGACGGGCGATTATACCATTTCCTAAGGGTCCCATTTGGCGTCACTAATGGGGTCTCGGTCTTCCAACGAGAGATGGACTGAATGGTTGATCAACACGGGTTACGGGCCACGTTCCCGTATCTCGACAATGTAACCATCTGCGGCCACGATCAGCAGGACCACGACGCCAACCTCCAAAAATTCCTCCAGACCGCTAAAGCCTTGAACATCACGTACAACGAGGACAAGTGCGTTTTTAGCACCAATCGGCTAGCCATCCTGGGCTACGTAGTGCGCAATGGGATAATAGGCCCCGACCCCGAACGTATGCGCGCCCTCATGGAATTTCCCCTCCCGCACTGCTCAAAAGCCCTAAAACGCTGCCTGGGGTTCTTTTCATACTACGCCCAGTGGGTCCCCCAGTACGCAGACAAGGCCCGCCCCCTAATACAGACCACGACCTTCCCTCTGTCGGCAGAGGCTTGCCAGGCCTTCAGCCGCATCAAAGCGGATATCGCAAAGGCCACGATGCGCGCCATCGACGAGTCCCTCTCCTTCCAGGTCGAGAGCGACGCCTCCGACGTAGCTCTAGCGGCCACCCTTAACCAAGTGGGCAGACCCGTGGCCTTTTCCTCCCAAACCCTCCACGCTTCAGAAATCCGCCACTCCTCAGTGGAAAAGGAAGCCCAAGCCATAGTAGAAGCGGTGCGACATTGGAGGCATTACCTGGCCGGCAGGAGGTTCACTCTCCTCACGGACCAACGGTCGGTAGCCTTCATGTTCGATAATGCACAGCGGGGCAAAATCAAAAACGACAAGATCTTAAGGTGGAGGATCGAGCTCTCCACCTTCAACTACGAGATCTTGTATCGTCCCGGAAAGCTGAACGAGCCGTCCGATGCCCTATCCCACGGCACATGTGCCAACGCACAAATTAACCGCCTCCAAACCCTCCACGAGGACCTCTGCCACCCGGGGGTCACTCGGTTCTACCACTTTATTAAGTCCCGCAACCTCCCATACTCTTTAGAGGAGGTCCGTACAGTCACAAGGAACTGCCACATCTGCGCAGAGTGCAAACTGCATTTTTTCAGGCCGGATGGTGCGCACCTGATTAAGGCTTCCCGCCCCTTTGAACGCCTTAGTCTGGATTTCAAAGGACCCCTCCCCTCCACCGACTGCAACATATACTTCCTTAATGTGGTGGACGAGTACTCCCGCTTCCCATTCGCCATCCCCTGCCCTGACATGACCGCGGCCACAGTCATTAAAGCCCTGAACACCATATTCACACTGTTCGGTTGCCCCGCATACGTCCACAGCGACAGGGGGTCCTCCTTCATGAGTGACGAGCTGCGCCAGTTCCTGCTCAGCAACGGTATAGCCTCGAGCAGGACGACCAGCTACAACCCCCGGGGGAACGGGCAAGTAGAGAGGGAGAACGGCACGGTCTGGAAGACCGTCCTACTGGCCCTACAGTCCAGGGACCTCCCAGTTTCACGGTGGCAGGAGGTCCTCCCGGACGCCCTCCACTCCATCCGGTCACTACTGTGTACTAGCACTAACCAAACGCCTCATGAGTGCCTCCTTGTCTTCCCCAGGAAGTCCTCCTCTGGAACGTCGCTGCCGACCTGGCTGGCGGCCCCAGGACACATCTTGCTCCGAAAACATGTGCGGGCGCACAAGTCGGACCCGTTGGTCGAAAGGGTTCACCTCCTTCACGCGAACCCGCAGTACGCTTACGTGGAGTACCCCGACGGCCGACAGGACACGGTCTCCCTGCGAGATCTGGCGCCCGCCGGCAACACACACACCCCCCCGAAACCAATCACCCCCTTCCTGCCACCGCCTCACCCCGCGACCGCCCCCTTCCCAGGAGGATCGGTCCTCCTCCCAGGCCCGACCAGGAGTGAAGCCCAAGATGAAACCGTAAGGCTCCCGGAGACAACACCGGAACAAGCACCACCACCACCACCGGGGCCGAGGCGATCGACACGGACGACCAGACCGCCCGACCGACTCGTGGAGGACTTTTAACGAGAACATTTTGTCTTTTATTCCTGACGATTACTGTAAATAGTTCGAAACAAAAAAAAACCTTGTACATACTGTAATAACATGCGAAAGTTTTCCTCCCAGGACCAGCCTTGTAAACCCTTACCACCATGCGAAGCATCACCCCGCCGGGTTCATTTTTAACAAGGGGTGAATGTGGTAGTATGCATTAGGGGTCATGTGGGACTGTGAAGCCGTGATGTCATTGGCTGACAGATCCCGGGTCCTGGTTGGACGTTGACATCTAGCTCCGCCCTGAAGGCGGAGTATAAGTACCAGGAGTCCTCCCCCGCAGGCAGTCTACTACTGAACTGCGGGGGAACAGTCACGCTTAATAAAGCCTCATCGACTTCACTCTATTCGTCTCTCGGAGTCTTTGTGCGCTACAATTACCATTGCACTCTGCCTTAAGGGCCAACAGATCACAAAAAAACCTTCACGTCATCCAAAACCAAGCTGTTTCCCGACTTAACAAGACTTAACAAGGAAACTTACAAGATAATGAATGGCTTAGATAGGCTGGACGTAGGGAAGTTGTCTCCATTAGCAGGGGAGACTAGGACCCAGGGGCACAGCCTTAGAATAAAAGGGAGTCACTTTATAACAGAGATGAGGAGAAATTTCTTCAGCCAGAGAGTGGTGGGTCTGTGGAATTCATTGCCACAGAGGGCGGTGGAGGCCGGGACGTTGAGTGTCTTTAAGACAGAAGTTGATAAATTCTTGATTTCTCGAGGAATTAAGGGCTATGGAGAGAGAGCGGGTAAATGGAGTTGAAATCAGCCATGATTGAATGGTGGAGTGGACTCGATGGGCCGAATGGCCTTACTTCCGCTCCTATGTCTTATGGTCTTAACAGGATTGCCTGTGTGCAGTGAGGCATCATACAAAATGTCAATGCGACTCTTCCATCCGACACCAGGAACTTTGACAACTTTTTCAACTGCTGGGGAAGCTGAGGACTGAATATCATGGAGCAGGCTTCAAGTCAGGTGGGATAAGCTGGGTGGGTCCCGCTGGCTGCACTGATGAATTTTCCCGTCATGTATTTTGACACTTAATCAAACAAAATCAAGGAGGCGGGTCCTGTGACATCACGTTGGTGGCATTGACACTCTATGAACATGTCCCGCCAGCACCAAGGTCCAAAACAGGTGCCCCAGTGTAAAAAAGATAAAATAGAATAAAGAAACCACTTCCTCAGCACCATGGACCCCGCCCCGCACACGTCTGCCACCCCCACAAACACGGAACCCGCCCCGCACACGTCCGCCACCCCCATGAACACGGAACCCGCCCCGCACACGTCCACCACCCCCACGAACACGGAACCCGCCCCGCACACGTCCGCCACCCCCACGAACACGGAACCCGCCCTGCACACGTCCGCCACCCCCACGAACACGGAACCCGCCCCGCACACGTCCGCCACCCCCACGAACACGGAACCCGCCCGCACACGTCCGCCACCCCCACGAACACGGAACCCGCCCCGCACACGTCCGCCACCCCCACGAACACGGAACCCGCCCCGCACACGTCCGCCACCCCCATGAACACGGAACAGGCCCAGCACTTCACTCGATACTGACCCCTGGCACTGCCCCAGGCACGTACCCTGGTTCTGCCCGAAGAGCGCCAGGACTGTGTCAAAGGGAAGCACTAAGGGTCAGTGCCCAGGCAGTGCCAGGGGTCAGTGCCCAAGCAGTGCCAGGGGTCAGTGCCCAGGTGGTGCCAGGGGACAGTGCCCAGGCAGTGCCAGGGGTCAGTGCCCAGGTGGTGCCAGGGGACAGTGCCCAGGGAGTGCCAGGGGGCACTGCCCAGCCAATGCAAGGGGTCAGTGCCCAAGCTGTGCCAGGAGTCAGTGCCCAGGCAGTGCCAGGGGTCAGTGTCCAGGCAGTGCCAGGAGACAGTGCCCAGGCAGTGCCAGGTGTCAGTGCCCAGGCTGTGCCAAGGGTCAGTGCCCAGGCTGTGCCAGGGGTCAGTGCCCAGGCAGTGCCAGGGGTCAGTGCCCAGGCAGTGCCAGGGGTCAGTGCCCAGGCAGTGCCAGGGGTCAGTGCCCAGGCAGTGCCAGGGGACAGTGCCCTGACAGTGCCAGGGGGCAGTGCCCAGGCTGTGCCAGGGGTCAGTGCCCAGATTGTGCCAGGGGTCAGTGCCCAGGCTGTGCCAGGGGTCAGTAGCCAGTGCCCAGGCAGCGTCAGGGGTCAGTGCCCAGGCAGTGCCAGTGGACAGTGCCCAGGCAGTGCCAGGGGTCAGTGCCCATGTTGTGCCAGGGATCAGTGACCAGGCAGTGCCAGGGGTCAGTGGCCAGTTCCCAGGCAGTGCCAGGGGCAGTTCCAGGGTCCTTCCCAGACAATAGCTTCTACCCTGGAGGTTGCACTCGCCTGTCCATCCCAGGTGTCACGTGCATGTTGTGGGGGACCTGTCGGAATTCACGTTGGCGTGTCCTCATGCCAACATGAATGGTCAGTTCAACACAGAGGGACTATCAGGCATAAACACCTGAGGCGCGATTCTCCGACCCCCCCCCCCCCACCGGGTCGGAGAATCGCCGGGGGCTGGCGTGAACGCCGCCCCCGCCGTGTCTCGAATTCTCCGCCACCAGAGATTCGGTGAGGGCGGGAGTCGTGCCGCGCCGGTCGGCAGGAATCGCGCATGTCGGCGGGCCCACCCCCGGCGATTCTCCGGCCCACGATGGGCCGAAGTCCCGCCGCTGTCAACCCTCGCCTGCCGTCGTGGATTAAACCACCTACCTTAGGGGCGGAGAATTCCGCACCTTTGGGGCGGCCCAACGCCGGAGTGGTTCCCGCCACTCCATTACGCCGGAACCCCCCGCCCTGCCGGGTAGGGGAGAATCCCGCCCCTGATCTGCTTTTTAAAACAGATGTTAACGTGGTTCCCGACATTTAAAGTTAGGATCCTTGTTACATCACTGGTGGGGACCTGAGATAACCGAGTGGGGAAATCCCACTCGCGTAAGAGCCGATTTGGAATTCTCCGGTCCTCCATCATTCCTGCCCCCTGAAAACATGGATGGAATACCCCCCCCGCCCCACCGTGCACATTTTTCTCTGCTCCCAGATGCCATGCTAATCTGCCTGTTCACTCCTAGGAGAGCGACACACCCCCATTAATTACCAAAGGTTGATGAGGAACTTGACCACATGTTACATGAGAGTGTTATTTCCTTGGTCACACAGCCAACCCACTGATGTTCTTCTTAAAATAGATTTAGAGTACCCAATTCTTTTTTTCCAAATTAAGGGGCAATTTAGCGTGGCCAATTCATCTGTCCTGCAGGGTGGGGGTGATGCCCGCTCAGACACGAGGAGAATGTGCTAACTCCACATGGAAAGTGACCCAGAGTTGGGTTCGAACCCAGGTCCCCGGTGCCATGATGCAGCAGTGCTAACCACTACACCACCGTGCCGCCCCTAACCCACCGATGTTCTGGTCTAGTTATCGTCCCCAAACCATTTCAAAAATAAATTTAAAATTTAAGGGTAAATTGCCAGGGGACAGTGCACAGGGAGTGGAAGGGTGAGACCCACGCAGACACAGGGAGAATGGGCAAACTCCACATGGAATCATCCCCAAGCCTTGTGGCTGCCTCCTGCTTTGCGTGAATCTTAGTCAGCCTGATATATCAGTGACGCGGGAAGTCCACCTGATTCCGTGGTTCAACGACAGCATACCGAGATCGCCGATAGAGTCCTTTTACCAAGCTCGATGTGAATAGCGGCTTTTGACAAATGCCCTGTGACAAGGAATCAAGGCTCCGAGGACCTTCTTCACGCAGTTCGGATGATTTTGCTTCAACCCGCCTCACTTTTTGAATTTTGCCTACCCCTGGGATATTTCAACAATCCGTGTCAACAATCCTCAATGGAAAACATGGAGGCAATCTGATACTTGGGTGACATCGTCAGCTACAATTCTGCAAGAGCCGTACACGACCATCAGATATGAGGTTCCCAATGTGCTCCAGGGAGCAGGCCTTCTACTGAACGACGCATTTGGGTTTGCCCGAACCAATATAAAATTCCTAGGGTGCACCATCCAATGGCATGGTATTAGAAGCAGTTCATAGAAGATTCACTCAGCTAATGTCTGGGTCGAGGATTTATCTGACAAGGAAAGGGTGGACAATTTGGGTCTGCATCCATCGGAACTTATAAGATTGAGAGATGATCTGATTGAAACCTATAAGATTCTGAGGGGTCTTGACAGAGTGGATGCTGAGAGAAGGTTTCACCCGTGGGAGAGGCTGGAACTAGATGATGCCGTTTAAAATAATGAGGGGTCTCCCATTTAAAATGGCAATGGAAAAGAGACTTTCTCTGTCTGAGGGCTTTGAGCCGTTGGAACTCTCTTCCCCAGACAGCAGTGGAGACAGGGTCAATGGATATTTTAAAGGCAAATGTTCTCGGGGGGTAGGTGGCGGAATGTGAATTTGAGGCCACATTCAGATCAGCCACGATCTTATTGAATGGCCAAGCAGGCTTGAGGGGCCGAATGGCCAGCTCCTGCTCCTCTGTTCGTGGGTACGTACTTTTTGTACTGACACCAATTCTCAGGAAACAAAGTCCATCACTGACTTTCCCCAACCAGCGTGCATCACCGATATTGAGCATTTCCCGGGCATGCACATTTGCACACTTCAACACTCGTAAACACAGGAGCAGGAACCCTGGCTGACCTCTTCCCCATGGCTAACCCAGGGCACTGAAGTTGATTGTAACAATCCATGCTTGTTGATGAAATGAGCTAATTTGGTACAAAGCAGAGGTTAAATTTAGCAGAATCCTCGCCTGCTGCTGTTCTTTCTTGAAACTGCTTGCTGAATCATTAGATATTCTTTCTTGCAAGTGGAATTGGAAAGTATTATTTCAGGCACAGAATAGTCACGATTAATGATTGCCAAGGCTGTTACACCATGCAATGAAGAAAATATATGAAGCGAATAAATAAAAAAATCAACTGAAAGTTTCACGATGGATATTGAATGGGGCTTTGAGTCAATCACATGAAACATCCTTTGTCTGGATTAGGGAGGTTGCAGACGATTAAACTCAAGCTCCTCAGACTTTGCTCCACAGAACTGCAATAACAGGATTGTGATATCTGTAAATTAATTGTTTGTGGAGAATTAGCACTTACTGAGGTGTATTCGCGTTTGGTCACAGGGACATAAAATGAATTGAATCTTGAACCCAAAATGACTCAAGTGCGTGATTTCCAAATGGCTTGCAAATGCTCAGCATGCGGCAGGTTTGCTCAAACAGGAGGTCCTCATATACTGGACTCTGTGACAGGGACTTATGAACAGGGTTCAGCACAGCTCAACATCTCAAAGCTCTTCGGTAGGGGTCTTGTGTACCAAGGAGGAACTGGGCTCAGAGAGTTAGGTGTGGTACAGGATCTTTGAGGGAACTCTTGGAGTTCAGGTCAGGTTGGAGTCAAAGTGGAGGAGAGTTGAGAAGGATATTTCAAAAATCCAGGGCTGTGATGGCTGTAGGTGCAGTTCCAGGTGATGGGGAAAAGGGAGGGATACACAGATTTGAGAGAACAGAGGAGTTTGCATCAGGGCAGGGGCGATAGTTCACCCAAGCTTAGTTTAATTCCATTAGAGGAGCCATAATGCACCAATGATTCAAGTTGTTTGAAGGTTTTACAGAGATTTTAATGGACAAATTACTAATTGATTCGAACTTGTCAGCACCAACTCCACTTGTTCAATATACCTCCACATCTTGGCCTTTCGTACATTTCAATTAGTAAGGGATGGAGTGATATTATGAAGCAGTATTTCACATGTTGTAGTGATTCAGTAGATTACAACTTTAGTATTGGTATTAAGTTATTTTGCTACAGTTGGAGTATCTGTGCAGCCTGAATCTTTGCCAGAACAGATACCACAGCAAATTGGAGTGAGACTCTTGGCAGCAACACTCAGAGCCAGCTTGTTTCTTAATACCCATTTCCTCTCTGTATTTCCTTCCTGTGCCTGCCTATCTGTCTTTTAGAGTGCATGGGGTAGGAGGGGGTGTAGAGCAGGGTCAGGGGGAAATCAAGCACGCTAAAACTGCCTCAGACCAAATTCAAAGGTACACATCTCCGAAAGTTAACATGCTCAAACTGCATTCCAAAGTATATCACAGAATCGTACAGTACAGAAGAGGCCCTTCAGCCCATCAAGCCTGCAGCGACAGAAAAATACTCTAAATCTAGACTCATCCCACATCCCAGCACTTGGCCCATAGCCTTGGATGATCTTTTTTGTAAGTGTTGGCACATTTTTGGTCAATCTCTGTGCAAAAGAAGTGCCCACACCCAGAGACATAGCCAAGGTCTGTTGAAGCATTCATGTACAGAATTAATTGAGAGAAGGGACCCAGGTTAATAAAGCCATTGATAAAAAGTAAAGCACTGGGGGTTCATTTCCAGTTGAAAAGTGGAGGCATTATGTAAAACTTGCTTAAAACCCTGCTTAGACAACACTTGATGTCCAGTGTACAGTCCTCGCCCCCATTGTTAATAAAAGGGTGAACAGGCTCTTGGAACGCTGCAATAATTATTTCATAGAAATTTTATAGAATTTACAGTGCAGAAGGAGGCCATTCAGCCCATTGAGTCTGCACTGATCCTGTGAAAGGGCACGCTACCTAGATCCACTCCCTTGCCCTATCCCCATAACCCCACCTACCGCACATCTTTTGACACGAAGGGGAAATTTAGCATGGCCAATCCACCGAACAGCACGTCTGTGGATTTTGGATTTGTTAAGGATAGCAAGGGATTTTAATAATAATAATCTTTACTATTGTCACAAGTAGGCTTACATTAACACTGCAATGGAGCTACTGTAAAAATCCCCCAATCGCCACATTCCGGCGCCTGTTTGGGTGCATTGAGGGAGAATTCATAATGTACAAATCACCCAACAAGTACATTTTTCAGGACATTGTGGGAGGAAACCGGAGCACCCAGAGGAAACCCACGCACACACGGGGAGAAGGTGCAGACTCTGCACAGACAGTGACTCAAGCCGGGAATTGAACCCGGGTCCCTGGTGCTGTGAAGCAACTGTGCTAACCACGGTGCCACCGTGCTGCCCATTTAAAAGAATGAGACCTGAATTTAGAGGTTATGCCAACCAGGGAAGAGGGGAGATACTGGTGTTCTTTTTTCGAGTCAAGAAAAGGAAGAGAGTCACCAGTTGAGACCCTTAAGGTTGTGAAAGAGTTTGCCAAAGTTGATATTGAACAAACGTTTCCACTTGCAGGTGAAACTAGAACTGGGTAGAAATCTTCCTGGACCATAACCTCTGAACTCTTGAGGATTGTATTTGGATGGTACCCCAAAGATGAGCTGGGGACCACCGCCACCTCACCCCCCACAAACCACCCCAACCCCCCAGAGGGTCTCAGGTAAGGTTTGCATGGCAATTGCCTGGGAAGTGTAAACTTCCTCTGGGTTATTACGCTGTACTGGGATACATCCGAAAATGTGATTTAAATCTCAAACTCCGACTGTGTTACATCAGTTGCTGCCCAGAAAAAGTGAGAATATTTTAGATCAATTCTAGCTCCTGTGTAACTATTGTACAGTCCCACATTGACACCAGCACATGGGCATCCCCTAATTCCCCAGGTGACTCCATCCCATCGGACTCCCATCCATCTCCATAGCACCCCATGGGTCACCCCCGCCCTCAGCAAGACTCCCAAAGGCCAGAGCCAACGCACCCTATCAGGATTGACCAAAAACTATCCTCCCCCAAGGTTCAACACCACACCGTCCCGACCCGACTCAACACCCCCATCCCCGGCCCAAGGTACGACCTGATCCAACATCGCCCCTCAGTGCCCGACCCAGTTGCCGGACTGACGTGACACCCCACTAGTTAAGGCTCGATGATCTGATCCAACGGACCCTGCTCAATGCCCGACCTGACCCAGCCCGACACCCAACACACCCACATTTCTACCCACTTACTTTATATACTTACCTTCTCCCTGGCTTGTCAAGGACGGTTAAACGTGGATCGACCTTTAAACGTACCTGGATAATGGCAGCTAATTTCTTTCTTTATTTGTTTATGGGATGTGGGCGTCGCTGGCTGGGCCAGCATTCATTGGCCATCCCTGAGGGCATTTCAGAGTCAACCACATTGCTGTGGGTCTGGAGTCACATGCGGGCCAGAATAGGTAAGGGCGGCAGATTTCCTTCCTTCCCTGAAGGACGTTAGTTGCACCCATGTCCCCAGAGCATTACCCTGGATTTCTGGATTACTAGTCCAGCATCAACACCACAACATCATCGCCGCCCCACTGCTGTAAGAAGGAGCCTCCTTGCATCTGACAGAGCTGCCCTTGATGATAGGCCCGGAGGGGGTGTGTGGCGGTGGGGATTTGGGGGGGGGGGTGCCTGGGCTGGCGTGCTGCAGCGCCCACCCCTTATCCAGTCTGAGCTGGAAGGCCGCGCGAGATAGGATCGTTTGTATCTTAAGTTAAGAACCTTCGAGCGGGCTGGAAATCTGACTCAATGGACACTCTATCGGAAGTTCAGGCCCATAATATATTTATGAACAATTACATTTGTCTCTTTATTCAGAGATCGATGTGAATGTTGAACTCGATACCATGGGGAGTAGTTGAGGCGAATGCCATTGATGCATTTAAGGGAAAGTGAGTTAACCACATGAGGGAGAAAGCGACAGAAGGGTCTGTAGGGAGCGCTGGATGAAGGAGAGTGGGTGGAGGCACATTCCGGACATAATCATTGGGATTGATCAGTTGGGTCGAAAAGATCTGTGCTGTAAATGTGGATAGTGCCATTTTGAATAAGTATCCACTTTTCGTTCCCTTTGCTCTATGTGTTTCTATTCCCCCTTTCTGTTTTGCCAGTTCTCTAACTCAACATCTCACAGTGAAGCTTTGAACAATCAAACCTTTTCATTGTGGGAATGTCTCCGCCATGGCAAGCTCGGAGACAATAGGCGGGATTCTCCGACCCTCCGCGCCGGAATCGCGCCCGGCGCAGGGGAGGGGAATAGCTGTTCACACTGGAAAGCCGTCGCGACATCGCTTCTGTGATTCTCCGCGGACCCACCAAGCGTGCCCGCGCGGGCGGCGCGGTGCCGGTGGGCTGTTGAAAGCGGCCCCCGCAGCGATTTTCCACGGACAACAGGCCGGGTCCTGCCGGCGAAGTTCAAATGTCGACCCACCTGGCGGGACCTCGGCGCTCTTGCTGCGGGGGCTGTCCTGGTGAAGGGTGCGGGGGATTCGACACCGTGGGGGGCCGCCACGGTGGCCAGGCCCATGATCGGGCACTACCGATCGGCGTGCGCGCTCATTCCGGCGGGGCCTTCCTCCGTGCTGGGGCCCTGCACGGCTCCGCTATGTTGTGCTGGGGGCGGCACGAAGACGGCCGCCGCGCGCCTGCGCGGTCGCGTCGGCGTAACTGCAGGTCCCCGTCGGCAGCCAGAGCTGCAGGACACATGCAGGGAACTGCTAGGCCCCCTGGTAAATGGAGAATCACCTGGGACCTTCGAGGAAAAAGTCCGGAGTGATTCTTGCCCGTTTTACGGTGGGCGTGGGGCGAATCCCGCCCAATGATTTATATCCAAGTGTCTTTGGAATGCATTAATACCATTAGTTAATGTTGAAAGCAGCCCTTCTCCCACCTCACATCCGAGGCCGGGGTCAAGCACAATAACAATTCTGTTTTTTGCTCAGAGACTTCACTGGTCATTAAAGAAAAGTGACAGTTCAGCATGTTTGTATCATTTACAACAGGAAACTGGAAATAATAAGAATGGATTGAATCGTGTGCTTTTCATATCCTGGAGAAAATTGGTTCTTCATTTACTTTTCACACAGCTGTGTTTATCTGCCATGAAAATTCACTTCAAATAAATTATTTAAATATTGATGTTTTTTTTAATGAAAGTTAAACAACGAGATAGATAACTCTTCAATTGTTTTATAAATGGATTTAAGGGCTTCATTTTTATTTTGGGATTGGTACCAATTACCATTACATTGAGAGGCAAGAAAGTAAAATTCACAATATCCGCAAAGGGAGGGGAAAAACTTTTCAATTCCATTCTTTGATGATTGCCAAAGGAAATGCGAGATAATGGGGCGGGATTCTCCCCTACCCGGCAGGACGGGGGGTTCCGGCGTGAGGGAGTGGCGGGAACCACTCCGGCATTGGGCCGCCCCAAAGGTGCGGATGTCTCCGCACCTTTAGGGGCCAAGCCCTCACCTTGAGGGGCGAGGCCCGCGCCGGAGTGATTTCCGCTCCGCCGGCTGGCGGGAAAGGCCTTTGGCGCAATGCCAGCCGGCACCGAAAGGTCATCGCCGGGCGACGCATGCGTGGAAGGGTCAGCGGCCGCTCACGGCATCCCCGCGCATGCGCTGGGGAGGGGGTCTCTGCCGCCTCCGCCATAGTGAAGACCATGGCGAAGGCGGAAGAAAAAGAGAGCCCCCATGGCACAGGCCCGCCCGCGGATCGGTGGGCCCCGAAAGCGGGCCTGGCCACCCTGGGGGCATCCCCCGGGGCCAAATCGCCCCGCTCCCCCCCCCCCAGGACCCCGGAGCCTACCCACGCCGCCTTGTCCCGCCGTTCAAAAGGAGGTTTATTCCACGCCGGCGGGCAAGGGTTGACAGCGGCGGGACTGCGGCCCATCACGGGCTGGAGAATCGCTGGGGGTGGGCCCGCCGACTGGCGCGATTCCCGCTGACCGGCGCGGCGCGATTCCCGCCCCTGCCAAATCTCTGGTGGCGGAGAATTCGCGACACGGCGGGAGCGGGATTCACGCCAGCCCCCGGCGATTCTCCGACCCGGTGGGGGGACGGAGAATCGCGCCCCTGATCAGAGTTTATCCAGTATTACGCTATCCTAGAGGCAATCGGATATCTCATCAAACTCAACAAAACGGTGCCCAAGTTACATTTCAGCAGCGACAGTGGAAGGAGCTGTGGTTTAAAACATGCGCAGATGTCCTGATGAAATTGATGAGCAGGAACAGACCTGCTGCCCCACCAGGCCTGCTTTCTACACTGTGATTGGAGCATCAGGATGAGATGGATCTTGACTAACCCTCCCCGGCTGCCCCAAGCTATTGGACGCGATCTACCTGTGTGGTGACCCACTGTAATAGGAGATGTAAGGTAGGACCTGCACTACAGGTTCGCCGGTAGCTCCTGCCGACTGGCTCCGCCCACAGAGAGCTGTATAAATATGCATGACCTCCAGTGCCCTGCCATTTCGCCAGCTGCAGCAGGAGGCCACGCATCTGACTGTAATAAAGCCACAGTTGTACCCAACTTTAGTCTTTGTGCAATTGATCGTGCATCAATTTATTACAGTCAGATTTTCCACAGAATGGATATCAGAATTAAGCCCGATCGCCTGCAGCTGGATCCACACTCGCCCGATGCCAGGAAAGACTTTACTCACTGGCTAGCATGTTTCGAGGCTTACATCAACGCGGCGGACCCTGCGCCAACGGAGGCTCAGAAGATAAATGTCTGTGCTCCAGACTGAGCTCCAGCGTGTTCCCGTTGATCCAAGACACCACGAATTACACAAAAGCAATGGAACTCCTCAAAGAACACTACGCGCAGAAGACGAACACGCTCTTCGCCAGGCATGTACTTGCTACCCGCTCGTAACTACCTGGTGAGTCCATTGAAGACTTTTGGCGGGCCCTAATTCCACTCATCCGGGACTGTGACTGTCAGGCCGTCACGGCAGCCGAACACTCGAATCTCCTCATGTGCGATGCCTTCGTGATGGGGATTGCGTCGGACCGCATCCGAGAACAATTGCTGGAAGGGACCACGCTCGAACTGGCGGAGACGAAAACCTTTATGTGTTTATCTGCCATCAAAAGCTCTCCATGATGGTCGCATCCCGGAACGTACAATCGTACCTCTCCCGCCGCGCTGCCCACCCTTCTACTCCTTCCTACCCCTCCTTGACCCCGCCAATGACCTCCTCAGCCGGGGCCCTGCCTTCGCAATACGCCTGTGCCGCACGCCGGCCCGCGCACCCCGGGGGTCCCCACTGCTACTTCTGCGGTCAGCAGACGCACCCCCGCCAACACTGCCCAGCCCGCACTGCCGTTTGTGAAACCTGCAGTTAAAAGGGCCAATTCGCGGCTGTGTGCCAGGCCTGCATAGTCGCTGCGATCGCACCCGCTATTGCCCTCTCCACCACGCCAGACGCACAATGGGACTCCCCCCGGGTCCATGTGCGACCAATGGGCGCCGCCATCTTGTCCCGACCCCGCAATGTGCGCACCATGGGCGCCGCCATCTTGTCCTGACCCCGCAATGTGCGCACCATGGGCGCCGCCATCTTGTCCCGACCCCGCAATGTGCGCACCATGGGCGCCGCCATCTTGTCCCGACCCCGCAATGTGCGCCGCCATCTTGTCCCGACCCCGCAATGTGCGCACCATGGGCGCCGCCATCTTGGCCCGACCCCGCAATGTGCACTCCATGGGCGCCGCCATCTTGTCCCCCACAGGGTCTCCGGACAGCCCGACATCGGAACCGCACACGCTCGCCACCCGAAGCATCCGATGGCTACCCGCAGCTCGCTTCGATGACGCTGGACCAATCTTGCACGCACAACATGGCCACCGCGTCGACGACAGTTAAAATCAACGGCCACACGACCTTGTGCCTGCTGGACCCCGGGAGCACCGAAAGCTTCGTACACCCAGATACGGTAAGGCGCTGCTCCCTCGCGGTCCACTCTGCCAATCAAAGGATCTCCCTAGCCTCCGGGTTCCACTCCGTCCCGATCCGAGGTTTCTGTACAGTCACCCTCACGGTCCAGGGCATAGAATTTACTAACTTCCGCCTCTATGTCCTTCCTAATCTCCGCGCTGCACTCCTGTTGGGCCTGGACTTCCAGTGCAACCTCCAGAGCCTCACCCTCAAATTCGGCAGGCCCTTACCCTCAAGGTTGATCCCCCCTCCCTTTTTGTCAATCTAACTGTGGATTGCAAGCCCGTTGCCACTAGGAGCAGACGGTACAGCACCCAGGACAAGACCTTCATCAGGTCCGAAGTCCAGCGGCTGCTTAAGGAGGGTATTATCGAGGCCAGCAACAGCCCCTGGAGAGCCCATGTGGTAGTGGTTAAAACTGGGGAGAAACACAGGATGGTCCTGGACTACAACCAGACCTTCAATCGGTACACGCAGCTCGACGCGTACCTCCTCCCACGCATATCTGATATGGTCAATCAGATTGCGCAGTACTGGGTCTTCTCAACAATTGACCTGAAATCCGCCTACCACCAGCTCCCCATCCGGAAGTCGGACCGGCCATACACTGCCTTCGAGGCGGACGGTCGCCTCTACCACTTCGTTAGGGTCCTTTTCGGTGTCACAAATGGGGTCTCGGTCTTCCAAAGAGAGATGGACCGAATGGTCGACCAGTACGGTTTGCGGGCCACCTTTCCGTACTTAGATAATGTCACCACCTGTGGCCATGACCAGCAGGACCACGATGCCAACCTCGATAAATTTCTCCACACTACAACTCTTCTCAACCTGACCTGGGCGCATGGACTGGTTGGGCCGAAGGGCCTGTTTCCATGCTGTAAACTTCTATGATTCTATGATTCTATGACCTACAACAAAGAGAAGTGTGTGTTCAGCACAACCCGGTTAGCCATTCTCGGCTATATAGTCCAAAACGGACTTCTCGGGCCCAACCCCGAGCGCATGGGCTCCCTCATGGAACTTCCCCTCCCCCACTGCCCCAAGGCCCTCAAAGGCTGCCTTGCGTTCTTTTCCTACTATGCTCAGTGGGTCCCAAACTGTGCGGACAAGGCCCGCCCACTCATTCAGTCCACCCAATTCCCCCTTGCGGCCGAGGCACAACATGCTTTCGCCCACATCAGAGCAGACATCGCCAAGGCCGGGATGCGCGCAGTGGACGAGTCACTGCCTTTTCAAGTAGAAAGCGACGCTTCAGGCATCGCCCTTTCCGCCACTCTAAACCAGGCAGGCAGGCCCGTGGCATTCTTTTCCCGCACCCTTCATGCCTTTGAAATTCGACGCTCATCCGTTGAGAAGGAGGCCCAAGCTATCGTTGAAGCTGTGAGGCATTGGAGGCATTACCTGGCCGGCAGGAGATTCACTCTCCTTACGGACCAACAGTCGGTAACCTTCATGTTCAATAACACACAGCGGTGCAAGGTCAAAAATGATAAAATTTTGAGGTGGAGAATCGAGCTCTCCACCTATAATTACGAGATCTTGTGTTGCTACGGTAAACTCAACGAGCCCCCAGATGCCCTCTCCCGAGGTACATGTGCCAGCGCACAAGTGGACCAACTCCGGGCCCTACACGACAGCCTTTGTCACCCGGGGGTCACTCGATTGTACCATCTGGTCAAAGCCCGCAATCTGCCCAACTCCGTCGAGGAAGTAAGGACAGTCACCAGGGACTGCCAGGTGTGTGCGGAGTGCAAGCGCACTTCTACCGGCCGGACCGTGCGCGCCTGGTGAAGACTTCCCGCCCCTTTGAACGCCTCAGTTTGGATTTCAAAGGGCCCCACCCCTCCACCGGCCGTAACACGTACATTCTCAGTGTGGTCGACGAGTACTCCAGATTCCCCTTCGCCATCCCATGACGTCTGCCACCGTCATCAAGGCCTCAGCACCATCTTCGCTCTGTTCGGTTTCCCCGTCTACATCCACAGTGACAGGGGATCCTCATTCATGAGCGATGAGCTGCGTCAGTTCCTGCTCAGCAGGGGTATCGCCTCCAGCAGGACGACCAGCTGCAACCCCCGGGGAAACGGGCAAGTAGAACGGGAGAATGGGATGGTTTGGAGGGCCGTCCAGCTGGCCCTACGGTCCAGGAACCTCCCAGCCTCTCGCTGGCAGGAGGTCCTCCCTGATGCTCTACACTCCATCCGGTCACTATTGTGCACCGCCACTAATGACACACCCCATGAACGTGTTTTTACCTTCCCCAGGAAATCCACATCCGGGGTGTCGCTCCCGACTTGGCTCGCTGCTCCAGGACCGGTCCTTCTCCATAGGCACGTCCGACTCCATGAGGTGGACCCCTTGGTGGACAGGGTTCACCTGCTCCACGCCAACCCTCAATATGCCTACGTTGAGTTCCCCGACGGCTGCCAAGATGCTGTCTCACTCAGGGACCTGGCACCATCAGGTTCCACCCTAACACACACCCCCACCAATGCGCCCCACCTTCCACCGCGCCGCCAATATTGACCCCCACCAGACCACCCCCCTCCCCTTTTCCGCACAAGAGGACGAAGAGGACTTCGGCACGCTCCCGGAGTTCCCCGATGACTGGCCAGCATCAGCACCGCCACCATCGGTTTCACCTCCACCACCGCCAACACCGACTTCGCCGCCACCGTTACGCCGCTCCCAACGAGGCACCAAAGCACCGGACCGGCTGAACCTTTGACGGACTCCGGACCGTCAACATGGACTTTTCTTTCCCTATCACTGTACATAATTGCACTAATTGTACATAGTTTCACGTCACCCCCGCCGGACTCATTTTTAACAGGGGGTGAATGTGGTGAACCACTGGAAGAGGAGATGTAAGGTAGGACCTGCACTACAGGTTCGCCGGTAGCTCCTGCCGGCTGGCTCCGCCCAGGGAGAACTGTATAAATATGTATGACCTCCAGTGCCCTGCCATTTTGCCAGCTGCAGCAGGAGGCCACGTATCTGACTGTAATAAAGCCACAGTTGTACCCAACTTTAGTCTTTGTGCAATTGATCGTGCATCAACCTGAATGGGACAGAGTTCCATAGCGCGACGTTAGCCGGGTGTTACCCGGAGCTCGGAGCACCCAGAAACACCCCGCTATCTAACCCCCATTCGGGTAGATCGGGGGCATCAGCGGGGAACAAGTCGCACTTTGCCGTGTTTTACGCACTGAGGGGCTCTGCTCAGATGATTTAACATGTTTGCTGCCTCTCTCTGTGGTGGTATATCAGTTGGTTCCCTCCCCGCTGTTCACTACTTTTTCTCACATTTCCAACTGTATTACAGCGCAAACAAAAGTTATTGTAAATGTTTTCCCATAATCATCATCACCTTCCTGCACAGAACCTTCAGATTCTTCTGGAATTTGGGAAGTTGGATAAAGGGTCCGAGTTTCGTACTTCAAAAAGTACTTAATTGTCTCGACCGAACCTCCGCGTTTGCTTGGGTGAAAGCTATTTTATAAATGTTCATTCTTTTTTTCTTTCATTTCATCACAAAACATACAATTGCAATCACATAAAATTAGACGACACCAGACAAACTTCTCATTTGGTTTACACTGGTAATTATGCTCCTCACCTTTCACCTGACGAGCAATACATGGAATGTACTCCATAGTGTGCCCCCCACAAGTCCTGCTTCTCTCTAGCATCAAACACTATCAGTAGATAGTCAAACTGCTGCAAACCTACAAAATAAGAGCAGAGGAGGAGGCCATTTGCCCCTCGAGCCTGCTCCACCGCTTAACAGGATGACGGTTGATCTGTTAGCATTGAGTTCCATCAATGCATTCACGTCAGCCCCCGCCTGACTCATTTTTAACAGGGGGTGAATGTGGTGAACCACTGTAATAGGAGACGTAAGGTCGGACCTGCACTACAGGGTCGCTGGTAGCTCCTGCCGGCTGGCTCCGCCCAGGGAGAACTGTATAAATATGTATGACCTCCAGTGCTCTGCCATTTCGCCAGCTGCAGCAGGAGGCCACGCAACTGACTGTCTACCCCGATAACCTTTGATTCCCTTCTCCGGTAAGAATGTATCGACCTCTGCCTGAACAGTATTCAGTCAAATCGCTTCCACTGAATTCTAAGGCGAACAGTTCCAAAGTTGCGCAACATTCTGACAGAAAAAGTTCCCCTTCATCTCTGACCTGTAAGGGCGACCTTTCCATCCAGCAGTGAAAGTTCAAATCATGACCATCTGAGCCTAAGGCAAGACTGCTACACCTGTGAGAAAATAACACTCAGAAGAGACAGACAGAGCTGAAGGTTTCATCAGTTGGCTGATATTTGGAGCAACAATTAGGCTGATCGTCCCACATGAATCATAGAATCATAGAATGAACAGTGCAGAAGCAGGCCATTTGGCCCATCGAGTCTGCAGCGGCCCTTGGAAAAGGGTAGATGTTTTAGGGTAAGAGGCCTTGAAGAGGCTACCATCGACACCGCAAACTGCCGGCTCAAAGTGGAGGGGATCTCCCGGAAAATCACGCATATAGACACTGACATTAAGTTTCTACAAAGATGCAAGAAAGCAGACAAGATCCCGAAAGGGCTACAGATCACAAACCCACTCAAGTCGACCTACAATACAGACTTCGCTGAGAGACTCTGCCGTCGCACCTCTCTCACACTCCTCAACCACCTCGCCCGCCAGCTCTACAGCAGACGACGCAACCTGGAAACCAAGATAGAGGCCATATTCTCAACTTGCACTCAGGACGCAGCAGACCAGCTGCGGAACACCATCAAACAGATGAGACAACAATACTATGCCACCTATATGCATACCAAGAACAGAAAGCTTGAGAAACTTGGCATCACCACCAGCAGCAACCAAGCCACCCCCGGTGTCACAGTCGAAAACAATACAGGGAAATCTATTGTCAACTTGTCAGACTACACCCTTCAACCAGACGAAATCGAAGTCCTCAGCAGAGGGCTCAATTTCTGCACCACCACCAAAATGGACCCCATCAGTTTCGCGGCAGACACGGAGGAATTCATCAGGCGAATGAGGCTCCGGGAATTCTTCCACAGACCCCAAGAGGCCAACAGCGAACCCAAGCAGACTACCAATGAACCGGAACAGCAGACCGAGAGATCTGCGGTGCGGCAACCGAAGAGGAAAGAGTCGAATTGGACCCCTCCGGAAGGCCGCTGCTTTAGACTCGACATGTATGCTCAAGCCGTCAGGAGTCGTGTCAATGCCAGATTCATCAGTCGCATTTGCAAGACAGCCCCGAACGTCACCCAAGCACAACGCAATGCCATCCGCGCTCTCAAGACCAACCGCAGCATCGTCATCAAACCAGCAGACAAAGGGGGGGGCACTGTCGTACTGAACAGAACGGACTACTGCAAAGAAGTATACCGACAACTGAACAACCAAGAACACTACAGACAGTTACCCGCAGATCCGACCAAGGAACACATCCGCCAACTTAACAGACTGATCAAGACCTTGGATCCAGATCTTCAGAGCACCCTACGTGCTCTCATCCCACGTACTCCCCGCATTGGAGATCTCTACTGCCTCCCGAAAATACATAAGGCCAACACACCAGGCCGCCCTATCGTTTCAGGCAATGGGACCCTGTGTGAGAACCTCTCTGGCTACATCGAGGGCATCTTGAAACCCATCGTACAAGGTACACCCAGCTTCTGTCGCGACACGACGGACTTCCTACAGAAACTCAGCACCCATGGACCAGTTGAACCAGGAACATTCCTCGTCACAATGGACGGCTCGGCACTCTACACCAGCATCCCCCATGACGACGGCATTGCTGCAACAGCCTCAGTACTCAACACCGACAACTGCCAATCTCCAGACGCAATTCTGCAACTCATCCGCTTCATTCTGGATCACAACGTCTTCACCTTCGACAACAAGTTCTTCATCCAGACGCACGGAACAGCCATGGGGACCAAATTCGCACCCCAATACGCCACCATCTTCATGCACAAGTTTGAACAGGACCTACTCACCGCACAGGACCTTCAACCGACGTTATACACCAGATACATCGATGACATTTTTTTCCTTTGGACCCACGGCGAAGAATCACTGAAACGACTACACGATGACATTAATAAGTTCCATCCAACCATCAGACTCACCATGGACTACTCTCCAAAATCAGTCGCATTCTTGGACACACTCGTCTCCATCAAGGACGGTCACCTCAGCACGTCGCTTTACCACAAACCCACGGATAACCTCATGATGCTCCACTTCTCCAGCTTCCACCCTAAACACATTAAAGAAGCCATCCCCTATGGACAAGCGCTCCGTATACACAGGATCTGCTCAGACGAGGAGGAGCGTAACAGACATCTACAGACGTTGAAAGATGCCCTCGTACGAACGGGATATGGCACTCGACTCATCGATCGACAGTTCCAACGCGCCACAGCGAAAAACCGGACTGACCTCCTCAGAAGACAAACGTGGGACACAACCGACAGAATACCCTTCGTCGTCCAGTACTTCCCCGGAGCGGAGAAACTACGTCATCTTCTTCACAGCCTTCAACACGTCATTGATGACGATGAACACCTTGCCAAGGTCATCCCTACACGCCCACTACTTGCCTTCAAACAACCGCGCAACCTCAAACGAACCATTGTTTGCAGCAAACTACCCAGTCTTCAGAACAGTGACCACGACACCACACAACCCTGTCATGGCAATCTCTGCAAGACGTGCCAGATCATTGACATGGATACCACTATTACACGTGAGAACACCACCCACCAGGTACGCGGTACATACTCGTGCGACTCGGCCAACGTTGTCTACCTCATACGCTGCAGGAAAGGATGTCCCGAAGCGTGGTACATTGGCGAGACCATGCAGACGCTGCGACAACGAATGAACGGACATCGCGCAACAATCACCAGGCAGGAATGTTCCCTTCCAGTCGGGGAACACTTCAGCAGTCAAGGGCATTCAGCCTCTGATCTCCGGGTAAGCGTTCTCCAAGGCGGCCTTCAGGACCCGCGACAACGCAGAATCGCCGAGCAGAAACTTATAGCCAAGTTCCGCACACATGAGTATGGCCTCAACCGGGACCTGGGATTCATGTCGCATTACATTCATCCCCCACCATCTGGCCTGCAAAATCCTACCAACTGTCCTGGCTTGATACAATTCACACCTCTTTAACCTGGGGTTACCCCATCTCTGGATCTGTAAAGATTTAATCACCTGCTAATGCTTGCATTCCAAGCATTGTTTGGCATCTTTGAATTTGTCTATATATGTGTTTCTGGAACAGACCTCTGCATTCACCTGAGGAAGGAGCAGCGCTCCGAAAGCTAGTGACATCGAAACAAACCACGTTGGACTTTAACCTGGTGTTGTAAGACTTCGTACTTGAAGAAGAAGGTCACCACACAGATGATGTCCCTGATCTCATCAATGATTCAAGTCGCCTCTTGCGTACTCAAGTCCACGAAATCACAAACCCAAGTATGCAACATGGAAATTAAAGAACAGGAGTAGGATATTTAGCCTGAGCTAATCCCAACATTCAATTCGATTATGGCTGATCTGCAGTTTAACTCCATCAACATTTCTTCATTCTCTAACCCTCAGTGACAAAAACAGTGGCCGAGATTCTCCGACCCGGCGCCCGGATTCTCCGACCCGGTGTGGCAGCGATCCCGCGGGCGCCGACACTCCGGTGGGGGGGCCATTGACAGCGGCACCCCCCCCCCCGGCGATTCTCCGGGCCCCAATGGATCGAGTGGCCGACGAGTTTGGCCGTGTCCCGCCGGCGTGGATTACTCACCTCACACACGGCGGTACCTGGAAGGTGAGTGTGCGGGGGCCGTCCTGGAGGGGGGGGGCGGGGGGATCCGACCCCGGGGGGGCCCTCACGATGGCCTGGCCCGCGATCCGGGCCTTCCGATCGGCAGGCGGGCTGGTTCCGTGTGGGTTTACTTTACTCCATGCCAGGACCCTGTTGGGCTCCGCCATATTGCCCAGGGGGCCGGCGCTAAGAAGTGAACCCCCGCGCATGCGCAGAAATACGCTGGCCGTTCCACGCATGCGCAGAAATACGCTGGCCGTTCCGCGCATGCGCAGAAATACACTGGCCGTTCCGCGCAAGCGCAGAAATACGCTGGCCGTTCCACGCATGCGCAGAAATACACTGGCCGTTCCGCGCAAGCGCAGAAATACGCTGGCCGTTCCGCGCATGCGCAGAAATACGCTGGCCGTTCCACGCATGCGCAGAAATACGCTGGCCGTTCCACGCATGCGCAGAAATACGCTGGCCGTTCCGCGCATGCGCAGAAATACGCTGGCCGTTCCACGCATGCGCAGAAATACACTGGCCGTTCCGCGCAAGCGCAGAAATACACTGGCCGTTCCGCGCAAGCGCAGAAATACGCTGGCCGTTCCACGCATGCGCAGAAATACACTGGCCGTTCCGCGCAAGCGCAGAAATACGCTGGCCGTTCCGCGCATGCGCAGAAATACGCTGGCCGTTCCGCGCAAGCGCAGAAATACGCTGGCCGTTCCGCGCAAGCGCAGAAATACGCTGGCCGTTCCGCGCATGCGCAGAAATACGCTGGCCGTTCCACGCATGCGCAGAAATACGCTGGCCGTTCCGCGCATGCGCAGAAATACGCTGGCCGTTCCGCGCATGCGCAGAAATACGCTGGCCGTTCCGCGCATGCGCAGAAATACGCTGGCCGTTCCGCGCAAGCGCAGAAATACGCTGGCCGTTCCGCGCATGCGCAGAAATACGCTGGCCGTTCCGCGCATGCGCAGAAATACGCTGGCCGTTCCGCGCATGCGCAGAAATACGCTGGCCGTTCCGCGCATGCGCAGAAATACGCTGGCCGTTCCGCGCATGCGCAGAAATACGCTGGCCGTTCCACGCGCGCGCAAACTCGCGCGGGCCGTTCCCCGCCGGCTGGAGTTGCGGGGACCACTCCGGCGGCAACCTAGCCCCCCAGAAAGGTGAGAATTCCTCACCTTCGGTGGCCATGGACGCTGGAGTCGTTGGCGCCGGTTTTCACGCCGGCGTGGAGGCCTAGCCCCATTATTAGAGAATCCCATCCAATAAATCTCTGATTTGAATTGTTCAATTGACCCCAAACCTCAGCTGCATTTTTGGGGGGTGGGAGGACGAGTTCCAGACTGCCAGGATCTCCTGCCGGCTCCATTACTGCAAGTGTTTTTATCAAAATGTCAAAGCATCAAATCATTTTAATACACTCTGTGTGGCACATGGTAATGCCAATCTCCACTTGATGCAAATGCTGCCGACTCTGCTGGGGCTCGAAATATGAACGAGTGTGGATGCGGTTCCATGTGTTTTGTGCATTAAACTAGCGGAGCAGTACACCTTTGCTCAATCATGAAGTCAGAAGTGGGGAGGTTGGCTGATGATTGTACAATTTGCAGATCCTACTTCAACTCCTCAGATGTCGTGGCACTCCATGCAACATGATCTGGACAACATTCAGGCTTGGGCTGATAAGTGTAAAGTTATATTTGGCCAACACAAGTGGCAATGACAAGAGAGAGTTTAACTATCCCTCATTGACATTCAATGGCATTACCATTTGCTGAATCCCCCACTATCAACAACCTGGGATTACCATTGATCAGACACTGAACTGGACCAGCCACATAAATACTGTGGCTACCAGGGCAGGTCAAAGGCTCAGAATCCTGGGACGAATAACTCACCTTCTGACCCCCCAAAGCCTGTCCACCATCTACAAGGCAAAAGTCAGGAGTGTAATGGAATACTCTCCACTTGCCTGGATGAGCGCAGCTCCAACAACACTCAAGAAGCTCAACATCATCCAGGATAAAGCAGCCAGCTATGATGCTACCCCTTCCACAAACATTCAGTCCCTCCACCACCGACGCACAATGGTAGCCGTGTGTACCATCTACATGATGCTGTGCAGTAACTCGCCAAGTTTTCTGAAGGACCACCTTCCAAACACACAACAACTACCATCTAGAAGGACAAGGGCAGCAGACAGCAGGGAAAAGCTGGAGGTTCCTCTCCAAGTCATTCACCACTCCGCCTCAGAAATATATCGTCGCTCCTTCACTGTCGCTGGGTCAAACTTCAGGAATTCCTTTCCTGACAGAGAACAGTGGGTGTCACTGCACAACGTGGACTGCAGTGGTTCAAGAAGGCAGCTCACCACCTCAAGGGCAACTTGGGAGGGGAAATAAACACTGGTCCAACCTGTGATGCTGACATTCCACAAATTGGTGAAACATGCTGGAGATGTGATTCTGCAAATAAAGAAGGAATTTGGTGAGGGACATGGGGCAGCTCCTCATTTGGGGTAAAATGCAAACACCACATGTTGGCCAATACTGTGAAGGCATTACCATTATGTAAGCTACACAAATAATAAGTTGTTTGGTGGTACAGAATTTGAGTATTCTCGAAAAAAGACATACTGTCACAGCTTTTTGATTTGTATTAATCCAGACAAATGGGCGGCACAGTAATGCAGTGGTTAGCACTGTTGCTTCACAGTGCCCGGGACCCAGGTGTGATCCCCAGCTTGGGTGACTCTCTGTGCGGAGTCTGCACATTCTCCCCGTGTCTACGTGGGGTTCCTACGGGTACTCCGGTTTCCTCCCACAAGTCCCGAAAGACGTGCTTGTTAGGTAATGTGATGAACGGTTACTGCCTTATCATCATGTAAGGTGATGTCCCCTTTAAGACCGGGCTTGGAACCCTGGGGACTCTGCCTCTGGCTCCGCCCATCTGTGAGCCATATATAAAGGGCTGTCTCATGGGCTGTGCAGCACTTGTCTCAGCTCTAACATAGTTCTTAGTCTAATAAAGCCTTCTTTACAGTTTAATCTCTAAGCTTCGTTATTGAGGGTACCTCAATTTATTAGACTAAACTAGATTCAGGATGGACGCAGGCCTAAAACCAGAGAAGCTCAATCTGGAAGCACGAACACCGGAGGCGAAGGAAATTTTTAAATACTGGCTGCGGTGCTTCGAGGCCTACCTGGACTCCGCAGAGACTCCCATCCTGGGGCCACGCAAGCTGCGTCTACTCCACGCCCGGGTGAGTCACAGAATCTCCGCCACGCTCGAAAAGGCGATGACTTATGATGAGGCGGTCGAGTTACTCCGCAAGCGGTTTGTCAAACCCATCAATGAGGTGCACGCTCGGCATCTGCTCTCTACCTGCCGGCAGCGTTCGGGGGAATCGCTAGACAAGTTTGTTGAGAAACTCACCGCGCTTGCCAGGGACTGTGACCATCAGGATGTGACAGGGGAAGTCCATATGAACCTGCACATCAGAGACGCTTTCGTGTCCGGCATCCGCTCGACCTACATCCGGCAGCGGCTGCTGAAAACGGGGCAAATTACCTCCAAGACACGCTAACGCTCGCCTCCTCGCTGGAGATGGCCCGACATAACTTGGGTACGTACCCTGCGGACTCTGCGAGCCCCCCCCCCCCGGGCTTCCTCCGACTCAGCCGTATTACAGGCCTGCGCAACTCGGTGACCCGCTCACCATGGGGGCACACCGTGCTACTTCTGCGGACAGGGCCAGCACCCACGCCCACGCTGCCCAGCCTGCTCCGCGATCTGCAGCGACTGCGGGAAGAAAGGGCATTTTGCGAGGGTCTGCCTGGCCAGACCCAGGGGCCAGAAAAACAAAGACCAGCCGGCCCAAAAATCAGGCTCTCAGGCCCGCAGGCCTTGCAATGCTGCTGCGCACCGACCCGGCACGCCCCCTTTTGACACGTCATCAGCCTCGTGCGAATCATGGGAGCGGCCATCTTGTCGGCGGCCATCTTCTCGACCCGACACGTGCGACCGATGGCGGCGGCCATTTTACGAGTCCGGCTCGGCTGAGGACTCTGACTACCCGCGAGTGGGTGCAATCACCCTCGACCAAACTCGGCCAAAACACCTGCAGAACTCCATGATGCAGGTCCAGGTCAACGGGCGCGACACTGCATGCCTCTTCGACTCCGGGAGCAGGGAGAGCTTCATCCACCCTGAAACGGTAAGGCGCTGCTCCCTACGCACCCATCCCGCATCACAAACCATAGCCCTTGCATCTGGGTCCCACTCGGTGCAAATCAAGGGGTACTGTATTGCGGATCTCTCGATCCAGGGCGTCAAATACACCCGTTTCAAATTTTATATCCTCCCCCACCTCTGTGCCCCCGTACTGCTCGGAATGATTTCCAGTGCAGCCACCGAAGCCTGACACTGAAGTTCGGCGGACCCTTGCCCCCCCTTCACGGTGTGCTGCCTTGCGACACTGAAAGTCGCTTCCCCCTCGCTATTCCCGAACCTCACTCCCGACTGTAAGCCCGTCACCACCAGGAGCCGGCGCTACAGTGCCCAAGATATGGCTTTTATCAAGTCAGAGGTCCAGCGTTTACTGGGAGAGGGGGTCATCGAGGCTAGCAACAGCCCTTGGAGAGCGCAAGTGGTGGTAGTCCGGTCCGGGGAGAAGAAACGGATGGTCGTGGATTATAGCCAGACCATAAACCGATTCACGCAGCTTGATGCGTATCCCCTTCCTCGCATCGCGGAAATGGTAAATCGGATCGCCGATACCGAGTCTTTTCCATGGTCGACCTCAAATCCGCCTACCACCAGCTCCCAATCTGACCAAAAGACCGCCCCTATAATGCCTTAGAAGCAGCCGGCCGGCTCTTCCACTTCCTCAGGATCCCCTTCGGTGTCACAAATGGGGTCTCCGTCTTTCAAAGGGCGATGGACCAAATGGTGGACCAGTACGGTTTGCGGGCTACATACCCGTACTTGGACAATGTCACCATCTGCGGCCATGACCAGCAGGACCATGACGCTAACCTCAAAAAGTTCCCCCAGACCGCCCGAGCCCTCTACCTGACCTATAACGAGGGCAAATGCGTTTTCCACACCACCCGGCTGGCCATCCTCGGCTATGTCGTAGAAGATGGGGTCTTAGGTCCCGACCCCGACCGCATGCGCCCCCTTAAGGAACTCCATCTCCCCCGCAGCCTCAAGGCCCTCAAACGGTGCTTGGGGCTTTTCTCCTTTTATGCCCAGTGGGTCCCCAAGTATGCGAACAAAGCCCGCCCACTCCTAAAGACCACCATTTTTCCCCTCTCTGCTGAGGCTCAATTGGCCTTCAACCGCATCAAGGCCGACATCATCAAGGCCGGTATGCATGCGGTGGACGAAACCATCCCTTTCCAGGTAGAGAGCGATGCATCAGACATCGCCCTGGCTGCTACCCTCAATCAGGAAGGCAGACCAGTAGCATTCTTCTCCCGAACCCTCACCGCCTCCGAGGTTCGACACTCTGCAGTCGAAAAGGAGGCACAAGCCATTGTGGAGGCTGTGCGGCGCTGGAGACACTACCTCGTCGGGAGGAGGTTTACCCTCGTCACCGACCAACGGTCAGTCGCCTATATGTTCGATAACACGCAACGGGGCAAAATAAAAAAACGATAACATTTTGAGGTGGAGGATCCAACTCTCCATCTACTCGTACAATATCAAGCATCGTCCAGGGGAGCTCAACGAGCCCCCAGATGCCCTGTCCCGCGGCACATGCGCCAACGCGCAGGAGGACCGCCTGCAAGCCATCCACAATGACCTCTGCCACCCGGGGGTTACCCGGCTCGTCCATTTTATCAAGTCCCGCAACCTACCTTACTCAACCAAGGAGGTCAAGGCCATGATCAGGGCCTGCCAAGTCTGTGCGGAGTGCAAACCGCACTTCTATCAGCCAGACAAGGTTCGGCTCATGAAGGCCTCGGGTCCCTTTGAGCAACTGAGCGTGGACTTCAAGGGGCCCCTCCCGTCCACCAATCATTATGCCTATTTCCTCACCGTGATCGATGAGTTCTCCCGTTTCCCATTCGCCATTCCCTGCACCGACATGACCTCAGCCACGGTGATTAAGGCACTGCACAGCATCGTCACTCTGTTCGGTTTCCCCACTTATATCCACAGCGACCGGGGTACATCGTTCATGAGCGATGAACTGCGTCAGTATCTGCTCAGCAAAGGCATCGCCTCGAGAAGAACGACCAGTTAGAACCCACGGGGAAACGGGCAGGTGGAGAGGGAGAACGTGACAGTGGAAGGCTGTCCTTCTGGCCCTACGGTCGAAAAGTCTCCCAACTACCCGCTGGCAGGAGGTCCTGCCCGATGCCCTACACTCCATTAGGTCACTCCTCTGCACGGCCACGAATGAGACCCCTCACAACCGATTGTTTGTCTTCCCCAGGAAGTCTACCTCCGGGGTCTCGCTTCCACCTTGGCTGATGGCTCCGGGACCTGGTCTTCTCCGGAGGCACGCGAGGAGCCATAAAACGGACCCCCTGGTCGAAAGGGTCCGGCCGCTCCATGCCAACCCCAGTTACGCCTACGTTGAGTACCCCAACGGCAGGCAAGATATGGTTTCCCTCCGGGATCTGGCACCCGCTGGATCCCCCACCACAGACTCCCCTTCCCACACCGCTCCCCTGCAGGACCCGACGCCCCCTACAACACCCCCCCTTCTGCCCTACCCCCCGTTGGTGAGCACCTACCACGCACCCCTCCTTGCGCCCCCCCTTTACACACCCGGCCGGCGCCGGCACCACTACCCCCGGCCCTGCCTAGTCCCCCTGCCCGACCCGGACCGAAGCTCCGACCGCTGTGCTCCCGGATGTGCCCTCAACCGGGACGTCCGTGCCCGCCGCACCACCGCCCGAATTGAGGAGGTCGCTGAGGACGATCCGGCCACCGAGACGGATGGACCTATGATGGCACTTCACCCCCGCTGGACTCTTTTTAAACAGGGGGTGAATGTGATGAACGGTTACTGCCTTATCATCATGTAAGGTGATGTCCCCTTTAAGACCGGGCTTGGAACCCTGGGGACTCCGCCTCTGGCTCCGCCCATCTGTGAGCCATATATAAAGGGCTGCCTCATGGGCTGTGTAGCAGTCAGCACTTGTCTCAGCTCTATCATAGTTCTTAGTCTAATAAAGCCTTCTTTACAGTTTAATCTCTAAGCGTCGTTATTGAGGGTACCTCAGGTAATTTGGACATTCTGAATTCTCCCTCAGTGTACCCGAACAGGTGCCGCAATTTGGCGACTAGGGGCTTTTCACAGTAACTTCATTGCAGTGTTAATGTCAGCCTACTTGTGACACTAAACATTATTATTATAGCTTGAACTTAAGCAAAATTTACTGAAAGTACTCATTTGGATTCGACACGTACTTCTAAATAATACAAAGTTGATTGTTAACATATAAACTACACTCTTTCAACTAATTCCAACTAATCTTTCTACTGGAATAACCTATGATCTGCTCTATCTCACACTAATAATACTTCTGTCAGTCTCCAGCTAACTCCTGCCTATGCTCCCCCACAAGGCTGAGCATCAATGCCTTATATACCTGTATCTGTAGCTCCCTCCAGTGGTTACTCTAGACATTTCATTAACCCTTGCAGTGCTTACAGTTACAATAATACCACAGTCTAAACATTACTTCAGGAAAAATAGATTAGCAGTTTCATCCACCCTTCCACCGCAGCACCCAAAGTTCCCGTGTCCGATACAAGTCCCCCCCCCCTTCCCAGAACCGGGTCTGGTAACTGTATAACTTTTATATTCGCCAAAGGTAAGAGAGTTGGGGAACTCCCCCTGCTTCTCTTTGAATTGAGAAGTTTGCTGTCTTTAAACAAATGTAGCTTTGAAGCGTGTCACACATTCAGACGGGTCCATTGATGGCACTGGGGACATGATGACTGTCTGGCTAATGTTTGAGATGCTCTCGTTGTTTCACTGTTACTTCAACAAATGAGAAAATGCTGGAAAATCTCAGCAGGTCTGGCAGCATCTGTCGGGATAGAAAGGAGCTAACGTTTCAAGTCCGATGACTCTTTGTCAAAGCTAACAGACAGAGAAAGTGGGAAATATTTATACTGTGGAGTGGGAATGAAGGATGAGTCATAGCCACAGAAACCCAGGGAAAACGGGTGCTAATGGCCACAGAAACGATGGGGAAAGAGTGTTAATGGCAGTCCCCAGAGAGGACAAAAGATGTGAAAGGTCAAACAGCAGGTGTGATGTGGAGATGCCGGCGTTGGACTGGGGTGAGCACAGTAAGAAGTCTTACAACACCAGGTTAAAGTCCAACAGGTTTGTTTCGATGTCACTAGCTTTCGGAGCGCTGCTCCTTCCTCAGGTGAATGAAGAGGTAGGTTCCAGAAACACATATATAGACAAATTCAAAGATGCCAGACAATGCTTGGAATGTGAGCATTAGCAGGTGATTAAATCTTTACAGATCCAGAGATGGGGTAACCCCAGGTTAAAGAGGTGTGAATTGTATCAAGCCAGGACAGTTGGTAGGATTTCGCAGGCCAGATGGTGGGGGATGAATGTAATGCAACATGAATCCCGGGTCCCGGTTGAGGCCGCACTCATGTGTGCGGAACTTGGCTATAAGTTTCTGCTCGGCGATTCTGCGTTGTCACGTGTCCTGAAGGCCGCCTTGGAGAACGCTTACCCGGAGATCAGAGGCTGAATGCCCTTGACTGCTGAAGTGTTCCCCGACTGGAAGGGAACATTCCTGCCTGGTGATTGTCGCACGATGTCCGTTCATTCGTTGTCGTAGCGTCTGCATGGTCTCGCCAATGTAGGCGAACATTGGCCTGCATGGCCAATGGCCATGTTCATGTTCATGGCCATGAACATTGGCCATGGTCTCGCCAGGCAAACTAACATCAGAGGATGAACTGTAGATGTGGGAGGAGGGAAGGGGGAAGCAAAGAGGAGACCCCCCCCCCCAACTATCCACCTTCACTGCTTTCCATTTCTCTCTTAGTGTTGGACAAGATATTTACCAAGACTCGCTTCCACTGCCATATCTCCTTACTCTGTGACACAACTCACTGTTACTTCAAACCAGATGAACAACCCCTAGCCTGACATAAGTGTTGTGAGCTGTACGTTAATGATCTTTGCAGGTGATACAGTGAACCCTGTCCCTCTCTTGAATAAGTGCAGAGAAAGATCCAAATGCAATTCAGAGCATTTTGGCCTGGCGGAAGTATCTAATTTGTTTAACTGTCTCTCCCAAATCCTATTTCTTTGAATACTTTGGCGAAAGAGATCCAGATATTGTGACAAATTGGAAACTGGTATTGCAGGAAATTGCTGTAACATGCTGCTCAGCGAGCCAGTGCTTCTTTTATTCAGCTGCTTGTGTGTCTAATCTATCAACCAGTTTGTCACATTTATGGTTCTGGTAAAATACAGATATTAATCACATAATAGAGGTACAAACAACATACTTTATCCTGAAGGGTAATCGCATATTTCATGCCCTGTGAACTGACCCAGAGTGAATCTTCAGGGCTTCAGCAATGACAGCTGAGCTCCCACTCTGCAGCAATGTCAGCTATCTGTCCTCTTTATTATTCAATCTCAGCTTGTTGCCTCTGGACGTGACTATTCCAACGCACTCCCGCCTGGTCACTCGCATTTCACTCTCAGCAAATGAAAATGAAATGAAAATCACTTATTGTCACGAGTAGGCTTCAATGAAGTTATTGTGAAAAGCCCCTAGTCGCCACATTCCGGCACCTGTTCGGGGAGGCTGGTACGGGAATTGAACCCGCGCTGCCGACCTGCCTTGGTCTGCTTTAAAAGCCAGCGATTTAGCCCAGTGTGCTAAATTCGAAGTCTGCCGCCAGTGTCTTAGCTTTCACCCTGTCCAGTTCACCAATTAGCCCAGTGCTCACTGTCCAACACCAGCTCTCAGCTAAGCAATACCTCAGTTTTCAAAATTCTCATGTTTGTTCTCAGTCTCCTCCATAGCCTCGCGCCTCACTATCTCTGCAATCTTCTCCAACTCCAGATGCCGACACAGTGGTTGGCACTGCTGCCTCACAGCGGCAGGGACCCGGATTCAATTCCAGCCGCGGGTGACTGTGTGGAGTCTGCACGTTCTCCCCGTGTGTGCGTGGGTTTCCTCCGGGTGCTCCGGTTTCCTCCCACTGTCCAAAGATGTGCAGGTTAGCTGGATTGGCCGTGATCAATTGCTCCTTAGTGTCCAGGGATGTGCAGGTTAGGCTATGGGGTTACGGGGTAGGGGGGAGTGGGCATATGTAGACTGCTCGTTCGAAGGGTCGGTGCAGGCTCGAAGGGCCGAATGGCGTCCTTCTGCACTGCAGGCATTATAAGAAGATATTCTAAGCTTTGCGCTCCTCTAATTCTGGCTTCATGAACATTCCCAATTGTAATTGTTCCTCTACTGGTCACCACGCCTTTAGTTTCTTCGGCCCAAATCCCAAGGTTCTTCACCTCTCAACCTTGCCTTTCTCCTTCAACATATTCCTTAAAATCTACACCTTTGACCAAGATGGTCAGCTGGTCAAATATCAGCTTATGTGCCTGATTGTCATCTTTTGTTTTATAATGTCCCTGATATGCTCCTTTTGTTGTCTTGTGACATTAAAGGTGACGTGGAAATAAACATTGTTGTTCTGCGTGTCTCTGGCAAGGCTGGTGATTATTGTCCATCCTTTAAGTTGTCCCTAGGGGTTGCTAGTGGGCCTTATTTCTGAATCATTGGATGTAGTTTACATCTTGGGTACGATCGTGGCGTTTGAGAGGCAACTTGATGAACACATGAATAGGATTGGAATAGAGGGATACGGAGCATGATAGGGCAGAAGGTTTTAGCTAAGATAGGCTTGGAGGGCCGAAGGGCCTATTCCTGTGCTGTACAGTTCTTTGTCCTTTGACAGCACCAGAAGCAGACCATGGGAGACATGTGGGGCGGGATTCTCCGACCCCCCCCGCCGGGTCGGAGAATCCCCGGGGGGCGGCTCGAATCCCAGCCCGCCGCCCCGACGCCGGCTGCCGTATTCTCCGGCGCCGGTTTTTGGGCAGGGGCGGGGTTCATGCCACGCTGGTCGGGGGCTGCTGACAGCGGCCCTCCTGGCAAATCTCCGGGCCCCGATGGGCCGAGCGGCTGCCCGTTTTTGGTCAGTCCCGCTGGCGTGGGTTACGCATGGTCCCACACGGCGGGACCTGGCAGGTAAGTCGGCGGGGGTGGTTCTTGGGGGGAGGCGCGGGGGGATCCGACCCCGGGGGGCCCCCACGGTGGCCTGGCCCGCGATAAGAGCCCACAGATCTGCGGGCGGGCCTGTGCCATGGGGGCACTCCTTCCTTCCGCGCTGGCCCCTGTAGGGCTCCGCCATGGCCGGCGCGGAGAAGACAACACCCTGCGCATGCACCAGAATACGGCGGCCGGTCTGCGCATGCGCAGAACCACACCGGCGGTTCCGTGCATGTGCGAGATCACGCCAACCCTTCGGCACATGCACAAACTCGCGCAGTCTCTTCAGCACCGGTTGGAGCGGCTTCAACCCCTCCAGCGTCAACCGAGTCCAGCGGAGTGGTTGGCACCGGTTCTCCCGCCGGCGTGGGGACGTAGTCCCCAGAAGGGAGAATCCCGCTGGTGATCCATGCCGGGGTTTGGGGTCCACACCAACCTCCTCCCAGCACTCTAGAATCCCTACAGTGCAGAAAGAGGCCATTTGCTTCATCAAGTCTGCACCCACACTCTGAAAGGGCACCCTACCCAGACCCACACCCCCACCCTATCCTCAGAACCCCACCCAACCCTTTGGACACTCAGGGCAATTTATCATGGCCAATCCACCTAACCTGCACATCTTTGGACTGTGGGAGGAAACCGGAGCACCCGGAGGAAACCCACGCAGACACGGGGAGAATGTGCAGACTCCGCACAGACAGTGACCCAAGCAGGAATTGAACGCGGGTCCCTGCCGTTGTGAGGCAGCATTGCAAACCAATGTGCCACCTTCCTCTAACACCATCATGTAATCATGTGCTAATCTAGCTTCTTCGTTTATACAACTACTCTCATCATAGAAACATCCAAATCCTACAACATGGACACCATTCGGCCCATTGTGTCTATCAATCAGAAATCTGGTCTCCAGCCTCCTTTCCAGCTGTTGGTCCACAACCCTTTGGTTGCGGCACTTCAGATGCTGTGATGTGGTCTGCCTCTGCCAGCCGATAAGTCCACAGGCTGACTTCCCCAGTCGCTGAAACCGCGTTCAGTGAAAGGTCGGAGAATCTAAATTCCTGACGAAATCGGGGACAGCGCCGCTTTCGCGATGCACTGACCCCTCCAGAGCAGAGTACTCGGAGAGCATGGCGCCGCTGTATCGACGGCCTCAGGCCATTGCTTGAGGCCCGCCCCCCGAAGCTCAGCCCCCGGCTGGCCGAGTTCCCGACGGCGCGGGACACGTGTGGTTTCATCTGTCGGGAACTCAGTGTGACGGCTGCAGACTCAGTCCCGCAGTCGGGGGAGGGCCGATCCGCGGGCAGCGGGGGGACATTATTTAGGGTTGGGGGGCACTGTGGGGGGGGGGGGGCGGGTCCGGGGCTCGTGAGCCGGCCGAAGGGGGGGGACTATTTTGCGGGCCGTGGCCGACGCCATGTTGCACGGAGCGGTCGCTGCAAGCCACGGTCTTGCACTTGTGCGGTCACAGACCCGGCAATTCTCCAGGGCGTATCGGCAGCTGGAGCCGGGTGCTCCACGCTGACGTCCTGCTAGCCCCCAGCAAAATGGAGAGTCAGTGGCCGTTTTGCGCCAGTTTTCCCCCACCGTTCCCACGCCAGCGTGGGGAAGTAGCCCCAGAATTGGAGAATCCAGCCCCCCATCTTTATCACCTTCTCCTGAACTCCCCTCTAATCACTGATACTCACCTCATCTGGGGCGTCATTCTCCGACCCCCCGCCGGGGTGGAGAATCGCCGGGGGCTGCCGTGAATCCCGCCCCTGCCGGTTGCCGAAGTCTCCGGCACCGGGCATTCGGCGGGGGGCGGGAATCGGGCCGCGCCGGTTGGCGGGCCCGCCCGCTGGATTCTCCGGCCCGGATGGGCCGAAGTCCCGCCGATAAAATGCCTGTCCCGCCGGCGTGGATTAAACCACCTTTTGAACGGCGGGACAAGGCGGCGTGGGCGGGCTCCGGGGTCCTGGGGGTCTGGCCCCGGGGGTTGCCCCCATGGTGGCCTGGCCCGCGATCGGGGCCCACCGATCCGCGGGCGGGCCTGTGGGGGCACTCTTTCCCTTCCGCCTCCGCCACGGTCTCCACTATGGCGGAGGCGGAAGAGACTCCCTCCACTGCGCATGCGTGGGAAACTGTCAGCGGCCGCTGACGCTCCTGCGCATGCGCCGCCCGGAGATGTCATTTCCGCGCCAGCTGGCGGGGCAACAAAAGCCGTTTCAGCCAGCTGGCAGGGCAGAAATTCCTCCGGCGCCGGCCTAGCCCCTCAATGTTGGGGCTCGGCCCCCAAAGATGCGGAGCATTCCGCACCTTTGGAGCGGCGCGATGCCCGTCTGATTGGCGCCGTTTTGGGCGCCAGTCGGCGGACATCGCGCCGTTTCGGGAGAATTTTGCCCCTGTTCTTTGTTAAAGTGCATTACACATTCTTGCCACTCATTAGTAAAGTTGCTTTTCCCTATTGAATTTATCAGTGGTTATTTTGTTTAAAATGTATTATTAAGAAGGTTGTTGTCATTGCTGGCTGGGCCAGTGTTTGTTGCCCAGTTACCTGAATGGTTTGTTCAGTCATTTCAGCGGGCAGTTAAGAGCCACCATCTTTCTGTGGGCCTGGAGTCACATGGAGGCCAGACCGGGTAAGGACAGCAGATTTCAAAGAAACATAGGGTGCGATCCAGTGGCCGCATTGCACCGAGCGCGAGTCTGCGCGAGCCGGTTCGATGGCGGGAGAGGCTGAAATCGGCTTCCGATCTCACCGGCACGCCCCCGTTGACGAGATCCGGATCCCGCCCCGGCATGGCGAGAATGCGGCATGGAGGAGGAGGATACTCGCTCACGGCGCCTGCCAAGGTCACGCCGCCCTAAAATTGTATCGGGAGTTGGTGAGGCCACACCTGGAGTATTGTGAGCAGTTTCGGTGTTCTTATCAGAGGAAGGATGTTCTTGCTATGGAGGGAGTGCGGCGAAAGTTTACCAGGCTGATTCCTGGGACTGACGTATGAGGAGAGACTAAGTCGGTTAGGATTATATTGATTGGAGTTTAGAAGAGTGAGAGGGGATCTCATAAAAACTTACAAAATTCTAACAGGATTAGACAGGGTAGAATCGGAAGGAATGTTCCCGATGGTGGGGAGTCAAGAACTAGGGGTCATAGTTTGAGGATAAGGGGTAAACCTTTTAGGTGAAGAGAACTTTCTTCACCCAGAGAGCGGTGAATTCACTCCCACAGAAAGTAGGTGAGGCCGAAGCGTTGTGTAATTTCAAGAAGGAATTAGATATAGCTCTTGGGGCTAAAGGGATCGAGGGATATGGGGGGGAAGGCGGGAGCAGGTTATTGAACGTGACGATCAGCCATGATCATAATGAATGGCGGAGCAGGCTCGAAGGGCCGAATGGCCTCCTGCTGCTTTGAGTTTCTAATTTTCTATGTTTCTATGAACCTTTACACCTCGGGACAATTTCAGGGTTCGAGGGGGGACTTTTGCGGCCTTTCCCAAACAAAGGCCCAGAAGTGCATCCGTGAAATCACAGATACCCTACTTGCCCGGGCAGCTGACGACATAAACGTTGACCGGGACCAGGCCGATCAAGATGCCTGGACAGCAGGATTCTTCGCCATCACTGGGATGCCCCCAGGTCCAGGGGGTAATAGATGCCACGCATGACACCTTGCACTGGGCCATCCGGGATTGCCCTTCATTAACAGGAAGGGGTTCCACTCCCTAAATATCCAACTTGTGTGCGGCCACCACCTCAAGATCATGCACGCTTCCCAGGGAGTGTGCACGACATCCTGTGGCAATCGGAAATCCCCAGCGACTTCGAGGAACACCCCAGGATGGTCAGTGGGCTCGTGCATTATAACGGCTACCCGCTTAGGTCCAGCTAATGATGCCAGTACGGAGACCAGTGACCGATGTGGGGAGACCCAATATAATGAGGCCCATGTGGCCACCCGGGCTGGCATTGAGCGGTGCATCGGACTGCCCACAATGGGGTCCCAATGTCTCGACCGCTCTGGTGGTGGGCAATACACCACCCCCCTACCCCCCGAGGGTTGCCCACAGGTGGTCGGCTATGCCCTCTATAACCTGGCACGGCAGCGGGGGAGGATGAAGAGGAGCCGGACTCCCCGGGGGTGGCGCCAAGCGCAGGGTTGTCGTTGGGTGGGGGGGCCACCTGGTGGTGGCAGGCGGTACACAGTAATCCGCTTCTCCTTCACTGCATCAAGTAGGGTCTCCAGCTCGGTGTCTGTGAATCGGAGTGCCGCTCTGTCTGCTGCCATCTTGTTGGCTGGGATGAGTGTGTGTGGGGAGCGGAGTGCTAATATGCGGCTGCAGCTTGTCAGCCTCTCGAGTGTCAACCAAGAATCCGGCGAATCAGACACCATTTTTCATTGGAATTGGTCGTGTTCCATGTGGCGTCGCTGCTAACCCATTAACGGTCAGTGTATTTTTTGGGAATTATGCCAATTCTGCTGTCGTAGAACATCACTGAATCAGTCCCAGCGTCAACGTATCAGTTTCTGGCTCGGAGAATTTCGCCGACAATGTTTGGCTCCAACGACTTGCTGTGGTAGCGAATTCCACAGGCTCTCCACTCTCTTGGTGAGGAAATGTCTCCTCATCTCTAAATGGTCTACCCCGTATCCTCAGACTGTGACCCCTGGTTCTGGACACACCCAACTTGGGGAACATTTCTCCTGCATCTTCCCTGTCCAGTCCTGTCAGACTTTTCTAGGTTTCTAGGAGATCCTCCCTCATTCTTCTGAACTCCAGCGAATACAATCCTAACCGATTCAATCTCTCCTCATACGACAGTCCCGCCATCCCAGGAATAAATCTGCTGAACCTTTGCTGTATTCCTTTTACAGCAAGAACATCCTTCCTCAGATAAGGAGACCATAATTGCACCCAATATTCCAGGTGTGGCCTCACCAAGGCCCTGTATAATTGCAGCAAGACATCCCTGCTCCTGTACTTGAATCCTCGCACTATGAACAGCAAGAAGTCTTCCAACACCAGGTTAAAGTCCAACAGGTTTGTTTCGAATCACTAGCTTTCGGAGCACTGCTGCTTCCTCAGGTGAATGAAGAGGTGGGTTCCAGAAACATATATATAGACAAAGTCAAAGATGCAATACAATACTTTGAATGCGAGTCTTTGCAGGTAATTAAGTCTTTACAGGTCCAGACGAAGCAACTGCAGAGAGGGGTAACCTCAGGTTAAAGAGGTGTGAATTGTCTCAAGCCAGGACAGTTGGTAAGATTTTGCAAGCCGAGGCCAGATGGTGGGGGATGAATGTAATGCAACAGGAATCTCAGGTCCCGGTTGAGGCTGTACTCATGTGTGCGGAACTTGGCTGTAAGTTTCTGCTCGGCGATTCTGCATTGTCGCGCATCCTGAAGGCCGCCTTGGAGAACGCTTACCCGGAAATCAGAGGCTGAATGCCCTTGACTGCTGAAGTGTTCCCCGACTGGAAGGGAACATTCCTGCCTGGCGATTGTCGCGCGATGTCCATTCTCGCTATGCTGGCATTCTCGCTATGAAGACCAACATCTTCTTTACCGCCTGCTGAACCTGCATGCTTACCTTCAGTTTTGTTTTAACTCTATCCTCATGATTTTGAGCAGCTCTATTAAATCTCTAATTACCCTTTACTGCTGTAAGGATTTTAACAACTTTAGATCATAACCATAGTTCTCGTGGTCACAGGCAGCAGACTCAGTCATTGATCTGTTGTTGCCATTTCCCCCTCATGGGTCGATCATTAATGTATTTACTTGTCTCATTACCTTGCCCTTCTGTCTTCTACTGTCTTCTACTACTTTTACTAGACAAGGCTGGTTTAGCACATGGCTAAATCGCTGGCCTTGAAAGCAGACCAAGGCAGGCCAGCAGCCCAGTTCAATTCCTGTACCAGCCTCCCCGAACAGGCTCCGGAATGCGGCGACTAGGGGCTTTTCACAGTGACTTCATTTGAAGCCTACTTGTGACACTAAGCGATTTTCATTTCATTTTCATCAGCCCCTTTGTTATTTCATCTCTCCAATCCTGCATCCTCTCACGAACCTTCTTCCATTCTACTCTCTCCTGCATCGGTTTAAAAACAGTTAAGTCTGTTACTTCTTCCAGTTCTGCTGAAAGTTCATCACCCTGAAATGTTAGCTGTGTGTCTCTCTGTACAGATGCTGCCAGCCCTGCTGAATATTTCCAGTTTTCTGTTTTAATTGTGGACAATATTCTGCCCCTGGAACAGCAGAGATGGGGGCTCCCACCTCTGTAACAGCTTATTCCCCACTGTCACCAGACTCCTAAATGACCCTCTTATGGACTGACTTCATTAACGCTACACCCTGTATGCTTCACCCGATGCCGGTGCTTATGTAGTTACATTGTATATCTTGTGTTGCCCTATTATGTATTTTCTTTTCTTCCTTTTTCTTCCCATGTACTTAATGATCTGTTGAGCTGCTCGCAGGAAAATATTTTTCACTGTACCTCGGTACACGTGACAATAAATAAATCCAATCCAATCCTGTCTTTCATTTAAATGCACGTTGCTTCAAACCCCTGTCAAAGAGAAAAATAAATTGTGACTTGTGCATGGCCAGTTCTGGCCCATTCAAAGAGATAGTTTAGGGAAGATGGGCCAAGTGGCCCCTTTTGGCGCTGTATGAACTGCATAATCCAACAGTTTGCAAGTGAGAGTGCTTCTCTCAAATGAGCCTCACAATGCTCCGGTACATGTTAATGGAGATGGTGTTGGGTGTTCTCTGCGATTCCTGGGCTCCATTAGCAACTTTGACTGACCTAATTGCTTATTGAGCTCGCAGAATGCAGTTAGAAATGGCAGTGCTAATTATCCCTTCACTGAAGTGAAATGCCCGCCAACCGCTTTCTCCCCCACCACCCCCGCCTCCACCTTCCCCTCCGCTTCCCCCATTAACAAAAAACATGTCCAATCTCTCCTGGTTTGAAAGGGTTCAAAAACCGCTGTCGGAAATCAGGCCGCAATTTTTGCTTTTCCCAATTGTCTGTTTACAAATTCTATTTGACAGAAGTTTAAATAATTGGTTGATTAAAACTTGTCTGAATGATTTGGGGGGGGCGGGGGAAGAATTAGTGGAACAGCAGGCATAACAGCAAAAAATATCTCCTGGGCATATTCAGGACCACAGATTGTTGCTGACAACCTGCTCGCATACTCCTTGGCATTCCGTTTATTAGCTATAGGTTAAGCAACATCTGCATCGAGATTAACATGCTGCTCCTCACGACAATGCATATTTAACTAGGTATTGCTGGTAGATTAGCTGTGCTACAAGATACATTGTGAGCTCTGTGAATGGGCGTGTGCGCAATCTCTCAGGTGAAGGAATGGCTGCACAAGCTGATGCAAGCATTTTAATGCTGGCCTTTTTATTTTATTTTGGAGGAACCATGAAATAAAACCTGCATTTATACAGCGCTTTTAACATAGTAACATTTTCCAAGGTGTTTGAGAGAAGTGTGAATCAAACAGTTGTTCAAGGCGAGAAAGAGACAAACTGCACAAACTTCCTCTTTCCACTTGTCCGTAAACAGAAGATGTTGGGAATTAGTTTTTAAAAATAGGCAGTGACGTGTTCGCCCAGTCCCTCGGACTCTGTGATCCAATTTACTGATAAACCACAGCAAACCCGAATTAGGATTACGCCAGACCAGTAGCTTGTTTTCCACGTTCAAAAGGGAAAGTTCGCAGCTCCCAACACAAATACTCACACCGACCACGTTGCGACGGCCCAGCGCAATCTGGATCTCGCCCTCGCTGAGCAAGATGTGCGTATTTAAATGAGCCATAACCCGGATGCTGGATTCACCCGGTGCCCAGGACTCACGGGCCGTTCCGGGGAAACCTCGACAGGGCGTTATTGAGGACCGGGCATGACGGCACCCCGGGGGGAGTTTCTCAGGCTATTGGAGACCTCCAGGTGATCGGGGACAGGGCAGAGTGGTACTGGCATTCCCCTTTGCACCTCGACACTGCCAGCCTAGTACCCTGGCAGTATCACCTGGATAACCTGGCAGTGCCACCCTGCCAGGGCATCTGGGCGGCACTTTCAGGGTGCCCAGTGTGCCAGATTGGCACTACCAGGAGTAGGGACTGGTGGGGCCTTGCCAGGTAGGGGGGGGGGGGGGGTGGCGAGGAGGGGTTCCAAGGGGCCTCTCCAAGACTGGATGAATGAGGGGGGAGGTCAAAAAAGTCGGGGGGGGGGGCCTGAAAGGCAGAGGAAGGGCGGAGAGATTGCTTCTGCATTCCAAAGTGGTATCCCGATATGCGGGGAACCTTTTCCACCAGGCGAGCCTCAGCTAAGTGCAGATTCGGCAGAGAGAATCTCCCCAAGGCCAACTAAAATGGCCAGGTGCTGTTGCATAGCGGAGTGTTTGTCGGTGTTGCAGCGGCTGTGAAACACCCCTCTAACCGCGACATTCAGTGGATTTGAGCTGGGTCCGTTGAATTGCGCCCACAGTATCGAGGCGGGTGGAGAGAATGGAGTTTTACAAGAACCACTGAAGTGAATATTAGTCCACTTGAGTTCCAGCGGCCAAGGTGAACGTCCAATGAGGAATCTGTTCATACCGGTATTCGAGCTCACCTCGTTGAGGACTGGAGTTGCAGTATTCTCTACTCAGTTGGTGCTGAGCACAAGATGAAGTAGGTGTGCAGTGACTGCGTTGGTTCTGTAGGCAATGGTAGAAGATCTTCCAGCAGAGATTGGTTTCAAGGTACAAGCTGTTGTTACGCCTGGAGGGATTAGCTTCTTCGTGGTTTCCCAATTGGATGCTCCAGCAGACTGACTAGTTCTCAGTTCTCAAAGGCATACCGCCAATTCAAAATGGTCATTTGAGTCACGTGACCTTCCTTCTCCACAATTATTTCAATAGCGATATTTATCCAGCATCTGGAATTGGCTTTGATTTCAGGGCTGATCATATCTAGTGGTTGAATGTGGTGTCATCAATGTCATGGGTCTGCTGTTTGGGAAGCTATCACCTCGGCAGACCCAGTGACTCCACGAGCAAGCTGAGCTTATCAGCTACAAATGTTATCCCCGTTGAACTGCGCCTGGTCAGTCCCAGGTGTGATTTGAGCCTGTTAGCGTGTCTGTGGCGATAACGGGTTCTGATGTACAGGCCGTCTGGTCTATTGGCAACACAAGACATTTTAACAATGAAATGTGAAATTCCAGAACCTGAAAAAAAATTATTATTTTGTTCTTGAAACTATTGCCGAAAGACCTCTGGAGAAAGGGCCAGGCCTGTGATCAGGTGACTTGTAGCAGCCATCTTAATTTTCTTCCTTCAACAGAAAAAGTCCAATTTTTAAAAAATAGCAATAGGGATAAAGTTTTAAATTATACAGTGCCTTGCCCTATCATAAGGGCACAACACAATGGATGCAACTGAACATCAAGTAATATTAGAACAGGTAAGCAGAAAATTGGTCTAAGAGATAGGTTTAAAGGTCGGCCCCTTTGATTTTGATTGAGAATCACAAACAATGAGGTCCTTCATTGTGTGGTGTTCAACAGCATGGAGACCACCCTCTAGAAAATTAAACTTAGATGGGCAGGCTATGATCCCATTTGGAAAATACAGAACCCCAAGCAGATCTTCAGTGCCTCTGACTGGAGCATGGAAATTTGTGGCGGTGGAGGCGGCAGGTGTGTCGTAGAATAGAAATGGCACAGAAGGAGGCCATTCAACCCCGCAAGTCCATGTTGGCTCTCCGTAGCGTAATCCACTCAGTCCCATTCTCCCACTTTATCCCTCAAACTTTGCACCTTCACTTTGCTCAGTGGCCCATCCAATTCCTTTCGAAATTAATTAAGTCTTTCCACTTTCCCCATGCTTAAATGCAGCGAGTTCCAGGCCATTACCATTCCCTGTGTAAAAATGTTCTTCCTCACATTCCCTCCATAGCTCTTGCCCAAAACATTCTGGCCGTTGAGATTTTCCTTTCCTGCTGGCAGCGCACCCCCTCCCCTGGGTGACTTCAATGGGAAATTCTGTTGGCAATCAACGGGGAGATAGAATCCCACCACCGGCGAGCAGCCCACCGCTGACAAACAGCAGCTGGGGGGACCTGAAAGTTCAGCCCAAATCTGTGTCCTTTCATCCTTGTGCCATCAGCTAATGGGAACAACGCTTCCTTGTCCACCTCATCTGAATCGATTATAGTCTTTACATCGCGATTATGGTTCCCCTTAATCTCCTTTGTGCCAAGGAGAACAGTCCTAGCTTCTGTAATCTAACCTTGTATCTCAGACCCCCCTCACCCCCTGGAACCATTCCGGTAAATTTCTCTGCCCCCTCTCAAGGATACTCATTCTTCCGGGCAGCACGGTAGCACAGTGATTAGCACTGTGGCTTCACAGCGCCAGGGTCCCAAGTTCGATTCCCCGCTGGGTCACTGCCTGTGCGGAGTCTGCACGTTCTCCCCGTGTGTGCGTGGGTTTCCTCCGGGTGCTCCGGTTTCCTCCCACAGTCCAAAGACGTGCAGGTGAGGTGGATTGGCCGTGCTAAATTGCCCTTGGTGTCCAAAATGGTTAGGAGGGTTTATTGGGTCATGGGGATAGGGTGGAAGTGAGTGGGTCGGTGCAGACTCGATGGACCAATTGGTCTCCTTCTGCACTGTATGTTCTGTGTTCTAATTTTCCAATCCTCTAGTATATGCGTGTCCATGTGTGCACCTGGGTGTGTGAGCATGTGTATTCACGTGTGTGTCTGTATAAGTAAACATATGCGTTCCATTTGTGCATATGTGTGAATGAATTTGTGTGTCTATGTGTATGCATGCATGTGTACATATAGGTGCACATGTGTGTCCATGTGTGTTTGTGCACGTGTGTGTGTGTGTGTGCATAGGTATCAGTGTGACTGCACATATATGTATGCTGGTATGTATGTGGTTGTGGTGTGCATTTGTGCTTGAGTGTGTGGAGGGTGTGTGCATGCCTGAACGTCCGAGTGTGTGTGTGTGTGTGTGTGTGTGTGTGTGTGTTTAGCTCAGTTGGCAGGACAGCTGGTTTGTATTGCAGAGCAGAGGCCATCAACGTGGGTTCAATCCCCGTATCAGCTGAGGTTATTCATGAAGGCCCCGCCTTCTTAACCTTGCCCCTCACCTGAGGTGTGGTGACCCTCAGGTTAAACCACCTCTCCCCCTCAATGGAGCAAGCTGCCGATGGTCACCTGGGACTGTGGTGACTTTACTTGCTCACTTACAAGAGTGTGTGTGTGTGTGTGCCATTCCCTCCACGCTCCTTCCTACACACTGTCTGACTGATAGACACAGTGCCGCCCAGCGGTGGTATCGTTATCCACCGAGAAGAGCACTAAAGCTGGCCACCCACAGTTCTTTCAGCTTCAGAGTTAAATTTTAATGTGAAGGTGTCATAATTGTTGTAGACACTGTGAAGTCCGAGTGGGGCGAAGCTTTCTCCTTGAAGCAAGCTGATTCAAAGCAACCCCACATTGATGCTGCAGTCTCGAAGCTACGTGGACCACACTCATCCTGCAGTGTCAGTGCAAAAATCCATGTTCAATCAAATTGAAACTGCAGGGTGTCTGGTTAAATTGGTTTCATAGACAACTGAGCACATCCCCAGCTCCCAAAAAGTCAGAAATACGATTGCTTCACATGCTTATCCTGTTATAGACAGAATCCTCAAACCTCACAGCAAAGGGGAAAGCCATTTGGCCCATCAAGCTTGTGCCTGCCCTTTGAACGAGCTAACCAATTAGTCCCACACTCCTCCTCTTACTCTCTCGCCCAGTATTCTTTTCTCCCTTTCGAGTAATGATACAATTCCCTCATGAAATTAACGATTGCAACTTGCTTCCAAAACCATTCCAGAGAGCCTGGTGCAGATCTGAATGATGACAAGATGCACATCCAGCCTCTGCTGATCGTCGGACCAACCCAGCAAGTATGAGGACAGGAGAAAGTGCTTGGCTCCGGGAAAGATCTGTTTTATAATCATTTTAATGACGGTTTTGATTATTCGAACATTCAATTCATCATTTTGAATAATTGACTCGTCCAGTCCCAATTTGTTGAAAAAAGATGGAGCGGTAATGAGAATTCTTAATCACAATCTAATGACTCCGCCGTAAGTTATCGTGTAATTTGACACTAATGTGACATAACGTATGACAATTGCATTAACAAAAAAACATTGCAGCTGTAAATCCTCTCCCCCTCCCACTGAATATTTGACCCTTTTCCAGAGATCTTCACACATTGTCAAGACTGGCGCTCCAGTCAGGGTGCTCTGCACTGCCGAACATGAGCTGCTAAATCAAGCCTGCCCTTTGACCCCATGACACTATTTGTCTACCTCATACGCTGCAGGAAAGGATGTCCCGAAGCGTGGTACATTGGCAAGACCATGCAGACGCTGCGACAATGAATGAACGGACATCGCGCAACAATCACCAGGCAGGAATGTTCCCTTCCAGTCGGGGAACATTTCAGCAGTCAAGGGCATTCAGCCTCTGATCTCCGGGTAAGCATTCTCCAAGGCGGCCTTCAGGACCCGCGACAACGCAGAATCGCCGAGCAGAAACTTATAGCCAAGTTCCGCACACATGAGTGCGGCCTCAACCGGGACCTGGGATTCATGTCGCATTACATTCACCCCCCACCATCTGGCCTGCAAAATCCTACCAACTGTCCTGGCTTGAGACAATTCACACCTCTTTAACCTGGGGTTACCCCATCTCTGGATCTGTAAAGATTTAATCACCTGCTCGCATTCCAAGCATTGTTTGGCATCTTTGAATTTGTCTATATATGTGTTTCTGGAACATACCTCTTCATTCACCTGAGGAAGGAGCAGCGCTCCGAAAGCTAGTGACATCGAAACAAACCTGTTGGACTTTAACCTGGTGTTGTAAGACTTTGTACTATTTGGAAGTAGAGCTCTGCCCACCCCCCCTCCCCACCCAGCCCCACACGCCCCCCCACCCACCCGCCCCGATGTTCTGGCCAATACGTATCCCTGAAAGGGAATCAGCAAAAGCGTATGGGAGAGATGAGGCCACGATGAAAAGAGATGAAAACCCGGTGAGAATTTTAAGCTAACGATGCTGCTTGGCCAGGGTCTATATGAAGATTAGGATCGCAGGGAGTAATAGAGAACTGGGGCTTGGCCTCCATCAAGGCATGGACGGCAGAGCTTTGGGTAATCTCAAATATATGGAGGCGATTCTCCGAGCCCCGTGCCGGGCCAGACAATCGCCGCAACTGCGCCACGATGCCCCGACGCCGACGCGCGATTCTCCGAGCTGCGGAGAGTCAGCGCCATTTGCGCCGGCACATTTGACGCGGCGCTGGCCGCGGGCCGCTGGAATCGGCAGGGGGCGCTGATTCTCTGGCCCGGATGGGCCGAGCGGCCGCGCGGATACGACAGAGTCCCGCCGGCGCCGTTCACCCCTGGTCGCTGCCGGCGGGAACTCTGCGCGAAGGGTCGGGGGCGGCCTCTGGGGGGGGGTGGGGGGGGGGGGAGAGGGGCTCCGTCCCCGGGGGGGGGCCTCCGATGGGGTCTGGCCCGCGATCGGGGCCCACCAATCGGCGGGCCGGTCCCCCCCCCCCCTCCCCCGGGCCTACTTTCCTGCGCGGCCGGCCCCTGAACACCGACGCCATGTTGAGTCGGGGCCGGCGTGCAGAAGAAGTCCCCCGCGCATACGCAGGTTGGCGGGACCCAACAGCGCATGGGCGGGTTGGCGCGGCGCCCATTCGGCACCGGGAACGGAGGCTGGAGCGGCGTGAAACGCTCCAGCGCTGTGCTGGCCTCCTGTGAGGGCCAGAATCGGTCATCCCCGTGCCCATTTTGCGCCGTCATGAAACGTGATGGCGTTCACGACGGCGCAAACACTTGGACTCCATTTGGGAGAATCGCCCCCGTGGTTGGCACAGTGTGGGAGACCAGCCAGGAGTGCTTTGAATGATGTGAAAAAGATGGCCAATGTAATACCACATCTTGCCACTTCTTCTCCCCCTATAGAGTATAAAGGTCAGGAAATGTTGTTGCAACTGTTCAAGGCATTGGTAAGACCACACGTGGAGTATTGGGCACAGTTTTGGTCCCCTTATTTGAGGAAAGATGTAGTGGCACTGGAGTCAGTTCAGAGGAAGGTCACTAGGTAGATTCCAGAGATGAGGGGTTTGTCGTATGAATAGAGATTGAACAGTTTGGGCCGACACTTTCTGGAGCTTAGAAGAATGAGGGGAGATCTAATCGAGGTATACAAGATGCTAAAAGGTCTGGATAAAGTAGACGTGGAGCTGATGCTTCCTCTTGTGGGGCATTCTGGAACGAGGGGTCATAGTGTCAGGATCAGGGTAGAACATTGAAAACAGATTTGAGGAGAAACGACTTCTCCCAAAGGGTTGTGAATCTGTGGAATCCGCTATCCCGGAATGCGGTGCATGCTGGGACAGTGAGTAAATTTAAGGAGGAGTTAGACAGATTTTTAATTGGTAATGGGTTGAAGGGTTATGAAGAACGGGCAGGCCGGTGGAGTTAAGGCCAGATTGAGATCAGCCATGATTGAATGGCGGAGCAGAACGAATGCTCCGGTTTCCTCCGGCTCCCTCCCAAAGATGTGCAGGTTAGGTGGATTGGTCATGGTAAATTGCCCCTTAATGTCCAAAAGGTTAGGTGGAGTTACTGGGTTACGGGTATAGGGTGGAGGCGTGGACTTAAGTAGGGTGTTCTTTCCAAGGGCTGGTGCAGACTTGATGGGCCGAATGGCCTTCTTCTGCACTGTCGGGATTCTATGAATGAATAGGCCAAATTACTTAATTCTGCTCCGATGTCTTATGTTTTATTTCTCCCTGGAACGTGGACCTCGCTGGCCCATTGCTAATGCCCATTCAGAAGATGGTGGTGAGGTGCCTTTTTGAACCCCTGTGGTATATGTGGCACAGAAACACTCACAGTTAAAGTTTCATAGGGTAACATATTGTGAGAGACGGGATAAAACAAGGCTATTTTCCTGTCTGTCATTGTTCATGTGTCTTGCTGCCATGACCCTTCGGAATGGAGGATCACTCAATCTGAAAACACTGGCATATCACAGAGGCGTGGAAACACCCAGCACCAGAATGGGCCTCTCAGCGCATTGTGCTTGTGTCGGGCGGGATTTGCCGGCTGCTCGTGCTGGCGGGAAATTCCCGTCCCACGCTGGCGCACGGTTTTCCCGGTGACGAGGGGTGCCTTCATCGGGAAACTGTGGTAGGAAGGGCCACATTTCCATAGGCTGTTGGGCTCTGACAATATCTCCTCCACCAAGAAGGTGCAACAAGAAAAAACAAGAAAGCAACCAACTCGTGTCTACAAATCAGTGGATGGAAACTCAAAGGACAGTTACATCAAACTACTGCAGAAGCTAAAGCTCAGTGTTTTGTCAATGCAGGGTGTTCAACAACGCTTTTGAGGCATATCCAAAACTTTATAAATTAGGATGGAAGTGGATAGGGGCGCAGCAGTATCACTAATACCTGAGGCAATTTATCATCAAAAGCTGAAGCTTCTGCCTTTAAACCCGCCAAATTTGCGCATTTTCCTGCTCTATTTGGCAGAGCAAGGTTGGCTAAGATTAGGCTTAACTGGGGAACAGTCACTCAATGAGTGGATTCAATGAGCAACTTGCAACAACTCCTGAAGAAGAACAGGAAGGTCTTGGAAGATTCATTAGGCTCTATGACTGGAGTTGAGCTACACCTAAAAATCCAGCCAGACAGCACACCCAGATATCTCAAAGCTAAAAGTGCACCTTATGCCATGAAGCCTAAAGTTGAAGAAGAACTCAAAAGATTAGTACGAACAGGAGTCATTGAACCTGTTACTACAAGTGTTTGGGCGACACCGATCACTCCTGTATTAAAACGAGACAGCTCAGTGAGAATTCGTGGAGATTTATAAACTATTATTTACCCAGTTTACGCATACATCATTATCCATATGGGGGCACAGTAGCACAGTGGTTAGCTTCATAGCTCCAGGGTCCTAAGTTCGATTCCTGGCTTGGGTCACTGTCTGTGCGGAGTCTGCACGTTCTCCCTGTATCTGCATTGGTTTCTTCCGGGTGCTCCGGTTTCCTCCCACAGTCCAAAGATGTGCAGGTTAGGTGGATTGACCATGCTAAATTGCCCTTAGTGTCCAAAAAGGTTAGGTTGGTTACAGGGATAGGATGGACGTGTAGGCTTGGGTGGGGTGTTCTTTCCTGAGGCCGGTGCAGACTAGATGGGCTTAAAGGCCTCCTTCTGCACTCTAAATTCTATGATTCATTGCAGCTGATTGAAGCAAAAACAGAAAATACTGGACAATCACAGCAGGTCTAACAGCATCTGTGGAGAGAGAAGGAAGCTAACGTTTCGAGTCTGGATGGCACTTTGACAAGCTGGAGAGAATTGGAAATGGGGTCAGATTTATACTGTAGTGGGGGTGCGTGGAGCAGTGGAGCTGGATAGAGAGTCAGTGATAGGTGGAAATTGACAAAGATGTCGACGACTAGTAGACAAAACGAATGGGGGTGATTAGGGTTAAGAAGGGAGCTCATAGTGACACATGAAGAGATTAGAACGTGTTAATGGCAGAACAAAGGTGAACAGTGGGTCAAAGGGCAACTAAAAACAGGGAACAGATGGTCCAAATGGTGTGGGGTTGGGGGAGGGGGAACAATTATGAGGGGAAAACAAGTTGATAGAAGAAATGAAGATAAATTGATAGAAATAAAAATGGGTGAAGGTGGAGGGGTGAGTTCACAGTTTGAAGTTGTTGAACTCAATGTTAAGACCAGAAGGCTGTAACGTGCCTAATTGGAAGATGAGGTGTTGGTCCTCCAGTTTGCGCTCCTGCAATATTCCAGTGAAGTAAAGAGGGAGGGATGTTAGGAATCTGGGAATACCATTTTGACTGTATTGAGCAATACCCTTAATAAACCTCTCATGGTGTTATACAAGAATTCAAAGTTGGGCACCTCCATATCATCTCCCTTCCCAGCAAAAATGAAATGTAACACTTTCCCACATCACAAGGTGGTTGCTTACAATCAAAACAATGACAGCAACTGAAAATAGCGCCTAATTCAGCCTTTGACTATGGAAACCGCGTGCTCACTTTTATCGATTGGGCAGCCTCGCTGGTACCGGTCCCGTGTCGGGTTGAATGACACAATGGCGTAACCGCGTTGGGGTGTCAATATGATACAACTCACAACTTTACTGCCTCCCCCAACTATGCCCCCCCCCCCCCCCCCCCCCACCTCCCACGTGACATTTTATTTTCTTCACCTTAGTTCGAAATGATTGACTCTTTATCCTGCGACTGTGTCCGTGTCTCCAGTCAGGGGAAGCAACCTCAGTGTCCACTCTGTCAAACCCCTTCAGAATGATCTAGATGTCAAATGGCCGTGGTCTACCCAACGCCACCAACCATAATGCCGCACAAATTGACAGCCGGTTGCAAAGCCACACCGATGGCTGAGGTAAGCTGCAGAAAAGCTTGCAAAGCTTCAAAAGGAGGTATTTGTTTGAGGCTGATATCAAAGTACAATATTGGAAAAGAGCAGAGGGAATTTTACATAGCTATGCCTGCGTTTCAAGCTCTCCTGGGAGTGCTTAATGCTCCCACACTTTTGAAAAGCGCACATCGTCTGCTCCCCTTAATAATGTTCACCAAAACGTTCGCTGCAAGACTGATGCTCATACGATTAGTTACACACACTAGCTGGTCACAACATTTAAGTTATTTTTAATCTCCATTTGTTATGTCACTGACCAAGAGGCCAGTCAATAAACCCATGAAGTGTGAAGTTGACTGATAGTTGAACCATTGTGCAATCACCTGGAAACTTCAATTATCACTGAATGCAACCAAGTGGTTCCTCATGACTGTCAATGGTAAACTTTTGAGAATAATCAGTCATGTGTTGCTGCCGTTAGACTGGAAGTACTGTTTGACACTGGTACCTTTTTGATAGCTGTACAAATTGACAGCTCCCTTTATTGTTGGCACCAACTGCTGTCAAGCAGTGGGAATGGACATTTAAGCGTGTCTGCTCGCGGCACCAGTAGCTCAGCTGCTCGCACGCTCATCTTTTAATTAAAGGGTTGTGGGGTGAGTACCCCTCCATGACTTGAGCACAACAAGTCAAGGTGACCAATAACGAAGGAGTGCAGTGTTGCAGGAGCGATCACATCATTTGCATTAGAAGTTTAAACCAAGGTCTTGTAGTGATATCATGGTTGTGTTGTAATTCACCAACTGACCACTTGGAGTCTCACTGGTATATAAGTGAATGTTAAAGTTAGCTGACCTCAGACTGGCTGGAGGAAGTTGAAGAGAGAGGTTGCTTGTGCATGATTATACTGTTATTCATTTGTTGTCTTGTGAACAGTTAATGTTGATAAATTGTTTATATCTTTAGCTACAAGTGTTCTTGTAAGAATAGGGGGCAGGATTCTCTCAGGCCACGCTGGACCGGAGAATCGCCGGGGCGGCGTGAGAATCCCGCCACGCTGCTCCAACGCCAGGATGCGATTCTCCGCGGACCGGAGATTTGCCCACCAGCCGTGTGGCACGGTCCATGCGGCGCCCGTCGGGGGCTGCTGAAAAAGCCCCAGCGGCGATTCTCCGGCGCTCGATGGGCCAAACTCCGACGAGTCCCACCGCCGTGGTTCTAATCCGATACCACCCGGCGGGAGCTCGGACTCGAGGCCACGGCGGCGGTCCTGGGGAGGGGACGGGGGGGAAACCGGACTCTGGGGGTTCTCAGTGATGGGCAGGCCCCAGGCAAGCGGTGGGCCTACCTTCCTCCGTGTGGCCCACCGTCTCCATCTGCCATGTCAGCGTCGTCCGCGCCGAAGGGGGAAGCCGCGCGCATGGCAAGACCCACTTGCGGAAGCCACGTGCATGTGCAGCCTGGGCAGAAGGCCCCGCTGGCAGCCAGAGCTGCGGGTCGCACACTGATGCACGTTCAATAACTACTAAAACGAGGTTGTAGTACAACTGAAGGCTTTAATAAGCTAGAACTGTTCCCCAGCAGCTCAGGGTCAGAATGAGGGCTGCTGAGATGGCACGGGTTCTTATACCCTGCCTATCAGGGCGGAGCTACTATATTATACAGCCAATGGTAAACCCCTAGGTTTAACCAATGGTACTTCAGCCTCTCAGGGACCGTAATACCTGATAATACCACATTCACCCCCTGTTAAAAAGAGTCCGGCGGGGGTGGTGGCCAGTCACAACAAAATGTAGCAACATGGTATGATCAGATGTGGAGGTACCGTGATACCTCCTTACAGCGAATATTTACAAGCATGGCGGGTATATACATTCATTAAAATGAAGCAATCAGTCGGTCGGGTGCCCTGGTCGTTCTCTGGGATCGTCTGAGCCTCGGTGGTGATTCCGGTGGGGGCCCGGGCATCTGCGACTCCGGGAGCGTGGTTTCGGCCTCCATGGCAGCTTCGTCACCCCTAGACGGCGCTGGTGGGAAAAACGGCTGACCTGGGAAGGGGGCGCCTGTAGGGGGCATTGGTGGGTGGGGGGGACTAGGCAGGGGCGGCGGGAGGACTGATCCTCCTATAAGGTGCTGCGGTGAAGGGGGGGGGGGGTGGAACTGGTGGCTGGGATGTACGTGGAATTCCGGCGGGTGCCAGGTCCCGTAGGGAGACCGTATCTTGTCGGCCGTCAGGGAACGCCACGTAGGCGTACTGGGGGTTAACGTGCAGCAGATGGACTCTCTCGACCAACGGGTCCGACTTGTGCGCCCGCACGTGTTTTTGGAGCAGGATGGGTCCGGGTGCCGCCAGCCACGTCGGGAGCGAGGTCCCGGAGGAGGACTTCCTGGGGAAGACAAGGAGACGTTCGTGAGGTGTCTGATTGGTGGTCGTACAAAGCAGTGACCGGATGGCGTGGAGGACCTCCGGGAGGACTACCTGCCAGCGGGAGACTGGGAGGTTCCTGGACTGTAGGGCCAGTAGAATGGTCTTCCAGACCGTTCCGTTCTCCCTCTCTACCTGTCCGTTTCCCCAGGGGTTGTAACTGGTCGTCCTGCTCGAGGCGATGCCCTTGCTGAGCAGGAATTGACGCAGTTCGTCGCTCATAAAGGAGGACCCCCTATCACTGTGTATGAACGCGGGGAAACCGAACAGTGCAAAAATGCTGTGTAAGGCCTTGATGATGGTGGTTGCGGTCATGTCGGGGCAGGGGATGGTGAATGGGAACAGGGAGTACTCGTCAATCACGTTCAGGAAGTACGTGTTGCGGTCTGTGAAGGGGAGGGGGCCTTTGAAGTCCATGCTGAGGCGTTCAAAGGGACAGAAAGCCTTAATCAGGTGCGCCCTCTCTGGTCGTTAGAAGTGCGGTTTGCACTCCTCGCAGATTTGGCAGTCCCTAGTGGCTGTCCTGACCTCCTCGATGGAGTAGGGCAGGTTGCGGGTTTTAACAAAATGGAAAAAGCGAGTGACCCCCGGGTGGCAGAGGTCCTCTTGGAGGGCTTGGAGGCGGTCCACTTGTGCGGTAGCACATGTGCCGCGGGACAGGGCGCCAGTAGGCTCGTGTAGCTTCCCGGGACGATACAAGATCTTGTAGTTGTAGGTGGAGAGTTCGATCCTCCACCGCAAGATCGTGTTGGGAAACTCTGGTCAGAAGACAGAACATAATTGTAACTCGAATGTCAGTTTTCACAGACACGACAATTTGCTTTTCGAATACAAAGCTGTTGGGTATTAATGCAACCATGTGCATTAAAGCGAACACATCCCCACGGGTTTGAGATTACCTTTAGTTGGCTGGCACATTCTGTTTTCGAGAATTTCCTGTGGTCGATTTTTCCATTTAGTAATGATGCAAGTGTGGATTGTCTGCAGAGTACAGATCATTGAGCGATAATACTGAATGCCAATTCTTTTAGGTTCAAGCAACTTGCCACGGCACACTTTAATATAAAATGCATGTTTTGCACACTAACCTGGGTAGCCCGGTAGCACAGTGGTTAGCACTATGGCTTCACAGCGCCAGGCTCCCAGGTTCGATTCCCGGCTTGGGTCACTGTCTGTGCGGAACCTGCACGTTCTCCCCGTGTCTGCGTGGGTTTCCTCCGGGTGCTCCGGTTTCCACCCATAAGTCCCAAAAGATGTGCTTGTTAGGTGAATTGGACATTCTGAATTCTCCCTCAGTGTACCCGAACAGGCGCCTGAGTGTGGCGACTAGGGGCTTTTCACAGTAACTTCATTGCAGTGTTAATGTAAGTCTACTTGTGACAATAAAGATTATTATTATTATTATTATTATTATTAATCACAGAATTGTTACAGCACAGATGGAGGCCATTTGGCCCATTCCTGTCTGCACTGATCTCCAAATGAGCATTTTGCTTAGTAACATTCTCCGGCCTTCCTCTCCTTCATCCTGCACTTTGTTTCTTTTCAGACAACAGTCCAGAAACCTTTTGAGTGATTCAACTAAATCCAGGGGCGGCCTCAGTCGTTAGCCCTGCTGCCTCCCCGCTCCAGGGACCCGGGTTTAATTCCGGCCTCGGGTGACTGTGCGTGTACGGAGTCCGCACGTTCTCCCCGTGTCTGCGTGGGTTTCCTCCGGGCGCTCCGGTTTCCTCCCACAGTCCAAAGATGTGCAGGTTAGGTGGATTGGCCACGCTAAATTGCCCCTTCGTGGGGATAGGGTGGAGGAGTTGATCTAAGTAGGGTGCTCTTTCAAGGGCCGGTGTAGAACTGATGGGCCAAATGGCCTCCTTCTGCACTGTAAATTCTATGATACCTCCGTCACTTTCCTCAGCCGTGCATTCCAGGCCTTAAGGGCAGCACGGTAGCATTGTAGGGCTGCACGGTAGCATTGTGGATAGCACAATTGCTTCACAGCTCCAGGGTCCCAGGTTCGATTCCGGCTTGGGTCACTGTCTGTGCGGAGTCTGCACATCCTCCCCGTGTGTGCGTGGGTTTCCTCCGGGTGCTCCGGTTTCCTCCCACAGTCCAAAGATGTGCGGGTTAGGTGGATTGGTCATGATAAATTGCCCTTAGTGTCCAAAATTGCCCTTAGTGTTGGGTGGGGTTACTGGGTTATGGGGATAGGGTGGAGGTGCTGAACTTAGGTAGGGTGCTCTTTCCAAGAGCCGGTGCAGACTCGATGGGCCGAATGGCCTCCTTCGGCACTGTAAATTCTATGATAATCTATTAACCACTTGCCACATGAAAAGATTTTTCTCACATCACTTTTGCTCCTTTTGCCAATTATTTTAAATCTGTTCCCTCTTGTTGTCATTTCTTTTCATGAATGGGAAACAGTTTCTCCCTATCGACCCTGTCCAGACCCCTCATGATTTTGAACACTTGTATCAGATCACCTCTCAGCCACCTTTCCTCCACGTTAAACAGTCCTAGCTTCTGAAATCTCTCCACGTAACTGAAGTTCCTTATCCCTGAATCCACTCTCATGAATCTTTTGTGCACCCTCCCGAGTGCCTTCACATCCTTCCTAAGTGAGGCACCGAGAACTGGATGCAAAACTCCAGCAGAGGTTGAATTTATCCAATATCAACATGACCTCCTTGCTCTTGTATTCCATTATTATATTATTAACGCCTGCACACTATATACATTATTAACTGCTTTCACAATCTGTCATCGAAACATAGGAAATAGGTGCAGGAGTGGGCCATTCAGCACTTCGAGTCTGCACCACCATTCAATATGATCATGGCTGATTATGCAAATTCAGTATCCCACTCCCGCTTTCTCTCCATTCCCTTAATTCCTTTAGCCGCAAGGGCCACGTCCAGCTCCCTCTTGAATATATCCAACATATTGGCTCCAACAGCTTTCTGTGGGAGAGAATTCCACAAGTTCCCAACTCTCTGAGATAAGAAGTTCTTCCTCATCTCAGTCCTGAATGGCTTACCCCTTATTCTAAGGCAGTGATCCCTAGTTCTGGACATCCCCAACATCGGGAACATTCTTCCCGTATCTAGCCTCTCTCGTCCCATCAGGATTTTATATGCTTCTATGAGATCCCCTTGCATTCGTCTAAACCCCGTGGGTACAAGCCCAGTTGATCCTGTCTTTCTTCATATGTCAGTCCTGCCATCCTGGGAATTAGTCTGGGGAACCTTCACTGGAGACCCTCAATAGCAAGAATGTCCTTCCTCAAACTCGGAGACCAAAACTGCGCACAATACACAAGGTGTGGCCTCACCAAGGCCCTGTATAGACCATAAGACATAGGAACAGAATTAGACCACTCGGCCCATCAAGTCTCCTCCGCCATTCAATCTTTGCTGATATAACTGCAGCAAGACATCCCTACTCCTATACTCAAATCCTCTCGCTATGAAGGCCAGGGTGCCATTAGCTTCCTCACTACCTGTTGTACCTGACTGCCAACCTTCAGCGACTGTTCCAGAATGACACCCATGTTTCGCTGCACTTCCCCTTTCCCTGAACTGCCACCATTCAGATAATAATCTGCCTTCCTGTCTTTTCCAACAAAGTGGATAAACTCACATTTGCCCACATTATATTGCATTTGCCAAGTATTTGCCCACTCAGCCAGCCTGTCCAAGTCACCCTGCAGTCTATTTCCTCACAGCACACACTGCCACCCAGAAAATTTGGAGATATTGTATGCAATTCCTTCGTCCAAATCATTAATGTATATTGCGAACTGTCCTGCCACCTTCATTGATTTATGCACCTATACTCACAGGTGCCTCTGCTCCTTCACTCCTTTAGAACTGTTCTCTTTATTTTTTATTGTCCCTCCATTTTCCTCTGACCAAAATGAATCAATTCACTTTACTCACGTTGAACTTTATCTGCCACCTCACCGTTTATTCCACCAACCTGCCTCTGTCCTTTAGCTATGAGGAGAGGTTGAATAAACTCGGTTTGTTCTCACAGGAACGACGGAGGTTGAGGGGTGGCCTGATAGAGGTTGAAGTAAAAACCTCACCACTATTCTTAGAATTCCCCCTATAGTCGATAGAGCGCTGTAATTCTAAATGGTGATCCAGGGATTCCCTTGCTTTCCCTGACTCCTGGGCAGACTTAGGTGGATGCCAATCAGGTCAAACTACTTCCGTCTACTTACCACTCAGTAGTTTACACATGGGTCCGGCTTGCTAAGTAGAGTAAACTTTCTAATAATAATAATAACCACTCTTTCAGGTTATCAATTTAATCTTAACTTTATTTTCAAGTTAAAAAGATAAAAACTACTTTTACAGAAAGGTAAAAGATCTTTTCTTGTTCGGACCAGTTGTAAGACTTTCAAGTCTATCTTGTCGATCGTTTTTCCTTAACTTTTGGTCTTCTGTTCGCTTCTCTGCTTTGCTCGGTCTTCAGATGTTGCTCGTCCCATCGCCGAGGAAGATTCTCGCTTTCTGCTCACTTTTCAGAGTTTTTCTCGCAATTTGTGCAGCCTGACCTTCACAAATGACTCCCTTCTGCTGCTTGAGCCTGACAATTGAAAGCTAGTTTCTATCGGTTAGAAGCGTGGCACCTCGCAACAGCGCAGCTTCATTCCACCAGCTCGTCATTGCTTACTTTGAACTTTTTCACTTTTCTTGACATGTAATAAATTTGCCTGTGTCTTCGTCAGTAACTCTTCAGATTTATGTCTTTTTTATTGTTTTTTTCAGTCTCAACCCGGGTCATCTTTGGGTCAAGCTCATGTCATGTTCAGGCTGCCCCCTTTGACTCTATCCTTGTCTGGCTTGGCCATTTTCGAAAAGGTTTTAACGTCAAAATGGTGTGTGTTCTCCTGTGACCTTGTCACCTTTTGGGTTTCTTTATTTGTAAATCAGTTGTCTCATCTTATTACTGGTGTCAGCAAGTTTTCACGCTTAACAGTTGTCCCTTATTTTGAACCTTCGATTCTGGCTGCTCTTCTTAATTGTTCAATAAACTAATTCATTGCTTAAAGAATTGTGAAATACTGTTTCCTTTCATATAACTTAAGAACTTAAGTCGATCAAATGACTTTTTAACTTGTAAATCAGAATGAATTGTTCCTTGCTGTTTTCCTTCACGTCTGTGAAGCTGTCTGCATTTCAAACAAGCTGCTGCTGTTAACCCTTTGTGGGACTTCTCCCTTTCATTAAAAGTCTCAGGCATTCTCAGTGTTACTCTCATGTTTCAAGTGTCATATTTTTCCAATTTTTCAGTACAAGGTCTACAAAATAATGAGGGGCAGAGACAGGGTGGATAGTCAGAGACTTTTTCCCAGGGTAGAGGGGTCAATTACTAGGGGGCATAGGTTTAAAGTGCGATGGGCAAGGTTGAGAGGAGATGTACGAGGCAAGCTTTTTACACAGAGGGTAGTAGGTGCCTGGAACTCGCTGCCAGAGGAGGTGGTGGAAGCAGGGACGATAGTGACGGTTAAGGGGCATCTTGACAAATACATGAATAGGATGGGAATAGAGGGATATAGACCCCGGAAGTGCAGAAGATTTTAGTTTGGATGGGCAGCATGGTCGGCGAAGGCGTGGAGGGCCGAAGGGCCTGTTCCTGTGCTGTACTTTTCTTTGTTCTTTGTTTATTGTTCTTTAGATTAAAGTTCTACCCTGTCTTTCTCACAGTTCACAATGCTTACGAGTTTCGTATCAATGCCAATTCTTTTAATTCTTCCCTGTACACCGAAGCCTGGGTCATTAATATAAATCTGGAAAAGCCATTATTCCAACTGACCCGGGAAACATCACTATAAACCTTCCTCCAGCCCAAAAAACATCCATGACCAATTACTTTATGTTTGCTTTCTCTCTGCCAGTATCGTATCCTTGTTGTTGCTGCCCTTCTATTCCATGAGCTATAACTTTGCTCACAAGTCAGTTGTGCGGTTTGTAATAAATGCCTTATCTAAGTCCACTTCAACAGTATTTTCTTCATAACCCTCTCTGTTATATCTTCAAAAATCTTCATCAAGTTAGTTCAACTCAATTTTCCCCAAATCTGTGCTGCCTTTCCATAATTAACACACATTTGCCAACGTGACTAATAATTTTGTCCCGAATTATGGTTTCGAGAGGTTTCTCCACCACCAAAGTTAAACTGACTGGCCTGATGTTGCTCAGCTTATCCTTACGGCATTTCTTTGAACAAGTGTGTAACTTTCACAATTATCCAGTGCTCCCGAACCATCGCTGAGTCGAAGGAAGATTGGAAATTTATGGCCGGTGCCTCTGAAATCTCCGCCCTCATTTCCGTCAGTCTCCCAGGATGCATCTTATCCACTGCCTTACCAATTTCATAGAATTTACAGTGCAGAAGGAGGCCATTCGGCCCATCGAGTCTGCACAGGCTCTTGGAAAGTGCACCCTACCCAAGGTCAACACCTCCACCCTATCCCCATAACCCAGTAACCACACCCAACACTAAGGGCAATTTTGGACACTAAGGGCAATTTATCATGGCAAATCCACCTAACCTGCACATCTTTGGACTGTGGGAGGAAACCAGAGCACCCTGAGGAAACCCACGCACACACGGGGAGGATGTGCAGACTCCACACAGACAGTGACCCAAGCCGGAATCGAACCTGGGACCCTGGAGCTGTGAAGCATTGGAATAGAAGCCTTTATAATACATCCTGTTTGTCAATTTTAAACCATGCTTGTTTGACCTACCACCTCTGTCATCATGGTCTTGGCAGCACCTTCTTTCTTGGTAAAGACAGATACAAAGTATTGAATGGGCGACATGGACAAGTTGGGCCGAAGGGCCTGTTTCCCTGCTGGAAACCTCGATGACAATCTCTGCCATGCCTCCTGCCCCATGTGTAAATCCCCTTTATGGTCCGGCATTGGCCTTACTCCTCCTTTTACCCATGCCCACAGAAGACTTTAGGATTGCCTTCTATGCTGGATGTCAGTCTCTTTTCACTCTCCCACTTTGTTTCTCAGGTTTGATTTTCCTGCTGCTCTGAACCTTGTACATTAGCTTGGTTCTCAACTGTAACTCAGACCTGATATCTGTCAGAAGCACACTTCCATTTTTCTTAATCTTAACTTCTATCTCTTGATACTTTAATACGTACAGAAAAGTGAATATTCTGAAGGGGGATAAACGGCAAAACTGCATGGGGAGACGATGGTGCATGTAACCTTCTGTGTGCTGTAACAATCTATAATTCCATGATTCTGTAACTGGGTTGCTTCAAACATTGCTGATTGATATCAGCAACACCAATCTTTAATGGTAGGAAGCGGAGCTTGCATTTAACAGGTCAGCAATGCTATTGGCTTTTGTATTTGAGCTAAGTGCTATCAGATGTGCATGGATGCAGATATTGTTTAACTCCGGAGTCTGGTCCATAAGCTTTGATCATACTAAAGGTTCATAACTCCGCCTGAACACCAAATACACAATACAAATCCATGTTTCCGAACATCATTTTGAATGTCTTTGAAGACAAGCAGACGGCAGGTGCCCCTGTCAACCATCTCCAAACTGCAATTGAAGCTGAGGTCTGCAGTCAGTGACACATCCCAGAAGCTCCACTATTCCATAGTCGGAACCAAGACTGTAACTAGGATCAACCAGGTCTGCATGTATCACATAGGAAGCCCTTGCCTGACACTTTGAAATAAAATAAAGATGTTACATTGAGACAGCACTTTCTGTGACATCAGCACGCGTTGCAAACAATGGGCTCCCTGAAAGTTTTGTAACTGTTGCAATGTAGGAAACACAGCAGCCAATTTGTGCACAGTAAGCTCCCACACCGATGTGACAATGAAAAAGCAGTCTGTTCCAATTTGGAGATAGGAGGGCACCGCAATCAACTCCCCTTCAGAATAATGCCATGGCACCGTTTGTATCCAGCAGATGTAGAGCATGAATGTAGAATTAAATCCCAACAGTGCAGCACTCCCTCTGCTGTGCTGGGGTTACCACCTGCATCTTCTGCTCAAGCCTCTCGTGTGGAAATGGAGCCGATAATTTCCAGACTCAGAGGACAGTGCGGTCGACTGAGGTTCAGCTGATACCTGCGAGATCCTTTCAATCGTGAGAACAGGTATTAGACAGATGATCATGTGAATCAATGCGCTGTACGAAAAGAAAATCTAAGGCAGAAAGGATGGCATTCTCCTGCAAAATGACCAAAGTGTAATTTTGGGTGTGAAAATTGGTGCAAATTGCTTTCCATCGCAATCATCCCGCACTTATTTTGGAGTGGGGGGATGGGCGTGATTTGCACTGGCATTGAGAGAGGTGGGGCCCAAACATGACGGTAAGCCGAGCTCCACAGATATCGAGGCTCCATTTTTAAAAGGCATCCCAATCTCAAATTGACAGTAAAGGCGCCCACCATCCACCACCAACGCCCCCTCCCCCTCCCAACTCTCCCCACCCCCCACCCCGCACCATCCTCACTGGCGTGGGGGCTTGATTGCCATCCCCACCATCACCATCACCTCCCAACCACCATCAGTGGCATCAAGACCTCATTGCCCCCCCAACACCCACCAACATCCACGCCATCATCAACCTACCCCCCACCTTCTCTCCCCAACCATCGCTGGCATCGGGGCCCTCCCAATGGATCTCCATTCAGTCCCCGGCCCTTCTCACTGACAAAGGGACCCTCCCCCTTCTTGCTGGCACCAGCTCTCCCCCCAGGCAAGCAACGTGCTGCTTTGAGGGTTGCCAAATATCCCCCCTCTTTATGCCCTCCTTCATCTCCCCTTTTCAGGATCCACCCCATTCAGCTCCAGCCCCTTTCAAGCGCTCCCTTATTCACATCCTGCCCGTTTTTAGTCTCTACCCCTTGGCACTGCCGTGTCTCCAACCACCTGGGGGCTTCAATGTCCTCAGAGTCCCCCCCGGTATGGCCAGGTTTCCGGTGTGGAGACCAGTAGTGATTCCCATCAGCTTCACGTTGTGTCGGCAGGTGGGCGAATACTGGGAGCCGGAAGAATCCGGCTTCAAACATTCCTGGCATATTTAAATCAGGATTTAAGTCTGCTAATCTGGTTCACACACTCGCTGGGTGCGAACCAGATTCTATGAGCTGCACAGGCCGAGAGCATCATGTACTATTTGGCGTCCAACGCAAATCCCGTTTCGGGCCCTCCTGCAATTTTTCAGTCATAGCGGGATTCACACCAGGCACAGCACCGCCGGAGAATCGCCCCAAAGTGCAAATTATACCACAGATATTACAGAAATGAATTGTAGTATCTACAATCTCATTATGTTGAATTATTTTAGTCATTGTATTTTAGCTGCTGAAGCAGATTTAATTGACACAAGTTTTTGCTGTGCGTTCATTTATTAAAAACATAATTTAAAAAAATAAAATTTAGAGTACCCAATTCATTTTTTCCAATTGAGGGTCAATTTAGCGTGGCAAATTCACCTACCCTGCACCTCTTTGGGTTGTGGGAGCGAAACCCACGCAAACACGGGAAGAATGTGCAAACTCCACACCGACAGTGACCCAGAGCCGGGATCGAACATAGGGCCTCAGCGCCTTGAGGCAGCAGTGCTAACCACTGCGCCACCGTGCTGCCCTCTATTAAAATCATAATTAATCAATGGTTGTGAGCAGTGTTTCAGTCATAAATGGCTTGCTGTTATTTATTTGTTCATTCTCTGGGTCTGGCCACTTGCTCGCAAGACCCCAATCGATTCCCCATCCAGAGCTGTCATTGGAAGATGAGGCAATAGGCCCGGCCATTTCAAAGGGCAGTTAAGGATTAAGCAGTATTGGAATAAAGAATACAATGAAATTATATCTCACCGTGTGTATCAAACATCACCAGTTAATTTTCAACCCATTTATGCTCATGGTTGAGTTCCAAGAAATGATACTCAACCTCTGACAGTCTTCAGGAAGATGTGATGTGGAGATGCCGGCTTTGGACAGGGGTAAGCACAGTAAGAAGTCTTACAATACCAGGTTAAAGTCCAACGGGTTTGTTTCAAATCACCAACTTTCGGAGCGCAGCTCCTTCCTTACCATGGGCAGCACGGCAGCACAAGAGGATAGCACTGTGGCTTCACAGCGCCAGGGTCCCGGGTTCGATTCCCGGCTTGGGTCACTGTCTGTGTGGAGTCTGCACGTTCTCCCCGTGTCTGCGTGGGTTTCCTCCGGGTGCTCCGGTTCCCTCCCACAGTCCAAAGACGTGCAGGTTAGGTGGATTGGCCATGCTAAGTGACCCAACAAAAAAAAAAGGTTATGAGGGGTTATTGGGTTACGGGGATAGGGTGGGAGTGAGGGCTTAAGTGGGTTGGTGCAGACTCGATGGGCCGAATGGCTTCTTTCTGCACTGGATGTTCTATGTTCTATGTATTTGGATTTTCATAAAGAATTTGATAAGGTGCCACAGAAGAGAATAAGGCACAAAAAGGGCTGATATGGCTCAGTGGGCTAGACAGCTGGTTTGTGATGCAGAACAAGGCTAGCAGCACGGGTTCAATTCCCATACCAGCCTCCACGAACAGGCACCGGAATGTGGCGACTAGGGGCATTTCACAGTAACTTCATACTTGTGACAATAAAAGATTATTATTAAGTCAGGATACACAGGGTAGAGGAGTAACATATTCATATGGACTAAGGATTAACAGACAGAAAACAAAGCGTCGAAATAAAGCGTCTTGCTGAAATGATACTTTCCATAGAACACAGAACATAGAACAGTACAGCACAGTACAGGCCCTTCAGCCCACGATGTTGTGCCGACCACTTATCCTAATCTAAGATCAACCGAGCCTACACCCCTTCAATTTACTGCTGTCCATGTGCCTGTCTAAGAGTCGCTTAAATGTCCCTAATGACTCTGACTCCACCACCTCTGCTGGCAGTGCATTCCACACACCCACCAGTCTCTGTGTAAAGAACCTACCTCTGACATCTCCCCTCGACCCTCCTCCAATCACCTTAAAATTATGTCCCCTCGTGACAGCCATTTCTACCCTGGGGAAAAGTCTCTGGCTATCCACTCTATCCATGCCTCTCATCACCTTGTCCACCTCTATCAAGTCACCTCTCTGCCTTCTTCGCTCCAGTGAGAAAGCCCCAGCTCCGTCAACCTTTCTTCATAAGACATGCCCTCCAGTCCAGGCAGCATCTTGGTAAATCTCCTCTGTACCCTCTCCAAAGCATCCACAACCTTCCTATAATGAGGCGACCAGAACTGGACACAATATTCCAAGTGTGGTCTGACTAGAATTTTATAAAGCTGCAGCAAAACCTCCCGGCTCTTAAACTCAATCCCCCTGTTAATGAAAGCCAACACACCATCTGCCTTCTTAACAACCCTATCAACCTGGGTGGCAGTTTTGAGGGATCTATGTACGTGGACCCCAAGATCCCTCTGTTCCTCCACACTTCCAAGAATCCTGCCTTTAACCCTGCATTCAGCATTCAAATCAAACCTTCCAAAACAAATCACTTCACATTTATCAAGGTTGAACTCCATATATAATTCCCAGGGATTTCCCTATTTCCTTTCTTGAACAGGGGAACAACATTCGCCTCCCTCCAATCATCCTGTACTACTCCAGTGGAGAGTGAGGACGTAAAGATCATCGCCAACGGCGCAGCAATCTTCTCCCTCGCTTCCCGTAGTAACCTTGGGTATATCCTGTCAGGCCCAGGGGACTTATCTATTCTGATGCTTTTCAAAATCTCCAGCGCATCCACCTTCTGAATATCAACCTGTTTGAGTCTATAAACCTGGTTCACACTGTTCTCATGGGCAACAAGGTCCCTCTCTCTCGTGAATACTGAAGCAAAGTGTTCATTTAGGGCCTCCCCCATCTCTTCAGACTCTAGGCACAAGTTCCCTCCACTATCCCTGATCGGCCCTACTCTCATTCTGATCATCCTCTTATTTCTCACATCAGTGTAGAACGCTGTGGGGTTTTCCCTAATCCTTCCCGCCAGGGCTTTTTCATGCCCCCTTCTAGCTCTCCTCAGTCCATTTTTGAGTTCCTTCCTGTCTACCTTGTAAGCCTCGAGAGCCGAGTCAGATCCTTGCTTCCTCAACCTTACGTAAGCTTCCTTCTTCCTCTTGACTAGAAGCTCCACTTCTCTTGTCATCCAAGGTTCCTTCACCTTACCATTCCGTCCTCGTCTCAGTGGGACAAAACTATCCAGCACTCACAGCAAGTGCTCCTTAAACAATCCCCACATTACTGTTGTGCATTTTTTATTTTAAATTAGTGTTTTAGGCGGGAACAGGAAGTCGACCCGCGGATGTCTGGGAAGACCCTCACCAATAAATTCTGGTGGAGAGAAAACCCGAGACACTACACGTGTAGTGTCTCCCACCCGCCCTCCTCCTCTAACCTAATAATAAAACCCATTGGTCTGAGGTAAGTACCATATTTTATTATATTATATTATTATTATTTTTTATAAAAAATTTAATTTAGTTGTTAGCCAGATCTTGGTAGAAAGTTAGAGGAATGGCAGGGAAGGGAGTGCATTGTTCCTCCTGCAGGATGTTTGAGGTGAGGGATGCAGTTAGTGTCCCTGCTGATTTTACCTGCAGGAAGTGCTGCCATCTCCAGCTCCTCCAAGACCGAGTTAGGGAACTGGAGCTGGAGTTGGAAGAACTTCGGATCATTCGGGAGGCAGAAGGGGTCATAGATAGCAGCTTCAGGGAATTGGTTACACCAAAGATTGGAGATAGGTGGGTAACTGTAAGAGGGACTGGGAAAAAGCAATCAGTGCAGGGATCCCCTGCGGTCGTTCCCCTGAGAAACAAGTATACCGCTTTGGATACTTGTGGGAGGGGGGGGGACCTTACCAGGGGTAAGCCATGGGGTACGGGCCTCTGGCACGGAGTCTGTCCCTGTTGCTCAGAAGGGAAGGGGGGAGAGGAGCAGAGCATTAGTAATTGGGGACTCTATAGTCAGGGGCACAGATAGGAGATTTTGTGGGAGCGTGAGAGACTCACGTTTGGTATGTTGCCTCCCAGGTGCAAGGGTACGTGATGTCTCGGATCGTGTTTTCCGGGTCCTTAGGGGGGAGGGGGAGCAGCCCCAAGTCGTGGTCCACATTGGCACTAACGACATAGGTAGGAAAGGGGACAAGGATGTCAGGCAGGCTTTCAGGGAGCTAGGATGGAAGCTCAGAACTAGAACAAACAGAGTTGTTATCTCTGGGTTGTTGCCCGTGCCACGTGATAGTGAGATGAGGAATAGGGAGAGAGAGCATTTAAACACGTGGCTACAGGGATGGTGCAGGCGGGAGGGATTCAGATTTCTGGATAACTGGGGCTCTTTCTGGGGAAGGTGGGACCTCTACAGACAGGATGGTCTACATCTGAACCTGAGGGGCACAAATATCCTGGGGGGGAGATTTGTTAGTGCTCTTTGGGGGGGGTTTAAACTAATGCAGCAGGGGCATGGGAACCTGGATTGTAGTTTTAGGGTAAGGGAGAATGAGAGTATAGAGGTCAGGAGCACAGATTTGATGTCGCAGGAGGGGGCCAGTGTTCAGGTAGGTGGTTTGAAGTGTGTCCACTTCAATGCCAGGAGTATACGAAACAAGTACGAAGTCTTACAACACCAGGTTAAAGTCCAACAGGTTTGTTTTGATGTCACAAGCTTTCGGAGCGCTGCTCCTTCCTCAGGTGAATGAAGAGGTGTGTTCCAGAAACACATATATAGACAAATTCAAAGATGCCAAACAATGCTTGGAATGCGAGCATTAGCAGGTGATTAAATCTTTACAGATCCAGAGATGGGGTAACCCCAGGTTAAAGAGGTGTGAATTGTGTCAAGCCAGGGCAGTTGGTAGGATTTTGCAGGCCAGATGGTGGGGGATGAATGTAATGCGACATGAATCCCAGGTCCCGGTTGAGGCCGCACTCATGTGTGCGGAACTTGGCTATAAGTTTCTGCTCGGCGATTCTGCGTTGTCGCGGGTCCTGAAGGCCGCCTTGGAGAACGCTTACCCGGAGATCAGAGGCTGAATGCCCTTGACTGCTGAAGTGTTCCCCGACTGGAAGGGAACATTCCTGCCTGGTGATTGTTGCGCGATGTCCGTTCATTCGTTGTTGCAGCGTCTGCATGGTCTCGCCAATGTACCACGCTTCGGGACGTCCTTTCCTGCAGCGTATGAGGTAGACAACGTTGGCCGAGTCGCACGAGTATGTACCGCGTACCTGGTGGGTGGTGTTCTCACGTGTAATAGTGGTATCCATGTCGATGATCTGGCACGTCTTGCAGAGATTGCCATGACAGGGTTGTGTGGTGTCGTGGTCACTGTCCTGAAGACTGGGTAGTTTGCTGCAAACAATGGTTCGTTTGAGGTTGCGCGGTTGTTTGAAGGCAAGTAGTGGGGGTGTGGGGATGACCTTAGCAAGATGTTCATCGTCATCAATGACGTGTTGAAGGCTGTGAAGAAGATGACGTAGTTTCTCCGCTCCGGGGAAGTACTGGACGACGAAGGGTATTCTGTCGGTTGTGTCCCATGTTTGTCTTCTGAGGAGGTCGGTCCGGTTTTTCGCTGTGGCGCGTTGGAACTGTCGATCGATGAGTCGAGTGCCATATCCCGTTCGTACGAGGGCATCTTTCAACGTCTGTAGATGTCTGTTACGCTCCTCCTCGTCTGAGCAGATCCTGTGTATACGGAGCGCTTGTCCATAGGGGATAGCTTCTTTAATGTGTTTAGGGTGGAAGCTGGAGAAGTGGAGCATCATGAGGTTATCCGTAGGTTTGCGGTAAAGCGAAGTGCTGAGGTGACCGTCCTTGATGGAGACGAGTGTGTCCAAGAATGCAACTGATTTTGGAGAGTAGTCCATGGTGAGTCTGATGGTTGGATGGAACTTATTAATGTCATCGTGTAGTCGTTTCAGTGATTCTTCGCCGTGGGTCCAAAGGAAAAAAATGTCATCGATGTATCTGGTGTATAACATCGGTTGAAGCTCCTGTGCGGTGAGGAACTTGGTGCTCGGCAGCATGGGTTGGTACCTGGGACTTCGATGTTGTGGCCATTTCGGAGACATGGATAGAGCAGGGACAGGAATGGATGTTGCAGGTTCCGGGGTTTAGGTGTTTTAGTAAGCTCAGAGAAGGAGGCAAAAGAGGGGGAGGTGTGGCGCTGCTAGTCAAGAGCAGTATTACGGTGGCGGAGAGGATGCTAGATGGGGACTCTTCTTCCGAGGTAGTATGGGCTGAAGTTAGAAACAGGAAAGGAGAGGTCACCCTGTTGGGAGTTTTTTATAGGCCTCCTAATAGTTCTAGGGATGTAGAGGAAAGGATGGCGAAGATGATTCTGGATAAGAGCGAAAGTAACAGGATAGTTATTATGGGAGACTTTAACTTTCCAAATATTGACTGGAAAAAATATAGTTTGAGTACAATAGATGGGTCGTTTTTTGTACAGTATGTGCAGGAGGGTTTCCTGAAACAACATGTTGACAGGCCAACTAGAGACGAGGCCACGTTGGATTTGGTTTTGGGTAATGAACCAGGCCAGGTGTTGGATTTGGAGGTAGGAGAGCACTTTGGGGACAGTGACCACAATTCGGTGACGTTTACGTTAATGATGGAAAGGGATAAGTATACACTGCAGGGCAAGAGTTATAGCTGGGGGAAGGGCAATTATGATGCCATTAGACGTGACTTGGGGGGGATAAGGTGGAGAAGTAGGCTGCAAGTGTTGGGCAGACTGGATAAGTGGGGCTTGTTCAAGGATCAGCTACTGCGTGTTCTTGATAAGTATGTACCGGTCAGGCAGGGAGGAAGGCGTCGAGCGAGGGAGCCGTGGTTTACCAAGGAAGTGGAATCTCTTGTTAAGAGGAAGAAGGAGGCCTATGTTAAGATGAGGTGCAAAGTTTCAGTTGGGGCAATGGATAGTTACAAGGTAGCGAGGAAGGATCTAAAGAGAGAGCTAAGACGAGCAAGGAGGGGACATGAGAAGTATTTGGCAGGAAGGATCAAGGAAAACCCAAAAGCTTTCTATAGGTATGTCAGGAATAAGCGAATGACTAGGGAAAGAGTAGGACCAGTCAAGGACAGGGATGGGAAATTGTGTGTGGCGTCTGAAGAGATAGGCGAGATACTAAATGAATATTTTTCGTCAGTATTCACTCAGGAAAAAGATAATGTTGTGGAGGAGAATGCTGAGCCCCAGGCTAATAGAATAGATGGCATTGAGGTACGTAGGGAAGAGGTATTGGCAATTCTGGACAGGCTTAAAATAGATAAGTCCCCGGGACCTGATGGGATTTATCCTAGGATTCTCTGGGAGGCCAGGGAAGAGATTGCTGGACCTTTGGCTTTGATTTTTATGTCATCATTGGCTACAGGAATAGTGCCAGAGGACTGGAGGACAGCAAATGTGGTCCCTTTGTTCAAAAAGGGGAGCAGAGACAACCCCGGCAACTATAGACCGGTGAGCCTCACGTCTGTAGTGGGTAAAGTCTTGGAGGGGATTATAAGAGACAAGATTTATAATCATCTAGATAGGAATAATATGATCAGGGATAGTCAGCATGGCTTTGTGAAGGGGAGGTCATGCCTCACAAACCTTATTGAGTTCTTTGAGAAGGTGACTGAACAGGTAGATGAGGGTAGAGCAGTTGATGTGGTGTATATGGATTTCAGCAAAGCGTTTGATAAGGTTCCCCACGGTAGGCTATTGCAGAAAATACGGAGGCTGGGGATTGAGGGTGATTTAGAGATGTGGATCAGAAATTGGCGAGCTGAAAGAAGACAGAGGGTGGTGGTTGATGGGAAATGTTCAGAATGGAGTACAGTCACAAGTGGAGTACCACAAGGATCTGTTCTGGGGCCGTTGCTGTTTGTCATTTTTATCAATGACCTGGAGGATGGCGCAGAAGGGTGTGTGAGTAAATTTGCAGACGATACTAAAGTCGGTGGTGTTGTCGATAGTGTGGAAGGATGTAGCAGGTTACAGAGGGATATAGATAAGCTGCAGAGCTGGGCTGAGAGGTGGCAAATGGAGTTTAATGTAGAGAAGTGTGAGGTGATTCACTTTGGAAGGAATAACAGGAATGCGGAATATTTGGCTAATGGTAAAGTTCTTGAAAGTGTGGATGAGCAGAGGGATCTAGGTGTCCATGTACATAGATCCCTGAAAGTTGCCACCCAGGTTGATAGGGTTGTGAAGAAGGCCTATGGAGTGTTGGCCTTTATTGGTAGAGGGATTGAGTTCCGGAGTCGGGAGGTCATGTTGCAGCTGTACAGAACTCTGGTACGGCCGCATTTGGAGTATTGCGTACAGTTCTGGTCACCGCATTATAGGAAGGACGTGGAGGCTTTGGAGCGGGTGCAGAGGAGATTTACCAGTATGTTGCCTGGTATGGAGGGAAAATCTTATGAGGAAAGGCTGATGGACTTGAGGTTGTTTTCGTTGGAGAGAAGAAGGTTAAGAGGAGACTTAATAGAGGCATACAAAATGATCAGGGGGTTGGATCGGGTGGACAGTGAGAGCCTTCTCCCGCGGATGGAAATGGCTGGCACGAGGGGACATAACTTTAAACTGAGGGGTAATAGATATAGGACAGAGGTCAGAGGTAGGTTCTTTACGCAAAGAGTAGTGAGGCCGTGGAATGCCCTACCTGCTACAGTAGTGAACTCGCCAACATTGAGGGCATTTAAAAGTTTATTGGATAAACATATGGATGATAATGGCATAGTGTAGGTTAGATGGCTTTTGTTTCGGTGCAACATCGTGGGCCGAAGGGCCTGTACTGCGCTGTATTGTTCTATGTTCTATGTTCTATTTCCCCAAGAACAATTGTTCCCACTTCATGCTCCTCAGCTCCTGTCTAATAGCAGTATAATTTCCGCTCCGCCAATTAAATACCTTCCCATACTGTGTGTTCCTATCCCTCTCCATGACTATGGTAAAGGTCAAGAAGTTGTGGTCACTGTCAGCGAAATGCTCTCCCACTGAGACATCTGACACCTGGCCTGGTTCGTTGCCGAGCACCAAGTCCAATATGGCCTCCCCCCTAGTCGGGCTATCTACATATTGAGTCCTTCCTGTACACACCTGACAAAATCTGCTCCATCCAAACCATTTGCACTAAGGAGGTTCCAGTCAATATTAGGGAAGTTGAAGTCACCCGTGACAACAACTGTTACTTCTTCACTTTTCCAAGATCTGCTGCCCAATCTGTTCCTCTATCTCTCTGCTGCTATTGGGGGGGTCTATAGAAAACTCCCAATAAAGTGACTGCTCCTTTCTTGTTTCTGACTTCCACCCAGACTGACTCAGTAGACAAACCCTCCTCAACTACCTCCTTTTCTGCAGCTGTGGTGCACTCCCTAATTAACGGTGCCACTTCCCCTCCTCTTTTACCTCCCTCCCTATTCTTCTGAAAACATCTAAACCCCAGAACATCTAACAACCATTCCTACCCTTGTGAAATCCATATCTCCGTCATGGCCACAACATCGTAGTTCTAAGTACTGATCCAAGCTCGAAGATCATCTCCCTTATTCCTGACACTCCTTGCATTGAAACAGACACACTTTAACCCATTCCACTGAGTGCAACTTTGCCCTATCAACTGTCTATCCTCCCTCACAGACTTGCTGCATACTATTTCTGCCTGCTGAACAGCTACCCTAACCTCTGAGCCATAGCTCTGGTTCCCATCCCCTGCCAAACTAGTATAAACCGTCCCGAAGAGCTCCAGCAAACTTCCTACCCAGTATATTGGTGCCCCTCCAGTTTAGGTGCAATCCATCCTCCATGTACAGGTCCCACCTTCCCCAGAAGATTTCCCAATGATCCACATATCTGAAGCCCTCCCTCCTGCACCAGCTCTGTAGCCACGTGTTCAGGAAAGGTTGAAACCCTGGAGTGGGATCCTTGTTGATGATCTCCAAGTGAAAGCATCTTTTTGGATGATATTCCAAGTTGCTTCTGAGTGGAGTTTGGAAACCCAAGTTAATAAACAGAGAGCTTCTGTGAAGCCTGTTGGCTCAACTGTGACAATCATCTGGGGGGAGGTGATGAGGGATTGATAGAATCTATTTTTGGTGGTAACTGTCATTTGGTTTCAGAGTGTGTTGTGTTCAACCAAAGATCACCTATTAGTTTATATGAGCTGCACTTACTGTGAATATTTGCGTATGAGATAGTCTTTGTAACTCATTGGGCGGGATTCTCCACTCCCGCGCCGAAATGCCCACGCCGTCGTGAACGCCGTCGAGGTTCACGACGGCGCGAAACGGCCCCTATCCCGACCGATTCAGGGCCCAATAATGGGCTAGGAGCAGGGCCGCGTCATCTACACGCGCCAGGCCTTGTCGCCACGTAAAAGCGGCGCCGCATACATGACGCGGCCGGCGTCGCATAACTGGAGCCAATCCGCGCATGCGCGGTTGCCGTCCTCTCCGAGTCCGCCCCTCAAGAAGATGTCCGACGGATCTTGCGGGGCTGCGGAAGAAAGGAGGTCCTCCTTCAGAGAGGACGGCCTGACGATCGGTGGGCACCGATTGTGGGCCAGACCCCATTTGAGGCACCCCCTGGTGCAGGATCACCCCCCCCCCCCTGCAGGCCGCACCCCCCAGCGTTCCGGCGCTGTTCCCGCACTGTTCCCGCCGGCAGCGACCAGGTGTGGACGGCGCAGGGGGGAACCCGCCATTTTGGCCTGGCCACTCGGCCCATCCGGGCCTGAGAATAGCAGGGGTGCCGGAGAATCGCTATTTTGGGTGTCTCGGGCGATTCTCCGGTCTGCGCCGCGCAGAACTTGACGGGGCCGTTCTCGCCGCTTGGGAGAATCGCGGGAGAGCGTCGGACCGGCGTCGCGGGAAACTTTGGCGACCCAGGCGATTCTCCCAACCGGCGCGGGAGTGGCGAATCCCGCCCATTACGAATCTGTAAATGTACAGTTGGAGGGAACATAACATAGAACATAGAACATAGAACATACAGTGCAGAAGGAGGCCATTCGGCCCATCGAGTCAGCACCGACCCAGGAGTAGTGTAATATAGTGTAATACATTTCTCGTTTAAAACATTTTATTATTTTGTTAAAAGTTCATCAGCAGACTCCAGTCACTCTGTTTAGTAACTGTCCTCCACCATCCTAAACAAAAAACAAAAGTTCGGATCTCTCAATCAGGATTCCGTCTGGGATTTGATTTGTCCAGAGGTAAGACCAGCTGCAATCATAACAATCCTGCAAAGTGAATGTGCGAAAAAGAGTTAGATAAGAATTAAAATTAGATAGAAAATTATAAAAATATTATTGAAATTACAGAATTTAATTGAACATGCAGTGAAACTGACCATTCAGCCCAACCAGTTCATGCTGTGCATTTTCACTCCGAGATCCCTTTGCTTCTGTACCACGATTCAATTATTAATTTGCAAAGAATATATGACGGCCTTATTCTTCTCACCAAAATTCGTGTTCCACTCACTGAAATGAAATACTTCATACTTACCGAGACTGAAATTAATTTCCAATGATACACCCTGTGTGCAAGCTTGTTGATGCCTTTTTGTAACTGTTGCAGTCCTGAATTGACCGTCTCTCTCGATTTCATAGTGTTTTTCAAATTTATCGATTGTTGTTCTGATTCGAAAGCTTAAATCACTCATCTGGTCATGTCTGACAAATCTGTTAGAGTTCTTTGAGGAAGTAACAAGGAAGTTCGACAAAGGAGAATCAGTGGACGTGATTTATTTAGATTTCCAGAAGGCCTTTGACAAGGTGCCAATTAGGAGACTGTTGAATAAGTTAAGAGCCCATGGTGTTAAGGGTAAGATCCTGGCATGGATAGAGGATTGGCTGACTGGCAGAAGGCAGTGAGTGGGGATAAAGGGGTCTTTTTCAGGATGATAGCCGGTGACTAGTGGTGTACCTCAGGGGTCGGTGCTGGGACCACAACTTTTCACAATGCACATGAATGGTCTGGAGGAAGGAACCGAAGGCACTGGTGCTAAGTTTGCAGATTATACAAATATCTGTAGAGGGGCAGGTAGTATTGAGGAAGCAGGCGGGCTGCAGAAGGAATTGAACAGGCGAGGAGAGTGGGCAAAGAAATGGTAGATGGAACACAATGTGGAAAAGTGTGAGGTTATGCACTTTGGAAGGAGAAATGGAGGCATAGACTATTTTCTAAATGGGAAGATGCTTAGGAAATCAGAAGCACAAAGGGACTTGGGTGTCCTTGTTCATGATTCTCTTAAGGTTAACGTGCAGGTTCAGTCGGCAGTTAGGAAGGCAAATGCAATGTTAGCATTCATGTCGAGGGGGCTAGAATACAAAACCAGGGATGTACTTCTGAGGCTGTATAAGGCTCTGGTCAGACCCCATTTGGAGTATTGTGAGCAGCTCTGGGCCCCGTATCTAAGGAAGGATGTGCTGGCCATGGAAAGGGTCCAGAGGAGGAACACAAGAATGGTCCCTGGAATGAAGAGCTTGTTGCATGAGGAACGGTTGAGGACTCTGCGTCTGTACTCGTTGGAATTTAGAAGGATGAGGGGGGATCTTATTGATGCGTGGCCTGGATAGAGTGGACGTGGAGTGTATGTTTCCACTTGTAGGAAAAACTAGAAGCAGAGGACACCATCTCAGACTAAAGGGACGGTCCTTTAAAACAGAGATGAGGAGTAATTTCTTCAGCCAGAGGGTGGTGAATCTGTGGAACTCTTTGCCAAATCACTGAGTGTCTTTAAGACAGAGATAGACAGGTTTTTGATCAAAAAGGGGATCAGGGGTTATGGGGAGAAGGCAGGAGAATGGGGATGAGAAAAATATCAGCCATGATTGAATGACGGAGGCGGCCCAATTCTGCTCCTATGTCTTGTGTTCTGATATGAAATTGTGAACATCGGTGAGCACAGTTCTGATCCTTGTGAAATTCCACTTTTTTATTTTCTGCCAATTTGACGAACCACCTTTTCCCCCTGCTCCCTGCTTTCCGAATTGCAGACAATTAGCTGTCATTACAAAATGGCATTATAAAACAGGTGGCGCGGTGGTTAGCACTGCAGCCTCACAGCTCCAGAGTCCCGGGTTCAATTCCTGCCTCGGGTCACTGTCTGTGCGGAGTCTGCACGTTCGCCCCGTGTGTGCGTGGGTTTTCTCCGGGCGCTCCGGTTTCTTCCCACAGGCCAAAGATGTGTAGGTTAGGTGGATTGGCCATGCTAAATTGCCCCTTAGTGTCGAAAAAGGTTAGGTGGGGTCACTAGGTTACGAGGATGGGTGGAGGCATTAATTAGGGTGCTCTTTCCAAGGGCCGGTGTAGACTTGATGGGCCGAATAGCCTTCTTCTGCACTGTAAATTCTATGACTCTATGAAAATCAATGCCAGTCGTGCATGACAAGCGGGTCATAGATCATAGAATTTACAGTGCAGAAGGAGGCCATTCGGCCCATCGAGTCCGCACCGGCTCTTGGAAAGAGCACCCTACCCAAGGTCAACACCGCCACCCTATCCCCATAACCCAGTAACCCCACCCAACACTAAGGACAATTTTGGACACTAAGGGCAATTTATCATGGCCAATCCACCTAACCCGCACATCTTTGGACTGTGGGAGGAAACCGGAGCACCCGGAGGAAACCCACGCACACACGGGGAGGATGTGCAGACTCCGCACAGACAGTGACCCAAGCTGGAATCGAACCTGGGACCCTGGAGCTGTGAAGCAATTGTGCTATCCACAAGGCTACCGTGCTGCCCCGTGCTGGGTGTCCAGGCATGACTGATGGTGGAGTTACCCAATTCTCTCCATGATGGCCAGTGTTGCTGTTATTCTGCAACTGATTAGATGCTGTTTTATTGTCATTTGGGATGGCATATGAGGAGAGACTAAATGGGTTTGGATTATATTCATTGGAGTTTAGAAGATTGAGAGGGAATCTCATCAAAACTTACAAATTTTAACAGGATTAGACAGGACAGATTTAGAAAGAATGTTCCCGATGGTGGGGAAGTCCAGAATCAGGGGTCATAGTTTGAGGATAAGGGGTAAACCTTTTAGGACTGAGGTGAGGAGAAATTTCTTCACCCAGAGAGTGGTGAATCTGTGGAATTCACTACCACAGAAAGCAGTTGAGGCCAAAACATTGTGTAAATCCAAGAAGGAATTAGATACAGCTCTTGGAGCTAACAGGATCAAGGGATATGGGGGAAGGCGGGATCAGGGTTTTTAACAAGATGATCAGTCATGATCGTAATGAATGGCGGTGCATGCTCGAAGGACCGAATGGCCTCCTCCTGCTTCTATTTTCTATGTTTCTATGTTAAGGAGAACATTTCCTGGCGTCTTTCCCTGCTAATTCGACATGCAACTCAATCATTAAAGAAACAATCAGATTTTAAAGGGATAATTACTGCCATTACTTCCAACAGGAAATCTGACAGTTTCCCATCTTTTTCTTTTTCTAACAAGGGATTTTACACCCTTGCGACTCCTTTGCTTGCAAATAGCATTAACAAAAACCGTGTTCAAATTGCAAGTCTCCAGTTGGAGTGTTAAATCTTTTAGGTTGGAACTGTGTTGCAAGTAAATCTCAGCTGTAAAGAATCAAATTGAACACAGCTCCTTGTGAATATTTTTAGTATTACCTCATTAACACCTTATTTCTATGCTGCCACAATGCACCCCCTGTGTTAAACCATTTCCAACAATAATGCGTATGTTGGTTGCATCTGGTCTCTCTCTCTCTCTGGAGATTTGTTCCTTCCTTGATTCACCAGTGTAAGTGACTGAACTAAACATACATTCAAACTAAAAGCAAAATGCTGTGGTAGTGCACCTGGTAGCGTCTGTGGCGCGAGAAACAGGTTTAATGTTTCTTTCCTCAGAGATAGGAAATTTTTTGAACAGATTTTCAACAAATATAGGGGCAGGGAAAGGAAGTAACAAAGGGGAAAGCCTATGATGGATTGAAAGGCAGGGATAATTCAATTAAAAAGGTGATGATGGTACAACAAATGGAGATGGTTATGGGACAAGTAATGATACAAAACATGGTCCTTGAGGAGGTGTAAATGGCAACAGAGAACATATGGACGTTAAGAAGTAGGAGTAGCTGTAAGCCATTCAGCCCATTGAGATTGGTCCACCATTTGATAAGATCATGGCTGGTCTAATTGTGGCCTTAACCTCACTTTCCTGCCTATTCCCCAGAACCCTTGACTCCCCTGTTGATCAACAATCTGTCTCACCGAGTCTTTAATATATCGAATAACACAACCTCCCTGCTCTCGGTGGAAAATAATTCAAAAATCTGATGATTCTGAGAGAAGAAATTCCCCCTCGCTTGCATTTTAACAGGAGACCCCTTATTTTGAAACTCTGCCCTCTGGATCTACATTCTCACATGAAGGGGGCCATTCTCTCAGCCTCTATCCTGTCAATCCCCCCGATCTGCGGGATTCTCCGTCGGCGGGATCCACCACTTCGCCGGCAGCGCACCCACACTCGTGGGTTTCCCGACGGCGTGGGTGGCCACAATGGGAAGCCCCATTGGCTGGCTGCAGGTACGGAGAATCCCACAGTATATGTTTCAGTAAGGTCACCTCGCATTCTTCTAAACTCCAATCAGCACAGGCCCACCTGCTCAACCTTTCCTCATAAGACAAGCTTCTCTATCCCAGGAATCACCCGAGCGAACCATGTCTGAACCGTTTCCAATGGAAGCTTATCCCTACTGAAGGAAGGAGACCAAAACTGTACACAGCACTTGAGGTGTGGTCCCACCAAGACCCTGTGCAGTTGTGACAAGGCTTCTCGACTTTTATACTCCACCCCACTGAAAATAAGGGCAACTTTCCGTTTCCCAACCTATTTACCTGCACGCTAACTATATTGTCATTCATGTATGATCCAGGGCATGTGCAACCTTTCAGTCCCATTAGTTTTCCGAGTACATTTTCTCCAGTGATCTTCATTATGTTCCTCACTCCCTTTCCTGATTTCCCACTATTCTTCGGATGCTTTTTATGTATTCTCCTATGAAGACATACAAAACATTTGTTCAGAGAGTCTGTCATTTCCCTTTTCCCCATTATTGATTCACCAATCCCATCCTCTAAGGGATCAAGGCTCACTTTGGCTACTCTTTTCCCACTTATTTATTTGAAGCTTTTACAGTCTGATTTTATATTTCTTGTTAGTTTTTTTCTCGTAGTCTCAATATTTTTCCTCTTTTGGTTTTGTCACCCTTGCTGGTTTCGAAACAATTCCCCACCTTCTGGCCTCCTCCGAATTTTTGTAGTATTGAAGGTCATTCCTTTCAATTTGATGCCAGCTCTTAACTTCCTCAGTTAGCCACAGATAGTGCAACCTTCTCATATCATTTTTCTTTCTTAACGAATTGTAACTTTACGAAGAGTTATGGACTATCTCATTAAATTTCTGCCAGTGTATCTCTACCAGCCTAACTTTTCCAAATCCATTTTAGCCAACTCTGTCTACATACAATTGTAATTGCCTTCAATTAAGTTGAAGGCACTAATTTTAAACCCTTAATTCTCAGTATTTTTTAAAATGTTTTTTTTCTCTCATAAATTTAGAGTACTCAATTCATTTTTTCCAATTCAGGGGCAATTTAGCGTGTTCAATCCACATACCTTGCACATCTTTGGGTTGTGGGGGCGAAACCCACACAAACACAGGGAGAATGTGCAAACTCCACACGGACAGTGACCCAGAGCCGGGTTCGAACCTGGGACCTCGGCGACATGAGACTGCAGTGCTACCACTGCACCACCGTGCTGCCCTGATTAATTCTCATTATTAAGTTGAATGTGAAACTCCATCATGTTATGATTACTCTTGACTCGAGGATCATTTACTATATGGTCATGAACAAATCCTTTCTCATCTAGTCTAGTATAGTTCCTGTTCTAAGAAAGTATCCGGTATACACTCTGGGAGCTTGTTCTCTAGGCTACCTTTGCCTATTTGATTAATGGAATCTATATGAAGATTAAAATCATGCACAATTATTATAGTACCTTTCTTTCAAGGCACTCACCATTTCTTAATTTAGACTCTGTCCTACAGTGCAGCTCTGGTTAGCGGGACCATAAACTATTCCCACCAGTGACTTCCTTCCTTTGCTGTTTCTCATCTCCCCCTTGCCTTCTTGCCAGCTGAGTGGTGTGTTCGACAATTTCAGAGGGAAAATTAGGAGGGTAGTATTGCAAAGGGTCTGGAATCACATGAAGGCCAGATCGGGTAAGGACAGTAAATTTCATTCCCCCCAAAAATGTTGTCGAATTTTGCAACAGTTTGATCGTTTCATGGACACCATTATTGCGACTGGCTTTTAATTTCAGATTTCATTTGACAAATTGAATTTATTGAAATTTCCTCAGCTGCCATGGCTGAATCTGAACTTGTGTCCCTGAGATCATTACTCGTCCCGTAGCATAACCTTTATACGTCGCTTGTGAGCATTTCAAGTCAAGATCTAGCGCCTTTTTAAACAAGAACAGGGGTACGAAAAGGTTGGCAGGGATTAAAAACACCAGAAGAGAGAGAGGTCAAGAAGAAGGTGGCAGTAATTACATAGCAAGAGTGGTGATTGCAGAAGGCGAAAGAAGGTGATAATGAGATAATTACAGAAACACAATGCTGGTCCAGTGGAGGTATAAATGGTTGTTGCAATATAATAATGGTAATGTGTGCTCTGAGGAAGCACTCTGTATCACTCGAATATGCATTTGTGTTTCCGCAACCTACACAGCCCAAGAAGTGGAAACTGGTGTTAGACTGGATAGAAATAAAAATAAAATTACTGAAAATATTCAGGAGGCCAGGCAGAATCTGTGGAGGGAAAAAGAGTTCATATTTCAGGTGGAGTTCTTAAATTTACAGAAGGCAAGAAATAAGTTGTCATATGAAAGGTTACTGCGCGAGATGAGATGAGCTGGTTTGGGGATAACATATCACGGAATCACAGAATAATACATGCAGAAGAAGCCTTTCGGCCCATCGAGTCTGCACCGACCATGAGAAACACCTGACCTGCCTATCTAATCCCACTTGACAGAATCACAGAATATTAATTAGTATAGATAAAGGATCGGTTAGCAAACAAGAAGCAGAAAAAAAACCTGGCAAGTCATGCTACAGTTGTATAGAACCTTGGTAAGGCCGCACTTGGAATATTGCGCACAATTCTAGTCGCCGCACTATCAGAAGGATGTGGAGGCTTTGGGGAGGGTGCAGAGGAGGTTTACCAGGATGTTGCCTGGTCTGGAGGACGTTAGCTATGTGGAGAGGCTGAATAGGCTTGGACTGTCTTCATTAGAAAGACGGAGGTTGAGGGGTGACCTGATAGAGGTCTCCAAGGTTATGAGGGGCATGGACAGAGTGAATGGGCAGGCACTTTTTCCCAGGGTGGAGGGGTCGGTCACCAGGGGGCAGAGGTTTAAGGTCCATGGGGCAAAGTTTAGAGGAGACGTGCGAGGCAGGTTATTTACACAGAGGGTGGTGAGTGCCTGGAATGCGTTGCCAGGGGAGGTTGTGGAAGCAGATACATTAACGGCATTCAAAAGGCATCTTGACAAACACATGGATAGGACGGGTATAGAGGGATACGGCACAAGGAAGTGCTGAGGATTTTGGCCAAGGGAGGTATCATGACCGGTACAGGCTTAGAGGGCCGAAGGGCCTGTTCCTGTGCTGTATTGTTCATTGTTCTTTGTTCTTGTAAACTCACTCTCAACCATGGGTGCCGACTGGTTAATTAGCTAACTGATAAGGTCCCGAAAGTGCAGAAGGAGGCCATTCAGCCCATCGAGTCTGCACAGACCCTCTGAAAGAACACCCTAATCCGTTACTGTCGGTCCAGATCAGTTTTCTACATATTCCGTTCATGTGGTGTAGCTAAAGTTAACAGACTGGCAGCAGGAAAGCTGAGTGCGAGCTTGGGGTTTGCTGATTGGAACAGTTCAGTGAAGTGGGGTGAGAGGGGATGTTTGTTTCCATTCACCTTTTCCACCTTTCTCAGGCATTTAGGACTGGCTCTTACTCGACTAATGGGAAAGGAACTAGCTGTTTGGTGCAAATCTGATAAATTGGTAAGTTGTACTCTATGCCTGAGGATTAAAACAGTGCAGAACCTGCTGCTGACGTCAATAAAATATCTAAAAAACACAAGTAGATAATTTCATTAAGTAATAGTGTAAAGCATTTGAAAATGGCAGGGCATGTGATATGTATAGGCTGCAGAATGTGGACCGCCTGGATAACATTGTCATAGAGTCATAGATGTTTACAGCATGGAAACAGGCCCTTCGGCCCAGCTTGTCCATGCCGTCCAGTTTCTATCACTAAGCTAGTCCCACTTACCCGCATTTGGCCCATATACCTCTATACCCACCCTGCCCATGTAACTGTCTAACTGCTTTTTAAAAGGCAAAATTGTACCCGCCTCTACCACTGCCTCTGGCAGCTCGTTCCAGATGCTCACTACCCTCTGTGTGAAGGAATTTCTCCTCTGGTCTCTTTTGTATCTCTCCCCTCTCATCTTAAACCTGTGCCCTCTAGTTCTAGACTCCTCTACCTTTGGGAAAAGGTGTTGAGTATCTACCTTAGCGATGCTCCTCGTTATTTTATAGACCTCTATAAGATCACCCCTAAGCCTCCTACGTTCCTACGAGTGATATTGTAGGCCTCGTCAAAAAGAAAAAGGAGGCATTTGTCAGGGCTAAAAGGCTGGGAACAGACGAAGCCTGTGTGGCATATAAGGAAAGTAGGAAGGAACTTAAGCAAGGAGTCAGGAGGGCTAGAAGGGGTCACGAAAAGTCATTGGCAAATAGGGTTAAGGAAAATCCCAAGGCTTTTTACACGTACATAAAAAGCAAGAGGGTAGCCAGGGAAAGGGTTGGCCCACTGAAGGATAGGCAAGGGAATCTATGTGTGGAGCCAGAGGAAATGGGCGAGGTACTAAATGAATACTTTGCATCAGTATTCACCAAAGAGAAGGAATTGGTAGATGTTGAGTCTGGAGAAGGGGGTGTAGATAGCCTGGGTCACATTGTGATCCAAAAAGACGAGGTGTTGGGTGTCTTAAAAAATATTAAGGTAGATAAGTCCCCAGGGCCTGATGGGATCTACCCCAGAATACTGAAGGAGGCTGGAGAGGAAATTGCTGAGGCCTTGACAGAAATCTTTGGATCCTCGCTGTCTTCAGTGGATGTCCTGGAGGACTGGAGAATAGCCAATGTTGTTCCTCTGTTTAAGAAGGGTAGCAAGGATAATCCCGGGAACTACAGGCCGGTGAGCCTTACTTCAGTGGTAGGGAAATTACTGGAGAGAATTCTTCGAGACAGGATCTACTCCCATTTGGAAGCAAATGGACGTATTAGTGAGAGGCAGCACGGTTTTGTGAAGGGGAGGTCGTGTCTCACTAACTTGATAGAGTTTTTCGAGGAGGTCACTAAGATGATTGATGCAGGTAGGGCAGTAGATGTTGTCTATATGGACTTCAGTAAGGCCTTTGACAAGGTCCCTCATGGTAGACTAGTACAAAAGGTGAAGTCACACGGGATCAGGGGTGAACTGGCAAGGTGGATACAGAACTGGCTAGGCCATAGAAGGCAGAGGGTAGCACTGGAGGGATGCTTTTCTAATTGGAGGGCTGTGACCAGTGGTGTTCCACAGGGATCAGTGCTGGGACCTTTGCTCTTTGTAGTATATATAAATGATTTGGAGGAAAATGTAACTGGTCTGATTAGTAAGTTTGCAGACGACACAAAGGTTGGTGGAATTGCGGATAGCGATGAGTACTGTCTGAGGATACAGCAGGATTTAGATTGTCTGGAGACTTGGGCAGAGAGATGGCAGATGGAGTTTAATCCGGACAAATGTGAGGTAATGCATTTTGGAAGGTCTAATGCAGGTAGGGAATATACAGTGAATGGTAGAACCCTCAAGAGTATTGAAAGTCAAAGAGATCTAGGAGTACAGGTCCACAGGTCATTGAAGGGGGCAACACAGGTGGAGAAGGTAGTCAAGAAGGCATACGGCATGCTTGCCTTCATTGGCCGGGGCATTGAGTATAAGAATTGGCAAGTCATGTTGCAGCTGTATAGAACCTTAGTTAGGCCACACTTGGAGTATAGTGTTCAATTATGGTCGCCACACTACCAGAAGGAGGTGGAGGCTTTAGAGAGGGTGCAGAAGAGATTTACCAGAATGTTGCCTGGTATGGAGGGCATTTGCTATGAGGAGCGGTTGAATAAACTCGGTTTGTTCTCACTGGAACGAAGGAGGTTGAGGGGAGACCTGATAGAGGTATACAAAATTATGAGGGGCATAGACAGAGTGGATAGTCAGAGGCTTTTCCCCAGGGTAGAGGGGTCAATTACTAGGGGGCATAGGTTTAAGGTGAGAGGGGCAAGGTTTAGAGTAGATGTACGAGGCAAGTTTTTTACGCAGAGGGTAGTGGGTGCCTGGAACTCGCTACCGGAGGAGGTGGTGGAAGCAGGGACGATAGGGACATTTAAGGGGCATCTTGACAAATATATGAATAGGATGGGAATAGAAGGATACGGACCCAGGAAGTGTAGAAGATTGTAGTTTAGTCGGGCAGTATGGTAGGCACGGGCTTGGAGGGCCGAAGGGCCTGTTCCTGTGCTGTACATTTCTTTGTTCTTTGTTCTTTGTTCCAGGGAAAAAAATCCCAGCCTTTCCAGCCTCTCCTTATAACTCAGACCATCAAGTTCTGGTAGCATCCTCGTAAATCTCTTCTGCACTCTTTCTAGTTTAACAATATCCTTCCTATAATAGGGTGACCAGAACTGAACACAGTATGCCATGTGTGGTCTTACCAATATCTTGTACAACTTCAGCAAGACGTCCCAACTCCTGTATTCAATATTCTGACCAACAAAACCTTGCATGCTGAATGCCTTCTTCACCACCATGTCCACCTGTGACTCCACCGTCAAGGAGCTATGAACCTCTACTCCTAGATCTCTTTGTTCTGTAACTCTCCCCAACTCTCCACCATTAACTGAGCAGGTCCTGCCCTGATTTGATTGTACTGTCCGCAGTAAGTGTAAATAAGGAACTTCGGCTCAGCGTCATGAAGCTGAGCTGCAGACACTGCGACACCTCAGAGGGGGGGGGAATGTTACCTGGATATTTTGTCGGAGGAAGCAGTCGCACCTCTTGGGGTAGGTTATTTTGATTTGGTCTGGAGAGTGTCACTGTGAGTGAGTCAGGTCAGGGGTCCCAGAGGGCAGGAATACAGGAGTTTCAGCCTCTGCAATTGCCCAGTGTGGTAATACCAGGTATTGCAGTACCTGAGAGGTGAATGACCATTGGCTAGACCGAGGGGGTCTACCATTGGATAATGTACATAGCCCTGCCCTGAGAGGTGGGGTATAAGAACCAATGCCGTCCCAGCAGCCTTCACTTCTGTATCATCGCTGCTGGGTACAGTTCTATCTGATTAAAGCTGAATCGTTATGACTCCTCATGGTCTCGAGAGTATTGATTGTGCATCACCCAGCAGGTTTGAGGTTCTCTGAGCTTTGTTAGATGAGGGTCGGGCTGCAATGTGGGGGCATTGACTGGCCACGGGACCGTGGTACAGGAAGCCATTCAAGTGGGGGGCGCATAAGAATGCAGTGGTAGTAGGGAACAGCAAGGGCAATTGATGAGATTGAGAGTGCAGGTGGCTGCGTTGCCTGCCTGGTGCCAGGGTTAGGACATCAGCTCGGGATAGGAGAGGAGCTTGCAGTGTCATGGTCCATGAAGGTACCAGAGGCACAGGCAGGATGAGGAGATCAACACCAAATTAAGAGGCAAAACGTTTTTCTGCATTATTACCTGAGCCACAAGCAAATTAGCATTGGATAAGATTAGAGAAATGAATATGTGGCTCAACGACTGGTGTGGGTGAAGTGGATTGCGGTTCGTGGGGCACTGGCCCCAGTGCTGGGGAAAGTGGGGGTTGGGAGGGTCGACACCTGAACCGTGCTGGGACTGATTTTCCAGCGAGCCGCATAGCGAGGGAAGTTGAGAGTTTAAAAATAAATAGTGGGTGAAAGGGATCAAATTTGGGATGATGCGATGAATCAAAGAGTAGCGACAAGTTAAGAGACAATTGTACAAATATGGGAAATGATAAACTGACCGTGACAGACAGTAAAAATCTAAGATTAAATCTGAAGATATGGTGAAATGCGGCAAAAGTCGTAAAACGAAAAATCTAAAGGCTCTATGCCGAACCGCACATGGCATTCAAAACAAAACAGATGGACTGACCGCGCAAATAGAAATAAATAAATACCATCTGATAACCATGACATAGACATGGTTTCATAGATTATCATACATTATCATAGAATTTACAGTGCAGAAGGATGCCATTCGGCCCATCGAGTCTGCACCGGCTCTTGGAAAGAGCACCCCACCCAAGGTCAACACCTCCACCCTATCCCCATAACCCAGCAACCCCACCTAACACTAAGGGCAATTTTGGACACTAAGGGTAATTTAGCATGGTCAACCCACCTAACCTGCACATCTTTGGACTGTGGGAAGAAACCGGAGCACCCGGAGGAAACCCACGCATACACGGGGAGGATGTGCAGACTCCGCACAGACAGTGACCCAAGCCGGAATCGAACCTGGAACCCTGGAGCTGTGAAGCAATTGTGCTATCCACACTCCTACGGTGCTGCCCTTAATGGTGACAGGATGACCTAGATTGAGACCTGAATATTGATGGGTGTCTGACATTTAGGAAGGGCAGGAAGTTAAGAACAGGTGGAGAGTGGCTCTGTCAATTAACAATGGTATTAGCATATTAGAAAGAGATGAGCTAATTTCAGAAAACCAGGATGTCGAAGTAGTTTGGGTTGAGATTAGAAATGGGAGTGGTGTACAGGCCCCGTAACTGTGACCACACGGTTAGGACAGCAGATAAAGGATAAATATTGGGAGCTTGTCAGAAAGGCACTGCGATAATCATGGGGGATTTTAACCTCCATATAATCTAAATTTCAGGATAGCACGCTGGCACAGTGGTTAACACTGCCACCTCACAGCTCCAGGGAGTCGGGTTCAATTCCGACCTCGGGTGCGTCTCAGTGTGTAGTTTGCTCTTTCTCCCCGTGTCTGCGTGGGTTTCCTCCAGGTGCTCCGGTTTCCTCCGACGGTTCAAGGACATGTAGGTTGGGTGGATTTGCCATGCTAAATTGCCCCTGAGTGTCCAGGGATGTGCAGGTTAGGTCATGGAGTTATAGGGATAGGACAGGGTGGACAGGGGAGTGGACATAGGTAGAGTTCTCATTCAAAGGGTTGGTGCAGACTCGATGGGCCAAATGGTCTCTGTAGGGATTTTATGATAGAATACAGATTGGAAAAACCAGAGTGGCAAAGGTAGCATCGATAAAGATTTCACAGAATGTTTTGGGGATATTTAGAACAGCATGTTCTGGAGCTGACCAGAAGGCAGTCTGTACTGACCTGATATTGTGCAATGAGATAGGATTAATTCATAACTTCACAGTGAAGGCACCGCCAGTGATGCATGATCAATTGCACAAAGACTTGAGTTGGGTCCAACTGAGGCTTTATTGCTCTAAGATGTGTGGCCTACCACAGCAGCTGGCGAAATGGCTGCAGCATGGAGGACACACATATTTATACTCCGCCTACTGGGCGGAGCCAGCAGGCAGGGACTACCGGCGAACCTGTAGTACAGGTCCTACCATACATCACCTAATAGAGTTCCAACAGTGGTTTACCACAACCAGGTAGCAGTGAACATAATAGCACTGAGTTTTACATTCAGTCTCAGGGAGAGAAGAGTGCGGCCAAGACTAATATTTTTGTTATGTATCAGAGTAACGCCATTGGCTGGTGTCATGTCACATGTTATGCAGTGATGTAATCGGAGCAGTTTGCGGGCTTTTGTGGTGTTCATCATTGAACCTGTCGGAATGTCTCCAAATGGCGAAAAATCAAATTCGCCACCTGGGGGTCGGAAGAGAGTTTCCACGAAACGTGGGAGCCAATGACCAACCTGCTCCAAGACCTGGTTGTAGCCAACAGCCAAGAGGGAGGGAATGGTGGGGGGGAGAGGGGGGGGGGGAGCCACAGGAGAACGATGGACACACGCAAAAAGAAAGGGGGGGGGAGGAGGAGAGGGGGAGCGGAGGGTGAGTGGGGGGGGGAAGGGAGGGAAAGGGGGCATGGAGCCTAACCAAGAGCAACACATAACAATATATGGCAACGCCGTGCCACCCCAACAGATATAGGTTGGAAGACACGACAAATGAAGAAGACACGACAGCTGACAAGAAGAGGAAGGGGAAAGGAGAGCAGGGGATCAAACTCAAACTGAGCACCTGCTGAAAAACAAGAAAGAATAACTGATGTTTATAATGAAAGATAACCAATGTAGGTATTTTCTGTGTAAGTTCACGCTCATCTTTGCTCTGTGTAGTGAGAAAAACCCTCAATAAAAACATTTAAAAAAAAAAAGGGTTTTCAAACAAAAAAAGCTATCGGACAACTGCGGGTTACTGGCGGCTTACGATCGAAGTTTCAGGATACTTATTGTTGCCGTGGGTAGATCTGTGGAGACCGGGCAATGAAAGGGCCGCGTGAATGTGAACCTATGGGGGCTGTCCACTCTGCGGCCCACTGCCTGGGAATCGACAGCGAGGCTCAGAAACAGCTGGCCTGCTTGGACCCTGTGAGTTTGTCTGCTTCAAACAGAGAGAAAATAAATGGCAGGGAGGCAGGCTGAGGGCGGAGTAGCACAGATCAGGGAGCTGAAATCCAAAACTGGCCGGAGGGAAAGGCACCATGAACACCTTTGGCGATGAGGAGGAGACATGGAACTATTGTGAGGAAATATTCCATTCGCCCCTTAAAGCCAATCAGACACCAGCAGATCTGCGCACTGAGACCTTTCTCAGCTCAGTTGGGAGGAAAACATTCCTGTTGCTGCAGATTTTATTACACCGGCTAAACCTGGAGACAAGACACATGATGAGTTAGTGACTGTCTTGCAACAATATTCCTCTCCCCGTCCACGATTAATCATTGAAATATTCTGCTTTCATCATTATCCACAGGAGGAAGGGGAAACTATTTCACAATTTGCTGCATATCTGCGAAAGCTGCAAAGTACTGAGAATGTGGGCAGACTTTGGATGATACACTTCGCGACCGATTCGTTTGCAGCCTCAGGAATGAAGCCACCCAAAGGAAATTGTTGACTGAAGAGGCATTAACCCTAAAATCTGATATAGAAATTGCAACGTCTATGGAACTTGCTGTGAGGGAAGCTTCGCCGATTGGAGTTTGAGCTAAAGTCCGTAATCTGGAGTCTGTGAAAAGCAGGTCCACCAGGAACCTACCAGGTCATCGCTGCAACCAAGTGGGACATGTGGCTGGAGATTGTTGGAGCAAGGAGAACAAATGCATAAATTGTGGTAAAGTTGGTCACATTGCCAAGGCAGGTTGGTCACGCCAACCTTCATCAGCACAAAGGAAGTACCAAGAAAAATACTGCAAAGCCCACAGGATAAATTTACCAGTTAAGCGATCCAACTGAAGACCCACCGAGTACCAAAGTGACAAGTCAGCTTAAGCGATTTAAGCTTAACTTTCTAGCAGCACAAGAAGATCAACAACAATTTTGGGTCTCCCCAAAATTAAATGGGAACATTATTAAGATGACAGTGGCTAGGGGGGCTGCAGTATCATTAACACCTGAATTGATATATCATCAGAAATTGAAGCCTCTGCCAGTACAGACACCTGATGTGATCTTGAGGACAGACACTGAAGCGGTCGTGCCACTGAAGGTGACTGTGGAAGTCAGCGAGCAGAAAGTGGAGTTGCTTCTTCACATTGTTCAAGGACACGTTCCAGCATTGTTTGGGGATCTTAATTTAGGAAGATTAAGTTAAACTGAGCCATCGTGAACCAACTTGTTGAATCAATGAACGATCTTTAACCACTTCCGAGAAAGTATGCAAAGGTACATAGATACATCAATACATAGAAGATAGGAGCAGGAGGAGGCCCTTCGGCCCTTCGAGCCTGCTCCGCCATTCATCACAATCATGGCTGATCATCCAACTCAATAGCCTAATCCTGCTTTCTCCCCATAATCTTTGATCCCATTCCCCCCAAGTGCTATACCTAGCTGCCTCTTGAATCTATTCAATATTTTAGCATCAACTACTTCCTTTGGTAATGAATTCCACAGGCTCACCACACTTTGTGTGGAGAACATAGAACATTACAGCACAATACAGGCCCTTCGGCCCTTGATGTTGCGCCGACCTGTGAAACCACTCTAAAGCCCATCTACACTATTCCCTTATTGTCCATATGTCTATCCAATGACCATTTGAATGCCCTTAGTGTTGGCGAGTCCACTACTGTTGCAGGCAGGGCATTCCACGCCCTTACTACTCTCTGAGTAAAGAACCTACCTCTGACATCTGTCCTATATCTATCGCCCCTCAATTTAAAGCTATATCCCCTCGTGCTAGACCTCACCAACCGTAGAAAAAGGCTCTCAATGGCCACCCTATCTAATCCTCTGATCATCTTGTATGCCTCAATTAAGTCACCTCTTAAACGTCTTCTCTCTAACGAAAACAGCCTCAAGTCCCTCAGCCTTTCCTCATAAGATCTTCCCTCCATACCAGGCAACATCCTGGTAAATCTTCTCTGCACCCTTTCCAATGCTTCCACATCCTTCCTATAATGCAGCGACCAGAACTGCACGCAATACTCCAAATGCGGCCGCACCAGAGTTTTGTACAGCTGCAACATGACCTCATGGCTCCGAAACTCAATCCCTCAACCAATAAAAGCTAACACACCGTACGCCTTCTTAACAACCCTATCAACCTGGGTGGCAACTTTCAGGGATCTATGTACATGGATACCGAGATCTCTCTGCTCATCCACACTACCAAGAATCTTACCATTAGCCCAGTACTCTGTATTCCTGTTACTCCTTCCAAAATGAATCACCTCACACTTATAGAACATAGAACAATACAGCGCAGTACAGGCCCTTCGGCCCACGATGTTGCACCGAAACAAAAGCCATCTAACCTACACTATGCCATTATCATCCATATGTTTATCCAATAAACTTTTAAATGCCCTCAATGTTGGCGAGTTCACTACTGTAGCAGGTAGGGCATTCCACGGCCTCACTACTCTTTGCGTAAAGAACCTACCTCTGACCTCTGTCCTATATCTATTACCCCTCAGTTTAAAGTTATGTCCCCTCGTGCCAGCCATATCCATCCGCGGGAGAAGGCTCTCACTGTCCACCCTATCCAACCCCATGATCATTTTGTATGCCTCTATTAAGTCTCCTCTTAAACTTCTTCTCTCCAACGAAAACAACCTCAAGTCCGTCAGCCTTTCCTCATAAGATTTTCCCTCCATACCAGGCAACATCCTGGTAAATCTCCTCTGCACCCGCTCCAAAGCCTCCACGTCCTTCCTATAATGCGGTGACCAGAACTGTACGCAATACTCCAAATGCGGCCGTACCAGAGTTCTGTACAGCTGCAACATGACCTCCCGACTCCGGAACTCAATCCCTCTACCAATAAAGGCCAACACTCCATAGGCCTTCTTCACAACCCTATCAACCTGGGTGGCAACTTTCAGGGATCTATGTACATGGACACCTATATCCCTCTGCTCATCCACACTTTCAAGAACTTTACCATTAGCCAAATATTCCGCATTCCTGTTATTCCTTCCAAAGTGAATCACCTCACACTTCTCTACATTAAACTCCATTTGCCACCTCTCAGCCCAGCTCTGCAGCTTATCTATATCCCTCTGTAACCTGCTACATCCTTCCACACTATCGACAACACCACCGACTTTAGTATCGTCTGCAAATTTACTCACCCACCCTTCTGCGCCTTCCTCTAGGTCATTGATAAAAATGACAAACAGCAACGGCCCCAGAACAGATCCTTGTGGTACTCCACTTGTGACTGTACTCCATTCTGAACATTTCCCATCAACCACCACCCTCTGTCTTCTTTCAGCTAGCCAATTTCTGATCCACATCTCTAAATCACCCTCAATCCCCAGCCTCCGTATTTTTTGCAATAGCCTACCGTGGGGAACCTTATCAAACGCTTTGCTGAAATCCATATACACCACATCAACTGCTCTACCCTCGTCTACCTGTTCAGTCACCTTCTCAAAGAACTCAATAAGGTTTGTGAGGCATGACCTACCCTTCACAAAGCCATGCTGACTATCCCTGATCATATTATTCCTATCTAGATGATTATAAATCTTGTCCCTTATAATCCCCTCCAAGACTTTACCCACTACAGACGTGAGGCTCACCGGTCTATAGTTGCCGGGGTTGTCTCTGCTCCCCTTTTTGAACAAAGGGACCACATTTGCTGTCCTCCAGTCCTCTGGCACTATTCCTGTAGCCAATGATGACATAAAAATCAAAGCCAAAGGTCCAGCAATCTCTTCCCTGGCCTCCCATAGAATCCTAGGATAAATCCCATCAGGTCCCGGGGACTTATCTATTTTCAGCCTGTCCAGAATTGCCAACACCTCTTCCCTACGTACCTCAATGCCATCTATTCTATTAGCCTGGGGCTCAGCATTCTCCTCCACAACATTATCTTTTTCCTGAGTGAATACTGACGAAAAATATTCATTTAGTATCTCGCCTATCTCTTCAGACTCCACACACAATTTCCCATCCCTGTCCTTGACTGGTCCTACTCTTTCCCTAGTCATTCGCTTATTCCTGACATACCTATAGAAAGCTTTTGGGTTTTCCTTGATCCTTCCTGCCAAATACTTCTCATGTCCCCTCCTTGCTCGTCTTAGCTCTCTCTTTAGATCCTTCCTCGCTACCTTGTAACTATCCATCGCCCCAACCGAAACTTCACACCTCATCTTCACATAGGCCGCCTTCTTCCTCTTAACAAGAGATTCCACTTCCTTGGTAAACCACGATTCCCTCGCTCGACGCCTTCCTCCCTGTCTGACCGGTACATACTTATCAAGAACACGCAGTAGCTGATCCTTGAACAAGCCCCACTTATCCAGTGTGCCCAACACTTGCAGCCTACTTCTCCACCTTATCCCCCCCAAGTCACGTCTAATGGCATCATAATTGCCCTTCCCCCAGCTATAACTCTTGCCCTGCGGTGTATACTTATCCCTTTCCATCATTAACGTAAACGTCACCGAATTGTGGTCACTGTCCCCAAAGTGCTCTCCTACCTCCAAATCCAACACCTGGCCTGGTTCATTACCCAAAACCAAATCCAATGTGGCCTCGCCTCTTGTTGGCCTGTCAACATATTGTTTCAGGAAACCCTCCTGCACACACTGTACAAAAAACGACCCATCTATTGTACTCGAACTATATATTTTCCAGTCAATATTTGGAAAGTTAAAGTCTCCCATAATAACTACCCTGTTACTTTCGCTCATATCCAGAATCATCTTCGCCATCCTTTCCTCTACATCCCTAGAACTATTAGGAGGCCTATAAAAAACTCCCAACAGGGTGACCTCTCCTTTCCTGTTTCTAACTTCAGCCAATACTACCTCGGAAGAGTCCCCATCCAGCATCCTCTCCGCCACCGTAATACTGCTCTTGACTAGCAGCGCCACACCTCCCCCTCTTTTGCCTCCTTCTCTGAGCTTACTAAAACACCTAAACCCCGGAACCTGCAACATCCATTCCTGTCCCTGCTCTATCCATGTCTCCGAAATGGCCACAACATCGAAGTCCCAGGTACCAACCCACGCTGCCAGTTCCCCTACCTTGTTTCGTATACTCCTGGCATTGAAGTAGACACACTTCAAACCACCTACCTGAACGCTGGCCCCCTCCTGCGACGTCAAATCTGTGCTCCTGACCTCTATACTCTCATTCTCCCTTACCCTAAAACTACAATCCAGGTTCCCATGCCCCTGCTGCATTAGTTTAAACCCCCCCAAAGAGCACTAACAAATCTCCCCCCCAGGATATTTGTGCCCCTCAGGTTCAGATGTAGACCATCCTGTCTGTAGAGGTCCCACCTTCCCCAGAAACAGCCCCAGTTATCCAAAAATCTGAAACCCTCCCGCCTGCACCATCCCTGTAGCCACGTGTTTAAATGCTCTCTCTTCCTATTCCTCATCTCACTATCACGTGGCACGGGCAACAACCCAGAGATAACAACTCTGTTTGTTCTAGTTCTGAGCTTCCATCCTAGCTCCCTGAAAGCCTGCCTGACATCCTTGTCCCCTTTCCTACCTATGTCGTTGGTGCCAATGTGGACCACGACTTGGGGCTGCTCCCCCTCCCCCCTAAGCACCCGGAAAACACGATCCGAGACATCACGTACCCTTGCACCTGGGAGGCAACATACCAAACGTGAGTCTCTCACGCTCCCACAAAATCTCCTATCTGTGCCCCTGACTATAGAGTCCCCAATTACTAATGCTCTGCTCCTCTCCCCCCTTCCCTTCTGAGCAACAGGGACAGACTCCGTGCCAGAGGCCCGTACCCCATGGCTTACCCCTGGTAAGTCGTCCCCCCCACAAGTATCCAAAGCGGTATACTTGTTTTTCAGGGGAACGACCGCAGGGGATCCCTGCACTGACTGTTTTTTCCCAGTCCCTCTTACAGTTACCCACCTATCTCCAATCTTTGGTGTAACTAATTCCCTGAAGCTGCTATCTATGACCCCTTCTGCCTCCCGAATGATCCGAAGTTCTTCCAACTCCAGCTCCAGTTCCCTAACTCGGTCTTGGAGGAGCTGGAGATGGCAGCACTTCCTGCAAGTAAAATCAGCAGGGACACTAACTGCATCCCTCACCTCAAACATCCTGCAGGAGGAACATTGCACTCCCTTCCCTGCCATTCCTCTAACTTTCTACCAAGATCTGGCTAACAACTAAATTAAATTTTTATTAAAAAAAAATAATAATATAATAAAAATATGGTACTTACCTCAGACCAAAGGGTTTTATTATTAGGTTAGAGGAGGAGGGCGGGTGGGAGACACTACACGTGTAGTGTCTCGGGTTTCCTCTCCACCAGAATTTATTGGTGAGGGTCTTCCCAGACGTCCGCGGGTCGACTTCCTGTTCCCGCCTAAAAAACTAATTTTAAAAAAAAGAAAAATTCTCAGCTCCTGCTGAAATTGACTAACCAGCCAGCTCCACTCCCGCCGAAATCGACTGGCCTGCCCCTGCAAAGAGAAGTGCTTTTAAAGGTTGACTTACCTCCCAGCAACCTCCTTCCGCAATGCTCCCGCTGAAACTGACTAACCAGCTGCTCCCACGCCGCCGAAATCGACTGGCCTGCCCCTGCAAAGAGAAGTGCTTTTAAAGGTTGACTTACCTCCCAGCAACCTCCTTCCGCAATGCTCCCGCTGAAACTGACTAACCAGCTGCTCTCACGCCGCCGAAATCGACTGGCCTGCCCCTGCAAAGAGAAGTGCTTTTAAAGGTTGACTTACCTCCCAGCAACCTCCTTCCGCAATGCTCCCGCTGAAACTGACTAACCAGCTGCTCTCACGCCGCCGAAATCGACTGGCCTGCCCCTGCAAAGAGAAGTGCTTTTAAAGGTTGACTTACCTCCCAGCAACCTCCTTCCGCAATGCTCCCGCTGAAACTGACTAACCAGCCAGCTCCACTCCCGCCGAAATCGACTGGCCTGCCCCTGCAAAGAGAAGTGCTTTTAAAGGTTGACTTACCTCCCAGCAACCTCCTTCCGCAATGCTCCCGCTGAAACTGACTAACCAGCTGCTCTCACGCCGCCGAAATCGACTGGCCTGCCCCTGCAAAGAGAAGTGCTTTTAAAGGTTGACTTACCTCCCAGCAACCTCCTTCCGCAATGCTCCCGCTGAAACTGACTAACCAGCTGCTCTCACGCCGCCGAAATCGACTGGCCTGCCCCTGCAAAGAGAAGTGCTTTTAAAGGTTGACTTACCTCCCAGCAACCTCCTTCCGCAATGCTCCCGCTGAAACTGACTAACCAGCTGCTCTCACGCCGCCGAAATCGACTTTTCTGCATTAAACTCCATTTGCCACCTCTTAGCCCAGCTTTGCAGCTTATCTATGTCCCTCTGTAACCTGCAACATCCTTTCGCACTGTCCACAACTCCATCGACTTTATTGTCATCTGCAAATTTACTCCCCCATCCTTCTACGCCCTCTTCCAGGTCATTTATAAAATTGGCAAACATCAGTGGCCCCAAAACAGATCCTTGTGGTACACCACTAGTAACTGGACTCCAGTCTGAACATTTCACATCAATCACCACCCTCTGTCTTCTTACAGCTAGCCAATTTCTGATCCAAACTGCTAAATCACCCTGAATCCCATGCCTCCGTATTTTCTGCAATAGCCTACCATGAGGAACCTTATCAAACGCTTTACTGAAATCCATATACACCACATCAACTGCTTCACCCTCGTCCACCTGTTTGATCACCTTCTCAAAGAACTCAATAAGGTTTGTGAGGCAAAACCTACCCTTCATAAAACCGTGTTGACTATCCCTAATCAAATTATTCCTTTCTAGATGATTATAAATCCTATCTCTTATAAACCTTTCCAAGACTTTGCCCACAACAGAAGTAAGGCTCACTGGTCTATAATTACCGGGGTTGTCTCTACTCCCCTTCTTGAACAAGGGGACAACATTTGCTATCCTCCAGTCTTCTGGCACTATTCCTGTAGACAATGACGACATAAAGATCAAAGCCAAAGGCTCAGCAATCTTCTCCCTAGCTTCCCAGAGAATCCTAGGATAAATCCCATCCGGCCGAGGGGACTTATCTATTTTCACACTTTCCAGAATTGCTAACACCTCCTCCTGATGAACCTCAAGCCCATCTAGTCTAGTAGCCTGTATCTCAGTATTCTCCTCAACAACATTGTCTTTTTCCTATGTGAATACTGATGAAAAATATTCATTTAGCACCCGTCCTATCTCCTCGGACTCCACGCACAACTTCCCACTACTGTCCTTGACTGGCCCTACTCTTACCCTAGTCATTCTTTTATTCATGACATACCTGGAGAAAGCTTTAGGGTTATCCTTGATCCTACCTGCCAAAGACTTCTTATGTCCCCTCCTAGCTCTTCTTAGCTCTCTCTTTACGTCCTTCCTAGCTAACTTGTAACTCTCGAGTGCCCTAACTGAACCTTCACATCTCATCTTTACATAAGCCTCCTTCTTCCTCTTGACATGTGATTCAACTACTTTAGTAAACCACGGTTCTCTCACTCTCCCACTTGCTCCCTGCCTGACTCCTTATCTCTGTCCGAAATGGTTTACCCTGAATCCTCAGACTGTGACCTCTGGTTCTGGACACACCCATCATTGGTAACATCTTCCTTGCATCTACCCTGCCTAGTCCTGTTAGAATTTTATAAGTCTCTATGAGATCCCCCCTCATTCTTCTGAACTCCAGCGAGAATAATTCAAACTTCGTCAATCTCTCCTCATATGACAGTCCCGCCATCCCTGGAATCAGTCTGGTAAACCTTCGCTGCACTTTCTCGAGAGCAAGAACATCCTTCCTCAGAAAAGGAGACCGGAACTGCACACAATACTCCAAGTGTGGTCTCACCAAGGCCCTGTATAATTGCAGAAACACATCCCTGATTTTATATTCGAAACCTCTCGCAATGAAGGTCAACATGCCATTCGCCTCCTTTACCACCTGCTGTACCTGCATGCTTACCTTCAGGGAATGGTACACAAAGACACCCAGGTCCCACTGCACTCTCCCCTCTCCCAATTTACAACCATTCAGGTAGTAATCTGCCTTCCTGTTTTTGCTTCTAAAGTGAATAACCTCATACTTATCCAAATTATACTGCATCTGCCATTGGTTTGCCCACTCGCCCAACCTGTCCAGATCATGCTGTAGGATCCCTGCATCCTTGTCACAGTTCACCCTCCCACCCAACGAGGTATAATCTGCAAACTTTGAGATGTTACATTTTGTTCCCTCATCCAAATCATTAATATATATTGTGAATAGCTGGGGTCCCAGCACCGATCCCTGTGGCACCCCAGTAGTTACTGCCTGCCAATTTGAAAAAGACCCATTAATCCCTACTCGTTGTTTCCTCTCTGCCAACCAGTTTTCTATCCACCTCAATACATTTCCCCAATCCCATGCGCTTTAATTTTGCACATTAACTCTTATGTGGGACTTTACCAAACGCCTCTGAAAGTCCAAATATACCACATCGACTGGCTCCCCCTTGTCAACTGCACAGGTTCCATCTTCAAAGAATTCCAACAGATTTTGTCAAGCATGATTTCCCCATCATAAATCCATGCTGACTCTGACTGATCCTGCCACTGCTTTCTAAATGTTCTGTTATAAAATCCTTGATAATGGATTCAAGAATTTTCCCAGTACCGATGTTAGGCTCAGGTATTCGAGGTGTCACTTGGATCCATGACTGGGGTCGAAGTGAAAATCAAGATAAAGGCAGGCAGCATGCCTAAGTGTTTGAAAACACGTACCATACCCTGTGCAATTCAACCTAAAGTGGAAGAAGAACTCGAGAGGTTATTATAGACAGGTTGCCATTGAGCCTGTTACCACCAGCAATTAGGCAACCCCAGTCGTCACAGTCTTAAAGAAGGATAGATCAGTACGAATATGTGGAGATTTCAAAATGACCATCAACCCTGTATTAGGTGCTGATCAATACGCTCTAACACTTATCAAAGTTCATTTTGCCGGCCTCTCAGGCAAACAAAAATTTAGCCAAATTTATCCCTCCCAAGCCTATCTGCAAATGAGTGTAGCTATTTCATCTCAACCATTACTGACCATAGTCACACACAAGGGCTCGTTTCAGTATCAGAGGCTTCCATTTGGGACACTGTCTCTTCCAAGGATCTATGGGTTAGATATTGAGTGGACTATCGGGTGTGCAATGCGACCTGGACAACATTTTGATCACAGGTTCGAATGATGTAAAGCTTGCAAAGAACCTAGAATCTAGAGCAAGGCAGCAGCTCCATAATCTCAGGGTCAAGAAAGAGAAGTGAACATTTTTAATATCTTCTATACACTTTCTTGGACAGATCATTGACGAAGACCATTTTCACAAAGAGCCTTTGGATGCTCCACGACCACAGAACGTGACTCAGTTAAGGTTGTTTTTAGGATTATTAAATTATTATGGAAAGTTCATACCACACTAAGCAACACGGCTGAAGCCTTTATATATGTTGCCATGTTACAAACAAGCTAGGCTCCTGGATGAAAGATTGTGAGGATGTTTACCAGAATGTCAAAACAATTAACAGAAATTAGATTTTTGGTCCGTTATAAGCAAAACCTGCAGCTGCAACTTGCTTGCGATGCATCACCTGTGGGGTCGGAGCAGTTGTCTCCCATATATTGCTTCAGGTGAAGAACGACCAATAGCATTTGCTTCCAAGATGTTCGGCAGAATTCTCCAATGGCGGATGCCATATTCTCCAGGGCCTCCGCGATTCTCCCTGTCCAATGGGCCGAGCGGTGCTTTTAAAACTCGTGGAACAGGCGCGGTGGGTGCTGAGGGAGAGAGAGGGGGTAGGGAACGTGCCCAACATTGTCATAGTTTGCTGACGGTTATGCCGCTGGCCGGGGGGGCTCTGCCAGGGCCGGGGGGTGTAGTGGGGGGTGACCAGGTGGTGGCTGTGGGGTCGGGGTCGAAGGGCATGGAGCACCATTGCCGCAGCTGGAAAGGCAGCCATGCAGCTGCGCACATCGCTGACTTGCCCGCTGTGAACTTAGAACAATGGGTCGTATAGCTGGCCCTGCAAGGCACGCTCCCTAGGTGCCCTCTGGCCCCAGCCGACCCATCAGCGGGATGGACGCGCTCCAGCACAACCAGTGCCACCTTGTTGGCATGGATGAATGTGTGTGGGGAGTGTACTGTGTTTGTGCGGCTGCAGCTTGTCAGCCTCCCGAGTGTCAATCATGGACCTGGCCAATCCCACACCATTTCTCATTGGAATCGATTGTGTTCCACACGGCCCCGGTGCTAGCCCCTCCGCAGTCGCTGAATCGGACCCGGTGCGGCGCCAGTATTGCTGTCGTGGAAGGTCACGAATCCTGCCCCGACGTCAACACTTAGTCTATGTTCAGCTTGAGAAAGAATCTCTCAGCATTATTTTTGGTAATCGAAGGTTCCACCATTGTTTATTTGGCCATCAAATTACTCGATTGCCAACCATCGTCCCTTAACAACAACCTTTTGGCCATTCAGGGGATCCATTCTCTCGTTGCTCGTCAATTGCAATGTTGGGTGTTGATCTTGTCAGCACATGATTATGCCATCGAATATTGTCTGAACAGCACGCAAAGGCGGATGCTTTGTCCAGGTTGCCGCTGCAAGATCAACAGGACCAAAAAGATAAGCACGAATATGCTGAACATTTCAACGGTATATTCTATCCGTCTCATGTGGAAAATGTTCCGGTGACTTCTCCTCAGGTGCGAAAATTTACCCGAAGAGATCAGGTGATGGTGTTGGACATGATTCAAAAAGACACTCTGACACAAGACCACAGAAAGAGTCCAGACCTTAAACCCTATCTTAGCAGGCATCTTGGGTGAGCAGTACAAAATGGAGTATTGTTGTGGGGTATTAGAGTAATCATTCCTCCGTGTCTACAAAGTAGAATCCTGGAACAGCTGCATGAGGGCCATCCCGGTGTAATTACAATGAAGTAGTGACCCACAAGAGCAGCACTCACACTTATCCTTAACCCGAGAGAAAAACACTCTCATGCTAGCCCTGGTCAGGTGCGTCCCATGCAAAACCTTAAATTGAATCAGACTTAGCCGAGCACATGAAGACGTGGAGTTGACTCTGTGAAGGGCCTCAGTCCACACCTCACCATTAAAATGGGACCCAATTCGCCTCCCATTTCATCCTCAGCTCACTCAATAGAAACAGAATCTATTGAAAGGATATGGACACATATATCCGAAATAGACCCCCGTCAGGTCCAGCAGAGATAAAGCCTTCTTCAGCACAGAAGAGGGTGGAGCAAAGAAAAGGGGGGGAAAGCTTTATGCGAAAAAACATGCATTTGCAAATGCCTGAGAATGCTGGAACCAGGGTGTTGCTGCCACGGTATACACGCAATGCCCAGGGCCCTCTGATCCTCGGAGCCTCCCAGGGTCCTGCCGTTTATCATGTATTACCTTACCTTGTTTCTCCTGCCCAAGTTCATCACCTCACACTTATCCAGGTTGAATTCCATCTACCACAGATCAGCCCATTTGACCAGCCCGGCTCCATCCCACTGCAATCTCAAACTGTCCTCCTCACTGTTTACCACCCCACCAATTTTTGTATCATCTGCGAACTTACTGATTAACCCTCCAACATTCAATTCAAAATCATTTATATAAACCACAAACAAGAAAGGTCCTAACACTGATCTCTGCGGGACCCCACTGGACACAGGCTTCCAGTCAGAAAAACACCCCTCGACCATCACCCTCTGCTCCCTGCCACTCAGCCAATTCTGGATCCAATTCGCTACATTTTCTTGGATCTCATGGGGTCTCACCTTTGCTATCAGTCTCCCAAGTGGGAAGTCATCAAAAGCCTTGCTGAAGTCCAAGTAGATTACATCAATCACCAAGTAGATTAATTCAATCAAGTTGGTCAGACATGACCTCCGGTTAAGCAAACCATGCTGACTGTTCCTGATTAATCGCTGCCTCTCCAAATGCAGATTAATTCCATCTCTCAGAATTGCTTTGAATAGTTCCTGACCACTGAGGTTAGACTGACTGGCTGTAGTTTCCTCGTTTATCCCTTCCTCCCTTCTAGAATAATGGAACCACATTGACTATCCTCAAGTCCCCCGGCACCTCTCCTGTGGCCAGAGAGGAATTGAAAATTATTGCCCTTGCCTTACTCAACAGCCTGGAATACATTTCATCTGGCCTGCAGTGCCAAGATGCCCAGGTTCCATGGAGAGAGCCAGGGTGGCACCCTGCCCTGACCGTCCACGAGCCTCCAATGGCCTGAGAGACTCCCTCCCAGGTGCCATTCCACCTGGTCCACATTTTGTGTGGACCAGCACCAACTGGCCCCCGGCTGGGGCCTCCTTGGGGGGGGAGAGGGGGGACGGGGAGGGGGGGGGGGGGGGGGGGGGAGCGAGAGCCGGTTAGATCTTTCGTCAGCAAGATTAGGTGGGTTCTTAAACCCGCTGTGGGCGGGATCCAGATCGCGACATTGCGGCCGTCGGAGACCCTGGGGGAATCCTCTCCCAACATTTACCTGCCACGTCCCGTTGCGATTCTGGTGGGACGGTCGTCAAGGAATTACTTTGGAATAACATGTGAAAGTTATTATATGAATGTCTTCGAATAGTTCCTTCATAACAAAATACTTCAAACTCTCCTACATTGGTTTGAGCTTCATCCTCCCAGAAGGTTAGGCTTGTGTGCGGACCCAATGAACCTATTAGGAATTCCATCACTATTTTCATGATTTGTGCACTCTGTTGTATGAAGAATACAATACTTAATATAACAAAACCCAACTTACTGAGAAGCAATGACCACAGGGAATGCATCTGTTTAGCACACACTCCAAACAAAATGGAAAGTTCAAATGGATTATTTTTTAGCTAGAATGCAAAGATGCAGTTGGAGTCTTAAAGGATTTGGAGCAAGGCTCTGATCTAATCAAGTATTCTCTCTTGTGAACAACCATCGTCTGATAGATTATTGTCGGTTCCGCGTTGAACATTAATTTATTTTGAAGTTTTCAAAGACATCACCAACGGTGGCCACTGGATGATTAGCCCCACTTTATTGGAATGAAAGATTTGCATTTATATAGCACCATACACAACTTTAAGAAATTGGCCCTTGTACCCGGTAGCATGCCCTATTCTGTCAAATAAATTCTGCTCATAATCTCAATTGACGCTGAGGGGTGCTCACTGTTGCCAGGAGTGAGGAATTCTGGGTGTGCTGCTGACCTGACATCCGATGCTAGTATTCAAGGGACAGTGGGATCCTTTCCCTGGAACTTGGCCAACATTTATTGACCAAGCAAATTAGGTTGATGAGGCACTTATCTCAGCGCTGTCAGTTTGGGTCTTGCTATGCACAAACTGGCTGAATTTGAAAAGTAAAACATAGACTGTTAAGTGCTTTAGGATGGAAAGGCACTTCAGAAATGCAAGATCTTCCCTAATCATTCATCAACAGGAGGAGTATTCCTCTCAACTTACCCCTTCTCTAAGGCATTGATTAATATTTCTGTATGTATGGCAAAGAGCACAAACAGGCTGTTATTAGGGGTTGTTTAGCACAGGGTTAAATCGCTGGCTTTGAAAGCAGACCAAGGCAAGCCAGTAGCCCGGTTCAATTCCTGTACCAGCCTCCCCAAACAGGCACTGGAATGTGGCAACTGGGGGCTTTTCACAGTAACTTCATTTGAAGCCTATTTGTGACAATAAGTGATTTTAATTTTCATTTTTCATTTCAAGAACCGTAATTTAACAAGTAGCTATTGATCTTGAATTATTGCTCAAAGGTGTTAGTGTATAAATGTTTACCTAGTTTGTTTAAAATTCATTTTCTGGCTACTATTTTTAAAAAAAAATCATTTATGGGATGTGGGTGTGGTGGGCGAGGCCAGCATTTGTTGCCCATCCCTAGTTGCCCTTCAGAAGGAGGTGATGAGCTTCCTTCTTGAACCGCTGCAGCCCTTGAGGTGTAGGTACACCCACTGTGCTGTTAGAAACATACCAGAAACATAGAAAATGGAAGCAGGAGGAGGACATTTGTCTCTTTGCGCCCGCTCGGCCATCATCAAGTTCAATACCGTGACCCCGCCTTCCCCCCCATATCCCTTGATCCCTTTAACCCCCAACTGCCTCAACTTTTTTCTGTGGTCGTGAATTCCACAGATCACCACTCTCTGGGTGAATAAATATCTCCTCACCTCAGTCCTTATCCTCAAACTATGACCCCTAGTTCTGGACTCCCCCACCATCGGGAACATTCTTTCTGAACCTACCCTGTCTAATCCTGTTAGAATTTTAGAAGTTTCTGTGAGATCCCCTCTCACTCTTCTAAACTCCAGTGAATGTAATCTTAGCCGACTTAGTATCTCCGCATATGACATTCCCGCCATCCCAGGAATCAGCCTGGTAAACCTTCGCCGACTTTAATGGGCCAAATGGCCTCCTTCTGAACCGTAAAGATTCTGTGATTGTGTAATGGGATTATTCCGTGAATCTCCAATTCATGACAAGATTGAAGCCCAGTTCTGACCCCGTCGTGCAATCTAACAAGATTCCATCCCATTTCCAGGGGCTACTAAAATTGTGTCTCAATTCTTCATATGCTTACAATGCAATTTAAAGATACCTGTATGGAGAAAATTATGGAAATTAAAGAAAGCTCTTCTGCTGTCCTTTGCAGTTTGCAGTAATTTTGAGGAGCCTATTGCGATAGAATGTCACTATCCTTAATGCAGAATATGATTCTCCATTTCTCACTCACTACTCTTTCAAAGATATTGCTTGAAACACAACCCTTTGACCAAAGCTTTTTATCACCTATCCGAATGTCCACTGCGTCTAATTATACCCTTGTCTTTCAATATGCTCAAGGTGTTCTGATCAGATGTTAAAAATGATTAAATGTTTTGACAGAGCAAATACTCGGAAAGAGTATTTGCTCTTGTGAGGTACAGCAAAACTGGAGGTAGAAATCAAATAGGGAATTGAGAAGAATTTTATTACTATGCAGAGAGTGGACAAATCGTGGAACCTTTTACATTAAGGACTGGTTGATGAAGCAAATGGAAAACTTCTTTTCTTTTAAATTTAGAGGACCCAATTCATTTTTTCCAATTAAGGGGCAATTTAGCGTGGCCAATCCACCTACCCTGCACATCTTTGGGTTGTGGGGGCAAAACCCACGCAGACACGGGGAGAATGTGCAAAGAACTGCTGGAGGAAACCGGAGCACCCGGAAGAAACCCATACAGATACGGGGAGGAAGTGCAAACTCAACACAGACAGTCACCCAAGGTCACCCTGGGCCCCTGGAGCTGGGAGGCAGCAGTGCTAACCATTGTGCCGCCCAATCATAAACCTTCTATAATGTGGATTGCAGACCTGCACACAATTCTCTAGCTTTGGCCTGACCAACATTTTATACAGTTCCAGCATCATGTCCCTACTCTTAAACTCCGTGTCCTGGCTAATAAAGGCGAGTATAACACAAGCCTTCTGAACCACTTGATCCACCTGCCCTGCTAAAGTTTTTTAAAATATGTTCATTAAAAATTTACCATGTTAATCAAAACAACCTGAAACAATCAAACAGAAATACACAGGGCAACACGGTGGCGCAGTGGTTAGCATTGCTGCCTCACGCGCTGAGGATTAGGGTTCGATCCCAGCCCCGGGTCACTGTCCGTGTGGAGTTTATACATTCTCTCCGTGTCTGCGTGGATCTCACTCCCACGAACAAAGATGTGCAGCGTGAATGCCATCCACCCTGGTTCAGCACAGTGGGCTAAATAGCTGGCTTGTAATGCAGAACAATGCCAGCAGCGCGGGTTCAATTCCCGTAATAGCCTCCCCGAACAGGTGCCGGAATGTGTTGACTAGGGGCTTTTCACAGTAACTTCATTGAAGCCTACTTGTGACAATAAGCGGTTGTTATTATTATTATCTTGGCTCTTTGCTGCAGTGAAAGTTTGTATATTGACCAGGAAAGGAAAGCAGGAGCAATATGCTTCCCTCCAAATTTTAGCAGTGGAGTTGCCGACATCTAGTCAAGTCAACGTTCATCGCAGCATTAGTAAACATTGTGATTCACTGTACAGCTTACCTCCTCGTGTCTTTGTTCCTGTACCCTATTACTGCTGCTGCATTGGATGCCCAATGTGGCGGAACGATCATTAATCTCAACGTTTCAAATTCAATTTTCAAGAAGTTTCTGTTGCCACAACTTCTACCCAAACTAATTATTTGTTCCTCCTGAACAATGATAATATTTTTTCACGCTCTTCTCTGCATGTCCCAATAAAGGTAAAGATAAAAAAAGGTGATTCTACCTCATGCCTCTTGGCACAGGAAGAGCACAGATGTGCCACTCATGTCAGCTGAGGCTGACAGCAACAAGAGCTGGCAGAACAATAATAATAGTTTTTATTGTCACAAGGAGGCTTACATTAACACTGCAATGAAGTTACTGTGAAAAGCCCCTAGTCGCCACACTCTGGCGCCTGTTCGGGTACACTGAGGGAGAATTCAGAATGTCCAATTCACCTCTTTCGGGACTTGTGGGAGGAAACCGGAGCACCTGGAGGAAACCCACGCAGACATGGGGAGAACATGTAGACTCTGCACAGACAGTGACCCCTGCCGGGAATCGAACCCGGGTCCCTGGCGCTGTCAAACAACAGTGCTAACCACTGTGCTACCATCCCACCCTAGGCTATCCTGCCAGCTACGTGTCACTTTCCGTACAGGGACATGGAGCTCTGCAAGTGCCCATACATCAGAAAATGTCATTGGTACAGCAGAGATAGCTCCTCATGAACCTCAACAGGTCAAAGTGCTGCTGTAAACACTTCCCAGGCAATTCTAGTGATTACAACAAAGTTTATAGTACAGAAATGATGTCTTCTGGGCTCTACTATAGCTACCTTACAATAGCAATCAGCCTGGAGCTTCTGTTACCATTTTCCCGATTCGCTCCTGATTTGTTATATCCGGTCCGGTGTACAAGCGCTGATTGTCGCAGATGTTTAATTTATCTCCTCACCTAAATCAGAATGGGTCGATGTTGCCCAAGTGTTTTCCTGCAAAGTTTACATCAATGTGAAGCAGAATATAATTGTTCAATAAAACACACAAACGGTTGTCCTTCGGATCGCCATCAATGTTAGGACTCTTGTAAATGAATTAATAAAAATCTTACTGCTTGCAAACACTTTTCCTCCCAAAGAACAAAAGGGAGGCCAGGATTCACAGACCAGCTTTTAATTCAACCATCGCCCCATGCGCCCCACGCTGATGCACACTTGTTTTTGGAGGCCGGACCATTCCTTTCGCGCTCTTTAATATTCTTCAGGTACATAGCTAATTATTTCTTACATCCCGCATTTGGCACAACTCCAGTAACCAATAGTAGCAGCAGCTGATTTCCAAATAATAAAGCAAATGAACATCCCCCCCACCCCCCCCCCCTCCCCCCCGCTGAGAACCTCTTAGAATAAGGGAAATGTTACACCACAGAAGGAGTCTATTCAGCCCATTGTATTGGACAGTCCTCTGAACGAACTATCCAATTAGTTTCACTCTGTTGTTCTTTCCTTTTAGCCCGGCAAATCTTTCCTTTTCAATTATTTATCCAATTCTCTTTGAAGGTTTCTATTGAACCGTCTCCCACCGCTCCTTTCAGGCAGCTCATTCCGAATCATAACAACTCATTGTGTTAAAAAAAATCACCTCATCTCCGCGATCTTTTGCCAATTATCTGAAAGCTGCTTCCTTTGGTTACCGGCCCACCTGTCGAGACAGCTTCTCTCTATTGACTTCACTAAAACACCTCTCCCTCTTCGCTCCGAGCAGAACAATCCCCGTTTCTCCAATCTCTCCACATCAGTGAAGTTACCCATTCCTGGAATTGTAATGGTAATCTTGAATTGATTGGAGTGAGCCATTCTCAGTCTTGGCTCGAGTACCTTTGAGTAGGCACAGGGGTTCGAATCCTGCTCTGGACAGTCCCAGGGATTTTAAAACAAAATGATTCATTCACGGGATGTGGGTGTCACAGGTAAGGCCAGCGTTTATTGCTCTCCCATTAAGGCAATGGTTGTGAGCTGCCTTCTTGAACCGCTGTTGCCCATGCAGTTTTACAGGGTGTGGGCATCCCTGGTTTGGCCAGCATTTATCGCCCATCATTAGCTGCCCTTCAGAAGGTAGCTGTGAGCTGCCTCCTTGAACCGCTGCAGTCTCTGAGGTGTAGGTACATCCACTGTGCTGTGAGGGAGGGAATTCCATGATTTTGCCCCAGTGATAGTGAAGGAACGGCGATATGTTTCCAAGTCAGGATGTTGAGTGACTTGGAGAGGATCCTCCAGGTGGTGGGATTCCCAGGTGTCTGGTGCTCTTGTCCTTCTAGATGGTAGTGGTCGTGGGTTTGGAAGGTGCTGTCTAAGGAACCTTGGCGAGTATTGCAGTGCATCTTGTGATGTAGGCACCCCCACAGTGCTGTTTCAAGATTTTGACCTGGTGACAATGAAAGAATGATGCTATATGTCCAAGTCAGGATGGTATGTGGCTTGGAGGGGACCTTGCAAGTGGTGGTTTCCCAAGTATCTGCTGCCTTTGTCCATTGGGGCGGTTGAGGTTGCAGGCTTGAAAGGTACTGTCAAAAGATCCTTGGTGAATTTCAACAGTGCATCTTGTAGATGGTTCACGCGGCTGTCTCAATGCGTTGGTGGTGGAGGTAACCAATGTTGAAGGTGGTGGAAGGAGTGCCAGTTAAGCGGGCTGCTTTGTCCTGGATGGTGTTGAACTTCTTGCTTGTTGTTGGCGTTGTCCTCATTCAGGAAAGTGGAGAGCACTCCATCACACCCCTGGCTTGTGCTTTGCAGATGGGGGACAGGCTTTGTGTCGTGATTTGAAAGCCTCAGAATTCCCAATCTCTGACCTGCCAATGTAGCCACAGTGTATTTGAGGGTTGGTACCCAATGGGACACGCACATCCAAGAGGAGTGAGTGTTTGCCCGCCTCAAGTGAATTGGCTGTGGGAGTATAAAGACCTCTCACTCTGGAGAATGAACTGTCCAATCAGTTGGTTCAAAGCTGGTACCAGCCATGGAAGATTTGTAAGTGCACTGATATCATCGCCTGTCTGATAGTTTGAACAGAACTCTCCAAGGGCAGAGCATGGAATTCTGTCAAAACAACAGCCCCCTTGTTAGTGACTCAACCAGCTGAATAAATCTCTTTATAGTTCAGAAAATGTGATTGTTTTTCTGAGATCCTCCGAGAACATCTTCATTTCAGTGAATCCGATCCTTGGTAAACTTGATTAGGGAGGTAAAGAGATGGTTAATAGTTTATTGGGAGATGAACTATTGAGCAGAGTGATGTGATTTAGGGTGAGAACTATACTGCACTGCAGAGGAGAGCAGAAGTGCTTGGATAGTAACTTAAGTGTAAATTCTGAAATCAATAATGAATTTCGAGTACCTGCAGTGATATTCAGGCCATATATAAAATACAGCCCATAATGGAGGTGATAGTTGGCTATCAGCAGTAACACAAGTGCAGCATAATAAATAGAGCAGAGTTATTACCTGTTAGCATAGCTGACATAAATTTTCAAATGAACTGCCATTTCTTTCTCTTCAGATTAAAACGGCAATGATGTTAAACTGCTGCTTGCTGCTTTCTGAGTCTACCTCAAGGCATGGGAGTGAAAATGAAAGACACCACAGAGCCCAGGGGCCAGAGGCTTTTGAGGGGGAGCTGGCCGGCGGTGATTTAACCAGAGGGTCACCACGAACCAGCCGTCCAGCCAACCTGGCTAACCAAACCCCCTCCCCACTGGAAGCTGTATTTGCGGGGGGGGGGGGGGGGGCAATGGTCAAGGTCCTGCCCATTGGCATCTCCCCTCCTGTCAGAGCTTATGGGATCCACAGGAAGTGGGCAATTACATGGAACTGACAACATGATGGGGTGGGCATTTGTCTTGGGTGGTCAGTGACCCACGGCCCACTTTACTCCCCGGCCCACGTTCTTTAATGTGACAAGACAAGTCAAGACAAGTGACGATGAATATGGAATTGTGGGTTTTGTAAACAGAGGGATAGAGAACAAAAGCTGGGCATTATGTTAAACTTTTATAGGCACAGGTTTGGCTACCGCTTGAGTATTCTGTCCAGTTCGGAACATCTTGCTGTTAAACCAAACAGGTGCTGAAATGTGGCGACTAGGGTCTTTTCACAGTAATTTCATTGCAGCGTTAATGTAAGCCCACTTGTGACAATAAAGATTATTGTTATTATTATTAATGGCTTGTTAATTGTACAATTAAGATACACAGATGAAAGGCTTTTTAAATTAAGTTATGTTGCTAACTTTTGGTTGGCTCTTAAATCGTAATTTGCTCTGTGTGTCTAACCTTTGCTCTCGAGTCGCCAGGTATCTTTATGATACCGCCACGAGGTTCAAGTTCAAGTAATGATCAATATTCAACACACCAATTAGTAAGATTCAAATCAAAGCACACTTATTATGCACAGTAAATCACTACTCCTGCATAAACCCTACTTTCTAGGCTATTCCTATCACTAAAAGGCTTATACTTAGCTTCGGACTGGCCCACCAGGTCAGGGGAACAAATGGCCTTTCATTCAGGTCCTGAGTCTGCAGGATTCAAAAGCTGGCATGGACTGGTAGCTAGGAGCGCCTATCTCGTAGCGAGCGTTGACTTGAGACTTACTTTGCTGGCGGCAAAAAGACAGGTCACTGTCAAGGGTTGGTTCAAGTTGCTGAGTGACCCTGCCAAAGAAGAACGATTTGATAATGGGGACTTTACTTTATAGTCCCCAGGGGCTTCCCGCCCTTCGGGGCAGACCCCGTACCTGGTTCCATGTGATTGGACTACTTTCCGATCACTTGGATCGATTTCACCAATGCTGGAGCAGTTCCCTGATCGCTGGGCGGTCCCTAAGTGTCCGTTGGCCTTTCTTCATCTTGGCTCCTGCTGGCGCCAAGGGGTCTGGCTTGGCTTTGTTTACCTGAACTGTTGCCATTGTGCCTGGGAATCGCACATTACTATGTAGATTGTTGCTACATTACTATGCAGATGGCTGCTGGTTTCAGTGCTGTCTGGTTGTTTTGCAGGTTCCAATATACATGATTCCTGTATTTGCTAGTCTTTGCCTGTGTTGGCTGAATTTCCCTTCAGCCTTTGCGGTTCTCCATTTTAAGTCGGGAAGTGGCCAACTCAGGTGGCTACAGTTCTCAGAGCACTTACAAAGCCAGACTGCTGGGACCCCGTGATGCAAGGTAAAAAACAGACCTACTTAGTGCAGCGTTCCGGATCACTGTCCGTGTGGAGTTTGCTCATTCTCCCCCTGTTTGCATGGGTTTCACCCCCACAACCCAAAAGATGCGTAGGGTAGGTAAATTGGCGACACTAAATTGCCCCTTAAATGGAAAAAATGAATTGCGTACTCTACATCTATTTAAAAAAAACAAGAAAAAAAAGGCCTCCATTATTTTATGACTCAGTGACTGTGTAACAGCTGAGTAATTGTTGACCACCAGGTTCGAACAACAACAAACTTGTTTATTAGAATAACCATTGACTATATACAGAGTGCTACCGACTACTACAGCTCCAGGGTCGATTCTGCCCAGCCTCCTGGACCTGCCGGCTCCTGGCCCGATCGACTGGCACATCAGGTCACATGACCCTTCAAACCTCGCCCCTTCAATTGCCCGCTACTACATCCCCCCCCCCCCCCCCCCCACATTTAAATCCCTTACGACAACATGCTTCTAAAGTTAAGCTATTCACAAGGGAAAATCAATAATAAAGATTTTTTAGCACAGTTCATTATAAACTCTCCCTGGCGACTTCCTCTTCCTCTAAGAGTGACGTAGCTCCGCAGGTTGTGTCTCAACAGTAGAGGTAGTCTCGGTAGGACTCTCGGAAACCTGACTTTCTTCTTGCAAGGATGCTCCTTTCTTCTTCAGTTCCCCCTGGAACAGTACTTGGTTCGTTTTACTACTGGATGGGAAGATTCCAGAATGGAACACTGGGTCACAAAATCATAATTTTTACTTTTTGGGCAGGATTCTCTGACCCCCCCGCGGGGTCGGAGAATCAGCGGGGGGGGGTGAATCCCGCCCCGCCGCTCCGCCGCTGGCTGCCGAATTCTCCGGCGCCGGTTTTCGGGTGGGGGCAGGGATCACGCCGCGCGGTTGGGGGCCGTTGGCCGCCATCCCTCCCCAGCAATTCTCCGGGCCCCGGTGGGCCGAGCGGCCGCCCGTTTCCGGCGAGTCCCGCTGGCGTGAAATGGACATGGTCCATCGCGGCGGGACCTGGCTTGTAGGCTGGCTAGGTGAGTCCTCGGGGGAGGCGCAGGGGGATCCGGCACCGGGGGCGGGTTGGGGTGGGGGGGTGGGGTGGGGGCCACAGTGGCCTGGCTCGCGATCGGGGTCCACCGATCTGCGGGCAGGCCTGTGCCGTGAGAGCACTCTTTTCTTCCGCGCCGGCCTCTGTAGGGCTTCGCCATGGCCGGCGTGGAGAAGAACCCCCCTGCTCATGCACAGGAACACGTCGGCGGTTCTGCGCATGCGCCAACTTGCACGGGTCTTTTGGTGCCGGCCTAACCCTCTGAAGTGCGGAGGAGTCCGCACCTTCCGGTCAGCCGGACGCCGGAGTGGATCGCGCCACTCTTGGCGCCGGCGTCCGGCCATCCGGCCAGTTGCGGGAGAATCTCGTATGTGGAGTAAAAGAGTCACAGAACTGCTAGTTACTTCTAACAACAAAGAAACAGCATTTATTAAACATGGAAAATTTGATTATGATACAATACTCCTTTCTCCCCGCTTAACTTCACAAATGTGTCCAGTTTTCAAAGACAACACCCCACTCTGAAATCAAATGGCCGATGCCATTTAACCGATCTTCTGTGGATCTCTCTCACAATATCCCCTCAGATGATTGTCACAAGAGGATTTCCAAACTCAATTTCCAAAAAAAAGAATTTAAAATCTTCTTTCAATCAATGCTTTCCATAAGCTCTCTGCATTAAGAACCCACTCCAGGTTTTCCACCACTCCTTTTAGGTTTCCTGTTTTGCTTTTATGCAAATTCAGGTCCTTCAAACTTTGAAAATAAAGGTCTGGATTCTCCGCCAGCGGGATGCTCCATTTTGCCGGCAGCCCGGGGGTTTCCCAACGTCACGGGACTGCCCCACAATGGGAAACCCCATTGACCAGCTGGCGTAATGGAGAATTCCACCGGCGGGTTGAAATAGAAATGTGACGCGGCGGGGAATCCAACCCAAGGACACCAAACCTTACAATTGATTCAGATACGTGGCATGTCTGTAGCCAACCTCATCAGGTCTTTTCTTCCTTGGTCTGACTTTAGCTTTCATAAGCAGTATCCTGCTCTCAAAGGCAGTCCCTCATTGTCCCTATAACTTCAGTCTTCTTGGAAACCTTTCTTCATTTTTCTCATTTCCGTAACTAGCCATTCTGTGAGTTTCCAGCATTTGTTTTCTGAACCATTGCTCCATGATATGGCTTTTCTTCTGGCAAAGCTGAGAGTGATGCTCCCTCTCTAGACTTGTGAACCAATTGCTTCTAGCAGAGCTGGATCTAAGTATAGGTTTACCCTTCCTCACATAGTAACACTAAATTAAGTCCACTTCAAACTGTACCTTATTTCTAATATTTAACAATACAAATATAGATCACTTAAAACTACCTCTGATTTTCTGACACTTGTATCTGAACTTGCATCAAGTCCTATTTCTCTATCGCCTATGTGCTAATTGTCCAATATTAATTCCCAGTGTAGGAACACATCCAATTTAAAATTCTTATCTTTTCTTTCAAATTTCTCTATAGCCTTTCATTCTCTAACCTCATCTAATCATTCGACCGATTGAGAAATCTACCTTCCTCCAAATCTGGTCTCTTGAGCACCTCTGATTGTTTCTGCCCCACTGACAGCAGTGTCTATGATTGATTGCCTGAGCCCTGAGCACGAGAATTCACTCCCTGAACCTCTCCAGCTCTTTGCTCTTTTTTGACACTCATTAACACCGACCTCTTTGACCCAAGCTTCTGCTTACCTGCTCTAATATCTCCTTATCAATGGCAAAGCTTTGCCTGAAAATGTTTCTGTTGAGCATCTCGGGACACCTAAGCTCGGAGGGGAGGAAAAGAACATTGCATAGTTTGATGTCCTGGTGACAATTGGAGAGTTGGAGACAGTGCAATGTGTTTAATTTCAATAAAATGATAATGCTGGTGAGATTCAGAGCATTTAATATATATTTAACCAATATTCTCTATTTCACAGAAGTGCGAAATATTGATTTTGGTTGGAAGAATAGGGAGAGGCAATAAGAAACAAATCAAAATTCAGAAGAGAATGCAGAAGCAGAAGGACTTTGGTGGGGTATATTTGCACATACGCTGAAGGTGGCAGGCAGAGCAGATTGAGAGTGCTGTTAATAAAGAATATGACACCCTATCAATAGGGGGATAGAGTTTTGAAAAGCAAGGAAGTTATGATGAACCTGTATAAAACTCCAGATTGGCCTCAACTAGAATACCGTTTCCAGTTAGAATTATGGAATCATAGAATTTACAGTGCAGAAGGAGGCCATTTGGCCCATCGGGTCTGCACTGGCTCTTGGAAAGAGCACCCTACCTAAGCCCAACCATCCACCCTATCCCCGTAACCCCAGCTAACCATTTGGACACCAATTGGTAATTTATCACGGCCAATTCACCTAACCTGCACATCTTTGGAATGTGTGAGGAAACCGGAGCAGCCGGAGGAAACCCACGCAGACACGGGGTGGAAGTGCAAACTCCGCACAGCCAATCACCCAATGCAGGAATTTAACCCAGGTCCCGGGAGCTGTGAGGCAGTAGTGCTAACCATTGTGCACCTGCACAGCCCTTGGGCGCCACACTTCAGTTGGGAGAGAGCGGAAACGATTCATAACGTTTTTCCCAGGACTGAGGGACTTCAGCTGTGTGGATAGTTCGGAGAAGCTGGAGTTATTCTGCTTGGAGAAGGGAAAGTTGGTCGGAGGTTTGATAGAGGTGTTCAAAATGATGAGAGGACTGGACAGAGCAGATAGAGAGCAACTGTTCTATTGGTGGAAGGATAGAGATGCCGATGATTAAGGTGTGTTGGAATGCACTGCCTGAGAGTGATGGAGGCAGAATAAATTGTGGCTTTCAAAGGAGAATTGGGTAAATGTTGAAAGAGGAACAATGGGGGAAATGTGCTTAAATGGTGCAAGATGAATTGCTCTTGAAGAGAGCTTGCATGGACATGATATCCTGTGCTGCAACAATTCTGTGATTCCATGATTAATCACTCCCTTGTATAAGTAAAGAAATTGAAGAAAAAAAACGAATCCAGCCAAGTGGTTCTCAAACTTTCCTATCTGAAGACCACTTAGGCAAAGGGAAATATTCAGGGCACCACCCACCAATCCCAAACAAGTACTGACCAGTACCGTCCTCTACTACAGGCATTCTCAAAGTCGGGGTCGCAACCCGCCGGGTGTCGGGAGGGTCGCGGAGCCGTCCGCCGCGGAGCTCCCGATTGCGCAACACCACGCGCACAGCTGCAGCAGCAGGCTTTTAACAATGCCGGCTGCGAACTGTTGCTCCCTTTATTTACAAACCACAAGCAGAGAGTACGTTTCTTGTATTGACCAAATGACCACACAACCAGGATGTTAGTTCAAAAGACAGTTTATTATTAAACACAAGACTGGTCTCTCTGTGCAATGGTCCACGCGGCTACGCACTAAACTACACCTAACAACTAAGATGACCTTTACTTAACTTCTGGATGACCGGCTCTGTGCGGGTAGACAAGGCCTTTATCTGAATCCGCACGTGTGTCGGCTGGAAGTCGTCAGGTTCGTCTCGGCTGCGGTTCGTCTCTCTCAGGTAGCGATCGCGGGTCTTGATTGAACTTGGCTGGTCGTCATGCTGCGATTGGTGTGAGCACAGGCCGGTCCCAAAAGAGACCGATCCCTGGTGCCTCTTATCCTTCTTCTCTTTCATGCCCTTTAGGGTGGGGTTAACTCAGGATCCAATGGATCGATAGAGTCTCGATCACTCTGATCGATACTGGCCAATTAGGGGCGGGTACCTTGATGGCTGGGCGGGTCCGAGTCGTTATTGTTCCAAGTGCGGAGGCCTTTCCAAATAAGGGGAGGTGGCGCCGGGGAGTCTGCTACTGTTGCTATTCCTTAATCTGAGTCTATTGTGCTGGGGAAATGGGTGATTGACCTTCAACAGGTGCAAGTTTCAATTCGGTCTGGTTTTCCTTTGCTCAATATAGCTTTGTGCAGGTGAAGGAGACACAGCCTGAGTGAGTGAGACACTGTGGGAATTGGAACTTGGTAATTTGGGCAGTGTGGTAATCAAAGAGGTAAGTGGTGAATTCAAATCTTTAAAACTGTTTTTCAGTTTTTCAGAGAAAAGTGCAGTGTATAGCTCAGTGTCTGATTGGCTGAAGCTGCCCCCACCCTAATTGCTGAGAGGCAGTTATCTGTCAGTCACCTGAGGCCTGTTTAGTGGCACAAGGGCGGACATTATATTCTTCTGTTTGAAGCTTAAATAGTGTGACTCATCTTGTTTAGCTGAGTTCTGTATTAAAGACAGACAGAAAGCGCACTCAGTAAGTTGTGCGCAGGTGAAGGAGACACGGCCTGAGTGAGTGAGACACAGCCAGAGTGGGAATTGGAACTTGGTAATTTGGGCAGTGTGGTAATTCGGCACGGAGTGGGGGGAGGTGCAGTTTCCCTTTTTGTTCTGTTTCCTTTGTTTGGCTTTGTAATGGTAATCAGCAGGGAGAGATCCAGAGTGCATTCTGGGAAGCAGAGAGAAAACCAGGGAGCACCCTGGGAAGGTAGGTGATATAAAATCTTACCTCCAGGTTCCAGTGGCCTTCATTTTCGTGAGCGAGAGAGAGAGAGCAGGGGAGCAGATTGGGACAAGGTAAGTGATAGATATTCTGCTACTCCGAGTGATCCGACTGGTGGGGGGGAAAAAAACTGAAAAGTGACATCACAGGAAAGCTGTGACCTGATTGGCTGATAGGGAATCTGCACTAAATTTAAAAATTAAACATTGTTAAACTAATTAAACATAATTAATTACTTAATCATAATGTATAAGGGTATCTAAGCCAGAGATCGGAGAGTACTGTATTTAGCATTTACATTTATAGTAGAAATCTAGTGCGAGGAAACATATAGTTAACAGTAACTTTAAAAAAATATATATTTAAAAATTTAATTTACTAATTCATTGACGCAATGTCAATTAGAGGCGTGCAGTGCTCTGACTCTGAGATGTGGCAGGTCCGGGAGGCTACCAGAATCCCGGATGGCTTATCTGCAGAAAGTGCACCCAACTGGGGCTCCTCACAGACCGCATGGTTCGGTTGGAGCAGCAGTTGGATGCACTTAGGGGCATGCAGGTGGCGGAAAGCATCATAGATAGCAGTTATATAAATGTGGTCACACCCAAGGTGCAGGCAGAGAAATGGGTGACCACCAGAAAGGGCAGGCAGTCAGTGCAGGAATCCCCTGTGGTTGTCCCCCTCTCGAACAAGTATACCCCTTTGGATACTGTCGGGGGGGAATAGCCTGTCAGGGGAAAACAGCAGCAGCCAGAGCAGTGGCACCATGGCTGGCTCTGATGTTCAGCAGGGAGGGTCAAAGTGCAAAAGAGCAATAGTCATAGGGGCTCTATAGTCAGGGGCACAGATAGGCGTTTCTGTGGACGTGAAAGAGACTCCAGGCTGGTATGTTGCCTCCCTGGTGGCAGGGTACAGGATGTCTCAGAAAGGGTAGCGGGCATCCTGAAGGGGGAGGGCAAACAGGCAGAGGTTGTGGTACATATTGGTACTAACGACCTAGGCAGGAAGGGGGGTGAGGTCCTGCAGCAGGAGTTCAGGGAGCTAGGCAGAAAGTTAAAAGACAGGACCACAGGGGTTGTAATCTCGGGATTACTCCCTGTGCCACGGGCCAGTGACGCTAGAAATAAGAAGATAGAGCTGCTAAACACGTGGCTAAACAGCTGGTGTAGGAGGGTGAGTTTCAGTTATCTGGACCACTGGGAGCTCTTCTGGGGCAGGTGTCACCTGTATAAGAAGGATGGGTTGCATCCAAACTGGAGAGGCATAAATATCCTGGCCACGAGGTTTGCTAGTGTCACACAGGAGGGTTTAAACTCGTATGGCAGGGGATGGGTACTGGAGCAATAGGTCAGAAGGTGAAAAAATTGAGGGAGAACTAGGGAATAGGGCCAGTATGGCTCTGAGGAAGAGCAGACAGGGAGGTGTTGCTGAAAACAGCGGGACTGGTGGCCTGAAGTGCATATGTTTTAATGCAAGAAGTATAACAGATAAGGCAGATGAATTTGGAGCTTGGATTAGTACTTGGAGCTATGTTGTTGCCATTAGAGAGACCTGGTTGAGGGAAGGACAGGATTGGCAGCTAAACGTTCCAGGATTTAGATGTTTCAGGCGGGATAGAGGGGGATGTAAAAGGGGTGGAGGAGTTGCGCTACTGGTTAGGGAGAATATCACAGCTGTGCTGTGGGAGGATACCTCAGAGGGCAGCGAGGCTATATGGGTAGAGATCAGGAATAAGAAGGGTGCAGTCACAATGTTGGGGGTTTACTACAGGCCTCCCAACAGCCAGCGGGAGATAGAGGAGCAGATAGGTAGACAGATTTTGGAAACAAGTAAAAACAACAGGGTTGTTGTGATGGGAGACTTTAACTTCCCCAATATTGACTGGGACTCACTTAGTGCTCGGGGCTTGGACGGGGCAGAGTTTGTAAGGAGCATCCAGGAGGGCTTCATAAAACAATATGTAGATAGTCCAACTAGAAAAGGGGCTGAACTGGACCTGGTATTGGGGAATGAGCCCGGCCAGGTGGTAGAAGTTTCAGTAGGGGAGCATTTCGGGAACAGTGACCAGAATTCAGTAAGTTTTAAACTGCTGGTGGACAAGGATAAGAGTGGTCCTAGGGTGAATGTGCTAAATTGGGGGAAGGCTAATTATAACAATATTAGGTGGGAACTGAAGAACATGGATTGGGGGCGGATGTTTGAGGGTAAATCAACATCTGACATGTGGGAGGCTTTAAAATGCTTTGGGCGCGATTGTGATTCCTGCATTTGGTCAGCTGCAAACAAGGTAAGAGAAAATGGTTAGGGTCGCGAAGGTCGGCAGGCGTAGGTAGCAAAGCTCGGCTGCCATGGGCTGCAAAGGCCGGCCCGCGTGGGTCGCAAAGGTTGCCCGGTGTGGGTCGCGATGCTCGGCCGGCTTGAGTGCCGAAGGTTGGACGGTTGGTTAAAATGGGTCCCCGGAAAAGAAATTTGAAAAACATTGCTCTATTACCTGCCATGGGAGTGTCCCTTTAAGAAAGGTTTTTGTCTTATCACATGGCTTCTGTGATGTCATTTTGTGGGTGGAGCTGAGCTGTGGCTAAGAGGTTTATTTTACTTTCGCTTTCAGTTCTGACCTGTGTGGACTACAGACAGAGAAAATAAGTGTTTTGGCCTGTCTCTCTCTATTTTCATTTAAATACCCATTGATTGTAGCTACCTGCTTTAGTAACTTAAAAGATATAGTTTGCTTTGCGGAAGGGTTTAAACCTGCTGGTGAGGCGGGGTCAGAATCTCTGGGAAAGCCCACCTTAACCAAGTGAGAATACAGAGTGCTGGGCCACGCCCTTGACAAGGGTCTTTTGGTTTAAGAGATTTTGTTTTTGAATTGGAACAGTTAAGGGGGAATTCATTAAGTGTGAAACATAGATTACTGCAGCTGTGGAGTATCTTTATGTTTGTAATTGATAAAAGTTCTTGCTGTGTGTTTATATAAATGTTAACTAAGTTCTTAGAATAAAGTTTGTTTGATTACAGTGTCTATTGAATTAAACCTAGCCAAATTCAACATAAAAGTTATAGGTCAGGTGAACTTCAGAATATAGTTTGGAGTTTCGAAACCCTGGGCCATAACATACCCTAGTTCTGCCCTATCTGCTCATCATTTAATTAAAGATAATTGGAATAAAGGTGCTGCCTTTGATTATTAATTTGTGCATCGTAAGCATCAATTCGACAAGAGGACAAATGTATTTGAAAAATTCTAATATGTTATAAAATCATCACTCCATACTTGAGGAAGCATGGTTCTTGTGATAGTGACAACCAGAGAAAAAGAGTTGGCAATACAGGGACAGCAGGCAGAGTTGAGGAAGGCCTGTAATATAAATAAACTGTGGAAGGTTGTAATGGTGTGCTCTCCTGGGAGAATGTCACACACTTCTCCACTTGGAAGTAAAATTGGAGTTAACACACAGCAGGGAAGATGTCACAGGAACTCCCTTGTGTTCTTCCAATTAAATCTAGTGATGGTAAGTCTTTATAGAAGGTGTCATTTGTGCTATTTCAGCTTAAAAGCCACAGGATAATGAGAGATTGTGCAGCTGTCCAGGCTGCAGTAGCAGTGTGTTGACTGATGGCTGATGTCGCAGTGTCGGAAGGTTGCAGCGTCTGGTTTAGAACATAAAACATACAGTGCAGAACGAGGCTACTTGGCCCATCGAGTCTGCACCAATCCACTTAATCCCTCACTTCCACCCTATCCCTGTAACCCAATAATCCTTCCCAACGTTTTTGGTCACCAAGGGCAATTTATCATTGACAATCCACCTCACCTGCACGTCTATGGACTGTGGGAAGAAACCGGAGCACCCGGAGCAAACCCACGCAGACACGGGGAGAACGTGCAGACTCCGCACAGACAGTGACCTAGCGGGGAATAGAACCTGGGACCCTGGCGCTGTGAAGCCACAGTGCTATCCACTTGTGCTACTGTGCTGCGGTATTTCAGATGTGCACTAGAAATTGCCTCAAATGCAACCTCATTGATTGCCATTCTTCATTTCAGATCCCTCCATTGCCTCGCTCCTCTCCATCTCTGTAACTTCCACCCAGGCCAATGCCCGTACAAGGAATCTGTGCTCCTACAATTGTGAAAACTTGTATATCATCAGTTTATTTTACCCTAACATTGGAAACCATGCATTCAGCTTCCGGAACCCCACCCTCTGCTGATTTGATTAATTCCACGTCAGGCCACTCCACTTCACGGCACTGGTTACAGTAAAAACCATGGGCCCTGGCGACATAGTGCTGAAGGGCTGTGTCCCTCGCCAAGCTGTTCCACTACGTTCCATACACGGAGATGAGAGGTGATGAATTTTGGCAAAAGAGCTATGAAGCAGCGATGCAGACTCAATGGCGCACTTTGACAGAATGTGCAGGGATAGAGGAATCTTGGGGTCCGTGTGCATGTGTCCTTGAAAGTTTCGAAAGAATAGTCAGCAAAGCATTAGGGACCCTGGGCTTCATATAAGGAGGTGTTGCGTACAAAAGCAGGGAATCTATGCTGAAACTTCCAGTTAGGCCCCAGTTAGAGTGTTGTGTCCACTTCTGGGGGGGGATTCTCCGACCCCCCACCGGGTCGGAGAATCGCCGTGGGCCGTCGTGAATCCCGCCCCCGCCGCCCGCCGAATTCTCCAAAGGGAGAAAAGCCGGCGGGGCGTCAATCACACCGCACGCCTCGGAGAATGGCATGGGCGGGAGCGAGGCAATGGATTTCGGGGCTGCCGATATTCTCCCGTCCGGATGGGCCGAAGTCGGGCGGTTGCCGATGCACAGGTCGGGGGCGTACTAGCAAGTGAGCCACCGACAGCCCGTCCCCATATCCTCCCCCATATCCCCCCTCCCCCATATACCCCCTCCCCCATATCCCCCATATCCCCCCTCCCCCATATCCCCCCACCCCAATCCCCCGTATCACCTGATCACCGCCTGCGTGTCTAACCATGCATGCTTCATTGTGTATCGCAGGAGCAAACGTCAAGGTACCCATCCCCGCAGACCACCTGCATGATGCCCCTCGGAGACCACGGGAGACGGAGAGACCCGGACCTTCTGGCACACGACGCCGCATGATGCCTCTCGGAGACCACGGGAGACGGAGAGACCCGGACCCTCTGGCACGCGACGCCCGCATGATGCCCCGCGGAGACCACGGGAGACGGAGAGACCTGGAGCAACAGGGAGACCACGCATCCGTCGCGTGCGGGTGCGGCGACACAGGCGTGTGCCACCCAGCGACGAGAGGGGCAGCCACAGGTCCCCGTCACAGCCGAGCCACATAACCACAATCCAGGACACCCCGACCCAGGACACCCCTACCCAGGACACCCCTACCCAGGAAACTGAAATACAGGACAGTGACACAGATTGGATGGGTGGAGACGAACCGCCACCCCAAAGTGCCATGGACTCAGAGTCGGACGATGCGCACGACACAACGCTACTGCTGTCACCAACACCCTCCACCATCGCAGAGATGCTCACCTCGGTTGGGCACTTTAGTGATGAGGCGTCTGGTACACTCACTGGTGCGCAAAACACAGCCGTCCCAGTACAGCAGGTGGAGTTAGGAGCAGCAGAGGGCCGGGCGGTCGGAGGGCAGCCCAGCACATGTGAACATCTGCCGCCCAGATGGATCCCGGGTTCCTGGAGTTACCACACCCACGCATAGGTCCGATGCAACCACCGAACCTGGGACGAGCGAAGAGGGTGACGGGCGGCTTGCTGCGGCTGCAGTCGCAGGTGGAGGAGTCCACCCACGTCCAGGAGCTGGGAGTGGTGCCGGTCATGCGTGCCACCCAGGCCGATACCGCACGGGTGGCGTCCGCGGTGGGGGCAATGGGTGCGACGGTGTCAGACATGGGGAGCGGTTTGCGAGGCCTGGGGCTTTCCGTGCAGGCGGCATCTGTGGCCCAGGACATGGCTGCCCTCTCACAGGAGGCCATGCACCAGCGCCAGCGGCAGATGCGCTCAACGCCATCACCCTGTCTCAGCAGGCCGTGGCCCTGTCTCAGCAGGCAATGGCCCAATCCCTGCAGGCCATGGCCCAGTCTCAGAAGGCCATCGCTGAGGGCATCGTCGCCATTGCCCATGTGCTAGCCGGCGTCGCACAGTCACAGACAGGGATTGCCAACTCCCTGAGCTCCATGGCTACAAACCTGCAGACCCCTGTCGATACCAGCACGGGCCTCCAGGACTGGCAGCGCCAGATGATGGGGGGGTGTCGGATGGCCAGTCCGTCCCGAGGGAGGAGGAGGTGCTGGGGCCCATTCCGCGTCCCATTGTAGGGGAGGTCCCGGAACACCTCAACACCTCGGGCTCCCCCCCTTCCGTCACAGGTGCATCGGTTGGGCAACGGGCAGGACAGGCTGGCAGCTCGCCATCCCAGTCGCCCGGGCCGCAGCCTGGCCCATCTAGGCCAGGATGCCGCAGGAAATGGCCGCCAAAGGGATCCTGTGTCAGAGGGCAGGAATCACAGGAGTCCACCTCCAGTTCTGCTGTACCGTCTGAGGAAACACCTAGACGTAGTCAAAGGGCCCATAAGGCCAAACAATTAGACACTGAGTACGTTGGCACGGGTGCAGGGCACAGATGAGTTTTAGGCGCTAGGGCACGTGCATGAACTCCTTTCGTTATTAAAGTCAATGTTGCACCTACAGAAGCTGCCTTTGTGCTCTGTCCAAAGCGTGCGGGGGGTGTCATGTACGCTGAGCGCAAGTGTGTGTGTGAGGGGTGGTCTTACCTCAGCCCCAGCTGAGTCTGCCCCCTTCCCCCTGGGCCGCCATCAACATCCCCCCGGGCAGAGGACGAGACTGTGCGCTGCAGTGTCACAGCCGCATGCAGGGATGGTCCGGGTGGATGGTGGTACTGTGGCCATGAGTCAGACATCGTCCAACGATGTGGAGCCAGGAGCTCATCGCAGAGCGGGTTGTCATCATCCTCCATGGCCTGCAATAGACACGCGTCCACCGGCAACTGTGTGAGCCCGGCCGTTGTGACGCAGGTGGATCGGCAATGGGGGGGTGGTGTGCATGCGGGTGGGGTGGGTGGGGTTGGGGAGGGGGGTGAGGGTGCTGGATGGGTGGGGGGGTGTGGGGGGTTGGGTGTTGCCATGGTGTGCAGTCTGTGGCCATACTATCCGATTCCCACGCCCATCTAGTCAGTGAAGCGGGCGTCTATCAGCCTGTCCCGTGCCCGCTGGCCCAGCCGGTAACGGTGGACAGCCACCTGCCCATATCTAGCCCGTCTGCCCTGACCATTGCCCCCATCCCCCTCATCTGGGGAGGACTGCGCCTCTTCCTGCTGCTCCTCCACTCCGCCGTCCTCTGCCTGCGGCACATCGCCCCTCTGCTGGGCTATATTGTGCAGGACGCAACACACTACAATGATGCGGCCGACCCTATCTGACCGATACTGGAGGGCGCCCCCAGAGAGGTCCAGGCACCTGAAACGCATCTTCAGCACGCCAAAGCACCTCTCTATCACTCCCCTTGTCGCGACATGGGCATCATTGTAGCGGTTCTCCACCTCATTGCATGGCCTCCGTATAGGCGTCATCAGCCACGATCGCAATGGGTAGCCCCTGTCGCCCAGCAACCAGCCCCTCAGCCGGGGATGGCATCCCTTGTACATGCCGGGGATGTATGACCGCGACAACACGTATGAGTCATGTACACTGCCCGGGTAATGGGCGCAGGCGTGCAGGATCATCATGCGGTGGTCGCAGACCACCTGTATGTTCATCGAATAGGTCCCCTTCCTATTGGTGAACACAGCCCTGTTATCTGCAGGTGGCCGCACGGCGACGTGCATCCCATCAATCGCACCCTGGACCATGGGGAACCCGGCCACGGCAGAGAAGCCCACGGCCCAGGCATCTTGGCTGGCCCGGTCCACAGGGGAGCAGATGTAGCGGTGCGCAATGGCATATAGGGCGTCTGTCACTGCCCGTTTGCACCGGTGCACCAATGCCTGCGATATGCCGGACTGGTCCCCACTCGGTGTCTGGAATGGCCCCGTTGCATAAAAGTTCAGGGCCACCGTAACCTTGACGGACACGGGGAGAGGGTGTCCCCCGCCAGTGCCACTCGGTGACAGGTGTGCCAGCAGGTGGCAGATGTGTGCCACAGTTTCCCGGCTCATCCGGAGTCTCCTCCTGCATTCCCAGTCCGTAAGGTCCTGGTACGACAGCCGGGGCCGGTACACACGGTGTGTCCTCGGGTGCCCCCGTTGCCGGGGGGCCGCGACGTCCTCCTCCCCCTCCTCGTGTTCCTCCTCCACTACGTGCTCTCCCTGCTCCTCCTCCTCCTCGTCCTGCCGGGCGGGTGTCCCTCCAGCCTGGTCGGCTGCCGCCTGCCCCTCTGTGGCAGCCTGGTCCGCCTCTCTGGCACGCGCCTCACCCAGGGCAACATGGACATTAGTGGCTGGCTGACCGGAAAACAAGACGGCCTGCGGGGGCGGGGGGCGGTGGGGGGGCGGGGGGGGGGGGTGAAACGACGACGTGTCATCATTGCCCATACCTCCTGCCAGGTGGCATGGACCACATGGCGCGACTGTTGGAGGCTGGCACCTGGCCAGGTGAACAAACTCACTTGCTCTCGCACCCCCCCTCCCCGGCACGCACCCCCCCCCCTCCCCGGCACGCACACACCCCCCGGCCCCCTCCCCGGCACGCATCCCCCCCCCCGTCCCCCTCCCCGGCACGCACTTCCCTGTCCCCCTCCCCGGCACGCACCTCCCCGTCCCCCTCCCCAGCACGCACCCCCCCTGTCCCCATCCCCGGCACTCACCCCCCCTCCCGGCACTCCCCCGGAGCCCACCCCACTCCCCCCCCCCGCCGCACACACACACACACACAACTACCTCTCCCCCACACACACAGACTGCGGCCACGCCATCACCTCTCCAGCGGCCAACCCCCCAGGCTGCCACCCACCTCCACGCTGGTCGGCATCAATCATGAGCACTGGTTGACGCCGATTTGAAGGTGTTTTGATTTACTGCACTGTAAATAAATTCTATGATATAGTGAATTACGTTGAAATGTATAGTGCTTCAGTTACTCTGTGCACAAGATTCCACAAGCCACAATGAGATGCATGACCAAATCAAGCTGCTTTGGTGGTGTTAGCTGGTGGATGGAATTTGTTTATGATGCCAACTGGAGTGCAGTGTGATCAGTTTGGATTTCAATGCGGTGTGGGTAAGCAACATGTTGGACAATATGATTTGATTTGATTTGATTTATTGTCACATGTACCGAAGAACAGTGATAAGTATTTTTCTGCGGCCGAGGGAATGTACACAGTACGTACATAGTAGATTTCATAGATTTCATAGAATTTACAGTGCAGAAGGAGGCCATTCGGCCCATCGAGCCTGCATCAGCTCTTGGAAAGAGCACCCTACCCAAGCCCACACCACCCTATCCCCATAACCCAGTAACCCCACTCAACCAACACTAAGGGCAATTTTGGACACGAAGGGCAATTTAGCATGGCCAATCCACCTAACCTGCACATCTTTGGACTGTGGGAGGAAACCGGAGCACCCGGAAGAAGCCCACGCACACACAGGGAGAACGTACCGACTCCGCACAGACAGTGACCCAGCCTGGAATCGAACCTGGGACCCTGGAGCTGTGAAGCAATTGCGCTAACCACTATGCTACCGTGCTGCCCTAAAGACAAAAAGAATAATCAACAGGGAACATTGACAAATGGTACATCGACAAACAGTGATTTGTTACAGTGCGGAACAAGGGGCCAAACAAAGCAAATACATGAGCAAGAGCAGCATAGGGCATCATGAATAGTATTCTTACAGGGAATAGATCAGTCCGAGGGGGAGTTGTTGAGGAGTCCGGTAGCTGTGGGGAAGAAGCTGTTCCTATGTCTGGCTGTGCCAATTCTTCAGACTTCTGTATCTTCTGCCTGATGGAAGGGTCTGGAAGAGGGCAAAGCCTGGGTGTGAGGGGTCTCTGACAATGCTGTCTGCCTTCCTGAGGCAGCGGGAGGTGTATACAGAAGCAATGTGGGGGCGGCAAGCTTGTGTGATGCGTTGGGCTGAGTTCACCACACTCTGCCACACTATATATACCATAAAATATATAGCTTAGATAAAATGAAAGAATGGCATGGGAAGGAATAATATTGAATTAGGTTATTCAGAAGGAACCTCTTTGCCCAAATAGTGGTAAAAATATATGTATAATGATCAGAACATAAGGATACATTTACTGTGGCACAGTGGTTAGCACTGTTGCTTCACAGCTCCAGGCTCCCAGGTTCAATTCCCGGCTGGGTCACTGTCTGTGCGGAGTCTGCACGTTCTCCCCGTGTCTGCGTGGGTTTCCTCCGGGTGCTCCGGTTTCCTCCCACAAGACCTGAAAGTCACGCTACTAGGTAATTTGGACATTCTGAATTCTCCCTCTGTGTACCCGAACAGACGCCGGAGTGTGACGACTCGGGGATTTTCACAGTAATTTCATTGCAGTGTTAATGTAAGCCTACTTGTGACAATAAAGACTTGTGTGCTCATCCGAAATCAGGATTAGTGTATTTAAGCTACAGACACAAAAACAAAAGTCTCAATGTTGAAAGAGTGAGCTTGACGCCTGGAAGAGAGGGCATGCCTTGTCCTGTATTCTATCCCGAAGGGATACAGAGCAGTATTAAAATCTGTATACATCAACACAACACGGGAACAGATTGATTTTCAATTTACCTTTCCTCTATTTTTCAGCTCACGTGCAATTCCATCGTACCTCCATTGTGCAGCCATGTGAAAATCAGAGTCAGCAGTCGTGTTTTGTGCCCCATCTCCGAATTTCCAGCACGGCTTCCCACTGGAACCACAGGGCCATTGAAGTTAGCCATAAGTCCATAAGTCGAATACTGTTCTTTTATTTATCCTTTGCAAATAATCTCACCATGGAATATCCATCTGAGATTAACCAGTGGGAAGTCAAAAAAGTTTCCTTCCATTCCATGCCAATTAGGGATTGTATTTGTCAGTTTGCAGCTTAGTGGAACATCCCTACTGTTTATTGACTGTGAGATCTTGCTGTGAATTGTCAGCATGGCTGATGGAAATACTGCTGGAAATTTCACAAAATGCCACATGACTATAACGTTTACTTGCTTGCTTCTCCTTTGGGGTGTTCTTTCCCCACTCATCCAATATTTTTCTCAGCTTCACAGAGATCCTCCACTCAAGCTGTGGTAGGACGAGCAAGAGAAACGCTCTCTAAATTCAACCCCACCCTGTTCTCTTATCCAACTGAGTGGATTCCTGGGTAATCCTGTACCTTGTGTATGCGCGAAGGCCCCTGAATTAACAAAGATACACATGAGTGAGAAAAGAGCAAAACAAATGGCAATCAATGAGATTGATAACGTACTGGGAGTTGTAGATCCTAACCATTATCATTTACAGTTCCAGTAACACACGGTAAAAAACAGTTTTCTTAAAAAAGTGTAAAGTTTTTCCTGATAAAGCTTCCTCAACATAAAAAGAAATGCTGGACTGAAATTGTTTATCGCATTCACCGGGTATAGGTTTAAAATCCTCATATAACTACTAATATTCAGGGAGAACAGTATTTCGCAAGACTGATCTGGTTTCTTCAGAAGCAGGAGATTAGAATACATTATTGACACAAAAGTGGACTGAATACATACTTTATTTAATTGTTAATATTGAATTTCTAACACTTTCAGCCCGATTGCGGTTAAACTACAAACAGGCTCGAAATGGAACTTCCACATAAGAACATAAGAACTAGGAGCAGGAGTAGGCCATCTGGCCCCTCGAGCCTGCTCCACCATTCAATGAGATCATGGCTGATCTTTTGTGGACTCAGCTCCACTTTCCGGCCCGAACACCATAACCCTTAATCCCTTTATTCTTCAAAAAACTATCTATCTTTATCTTTAAAACATTTAATGAAGGAGCCTCTACTGCTTCACTCGGCAAGGAATTCCATAGATTCACAACCCTTTGGGTGAAGAAGTTCCTCCCAAACTCAGTCCTAAAACTACTTCCCCTTATTTTGAGGCTATGCCCCCTAGTTCTGCTGTCACCCGCCAGAGGAAACAACCTGCCCGCATCTATCCTATCTATTCCCTTCATAATTTTATATGTTTCTATAAGATCACCCCCTCAACCTTCTAAATTCCAACGAGTACAGTCCGAGTGTACTCAACCTCTCCTCGTAATCCAACCCCTTCAGCTCTGGGATTAACCTAGTGAATCTCCTCTGCACACCCTCCAGCGCCAGTACGTCCTTTCTCAGGTAAGGAGACCAAAACTGAACACAATACTCCAGGTGTGGCCTCACCAACACCTTATACAATTGCAGCATAACCTCCCTAATCTTAAACTCCATCCCTCTAGCAATGAAGGACAAAATTCCATTTGCCTTCTTAATCACCTGTTGCACCTGTAAACCAACATCTGCTCCAATGTTCAAGTTGCTTCCAAGAAAGGCAATTTTCTCTTTCAATTCATTCCTCTTCAACTCTCCTCAGATTGGAAAGAAAAAATAAAAACTTGCACGTCTCTTACATCTTTCATGACCACAGGATGTCCCAATGCACTTCACAGCCAATGGAAGGTTCTGAAGTGTTGTCACTTTTGTAGGAAACACAGAAACCAAACTGTGCACATCAGGCTCCAACGAACAGCAAGCATGATAATCGCAGGAAATCTGTTCTTTGTGATACTTATTGATGTTTAAATATTCAACAAGGCACGATGGATGACTCCCTGCTGTTTGAAATCGTGCCCATGCGATTTCCCAATTCCACCTGAGGGGCTCTTGGTTCTCCCAGCACCGCACTGCTCGTCTAGATTTCTGTGCTCTGGAGCAGGATTGAACACACGATCCTCTGATTCCTAAACATGCAGGTACAGCAGGCAGAGAAGAAGGCAATTGGTATGTTGGCTTTTGTAGCGAGAGGATTCAAGTACCGGAGCAGAGATGTCTTGCTGCAGTTATACAAGTGAGACCACGCCTGGAATATTGGGAGCAATTTTGGTCTCTTTGTCTGAGAAAGGGGGCGTCATTCTCCGACCCCCCGCCGGGTCGGAGAATGGCCGTTGGCCGCCGTGAATCCCGCCCCCGCCCCCGCCGAAGTCTCCGCTCCCGGAGATTGGGCGGGGGCGGGAATCCAGCCGCGCCGGTTGGCGGGACCCCCCGCTGGATTCTCCGGCCCGGATGGGCCGAAGTCCCGCCCAGAAACTGCCTGTCCCGCCGACGTAAATCAAACCTGGTATTTACCGGCGGGACCAGGCAGCGTGGGCGGGCTCCGGGGTCCTGGGGGGGGGCGCGGGGCGATCTGACCCCGGGGGGTGCCCCCACGGTGGCCTGGCCCGCGATCGGGGCCCACCGATCCGCGGGTGGGCCTGTGCCGTGGGGGCACTCTTTCCCTTCCGCCTCCGCTACGGCCTCCACCATGGCGGAGGCGGAAGAGACTCTCCCCACTGCGCATGCGCGGGAAACTTTCGGCGGCCGCTGACGCTCCCGCGCATGCGCGGGGAAACTGACAGCGGCCGCTGACGCTCCCGCGCATGCGCCGCATTTCCGCGCCAGCTGGCGGGGCAACAAACGCCATTTCCGCCAGCTGGCGGGGCGGAAATCCCTCCGGCGTCGGCCTAGCCCCTCAATGTTGGGGCTAGGCCGCCAAAGATGCGGAGACTTCCGCACCTTTTTGCCGGCGCGATGCCCGTCTGATTTGCGCCGGCTTTGGCGCCAGTCGGCGGGCATCCCGCCGTTGGGGGAGAATTTCGCCCAGGATTTCTTGCGAGAGAGAGAGTACCGCAAAAGTTTACCAGACTGATTCCCAGGATGGCGGAACTGGCACATGAGGAGAGATTGAGTCGGTTAGGATTATATTCGCTGGAGTTGAGAAGATTGAGTGGGAATCTCATCGGAAACTATAAAATTCTAACAGGACTAGACAGGGTAGATGCAGGAAGGATGTTCCCTATGGTCGGGGAGTCCAGTACCAGGGGTCTTAGGGTATGGGCTGGCCATTTAGGACAGAGGTTATGAGACTGTTCTTCACCCAGAGAGTGGCGAGTCGGTCCAATTCGCTACCACAGGAAGCAGTTGAGGCCAAAACATTGTATGTTTTCATATGGAGTTAGATATAGCTCCGAGGGCTAAAGGGACCAAAGGATATGTGGGGAAACCGGGAATAGGTTATTGAACTGGATGATCAGCCATGATCATAATGAATTTTGGAGCAGGCTGGAGGGGCCGAATGGCCTCCTCCAGCTCCTATTTTCAATGTTTCTAAGCAGAACAGCTACCAACTGAAGCAAGGCAGACACTGAACTAAAAGTCATATTTCAGTTATGTCAACTGTGAAGAGAAAACTTAAATGATGATTTGATCCCCGTGGTGCTCAGTAAACAGAAGAATCAAATTAACAGAATTCCCACCCAAATAAACAAATTACTGAACAAGGTGTCACTTCTTGTAACTTTACTTTAGCAGAGATCAGAATCAATATAAATTAATGCAAAGCAACAGGGCAAATCACAGTCAGTATGAAATATAACTTACACATGGAACAGAGACAATCTCATTGATTTGGTCGACAGTACACAATTATTCCAAGCACAATTCTAGTCCATTTCCTTCGAGGACTCAGCCAGTGCTTCGCAGACAGCAGCGTCCATGTAAACAGGGCTCCACCTGTGTGATTTGCCCTGTATGGTGCGCTTCCTTCCGGAACCTTCTCGACTCTTCTTCTGATTCTGATTCGATTTCAGTCTGCAATTGTGTGCCACATTTATTTTAACCTCCTTCCTGTTGGTTTTGCTTCTCGGCCAAAGTTCAGCAAGTCACATGAGTCAATGGGCGCGATCTACCCGAATGGGGGCTGAAGCAGGTGAGGTTAGGTGGGTGGTTCCCGGCACTCGGAGCGCTGAGAAACACCCCACTATCTAAGGCCCCTCCGGGTCGATCGGCGGCCTCAGCTGGGAACTCCCCAGTGAGCCACACTGAGACCCGTTTTCGACAGCGAAGAGCTCCACTCGCTGGAACTCCTCAGCGCAATGAGAGCTCAGGATGCTACTTTTAAATGGTGTCCCAATCTCTCGAGCCTCCAACGGGATCCCCAAACCCCTAAACGCCCTAACTCGCTGTAGGAGGTGTTCGCCACCCCCCCCCCCCCCACTGGCAGCCCTACACCCACGAGGGGCACTCCCCGACCCCATCACCGCTGTGCAAAAAAAGTTAGCCTGGCACCCTGGCAGTGCCACTTGGGCACCTTGGCAACTGTTACCGTTTCCAGCTGAAAGGCTGTCACATGTTACTGCTTCCGGGTCAACTGTCAGGATAGTCACCAGGAAGTATTTATTTACTGAGAAGGAAAATCAAAGCTGGAAAGAATTGCTCAGGCCAGGATTCTGGCCTTATCTGTGGAACAATTGGATGCAGGAATCACGGGCTGACGGCACAGGAGATCATTTGGGTCATTCTGCCTGTGTTGGCATTTTGAAAGAGCCACCCAATTAACCCTGCACCCCCTGCCGGTTCCCCGTGGCCCTGTCATTTTATTTTCCCCTTCAAGTGTTCACCCAATTCTCCTTTGAATATTTCTGTTGAGTCTGTTTCCGTCACTTTATCGGGCCCTGCATTCCAGATCACAATAACTCCCAGTGGGGGGAGAAAATAGTTCCTCATGTCCCCCGAGCTCTTTTGCCAATCACCTTAAAACTGTGCCCTCTGGTACTCACTGCTCTGCCACAGAAAATGGTTTATTCTGGCGGAGTTGGTTGTTTGCGCAGAATGAGATCAAGTGGGCAGAAGGATCTTCGTCACTCAGCCCTGTGCCGTCTCGCGGCGTTAGCTGGTTAATTAACTGGTATAGCTAACAACATTAACGTCACAGGCACTCACTCCAATTAGTTAGACTTGCTTTTTCGCAATTGCTCACAGCTAAGCTCCTTGCCCTGGATTTCTGCTGCCCAAGTGGCTTTGTTGGAATCACATCAGTCAGGCAAATTGTTACTTAACTGTCCATTCCTGTTCATTTAAAACTGGCGTCACTGAGGCAGTTTAAACTTTCCCAAGCCAATTTTCTACTGGCATTGGAATCTTACCTTACTTTCAATTTACTGATTTTTCCTTTTTAACAATTGGTAGTTTCCCAGAATCGTTTAGATTGTTCAGCATTAGCCGCAATAAAATAACAAGAGCAAAAATTAACAGGAACCTTTTTACAACGTATTGCTCCAGAGAGAGGAATGCAATGTTTCCGATTATAAATTGAAATACATTTTTGACTCCTAATGCAATGAGACACATTGGTGGCAGCCAGGCTGGCTCAGTATCTAGTTCTCCTGCCTCTGAGCTGGAAGGCCCCTGGGTTAAATCCCACTGTGGTAGTGCCTGGGGAGCGAGTGGGTTAATAATCCAGATACCCGAGCTAATGCTCTGGGGCCGGAGTTCAAATCGCACCACGGCAGATGATGACATTTGAGTTCAGTGCAAATCTGGAATTAAAATGATGACCACAAAACCATTGTCGACTGTTGTAAAATTCCATCTGGTTCACTAATGTCTTTATTGCGGAGGATATCTGCTGTCCTTACTCTGAAATGGCCTCGAAAGCCACTTTTGTATTAACCCAGATGCTCAGACTAATGCTCGGGGGACAGTGGTTCAAATCCCACCAAACCAGCTGGTGGAATTTAAATTCAATTAATAAACCAGGAATATGAAAGTTCTTCTCAGTAATGGTAACTGTGAATCTATTTTTGTTTCTCAAAAAACATATTTGGTTCCGCTTCAGGGAAAGAAATCTGCCGTCCTTACCCGGTCTGGCCTACGTGCGACTCCAGAGGTGCAGCAATGTGGTTGACTCTTAACTATCCTCAGTTCAAGGACAATTAGGGATGGGTAACAAATGTTGGCCTTGTCAGCCGACACCTTCATCTGATGATTGAAAACAGATTCAAAATGCATCTGCGTAGAGGGATCTGGGTGTCTTTGTTCATGAATTGCAGAAAGTCTCTATGCAGGTACAACATGTAATAAGAAAGTCAAGTGGAATGTTAGCATTTATTGCAAAAGGACTGGAGTATAAACGTAGAGAAGTGTTGCAATTGTATGACGTGTTGGTGAGACCACATCTGGAGTACTGTGTCCAGTTTCGGTCTCCCTATTTGAGGAAGGATGTGGCGGCGTTGGAGGCAGATCAGAGGAGGTTCACCAGATTGATTCCGGGGATGAAAGGGTTGACGTATGAAGAGAGATTAAACAGTTTGAGCTTATGCTCGCTGGAGTTTAGAAGAATGAGAGGGGTGTATAAAATACTAACAGGGATCAATAAGGTAAATGTAGACCAAATGTTCCCCCTTGTGGGGCGATCTAAATCAAGAGATCACAGATAATAAAATAAATAAATTAATAAAATTGCTTATTGTCACAAGTAGGCTTCAAATGAAGTTACTGTGAAAAGCCCCTAGTCGCCACATTCCGGCGCCTGTTATAGGTTAAGAGGCGGTATATTTAAAACTGAGATGAGGAGGCACTACGTCTCACAGAGGGTGGTGAATTTGTGGAACTCGATGCCCATTGTGCGGTGGAGTCTGTAGTGATATCATTGTTGTGTTGTAATTCACCAACTGACCACTAGGAGTGTCATTAGTATGTAAGTGAATGTTAGAGTCAGGTGACCGCAGACTGACGAAGGAGCTGGGAGAGAGGTTGCTTGTACATGCTAATACTGTTATTCATCTGTTGATTTGTATATATTTGACCCACAGTTAATGTTCATGAATTGTTTATAACTTGAGCTATATCAATCAGGCCAACCAACAAGAATATTACATGGTACCAGGTCTGGATGGTATTAAAGGCTGAGAAAAAACTGTCACATCATCGAGTGAAGCCACAACGTCCACAGAGATTTGAAGATTTTGCAGACTTCAAGAATGAACTACATGGAATCGTTGAAGCCACCAATGAATCTCAGATTTCATGGTAATGTGGACAGCAACTGGCGTGTGTTTAAACAACAATTTAATCTATTTCTTACTGCAGTAAATTTAGGAGATCAATCAGATTTGCGTAAGGTAGCGATGCTCCTAACAGCGGCAGGGCCCAAAGCAATTGTTGTGTTTAATACGTTTAAATTTGCAAAATTTTAACAAAGTAATTCGAAGATTTGATGAACATTGCAACCCCAGAAAAAAATTAAATTTATGAACACTATGTGTTTAGATCATGATTACAGAAGACAGAAGAGTCCATAGATCATTTCATCATTGATTTAAAGTTAAAAGCTAAAACTTGTAACTTTTCTGCGGAATCTTCCATGATTCGGGGCCTGATTGTGTTTGGTGTGAATGAAAATAAGCTGAGGGAAAGGTTGCTGAGGAAATGGGAGCTGTCTTTGGAAAAAAACAGTTGAGATTTGTCAGGCTCACGAACTAGCAGCACAGCATTCTAAAATGTTTCTCAGTAATGGCGGCGGCGTCTTGGAGGAAAGCACTCCAGTTGCCGCCCTTTTTCCAAAAAGGTTGGAAACTTCCGAAAAAAGCGGGAAAGTTCCTGAAGCTCCTCGCACGCCAACAAATAGGTTAAAGATCAGGACAGACTATTTCTGTGTGAAAGATGTGGCCAAAGGCACAAATTAAGGCAGTGTCCAGCGTTTGGCAAGTTTTGTTCCAGATGCAAAGCAGAAAGATTACTTTGCTCAGAATGGTTACCCTAAGCTCAACCCCAGGCCAGTCAGCACAGTGAAAGACACAATCTCCAGTAATGAAACATCATTGTTTGTTGGAGTAACAACAGAGAAAAATAATTTTTTGGAGACATCAAAAAATCTCCAGCATTTAAAAAAATGCAAACTGATACTCCATTGAAAATAAATGCAGATAATGAGGACAAATGGCTACTACCATTTGAGGTGAATGATACAGTGGTCCAACTGAAGTTATGATGTGGAGATGCCGGCGTTGGACTGGAGTGAGCACAGTACGAAGTCTTCCAACACCAGGTTAAAGTCCAACAGGTTTGTTTCGATGTCACTAGCTTTCGGAGCGCTGCTCCTTCCTCAGGTGAATGAAGAGGTATGTTCCAGAAACAAATATATAGACAAATTCAAAGCTGCCAGACAATGCTTGGAATGCGAGCATTAACAGGTGATTAAATCGTTACAGATCCAGAGATGGGGTAACCTCAGGTTAAAGAGGTGTGAAATGTGTCAAGCCAGGACAGTTGGTAGGATTTCTCAGGCCAGATGGTGGGGGATGAATGTAATGCGACATGAATCCCAGGTCCCGGTTGAGGCCGCACTCATGTGTGTGGAACTTGGCTATAAGTTTCTGCTCGGCGATTCTGCGTTGTCGCGCGTCCTGAAGGCCGCCTTGGAGAACGCTTACCCGGAGATCAGAGGCTGAATGCCCTTGATTGCTGAAGTGTTCCCCGACTGAAAGGGAACATTCCTGCCTGGTGATTGTCGCGCGATGTCCATTCATTCGTTGTCGCAGCGTCTGCATGGTCTCGCCAATGTACCACTGAAGTTAGACACTGGTGCCAAAGCCAATTTAATCAGCATGACTGATTTAAAAAATCTAAAATTTCAGCCGATTAGAAAAATAAAATCACAAAATATCTCTGAGACATTATAATCCTTCAAGCATTAAATGTTATGGTGCTTGTGACCTGAGTGTGGTGGTGAAGATCACAGTTAATTCCGTCCCATTCTGTATTGTATCCGAGGGCTTGGATTCATTATTATGTGATCAGACCTGTTAAGAATTTGGTCGAGTGCAGTTGGTGTATAGCATCCACAAAGGATTGGATCAACATTCCAATGATTCTGAGAACATTATCAGCAAATTCAGCAATTTGTTCACAGGTTTTGATGCACTACCATTCACCGTCAAGATACAACTCAAAGAGGATGCAGAACCTGTGATAGAGGCACCAAGAAGAGTATCTGCACCTCTTCGGGATCGCCTCAAAAAAGAACTAGACAGAACGACAGAATTAAAAGTAATCTGGAACATTTATCCAATTGGATAAATACCATGGTATGTGTAAAGAAAAAAAATTGGCGATATTCACATATGTATGGATCCCAATGATCTTAACGAGAATATCAAAAGACAACACTACCAAATACCAAAGCATGAATAAAAGATTGGGTTTGGAACATGTCATGATTGCTAGGTGGAATGACATTTGAGGTTTCCTTGGATTCTTAAGGGGCTGGTTTAGCACAGTGGGCTAAATAGCTGGCTTGTAATGCAGAACAAACAGCAGCGCGGGTTCAATCCCCGTAACGGCCTACCCGAACAGGCGCTGGAATGTGGCGACGAGGGGCTTTTCACAGTAACTTCATTGAAGCCTACTTGTGGCAATAAGCGATTATTATTCTGGGCGAGGCGTTTTCAGAACCCCAAAATGTATCATGGAGTTCAACTAACCTCTCCCTTTAATGGATTTGTTGCTTTTCCTAGCACACGGCTTTTCCCCTAAGTGTGGGATTACAATTATGGACACGTGGGTTTTTAAACACAAAACACTGTTTATTCCATGAACTCAACTTAACATCTTAAATAAACATTGGACCTCCTAACACCCCTTACTTCAACGATAACTCAGAAAATATTGCAACAGTAAATAATTCATTAAAATGTTCCTTCAAACTTCCAAGAGACTTAACACCTTTAAACAGTATCACATCAGGTCAAAGGATATATATATTTTCTGTAGAATGGCAGAGATATATTAGTTTGGTTGACTTCAGCTCCAGCACCTTGCTTTCTTCATGCAGCTCTCTGGACACACATAGACACACCCAAGCTGCTGTCTCAAACTGGCTTTCTACTTTTAAACTTCTCTCAGCAAAACCAGCAAGGCACTTTTTAGCTGCTCTCAGCAAAACCAGTCAGGCACTTTTCAAACTGCAAAACCCAACTTCAAAATGGCTGAGCTGAACTCTGCCCCACCCACTCTCTGACATCACTGTTTTCTAAAAGGTACATCGCTTAAACATCCATGTCTTAAAGGTACCCTCACATGACAGGGCTTTTCACAATAACTTCATTGAAGCCTACTTGTGACAATAAGTGATTATTATTCTGGGCAGCACAGCACTGTAGCATAGTGGTTAGCTCAATTGTTTCCCAGCTCCAGGGTCCCAGGTTCGATTCCTTGCTTGGGTCACTGTCTGTGCGGAGTCTGCAAGTTCTCCCCGTGTATGCGTGGGTTTCCTCCGGGTGCTCCGGTTTCCTCCCACAGTCCAAAGATGTGCAGGTTAGGTGGATTGGCCATTCTAAATTAGCCTTAGTGTCCAAACTTTCCCTTAGTGTTGGGCGGGGTTACTGGGTTATGGGGATAGGGTGGAGGTGTGGGCTTGGGTAGGGTGCTCTTTCCAAGAGCCGGTGCAGACTCGATGGGCCGAATGGCCTCCTTCTGCACTATAAATTCTATGACTCATGAGGAAATCATATCTGAGATGGCTGGTGCACAATTCTTTACAAAACGTGATGCATCTCAAGATTTCTGGCAGCTAAAGCTGGAGGAACAAAGTACAAAGTCCTGCACTTTTAATACATCATTTGGATGGTATTGCTTTCTGAGAATGCAGTTTGGTATAATTTCAGCATCATAAATATTTCACCGTGCCGTGGAACACATTATCGAAGGCATTGAAGGTGTACGTGTCTATGTGGATGATATCATCATTTGAGGCTCAACCATAGAAGAGCTCAATACGAGGTTTCTTAAAGTTGTAACGAGCGACAGGAGAAATGGGCTAAAGCTCAACAAGCAAAAGTGTCAGTTTGGAGTAAGTGAGGTCACATTCCCAGGTGACAAGCTCTCATCGCACGGCATTGAACCTGACAAGGTCAAAATCCAAGCAATTCTCAGCATGCCAAAACCACATGACAAGAAAGCCATCTTCAGTGTGATATGTATGATCAAGTTTAGAGGGAAATTCATTCCAAACCTGTCAGCAAAAACAACATGTCTACGTGATCTCCTGCACAAGACAACGGATTTCACTTGGACTGAGCAACATGAGTAAGAGGGGAAGAAGCTCAAACTTCAATAACCACTACGCCAGTTCTCACATTTTTGACCCATCTAAGCAGATTAAAGTGTCAGCAGATGTGTCGAAAGATGGTCTAGGAGCAGTTCTTCTGCAACTCGAACATGATGATTGGAAAGCAGTCGGATATGACGATTGATGTGTTGGGTACTCTGCTACACAGACGAACCAACACGGTTGCGAATGCTACAACTCAGTTTTATTACCAACATATATTTACAGTGGTAATCTGGTTACTGAGGTTCGATCATAACCCTTGAATCTGTGGACCTATTCCTAACACTATCTTGGAGTGGCACTCAGCACATGGTGGATGTCTGAGTGGCTTGCTGTGAGCTCTGTGCCCTGAGCTGTCTCCTGCTGGAATGCTTGGGAAGTGTTGTGTTCCCTGTTTTATAGTGTGTATGCTCTTGCCTGTGATTGGCTGTGGTGTTGTGTGTGTATTGATTGGTCCGTTGATCTGTCCATCAGTATGTATGTATGTTTGCACCATGATGTTTACCTGAATATCATGACAACGATGACAGAGCAGAGGTACGCTCAAATCGAATAAGAATGGCTAGGTTTAGTTGTAGGCTTGGAGAAATTCCACAGCTGTGTGTATGGGGTTCCAACTTTCACAATTGAGACAGATCATCATCCTTTCCTTAACATCATCAAGAAGAATCGCAACCAAATGTCTCCGCGCATTCAGAGGTTGATGATGAAGTTCCAACGCTATGACTTCAATCTCATCGGCCAGGCATATATTTATTTTTTCTTAGCAGACGCATTATCGAGGGCACTGATACAAAATATTAGTAGTGCAATTGCTGAAGATGTAGATCTGCATGTGAATCTTATTTCCACACTACTACCAGGGGCTGTTTAGCACAGGGCTAAATCGCTGGCTTTGAAAGCAGACCAAGGCAGGCCAGCAGTACGGTTCAATTCCCGTAACAGCCTCCCCGAACAGGTGCCGGAATGTGGTGACTAGGGGCTTTTCACAGTAACTTCATTTGAAGCCTACTTGTGACAATAAGCGATTTTCATTTCATTTCATCTGCTACAAAACGACATGAGATCCAAGAAGAGACCAGGAAGGATCAAACTCTTCAAGAGGTGACAAGGAACATCAACTCACACTGGCCCAGAGGTCAATGTATGGAGTTCTACAATATAAGATCTGAACTCAGTATTATTAATGGAGTGGTGTTTCGTTTGAACATTATACTCATACATCATTCTCTTTGCAACAATGTACTTAAGAGGATGCATTAAGGACATCTCGGAATTAAGAAGTGTAAGCTCGTGACTCTGTTTACTGGCCAGGTATAAACCAGGAAATTGACAGGATGGTCAGTTGTTGTGACACATGTCAGACGCATCGTTGCAAGCAAACAAGACAACCTATACAAATATCTGATTTACCTACGACATTATTGTAGAAAGTAGCTATTGATCTCTTTCACCTACGAGGGAAAGATTATTTAATTATCATAGACTATTTTTCAAACTATCCCGAAATGGCTCAAGCATAACAGCAAGTAGTGCAACATTGCCGACCAAGTCAATTGTTGCTAGACACGGAATTCCTCAAGTCGTCGTGAGTGACAACATTGCTTGTTTTAGCTGTAAAGTGTGGCACACTTCGCAGTCACGTATGATTTCAATCACGTCACGCCAAGTATGTTGTACCCACAAACCAATGGCAAAGACAAAAAAGGTGTACATATTGTTAAGCAATTGTTAAATAAGACAATGGACAGCCAATCTGATCCTTATCTCGCACTATTGAGTTACAGAGCGTCACCATTGTCACAAGGTAAATCGCCAGCAGAGTTGCTCATGAATAGAAGGTTGCGTACCACACTTCCATACTTGGCAATGAAGGGAGAGAATGCAGTGAGTGGCACTGCAGAAAATACACAACATTAAAGCAAAACAAAAACAGTTCTTTGATAGAGTGTCAAGAACTTCACCACCTCTGAGTAATGATGACATTGTGAGAGTAGAAGATTCAGGCAATTGGTCAAGAAAAGCCATTGAATTTCAAGACGTTGCACCTCGTTCCTACAATGTACAGACAGAGGATGATTGGTTTTAAGAAGAAAGCGTCGCGTGCTGTTAGAAACCAGAGAAGACTTTCACAGCAACATGATGGATGGCGAATCTTCATCAGAATCAACATTGGCTGCATTACCAGATAGTTCACCAGTTCCTGAGCATGAGAATGTCATGGAGAATATTAAATCGACAAGTTCTGAACAGCAAGGTCAAAGTTTGAGAAGATCAAGCAGAAAAGAAAACCTAATCGAAGAAGTCTTACAGCACCCGGTTAAAGTCCAACAAGTTTGTTTCGAAACACTAGCTTTCGGAGTGCAGCTTCCTTCACCCGAGGAAGGAGCTGCGCTCCGAAAGCTAGTGATTCGAAACAAACCTGTTAGCTTTAACCTGGTGTTGTAAGACTTCTTACTGTGCCCACCCAGTCCAATGCTGGCATCTCCACATCATGAAAATTATTAATTTATTCCTTCAAAGGAAAGGGGATGAGGTGATTTCATGGTAATTCACCGGCTGACCACTGGGAGTTCCATTAATATATAAGTGAATGTTAGAGTCAGGTGATCTCAGACTGACTGGGGAGCTGGAAGAGAGAGGTTGCTTGTGCATGTTAATACTGTTATTCATCTGTTGTTTTCTATATATTTGACCCATAGTTAATGTTAATAAATCGTTTATAGCTTTAGCTACAAGTGTTCTTGCAATATAAAGCAGGCCACCCGAAAGCTGCTAAAAGGTGGTGGTGTGTATAAGAACACTACCAAAGCAGATTATCCCGGTAAACGTTAGTAAAAACACGGCAATGCACTTATTTCAACAATCCTGTGTTTCAATTCCTGTCACCATGTTCATTTAAACATAATGTGGAGATGCCGGCGTTGGACTGGGGTGAGCACAGTACGAAGTCTTACAACACCAGGTTAAAGTCCAACAGGTTTGTTTCGATGTCACTAGCTTTCGGAGCGCTGCTCCTTCCTCAGGTGAATGAAGAGGTCTGTTCCAGAAACACATATATAGACAAATTCAAAGATGCCAGACAATGCTTGGAATGTGAGCATTAGCAGGTGATTAAATCTTTACAGATCCAGAGATGTTGGTAACCCCAGGTTAAAGAGGTGTGAATTGTACCAAGGCAGGACAGTTGGTAGGATTTCGCAGGCCAGATGGTGGGGGATGAATGTAATGCGACATGAATCCCAGGTCCCGGTTGAGGCCGCACTCATGTGTGCGGAACTTGGCTATAAGTTTCTGCTCGGCGATTCTGCGTTGTCGCGGGTCCTGAAGGCCGCCTTGGAGAACGCTTACCCGGAGATCAGAGGCTGAATGCCCTTGACTGCTGAAGTGTTCCCCGACTGGAAGGGAACATTCCTGCCTGGTGATTGTTGCGCGATGTCCGTTCATTCGTTGTCGCAGCGTCTGCATGGTCTCGCCAATGTACCACGCTTTGGGACATCCTTTCCTGCAGCGTATGAGGTAGACAACGTTGGCCGAGTCGCACGAGTATGTACCGCGTACCTGGTGGGTGGTGTTCTCACGTGTAATAGTGGTATCCATGTCGATGATCTGGCACGTCTTGCAGAGATTGCCATGACAGGGTTGTGTGGTGTCGTGGTCACTGTTCTGAAGACTGGGTAGTTTGCTGCAAACAATGGTTCGTTTGAGGTTGCGCGGTTGTTTGAAGGCAAGTAGTGGGGGTGTGGGGATGACCTTGGCAAGATGTTCATCGTCATCAATGACATGTTGAAGGCTGTGAAGAAGATGACGTAGTTTCTCCGCTCCGGGGAAGTACTGGACGACGAAGGGTATTCTGTCGGTTGTGTCCCATGTTTGTCTTCTGAGGAGGTCGGTCCGGTTTTTCGCTGTGGCGCGTTGGAACTGTCGATCGATGAGTCGAGTGGCATATCCCGTTCGTACGAGGGCATCTTTCAACGTCTGTAGATGTCTGTTACGCTCCTCCTCGTCTGAGCAGATCCTGTGTATACGGAGCGCTTGTCCATAGGGGATGGCTTCTTTAATGTGTTTAAGGTGGAAGCTGGAGAAGTGGAGCATCATGAGGTTATCCGTAGGTTTGCGGTAAAGCGAAGTGCTGAGGTGACCGTCCTTGATGGAGACGAGTGTGTCCAAGAATGCAACTGATTTTGGAGAGTAGTCCATGGTGAGTCTGATGGTTGGATGGAACTTATTAATGTCATCGTGTAGTCGTTTCAGTGATTCTTCGCTGTGGGTCCAAAGGAAAAAAATGTCATCGATGTATCTGGTGTATAACATCGGTTGAAGGTCCTGTGGTGAGTAGGTCCTGTTCAAACTTGTGCATGAAGATGTTGGCGTATTGGGGTGCGAATTTGGTCCCCATGGCTGTTCCGTGCGTCTGGATGAAGAACTTGTTGTCGAAGGTGAAGACGTTGTGATCCAGAATGAAGCGGATGAGTTGCAGAATTGCGTCTGGAGATTGGCAGTTGTCGGTGTTGAGTACTGAGGCTGTTGCAGCAATGCCGTCGTCATGGGGGATGCTGGTGTAGAGTGCCGAGACATCCATTGTGACGAGGAATGTTCCTGGTTCAACTGGTCCATGGGTGCTGAGTTTCTGTAGGAAGTCCGTCGTGTCGCAACAGAAGCTGGGTGTACCTTGTACGATGGGTTTCAAGATGCCCTCGATGTAGCCAGAGAGGTTCTCACACAGGGTCCCATTGCCTGAAACGATAGGGCGGCCTGGTGTGTTGGCCTTATGTATTTTCGGGAGGCAGTAGAAATCTCCAATGCGGGGAGTACGTGGGATGAGAGCACGTAGGGTGCTCTGAAGATCTGGATCCAAGGTCTTGATCAGTCTGTTAAGTTGGCGGATGTGTTCCTTGGTCGGATCTGCGGGTAACTGTCTGTAATGTTCTTGGTTGTTCAGTTGTCGGTATACTTCTTTGCAGTAGTCCGTTCTGTTCAGTACGACAGTGGCCCCCCCTTTATCTGCTGGTTTGATGACGATGCTGTGGTTGGTCTTGAGAGCGCGGATGGCATTGCGTTGTGCTTGGGTGACGTTCGGGGCTGTCTTGTGAATGCGACTGATGAATCTGGCATTGACGCGACTCCTGACGGCTTGAGCATACATGGCGAGTCTAAGGCAGCGGCCTTCCGAAGGGGTCCAATTCGACTCTTTCCTCTTCGGTTGCCGCACCGCAGATCTCTCGGTCTGCTGTTCCGGTTCATTGGTAGTCTGCTTGGGTTCGCTGTTGGCCTCTTGGGGTCTGTGGAAGAACTCCCCGAGCCTCATTCGCCTGATGAATTCCTCCGTGTCTGCCGCGAGACTGATGGGGTCCATTTTGGTGGTGGTGCAGAAATTAAGCCCTCTGCTGAGGACTTCGATTTCATCTGGTTGAAGGGTGTAGTCTGACAAGTTGACAATAGATTTCCCTGTATTGTTTTCTACTGTGACACCGGGGGTGGCATGGTTGCTGCCGGTGGTGATGCCAAGTTTCTCAAGCTTTCTGTTCTTGGTATGCATATAGGTGGCATAGTTTTGTTGTCTCATCTGTTTGGCGGTGTTCCGCAGCTGGTCTGCTCCATCCTGAGCGCAAATTGAGAATATGGCCTCTATCTTGGTTTCCAGGTTGCGTCGTCTGCTGTAGAGCTGGTGTACGAGGTGGTTGAGGAGTGTGAGAGAGGTGCGACGGCAGAGTCTCTCAGCGAAGTCTGTGTTGTAGGTCGACTTGAGTGGGTTTGTGATCTTTAGCCCTTTCGGGATCTTGTCTGCTTTCTTGCATCTTTGTAGAAACTTAATGTCAGTGTCTATATGCGCGATCTTCCTGGAGATCCTCTCCACTTTGAGCCGGCAGTTTGCGGTGTCGTTGGTAGCCATGATGTGGAGATGCCGGCGTTGGACTGGGGTGAGCACAGTACGAAGTCTTACAACACCAGGTTAAAGTCCAACAGGTTTGTTTCGATGTCACTAGCTTTCGGAGCGCTGCTCCTTCCTCAGGTGAATGAAGAGGTCTGTTCCAGAAACACATATATAGACAAATTCAAAGATGCCAAACAATGCTTGGAATGCGAGCATTAGCAGGTGATTAAATCTTTACAGATCCAGAGATGGGGTAACCCCAGGTTAAAGAGGTGTGAATTGTACCAAGCCAGGACAGTTGGTAGGATTTCGCAGGCCAGATGGTGGGGGATGAATGTAATGCGACATGAATCCCAGGTCCCGGTTGAGGCCGCACTCATGTGTGCGGAACTTGGCTATAAGTTTCTGCTCGGCGATTCTGCGTTGTCGCGGGTCCTGAAGGCCGCCTTGGAGAACGCTTACCCGGAGATCAGAGGCTGAATGCCCTTGACTGCTGAAGTGTTCCCCGACTGGAAGGGAACATTCCTGCCTGGTGATTGTTGCGCGATGTCTGTTCATTCGTTGTCGCAGCGCCTGCATAGTCTCGCCAATGTACCACGCTTCGGGACATCCTTTCCTGCAGCGTATGAGGTAGACAACGTTGGCCGAGTCGCACGAGTATGTACCGCGTACCTGGTGGGTGGTGTTCTCACGTGTAATAGTGGTATCCATGTCGATGATCTGGCACGTCTTGCAGAGATTGCCATGACAGGGTTGTGTGGTGTCGAGGTCACTGTTCTGAAGACTGGGTAGTTTGCTGCAAATAATGGTTCGTTTGAGGTTGCGCGGTTGTTTGAAGGCAAGTAGTGGGGGTGTGGGGATGACCTTGGCAAGATGTTCATCGTCATCAATGACGTGTTGAAGGCTGTGAAGAAGATGACGTAGTTTCTCCGCTCCGGGGAAGTACTGGACGACGAAGGGTATTCTGTCAGTTGTGTCCCATGTTTGCCTTCTGAGGAGGTCGGTCCGGTTTTTCGCTGTGTCGCGTTGGAACTGTCGATCGATGAGTCGAGTGCCATATCCCGTTCGTACGAGGGCATCTTTCAACGTCTGTAGATGTCTGTTACGCTCGGAGCGTTTCTCCCCGGAGCGGAGAAACTACGTCATCTTCTTCACAGCCTTCAACACGTCATTGATGACGATGAACATCTTGCCAAGGTCATCCCCACACCCCCACTACTTGCCTTCAAACAACCGCGCAACCTCAAACGAACCATTGTTTGCAGCAAACTACCCAGTCTTCAGAACAGTGACCACGACACCACACAACCCTGTCATGACAATCTCTGCAAGACGTGCCAGATCATCGACATGGATACCACTATTACACGTGAGAACACCACCCACCAGGTACGCGGTACATACTCGTGTGACTCGGCCAACGTTGTCTACCTCATAAGCTGCAGGAAAGGATGCCCCGAAGCGTGGTACATTGGCGAGACCATGCAGACGCTGCGACAACGTATGAACGGACATCGCGCAACAATCACCAGGCAGGAATGTTCCCTTCCAGTCGGGGAACACTTCAGCAGTCAAGGGCATTCAGCCTCTGATTTCCGGGTAAGCATTCTCCAAGGCTGCCTTCAGGACCCGCGACAACGCAGAATCGCCGAGCAGAAACTTATAGCCAAGTTCCGCACACATGAGTGCGGCCTCAACCGGGACCTGGGATTCATGTCGCATTACATTCATCCCCCACCATCTGGCCTGCGAAATCCTACCAACTGTCCTGGCTTGGTACAATTCACACCTCTTTAACCTGGGGTTACCCCATCTCTGGATCTGTGAAGATTTAATCACCTGCTAATGCTCGCATTCCAAGCATTGTTTGGCATCTTTGAATTTGTCTATATATGTGCTTCTGGAACAGACCTCTTCATTCACCTGAGGAAGGAGCAGCGCTCCGAAAGCTAGTGACATCGAAACATACCTGTTGGACTTTAACCTGGTTTTGTAAGACTTCGTACTGTGCATTTAAACATAAGCCTCTTTCTTGGATTAATTTTGAAAATTATTGACAGAGCCATTAGAGGGAGCACTGTGTGGAGGATAGACATTCTTCTCAGGGGAGAGATCTCTGAAAGGGTGTTGAATTCTCCCATTTTGAGATGGAGGGTGGGGTCGGGCGGTTCCGGCAGTGCCTGTTCCACCGACAAGTATCCCGCGCCAGATTCTACACATGGAAACTCACAGGGCAGCACGGCAGCATAGTGGTTAGCACAATTGCTTCACAGCTACAGGGTCCCAGGTTCGATACTCGGCTTGGGTCACTGGCTGTGCGGAGTCTGCACGTTCTCCCCGTGTGCGTGCGTGGGCTTCCTCCGGGTGCTCCGGTTTCCTCCCACAGTCCAAAGATGTGCAGGTTAGGTGGATTGGCCAAGCTAAAAAAAACAAAACAATTGCCCTTAAGTGTCCAAAATTGCCCTCAGCGTTGGGTTGGGTTGCTGGATGATGGGGTGGAGGTGTGGGCTTGGGTAGGGCGCTCTTTCCAAGAGCTGGTGCAGACTCGATGGACCAAATGGCCTCCTTCTGCACTGTAAATTCTATGATTCTATGATTAACTACACACAGGCCTGTTCCCCTCTGAGTCATCTGGCAGGCCGGTAGCTGATTCGTCCGCCTGCCCTCAGCTGATGGGTGTGAAAGCCCTGACGTCATTTTAAATACCAGTCCAGCACACTCACATCATTCGCTGCAGACCACCTGTTACACCTGACTGTGCTGAATATCAGCAGCCCCGAGGGAAAGGGCTCGCAGCCTCAAGAAAAAGCCTGTTCTTTGATCCAGTGCCCATCACCTGTGAGGCACCCATGGGAGGCTACCCATTCCATCTGGACTCTTCGCACATCTCCCTCCAGTAAACGATGTCCTAATCCTTTGACTCCCTTGGTGTGAACTTTTCATGCAGCCTTGTCAGGGGTCAGCTTTCCTCCCCTCGGTCCCTCATTGTTCATCTTCTTCATCCACCTCCTTGCCCCTCTGCCTGCCATCATGAGCCCCCTCCCCTTCCTCACCTCCTTGCCCATTCCCATTCTTCCATATTGCCCCCTTTACCTCACACTCCGCCTCCAGTGAAACATCAGACCTTTGTACTGGTCGCTACATGAGCCCCACAGCACAATGTGGTCCATATCGAGACTGATTTGCGGCACGGGCAGGGGGGAAGGTGACCCATATACTTCCCAAATTGGTTTTGATGCCGACATGATTTCCTGCTGGCATGACGCAAGTTTGGGGAAGGCCTGACTGGACACCGGAACATTCATGAGATATAAATGAATGCAAATGAAATTGATGCCACTGTCCAGTGGGATGACCAACCTGCCATGAATCCTCCGTTGGGAAAACTGCAACGTGATTTTATGCCGGTGGCTTTCTGACTTTTTGGCACCCGTCCGATCATCTGCGTCCGCCTGTTTGGGCAGTTTGGGTGAATTCCGATGATGTAGCGTTTCCCGTTGATCAATTACAGAACAAACTTCTGCGCAGTCATATGACTGTCAAGCCTAAAAATTGTTCTGTGATTGAGCTCGTAGTCATTGTTAACAGGAGAAAGAAAGTCGAGCACCTTTCATCTTTGCAAGTTGAGCCAAAGCTCTTCATAGTCAATTAAATACTTTTTGAAGCGTATTTATTTATTTGAACCATAAAGCAGGAAGCATGGTATTCAACTTACCCACGGCAAGCTCCGCGACATGGCAAGGTGTTCATGGTCATATAATCTGAATTTAATGATGCTGATTGAGGGATAAATATTGGCCAGAACCCCAGGAAAGTTCCCCCAATTTTCTTGAATTAGTAACTGTAGGATCATTCACATCCCCCTGAGAGGGTAGACAGGGTATTGGTTCAACATCCTATCCAATGACGATGACATCTTTGACTGTGCAACATTCCCTCAGTACCACATTGGAATGTCAGTCTAGCTTTGTGAGCTAAAGACGATGGAATATGAATCTGCAATCCTTTTGCTGCAGGGGTAGGAACTTACCAATGGAATTGGAGGAGACACCAGCAATGGCTCTGTAACTCAAGTCAATTTTATATATAGCCCAATGTATTTGGGGGATTTGAGAGGAGATTACACAGGTTTTGTGGTAAAGAAACAAAAGATGTGGCCAGATGAGGTGTGAATGGCTGGCAGGCAGCCATCCAAATGTAAAATGAAACAGGAAGAAACAAAACCTGGAGATAGGAAAGGGTGAGATCCTGGCGAATTTGAAAATGAAAAATGAAAATCGCTTATTGTCACAAGTAGGCTTCAAATGAAGTTACTGTGAAAAGCCCCTTGTCGCCACATTCCGGCGCCTGTTCGGGGAGGCTGGTACGGGAATTGGGCCGTGCTGTTGGCCTGCCTTGGTCTGCTTTCAAAGCCAGCGATTTAGCCCTGTGCTAAACCAGCCCCGAAAACAAGGATGAGAATTTTAAAATAGAGGCAATTCTGAAGCAGGAGTCAGTGTGGGTCAGAAAGCAAATGGGGTGACGGGTGAATGGGACTCGGTGCGAGTTCGGATACAGATAGCAGTGTTTTGGATAAACTGAAGTTTATGAAGGATGGAAAATGGGAGGCTGGCCACGAGGGACCAATAAACAATTTCTCTATTTATTTGCATTTTAATTTCAGCTTTCCGCTGCAGCAACGTGGGTAATGGTGTCAGGAGAATTGATGAAAATACAACAGAGGAAGGAAAGGCTTTGGCCTAATGAAGTGGCATGTGTTAAACACCTCACCTAATTGCTTGTGACATCTGAAGAAAGTAAAATGCCCTTGCTGTGTCAGAATCAGCAACAGGACACAGCAATTAGATGGAATTCTGCCAAATATAGCAATAAACAAATAGACTGCTCATGTTGAAACAAACTATGGACAAAGGTGCAATGTTACCATCAGTGAAAGAAGTCACTCCTGCAATCCCAAAGATCCCAGGATTGTACTCGCCCCCAAATTTGGGAGCGTTGGGTTGGGCAGGTTGATTGGAATGTTGACGTTACAAGTCCGCAATCCTTGATATCTGTAATATTGCAACGTTTTGTGCTGTTGATGGCTGGGTTTGTGACCTTCGATCAGTAGCCTATTTGAAATCCTTATACCTTTCACCTTCAAAAATCCACAGAGAAGAATGTCCCAATCTGGCGCCAATTGTCCAAGTATATTCTACGTCAGTTACGCGATATTGAGAAAATGAGTTACATTTAGCACCATCCACATCCACTGAATGGGCCAAGTTTCTTCATAACCATGGGTGGGATTGCTGGGTGACGGGGATAGGGTGGAGGCGTGGGTTTGGGTGAGGTGCTCTATCCAAGGGCCGGTGCAGACCCGATGGGCCGAATGGCCTCCTTCTGCACTGTAAATTCTATAACCAATCACTGACATTAGAAGCGTACTCTAAGCCTGGAATTCTCAGACTGGATATTGGGATTCTCCCTTCCCGCTGGCAGTGCACCCCCGCCCGTGGGTTTCCCGCATGGGGTGGCTTCAATGGCAAATCCCATTGATAAGCGGCAGGAAAGGAGAATTTCGCCACCAGCGAATAGCGCTGTGGCGGTGGGGGGGAGCGGTACCAGGTAATCCAGCCCGCAGTTTGTGCGGAGGATAATGCAGAAATCTAAATGGAGAATGATGTGAAAGGGGCTCCCGCTATTGTTGTGCAGTTTTCACGGACCATCACACAAAACCCCCAGCCATCAGGAAGGACTGAACTGACTGGAGCTTTTTGTTTGAGGAATGAAAAGACTGAGGGGTGAACGAGGTCTTCAAGATTATGAAAAGGGTAGACAGGAAGAAAACATAAAGGAGACCAGAATTAGGGTCGAAAGTGTAAGATAGCCACAAGCTGGTTAAATAAGGATTTCAGGTGAAGCCTCTTCACAAAGAAATTCTAAGAATGTGGAACTCACCATCAAACTTTAGATAAAATTAAAGGAATGACCTGAGGAGGGAGAAAGGACTACAGGGGTATGGACTGATTTGCTCAAATGAAGAGAGGTGGGATGTCCATCTGCTGCATGAATAATGGCAAGAAGTAGTTGAGCCAAATGGTCTGTTTTGATGCTGTCCAATTCAAGTACTTGCATGAAGCAGTCTGTGTTCATGTGCAGCAGGACTTGGGGAACATTCAGGCTTGTGCTCATAGAGGAAAGTAATATCTGCATCACACAAGTGTCAGACAATAACCATCTCCAACAAGAGAGAATCTAACCACCTCATCTCGGCATTGCCATCACTCAATACCCCACTGTCAACAGCTTGAGGGTTACTACTGACCAGAATCTGAACTGGGCCAGCCATATAAATTTTGTGGCTACAAGAGCAGGTCAGAGGCTAGGGATCCTGTGGCAAGTAACTCATCTCCTCACTCGCTGAAGCCTGTCCGCCATCTACAAGGCACAAGTCAGGAGTGTGATGGGAGACTCTCCACTTGTCTGGTTGAGTGCAGCTCCAACAACACTCAAGAAGCTCAACACCAGGGGCAGCACGGTGGCGCAGTGGGTTAGCACTGTGGCCTCACGGCGCCGAGGTCCCAGGTTCGATCCCGGCTCTGGGTCACTGTCCGTGTGGAGTTTGCACATTTCATAGAATTTCATAGAATTTACAGTGAAGAAGGAGGCCATTCAGCCCATCGAGTCTGCACCGGCTCTTGGAAAGAGCACCCTACCCAAGGTCAACACCGCCACCCTATCCCCATAACCCAGTAACCCCACCCAACACTAAGGGCAAATTTGGAGACTAAGGGCAATTTATCATGGCCAATCCACCTAACCTGCACATCTTTGGACTGTGGGAGGAAACCGGAGCACCCGGAGGAAACCCACGCACACACGGGGAGGATGTGCAGACTCCGCACAGACAGTGACCCAAGCCGGAATCGAACCTGGGACCCTGGAGCTGTGAAGCAATTGTGCTATCCACAAGGCTACCGTGCTGCCCAAAAACTGTTTCCGCCCGGTTTCGAACCGGGGACATTTCGCGTGTTAGGCAAACGTGATAACCACTACACTACGGAAACCTGGCTAATGCCCGTGATTGCGTAGGTTTCGCCCCCATAACCCAAAAATGTGCAGGGTAGGTGGATTGGCCACGCTAAATTGCCCCTTAATTGGAAAAAATGTATTGAGTACTCGAAAGTTATAAAAAAAAAAGCTCAACACCATCCAGGACAAAGAAAGTCACTTGATTGATACCCATCCGCAAACTTTCGCTCCCCCTCCCACTAATGAACAGTAACAGCCGTGTGTACCATCTACAAGATGCACTATAGGAACTCACCAAGGCTCCTTCAACAGTACCTGCCAGACTTCAGATCTCAGAAGGTCAAGGGCAGCTGTCACATGGGAATACTATCACCTCCAAGTTTCCCATCAACCCACACACCATCCTGACTTGGAATTATATCTTTGTTCCATCACCGTCACTGGGTCAAAATCCTGGAACTCCCATCCTATCAGCACTGTGGGTGTACCTACACCAGCTGGACTGCAGCTGGTCAAGAGAATATCTCACCACCTTCTCAAGTGTAATTAAGGTTCAGTATTAAATGCTATCATTGTCAGCAATGCTCCCTATCCAATTTTAACGGAGCCTCCAGCAGACGATGGTGATAGTGGGGGAGAGTATCGACCAGCGAGACTGGTCAGCCCCTCAGCTGCTCTATGATTGGAGCAGTGCCTTTGATGGACTGGGGGGAGAACCAGATGCCAAGGGGAAAGAGCAAGATCTGCAGAAACACAAGGAGCTTAGTATTTGTCGGTTACAGCATGGATAGAGCCAAAGCCACGAATAGGGCAGCTTAAAACTTTTGATAGTGGCTAGAGAACTAGGAAGTAGAGTGGACATGCAACTGCTGGAGACTGAGGTGGATTGAGTCTGAGAGGCCACAAAGAGGAGAAGATGCTCCTTCCCGTCAGGGAGACGAGGTGATCTGGGTCACATGGCCACAGGAAATCAGCAGGCAAAGCTCCAATAACCAAACTCTTGTGATCCAGCTGAGTAGAGAGCTCTTGATAGTCTCCTGGTGGACCTGGAGCATCAGCCATAAATAATTCTGAACAGTTTGCTTCTTTAAGTTAAGCTTTTCCGTGAATGTTTAAGGGATATCTGATATCAGATGGGCCGAATGGCCTCGTTCTGCACTGTAGAAATTCTAAGGTTCTATGTTTCGAAGAATGGAGATGCTGCAGCAACTTCTGTGCTGATATCCTGCTCTGCTGGGAAGAATGCTTTCGGCTGGGACAGAAGTATGGATGGTAATTGACTGTCACCCTTGCAATTTACCAGCTCTTCAGCAGCATGATCCGATCTGGACTCAAAGAACAAAGAAGAACAAAGAAATGTACAGCACAGGAACAGGCACTTCGGCCCTCCAAGCCCGTGCCGACCATGCTGCCCGACTAAACTAAAATCTTCTCCACTTCCTGGGTCCGTATCCCTCTATTCCCATCCTATTCATGTATTTGTCAAGATGCCCCTTAAATGTCACTATCGTCCCTGCTTCCACCACCTCCTCCGGCAGCGAGTTCCAGGCACCCACTACCCTCTGTGTAAAAAACTTGCCTCGTACATCTACTCTAAACCTTGCCCCTCACACCTTAAACCTGTGCCCCCTACTAATTGACCCCTCTACCCTGGGGAAAAGCCTCTGACTATCCACTCTGTCTATGCCCCTTATAATTTTGTAGACCTCTATCAGGTCGCCTCTCAACCTCCGTCGTTCCAGTGAGAACAAACCGAGTTTTTTCAACCGCTCCTCATAGCTAATGCCCTCCATACCAGGCAACATTCTGGTAAATCTCTTCTGCACCCTCTCTAAAGCCTTCACATCCTTCTGGTAGTGTGGCAACCAGAATTGAACACTATACTCCAAGTGTGGCCTAACTAAGGTTCTATACAGCTGCAACATGACTTGCCAATTCTTATACTCAATGCCCCGGCCAATGAAGGCAAGCATGCCGTATGCCTTCTTGACTACCTTCTCCACCTGTGTTGCCCCTGTCAGTGACCTGTGGACCTGTACACCTAGATCTCTCTGACTTTCAATACTCTTGAGGGTTCTACCATTCACTGTATATTTCTGACCTGCATTAGACCTTCCAAAATGCATTACCTCACATTTGTCCGGATTAAACTCCATCTGCCATCTCTCCGCCCAAGTCTCCAAACAATCTAAATCCTGCTGTATCCTCTGACAGTCCTCATCGCTATCCGCAATTCCACCAAGCTTTGTGTCGTCTGCAAACTTACTAATCAGACCAGTTACATTTTCCTCCAAATCATTTATATATACGACAAACAGCAAACGTCCCAGCACTGATCCCTGCGGAACACCACTAATCACAGCCCTCCAATTAGAAAAGCATCCTTCCATTGCTACTCTCTGCCTTCTATGACCTAGCCAGTTCTGTGTCCACCTTGCCAGTTCACCCCTGATCCCGTGTGATTTCACCTTTTGTACTAGTCTACCATGAGGGACCTTGTCAAAGGCCTTACTGAAGTCCATATAGACAACATCCACTGCCCTACCTGCATCAATCATCTTTGTGACCTCTTCGAAAAACTCTATCAAGTTAGTGAGAAACGACCTCCCCTTCACAAAACAATGCTGCCTCTCACTGATACGTCCATTTGCTTCCAAATGGGAGTAGATCCTTTCTCGAAGAATTCTCTCCATTAATTTCCCTACCACTGACGTAAGACTCACCGGCCTGTAGTTCCCTGGATTATCCTTGCTCCCCTTCTTAAACAGAGGAACAACATTGGCTATTCTCCAATCCTCCGGGACATCACCTGAAGAGAGTGAGGATCCAAAGATTTCTGTCAAGGCCTCAGCAATTTCCTCTCTAGCCTCCTTCAGTATTCTGGGGTAGATCCCATCAGGCCCTGGGGACTTATCTACCTTAATATTTTTCAAGGCGCCCAATTTTTGGACCTCAATGTGACCCAGACTATCTACACACCCTTCTCCAGACTCAACATCCACCAATTCCTTCTCTTTGGTGAATACTGATGTAAAGTATTCATTTAGTACCTCGCCCATTTCCTCTGGCACCACACATAGATTCCCTTGCCTATCCTTCAGTGGGCCAACCCTTTCCCTGGCTAGCCTCTTGCTTTTTATATATGTGTAAAAAGCCTTGGGAATTTCCTTAACCCTATTTGCCAATGACTTTTCTTGACCTCTCCTAGCCCTCCTGACTCCTTGTTTAAGTTCCTTCCTACTTTCCTTATATTCCACACAGGCTTCGTCTGTTCCCAGCCTTTTAGCCCTGACAAATGCCTCCTTTTTCTATTTGACAAGGCCTACAATATCTCTCGTTATCCAAGGTTCCAGAAAATTGCCGTATTTATCCTTCTTCCTCACAGGAACATGCCGGTCCTGAATTCCTTTCACCTGACACTTGAAAGCCTCCCACATGTCAGATGTTGATTTACCCTCAAACATCCACCCCCAATCTAGGTTCTTCAGTTCCCGCCTAATATTGTTATAATTAGCCTTCCCCCAATTTCACACATTAACCCTAGGACCACTCTTATCCTTGTCCACCAGTACTTTAAAACTTACTGAATTGTGGTCACTGTTCCCGAAATGCTCCCCTCCTGAAACTTCTACCACCTGGCCGGGCTCATTCCCCAATACCGGGTCCAGTACAGCCCCTTCCCTAGTTGGACTGTCTACATATTGTTTTAAGAAGCCCTCCTGGATGCTCCTTACAAATTCCGCCCCGTCTAAGCCCCTGGCACTAAGTGAGTCCCAGTCAATATTGGGGAAGTTGAAGTCTCCCATCACAGCAACCCTGTTGTTTTTACTCTTTTCCAAAATCTGTCTACCTATCTGCTCCTCTATCTCCCGCTGGCTGTTGGGAGGCCTGTAGTAAACCCCCAACATTGTGACTGCACCCTTCTTATTCCTGATCTCTACCCATATAGCCTCACTGCCCTCTGAGGTGTCCTCCCGTAGTACAGCTGTGATATTCTCCCTAATCAGTAGCGCAACTCCGCCTCCCCTTTTACATCCCCCTCTATCCCTGACTATCCCTGACAAAGCTGACTCCTCAAAAAGGGCATCTGTGACGTCAAAAGGTCCATCCATCAACAGAGAGGATGAATCGTTCTCATGGACCTCAATCTTCATGACTTTGCTAAGTACTGCAAGGCATTCTTCCTCATCACTCTCTCCGAGGAAACAAATTCAGGTCCAACAGGTCTTCATGGGGATGGGCACCACCTGCTGCAGTGCCTTATGCACCCTCCACTTCCAGCCTTACTTCATGAAGAACGGAGAGATTCGTAACTTCAGTGTCAGCTCAGGGTCTAATGGTTGGTGCCTCTGGCAGAAAGCAACTTATTGCTGAGCCTATAAACTTCCTCAGCTTCTGATGGCTGAATGTCCACCGCTTCTGAAATTAAAATGAAAATCGCTTATTGTCACAAGTGGGCTTCAAATGACGTTACTGTGAAAAGCCCCTAGTCGCCACATTCCGGCGCCTGTCCGGGGAGGCTGGTCCGGGAATTGATCCGTGCTGCTGGCCTGCCTGGGTCGGATTTCAAAGCCAGCGATTGAGCCCTGTGCTAAACCATAAAAGATTGAAGATTATTGCATGAAGGGCGGTGAGTCATTCAAATTATGAGAATAATTTCAATAGCAATGTACATTGATTGTGGAGAACATCGAAGGAATCAATGATCTGTCACTCTGGTAGTAAGAGGAACAGTAACACGCTTTTTAATTGGAAGGTCTATGCTACCTGGACTTTGTCACTTGATGACCGATGGGTAAAGTGTCATCAGCTGATATACCAATAGCAACTTCAGTATTATTTTTTAAGAAGTATTGAAGCCTTGAACTTGAACTGTAACTGACCAGTAGCCTGGTTTAAGATGACTTACTTCCCCTTGGAACTCTACAAGATTGCTGTTTTCAGGACTTCTATTTATTGGAAGGAATGTGTTTCAGAAATATTTGCTGTCTGCGACTTTGGTTAAAATTGCTGGATTTACAGAAATGCTTGAAATGTCCAGGTATGCCACTCCCCCTGCTTGGCAGTCCTGGCATCTACGCTTATTTTACACGCCACCAAGCATTTGCGCCCTTTGGTTTTAAAAAATAAATTCATTTTTTCCAATTAAGGGGCAATTTAACGTGTTCAATCCACCCACCCTGCACATCTTTGGGTTGTGGGGGTGAAACCCACACACACACGGGGAGAATGTGCAAACTCCACACGGACAGTGACCCAGGGCCGGGATTGAACCTGGGATCTTGGTGCTGTGAGGCAGCAGTGCTAACCACTGCACCACCGTGCTGCCCTCTTTGGCATGGTTTTGATGGGCTTTCTTGTGGGTGGCATTGCTGCCTGTGAGTCTACCCAATCTTCAGAGTCACGCGGATCCTCAGAGTTGGCCTGAATTATAGCTCAATTCACCACTTGGTGCTGCGGTCGGTTTGCGCACAGTATCACCCGCTCGGCAACAGGTTGTTTTACGGATCAATAAAGGTATCAAAGGCAATGTGTCAAAGGTATCAAAGGCCAGGACAAGCAGCTCCCAATCTCAAAGGTGTGCAGTGTAGTTCCGCTTGCAGGTAGAGCTGAGCACTGAGCAGGGAAGCTGGTCGGTTCCTGTGGGCCCCTCCATGTAGAGAGTTGAAGGGGGGGGGGGTGTTGGGGGTTGGAGGGGGTGTGTGAGTGGATACACTGGGGGGAGTGGGAGGGTGGGGTGATGGGGAGCAAGCCAGGGTTGAGCCATCAACAAGGAGAAAAGCCCGGGATTTGTAAGTTACAATATGGTAAGAGCCAAGGCTCGAGAAACGGAAAGTGGAAAGGAACCAGTAACCTCGTCACATCGACTGGGCTGTGACCATGAACCCAAAAAGCTCCAAGGAGAGGAATTTCCCTCGTGTTTGCCAGACCAGCTCATCTGGGTTAGGTGTTAATGGGAAATTAGGAGCTCCACAAACTGTCCTCTGAATGATTAGAGATCAGGTGCTGGATCCTCTGGTCCTTGCCACCAGAATTCCCGATGGCGTGGAGAGACCAGCTGCAGGGAAATAACGGGATTGGCGACAGGCATCGACGCATTTCCGATGCTCTGGTCCAGCACTGACGGTAGCATCAATGTTCATGCCTCGCGCCCGTGGGAAGTTGAGAATTGGTCAAAATGACCTCACTGCCTCCTATTAACAGGCTGGACATGAGATTCTCCATGCCTGCATCATTTTCTGACCCTCTGGGCTAAGATTCACGTGGGCCTAGATTGGTACAAGTATTGCCAGCGTCGTCCTGACATGGTGAAACTTGCGGTGGGCTAAGGGGGTAAGTATTAAAAGTAGATGCGTCCAAAGACCATTGGAGGGCCCCCTCAACAGAGGCCGAGGCAGCAGCTGTAAGGGATGGGTGAGAGAAAGAGCAGTGATTTTTATTTTTTGCCCGGACGGATCTTCAACTTCCAGGCAGGGGTGATTGATAGGGGAAGGGGGTTTCTGTTGTGGGAGGGTCTCTGTTACGGGGAGGTTCCATTTTATGGGGGCTTCCCTGTTATGGGGGGCCTCTGGTGGCGGTGGGCAGGGGGGGGGGGTCTTTGATACCGTGTGACCTTTGGTGGGGGATCACTTTTGGTGGGCTTCTGGTGAGTAATCATGACAGGATCCCTCACAATCTCCGCCTTGTATTTGCAAGGCAGGGGACACTGAATCGCTTCTGTGGACTGCTCCAGGAATTCAGCTCTCGATGGAACTGAATTAGGTACAGGAACAGGACAGAGCATAACTATAAGGTTCGTGGTGGAAGATATAGGAGGGATGGCAGAGGTAGGATCTAAAAGGGGCCATGAAATATCTTTGGCTAATAGGGTTAAGGAAAATCCCAAAGCCTTTTATTCATATATAAGGAGCAAGAGGGTAACTAGAGAAAGGATTGGCCCACTCAAAGACAAAAGAGGGAGTTTATGCGTGGAGTCAGAGGAAACGGGTGAGATTCATAATGAGTACTTTGCATCAGTATTCACCAAGGAGAGGGACATGACGGATGTTGAGGCTAAGGATGGATGTTTAAATACTCTAGGTCAAGTCGGCATAAGGAAGGGGGAGGGTTTGGGTATTCTAAAAGGCATTAAGGTGGACAAGTCCCCAGGTCCGGATGGGATCTATCCCAGGTTACTGAGGGAAGTGAGGGACGAAATAGCTGGGGCCTTAACAGATATCTTTGCAGCATCCTTGAGCACGGGTGAGGTCCAGGAGGACTGGAGAATTGCTAATGTTGTCCCTTAGTTTAAGAAGGGTAGCAGGGATAATCCAGGGAATTATAGACCTATGAGCTTGACGTCAGTGGTAGGCAAACTGTTGGAGAAGATACTGAGGGATAGGATCTATTCACATTTGGAAGAAAATAGACTTATCAGTGATAGGCAGCATGGTTTTGTGCAGGGAAGGTCATGTCTTACAAACCTAATAGAATTCTTTGAGGAAGTGACAAAGTTAATTGATGAGGGAAGGGCTGTAGATGTCATATACATGGACTTCAGTAAGGCGTTTGATAAAGTTCCCCATGGCAGGTTGATGGAAAAAGTGAAGTTGTATGGGGTTCAGGGTGTACTAGCTAGATGGATAAAGAACTGGCTGGGCAACAGGAGACAGAGAGTAGTGGTGGAAGAGAGTGTCTCAAAATGGAGAAAGGTGACTAGTGGTGTTCCACAGGGATCCGTGCTCGGACCACTGTTCTTTGTGATATACATAAATGATCTGGACGAAGGAATAGGTGGTCTGATTAGCAAGTTTGCAGATGATGCTAAGACTGGTGGAGTTGCAGATAGCGAGGAGGACTGTCAGCGAATACAGCAAAATATAGATAGATTGGAGAGTTGGGCAGAGAAATGGCAGATGGAGTTCAATCCAGGCAAATGCGAGGTGATGCATTTTGGAAGATCTAATTCAAGAGCGGACTATACGGTCAATGGAAGGGTCCTGGGGAAAATTGATGTACAGAGAGATCTGGGAGTTCAGATCCATTGTACCTTGAAAGTGGCAACGCAGGTCGATAGAGTGGTCAAGAAGGCATACAGCATGCTTGCCTTCATTGGACGGGGTATTGAGTACAAGAGTCGGCAGGTCATGTAACAGTTGTATCGGACTTTGGTTAGGCCACATTTGGGATACTGCGTGCAGTTCTGGTCGCCACGTTACCAGAAGGATGTGGATGCTTTAGAGAGGGTGCAGAGGAGGTTCACCAGGATGTTGCCTGGTATGGAGGGTGCTAGCTATGAAGAAAGGTTGAGTAGATTAGGATTGTTTTCATTGGAAAGACGGCGGTTGAGGGGGACCTGATTGAGGTCTACAAAATTATGAGAGGTATGGACAGGGTGGATAGCAACAAGCTTTTTCCAAGAGTGGGGGTGTCAATTACAAGCAGTCATGATTTCATGGTGAGAGGGGGAAAGTTTAAGGGAGATGTGCGTGGAAATTTTTTTACGCAGAGGGTGATGGGTGCCTGGAACGCTTTGCCAACGGAGATGGTAGAGGCGGGCACAATAGCATCATTTAAGATGCATCTAGACAGATATATGAACGGGCGGGGAACAGAGGGAAGTAGATCCTTGGAAAATAGAAGACAGTTTTAGATAAAGGATCTGGATCGGCACAGGCTGGGAGGGCCGAAGGGCCTGTTCCTGTGCTGTAATTTTCTTTGTTCTTTACTCAGAGAGTGGTAGGGGTGTGGAACGCACTCCCAGCTAAGGTAGTGGAGTCGGACACTTTAGGAATTTTCAAGTGGTTATTGGATAGGAATATGGAGTGCACTAGAATGATTGGGAGTAGATTAATTTGGTCTGTTTCAGACTAGTTCGGCGCAACATCGTGGGCCGAAGGGCGTGTACTGTGCTGTGCAGTTCTATGTTCTATGTTCTAACATCGATTGCTTGTTTCTTTAAGTTAAGCTTTCCCATGAATATTTATAAAGATCTGATGCCAGTGGAATAAAGAAACCCTGTTTTATAATCTTCTTGAAGTTCAGGTGGTTGAATTCACAAATTCATGAATTCCGCATTACACCATGAAAGAATATAATAAATGTCTGACCTTCCTCCGAGGATCCACCAGAGAGTTTAAGCATTAAGAAACTCAAAAGTTGGCGCTTTAGGAGGGAGTGCTGTTTGCAGATTCAATTAAAACCATTTCTTGATCACAGCGCTGATAAAACAATGATGGCACATATTCTTTGTTCCCTTCGCCTGGCAGATTATGTTTAGGAAAGTGACATAAGATTTATTGCTCTGAGATTGTTTTATCGTTAGGGCACCCCAGAGTGTAGCATTGATTTTACAGCGAGCGGAAGATGTTGTTGTACGCGAGAATCTGTTCACCACTGCAGGCATACCTTTTATTTTTATAGTTCCTGCACCCTGACTTTGAACTATCAGCATCATCATCAGCTCTCCACAACAGCAGACAGAACTGTTTGCCTCAAGTATGGCAAAAGCTTTGCCTTCTGAACCAAGAAAGGGGTTTGACCAGAACACAAGTCAGCGGATCAGCTAGGGACTGGGTTCAGGGGAGCTGGGATTGTTTAGCATTGTGTAGATAAGGTTAAGGCAGAGTTAATGTAGCCGTTAAAGTCCTGAGGGGTTCGATAAAGTAATTCCACTGGCAAGGGGATTGGCAACAAGAGAATGCACATTTAAAACGATAAGGAAAAAAAGCCGGACGGGGTAAGATGGGCAGAATATGTTGGTCCCGCCAATGTGTGGGCTGTCAGGATGGTGAAAGTCGATTCAAAATTGGATGAGATGAAACAAATAACAGTGGGAGGCAGGACAGAGGATTAATGATTGGTTGGATAGTTTTCTCAAAGATTTGATTTAATTTGATTTGATTGGATTTATTATTGTCACATGTATTAGTATACAGTGAAAAGCATTGTTTCTTGCATGTTGTACAAACAATGCATACCGTACATAGGGAAGGAAGGAGAGACTGCAGAATATAATGTTACAGTTACAGCAAGGTGTAGAGAAAAGATCAACTTAATACCAGGTAGGTCCATTCACAAGTCTGATGGCAGTAGGGAAGAAGCTGTTCTTGAGTCGGTTGGTACGGGGTGAGTGGGGTCCTTAATTATGCTGCTGCCTTTCTGAGGCAGCGGGGATTGTAGATAGAGTCAATGGATGGGAGGCTGGTTTGCGTGATGGACTGGGCTACATTCATGACCTTTTGTAGTTTCCTGCGGTCTTGGGCAGAGCAGGTTCCATACCAAGCTGTGATACAACCAGTTGAATGCTTTCTATGGTGCATCTGTAGAAGTTGGTGAGGGTCGTAGCTGACATGCCAAATTTCCTTAGTCTTCTGAGAAAGTAGGGTCATTGGGGGCTTTCTTAACTATCGTGTCGGCATGGGGGGACCAGGACAGGTTGCTGGTGATCTGGACACCTAAAAGCTTGAAGCTCTCGACCCTTTCTACTTCGTTCCCATTGATGTAGACAGGGGCATGTTCTCCAAAGAGTCAGAACACACATGATGGGTAGCATTATCTCCTTCGGTACTGTGTTTTAGCACAGGGCTAAAGAGCTGGTTTTTAAAGCAGACCAAGGCAGGCCAGCAGCGCGGTTCAATTCCCATACCAGACTCCCCGAACAGGCGCCGGAATGTGGCGACTAGGGGCAGCATGGTAGCATAGTGGTTATCACAATTGCTTCACAGCTCCAGGGTCCCAGGTTCGATTCCCGGCTTGAGTCACTGTCTGTGCGGAGTCTGCACATCCTCCCCGTGTCTGCGTGGGTTACCTCCGGGTGCTCCGGTTTCCTCCCACAGTCCAAAGCTGTGCAGGTTAGGTGGATTGGCCATGATAAATTGCCCTTCGTGTTGGGTGGGGTTACTGGGTTATAGGGATAGGGTGGAGGTGTGGGCTTGGGTGGGGTGCTCTTTCCAAGAGCCGGTGCAGACTCAATGGGCTGAATGGCCTCCTTCTGCACTGTAAATTCTATGATTCTATGATTCACAGTAACTTCATTTGAAGCCTATTTGTGACAAGAAGCGATTTTAATTTCATTTCATTTTCATTTCAAGTTTCAATGTACCCTACCGAAAGTAGTTTCAACAGTGTGGAAACATGAATCAGGTACGACCGAAGATGGGTGAGATTCTACCCTGAGGTGTGAATGTGAAGCTACACTGTACTGCACAGTCAATGATCTACCACCCGGCTTAATAGGCATTTTCAATACCCAAGATAGCAAGGTCGAACTTGCTCACTGAGTGACTTGAGATTGTCGGTGTATAGTTTTACAAAAAATTATTAATGTACACATATTGAGAATAATTCAGAGTAAATATATAGGGTGGGATTCTCCTTCGGCCGATGTCAGAATCGCGAAATGCGATTGGATGGAGAAACGGTTCCGATGCCGAAATAGCGGCGGGCGGTGATTTCAGGCCAAATCGCAATTCTCCATCGCCTCAACAGCGGTGTTTAGCAACAGGGGCTGTTTAGCACAGGGCTAAATCGCTGGCTTTGAAAGCAGACCAAAGCAGGCCAGCAACACGGTTCAATTCCCGTAACAGCCTCCCTGAACAGGCGCCGGAATGTGGCGACTTGGGGCTTTTCACAGTAACTTCATTTGAAGCCTACTTGTGACAATCAGCGATTTTCAATATGTTCCGGAACGTCTGTACAGTAAACACCATCGGCATATCATGAGTGGGCCTGACCTTGTATTCTCCGGATCTCTGCAATTCTCCGCCTCCAAAGGGCCGAGTTCCCGACTGCGAGGTTCACTTGTGCTTTTAAAAATCCTAAAACCGACGTTGTGGCTGCTGAAGGAGAGAGAGGGGTCGGAAGTGTGACCAACATCGTCATCGCTTGCTGACAGTTGTGCCGCTGGCTGTGAGGTTTCTGCCAGGGCCAGGGGTGGGGAAGTAGCGGGGGTTTGCCAGGAGGTGGGCTGTGGGGTCAGGGTGGATGGGCACGGAACACCATTGCCGCAGCCGGCAAGGCAGCAATGCAGCTGCGCACGCCGCTAACAGCCCACTGTGAATTTGGGGCCATGGGACATCTAGGTGTGTCCCCAAGCCACCCCACTTGGTGTCTTCTGGCACCAGCTGACCCATCAGCTGTATGGGCGCGCTCCAGAACAACCAATGCCATCATGTTGGCTGAGATGATGTATGTGGGGAGTGAAGTTACCTGGTGAATCCCGCACCATTTCCCATTGGAATCGATTGTGTTCCACGTGGCTCCGGTGCTAGCCCCTCTACAGTTGTTGAATCAGTCCAGGTTTGCCGCCAGATTTGCTGTCGTGGAAGTCCACGAATACTGTGGTCAATGGAGAATCCAGCCCATGGATTTCCAAGGCACAGCCTGTTCTGCACCATACTCTGTTGGAGCCTTCCGGTCATCTGACCCTTAATGTCTTTCTGACATCACCAATAACATCCTGGTCTCATTATCATAACTATTAACCCATTAGTCTACAATTTCATCACTGCTGAAGATATGAGGACGTGTGACCTACCCAGCGTTAAGAGGAGATATCTTACAAATCAGCAGAAGGTGACAACAAATTATGAGAAGTTAGATCAGAAAATCATGTTAACTTGAATTGCAAGAGGACAAAGTTCACACTTGTGCTGTAAAAGTCTGGTATTCAACTGGTGTTGAAAAAGGGAACATGCTGTTGAAACTTTGTGTCCTGCACCCATCAGGACAGACGTAAGAATACAAATTTTTTAAGGGAGGAACAATTTATACTGCATGAGAAAAAGGGTGCTGATTGGTTGGCAAGTCAACTCTGATTGGTCAAGGGGTTGCCAGGGAGAATGCACCAGGAAACTATTACCCTCACTCTCTTGTTTAATTCATAAAAGGCAGAATACCTGGGCATGTTCCTTTTGCCTGCAGAGGACACATCACTGCATGTGAATGTTTGTATCAATTTAATGCTGATAATAACAGAAGTGTTCTCCATGCACAGTGATCATAACACGGATTGAACTTGGAGGAAATGGAAGGGTAAACCTTGATTTAAGAAATTAGGAATTGGGACGACTGCAGGTTCTTGCTGTTTGAATGAAGTAATCTGGGGTGAAAAACTTCCATCATTCCGAGTGTCTGGTGCAGAATAACCATTTAATTCCAGATTACCAAGTAAAACAATTTCAGTAAGGGGATGGGTACCACAGCATGCACTGGTCTACACTGGGGCAGGGAGGGAGTGGCCTACCACTCCTGGTTGTAATGCGGTGACCAGAATGTTTGCATCTGAGGACGCCCCACCTGGGAGCTGGGACACTGGTTTGGATAGATTCCCCCCATGAGGGATGGGGGTGGAATTCTTCAGATTTTCTCATGATACTTGTGCTCCTGTCTTCAAGTGTCAAGTGTTGACAGTGCCTGTTGAGAACTTGGAGGCAGAAGAAAGTATCTATTCTTCCTGCCTCAGTATTTTTCATCTGAAACATTGCAATAAATGGGAAATTGGTCTGTGAGTCAAGTGCTCTCTCCTCACCCTCTTACATTCCCAATACGGCTTATCGTTATGGAAAGGAAAATCATAACATTGCCCCATAATATCTTAGTGAGTACCCTTAGATCTTTTACTTTTGCTAATGATGCAATATAATTGCAGGATGTTGTTGTCATTGTAAGTCATTACTGTTTTGTTATGCTCTTGACGCAGCATAAGCTGCTTCCTTGATGTGCACTCTGACAAAGGAAGGTTCAGACTTGGAGATAGCTTCAACACGTTTATTGAACTATTAACAATTCTCCTACTTGAATTCGACGCTACTGTTAATCCTGCTATAGCTACTCAGACTGAAAAACCAGTCTGCTACAATCCACGTGGTGTGAGTAATGTGTTTCAATCAACCCTGTGTCTGTACTCACTGAGTGTCTCCACTGGAAAGAGACTGAGCGTGTGTGGTGTGTCCTCATATATGGGTTGGTGTAATGCCCTCCTGTGGTAGTGCCACCTCTGTGTGTATCGTGACTGCCCATTGATCGTGTCCTATCTTACTGACCTATTGGTTGACTGCCTGTGTGTCATGTCTCTGGTGTTCCCTCTAGTGTCTATCTAGGTGTAGTGTATGTACATTAACCCTCTGTGTACTTACAGTGATGTATATCACCACAATTACTTCCTGAAAATCGCTTATTGTCACAAGTAGGCTTCAATGAAGTTACTGTGAAAAGCCCCTAGTCGCTACATTCCAGCATCTGTTCGGGGAGGCTGGTACGGGAATTGAACCGGTGCTGCTGGCTTGCGTTGGTCTGCTTTCAAAGCCAGCGATTTAGCCCTGTGCTAAACCAGCCCCGTTAAAGGTGAGGAGCAAGCAGGGGAAATACTACCTCCTATTCCATGCTGCATTAATTGATGCAGTTACGAAAAGCATATTTATTCCTGTCTGGCACGGCAAGGATAAATCTGCTCAGATGCCTGAGCCAGCAAACAGGCCGGTCCAGACACAGTGAACAAGCAGAATATCTGCAAGGGTCATTACAAGCAGCTGCTTCCGACATTTGGAAAATTAAACTGAACAATCCAAATTTCTTCAAAGTGGAAAGTAAATAAATAACGGAGACATTGCCGGGAATATGGAATGCCGATTGTGCAAATAACTTCCTGAATGGACTGCGAGCAACACTTTTTTTTTCTATTTTGAACAATTTCCTGAAATTATAGATGGGGCAATTTGTCACTTCTTGCGATGAATGAACTTTTGGGAGATTTCCTAGGCATTTGTTTCATGTGGTGTGTAAAATGGCAACTGCCCCAAAACATAAATTCGGAATGATATGTATATTGACTGGGGTGTAGAGAGTGAACAAGTTAATGATATTGCTTCTTACCACTAGAGGGAACCGCAGAACAGTCATATATATATCACGTGACTTTGGAGATTCTGGGAACAGTTGGTGATTAGATGATTAGGAGTTAAGAGTTAGGAGAGAGCTGGAAGTGTGTCAGGCATAGCGAGAAGTTGTATATTTGAGAGCACTGTAAGTTAGAGATAGCATAGTTTTATATAATAACGTTCTACTTTAGGAATGTGAGCGAATCGGGCAGCCCGGTAGCACAAGTGGATAGCACTGTGGCTTCACAGCGCCAGGATCCCAGGTTTGATTCCCCACTGGGTCACTGTCCGTGCGGAGTCTGCACGTTCTCCCCGTGTCTGCGTGGGTTTCCTCCGGGTGCACCGGTTCCCTCCCACATTCCAAAAACGTGCAGGTTAGGTGGATTGGCCGTGATAAATTGTCCTTAGTGACCAAAAATGTTAGGAGGGGTTATTGGGTTATGGGGATAGGGTAGAAGTGAGGGTTTAAGTGGGTCGGTGCAGACTCAATGGGCCGAATGGCCACCATCTGCACTGTATGTTCTATGTTCCATGAATCTTAGTTCGTAGTGTAATACATTTATAGTTTTGTTTGTTAATAAAGCGTTGTGTTCTTCATTCAGCACGACGCATCCGAGCAATCCAGGTAAAGCAGAATAGAGAATACACCAAAATTGACATTGGAGGTCACACGATTGTGACAAACAACAGTGTACAAATCCAAACATCCGCCTTCTTGTAAAAAGAGAAAACTATAGGATTTTCATAAATAGTTGTCCCATCCAGAAGATAGGAAGGAAAATAAATGTCTCCGTGAAACTGGCGACTTTAGAAAATTATTATTTTACTTTAAAAATGGACAAAGGTTTCACCCTGACAGGCCTGACTCGCCATGAGTCACACCAGAGTAATGCCTAACCTTCAGAAACCCAACAGGGACTTTGTTATCTTTGAAGAGACACTAATGCCCCAGTGACTGCAGGGAATCAAATTGCAAAGAAATGCACCAACACCCTGCACAATTCCGAGGCATAACTCTGTCCCACAGAGACTGCATGATGGCAAGGACAAGAAGGACCCTGGCTCTTCTGTTGAACCTCTCAAGGTCCAGGCCTGGAAAAATACATCTCTTCTCCAAAACCCAGGTGTATAATCCTTAGAATCCCTACAATGTAGAAGGAGGCAATTTGGCCCATCGAGTCTGCACCGACCCTCTGAAAGAGCATTTTACCCAGGCGCACTCCCCCACAGTCAGCCGGTAGCCCCATCATTGGTCATCTGTAATCCATCTAATCTGCACATCTTTCGACACGAAGGGGAAATTTAGCATTGCCAATCCACCGATGTCCGTTGACCTCATGCTGAACACATAAGATTGTCATGTGGAACTGAACCCAGGCTGTCTTCCATTTTACTCGTCAATACAGGAGTGTAATGCTGACTCGCAGTGAGGAATGGTCTGTGATTATCCTCAGAGTTACTGCTTATATCTGACACCTCAGCTCATGTCTGAGTGAGGTGCTGCAAGAAAAAACAAAGAATAAAGAAATGTACAGCACAGGAACAGGCCCTTCGGCCCTCCAAGCCCGTGCTGACCATGCTGCCCGACTAAACTACAATCTTCTACACTTCCTGGGTCCGTATCGCTCTATTCCCATCCTATTCATGTATTTGTCAAGATGCCCCTTAAACGTCACTGTCGTCCCTGCTTCCACCACCTCCTCCGGTAGCGAGTTCCAGGCACCCACTACTCTCTGTGTAAAAAACTTGCCTCGTACATCTACTCTAAACCTTGTCCCTCTCACCTTAAACCTATGCCCCCTGGTAATTGACCCCTCTACCCTGGGGAAAAGCCTCTGACTATCCACTCTGTCTATGCCCCTCATAATTTTGTAGACCTCTATCAGGTCGCCCCTCAACCTCCGTCGTTCCAGTGAGAACAAACCGACTTTATTCAACTGCTCCTCATAGCTAATGCCCTCCATACCAGGCAACATTCTGGTAAATCTCTTCTTCACCCTCTCTAAAGCCTCCACATCCTTCTGGTAGTGTGGCGACCAGAATTGAACACTATACTCCAAGTGTGGCCTAACTAAGGTTCTATACAGCTGCAACATGACTTGCCAATTCTTATACTCAATGCCCCGGCCAATGAAGGCAAGCATGCCGTATGCCTTCTTGACTACCTTCTCCACCTGTGTTGCCCCTTTCAGTGACCTGTGTACCTGTACACCTAGATCTCTCTGACTTTCAATACACTTGAGGGTTCTACCATTCACTGTATATTCCCTACCTGCATTAGACCTTCCATTAACTCACATTTGTCTGGATTAAACTCCATCTGCCATCTCTCCGCCCAAGTCTCCAAACAATCTAAATCCTGCTGTATCCTCTGACAGTCCTCATCGCTATCCGCAATTCCACCAAGCTTTGTGTCGTCTGCAAACTTACTAATCAGACCAGTTACATTTTCCTCCAAATCATTTTTTATACTACAAACAGCAAGGGTCCCAGCACTGATCCCTGCGGAACACCATTGGCCACAGCCCTCCAATTAGAAAAGCATCCTTCCATTGCTGCTCTCTGCCTTCTATGACCTAGCCAGTTCTGTATCCACCTTGCCAGCTCACCCCTAATCTCGTGTGACTTCACCTTTTGTACGAGTCTACCATGAGGGACCTTATCAAAGGCCTTACTGGAGTCCATATAGACAACATCCACTGCCCTACCTGCATCAATCATCTTTGTGACCTCATCGAAAAACTCTATCAAGTTAGTGAGACACAACCTCCTCTTCACAAAACCATGCTGCCTCTCACTAATACGTCCATTTGCTTCCAAATGCGAGTAGATCCTGTCTTGAAGAATTCTCTCCAGTAATTTCCGTACCACTGAAGTAAGGCTCACCGGCCTGTAGTTCCCTGGATCATCCTTGCTACCCTTCTTAAACAGAGGAACAACATTGGCTATTCTCCAGTCCTCCGGGACATCACCTGAAGACAGTGCACTACATTCCTTTGTCCCATTCTTCTCGAGGCGCTTAGGGTTCAATGGATCATGCCTGAATTCGATCATTACAAATGAAACATTTGCACTGAGAAGGCCTAACCATTTGGCGGGCATGGAGGGCCAGTGAGAAAAACTGTGCCCCGATGGGGAGAAGCGCTGTGCCACTGGGAGGCGGGTTAAAGATTGTGAGGTGTTAAAGTATTGAGCAACAATAATATTTAATTCAGTGTCATATCCAAATGTTACAAGTTATAATGTTCCCCAACCGATAGTGCCGAACTTCATCTGTACGCACACTGCGCCTATCAAATTTCTTCGACTTGCACACCCTCCCATTACATCTTGGTGTGTTAACAAGATGCACATCAGAGGTGATGCCTTCCCCACCCTTGGCCGTATCCTCAGGAGCACTGAGACCTAGAGGGCCTCACTCTACTTATGGGTGACACTGGTCCATCAACGCCTGTTCCGAGGCCCACTCCCCGATGCTCCGCCCCCAACCGGCCGAGTTCCGGTGGCGTTGGTCGCTTGTGATCTCATCCATTGGGAACTCGGTATGGCGGCTGCAGACTCAGTCCAGCACCGCCATAGTCGGGGAGGGCCGATCTGCGGCACGGGGGACTTTGTCGGGTGCTGGGGGCACTGTTGGGGTGTGGTCCAGGGCTCGCGAGCCAGCCAAAGGTGTGGCACTACTTTGCAGGCCTGGTCCACCTGCGGCCGGCGCCGTGCGCCTGCGCGGCCACGGACCCGGAAATTCTCTGGGCCATATCGGCAGCTAGAGCTGGATTCTCTGTGTGGCTGGCATGCTAGCCCCCAGCCAGCCGGAGGATCGGTGGCTGTTTTGTGCTGAATTGTTGGGCATTACATGCCACTGTTCCCCCGCTGGCGTGAGGACATCGCCTCAGAATCGGAGAATACAGTCCCACGTCTTCGCTGTGTTGCTGAATTCCAGACCATATCGTGCGGCTCTTTCCTGTTGAATCTGGGAGATTTCACACTCTGTCGGAGCATCAGCAACATCCTGCAACAGGTGTGCAGCTCTCAACAGCATGTCAGCCATGTACTCCTGCTTCCCTTGCTTGTACTTCACTTTCAAGTGACATCTCTGCAGATAAAGTAACATCCTTGGCAAACGCTTTGTTGCAGGTGGAAGCGATTTGAGAAAGATGCTTTGAAATGACTTGTGGTCAGACTGCCGTCACTTTCTCTCTCCAAAACAGGGGCTGATTAAAATGCTCACAAGCAAAGACAATAGCCAAGCGCTCATTCGCAATCCGTGCTTCGCAACATTCAGTTTGCGTTAACCCTCTGGATGCAAATAAAACTTGTCGTACTTGCTCTACGGGAGGATGTTCTCGCCCTGAAGACAAATTGGGTGGGTACTTGTTCAGCCAGCTCACAGCTCCGAGAAAGCATTGGACTGCTTTCACTATTATTGGTTACTGCAGTTCTGCTATAGTGCGGACCTTACCAGCAGTAGGGCGATGGTCTATGTACTTGGTTTCAATCATCCTCATTTGCAGCTTTTTCTTGTTTAGCTTCAGATTCATTTGGCCAACTTTCTCTAGCTGTCTCACAAGGTTCTGAGTGTGGTCTTCAATGGCTTCTTCCATTGTGCCTCTACATTGATGGATGAACAGATCTTTCATGATCACTTCCACACACAGACGTTTCATTCTCTCTGCATTGATAATTCTTCCACAGCTGTAGAAATGACAAACAACATGCAAAACATTGTCAGAAAACAACTGCTTTCACCTAACTTCACTTGTCTGTATCCATCCTTCGCATCCAAAGTGTTAAAGGTCTTTGGCTTGGCAGGCTGTGGCAGAATTTCTTCAACTTTTGGCATGAAATAGTGAAATTTCTTCAAAACTTTACTGACATAATTTGACTCTAAGTACGCTGTCACCTTTCCCGTTTGTTTCACTGTTACCGCGCTGCTATTCCGGTCCGCAGAAGTTGTCACTTTCTCGATCACTCTCATATTTTCTAGATTCAATGGGAAATCCCATAGTGGTTCCAGTAGATCCGGCCGCTGGCCAATAGCGGGCTCCCTTCCACCACCGAGAAATACACCGTGGGATGCGTGGAAAATCCCCCCCCACCCCCCCCCCCCCAACCCCGGGCGTGTCTTTCAGACTGGAATTGAGGGCAGCTGGAACACTCCGTAGAAAATGTTGCGTCCACCTCATACTCGAGACTATCGGAGGTAAATAATCATGAAACATTCTTCTAACTACATAGATGTGGACTTTCTATTTACCAATTTAACATTAACCCTTTACACAACAAATGCCATCTTTGCAATTTGTCAGAACCTGTTCATTGGTTTACTGTCATGCAAAGCACAGAAAACCTCTTCTGGTACATGCTAAGTTACAAGTCCAAGCTTCACGCTTGATTCAGGTCAGATCAGTGCTTGGTGTCCACTATCTGGAAGTCTACTTCTTCTTTCTTCCCATTGGACTGGGCTGTCAGTTTAGTTTGTCATCTTGTGGTGAGAATCATTCCATCGTGGAGCAACAAAATGTACCTTTGACAGTTTAATTTGTGAATCATCTCCTTGAGCTACTTCACGCAGGTTTGCAATGCTCCTGATGTTGCACGGAGCACCATTTGACTCTTTAGTTTCAATTGATGCTCTTCGTCCACCATCATTATTCTAACAAACCACATTCTATCCGCACAGTTGACTCCAACAACCTGTTCAAGGACGTAAAGTGATTCACCCAAATCATCGTCCGACATCTCTCCAGCAAACATCTTATAGGCTAGCTTTCTTCTTTCGAGCATTGTGTCAGCGTGTCGCCCACAATCAGCACTGCTGCCTCACAGCGCCAGGTTCCCGGGTTCGTTTCTACCCAGTCTGTGTGGTGCTTTCCCGTTCGCCCGTGTCTGCGTGGGTTTCCTCCGGGTGCACGGGTTTCTTCCCACAGTCCAAAGTTGTGCAGGTTAGGTGGACTGGCCGTGCTAAAATTGCCCCTCGGTGTCCAAAGATAGGCAGGTGAATTGGGGTTTCGTGGATACAGCGAGGCAGTGGCCATAGGTAGGGTGCTCTTTCAGGTGGTTGGTGTAGATCGATGGGCTGAACGGCCTCCTTCTATGGGTTTCCCAAATTCCTGCATTCTAAGTGGTTCAGCTTCTTGCAGTTGGAGCATTGTTTTCCTCACACTGGGCATGTTTCCCTTTCCTTTTGTGCAGTCTCTCCCCCCACCCCCCTCCCATAGTATATACATCCGGTACCCTGGTCTTGATCTTTCTCCTGGCCCCTCTGTAATTTAGACTTTCTTTGCTACGCTGGCTTGTACTTGCAGTGCCTCTCAGAGTGGTGCAAAGTCTTGTCAGTTCGCCCTTCAATATTCTTCAGCTGATGATTAGCAACCTCGGAGCTTCTGTACATCTCGACAGCCTGTTTGAGAGAGGGGTTCTCTCCTCAGCAGACATGATCTCACAGCATGTGTTCTTATTTCGAAAGCAATTCCATCTCTAATGAGATCATCCTTCAGTTGCCCAACCTCACGAGATTCAGTTAGATGTTTCAGTGCAGCCACATATTGATCAATACTTTCCCTCTCTTCCTGGGCTTTATTTTTAAACACACAGCGCTCATAAATGGTTTAAGGTGAGTCTTCAAGGCCCTCCAAATTGTACAATGTTAGCTCCTCTATTTAGCAGTGAGTTTTGGAGTGTGATGCAACCTCTGGCCCTCTTCCTCCAGCACTGAGAACAGAGTTGCATTTCTAAGTTGTTCCTGTTTCTTGCTCAAATGTGTGAAAATCTCATAAATCCGTCATTGAGACTGTAAGGGTTTAAAATTTGCCCTCAAATCCCACTTCATCTCCACGGGAGGAATCCTGGAATATTTGATGCCATGATGACTCGCTCAGCATCCAATGTCCTGGACAAAGTTGCAGACTGAGGCTTTCTTTATCCTCTATTGTTTTTCACAGCTGCTGGCTCTCTTAGAGATATTAAAACCCACAAATTGCCAGCTACACGCTTCTGAAACCATGGTCCATGGGGGTGGAAATGGACACTGTCCAAAAACCTTTACTTACGAAAAATGAAATCAGAGGGCCCATGAGTCTGACAGACCACAATGCACAGAGGTGTTTATCCAAACAGTGTCCTATCATGGCCATCAATGAGAGGCCATCATTAGACATTTGGGAAGCATCACAATTGATGTATTCCGAACATATTATGATAAAGTAGCATTTATTTTATTGATTTTTGGCATAATGACTTAACTTAGTCACAAGTGCATAACATTGATTATCTGAATGCTGGAAGAGTGCTAATGGATTATTTTTACAACCAAGCCTCGTCGAAATAGCTACCCTATTGGCACTGTTAGACTGTGCCTCTGCAATATCTGTGCGGTCTCAGATGGATGAGTGTTTAGCAAATTGTCAGGCAAGTTATATTTAGAGATAGTTTGTCACAACTTAGTGCCAGCTTTAACTGCAGTGCTAATGTATTAGACCAACCATAATGTGTAGCACTCGTAAATAGTTTGCTGGAAATGTGATCACTCATTTCGAATGGTAGAATCATGGAGGGCAGGAGGCCATTCAGTCCATTGTGGCCATGCTAGCTCTTTGGAAGAACTATCCAATTAGTCCCTCTCTCCTGTTCATTCCCCATAACCTTGCAACTAATTCCCATTCAAGTATTTATCCTGCTCCCTTGGAAAGTTATTGAATCTGCTTCCTCCACCTTTTCAAGCCATGTATTCCAGATCATAACTCACTGCATTCTCCCCATCACCGCCTCTGTCAGTGGCAATGGTTCCTCTTTGTTTCGTCCACCAGACCCTTTTGATCATTTTAAAAGACTATTAAATCTCCCCTCAACCTCCTCTGCTCCAAGGAAAGCAATTCCAGGCTCCCAAGTCTTACGTCTCTGGTCTTGTTGTGAGCACTGTATTGATTGCAACGTAGAGTGCAATGTTTTACATCCGACTCATTCACCAATCCAGGGAGATTGTGCAGCAGGAATTGAAGCTCATGAATAATTGATAAAGCATCAGCTTGAGGACTGTGTCTGACTTCGGTTAGCAAAATCTACAGGGTTGAAGGGAGATATACAAGTACGATGGAAAGAATAAACAATTTCAGTTATGTGGTGAGATTGGGGAAATTGGGACTGTCCCCCCGGCAGAGGAAATGAAGAGGAAATATAAACTGAGTTGTTCATAGAATCCCAACACTGCAGAAGGAGGCCATTCGGCTCAGCGAGTATTCACCGACTCACTCTACCTAGGCCCACTCCCCCTTCCTATCCTCATAACCCCGCGTATTGATCATGGCCAATCCACCGAACCTGCCCACCTTTGGGCCGCGGAAGGAAACCGGAGCACCCGGAGGAAACACACGCAGACACGGGGAAAATGTGCCAGCGCCAACAGCCACCCAAGGCTGAAAATGAACCCGGGGGTATCTGGCACTGTGAGGCAGCAGTGATTTTTTTTTAAAATTTAGAGTTCCCAATTAATTTTTTCCAATTAAGGGGCAATTTAGCGTGGCCAATCCACCTAGCCTGCACATCTTTGCGTTGTGGGAGCGAAACCCACGCAAACACGGGGAGAATGTGTGAACTCCATACAGACAGTGACCCAGAGCCGGGATCAAACCTGGGACCTCGGCGCCGTGAGGCAGCAGTGCTAACCCCCTGTGCCACCGTGCTGCCCCAGGCAGCTGTGATAACCACTGTGCCATTATTCACCAATAAATTTTTTACGACATTGGCACCAGTACTGGGGAAGGAGGGAGCTGTTGCAATGGGACAGTCTTCACCTGACACAAGCTGGGACCAGAGTCCTGGCAAATTGCATATCTAGGGATGTAGATCAGGCTTCAAACTAAATAGGGTCGGGAGGATTTGATGTATGGAAGATTAGAAATAAAAGTTAAAGGAGAAGGTAGGATTGCAGGTTAATGATGAGGTGGATTCTTACCAGAAAATAAAAGGAAGGGACAGATCGTGTGAAAGCCATATTGCACCAAGGAATCAGAAAAGAGTCGGGAAATTTGAGAATGGAAGAAACTTAAAAGATTTGTGTCTGAATGCACAAAGCATTCGAAATAAAATTAATGAGTGAACAGCGCAAATAGAGACAAACTTGTATGATTTGGTGGTGTTTACTGGGACATGGTTGCAAGGAGACAAGGACTGAGGTAATAATGTAAATAGGGGTAATTCATTGGCTGGATGGAACTCGCTAACTGACAGAAGGCAGAGAGTCGGAAGATTACATAGAACATACAGTGCAGAAGGAGGCCATTCGGCCCATCGAGTCTGCACCGACCCACATTAATCCCTCACTTCCACCCTATCCCCGCAACCCAATAACCCCTCCCAACCCTTATGGACACTACGGGCAATTTTTAGCATGGCCAATCCACCTAACCTGCACGTCTTTGGACTGTGGGAGGAAACCGGAGCACCCGGAGGAAACCCACGCAGACACGGGGAGAACGTGCAGACTCCGCACAGACAGTGACCCAGCGGGGAATCGAACCTGGGACCCTGGCGCTGTGAAGCCACAGTGCTATCCACTTGTGCTACCGTGCTGCCCGAAATGGGTCTTTTTGTGGATGACAAGATATAACTGGTGGGGGGGGCCACAGAGTTCAGTCCTTGGGCTCCAACTATTTATAATCTATATTAATGACTTGGACACAGGGTTAGAAGGTTCCATAGCCAAATTTGCAGATGACGCTAAAATAGGTGAGATAGCAAATTGCACTGAGGAAATAATAAATTTACAAATAGATACAGATAGGTTAGGTGAGTGAGTAAAATTTGGCAGATGGAGTTTAACGTGGATAAGTGAGAGGTTATCCATTTTGGTCGCAAAAATGCAAAGGCAACTTAATGTCTAAATGGGGAGAAACTTCAAAGTGCTGTAGTGCAGAGGGATCTGGGTGTGCATGAATATCAGAAAACTAGTATGCAGGTACAGCAGGTAATAAAGAAGGCGAATGGCATCTTGGCCTTTCTAGCTAAAAGAATAATGTATAAAAGTCGGGAGGTGTTGCTGCAACTGGACAAGACATTGGTGAGACCACACCTGGGGTACTGTGTGCAGTTGTGGTCCCCTTATTTGAGGTGGGATGCAGTGGCATTGGAGACAGTTCAGAGGAGGTTCACTAGATTAATTCCAGAGATTAGAGGCCTGTCTTATGAAGAGACATTGAACAGTTTAGGCCCATACTCTCTCGAGTTTAGAAGAATGAAAGGAAATATAATTGAGGTCAATGTTTGAGGGTGAATCAACATCTGGCAGGTGGGAGGCTTTCAAATGTCAGTTGATAGGAATTCATGACCGGCATGTTCCTGTGAGGAGAAGGATAAATATGGCAAGTTTGGGGAACCTTGGACAATAGGGGATATTGTGAGCCTTGTCAAAAAGAAAAGGAGGCATTTGTAAGGACTAGAAGGCTGGGAACAGGAGAAGGCAGTGAGGAATACAAGGAAAGTAGGATGGAACTTAAGCAAGGAGTCAGGACGGCTAAAACGGGTCAGGAAAAGACATTGGCCAGCAGGATTAAGGAAAATCCAAAAGCTTTTTACAATTATATAAAGAACAAGAGAATAGCCAGGGAAAGGGTTGGCCCACTAAAGGACAGGGGAGGGAATCTATATGTGGAACCAGAGGAAATGGGCGAAGTACTAAGTGTGTGCTTTGCATCAATATTCACCAAAGAGAAGGACTTTTTGGATGATGAATCTGGGGAAGAGTGTGTAGATGATCTGGGTCAAATTGAAATCAAAAAGGAGGATGTGTTGGGCGTCTTGAAAAACATTAAGGTAGATAAGTCCTCAGGGCCTGGTGGGATCTAGATGGAATACTGAGGGAGTCAAGGGAGGAAGTTGTTGGGGATTTGAGACAACTCTTTTTATCCTCACTGGTTATAGGTGAGATCCCAGAGGACTGGAGAATAGCTAATGTTGTTCCTTTGTTTTAAAAAGGGTAGCAAGGATAATCCAGGAAATTACACATGAAGCAGAAGCAACAAGAGGGGAAAGGATGGCTACCATAGCGATACATTATAATCTGGAATCAGGAATCATTTTCAAATTAAACAAGGTTTACTCTTGGAGGAGGAAACTTGCAGGACTGTGTGGAAACAGTGGGACTAATTTTTTGGCCCTTTCAGAAAGTTGGCATAGGCATAATGGAACTAAAGCTTATGGAAATGCACAATGGGTGAAATATTTCACGGCAATGCTGCCTGCCACTACAGAGAGATTGCAAGTGACACAAGGGTGTCCAGAAAGCCTTTGACAGAAGGAACCACCTGAAGGACATGCTCCCTCCCTCTCTCACTTTTGGAATAAGAGTCACACGTGTTTTGAGAATGAAGCTCTACTAGAAAACTGCCAGTGAACGAAGGTCTTGCAATAATTACAATATCTTCGACATCTGACCACAGCTAAGAAAACAGACAATCTATATTGGCTACAATGCATGGTAGCACAGTGGTTAACACTGTTGCTTCACAGAACCAGGGGCCTGGGTTCGATTTTCGGCTTGGGTCACTGTCTGTGTGGAGTCTGCACGTTCTCCCAATGTCTGCGTAGGTTTCCTCCGGGTGCTCCAGTTTCCTCCCACAAATCCCGAAAGATGTGCTATTAGGTAATTTGGACATTCTGAATTCTCCCTCTGTGTACCCGAACAGGCGGGAATGTGGTGACTAGGGGCGTTTCACAGAAACTTCATTGCAGTGTTAATGTAAGCCTACTTGTGACAATAAATATTATTATTATATGTGCTTCAAGAATCGTCTTCCCTTATTTCTAATCCATTTGTTTGTGTGTGTGTTTGTGCATGTGTCTGTGCATACACGTGTGTATGTGTGTGTGTATGTGTGTGCCTGTGTGCATGTGCATGTCTGTATATGTGTGCAATGCATGTGTGTGCATGTGCCTGAGCACATATGTGTGTGTATGCATTTTGATGACTGTGGGAATGTTAGATGTATTGTATTTTAGGTATTTGGTGCAGAAAGGGTGAAAAGCCTGGGTTAGAGTGTGTGTGACTGCTGCAGTAATGTTTTAACAAATCCTGCTTTGAAAGGTTGGGAGCCAGGGGTGCAAATAAGGCATTGTAAAAAGCTTGGGCTAAAGCAGGTTTGTTTGGATTAAGGGAGTTCCCTGTGGAGTTAATTTGATTTCAGCTTGGTAAAATGATGTTGTAACTGGGTGGGGCGAAGTTATCAGGCATTGTGCAAAAAAAAAGCAGCCCAATTGAGTTCTCAATCAAGCTATGTGCAGAAGTGTAGCATTTTGCTCTGACTGCCATTTCATTAAAGTTACATCTGTAGACAAATTAGCAGCTTCTTTCCAAGAAGCTCAGAATGTTCGGATTAAATGGTGAGCTGAAACAAATTGAGAAACTGTTTCGAAAGAACTACAGCCAGAGTTTCTGCATGCTTCTGACAGGATTCAGGTCTGTTATTTTAAACAGCATCAAAAGATCTCTCATTCACTAAGAACATCTCTGTAAAACCAGTTATTCCTGAGTGCTAATGGTATTTAACAGTGGATTGAGAGCTGAGATGCTTTCATTGTCATTTGAGTGGGAATAAAGACAACAGTTAAGGGTTAATGTATTCACTGTATTAACTTAGCATTGTTTAAGAGGTAATTGTACACTATTTAGTGATGTGATGTTAAAGGTATTTTAATACTGTGTTATACCACATACCTATTGTTTCATGAAGTATCTCCTGGAGTGAGGTATCCTTTTCTCACATGTACAAAATTAAAATAAAATATTGGGGTTTCTATGCGTACATGTATTTATATGTGTGTTTGTGCATGTGTGCATAAATGTATGTGCCTGTGCTTGTGTGTGTGTTTGCATGTGGATGTGTATGTGTGTGTGCATGTCTGTGTGTGATTATGAGTATGCATATTTTGTGAGTATATGCGTGTGCATGTGTGTGTGCATAGAGTATGTTTGTGTGTAAGTGTATATGTGTGTGCATGTGTATGTGTGTCCTTTCATGCATGCCTGGTGCCCATATATATATATGTATATGTGTGTATGTGGGTGTGTATGTGTGTGTGCATGTGGGTGTATGTTTTTGTGTGTTCATACATGCATCTGTGTGTGTGGGCATGGATGTGTGCATATGCACATACATGTGTGTGGATGTCAATGTGTGAATGTATGTGTGTATATGTGTGCATGCATGTCTGTGTCTATGTACATGTGCGTGCATGTATGTGTGCATGTATGTTTGCATGTGTGCCCATGTGTGTTATTGTATATGTCTGTGCATGTGTGCATCTGTGAGTATGCACATGCATGAATGTGTGCGTGTACATACATGTGCATCTGTGCATGTGCATGTCTGTGTGTTCATGCATGTGCCCGCATACATGTAGATATGTGTGTTGGTGCATATGTGTGTATGTGCTAGTGTGCGTGTGTATTTATGTGTATGCATGCGTCTGTGTGTGTATGTGGCATGCATGTGTGCTCATGTGTGTGCTTGTCTATGTGTGTGCGCACGTGTATATGTGTCTGTACATGTGTAAATGTGTGCATGTATGTGTGCATCTGTATGTGTTTGCGAATATGCATGCGTATGTGTGCATATGCAATGCATGCATGTGTATGTGTGCGTGTCTGTACGTGCAAGACTGTGCATGTTTACAAGTACATGCGGGTGTATGTGTATTTGTGCTTGTGTATGTGTGTGTGTGCGTTCATGCATGTGTGTGTCTGTGCTTGTGTGTGTGTGTCTGAGTGTCTATGTGCATGCGTATTTGAGCATGTGTGTGTTACCGTGAGCCCAAATGATTGAATGAGGGCCGAATGTTTCAGGTTGCTTTTTTATTATTTTTCTTGGGTTTAGTGGTTAATAAATTTGCACTTACTTTGACTGAAGAAAACCTTATTGCCCACAGGTGAAATCATTAAGCTTTTGATTCTGAGTTTGGTAAATGCAAACTCTTGCTGAAAAAACAAGCTTTGACCTTTGTCGTGAACAACTGAAGAGGGGAATAGAACAGAGCCAGATATTAACCTCTTCCCACTCAGCTGGTCATAACACAAGTAATATTCAAACTTTCTCATGAATACCTCAACAGAACTCGCCTCCATCACACTCTCAGGCAGTACATTCCACACGGTAATCACTTGCTTCGAGACAAAGTTCTTTTCCTCATGTTTGCCAATTTCCTTCAATTTCTGCCCCCTGGTTCTTGCCCCGTCACCAAGGGGAACAAATTCTCTCTTTCAACTCTGTCCAGACCCCTCATTGTTTTGAATACTGCCTTCAAATATCCTCCCAGCCTTCAATTCTCCAGGGTAAACAATCCCAAACTCCCCAATTTGCCCACGCAGCTGTAAGTCCTCACCTCTGGAACCATGATGCGAATCTCTTGAAGCGATGTGAAAAAGGAATATGTCAGGATTCCAACGTTATTGACCGGGATTTTAAAATTCCACTCTGACCGTGTGCCAAAAAGCAGGGGTGGACCTTCTTCTCTCCCTCCATATCAAGGGCATCATGCCTGAACAAATCCCACTTCTAACATCCTGTAAAAACTTCAGCGGCACTAAGGCAAGCATTTTTAGTTTTTTAAAGTTGGAGCGCCCGATTCATTTTTTCCAATTAAGGGGCAATTTAGCGTGGCCAATCCACCTACCCTGCACATCTTTGGGTTGTGGGGGCAAATCCCACGCAGACACGGGAGAACGTGCAAACTCCACACGGACAGTGACCCGGGGCAGGGATCGAACCCGGGTCTTCGGCGCTGTGAGGCAGCAGCGCTAACCACTGCGCCACCGTGCCGCTGTCTCGACCAAACATAAGAGGAAGAGGAGGCCATTCGGACTCACGAGTCTGTGCCACCAGTCAGTTAGACCACAGCCGATCCGTGCCGAACCTCCATCCGCTACCTTGCTTCCGTAACCCTCAATACGTTTAGCTGACAGTCTCAATTCTGAAATTTTCAATTAACCTCCCCAGCCTCAATAACATTCTGGAGGTGATAATTCCAATTTCTCAATGGGATTGTCAATAAATGTCATCCTTGCCGGTGACGGTTAGATGCTGAGAACGCATCTGCGAAGCGCCTCAGGGTATCACAGTGCGTTCAGGGCGCTAGTTTAATGTAAGTTGTCGCTGCTGCTGAATTTCAAATGGGTGATAGTGGAAAATAACGACACAGGGTTTGGAATTGCACTTTGTCAAGCAACACTGAGACAGGTGAGAAACAAGCATTTGGGTTTGCATGCTACGTTCCTTGTCAAGATAGGAGCGAATCCTGAGAACTGCTCCTTGTGATAAATTGTGTTCCTGCAGCAGAAACCATTCTCTGCAATTTGAGAGATTCCACCGCCAACCAGATAAGAAGCTCAGCTGTGCGGCACATAGATGACTTGTGTATCGCTGCTTTCGGATTGTCCGGGAAAGGAGAGAGAGAGCGACAATATGAGAGCGTGAATGAAGTGGCTGCAGGAGATTACCTGTGCTTTCTCAATCTTTAACGCAATGGCTACATGGAGTTTGAGCTGATAAACCAGCTGTTTGCAGCAATCATAAATCTGGAATTGTTGCCATGCGTATTGCGGAGGAGGTGGCTCAGTGATATTGTCATTGGACTGGCAAACCAGAGGCCCAAACTAATGTTCTTGGGACCCAGGTTCAAATCCCGCCCCAGATAGTGAAATTTAAGTTCAATAAAAATCTGGAATTAAAAGTCTAATGATGACCAGGAATCGATTGTTGTAAAAACCCATCTGATTCGCTGATGCCCTTTAGGGAAGGAAATCTGCCACCCTTACCTGGTCTGGCCTACATGTGAGTCCAGACCCACAGCTGTGTGGTGTGGTTGACTTAACTGCCTCGTCAAGGGAAATTAGAGATGGGCAATAAATGCTGGCACAGCCCGCAACTCTCACATCCCGTGAACGAATAAAAAACAAACTCCAGATGTAATTCTATTTAAGATACCCCTTTTTGTCTTTTGCAGATTGAGTCTTGGGTAGAACAAACTGTAAATAGCGGTAGGGTTCTTGGCAATGTGGAGGAGCAGAGAGATCTTGGGGTCTATGTTCATAGATCTTTGAAAGTTGCCACTCAAGTGGATAGAGCTGTGAAGAAGGCCTATGGTGTGCTAGCGTTCATTAGCAGAGGGATTGAATTTAAGAGCCGTGAGGTGATGATGCAGCTGTACAAAACCTTGGTAAGGCCACATTTGGAGTACTGTGTACAGTTCTGGTCGCCTCATTTTAGGAAGGATGTGGAAGCTTTGGAAAAGGTGCAAAGGAGATTTACCAGGATGTTGCCTGGAATGGAGAGTAGGTCTTACGAGGAAAGTTTGAGGGTGCTAGGCCTTTTCTCATTAGAACGGAGAAGGATGAGGGGCGACTTGATAGAGGTTTATAAGATGATCAGGGGAATAGAGAGAGTAGACAATCAGAGACTTTTTCCTTGGGTGGAACAAATCATTATAAGGGGACATAAATTTAAGGTGAATGGTGGAAGGTATAGGGGGGGATGTCAGAGGTAGGTTCTTTACCCAGAGAGTAGTGGGGGCATGGAATGCACTGCCTGTGGAAGTAGTTGAGTCAGAAACATTAGGGACCTTCAAGCGGCTATTGGATAGGTACATGGATTACGGTAGAATGCTGGGGTGTAGATTGATTTGTTCTTAATCTCGGATAAAAGTTCGGCACAACATTGTGGGCCGAAGGGCCTGTTCTGTGCTGTATTTTCTATGTTCTAAATAGTTGAGACCCTATGGCATTTCTGCACGGTTGCCCATCGGGTCTGCACCGACCCTCTGAAAGAGCACCCTAACTAGGCCCTATCCCCATTGCCCCAACTAAACCTTTAGGACATGCTGACGCAATGAAAGGTATATAAGCATGCCTTCTTTCTCTCATCGAATCATAAAATGATCCTGCTTCGGGAGACGCCATTCAGCCTGTCTGTGGATGCATTTATTCCCAATAGCAAGTATTAGCAAATAGTTGAGGCCCAATGGCGTTTCTGAAGGAGGAACAGAGAGTTCAATCTTCGCGTCCCAGCCCATATTTATCCTTCTCCCGGTAACACTGACAATCTGGATTGTATGCTCATTTATCTCATTTCTGTTTGCTTGACCTTGCTCTGATTGAATGGCAGGACAGACTAGCTGAGCCAAGTGGCCTAATTCTGCTCCGATGTCTTAATGTCTATGGTCTTATGAGTGGTTAGCTGCCATTGAATGGTGGAGCAGGAGAAAGGGGCGGAGTAGCCTACCCCCAGTTCATATATTTGTATGTTTCCAATATTACAACAGTGACGACACCTTGAACGTAACTCACGAGCTGTGAAGTGTTTACATCGAATCATAGAATCCGTACAGTGCACCAGGAGGCTATCCAGCCCATTGAGTCTGCACCGACCCTCCGAAAGTGCACCCGAACTAGGCCCTATCCCCATTGGCCCAACTAAACCTTTAGGACATGCTGACGCAATGAAAGGTATATAAGCATGCCTTCTTTCTCTCATCGAATCATAAAATGATCCTGCTTAGGGAGACGCCATTCAGCCTGTCTGTGGATGCATTTTTTCCCAATACCCTGTACATTGCATTTTTGTACTGCCAATCAATTAGATCTGTGCCTGAACTCCATTTACCACCCTGGTTCCATAACCCTTAAAATGTTTTGCCAACAATTTTTCAAGCAGTGAATAAAGTTACTCGGCATCTGTCAGCATCCTGGAAATCATAGAATTTACAATCCATATAGAGAGGCCTCACAAGGCAGTATTAGGGCTGGTTTAGCATAGTGGGCTAAACTGATGGCTTGTAATGCAGAACAAGGCCAGTAGCGCGGGTTCAATTCCCATACCGGCCTCCCCGAACAGGCGCCGGAATGTGGTGACTAGGGGCTTTTCACAGTAATTTCATTGAAGCCTACATGTGACAATAAGCTATTATTATAAGCTCTTTTGTGGGGTCATAATAGGCCAGTATATTCGAGGACAGCAGTTGTTGTTTTACATTTGTGATGGCTTCATCCTGCGGAACTGCCGTGATCACCTTTGATGTTTTTTCAGTCACATGTGCAGGGGTGACAATAAAGTAGCCAAACTAATTTAACAGGCCGAAAAATATTTAAACTCTGTTGCATTTTGCTGGATTGACGCCTCCTTGAAGACCTTTAATTTATGCTTCACGGGGTGATTAATACTGCTACCCTAGGCGATCCTTGATGAATATGTTCCATGACACACTGAAAGATGGCACATGCCAATGAGATTCCGAAGGTCAGGTGTGTATATTCATACAGCCCCTGATGGGGGTTAATTATGATGCACTTTATGGATATTTCACCTAGTTTGAGCTGGAGGTAGGCATCGCTCATATCCAGTTTTCTGAAGGTTTGACCATCTGCCAATTTAGCGTACATATCATCTATACACGGCATGGGGCACTGATTCAGTCGTGAGGCTTTGTTGACTGTAAGTTTGTAATCCCTGCAAAGACCGGCTGATTTGTCGGGCTTGAGGATGGGGACCACTGGTGCAGCCCACTCCATGTACTGTGCTGCCCGTATTATCCCAAACCCTTCCAACCACTCAATTTCCATCTACATCTTCGAAAGCAAAGAGTATGGGACTGGCTGAGCCCTGAAATATTTTGGTCGTGTCGGGATCGACATAGATCTTGGTCGGCGCTCCATCTATTTTACCGAGGCCCTTTTGGAATACTTTGGGTTATTTGTTAAATTGAAGAATTAAAACTTCCCAGCCAGTCCAGACGGATTTCTGGAGCAAATCCCTGCCCATGAGACTCGGTCCTGACCCTCGCACGATTTTGAGTGGGAGTCAAGCCAACAGGCTACCGGGGTGGCAGTGGTCCCCATAATCTTCAAAGGTTCTCCTCTGGACGTGGCTGGTCTGGGACTGGTGTCCCTTGGATCTAAGGGCAGGATACCCGTTCGGAGATGCTGGAATGTCTGTTCCCCAATGACGGAAATGGCAGCTTCTGTATCTACCCCCACCTCTGAGGAATGACAATTGACGAGTATCCTTATCGGGGCGACCTTGGTGGTGTCGATGCAGTTTAACTGCATCGTTTCATCCTCTGAGGGCTGGTGCACTTGCAAGGCCAGGTCTTGGCTTTGGCTTCCGGTCTGGGTGGTACGCATACAAAACAAATGGTCCCAGTCCGGGACAATCGGGAGCCGCCAGTCCGGGTCTTAGGTCGATATTTAAGATCCTGCTGGTGAATACCTATTTGACGGGCCTCCGCCTGCTAAACGCAGGGACTCATATTCTTCAAAGCCCACGGGATATCAATCAGCGATTCCCCCATTGTGTATGTGAGGGTGAAAACACTACTCTCTGCAGACATTGACCATTCTGCCTTCTTCATCATCAGAAAACCCAGACAAAAATCTGTCCTGGTCCACCCACGTCGACGCTACCACCAAGAAAGCACAACAGCGCCTATACTTCCTCAGGAAACTAAGGAAATTCGGCATGTCCACATTGACTCTTACCAAATTTTACAGATGCACCATAGAAAGCATCCTATCAGGCTGCATCACAGCCTGGTATGGCAACTGCTCGGCCCAGGACTGCAAGAAACTTCAGAGAGTCGTGAACACCGCCCAGTCCATCACACAAACCTGCCTCCCATCCATTGACTCCATCTACACCTCCCGCTGCCTGGGGAAAGCGGGCAGTCTCATCAAAGATCCCTCCCACCCGGCTTACTCACTCTTCCAACTTCTTCCATCGGGCAGGAGATACAGAAGTCTGAGAACACGCACGAACAGACTCAAAAACAGCTTCTTCCCCACTGTCACCAGACTCCTAAATGACCCTCTTATGGACTGACTTCATTAACACTACACCCTGTATGCTTCATCCGATGCCAGTGCTTATGTAGTTACATTGTATATGTTGTGTTGCCCTATTATGCATTTTTTTAAATTCCCTTTTTTTCTCATGTACTTAATGATCTGTTGAGCTGCTCGCAGAAAAATACTTTTCACTGTACCTCAGTACACGTGACAATAAACAAACCCAATCCAATCCAATCCAGTTTTACCTTTGTGAATTTGTTTGTCACTCTTCCATGGTATGTGGGTGTTGCAGACTAGGCCAGCATTTTGATTGACAATAGCTAATTGTCTTGGAGAAGGTAGTGGTGATCTGCCTTCTCTAACTGCTGCAGTCCATGTGGTGTAGAGGCACCCACAGTGCTGTTAGGGAGGGTGCTCCAGATTTAACCCAGTGACAGTGAAGGAATGGCGATACATTTCCCAGTAAGGATGATGTGTGACTTGGAGGGGAACTAGCAGGTGGTGGTATTCCCATGTGTCTACTGCCCTTCTGTGAATTCCCAGCCTCTGACCTGCTCATGTAGCCACAATATTCATATAGCTAGTCCCGTTTAGGCTCTGTTCACCCTTAGATTGTTGATAGTCATGGATTCAGCGATGGGGATGTCATTGAATGCCAATGGAAGACGGTTGGATTCTCTCTTGTTGGAGATGGTCACTGTCTGGTACTTGTGTTGCTCAAAGATTACTTGCCACATGTCAACCCAAACCTGAATATTGTCTAAATCTTGCTATATTTGGACATGAACCTCTGCAGTATCTGAGGAGCCGTGAATGGCGCTGAATATAGAACATAGAACAAACAGTGCAGAAGGAGGCCATTCAGCCCATCGAATCTGCACCGACCCACTTAAGCCCTTACTTCTACCCTATCCCCATATCCCTGTAACCCAGTATCCCCTCCTAACCTTTTTGGACACTAAGGGCAATTTATCATGGCCAATCCACCTAATCTGCACGTCTTTGGATTGTGGGAGGAAACCGGAGCACCCGGAGGAAACCCACGCACACACGGGGAGAACGTGCAGACTCCGCACAGACAGTGGCCCAGCAGGGAATCGAACCTGGGACCCTGGCGCTGTGAAGGCACAGTGCTATCCACTTGTGCTACCGTGCTGCCCTAACAATTGTGCAGATGATTGAACATTGTGCAATCATCAGAAAATTCCTCACTTCCAACCTTATAATGGAGAGAAGGTCATTGATGAAGCTGCCGGAGATGATTGGGCCGAGGACACTACCCTGAGGAACTCCTGCAGTGATGCCTTGGGACTGAAATGATTGACTTCCAGCCACTACAACCATCTTCCTTTGTATCAGGTATGACTACAACCAGTGCAGGGTTCCCCCCCTGTTTTCCATTGAGTCCAGTTTTGCTAGCGCTCCTTACCCTTGGTTACACGTGGCCTTGATTGAAGCGCAGTTCCTCTCGCCGCACCTCTGGAGTTCAGCTCTTGTGTCCGTGTTTGAACCAAGGCTGTAATAATGGCAAGAGAGGCGTGACACTGGCGAACCCGAAATGAGAAGTTGTGAGCAGATTATTGCTGTGTAAGTGTCGCTGGATAACACTGTTAATGACCTATCTCATTGCTTTACTGATAATCGAGGGTAAACTGATCGGTGCGGTAATTGGCTGGGTTGGATTTGTCATGTATTTTGTGCAGAGGACTCACCTGGGCAATTTTCCACATTGCTGGGTAGATGCCAGTGTTGTAACTGCATTGGAACAGCTTGGCAACACGCTCTGGAGCACAAGTCTTCAGTACTATTGCTGGAATATTGTCAGGGCCCATAGCCTTTGCAGTATCCAGTGCCTTCAGCCGTTTCGAGAGATCGCGTGGCTCGAACTGGCAGAACATTGAGATCTGTGATGCTGGGGACCTCCAGAGGAAACCAAGATGGATCACCCACTCGGCACTTCTGGCTGAAGATGGTTTGCAAATCTTTCAGCCTTATCTTTTGCACTGAAGTGTTGGACTCCTCCATCATTGATATCTGTGGACCCTCCTCCTCCAGTGAGTTGTTTAATCGTCCACCACCATTCACGACTGGATGTTGCAGGATTGCAGAGCATATATCTGACCCATTGCTTGTGGGATTGCTTAGATTTTTCAATTGCATGCTGCTTCTTCTGTTTGGCATGCAAGCAGTCTTGCTCTGTAGCTTCAGCTGGTTGACATCTCATTTTTAGGTATATCTGGTGTCGCTTCTGGCAATCCCTGCTGCATTCTTCATTGAACCAGGATTCACCGCTGTCTTGACATTAATGGTACATTGAGAGATATACTGGTCCATGACGTTACTGAATGTGGTTGGGACTAATTCTGCTGCTTCTGATGGCCCACAGAGCCTCAAGGAGTCCCAGTTTTGATTTGCAAGATCTGTTCAAAATCCATCCCATTCAACACGGTGGTTGGGTCGCACAACACGCTGAAGGGTATCCTCAGTGTGAAGACGCAACTTCATCTCCAGAAGGACTGTTCAGTGGCCACTCCTACCAATACTGTCATGGACAGATGCATCTGCAATATGTAACTGGTCAGAATGAGGTCAATTATGTTTTTCCCTCCTGTTGGCTCGCTCACCACCTGTGCAGACCCAATCTTGCAGTTATACCCTTTAAGACCTGGCCAGCCTGGTCTGTGGTGGTGTGACCAATCCACTACTGGCGATGGACATCGAAGTCACAACCCTGACAGAGTACCCTGGCCATGCTCAATCCTTCCTCCAAGTGGCGTTCAACATGGAGGAGTACTGATTAATCAACTGAGAGAGGGCGTTAGGTGGTAGCCAGTAGAAGTTTAATTGCCAGAGTTTTACCTGATGCCATAAGACTTCATGGATTCAGAGTCTTTGTGAATTTCACTTGTAATATTGAAAAGGGATCACCAGGTTTCAGGGTCAGTGGTCAAATGGCTGTGTTGCAAAGGTGATGTTAACCAACAAGTTATGCAGCCAACAATAATAATAATCTTTATTATTGTCACAAGTAGGCTTACATTAACACTGCAATGAAGTTACTGTGAAAAGCCCCTAGTCACCACATTCCGGCACCTGTTCGGGTACACTGAGGGAGAATTCAGAATGTCCAATTCACCTAACAGCACGTCTTTCAGGACTTGTGGAGGAAACTGGAGCACCCGGAGGAAACCCACGCAGACACGGGGAGAACGTGCAGACTCCGCACAGACAGTGACCCAAGCCAGAATCAAACCTGGGTCCTGGAGATGTGAAGCAACGGTGCTAACCACTGTGTGACCATGCCGCCTAAGGTAAGACTTCTCACAAACAGGACACCACAAAATAAAACCCAATGATTGTCCTTCAAATGTAATCATCTTACAGACAGATAAATCAAGACAGGACATGCACATAGGTTTAATCTAGGAGCTGAAATATTATAAACCTCAAAAGTAAAACCACTTTATTGTTTTTAAAACCTGTAGATGTTTGATCATAATTGATAAATTTGACACTCCACAAGTCTCTGGCTGAAACACAGGCTAGAACAAAGGTCATTGAATTTGACAGGCTGTGGAGTTGAAGAACCAGTCATTTCTAACCAAGCTGTTCCAGTACAGCTGTAATACCCGGCAAGAGGAACATAGCCCAGGTCTGTCTTGTCCACAACAATCAGGACAATTACCACTCCATCAATCTACTCTCAATAACCAGCGAAGGGACAGGAGGTGTCATCCACAGTGCTGTCACGGAGCCTGTGCACAGCAAGCACCCATTTACAGACCCTAGGCTTGGGTTTCGACAGGATTACTCCACTCCTGAACTCATTGCAGACTGAGCTCAAACATGGACAAAAGAGTTGAATTACAGAGGTAAAACATTAATGACTGCTCTTGACATTAAGGCAGCATTTGACGGGTGCAGCATGAATAATTAAGAAGGCCAAGTAAACTTGAAGTCAATGAGAATCAGGGGAAAACTCCCCGCTGGTTGGAACCACATCTGGCACAAAAGAAGATGGTTGTGGTTGTTGGAATTCACTCATCTCAGTCCCGGGAGGTCACTGTGGAGGTTCCTCAGGGGAGTGACCGAGGCCCAACCGCCTTCAGGTACTTCATCACTGACCTTTATTCCATCAGAAGGTCAGAAGTGGGGATGTTTGCCGATATTTCCACACTGGTCAGCATCATTCACAAGTCTTCAGACGCAGAAGCAGTCCATGGCGGCCCACAACAAGCGAGGCCTGGACAATTCTGGCCTGGGCTAATAAGTGGTAATTAGCCACACAGGTTCCAGGCAAATGTCATCTTCTACGAGAGACAATCTAAACATTTGGAAAGGTGATTCTCTCCGGAGAGAATCGCCCTTCCCGATTTTCCTCATCCCTCGCCGACAAATTCACGAGATCTTCACCCTCGCTATGTGACTTCACGTCTGCGAGGTTTACAACAGCCTTCTAAAAACGGGAATCAGTCGAGGATTCCTCCGGGGACCAAAGGTGGGCACAGCCCCTGGGGGAGAGAGAGACATGCCCAGGCAGTGCCCTGGCACTGTTCCTTGGCACTGACCCCTCGCACAGGTTACCTCTTCCAGGTTTCCTGATTCCCGCGAGATTTTGTGCCGGGGTCGCCCTTCTCTCTGATGGCGAACGCTGGAGAAAAAGCACCCCAGACTGAATGGATGATGACAATGGTAACATCTGGTGCACCAATGGCACATCTGAAGATGCTCAAGACACTGAAATGTCAGTGGTTCAGAGATATGTGTAAGTCTATATCGTTAGGTCTGTAGCTTGCATTTGACACATTTACAGAGTCTCCACTCACAGAGGAAAATTTGGGGGGGGGGTGCAGGTCTGTGATGAGCTGCCAACATGAAATGGGCCACCAGAGGCAGTGTCCAGGGTTCTGGCCCTGAAGCTGCACTGCTACAAGGTGGAAGGAAGCCCAACTCTATCTCCACGGGGCTACAAAGGGCTTGCAGTATACGCTCAGCTTGCCGCCGATATCCGCATGCCAATAATCAATAACGGGAAGAAAACCGAGAGGTCCCATGATTGATTATTTTTCCCCATAAACTTTCAGATTTCAAAAGGGAGGAAAGAGCTTCAGGGGTCAGAGAAGAGTTTTTTCCAATATATAAAAGGTAAGAGAGAGGCAAAATTAGACATTAGACCACTGGAAAATGTAGAAGTAATAATAGGAAACAAAGAAATGGCAGAGGAACTGAATAGTTACTTTGCATCAGTCTTCACGGTGGAAGACAACATAGGGATGCCAGAGCTCCAGGAGAATCAAGGGACACAGGTGAGTGCAATGACCATCACTCAGGAGAAGGTTCTGGGGAAACTGAAAGGTCTGAAGGTGGATAAATCCCCTGGACCAGATGGACTGCACCCCACAGTTCTGAAGGGGATATCTGAGGAGATTTTGGAGGCAGAGGTGATGATCTTTCAGGAATCACTGGAGGCAGGAAGGGTCCCAGAGGACTGGAAGGTGGCTAATGTAACACCGTTGTTTTGGAAGGGAGGGAGGCAGAAGATGGGAAATTATAGGCCGGTTAGCCTGACTTCGGTCATTGGTAAGATTTTAGAGTCCATTATTAAAGATGAGATAGTGGAGTACTTGGAGGTGCATGATAAAATAGGACTGAGTCAGCACGGCTTTGTCAAGGGGAAGCCATGTCTGACAAACCTGTTCGAGTGCTTTGAGGAGGTAACAAGGAAGTTAGACAAAAGAGAACCAGTGGACGTAATTTATTTAGATTTCCTGAAGGCCTTTGACAAGGTTCCGCATAGGAGACTGTTAAATAAGTTAAGAGCCCATGGTGTTAAGGGTAAGATCCTGGCATGGATAGAGGATTGGCTGACTGGCAGAGGACAGAGTGGGGATAAAGGGGTATTTTTCAGGCTGGCAGCCGGTGACTAGTGGCGTGCCTCAAGGGTCGGTGCTGGGACCACAACCTTTCAAAGTATACATTAACAATTTGGAAGAAAGAACTGAAGGCACTGTTGCTAAGTTTTCAGATGATACAAAGATCTGTAGAGGTTCCGGTAGTATTGAGGAAGCAAGGGGGCTGCAGAAGGGTTTGGACAGTCTAGGAGAGTGGGCAAAGAAGTGCCAGGTGGAATACAATGTGGAAAAGTGTGAGGTTATGCACTTTGGAAGGAGTAATGGAGGCATAGACTATTTTCTGAATGGGGAAATGCTTAGGAAATCAGAAGCACAAAGTGACTTGGGAGTCCGTGTTCACGATTCTCTTAAGGTTAACATGCAGGTTTTTTTTGTATAATCTTTATTGTCACAAGTAGGCTTACATTGACACTGCAATGAAGTTACTGTGAAAAGCCCCTAGATGCCACATTCAGGCGCCTGTTGGGATACATAGAGGGAGAATTCAGAATGTCCAATTCACCTAACAGCACGTCTTTCAGTACTTGTGGGAGGAAACCGGAGCACCCGGAGGAAACCCACGCAGACACGGGGAGAACGTGCAGACTCCGCACAGACAGTGACCCAAGCCGGGAATCGAACCTGGGACCCTGGCGCAGTGAAGCAACAGTGCTAACCACTATGTTACCGTGCTACATTCAGTCGGCAGTTAGGAAGGCAAATGCAATGTTAGGATTCATATTGAGGGGGCTAGAATACAAGATCAGGGATGTACTTCTGAGGCTGTATAAGGCTCTAGCCAGACCCCATTTGGAGTATTGTGAGCAGTTTTGGGCCCCGTATCTAAGGAAGGATGTGCTGGCCTTGGAAAGGGTCCCGAGGAGGTTCACAAGAATGATTCCTGGAATGAAGAGCTTGTGGTACGTGGACCGGTTTAGGACTCTGGGTCTGTGCTCGTTGGAGTTTAGAAGGAAGAGGGGGGAACTGATGTGACCATCAATTCACTCGAACACACGTGGGAGAAGTAAACCGTGGTTTTAATCAGCTTAGACCTGAGCCTGCCTGTGACCGGTACAACACTGAAGGCGGCCCAGCAGGTCAGCAGCTCTTATACGTCCTGTAAAGGCGGTGGAGCCATGGGCGGAGCCCGTACATGCCCCAACATATCCCCTGTGGGTGAAGCCACACAATGGCCCCTTGGTAGAGCCCACAGGGTTAATAACATAACACAGTGCACTGGTGAATTATCAGTAATTATACATTCACCACAGGAACCTTATTGAAACTTGCAGGATACTGTGAGACCTGGAAAAGTGCATTTGGAGAGGATGTTTCTACTAGTAGGAAAAACTAGAACTAGAGGGCACAATCTCAGACTAAAGGGACGATCCTTTAAAACAGAGATGAGGAGGAATTTCTTCAGCCAGAGGGTGGTGAATCTGTGGAACTCTTTGCCGCAGAAGGCTGTGGAGGCCAATTCACTGAGTGTCTTTAAGACAGAGATAGATAGATTCTTGGTTAATAAGGGGATCAGGGGTTATGGGGAGAAGGCAGGAGAATGGGGATGAGAAAATATCAACCATGATTGAATGGAGGAGCAGACTCGATGGGCCGAGTGGCCTAATTCTGCTCCTATGTCTTATGGTTTTATGGTTGCAGGATCCTGTACAAGAATTAATTAAAATAGCAGACGTTTTGGACGCATTGATTAATGCAGCAAAGGGGTAGATTGGGCCGAGTATGTGGAACCTAGGTGTGAAGTTGAAAGCAGCAATTACTGAATTGTACAATAATATAAGGAAAGGGATGAAAATGCTGCAGCAGAAGTCGGGAGGTAGGAGGCTGGAAGTGAAATAATTAATGAGGATAATGCATATTTATTTTTAATCATATTAAAGGTGTTGAAATAATCTCATGTATGCACCATGGCTCAAGACTTGCACAAACTTGGTTTATGCTGAGGTATTTGAAAAATATTAATTTAGAGTACCGAATTCATTTTTCCAATTAATGGGCAATTTAGCGTGGCCAACCCACCTACCCTGCACATCTTTGGGTTGTAGGAGTGAGACCCACGCGGACACTGGGAGAATGTGCAAACTCCACACGGACAGTGACCCGGGACCGGGATCGAACCTGGGGCCTCGGCGCCGTGAGACAGCCGCGCTAACCACTGCGCCGCCAAGCCGCCCCATGCCGAGCTATTTCTACCAAGGTTCTTGTCATGAACTCTGACTAGGTCGGCACACTATCGTTCCCTCACGGTGCTGTGGATGGCTGATGATTGCATCTCATCATTTTACACCTTCCCAGGAGATCATCGTCAAATACTCCACCAGCCTTCATGATGGAAAAATAGAGACCGCTTTGCAAAAGTCAAGTAATGGCAATGATCACACTTACCCTGGTAAACGTCCTAAAATTGATTTCTGAATTGCTCAGCAATGACACTCGAGTGTAGAGCCAATGCTGAGGGGGTCACTAGCGCACTTAGCAATTGTGTTTTGCAAGGTTTCCTTCAGCAGCCCCACTTCTCATCAGTCCTTTCCAATTGATAACCATCAATGAGGCTTCCTCTTGACATCACATGCAAGTTTCTGTTTAACTAACCAAATGGAGCACCTCACCATCTCGCAATATAAATGTCGGCCGTGTCTCAGCTGCCAGCATTATCGCGCCTGAGCCAGGAGTGGGATGGTAGAATTCTTCCATCAGGCAGGAGATACAAAAGTCTGAGAACACGCACTAACCAATTCAAAAACAGCCTCTCTCCCACTGTTACCAGACTCCTGAATGACCCTCTTATGGACTGATCTGATCTCTCCACACATCTTCTCTACTGAGTAGTACTACACACCTGTATGCTTCACCCAATGCCTGTGTCTATGTATTTACATTGTGCATTTATGTATGTCCGATGTTTTTTTGATGTATGGAATGCTCTGACTGGACTGCATGCAGAAAAATACTTTTCACTGCACCTTGGTATATTTGACAATAAAACAAATCCAAATGTGTTTTCGTGTTGTGAAAATTCCACCAGAGACACTGCATGGTCAAAGACAAAGGCAGCTGTTTGTGATTCCTAATTCCAATGTTATAATATTCACATCATCCATGCAGAGTAGAATTGTCTTGAAGACATCAGCTCCAATGTTCCAATACTTCATAGTGAAGGTGAGGGCCAAGCAATGGTACCTAAGCAGAGCTCCTTCTGTTTGATGGTTGGATGTTAGAGAGAGGCACAGGCTGCTGCCTGGAGTTACTGTTTTATTTGGAGGTCACACAGCGACTGACAATAAGATCCAACAGATTATTAATTACAAAAATTCAGACAGCTCAAGTCTCAGTCTGTGACGGTGTGGTTTTGGATTGACTAACGAGGTCCATGGTTTGGAACCAATTATGTTTTGGAGCAGGTAATAGTTGGGCCATTGACACCACATTGGATAGCTGCCTCTGTTCCTAGAGACACAATGGGCAGGATTCCCTGTCCCACGATGGCCGAAGTGCATTTTCCGATGGGACGGAGAATCAGGTGGAAATGCGGGATTGGCATCGGCGCCGATCCAAACGCAATGCTCCAACTCAATGCTGGTGCCAGGTTCAAGTGGGAAGATGCATCCACTTAGTGGGCCCTACACCAGTGTCTTCAGTCCTCCATGATTCTCTGGGCTGGGAATCACGAGGGTGTGGATCACTTCTGGTATTTACCTGGGAGTGGCCTTGAAGTGGAGGACCTTGCAGTGAGCCAAAGGGGTACCCCTGAGGGGGTTTGCTCCCAAGGTCTATTTGAGTGATTGGAAGCAGGTGCTTGGAATGTACGTACCTTTACTTCTCTTTGATATGGTCACTGTTTGTATACATTGGGGTTTCACCACTTAGAGTCACTAATCCATGAAGGGAGATGAATGAATCAAGGCTGCAGCTGGTTTATGGAAGCTGTCAATCACTGCACACTACTAGAAAGTTATGAATGGCTTGCAGCTAATGGATCTAAGAGTGCAGGATGCAGGTCACAGCTGTTCTCATTTGAGTAATGGACATGTGGATCTTCCAGGTAAGTCTTACAGCTGTAAGTTTTCCACTGCCCCTGTCTTTTCTTGAGGGGGGGGGGAACGGTTGGGGGGGGGAGGTCTGCGGGAGGGGTCCCTTTAGTCAGGGGGTCCCTATAGGTGATCCCTTTAGTTAGAGGCTCCCTGGGGCCCCCTCCTGATTTCAGGTGTCCCTGGATGCGGGTCTCCCTATTGCAGGTGTCCCTGGGAGGGTCTTGTTAGAGGTCCCAGGGGAGGAGGTTGGGTCACTCTCCGTACTTGGGCAGGGGGAGGCTCCCAGGCAATCTGGGATGAGGGCCAGCTTTGCAGTGCGATGGGGGTTAGGTTCTGGGCTGGTTTGTGTTGGGGGGCTGGCTGACTAGCCACAGAACTTCGTTATCGGGCCACCTGCTCAAAATGGCGGCCCGATGGTGGGATTCCCTCGGAAATCCATTGTATTCCACGCCATGCATAACCTTGCATGGCAAAGGACATGGAATTGTATCTCAATTTGTACTCCCAATGGGATCGTAAATCGGTTGCAATTCTCCTCTGGCGGGAGAGCATAGTCTCCCAAACAGAAAATTCATCCCCAGTTCTCTGGTGGGACTTTTCCCTGACGTGAAATGCAGACTTTCCCTGTTGTAAATTCTGTGTAATTCTATTCCGACTGTTGATTCAACTTTATGTGAGAAAATCTATGCCCAAAGCTCGACGAGCAAGCTGCTAATAGCTTTCTTACACGAAGAGAAAAACAAATACATCTTAATGACTATCAGTGAGAAAAAGAAACCAGAAACCAGGAAGTAAATGGGGTGGGAATTCCTCCAGAATTTACTGTGTTCTGGGAACTATTAAAAGCCAATCAGTATCCATTGTATGCTCATTATTCGGTGTCGCAACATAACAAATGTTCTTGTCAAGAATTCCTCTGTTCTGTATTTTGAGAAAAATTGGGAAATATTTTTGTCATAATATACACCAGTATATCATGATGCAGACACACACACTGATGGACACACAGCAAGACCAATCAACACACACAACACCGCAGCCATTCACCAGTTAGAGCACACTCACTATATAAACAGAGGGCAATAGAGTTCCCGTTCATTCGGGATACAGCCTCCTACAAGGACAGAGCTTACAGCTTACAGCACAGATCTTCACCATGTGCTGAGTGCATAGACTGATTAGGACAGGCATTGGTCTTTAGTTTAATCTAACATTGTGCTAACCCACAGTGAAAGTATGTTCAACAGTTTCTAACTTAATAAAATAGGGTTGTACTATTTAAGTGTGGGTGGCCTGTATGTGTTCCACGGATCCAGAGCACCCAGCACATCATGGTACCAGGAGTTGAGGGATGTTAGAACTTCTTAGACCTACCTTCAAGTGATCTGCCTTCCACCAGCATACAGTCATCCTGCAAAATGGACATCGTCCACCCGCCGCCGCCGTTCCGCATCACCGGTAACCTGGGGGCCAACTGGAAGACATTCAAACAATGCTTCCAGCTCTACCTTGAAGCCACAGACTGGGAAGATGCCTCGGACACCAGGAAGATCGCTCTCTTCCTATCCACGGCCGGGGAACATGCCATCCACATTTTCAATTCTCTCATCTTTGCTGATAATGAAGATAAATTAAAATTCAAGACGGTCCTCCTCAAGTTTGACACTCACTGCAGCGTAGAGGTGAATGAGAGTTTTGAGCGCAATGTATTCCAACAGCGTTTGCAGGGTAAGGATGAACCTTTCCAGTCCTTTCTCACCCGCCTCCGCATCCTTGCGCAGTCCTGTAATTACGGGCCCACCTCCGACTCCATGATACGCGACCAGATCGTTTTTGGTGTTCAGTCGGACCCCCTACACCAGCAGCACCTCAAGGAAAAGCAGCTCACCCTAGCGACCGCCATCGAGACCTGCGTGATACACGAACACGCCACTAGTCGGTATTCCCACATCCAAGCGGCTGAAACGGCGCGGCAAGGTCCCCACAAGGCAGAACGGGTCCAGGCAATCGAGCAACTCCAGGGCCTCAGCCTGGCTGAGGGCGGCCATTTTGCGCGCTTTTCGCGTACTCCCGCGCTTGTGCGCACCGAACAAGGGGACGGCGACGTCGACGAACGTACTGCGCAAGCGAGCACCACGTACAACCGCACCACACATGCGTGGTGGCGCAGCGAACATACTGACGCTACAACGTGCGGCAACTGTGGCTCCGCCCACTTAAAGCATGAGCCCTGCCAAATCCAGACGATGTCTGCGATGTGGCAAACTTGGCCACTATGCTGCTTTATGCAGATCAGCTCAGCCTGCCAACTCTTGTCGCTCCAGCCAGCCTCGCAGGAATGTCCGGGCCATTCAACCCACGGTCACCGAGTCCGATGCGGACCTACTACCCGATATTGACACCGAGGATCCAAAGGCGTCTTTTCAAGTCGGTATCGTTACAAAAAACAGGGTGCCCCGAAGCAAAGAATCCAGCCTCTATTGGTATACAGCATCGATCCGGACGATGAGTGGTGTGCCACCCTTACGGTCAACCGGTCCCAAATACGATTCCGCCTGGACACCGGTGCCTCCGCCAATCTCAGTGCTCGGTCTGACCTCCAAAGCCTTTGTGTCAAACCAGCCATCCTCCCATCAGCCTGCCAGCTATTAGATTATAATGGCAATGCCATTGCTGCCAGCGGCTCATGCCAACTTGAAATGACGCACAGATCACTCAAAGCCATCCTTCCCCTTGAAATCGTGAGCTCCTCGAAAGCCTCCCTGCTCGGCGCGCAGGCATGCAAGCTGTTGAGCCTAGTTCAGAGAGTTCACTCTCTCCCTCCTGCTGACACGTCTGCCTTCCAGGACACCGACTTCAGGGCGCAGCTCGACGCCATTATCAACCAGTACCACGACGTCTTCGAGGGCATGGGCACGCTCCCATACACCTCCAAGATTTTATTAAAACCGGCACCTTGCAGGGTCCCAGCACCCCTTAAGGACCACCTCAAGCAGCAGCTGCAGGACCTCCAGAACCAAGGAGAGATTTCTAAAGTCATGGAACCGACCGACTGGGTCAGTTCCATGGTATGTGTAAAAGAGCCTTCCGGCGAATTGAGAATTTGCATTGATCCCAAGGATCTAAATCGCAATATCATGAGAGAGCACTATCCAATTCCCAAGCGCGAAGAGCTCACATGTGAGATGGCTCGCGCCAAGATCTTTACCAAACTCAACGCCTCAAAAGGATTCTGGCAAATCCAGCTCGATAAATCCAGCAGGAAACTCTGCACATTTAACACTCACTTTGGCAGATATTAGAACATAAGAACTAGGAGCAGGAGTAGGCCATCTGACACCTCGAGCCTGCTCCACCATTCAATGAGATCATGGCTGATCTTTTGTGGACTCAGCTCCACTTTCCGGCCCGAACACCATAATCCTTAATCCCTTTATTCTTCAAAAAACTATCTATCTTTATCTTAAAAACATTTAATGAAGGAGCCTCTACTGCTTCACTGGGCAAGGAATTCCATAGATTCACAACCCTTTGGGTGAAGAGGTTCCTCCTAAACTCAGTCCTAAATCTACTTCCCCTTATTTTGAGGCTCTGCCCCCTAGTTCTGCTTTCACCCGCCAGTGGAAACAACCTGACTGCATCTATCCTATCTATTCCCTTCATAATCTTATATGTTTCTGTAAGATCCCCCCTCATCCTTCTAAATTTCAACGAGTACAGTCCCAGTCTACTCAACCTCTCTTCGTAATCCAACCCCTTCATCTCTGGGATTAACCTAGTGAATCTCCTCTGCACACCCTCCAGTGCCAGTACGTCCTTTCTCAAGTAAGGAGACCAAAACTGAACACAATACTCCAGGTGTGGCCTCACTAACACCTTATACAATTGCAGCATAACCTCCCTAGTCTTAAACTCCATCCCTCTAGCAATGAAGGACAAAATTCCATTTGCCTTCTTAATCACCTGTTGCACCTGTAAACCAACTTTTTGCGACTCATGCACTAGCACACCCAGGTCTCTCTGCACAGCAGCATGTTTTAATATTTTATCATTTAAATAATAATCCCTTTTTCTGTTATTCCTACCAAAATGGATAATCTCACATTTGTCAACATTGTATTCCATCTGCCAGACCCTAGCCCATTCACTTAGCCTATCCAAGTCCCTCTGCAGATTTCCAGTATCCTCTGCACTTTTTGCTTTACCACTTATCTTAGTGTCGTCTACAAACTTGGACACATTGCCCTTGGTCCCCAACTCCAAATCATCTATGTAAATTGTGAACAGTTGTGGGCCCAACACTGATCCCTGAGGGACACCACTAGCTACTGATTGCCAACCAGAGAAACACCCATTAATCCCCACTCTTTGCTTTCTATTAATTAACCAATCCTCTATCCATGCGACTACTTTCCCCTTAATGCCATACGTCTTTATCTTATGCAGTAACCTTTTGTGTGGCACCTTGTCAAAGGCTTTCTGGAAATCCAGATATACCACATCCATTGGCTCCCCGTTATCTACCGCACTGTTAATGTCCTCAAAAAATTCCACTAAATTAGTTAGGCATGGCCTGCCCTTTATGAACCCATGATGCGTCTGCCCAATGGGGCAATTTCCATCCACATGCCTCGCTATTTCTTCCTTGATGATAGATTCCAGAATCTTCCCTACTACCGAAGTTAAGCTCACTGGCCTATAATTACCCGCTTTCTGCCTACCTCCTTTTTTAAACAGTGGTGTCTCGTTTGCTAATTTCCAATCCGCCGGGACCACCCCAGAGTCGAGTGAATTTTGATCAATTATCACTAGTGCATTTGCAATTTCCCTAGCCATCTCTTTTAGCACTCTGTGATGCATTCCATCAGGTCCAGGAGACTTGTCTACCTTTAGCCCCATTAGCTAGCCCATCACTAACTCCTTGGTGATAACAATCCTCTCAAGGTCCTCAACTGTCATAGCCTCATTTCCATCAGTCACTGGCATGTTATTTGTGTCTTCCACTGTGAAGACCGACCCAAAAAACCTGTTCAGTTCCTCAGCCATTTCCTCATCTCCCATTATTAAATCTCCCTTCTCATCCTCTAAAGGACCAATATTTAACTTAGCCACTCTTTTTTGTTTTATATATTGTTACAACAGGATGCCGTTTGGGATCATCTCTGCATCAGAAGTGTTCCAGAGGATTATGGAACAAATGATGGAAGGTATTGAAGGTGTTCGCGTCTATGTCGATGACATAATCGTTTGGTCCACCACCCCGCAGGAGCATGTTAGTCGCCTCCAGCGCATATTCAGACGTATACATGAGCATGGCCTCCGCCTCAACAGGGCCAAATGCTCTTTTGGTCAGACGGAACTCAAGTTCCTCGGGGACCACATCTCCCAATTCGGTGTGCAGCCGGATGTGGACAAGGTAGCTGCTGTCACAGCTATGAAAACACCAGAGGACAAGAAGGCGGTACTCCGATTTCTGGGCATGGTCAATGTTTTAGGGAAATTCATCCCTAACCTCGCCTCTCATACCACGGCTCTCAGGAACCTGGTCAGGAAGACGACAGACTTCCAACGGCTCCCTGCCCACGAGCGCGAATGGAGAGAACTCAAGACAAAACTGACCATGGCCCCGGTCTTAGCTTTCTTTGATCCAGCAAAGGAGACCAAAATTCTGACCGATGCCAGTCAATCCGGCATTGGGGCAGTGCTCCTTCAACGTGATGAGGCCTCATCATGGGCCCCCGTTGCATATGCGTCACGTGCGATGACCCCCACGGAGCAGCGCTACGAGCAGATAGAAAAGGAGTGCCTGGGCCTTCTGACCGGTGTGGTTAAGTTTCACGATTATGTCTACCGGACTTCCTCAATTCACCGTCGAGACCGACCATCGCCCGCTGGTCAATATAATACAGAAAGACTTGAACGACATGACGCCTCGCCTCCAGCGTATTCTTCTCAAGCTCCGGCGATATGACTTCCAGTTGGTATACACCCCAGGCAAGGACCACATCATTGCTGACGCTCTCTCCAGGTCAGTCAACACTCCATGTGACCCAGTGGGATTTGTCTGCCAGGTTGACGCCCATGTGGCATTCGCGGCCTCCAATCTACCTGCCTCGGATGAACGCTTCGTCCAAATTCGCCGCGAGACAGCGGCTGACCCCTTGCTACAGCGTGGCATGCGCCACCTAACGGACGGGTGGCTCAAGGGCCAATGCCCTCAATTCTATAATGTCAGAGGTGATCTGGCGGTAGTAGACGGGGTTCTTCTAAAACGTGACCGCATTGTCATCTTGCATAGCATGCGCCAGCTTGTCCTGGACAACTACACGAGGGCCACCTTGGCGTGGAAAAGTGCCGCCGACGGGCCCGAGAGGCAGTGTACTGGCCCGGCATTAATGAGGACATAGCCAACACAGTGCTCAACTGCGCCACTTGTCAGCGCTTCCAGCCGGCCCAACCACACGAGACCCTGCAGCCCCATGAGTTGGTCACATCACCATGGACCAAGGTGGGCATCGACCTGTTCCACACGTTGGGTAGAGACTATGTCCTGATCGTGGACTACTTTTTGAATTACCCGGAGGTGATACGGTTGCACGACCTCACCTCGTCTGCAGTCATTCGTGCTTGTAAAGAAACCTTTGCTCGACACGGCATCCCGCTCACGGTTATGTCGGACAATGGCCCCAGTTCGCCAGCCAGGAATGGTTCAACTTTGCCAGGCGGTACAATTTTGCCCATGTGACATCCAGTCCCCTGTACCCCCAATCCAACGGCAAAGCAGAGAAAGGAATACATATCGTCAAACGGCTCCTATGCAAGGCTGCCGATTCTGGGTCCGATTTCTAACTTGCCTTGCTGGCCTATCGCTCTGCCCCACTGTCCACTGGCCTGTTGCCAGCCCAGTTACTCATGGGTCGCATCCTGAGGACGACGGTGCCGTCCATCCATGTCCCAGACCTCGACCACGTTCTGGTCCTTCGCCGGATGCAGCTGTCTTGTGCACATCACAAGGCGGCTCATGACGCCCGTGCAGCTGATCGCCCTGCTCTGGCTCCAGATGACAACGTCCGCGTCCATCTTCCGGATGGTGGCTGGGCTGCAACTGCTGTTGTCCTTCGGCAGGTGGCCCCCTGCTTGTTCCTGGTTCGTCTACCGGATAGCTCTTTTCTGCGCCGCAATCGACACGCCCTTCGTCTCGTTCCACGCTCACCACAAGATCCTCCAGTGTTGCCTCGCCCTCCTGCTGACCCTGCCACGGACTATGCAGAGCTCCCTGTCACTCTGCCTCCCCCTGACTTTGACGCAGTCCAGCCCACTCCTGAACCGGCGGCTCTCGACCCACCCTTGAGGCGGTCAACCAGAATTCGTCGCCCACCTCAGAGACTAAATTTATGAACTTTGCTAATTTATAGCCTCTCTGAATTGTTTTGTTTCATTGTTTGGTCGTTTCCCTGGTTTGCATATAGTGTTGATCTCGTTACTCTTGTTGCATACTGCTTCTCTGCACCAGGCACCTTCCCATGTAAATAGCTTAGTTCTCATGTACATAGTCCTGCGAATATGTCTTCGCACCCCACACGTAGTTAGGAACATTCTCACCATACATTATTAATTGCCACACACATACATTTTTTTATAAAAGGGGGATGTCATAATATACACCAGTATATCATGGTGCAGACACACTGCACACTGATGGACACACAGCAAGACCAATCAACACACACAACACCGCAGCCAATCACCAGTTAGAGCACACGCACTATAAAGACAGGGGGCATCAGAGTTCCCACTCATTCGGGATGCAGCTTCTCAGAAGGACAGAGCTTACTGCTCAGAGCACAGATCCTCACCATGTGCTGAGTGCATAGACTGGTTCGGACAGGCATGGGTCTTTCGTTTAATCGAACATCGTGTTAACCCACAGTGAAAGTATGTTCAACAATTTCTAACTTAATAAAATAGTGTTGTACTATTTTGAGTGTTGGTGACCTGTATGTGTTCCACGGATCCAGAACACCCAACACAACAGTTTTGTTCAGAAAATTGCAAACAGTTTGGACAAGTCACATTTGACTGCCATGTTTCTCTTAAGCGTGAATGATATAGAATTGCATTGAATTTACAGAACAGTAACAGACCATTCACCGTAACTGCCCTCAGCTAATGTTCATGCTCCACCTGAATTTACACTTCTCCCGATCACCGCCTCCTTTTATTCCTTTCTCTCTCCTCTCGTGCACTTCTCTCGCCTCTCCTTAAATGTATCTAAGTCATTTGCATAATCACATCGCAGCAAGTTCTATACTCGAACCACTATCTCAAGTTCAGAAGTGTGTTCTGAAGTTCGTATTGAATTTGCGGTGACTATTTCGTAGTTGCGGCTCCTCACTTTGGTGTGTTCGAGAAGTGAAAACATTCCCTCTATTTCTACCCAGTTGGAGCCCGGGATAATTTTGAAAACCCCTTTCGGGTCACCCCAGATCTTTCCTGGAGGAGCGAATCCCATTCTGTTCAGGCTCTGGGTGATGATTTGAAATAAGAATAAAAGTTGTTGTGCTAATGTCCCTCATAACATTATTCAGCAACATGAGGATGCGTTGGTCCTCTATCTTGTGGAATAAATGATAGCATTGAATAAAGAAGAACAGAGCCAACCACCAATTATAATCTTGTCCTTGAAGCCTCTCCAAGACCATTATGATCATTGTCATTATATTTGTTTTGTCGAATTTAATGGTAAAATGTGACATTGGCTTTTGACCACGGAACATTCCATTCTAATAGATGCTGCATGCCGAGAAGAAAAACAAATACTGAAGAGCGGCAATTCTTTTTGTGTGGTACAGTTGTTCAAAACCTCTTATTTAATGGTGAATGGAGGCATTTTGGGGTGTGTATCAAACAGGAGTGAAAGGAGCTTGAGAGAAATGCGGCAAGAGTTTGTGGCGATTATGTTCTGACCCAGCGAGATTAGTTGTAAACCTCTTGAGTGCAAGGTCCAACAAGCCGTGAGTTTGCTGGAGAACTCACAACGTTATTATTTTACTGATAATGTGCTCCTATATCAGTACCGCAAAGGGAGTAAGGATGGCTTTGCTGAGAGCGTGTCGGCAGTTGGCAGGAGGAATTTGATGGCGGAGCCATGAAGGATGGAAGAACTTGCAACGATATTGAGTCTTTCACAACCTCAGTGTGTGCTGAAGTGGGTACCAGCTATTAGAGTTTTTTTAATCAATCCCAGCCATTGTTGTTGTGCAGGATGCACAGCAAGATGACACAGATAGCAATGAGATAATGACCAGATGATCTGCTTTCCTTTGTGATGTTGGTCCAAGGGAGAAATGATGGTAGCACCAAAGTGTTCGTCTAGACATTATAGGGCTGCAGGGAAAGGGAGGGCGATGGTGGGGGGGGTTAGAACAAAGAACAAAGAAATGTACAGCACAGGAACAGGCCCTTCGGCCCTCCAAGCCCGTGCCGACCATACTGCCCGACTAAACTAGTGGGATCCAGTGAGCTACGCTTGCAGAGAGCTAGCATGAACATGATGGACCGAATAACCTCCTCCTGTTCTGCGACCACTCAATCATTCCATGCTTCAAAACAGTTCCTCAATTTTGCAGCCGTTTTGCTGAGGATGGGGAGCAGGCAAACCTGCTGATGATGTTAAAACAGAAAGGTAAGAACCAAAGGATTAAATCTTCTGCATTGCGCCCAGGCACCACCGACGGTGCAGCAATTAAAATCAGGAAAACCCAAGAGGCCAGAATGAGATGATTGCCGATATCTCGGAGGGGCTGGCGGAGATTGCAGAGGTGATCGAGGCCAAGGTGGAGTTTGAAAAGAAGAAAACAATGTTCTCATCAAGATGTAGATTGGACAGAAGTCAGCTTAGGTCAGCAAGCATAGGGGTGATACGGGAACAGGCCTTTCTGTGAGAGGTGCCAGGTTTTGGGATCACCTCACATTTTGCGATGGTAAAATGTTGGACAGCAAGCGAGAGGCTGAGTTGAAGAAAGTCAACGAGGGTTTTCAGCAGCAGTTGAGCTGGCACAGGGATGATGCTGGGGATACTACAAAGGTGGAAAATGGCAGCCTTAGCATTGGCATGAATGTGAGGTCAAAGTTCATCGTGGTGTCAAATATGACACCAGGATTGTGAATAGTCATGGTTAGCCAGGGAGGGTTTTGGACCCTCGAGTTGGGTACAGAGCTTGGAGTGGGAACCATAAATAATAACAATGGGGCGGCACAGTAGCACAGTGGTTAGCACTGTTGCTTCGTAGCGCCAGGGACCTGGGTGACTGACTGTGTGGAGTTTGCACGTTCTCCTCCTGTCCGCGTGGGTTTCCTCCGGGTGCTCCGGTTTGCTCCCACAGTCCAAAGATGTTCAGGTTAGGTGGCTAGGCCATGCTAAATTGCCCCTTAGTGTCCAAACGTTAGGTCGATTACTGGGTTGCGGGGATAGGGTGGAGGTATGGGCTTCGGCAGGGTGCTCTTTCTGGGGCAGGCGTAGATTCGATGGCCTCCTTCTGCACTGTAATATCTGTGATAACACTATGATAACTTCTCAATATTTAATTGGAGGGAAGTTCTGCTCACCCAGGGCTGGATGTCGGAACAGCAGGCTGATAATTTAGTGACAGTGGGAGAGTCGGGAGAAGTGATGGTGAGGTAGAGCTGGGTGTCGTCAGCGTACATGTCATAGAATCATAGAATGTTACAGCACAGAAGGAGGTAATTTGACCCACCGTGTCTGCACCAGCTCCTGAAAGAGCTACCCAGCCTGTCCCATTCCCCAAACTCTCTCCCTAGCACTCTAAATTAATCACTTTCAAATATATATCCAGCACCCTTTTGAAACCTCCCATGGAATCCACTCCACCACTCTCCCAGGGAGTGCATTCCAAACCCCAACAGTTCTCTGAGTAAAGAAGTTTCTCCTCATCGCACTCCTAACTCTCTTGCTGACCATCCTGAAATTGTGACCCCTCGTCACTGACTTACCAATTAGTGGAGACAGAGCATCCTTCTTTACCCTGTCAAAATGGAGAGATATTATTTTAGAATAATTATTTTTAAAATGTGAGATCAGAGCAAGAGGATGGGCGAGCCTTGAGGAAGTTTGGACTGATGGGCTAGTGGAAAGAAGGCAGGCAAGAGAGGCAGCTTGATTGGAAGTCTCAATCTTTGTGACAAAGAACCTTCAGGAGCTCTTCACGTTTGTGGTTGGAGGTGATAGTGGGGCGGCGGGGTGGGGGATGGGGAGGGGGGGTGGGGAGGGGGGGCGGTGACAGGGGCTGCATCATTATACAGGATCCCTCAAAATACTGGGAATAAAGTACTAATTATCACATGCCAAAACCTGGGAGTAGAAATTGTAGTATAGCACTCCCTATCCAGCAATGATGTGCACCATCAGGGTGTCTTTCATGAACTGAAAATCTTGAGTGGAGGGGATTGAGTAATTGTGCTGCATATATTCGAACAGCACAACAGAAGCACATCAGTGGAAAACTTTGATCCGTTATTTCCGATTTTCTCGCCAATATTTATGCCTCAGTCGATATTACAAATTCAATCTATCCAGTTATTATCACATTGCTGTTCATGGCAACCTGTTGCATATCCATTGGCTGCAGTGCTTCCTACTTTCTAACAGTGAATCCGCTTCCAAAGTACTTCGTTGGTTGCAAGATGTGGAAGCAAGGAGAATCTCCAGGGGTAAAATGACAAAAACGTCCATCTGGTTCGACAACAGGTGGTGGAAAGGCAGTATCATTGGCCACATGACCCAATGATACTGTGTTGGAACTGTGCTTTTGACTTGCAAAATTGGTGCTGTTTTTTTATTAATTCAAGGGATGTGGCCACAGCTGGCGAGACTGGCATGGAATGCCCAACCTAATAGCCCTGGAGAAGGTGGTGGTGAGCTGCCCTCTTGAACTGCTGCATGTGGTGCAGGTACATCCACAGTGCTGGTATTTGGATTTTGGATTTGTTTATTGTCACGTGTACCGAGGTATATTTCTGCGAGCAGCTCAAAAAGGTCATTTAAGGGCAGCACGGTGGCGCAGTGGGTTAGCCCTGCAGCCTCACGGCGCCGAGGTCCCAGGTTCAATCCCGGCCTTGGGTCACTGTCCGTGTGGAGTTTGCACATTCTCCCCGTGTTTGCGTGGGTTTCACCCCCACAACCCAAAGATGTGCAGGTTAGGTGGATTGGCCACGTTAAATTGCACCTTAATTGGAAAAAATGATTTGGATGCACTAAATTTTTTTTAAAAAGATCATTTAATACATGAAAAGAAAATACATAATAAGGCAACACAAGGTATACAATGTAAATATACAGACACTGGCATCGGGTGAAGCATACAGGGCATAGTATTAACCAGGTCAGTCCATAACAGGGTCGTTTAGGAGTCTGGTGACAGTGGGGAAGAAGCTGTTTTTGAGTCTGTTCGTGCGTGTTCTCAGACTCCTGTATCTCCTGCCCGATGGAAGAAGTTGAAAGAGTGAGTAAGCCGGGTGGGAAGGGTCTTTGATTATGTTGCCCGCTTTCCGCAGGCAGCGGGAGGTGTAGACGGAGTCAATGGTTGGATTGGATTGGATTGGATTTGTTTATTGTCACGTGTACCGAGGTACAGTGAAAAGTATTTTTCTGCGAGCAGCTCAACAGATCATTAAGTACATGGGAAAAAAAGGGAATAAAAGAAAATACATAATAGGGCAACACAAGGTATACAATGTAACTACATAAGCACCGGCATCAGATGAAGCATACAGGGTGTAGTGTTAATGACGTCAGTCCATAAGACGGTCATTTAGGAGTCTGGTAACAGCGGGGAAGAAGCGGTATTTGAGTCTGATGTGCGTGTTCTCAGACTTCTGTATCTCCTGCCCGATGGAAGAAGTTGGAAGAGTGCGGAAGCCGGGTGGGAGGGGGTCTTTGATTATGCTGCCCGCTTTCCCCAGGCAGCGGGAGGTGTAGATGGAGTCATTGGATAGGAGGTAGATTTGTGTGATGGACTGGGCGGTGTTGACGACTCTCTGAAGTTTCTAGCGGTCTTGGATTGAGCAGTTGCCATACCAGGCTGTGATGCAGCCAGATAGGATGCTTTCTATGGTGCATCTGTAAAAGTTGGTAAGGGTTCATGTGGACATGCCGAATTTCCTTAGTTTCCTGAGGAAGTACAGGTGCTGTTGTGCTTTCTTGGTGGTAGCGTCCATGTGGGTGGACCAGGACAGATATTTGGAGATGTGCACCCCTAGGAATTTGAAGCTGCTAACCATCTCCACCTCGGCCCCGTTGATGCTGACAGGGGTGTGTACAGTACTTTGCTTCCTGAAGTCAATGACCAGCTCTTTAGTTTTGCTGGCATTGAGGGAGAGATTGTTGTCGCTACACCACTCCACTCGGTTCTCTATCACCCGCCTGTATTCTGACTCGTCGTTATTCGAGATCCGGCCCACTATGGTCGTATCATCAGCAAACTTGTAGATGGAGTTGGAACCAAATTTTGCCACGCAGTTGTGTGTGTACAGGGAGTAGAGCAGGGGGCTAAGTACACAGCCTTGCGGGGCCCCGGTATTGAGGACTATTGTGGAGGAGGTGTTGTTGTTCATTCTTACTGATTGTGGTCTGTGGGTCAGAAAATCGAGGATCCAGTTGCAGAGTGGGGAGCCAAGTCCTAGGTTTTGGAGCTTTGATATGAGCTTGGCTGGGATTATGGTGTTGAAGGTGGAGTTGTAGTCAATAAATAGGAGTCTAATGTAGGAGTCCTTGTTGTCGAGATGCTCTAGGGATGAGTGTAGGGCCCGGGAAATGGCATCTGCTGTGGACTGGTTGCGACGGTATGCAAATTGCAGTGGATCAAGGTGTTCTGGGAGTATGGAGGTGATGCGCTTCATGATCACCCTATCGAAGCACTTCATTACGACTGACGTCAGGGCCATCGGATGGTATTCATTGAGGCACGTTGCTTGGGAGGCAGGTTCGTGTGATGGACTAGGCTGGCTTCATGACTCTCTGAAGTTTCTTGCGGTCTTGGGCCGAGCAGTTGCCATACCAAGCTGTGATGCAGCCAGACACCAGGATTTTGTCTCAGTGACAGCGAAGGAACAGCGATCCATTTCCGACCAAGTCAGGATGTTGTGTGACGTGAAGGGAGAGCTTTCAGGTGGTGGTGTTCCCATGTGTCTGCTGCCTCGGGATGGCAGAGGTTGCTGTTTCGAATGGTGCAGTTGAAGGAGTCTTGGTGAGCTGTGGTGCACCTTGTAGTTACCACATTGCTGCCATTGTGCATTGGAGGGAGTGAATGTTGAAGGTGGCGGATGGAGTGCCAAGCATGCGGACTACCTTGGCCTGGATGGTGCCCAGTCCCTTGAGTGTTGTCGGAGCTGCACTCAGCCAGGCAAGTGGAGAACATTCTGTCACAATCCTGACGCGTGCCTTGTAGATGGTGGACAGGCTTTGGGGCATCAGGAGATGAGTTATTCACTGCAGTACTCCCAGCCTCTGACCTGCTCTTGTGGTCACAGTATTTAACAAGTTGGTTAATAAGGAGGACTGTGTAATATGCTCACCATTCTCACCTCACTACTGAATCAATGCATTTCTGATGTGAAAATGTTTGGTTCAGGAAAGGAATTTTCTTGCAAAGTGTCATTGGGTTCATTACTGATATCTCACACCACGATCTCCTCCACTTTGTTTTCACATGATCCGCATTAAAGCTCCTGAATAAAATATCACCCTGGGTAGCCCCATTTTATTAAAAAATGCATTTTACTATTGATGCGGCAGCACAAATATTGGCTCCTTGGCACTGAATAAAGCATATTTTATTACTCCAGTCCTGAAAACTTCCCTTTGCGTTGTCACCACGATCTGAGCAAATAATACTTGGCCTCACGCTTCATTTTAGTTGGATCCTGCATGTACAGCAACATCGTATCTGCGTTGAAGTGACAAGCTGGTAAATTGCTTTTTTGAATTCAAAGCCCTCCTTATCACAGTTTCGTTATCTGAGCTACACTGAACGTGAAAAGGGTGCTGTCACAGAGCACGGTGTCACTCAGCATGACTTGGGAGGGGAGATAAAGGAGAGCGACGTACTGCCAGGCAGGACGGGCCATCTACTGCAGCCGGGGACCCAGCGTTCTGCCGATCTGCATGGCCAGATGGTGCAAAAGTATAAAACGTTTCTGTTTCTCAAATCATAATCAAAAGGCTGCGGTTCAGAGGGAATCAAAGCAGGTTAATTTAAAGAGGAGGCAAAGTTGGAAATCTAAACTGTAACCCGATGCTTGTCGGAACTATAAGAAAATGCAAAAGAAAGGGCGAGGGGAGAGGCAGTCGGCGGGATTTACAATGCAACCTGCCGCATGCTTTGGGAAGACGGGATGTGGCCTGTCTCTGGCCAGCGGCGAGATCCTCTGGCCCCACTGCTGTCAATGGGCTTTCCCGTTTCATGAACCCCTCGACGTCATGGAACCCACGGCAGGTTTGCGCCATCAGAAGAACAGTTGGAAAGTTCCAGCCAAAGACCCATGCCAGCACATGGTTATATTTGCCTGATATTACAGTATCCTGTGTCTGACAGTAATCTTTGTGAAATATAGTGCCAATGTTTTCACACTATCACATTCACTGGCCTGAATACTATTATCCTCATAAGAAATTCCGAGGGCCATCCCCTTCTTTAAATTGAATGAGACACATTCCACCTTTGAGGAGGTCTTGTATCACATTGGCTGGTGCCCCTGCCTCTGATCCGAGGCGCGGTACATTGGCGAGACCATGCAGACGCTGCGACAACGAATGAACGGACATCGCGCGACCATCACCAGGCAGGAATGTTCCCTTCCAGTTGGGTAACACTTCAGCAGTCGAGGGCATTCAGCCTCTGATCTTCGGGTAAGCGTTCTCCAAGGCGGCCTTCAGGACGCACGACAACGCAGAATCGCCGAGCTTACAGCCAAGTTCCGCACACATGAGTGCGGCCTCAACCGGGATCTTGGATTCATGTCACACTACATTTAACCCCTCACCATCTGGCCTGGGCTTGCGAAATCCGACCAACTGTCCTGGCTTGAGACAATTCACACCTCTTTAACCTGGGATTATCCCTCTCTCCAGTTGCACCGTCTGGACCTGTAAAGACTTAATTACCTGCAAAGACTCGCATTCAAAGTATCATCTTGCATCTTTATATGCTGTGTTTGTGTAACTTACCTCTTCACTCGCCTGATGAAGGAGTTACGCTCCGAAAGCTAGTGATTCCAAATAAACCTGTTGGACTTTTACCAGGTGTTGTAAGACTTCTTACTGTGATCACCCCAGTCCAATGCCGGCATCTCCACATCTGTTCATAGAATTTACATTGCAGAAGGAAGCCATTCGGCCCATTGAATTTGCACCGGCACTTGGAAAGAGCACCCTACTTAAGGCCAATCCTCCACCCTATCCCCGTAACCCAGTACCCCACCTAACCTTTTTGGACACTAAGGGCAATTTATCATGGCTAATGCACATCTGCACATCTTCGGGCTGTGGGAGGAAACCGGAGCACCCAGAGGAAACCCATGCTCATACGAGGAGAACTCCGCACAGACATTGACCCAAGCCAGGAAGCGAACCTGGGACCCTGCAGCTATAAAGCAACTGTGCTAACCACTGTGCTGCCGTGCCGCCCAGAAGATCTGGCTTCAAATCCCAACCCAGTACCCAGGAAGGTGTGTTCACAGTGTGGCCAAACAGGTTGAGTACCAACGGACAAATTCCTCCAAAGCAAAGGTAGCAAAAGTGGGAGAGATTCCTGGTGAGCCGTGTGAAGGAAAGGAATTTGGAGCCTCTACCATCACTCTTTAGCTACAGATCACAACGTGGATGTAAAGGCGTTTGTCACCACAGTTTGAGTGAATTACACCTGTCCACCTTTGGTGACAAACTGATTGGAGGTCATAAAATTCAAGTGGACATTGAAGGGTTGGGGAACAAATTGGGGGCAGGGCGGGTGCACAAGTAGTGACCCAAGTTAAGAAGGCAATAAAAACAAAGTTCCGGGTTCATTCCCGTAGGATTAGAATTGAAAAGCAGAGGTGTCACGTTCGGTGAATTGGAAATTCTGAATTCTCCCCTAGTGTACAGCGCCGGAGTGTGGTGACTAGGGGATTTTCACAGTAACTTCATTACAGTGTTAATGCAAGCCGACCTATTATATATATTATTATAGATTATTATATATTATATTAAACCCGTACATACCTTGATTGGCCCAAACTTGGAGTCCTGCAAACAGCTCTTGCCACCATATTAAAACAGGAAATAGAGACACGGAAAAAGAGTGCAAAAAAAAAGATATACCGGCATGAAACCATAACTGAGAGATTATATTTTGCAGGGAAAGATTGACCACACTCAGGCTTTTTAAACTTAGAAAATAGGGATGGCCTGAAAGTGGCCTTGAAGATTCTGGAGGCAATTACATGATAGATGTCGAGTTAGAACATAGGACATAGAACAGTACAGCACAGTGCAGGCCCTTCGGCCCACGTTGTGCCGACCATTTATCCTAATCTAAGATTGACCTAGCTTACACCCCTTCAATTTACTGCTGTCCATGTGCCTGTCCAAGAGTCGCTTAAATATCCCAAATGACTCTGACTCCACCACCTCCGCTGGCCGTGCATTCCACGCACCAACCACTCTCTGTGTAAAGAACCTACCTCTAGTTGTAGGGAAGACCAGAACGAGGGCCCATGGATATAAAATAGTCACAAATAAACCCAATAGTGAATACTGAGGCAGCCTCTTTACCCAGAGGGTAATGAGGATCTGGATCTTGCTGCTACATGTCATGCTGAGGCGAATAGCAGAGATACATTTGAAGGGAAACTATGGCCTGAATCTTCCCCTCGTTGGGTTTGTGCGATTGATGGTCCTGGAAGTAGACGAGAGAAGCGCTTCCAATTGTGATCAGTCCCCGAACGTGATTTCACGCCGGCTGCCCAGTTAACTGACTGGCAGCATGAAACGTGCACTGAGAAAGGCTCAACGCTGCCAGGTGGGGGTTGGGGGGCGGGGGGGGGGGGGGGTGTGGGGGGGGGGGGGGGGTAGGAAGAGAGAGAGCGCCAGGCGGAGAGAGGGGAGGGTGGGCATTTCTAGCGAGCTCCCCGAAGGCTGACAGCTGCTGTGGAGGGTGCAGCCTTAGAGAGCTGCAGGTTCTGTACAAACAAAATCAGCTCAAAGAAAGGTTGCAAACTACAAATTAAAGCACCTGACAGCACCTCAGCCCTCCAAGGTCTTCTTGTTTTGAAACCACCCCGGATATTTTATCGTGTTCTGGAACGCGTTTGTTGTGACAACGTGAAGCCTGGCCGATTGGGCCATCTTCCCAATGTAAATGTAGACAGGCCACGTGAAATCGTCAGCAACAGGCTCCTTATTGGGCTTAACTGCCCAGGGGCTGGTTGAGCACAGGGCTAAATCACTGGCTTTGAAAGCAGACCAAGGCAGGCTAGCAGCACGGTTCAATTCCTGTATCAGCCTCCCCGAACAGGTGCCGGAATGTGGTGACTAGGGGCTTCATTTGAAGCCTACTTGTGACAATAAGTGATTTTCATTTCATTTCATTAACTTGTCAACGGGCACGCTTCCGGCCCCCGCCGGCTGTAATGTTGCACACGTGTGCAAGGACTTCGGGACATGCCCCCGATATCTTTTCACACGATTTCTCATGCCTGACCAAATGTAAAATTCTGGCCAAGATAAACAGATGAGAGAGAAAGGAACAGAAGGATATGCTGATAGGGTGAGTTGAAATGAGGTGGGCTGGAAGGGTTATGTGAAAGATAATCAGCAGCATAGATCAGATGGGCTGAATGGTCGGTTTGTGGGCTGTTAACATTGGGCAACACTTTATAACAACGTATTAGTTCAGAAGTAAAGACTGGGGGTGTAATATTAGTCTGAGGTAAAGATTATTATTGCTGAAAGTGAATTATAATGGAGTGAATCATAGATTGGTGACAGCACAGAGTGAGGCTAGCATATAACCTGTTGAGTCCATGTTGGCTCTTTACAACTCAGCTGGTCCCATCTACTCCTGATATTCGTACTGAAATTCATACTGTGCAGTGGTAAAGGAAATTAGTATTAAAAGTGAAATGTGTTGAAATTGATGTGAGTGCTGATGGTGAGGAACCTTGGAGGTGGAGCAGGACTAGTGCTTGTGGGAAAGTCATTAGTGCTGGGGCGATGGGCTTCCTGCTAGAATAAATTACAAGCAGTACTCATCGTCATTAAGCATGCCCAGCTTGGTACTGATTGAGTAGGCCCAGAAGATTGCTCTGCACAAACTTCAGCAATTGATTGAACTTCAGAAGACTTTCAGTATTCCATGTCCCAGTCATCTTTGTCCCATTTTAGGATATTTACACATTTAGCATCAGTGTGTTTTCTGGGCCTTGTATGAACACGATTGAAACTGTTTTAATTCACTTCACCTCGAGGCTTCTTTCAGTCAACACCCTGCAGTAAAAGTGCAATCTTCCTACGTTCCCAAGCGCAAAGAGACTGGCCAATTAATTTTATATAGAATATTGGTGAGAGCACACTTGTATTGCACATAAATGGGGACCGGTTTAGCTCAGTTGGTTAAACAGCTGGTTTGTGATGCAGAGCGAGGTCAGCAGCGGGGGTTCAATTCCCGTACCAGCCGAGGTTATTCACGAAGGCCCCACCTTCTCAACCTTGCTCCTTGTCTGAGGTGTGGTGACTCTCAGGTTAAATCACCACCAGTCAGCTCTCTCCCTCCAAGGGAACAATGGCACCTTTACCTTTTTACCTGTGCACAATAGTCACTCATAAATCCAATAAAGAAAGCAGGAGAAAGTTATTCGTCTAGAAAGTAGTTAAAATATTGCACTTGCTACGTGGCGTAATTGAAGTTAATAGTGCAGTAATATAGTAGCGACGTTAACTGAAGATAGGTAATGGGAGTAAAAGGAAATGGAAGGGTATGCTGATAGAGTGATATGAAGTGAACAAAGAACATTACTGCGCAGGAACAGGCCCTTCGGCCCACCAAGCCTGTGCTGACCCAGTTTCCTTACTTAGATCTACAACTTATTGCCCAAACGATCTGATCCATTCCTCGCACGTTCATGTGTCTATCAAGATATATCTTAAACGTTGCTATGGTGCCTGCCTCCACTACCTCCACTGGCCATGCGTTCCATAATCCACCACCCTCTGCGTGAAAAACTTACCCCGCACATCTCCCCTAAACTTTGCCCCTCTCACCTTGAACCTGTGCCCTCTTGTAATTGAGTTTTCCACCCTCCTGGGAAAAAGCTTCTGATGATTCACCCTGTTTATACCTCTCGCAATTTTGAAGATGTCAATCAGGTCTCCCCTCAGCCTCCGTCTTTCCAATGAAAAAACTCCATATTTATTCTCCTCATAGCTAACACCTCCCAGACCAGGCAACATGCTAGTAGTCTGGGAGTCCTTGACCTGAAGTGTCAGATACTGACAGACTTGCTGAGTATTTCCAGCACTCTGTTCATGCTTTAGACTTCCAGCAACCACAGTCTTTTGTTTTGATGTTGGGTTGGGAGGAGATTCATTTGAAGCGCAAACATAGATTGGCGGCACGGTGTCACAGTGGTTAGCACTGCTGCCTCCCAGGGGCAGGAACCTGAGCTCAATTCTTTCCTTGGGCGACTGTCTGTGTGGAGTTTGCACGTTCTCCCTGTGGCTGCGTGGGTTTCTTCCAGGTGCTCCGGTTTCCGCCCACAAGTCCAAAGGTTAGGTGGATTTACCATGCTAAATTGCCTCTTAGTGTCCAAGCGTCAGGTAGGGTTATGGGGATAGGGCAGAGGAGTGGGTCTAGGGCCTAGTAGGGTGCTTTTCCAGAGGGTGGGTGCAGACCCGATGGGCCGAATGGCCTCCTTCTGCACTGTAGGGTTTCTATGATTCTATGATAGACTAGCTGGGCCTGGCTCTGTGTTGCATAATTCAATCATCAAGCCAACACATCAACTTCAAAGTGACGATTAACAATTAATAATAACTTGACAAAACGTCATGAGGAGATGATGGGAAGTCACTGCCTGTCACTAACTGAAATATCTAAAATGTCTCGCTGTTTCACGTTAGTATGATGGAAGCTGTATCTTTCCATTTGGGTAACTGTGATGAGCTCAGAGCTGATCCTGCACTCAGTACTCTAAGACATGTTGTCCTTCAGCTGGAGTTTCAAGGCAAGGCCGAGGTTTCACCTTCCAGTTGTTTATGATATTTTAGAAGATGTTAGCGCTACTCACCATGTCAAATTCATGGTTCTTTTTGCTGCCACCGCTTATTGTATTATAGTGTTATAATCCGCAAGCGTCTTACGGGGTGGGAACAATAAACTTGCCCATGAACCTCACAGACTACGCGCTTCCCCGTTAAGGGGTGTGGGACACCTAAACAATGTATAATTGTAGGGTAGATGAAGCCGGCCACTTAGGCATCGACAAGGCAGACCTACCCAGTTCGCATCTAACTAAGTTTCTTTTAACTACTTGGTGTGGACTCAAAGCTTTTTGGTCTTATAAAATATGAGTTATTTTAGATTATCAATGATGAGATCTTATGAAATATTTATCGTCAGTCTTTAACTGTTGGCGGATCCAAGGTATGGGTACGCACGGAGCTGTTTCATGCAGCTAGACTGCTTATTTACACAGTGCTGTTTCTAGACTCTTCCACCCCATATTTTATCAGAACATAGGAAAGGGAGGGGGGCATTCAGCCCCTCAAGCTTGTTACGCCATTCAATGAGATCATGGCTGATCTGTGCTCTAACTCCATATACCTGCCTCTGGCCCATTTCCCTTAATATCTTTGCCCATATCCCTTAATATCTTTGCCCATATCCCTTAATATCTTTGTCCATATCCCTTAATATCTTTGTTGAACAAAATTCGATCGATCTCAGATTTAAAATTAACAACTGTTCCAGCTTCAACTGCTGTTTGTGGGAGAGAGTTCCAAACCTCGACCAACCTTTGAGTGAAGAAGTTCTTCCCAACATCTCTCCTGAATTCTCCAGCCCTTGTGCTCCCTTGTTTTAAGAATCTCCAACCAGTGGAAATAGTTTATCTTTATCTACCCTGTCTTTCCCTGTTAATATCTTGAATACTTCCAGCAGATCATCCCCTAACTTTCTAAATGCGAGCGAAAATAGGTCTAATTTGAGTAATCTGTCCTCGTAACTCAACTCCTGTAGTCCAGGTGCCATTTTTGTAAAGCTAAGTTGCACTCCCTCCAAGGCCAAAATATCCTTCTTAAGGTGTGGTGCCCAGAACTGATCACAGTGACTCCAAGTGCGGTCCAACCAGAGTTTTGTATAGCTGCAGCATATCCCCTGTGTCCTTATATTCCAATCCTCTAGATACAAAGCCTCGCATTCCATTAACCTTTTTGATTATTGTCTGCACTGTTCCTGGAATTTTAAGGACATCGACACTTGAAACCAAATCTCTTTGGACATCCACTGTACCTAACCACTTTCCATTCAGAATGTACTCTGCTCTATTCCTTTTTTGGTCCAAAATGGATAACCTCACACTTCCATTAAATTCCATCTGCCACATTTTTGCCCATTCGCCTTTCCTGTCAACAGCTCCAAGCTATGTTATGCTATCATCTAGGCTGTCTACAATTCTCCATGTGACTCTACACATCATACCATGGGCACTGCCACATTCCAGCCGCATGTTAACCCTTGCTCTGCCGAGAGCTTTACATTACAATATCATGCACGCACATATCTCAACATTCCCCTATCTTCTCTAAAACATCCCTGCCAAAGGCGTATTGCAGCACACTCTTGCTATCCCTGTCCCACTGTCTCAAACCTCTGACTTCATAAGTTCAGCAAGAAGTTTTACAACACCAGGTTAATGTCCAACAGGTTTGTTTCGAATCACTAGCTTTCGGAGCGCTCGTCCTTCCTCAGGTGAATGAAGAGGTAGGTTCCAGAAACATATATGGTACCTACCTCTTCATTCACCTGAGGAAGGAGCAGTGCTCCGAAAGCTAGTGATTCGAAACAAACCTGTTGGACTTTCACCTGATGTTCTAAAACTTCTTTCTGTGCCCACCCCAGTCCAAAGCCGGCATCTCCACATCATTAATAAATTCAGACGTTCATGAGGTTTGAGAGTTCTTCCATATCCAGGACTGTCACGTTTGGAGGAGAGGGAGCAGTACTCTATTTTTCTGGTACTTAACTACCACCATTTGATTCATTTCTTGTGCTTTTTTGATTTGCGTTCCTCTTTATCCACAACTCGTCTGCTTTTTTCAGACACTGGGGATTTATACCGTTTCTTCTGAGGGGAATGTACACGTTGTTCATTCCTGGAGTGCAATCTGTTTTTCATGGTGCCGTCCTGTTCCTGTTGGATGTCTTGCTTTGCAAATCGAACCTTCGTTTCCGCCCATTTCGCCGCCTTTCTTTGCTATTTCATTTTAATCATTTTGCCTGCTTATGAATCTTTTCATTCATTCAGCTCATAATTTCTCAGTAGGTCGTAGACAACGTAAGACTGAGAAGCTCCTTTCTCAGATGGTTGTGAGTCTCATGGTATTCCTGGCCACAGAGAGCTGTGGGGGTAAGTCCTTGTGAGTATTTAAGGCTGAGGTAGATAGATTCTCGATCAGTAAGGGAACCAAGGGTTGCGGGGAAAGGCAGGAAAATGGATGTGAGGAATGTTGGATCAGCCATGATCCTACTGAATGGCGGAGCCGGCTGGAGGGGCAGAACGGCCATTTCCTGTTCCCAGTTCTTATGGTCTATTGTCTTGTGGTCTTATCCGATGCTTTTTCTTCTTCCAGCACTCCAGGGTCGGATTTTCAGTTCCTGATCTTATTTTTGTCTTCTCTTGCTCTGTCAGCAACATAACTTGGCCCGCGCCCTTCATTTTGTTTCTACGTTGGCCAGGTCTGTCTCGAGTGAAATCTTTTAATTTGTTTCAGTTCTGTAATTCTCTCCTCGTTGCTTCATTATCCACTCAAAGCTCAGAAAGCTCTATGGTTTTTTCTTCCACTGCCTCCTCGGATTTCATCCGACTGCTTCTTCAACTCTCCAGTCTCTTTCTTGTAGCTTTCGGCCTCCTCCTGGATTATGGAGCGTTGCTGCACCTTCTTTGCCAGCTGAATCTACAGTTCGTTCAGAGTGACGTGAATATCATTTTGCTTCCCTTTGTCATGAAGTGACATGAAGTCACATGGGATCAGGGGTGAGCTGGCAAGGTGGATACAGAACTGGCTCGGTCATAGAAGGCAGAGGGTAGCAATGGAAGGGTGCTTTTCTGATTGGACGGCTGTGACTAGTGGTGTTCCACAGGGATCAGTGCTGGGACCTTTGCTGTTCATAGTATATATAAATGATTTGGAGGAAAATGTAACTGGTCTGATTAGTAAATTTGCAGACGACACAAAGTTTGGTGGAATTGCGGATAGCGATGAGGACTGTCAGAGGATACAGCAGGATTTAGATTGTTTGGAGACTTGGGCAGAGAGATGGCAGATGGAGTTTAATCCAGACAAATGTGAGGTAATGCATTTTAGAAGGTCTAATGCAGGTAGGGAATATACAGTGAATGGGAGAACCCTCAAGAGTATTGAAAAGTCAGAGAGATCTAGGTGTACAGGTCCACAGGTCACTGAAATGGGCAACACAGGTGGAGAAGGTAGTCAAGAAGGCATACGGCATGCTTGCCTTCATTGGCCGGGGCATTGAGTATAAGAATTGGCAAGTCATGATGCAGCTGTATAGAACCTTAGTTAGGCCACACTTGGAGTATAGTGTTCAATTCTGGTCGCCACACTACCAGAAGGATGTGGAGGCTTTAGAGAGGGTGCAGAAGAAATTTACCAGAATGTTGCCTGGTTGCAGGACATTAGCTATGAGGAGCGGTTGAATAAACTCGGTTTGTTCTCACTGGAACGACGGAGGTTGAGGGGCGACCTGATAGAGGTCTACAAAATTATGAGGGGCATAGACAGAGTGGATAGTCAGAGGCTTTTTCCCAGGATAGAGGGGTCAATTACTAGGGGGCATAGGTTTAAGGTGAGAGGGGCAAGCTTTAGAGGAGATGTACGAGGCAAGTTTTTTACACAGAGGGTAGTGGGTGCCTGGACTTCGCTGCCGGAGGAGGTGGTGGAAGCAGGGACGATAGTGACATTTAAGGGGCATCTTGTCAAATACATGAATAGGATGGGAATAGAGGGATACGGACCCCGGAAGTGTAGAAGATTTCAGTTTCGACGGGCAGCATGGTTGGCACGGGCTTGGAGGGCCGAAGGGCCTGTTCCTGTGCTGTACTTTTCTTTGTTCTTTGTCATCTTCCAGAGGAACAAACATTGACCTACGGAATTCCTAATAGCAAGTGAAGGTATTTCGATACGTTTTCCTTTTCTTTACGAAGCTCACTTGCCCGATCTTGGATTGTCCTGTAATTTGGTAGACTCGCCTCGAGTTTCTTTGTTCTGGTTCCACATGGCTGGTTAAGACAATTTTCATTTCTTTGTGTTGCTGAATGCTCACACATTCCTTTTGCATTCGATCTTGAAGGACAATCAACTGTCTTTTCAACAGTTTATTTTCTTTGTTGTCCTCTCTTTCTGGGGTCGCTTGCTGCCCTCAGCAGGCTTGTCATCCCGCTCGGCTCTGTTTTTGCTTTCTCTCTCTCCGGGTCTTTTGTGTCCTTTCGTAGGGCTCCCTTGTCACCTTTGGCAGAGTTGTCCTCTCTCTCTGAAGCACTGCTTTGGGGTCTCCTGTTGTCCTCGGCGGAGTTGCCCTCTCTGATAATCTTTATTGTCAAACGTGGGCTTACATTAACACCGCAACGAAGTTACTGTGAAAATTCCCGAGTCGCCACATTCCGGCTACTGTTCGGGTACACAGAGGGAGAATTCAGAATGTCCAAATTACCTAATTGCGCGTCTTTCGGGTCTTGTGGGAGGAAACCGGAGCACCCGGAGGAAACCCACGCAGACACGGGGAGAACGTGCAGACTCCGCAAAAAACAGTAACCTAAGCCGGGAATCGAACCTGGGACCTTGTTGTTGTGAAGCCACAGTGCTAACCACTGTGCTACCGTGCCGCCCACAATCTGCAGTCTCTTGTAATTTAAGCCATTTAATTTCCGGTAGCTCCTGTTTTAAATGTTGTTTCCTCTTTAAAACTGAGTGAAGTAACCGTCCCCCCTCCCCACAGGCTATAATTGCGAGGATGCCGTTGGCTTTCCTCCCAGAGGGTTTGAAGCCTGCCTATCCTTATTTTCAGATGGAAGTGCTTGAAGTAATTTCCCTTTCAGTTCAGGGCACTTTTAAAACTAAGATTTCAACATCTCCAAAATGCTTAGAAGAGTGGCTCACACGCCCTGCGTTGTATTTCCCTGGTCTTCTGTTTGTTATCCTCTGGTCCTTCAATTTCCTTTTTATCAAACCTTTAAAATTTCTTCCTAAACGCTGCAGCCTTGTTCTTAGACTTTTCGCCCTACCAGTTGATTTGTTTGATTACACATGTTTCTTTAAACCTTTGTTTGTTGCTTGCAGCTCTCTTTCATTCTACAATATGCTGAGACTCTGGGGACCGCCACCTATTCTAAAATATAAAATACTTTTCTCATCCGAACAGGCACCGGAATGTGGCGACTAGGGGCTTTTCGCAGTAACTTCATTTGAAGCCTCCTTGTGGCAATAAGTGATTTTCATTTCATTCCATTTCATTTCATTTCATTTCTTGTGCAGTCTCGCTCAGACATCTTGTAGTCTCTCTGTAATCTTGCTCACTCGCCTTGTGAGCTGTGGCACTTGTGCTCTGCTTCATCCAAGGCTTTGCAATGTCTCTTCTTAGATGCATGTTTCTCTGGTTAGGCTTTAGTAGCTTTTAGTCTTTCATACCTTGGGAATCTATTCTGGGTTCATCGTTTTAAAAAAAGCTTCTTTTATATCACTGCTGATAACCACCGCTTTATGGTTCCACTATTGCTGTGATATCTTTGAGAAGCATCCAGCAATACACACCACGTTGTGATATATTTTAAAAGATGCCACGCTATGTTTTATTAATTTTTTTTTTTTGCTGCTAACTTACAGAGTGCTGTTTCTAGGCCATTTCCCCAGAGTCACTTTCCATTTGACTCGATGCATCAGACCATGGGTGGTGCCAATCAGTCCACATTAACTCTTGCTCTGTCGAGCACCTTTGCGTTACAATGGAATGCAGGCACATATCACAACACCCGTGGCTCAGGAGACATTAAACACCTTTCTGGTGCCCCAATCAATTTTGCTCCCTCGATTAGCATCACGGAAGATAAATGGTTGTTCATATCATTTGCTTGGTATAGGTCAGCTTCAGCCAGTTTTATTGCCTGATGTACTATTCCAGAAAAGGGTTAAGAGTAAGCTATTGTGGTGTGGGATGGAGTGTCATGTAGGCCAGGCTGGGTGAGGGCCAAATGTTTACTTTCCCAAAGGCTGTCAGTGAACCAGCTGGGACAGTCTAAGGGTCACACTGTCACCACTCACCTCTGCAAGGTTTTTACATCCGATTTTTAATATGAATTCAAATTCTCAAACTAACATGGTAGAACTTCAATTGATGTTTTAATGAATTGTTAGTCCAGGCTCCCTGGATTGTTAGGCCAGTAACACAGCAACTGCAATGCGAGGCGGGATTCTCTAATAATGGGGCTATGTCCCCACGCCGGCGTGAAAACCGGCGCCAACGACTCCAGCGTCAATGGCCCCCGGAAGTGAGGGCCACCCGCACGAGTCTGCGCATGCGCGGAACGGACGGCGTATTCCCGCGCATGCGCGGAACGGACGGCGTATTCCCGCGCATGCACAGAATCGCTGGCATATTTCCGTGCATGTGTGGGGGTTCCCTTCTCCGCGCCAGCCCCGGGCAATATGGCGAAGCCCTGCAGGGGACCAGCGCGGAGTAAAGAAGGCCCCCACGGAACCAGCCAGCCCGCCGATTGCCAGGCCCCGATCGCGGGCCAGGCCACCGTGGGAGCCCCCCCCAGGGTTGGATCCCCCCCCCCCTCCAGGACGGCCCCCGCACACTCACCTTCCAGGTCCCGCCATGTGGGAGCTGAGTAATCCACGCCGGCGGGACTCGGCCAAACTTGGCGGCCACTCGGCCCATCGGGGCCCGGAGAATCGCTGTGGGGGGGGCGCTCTCAACAGCCCCCGACCGGCGTGGCGCCAATCCCGCCGGTGCCTGAAAAACGGTGCCGGAGAATAGGGAAGCCGGCGTTGGGGCGGCGCGATTCTCACGCCCCCGCCCCCGGGATTCTCCGACCCAGCGCCGGGTCCGAGAATCCGGCCGCTGTGTCCACGATACAAACCAAATGAAGTAATTAAAGAAAGAAAGATTTGCCTTTATATAGCACCTTCCACAAACACTGGTTGTCCCAAAGCATTTCACAGCCTGTTGAATTCACTGTTGTAACTGCAGGAAGCAGGGCAGCTATTCTGCACACCCTCACAGTCAGCAATGTGAGAATGACCAGGTTATTTGCTTTGTGTTGTGATGCTGATAGTTGGCTGAATATAGACCATGACACCACAAGTTACTCCCCTTCTCAGCTTCGAAACAGGGCCATGGGCATTGTCTGCACTCACCTGAAAGAACAGAGAGGACTTCTATTTGACATCTCAGCCAAGAGGCAAACACTTCCGAAAGTGCAGCATTTTCTCGTTAACTCGGTTAGTGCGCTAGGTCCCGGAGTGGGATGTGAACCCACTACCGTCTGACTCAGAGGTAAGTGTGCTGCCAACTGAACAGCAGCTCACGCCAATTATGGAATGAAACCTTTCAAAATGTGCAAAGTGCTATTTTCTCATCACGAAATCCGGGCATCAACAATAGGGTTGTTAAGGCCTACGTGCGCACTTTATTAAATAAGTGCTGGCAGGCGGATTGTCTTTGGTGCTGTATTTGGTCATAAACCAACAGGGTTTTGGTGTTTTATCAAATCATTTCAGGTGACAGTCAAGGAAAGCCTTAGGCACAATATTAGTTTCACGGAGGAACATTTTTATTTGCTTAGCTTCAGTCAAGAAGTTTTACTAGGACGTGTGTAATTACTGGTGACAAGCGCAGTACCAAATTTATTTTGGCTAAATGCACGCACCCTCATCAATTTGATAAGTAATCTTGAACAAAATTGACAATTGACTTCACTCGTAAAGGGAGTACAACATTTCTAAGGATGGCATATTTGGTGATAAAATAAACCCTATGCCACGTAAATCATTAAAATCCATTTGGTTTCGAAGACAGGGAGTGAAAAACTCTGAGGTTCAGTAAGTCAGATAAAAGAATTTGCATTGACATATAGGGCGAAATTCTCCCCCAACGGCGGGATGTCCGCCGACTGGCGCCAAAGCCGGCGCCAATCAGACGGGCATCGCGCCGGACCAAAGGTGCGGAAGGCTCCGCATCTTTGGCGGCCTAGCCCCAACATTGAGGGGCTAGGCCGACGCCGGAGGGATTTCCGCCCCGCCAGCTGGCGGAAATGGCGTTTCTTTCCCCGCCAGCTGGCGCGGAAATGCGGCGCATGCGCGGGAGCGTCAGCGGCCGCTGTCAGTTTCCCGCGCATGCGCAGTGGGGAGAGTCTCTTCCGCCTCCGCCATGGTGGAGGCCGTAGTGGAGGCGGAAGGGAAAGAGTGCCCCCACGGCACAGGCCCGCCCGCGGATCGGTGGGCCCCGATCGCGGGCCAGGCCACCGTGGGGGCACCCCCCGGGGTCAGATCGCCCCGCGCCCCACCCCAGGACCCCGGAGCCCGCCCACGCTGCCTGGTCCCGCCGGTAAATACCAGGTTTGATTTACGTCGGCGGGACAGGCAATTCCTGGGCGGGACTTCGGCCCATCCGGGCCGGAGAATCCAGCGGGGGGTCCCGCCAACCGGCGCGGCCGGATTCCCGCCCCCGCCCAATCTCCGGGAGCAGAGACTTCGGCGGGGGCGGGATTCACGGCGGCCAATGGCCATTCTCCGACCCGGCGGGGGGTCGGAGAATGACGCCCATAATCTTTCAAGGGTGTTGCATTGCAGATTGCAACCAATGAGCTGCAGCAGCCAGTTTCCACAAGGCAGACTCCTGCAAATAGCCAATGAGGCGACCTAGGGTGTGAACCTATAACTTTCTGACTCAGAGGCAAAAGTCCACCTTGGCCGCCTCTCCAGGCCTGATTTTATCAGCCAAGCAAGGTGACATTCACACAATGTGTATGACTGAAAAAAAGACATTGTGTCAAAGTTTTTCATCCTGTATGCAGCAGGACAATCTCAATCATACCAATGTCGGGGGAAACAACAACTTAATACTGTCTGAGAAGAGAGTGCTGATTGGTTGGCAAGTGGAACCTGATTGGTAGAGGCTTTGCCGTAGAGAATGCACCAGTTAATGATGACCGACAGTTAACCGACAAGCATCGTTAGAAAATTTAAATGAGGGGGTTTGACTCTGATTGGGCAAGGCATTGCCTTGAGGAATGAACCAATGAATGGCTATCACTTATTTTGTTCAACTGAAACAGGCGCAATATGTGTACATATTCTTTCTGTCTGCAAAGAACAGGGCCCTGTATATTAAAAAACATGGAGCAGCTTCTCCAACTTTTTAATCCCACCTTCTTGGGGAGGAGTGGGCCAGGAACGAGAGCAAGTGTTTGGGCAATTTTATTTTATCTGGTTAATTAACATATAGCACCCTCAGTCGTACTCCCACTACTGAGTCAAAAGCACTCAGGTTCAAGCTCCTACTCCAGAGACTTGAGCTCAAAAAAATAGACTGACACTCCAGTGCGGTACATAAGCAGTGTTGCATTTTTGGAGTCAAAATAGTACATAAGGTCTCCTTGTACCTATTTACAATTTGCTATCCCTTGATCCCTCTCTGCTCGCTCGGAGGTGTGCACCACCCCCCTAATTCGGCTCTCCCCCTTCCCTCCCTTCTTTCCTGTGAGTTTTGACAGATTTAGATTCGGTAGGCAGGGAATGGAGAGGGATGGTGCTGGGGTGATAACTATATTTGATTCCTTTTTTCTGGAACCTCCAAAAAGGTGTGCCAAAGCCCTCAGGAATTCATTTCAATTCTCATTATTCCAACTGTTCCACAAGACTGAAATTTCACGAGGACCCTTCCATTAGCCTTTTGGCTGAGCAATCCTCCAATTTTCTTTAAAGTCCTCACAACTATAGACTGCTCAACTCCTTGTGCTGGATGTACAGAAACTGCATTTGACCAGTCTATTTCCAAAGCACTGGGTCAGCTCTTTAAAAGCTAACTGACTGCTTTCTGCTGCAATGCTCTGTGAGGGCCACTTTAGATTTATTCCACTAATTGAAAGCTAGAGCAAATCCTCCAGCTCTCTTTTACTCACAAAACCCAAACTAAACAGTTTTCGTCTTTAGGCAAACACACACACACAGATTAAAATAAATAACAGCCAAGTCTTCACCCTGAATGATTACTTCTCTGGCACTTGACAAGCTTTGGGATGATTTAAGCAGAGATGCAAACATGTTATTTTATCTTCAACACAACCCTTTGAACTGCAACAGCGTTTTACGACCCTTCCTCCAGACTCCCTGGCTCCATTACAAGCATTGAGATGGATCAATGATTGATCAAGTTTTTTTCATTAACAACTCTGACCTTGCAAGACAAACATAGGTTGGTTTCTAAGTGTAATAAAACCAGGCTTGTTTGAGTTTGTATTGGTTTCAGTGTTGCTGAACAGTTTCTCAATCAGATTCCCCCGTATATCAACAGTTCAAACTTTAATTCCGAAAAGTGAAAGATATGCTCGTAAATATGCTACGATCTAGATTTTTGCAACTTATAGAATAGCAGTTGAAGTCCAGGATAATTTAGATACTAATTGGGTTGGCTTGGAATGCATTGTCAATTTCACTCCTGACAGGGGTAAAGATCTGAGAGAGGGAATGAACAGTTGGACTGAAAGACACGGGGGGGGGGGGGGGGGGGGGCAATATTTTGAGTCTGTGAGCTGATAACTGGCAAGTAACATTCTCGTCACACATGTGTCAGGCAATGATCATCTCCAACAGGAGAGAACCTAACTATCTTGCCTTGATGTTCAATGACATAACCATCACTGAATCCCCCACTCTCAACATCCTCGGTATTACCATTAGGCCAGAGTGTGCAAGGTCAGAGGGATCTGTTGATTCATGTGTGCAAAGACGTTTGAAAGTGTTGGCACATTTTCACAGAGTAATTATCTTGAGATTCACACATGGAGGTCTTGAGGACAAAAACTGGGAAGTAATGACATTCTGGTTCAGCCACGACTAGTGTACAGCGTCAGGTTCCACTCACCATACTTTAGGATAGGTTAGGAACTTGAGAGAGTGTAGAAGAGATTTACCAGGGTGATTCCAGAATTGTGGATTTTAGCTACAAGGTTAAGGTGGAAAAGCTGAGAGATTTTTACCTGGAACAAAGGAGAATAAGGGATGATTTGATTGGGGTAAACAGAATTTTAAAAATATATATATTTTTATTGACATTTTCAGTTTTATACACATTGCATTTTGTGTTAATCCTTGTACCTATTTACAATTTGTCACCCCTTGATACCCTCCCTGCTTGCTCGGGGTGTGCCCCCCTCTAATTGGGCTCTTTCCCTTCCCCCCCTTTTTTCTGTCAGTTTTGACAGATTTGGATTTGGTAGGCAAGGGAAAAACTGTTCCCATTAGCTGATTATACTCAGACAAGGGGGACACAGATTTAAAGGGTTGGGCAAGAGATGCAGGGGGAATGTGAGGAAGAACATTTTTACAATGAGCGCTGAAGACCTGGAGCTCACTGCCTATACAAGTGGTGGAGGTAGAGAAAATCAATGATTTCAACAGGAAATTCATTGCGCGCTTGACAGAAATAAACCTCCAGGACTACGGAGATAGAGGGACGTAATGGAACTAAGGGATTGCTCTGCTAGGAGCTGCCATGGACTCAATGGGCTGATTGGCTTCCTCCAGTAGTGTAGATGGTTCTCTGGGCTGAATCTTATGCTGGAGCTGGTATTTGGCGATGGATCCCAGACTGTGAGAAAAGTCTGGTTTCTTGTTGGGGCCTGGTTGGCAGGGTCCAGTGAGTGGGCTGAGTGGGCTTGGGGGCCACAAAGTGGGAGAATATGGGGGAATGCCGATGCTTTATGGGTCCCTCTGATGGACATAGGACATTCACCAGGAAGACAGCTCTTTCCGGGTGACTGGGGTCACGGCTTAGCCCTTTCCCACCATGTAAACATTTCCTATTGTGAGGGCCCTTCCTAGTGATCCCTTATTTCCCATTTCTCTTCATTTTGATCCATGGATATTTAACGGACATATACCTTTAAGTTGAGCAGAGTAAGTGAGGAACTCAAAAGTTGTAAAATAGTACACTGTGCGATGGTGATTTAGACTTTGAATGGAAGAACTCAGACTTTCTGGCACCTGAGAGATTGGAGGGATTTGGTTTGATTGGTTGGCTAGTGGCCAATGGATTAGCTAAGGACCCTATCCTGTCCAGCAACAGACAGAGATTGCTTTCAGCCAGGCGGGGGTTTTCAGAGGACCAAGAGACTTCTGGAGACTGAGACAAAAAGCTGTGAGCCTCTCTCTCTCTCTGTCTCCAAAATAGGTTTCCTGCCTGCTGTGTCTGAGACTGCAGAGAAGTTCTGAGACCCTGATGAATCTACAGTGAAAACCATTGCAGACTGAAAACAAAGACATCCAACTGAAGGCCTAGTCTGAAGAAAAGCCTAACTGGAAGACGTGCATTTGAAACAGAGACTTTTATCCTTTTACTTTTTGTATTATTATTTTTCACACCCCTCTTTCCCCTCTGTGTTTGTCTGTCCTGTGTGTGTGTAGAGGGTGGGGGTTATTTAAAGAAGGTGGCTTAGGAAATAGATAATAGTTAATCAGTTGTATTTGCTTTCTATTTAACTACAGTTGTTATTATTATTAATAAAAGTTAATTGTGTTTAAATTTTAAAAACCTGTAGGTGTGGCATGGTGGTGCTGTGGTTAGCACTGCTGCCTCAAGGTGCTGAGGGCCCGGGTTCGATCCCAACCCCAGGTCACTGTCCTTGTGCAGTTTACACATTCTCCCCGTGTCTGCGTGGATTTCGCCCCCACAATCCAAAGATGTGCAGAGTAGGTGGATCGGTCACGCTAAATTGTCCTTTAATTGGAAAAAAATAATTGATACTTTAATTTTTTTTTTTTAATTACAAACCTGGTAACTGTAGTTATTGAGCAGCCAAAGAGTTGGAGTGTTTTTCTCAGAATTATTAGTGCATTTCAATTGTGTTGCGACTCTGGGTCAAGTGGAGCTGGAAGTGACTATGCACTAGCCCAGAAGGTCGTAACAATTACCTCCCAAATTGCAACAATGACGAGACTTCAGAAGTACTCAGTTGGCTGTGGAGCACTTTGGATCGTGCAAGGTGCGAAATGTTTCATCATAATCGGGGCTGATGCTGACACAGTACGATACTTAGAGAATATTTACTTAAAATATTAACCTGAGATTCTATTGAGGTGGATATGAAAAGTCCCATGGCTTTATTTGAAGACAAGCAGTATAATTCTTCCCCTGTCTCGTTTGCATGACCAATAACACTGACTGCCCGTCAAAAGTGAGCCTTTTATGGAAAGAAATTTTTGGATAGTTGGAAGATAAGTGTCTTTCTTTCAGTGTTGAAAATTCACATTTCAAATTTATTCATTACTCCTTTCACCGTACCGTTGGAACCCAGTCAACCAGTTGTCCCGTGCTCTTTTTGGGGAATCCTCAACTTTAATTCAAATCTCTTTGAAAAAAAATAATTTTGACCATATCTGCTGACCTTTAACCTCACCCTCCCACCACCCCAATCATTGGTCTTTTGGATCTTCATCCATTTTACTCCGTAATAAACTGCCCGACAGATAGGAGACTGTCACATTACAAGAAACTGCTCCATTCAGACGGAGTGAGATGAAGACATATTTTCTTTTTAAGAATTCATTCGCAGGATGGGGTCATCCCCAATTGCTCTTCAGACGGTGGTGGTGAGCTGCCTTCTTGAACCACTGCCACCCATGTGGTGTAGATACACCCACTCTGCTGTTAGGGGGGGCGGGTTCCAGGATTTTGAACCGGCAACAGTGAAGGAACGGCGATATATTTCCAAGTCAGAATACGGAGTACCTTGGAGGGGCAACTTTCAGGGGCTGGTGTTGCTATGTATCTGCTGCCCTTGTCAGAACGTTAACTTACGCAAACAAGATGAGAGCTTTGTGTCAAATGTATTGACCCAGCGTGTTCTATTTTGAGAGAGAGAACGTGATATTTAAAAATAAATCTCTTTCATCACAAATTAAAGAACTATTTTCCTTTGAACTCTTTTTAATTCAACTTCTGGAACGATTTCTAGTTCGAACCAGCTGTAGCTGGCGATAATTAACTAATGACAGGATTATATGTTTCAAAGGAATGAATGGTTGGCCATTACCAGCTAGCAAGGGGGTGTGAAGGGGGGGGACGGGACGAATGGGGTCATATTTTTATATGGGGGAGAACAAAACACTGTGAAATTTGTTTCTGTCGATAAGTAGACCTCAAATAAATGAATGGCCGGAGCCTGGTATCACTAGGGTCCTCTGTTTGCTAATTGTTTGAAACTTGCAATTCTTTCTTTCAACATTTTGCTGGTGTACAGCCATGGATAAGATGTCCGTTGGGAGAGGCTTTTATCGCGTTCTTTTTCAAAATTGTCCCAAAGGTCTGTCCATGCTACCCCGGAGGCATTTTAGCAGCTGCAGAAATGTGCTTTTTAATCAACTTGTGCACGACAAGTTTCAGATCGAGCACAGCAGGAACATCTTACCAGCGCCAGATATGCCAGCCAAACTCGCGGGGAATTTGTGCCTATTTATAAAAGCATGATTGTGAACAATTACCGCGATCTTCTCGCTGCCTGCAATGGAATGAGCTGCGCTGAGTCTCCCACGGCACCAAAGGTCACCTCCAACAAATATCCCTTAATTAACTCTCGGCTAGTTAGGTCTTGCTTCGGGGGATAGTATTTAATAACCTTGGGGCCTTTTTCTTTGTAATGATAGAAGTGCAGTTCCATATTTTAACAACTGCAATGTGCATGGAGTTGTCCCCTGACTGCTATTTGAAATAAAATAAGACTGAATTCAATTAAGCTCCAGCACACACAAACACAAGAAGGGACAGTCATACCATTTGACTTTCAGCCATGTTTACGGGGAACAAAGCGGCAATCGCACTCTTTGAAATAAAGTTACATGTCGTAATTTCTCTTCTTGTCCTGTTGTGTGACCGGTACAGGCTGAGAGGACCGGATTCAATTCTTTGCATTTCATGGTTTGCGCGTCACAGCTGGTGTCAAATGATATTTGATAGCACATACTTGATTATTCACGAATTATTCACAAAACATGGGCGGCACAGTGGCTAGCACTGCTGTCTCACAGCACCAGGGACCTGGGTTCAATTCTGGCCTCGGGTGACTGTCTGTGCGGTGTTGGCACTTCCTTCCTGTGTCTGCGTGGGTTTCCTCCGGGTGCTCTGGTTTCCTCCCACAGTCCGAAGCTGTGCAGGTTAGATGGATTGGCCATGCTAAATTGCCCCTTAGTGTCCAAAAATGTGTACGTTAGGTTATGGCGTTATGGGAATAGTGTGGGGGGAGTGGGCTTGGGTGGAGTGCTCTTTTAGCAATTGGTGTAGATTTGATGGGCCGAATGGCCTCCTTCTGAACTATACGATTCTCAATTGACTGGAAGTGGAATTAACTGGATAGCTCTTTCAAAGAGCTAATACAAGTGCAATGGGCTGAATGGTCTCCTGCTATGGTGTACCATTCTATTACTCTAGACTATCAATGGCACCAGACTACTGAACCATATTGGATAACATCGTAGCTGAGATCAATCTGTCCTGGTCTGGTGTTCACACACGAACTCTTTCTTGCATAGTCACTAGATAATAATTCATTTTATTTTCCTGCTTGTTCACGCAGACACATGGGGAACATGCAAACACCACACAAAGGGTCAGCCGAGGCCGGAATTAAACCTGGGCCCCTGTCACTGTGAAGCAGCAGTGCTAACCACTGTGCCACCGTGCTGGTCCCATCCCCTAAATGTTGGTGGGGTCTGCTCTATCCGCCATCGAAATGCCTCAAAGGAATTTAAAATAATGTTTTGATGAAGTTCTTCGAAAGTTGTACTTCCAGTGCATCCGATGTGACAAGGCAAACATCCTACTCTCGGTGACGGAGAAAATGAAATCCTTACTTTACTCTGAGAAGATATTACACAAGTGCTTTCATAAACTATGAAGCACTCAATTAAGTAGAATGGGAAAAGCTCCAGGATCAATAAATGTACATTCTACAACCAAAGAGAGAAAGATAAGATTTGAAAGAGAAGATACATGATAACTTAATAACATTACTTCCAGAAACAAGATGGTCAAAACTTAAAAGATTTTTTTCATGAAGCGTTTATATGCATGGAAATTAACTAAAGAAAGCCTGAACGATTGTGTATCAGCAGTATCGGAACTGGCAGCAATCTTCGCTCTGTGTCAGATGGTTGTGGGTCACGTTTCACTGCAGGACTTGAGCAGAATCATAAAGGCTGACACTTTATGTGCGACTGAAGGAGTGCTGCACTGTCACATTATTATTTTACAGATGCAATATTAATTTGAGGTGGCCAAATGATATTGAAGCAGCTGAGTTCTCCTCAGTGGCCTGGCCAAACCTTATCCCACAATCAGCATCACAAAAACACATTGTTTGAGCATTATAATAACAATAATAATCTTTATTAGTGTCGCAAGTCGGCTTACATTAACACTGCAATGAAGTTACTGCGAAAATACTTTGGGCAGCACGGTAGCACAAGTGGACAGCACTGTGGCTTCACAGCGCCAGGGTCCCAGGTTCGATTCCCCGCTGGGTCACTGTCTGTGCGGAGTCTGCACGTTCTCCCCGTGTCTGCATGGGTTTCCTCCGGGTGCTCCGGTTTCCTCCCACAGTCCAAAGACGTGCAGGTTAGGTGGACTGGCCATGATAAATTGCCCTTAGTGTCCAAAAAGGTTAGGAGGGGTTATTGGGTTTCGGGGACAGAGTGGAAGTGAGAGCTTGAGTGGGTCGGTGCAGACTCGATGGGCCGAATGGCCTCCTTCTGCACTGTATGTTCTATGTCTATGTCTAAAATCCCCCAGTCGCCACACTCTGGCGCCTGTTTGGGGACACTGAGGGAGAATTCAGAATGTCCAATTCACCTAACAGCATGTCTTTCGGGACTTGTGGGAGGAAACTGGAGCACCCGGAGGAAACCCACCCAGACACAGGGAGAACTTGCGGACTCCGCACTGACAGTCACCCAAGTCGGGAATCGAACCTGGGACCTTGGCGCTGTGAAGCAACAGTGCTAATCACTGTGCTACCATGCCGCCCTATCACATTGCTGTGTATGAACATAGAACATAGCAGAGTACAGGCCCTTCGGCCCACGATGTTGTGCCGACCATTTATCCTAATCTAAGATCAACCCAACATACACCTAACCTAACAGTATGGGAGCTTGCTGTGCACAAATTGAATGCCTTGTCCCTTACATTACAACAGTGACTACGCTTCAAAAAGTGCTTCATCGGCTGTGAAGTTATTTGAGACATCCAGTGGTTGTGAAAGGCCCTACATAAATGCAAATCTTTCTTTTTCTCTTACGAACCCTTGACCCTTCTGTGTAAATTCTTCAATGGCCTTTGGTGGGATTCTCCAGTAGCACCGCTGAGTGTTCCTCGGCAAGCCTTTCGCTGGTGGTGGAATTCTATCTTCACGCTGCTTCTCGATGGGATTTCCCATCAAAGCCAGTCCAGACTCCGCGAGCCCGCTTGTGGGGGTGCGCTGTCAGCCGGGATAGTGAGTCCCGATGACTGGAGAATTCTGGCCCTTGTCCTCTGCAACCCAGTCCAGCCCTATATTCCAGTGCAGGCATTTGCTCATTCAACTATCCCCTTTTGCATCCCATCTCTCCCACCTCCTGCTCCAGAGCGAGGGTGGGATTTACCAGAGAGAAGGGTGGGATTTTCCAGTCCTGCCACGGTGTGTTCTCTGGCGATGGTGACGGCGGATCACCTTTGGCCGCCAATGGGATCTTCCGGAACAACGATATCAGCGGCGTTCTGCCTGGCTCGCCTGTCCCGGCCACCAGGGATCCCGCCGCAGGGGGTGACGTTCCGCGGGACCTTCAGCAGGAAGAGCTGGAAAATCCCAGCCAGAATCTTCAGACATTTTGGTTGCACCCTTCACAGCACTCTCCCTGAATCCTTGTATCTATTCCCACTTTTGGAAGTCCCCTCAAAATCAACCTCTTCAACCTTGGTTTAAGCTTCCTCCCTCAATCATTGCCTTACTGCTGCTACACATCCATTTTTGAACGAGTCTCACTTACATAAAGCCGCTTTTGAACAAACGTAGGCAGTTTTTTGCAAATTTGGATCAGGGTCGCAGGAACGTAGCCTTTTAGCAGAGGGTGCTACAAGGTGAATCGGTATTTCCAGGTGTAATGTATTTATATTGAGTCTCAGTAGCTGTATTGTGTATTAATACATACACGTCGTCACTGGAAGTGATGCCACAGGTTGCTAGTGTTTTTAAAGAACAGGCTTGCAAAGCACAAAGGTACAAACAAACAAGAGCATTATTGGAAAGGTGTTTACTCAACAGGCTGAAGGTCAACTGCCCGTACGCCCACGCAAACGTCCAATGATGTCATGAATCCATCACGTGATCAGTCTCTTAGCGTGACCTTATTCCAACCAGGAAAATACATGAATACACAACACTTTCCTCCCCCTTTACATTAGAGGTTCCTGCAATGAAACACAATCTAACGTCAACAAGCAAAATCTACAATTTCTACAAATAATGAACAGAACAATGAATAAGTTACACATTTTAGAGGATGTAATTTCTGTGTGGTTGTTGGCAAATGGGCCTTAATGACCTACTTGGATCCTCTTCATGGCCGGCCACCATATTCTCCAGGCCAGAATCACGTGGGCGAAAATTGACAGAGGCAGTGAAAAGAAATCACTGCTCTAACACTCACCTGAGCAATACACCTGCTGGCTCAGACTCAGGAAACAACACCTGTCAATTCCTGGAAGGAGAAACCCTGTGCTGTCTCCTGTGCCCGAGCCAGCAGGTGTATTGCCCAGGTGAGTGTTAAAGCTGACATTTTTTCCACTGTCTCTGTCTCGACAGCTCTCCAGCCTCCAGACAGGCTTCTCCCTTCTGGAGGGTCTCTGGTGGGGGGTCAGGTCACCCGGTACTGCGGGGGGGGGGGTGTGCGTGGTGACTGTGGAAATCTCGGTTGGCGGGTTGGGGGGGGGGGGGGCGGGGGGAGATTGCGATGCGGGGGTTGGGGCCCAGCTGCGAGAGCTCACTCTCGGGCCGCCCACTCAAAATGGCTCAGGATTGGGAGTCACTTCCTGATTTGCATTCCCGGCATCAGCGCGAAACAGGCACAATTCAGCTCCAGTCGGAAAACATAGTCTCTGAATTGGGAATGCCGGCCATTTCCTTGAACAGCTAGAGTTCACCCGGTGAGCTTCCTACCACAGTGTTATGACTGATTGATTGATTGATTGATATTTATTGTCACATGTACCGAAGTACAGTGAAAAGCAATTTTCTGCGGCCAAGGGAACGTACACAGTACGTACATAGTAAACAAAACAATAATCGATTGAGTACATTGACAACGGTACATCAACAAATAGTGATTGGTTACAGTGCGGAACAAGGTCAAACAAGAGCAGCATAGGACGTCGTGAATAGTGTTCTTACAGGGAACAGATCAGTCCGAGGGGGAGTCGTTGAGGAGTCCGGTAGCTGTGGGGAAGAAGCTGTTCCTATCTCTGGATGTGCAGGTCTTCAGACTTCTGTACCTTCTGTCTGATGGAAGGGTCTGGAAGAGTGCAAAGCCTGGGTGTGAGGGGTCTCTGACAATCCTGTCAATGCCTTTCTGAGGCAGCGAGAGTTGTAGATAGAATCAATGTCGGGGTGGAAGTTTGTGTAATGCGTTGGGCTGAGTTCACCACACTCTGCAGTTTCTTGCGATCTTGGACCGAGCAGTTGCCATACCAGGCTGTGATGCAGCCGGATCGGATGCTCTCTATGGCACATCTGTAGAAGTTTGTGAGAGTCGATGCAGACATGCCAAATTTCTTTAGCTTCCGTAGGAAGTAGAGGCGTTGCTGGGCTTTCTTGACTGTTGCATCAACGTGAGTGGACCAGGACAGACTGTTGGTGATGGTGACCCCCAGGAACTTAAAGCTATCGACCATCTCCAGTTCGGAGGAGGAGAGGGCATTCCAAATCTCTGACCTCGTCACAAAGATAAATGCAAGAGTAAAGATTAACGGTGCGGCTGGAGGACTGGAAGTGGCAGCAGGGTTGTGGGGGGGGGGGGGAGCAAGGTGGTGGTGGGGGTTGAGGGGCGGGGGGGGGGGGGGGGTGGTGGTGGCAGTGGGGCCAGTCTGTGGAAAGAATGACACGCAAAGGTGAAAATTTAAATGTTGTTGTGTCCAGAGAAACAGAGGTCAAAGTAGGCCAGGGAGGGCAAAGGGGAAGAGGACTTGAGCCCACGGGTGGTGGGTGTGACCCAGACTTCAGACTGAAACAGCCGAGTGTGGAGGCGAAGGCGGCAATCTCACAGACGAGTGGGCAATTGGTGGAGGTCAGGGAAGAGGAAGGCGATGCTAGAATGATGGTAAAATCAATGACAGATAACCGTGGGCTTGTTGAATGAACAGAAGAGCTGAAATTATGTGAGGTGCCGTCTCTGTAAGCACCTGCTTCCCCTCACTGCTCCAGATCATGTTATCAATCCTCATTACTTACCAAAGAAGTACCTGTCTTCTCTGTACCATCTTAATTGAGTTTACTTTCACAGGCTATGGAAGCTATTGACTTTCGCACAGTGCTTCGTGAAGAAATCTCCCAGATTTTGCATTTAACATCTTGCCTTGAATTCAAAGGTACTTTTGTCACAGTCAGGATTTCCCACCACAGGGAAAAGACATTTCCCACCTGTACTTCACCGCTTCCTGTAACCTTCAGAACAGGTCTTCCTCCAATTCATTTCAAAGGACAAGAAAGGGTTGATTGATGAGGGCAGGTTTCACATAATAATAATCTTTATTAGTGTCACTACTAGGTTTATAAGTAGTAACTGCGATGAAAATCCCCTAGTTGCCACATTCCGGCGCCTGTTCGGGTACACAGAAGGAGAATTCAGAATGTCCAATTCACCAAACAGCACATCTTTCGGGACTTGTGGGAGGAAACAGGAGCACCCGGAGGAAACCCACGCAGACACGGGGGGGAACGTGCAGACTCCGCACAGACAGTGACCCAAGCCGGGAATCGAACCTGGGACCCTGGCGCAGTGAAGCAACAGTGCTAGCCACTGTGCTACTGCGCTGGCCACAAATCACCAAATGCAAAGGAAAGTAGAGGGAAGATATTCCCTTTGGTGGCGTGGGGAAGATGTCCAGACCAAAGGTGCATCACCTTAAAATCAGTCTGAGCCGTTAACTGGGTCTGCTGCCTTAACTGCTGCGTTTTCCCAGCATTTTCTCATTTTTATTTCAGATTTCCTGTATTCGCATTCTGTTATGTTGATGGATTATTGTTGGGCAATGGTGTCAGGGTTAGAAAATAAATGCAGGTAGCTGGATTTGAGATACAGATCAGGACTGATCGAACTGAATAGTCATAGACTCAAAGGGCTGAATGGCCTCTTCATTTCTCAGGCTCCTCTTCCCCCGCTGCTGCTCCTCTCCCCCCGCTGCTGCTCCTCTCTCCCCGCTGCTGCTCCTCTCCCCCCGCTGCTGCTCCTCTCCCCCCGCTGCTGCTCCTCTCTCCCCGCTGCTCCTCCTCTCCCCCCGCTGCTGCTCCTCTCCCCCCGCTGCTGCTCCTCTCTCCCCGCTGCTGCTCCACTCCCCCCGCTGCTGCTCCTCTCCCCCCGCTGCTGCTCCTCTCTCCCCACTGCTGCTCCTCTCTCCCCGCTGTTGCTCCTCTCCCCGCTGCTGCTCCTCTCTCCCCACTGCTGCTCCTCTCTCCCCGCTGCTGCTCCTCTCTCCCCACTGCTGCTCCTCTCTCCCCGCTGTTGCTCCTCTCCCCCCACTGCTGCTCCTCTCTCCCCGCTGCTGCTCCTCTCTCCCCGCTGCTGCTCCTCTCCCCCCGCTGCTGCTCCTCCCCCCGCTGCTGCTCCTCTCTCCCCACTGCTGCTCCTCTCTCCCCGCTGCTGCTCCTCTCCCCCCGCTGCTGCTCCTCCCCCCGCTGCTGCTCCTCTCCCCCCGCTGCTGCTCCTCCCCCCGCTGCTGCTCCTCTCCCCCCGCTGTTGCTCCTCTCTCCCCGCTGCTGCTCCTCTCTCCCCGCTGCTGCTCCTCCCCCCGCTGCTGCTCCTCTCTCCCCGCTGCTGCTCCTCTCCCCCCGCTGCTGCTCCTCTCTCCCCGCTGCTGCTCCTCTCCCCCCGCTGCTGCTCCTCTCCCCGCGCTGCTGCTCCTCTCCCCCCGCTGCTGCTCCTCTCCCCCCGCTGCTGCTCCTCTCCCCCCGCTGCTGCTCCTCTCTCCCCGCTGCTGCAACTCTCTGCCCGCTGCTGCAACTCTCTTCCCGCTGCTGCTCCTCTCCCCCCGCTGCTGCTCCTCTCTCCCCGCTGCTGCTCCTCTCCCCCCGCTGCTGCTCCTCTTCCCCTGCTGCTGCTCCTCTCCCCCCGCTGCTGCTCCTCCCCCGCTGCTGCTCCTCTCTCCCCGCTGCTGCTCCTCTCCCCCCACCGCTGCTCCTCTCCCCCCGCTGCTGCTCCTCTCCACCCGCTGCTGCTCCTCTCCCCCCGCTGCTGCTCCTCTCTCCCCGCTGCTGCTCCTCTCCACCCGCTGCTGCTCCTCTCTCCCCGCTGCTGCTCCTCTCCCCCCGCTGCTGGTCCTCTCCCCCCGCTGCTGCTCCTCTCCCCCCACTGCTGCTCCTCTCTCCCCCTGCTGCTGCTCCTCTCTCCACGATGCTGCTCCTCTCCCCCAGCTGCTGCTCCTCTCCCCCCGCTGCTGCTCCTCTCCCCCCGCTGCGGCTCCTCTCCCCCCGCTGCTGCTCCTCTCCCCCCGCTGCTGCTCCTCTCTCCCCGCTGCTGCAACTCTCTGCCCGCTGCTGCAACTCTCTTCCCGCTGCTGCTCCTCTCCCCCCGCTGCTGCTCCTCTCTCCCCGCTGCTGCTCCTCTCCCCCCGCTGCTGCTCCTCTTCCCCTGCTGCTGCTCCTCTCCCCCCGGCTGCTGCTCCTACCCGCTGCTGCTCCTCTCTCCCCGCTGCTGCTCCTCTCCCCCCACCGCTGCTCCTCTCCCCCCGCTGCTGCTCCTCTCCACCCGCTGCTGCTCCTCTCCCCCCGCTGCTGCTCCTCTCCCCCCGCTGCTGCAACTCTCTGCCCGCTGCTGCAACTCTCTTCCCGCTGCTGCTCCTCTCCCCCCGCTGCTGCTCCTCTCTCCCCGCTGCTGCTCCTCTCCCCCCGCTGCTGCTCCTCTTCCCCTGCTGCTGCTCCTCTCCCCCCGGCTGCTGCTCCTACCCGCTGCTGCTCCTCTCTCCCCGCTGCTGCTCCTCTCCCCCCGCTGCTGCTCCTCTCCCCCCGCTGCGGCTCCTCTCCCCCCGCTGCTGCTCCTCTCCCCCCGCTGCTGCTCCTCTCTCCCCGCTGCTGCAACTCTCTGCCCGCTGCTGCAACTCACTTCCCGCTGCTGCTCCTCTCCCCCCGCTGCTGCTCCTCTCTCCCCGCTGCTGCTCCTCTCCCCCCGCTGCTGCTCCTCTTCCCCTGCTGCTGCTCCTCTCCCCCCTGCTGCTGCTCCTCTCTCCACGATGCTGCTCCTCTCCCCCAGCTGCTGCTCCTCTCCCCCCGCTGCTGCTCCTCTCCCCCCGCTGCGGCTCCTCTCCCCCCGCTGCTGCTCCTCTCCCCCCGCTGCTGCTCCTCTCTCCCCGCTGCTGCAACTCTCTGCCCGCTGCTGCAACTCTCTTCCCGCTGCTGCTCCTCTCCCCCCGCTGCTGCTCCTCTCTCCCCGCTGCTGCTCCTCTCCCCCCGCTGCTGCTCCTCTTCCCCTGCTGCTGCTCCTCTCCCCCCGGCTGCTGCTCCTACCCGCTGCTGCTCCTCTCTCCCCGCTGCTGCTCCTCTCCCCCCACCGCTGCTCCTCTCCCCCCGCTGCTGCTCCTCTCCACCCGCTGCTGCTCCTCTCCCCCCGCTGCTGCTCCTCTCTCCCCGCTGCTGCTCCTCTCCCCCCGCTGCTGCTCCTCTCTCCCCGCTGCTGCTCCTCTCCCCCTGCTGCTGCTCCTCTCCCCCTGCTGCTGCTCCTCTCCCCCCGCTGCTGCTCCTCCCCCCGCTGCTGCTCCTCTCTCCCCGCTGCTGCTCCTCTCCCCCCGCTGCTGCTCCTCCCCCCGCTGCTGCTCCTCTCCCCCCGCTGCTGCTCCTCTCCCCGCGCTGCTGCTCCTCTCCCCCCGCTGCTGCTCCTCTCCCCCCGCTGCTGCTCCTCTCTCCCCGCTGCTGCTCCTCTCCCCCCGCTGCTGCTCCTCTCCCCCCGCTGCTGCTCCTCTCCCCCCACTGCTGCTCCTCTCCCCCCGCTGCTGCTCCTCTCCCCCCGCTGCTGCTCCTCCCCCACTGCTGCTCCTCTCCCCCCGCTGCTGCTCCTCTCCCCCCGCTGCTGCTCCTCTCCCCCCGCTGCTGCTCCTCCCCCACTGCTGCTCCTCTCCCCCCGCTGCTGCTCCTCTCCCCCCGCTGCTGCTCCTCCCCGCTGCTGCTCCTCTCTCCCCGCTGCTGCTCCTCTCCCCCCGCTGCTGCTCCTCTCCCCCCACTGCTGCTCCTCTCTCCACGCTGCTGCTCCTCTCCCCCCACTGCTGCTCCCCTCCCCTGCTGCTGCTCCTCTCCCCCTTGTGCTGCTTCTCTCCCCCCGCTGCTGCTCCTCTCCCCCCGCTGCTGCTCCTCTCCCCCCGCTGCTGCTCCTCTCCGCCCGCTGCTGCTCCTCTCCCCCCGCTGCTGCTCCTCTCCCCCCGCTGCTGCTCCTCTCTCCCCGCTGCTGCAACTCTCTTCCCGCTGCTGCAACTCTCTCCCCGCTGCTGCTCCCCGCCCCTGCTGCTGCTCCTCTCCCCCCGCTGCTGCTCCTCTCCCCCCGCTGCTGCTCCTCTCCCCCCGCTGCTGCTCCTCTCCCCCCGCTGCTGCTCCTCCCCCACTGCTGCTCCTCTCTCCCCGCTGCTGCTCCTCTCTCCCCACTGCTGCTCCTCTCTCCCCGCTGTTGCTCCTCTCCCCCCACTGCTGCTCCTCTCTCCCCGCTGCTGCTCCTCTCTCCCCGCTGCTGCTCCTCTCCCCCCGCTGCTGCTCCTCCCCCCGCTGCTGCTCCTCTCTCCCCACTGCTGCTCCTCTCTCCCCGCTGCTGCTCCTCTCCCCCCGCTGCTGCTCCTCCCCCCGCTGCTGCTCCTCTCCCCCCGCTGCTGCTCCTCCCCCCGCTGCTGCTCCTCTCCCCCCGCTGTTGCTCCTCTCTCCCCGCTGCTGCTCCTCTCTCCCCGCTGCTGCTCCTCCCCCCGCTGCTGCTCCTCTCTCCCCGCTGCTGCTCTTCTCCCCCCGCTGCTGCTCCTCTCTCCCCGCTGCTGCTCCTCTCCCCCCGCTGCTGCTCCTCTCTCCCCGCTGCTGCTCCTCTCCCCCCGCTGCTGCTCCTCTTCCCCTGCTGCTGCTCCTCTCCCCCCGCTGCTGCTCCTCCCCCGCTGCTGCTCCTCTCTCCCCGCTGCTGCTCCTCTCCCCCCACCGCTGCTCCTCTCACCCCGCTGCTGCTCCTCTCCACCCGCTGCTGCTCCTCTCCCCCCGCTGCTGCTCCTCTCTCCCCGCTGCTGCTCCTCTCCCCCCGCTGCTGCTCCTCTCCCCCCGCTGCTGGTCCTCTCCCCCCGCTGCTGCTCCTCTCCCCCCACTGCTGCTCCTCTCTCCCCCTGCTGCTGCTCCTCTCTCCACGATGCTGCTCCTCTCCCCCAGCTGCTGCTCCTCTCCCCCCGCTGCTGCTCCTCTCCCCCCGCTGCGGCTCCTCTCCCCCCGCTGCTGCTCCTCTCCCCCCGCTGCTGCTCCACTCCCCTCGCTGCTGCTCCTCTCCCCCCGCTGCTGCTCCTCTCTCCCCACTGCTGCTCCTCTCTCCCCGCTGTTGCTCTTCTCCCCGCTGCTGCTCCTCTCTCCCCACTGCTGCTCCTCTCTCCCCGCTGCTGCTCCTCTCTCCCCACTGCTGCTCCTCTCTCCCCGCTGCTGCTCCTCTCTCCCCGCTGCTGCTCCTCTCCCCCCGCTGCTGCTCCTCCCCCGCTGCTGCTCCTCTCTCCCCACTGCTGCTCCTCTCTCCCCGCTGCTGCTCCTCTCCCCCCGCTGCTGCTCCTCCCCCCGCTGCTGCTCCTCTCCCCCCGCTGCTGCTCCTCCCCCCGCTGCTGCTCCTCTCCCCCCGCTGTTGCTCCTCTCTCCCCGCTGCTGCTCCTCTCTCCCCGCTGCTGCTCCTCCCCCCGCTGCTGCTCCTCTCTCCCCGCTGCTGCTCCTCTCCCCCCGCTGCTGCTCCTCTCTCCCCGCTGCTGCTCCTCTCCCCCCGCTGCTGCTCCTCTCCCCGCGCTGCTGCTCCTCTCCCGCCGCTGCTGCTCCTCTCCCCCCGCTGCTGCTCCTCCCCCCCCGCTGCTGCTCCTCTCTCCCCGCTGCTGCAACTCTCTGCCCGCTGCTGCAACTCTCTTCCCGCTGCTGCTCCTCTCCCCCCGCTGCTGCTCCTCTCTCCCCGCTGCTGCTCCTCTCCCCCGCTGCTGCTCCTCTTCCCCTGCTGCTGCTCCTCTCCCCCCGCTGCTGCTCGTCCCCCGCTGCTGCTCCTCTCTCCCCGCTGCTGCTCCTCTCTCCCCACCGCTGCTCCTCTCCCCCCGCTGCTGCTCCTCTCCACCCGCTGCTGCTCCTCTCCCCCCGCTGCTGCTCCTCTCTCCCCGCTGCTGCTCCTCTCCCCCCGCTGCTGCTCCTCTCCCCCCGCTGCTGGTCCTCTCTCCCCGCTGCTGCTCCTCTCCCCCCACTGCTGCTCCTCTCTCCCCCTGCTGCTGCTCCTCTCTCCACGATGCTGCTCCTCTCCCCCAGCTGCTGCTCCTCTCCCCCCGCTACTGCTCCTCTCCCCCCGCTGCGGCTCCTCTCCCCCCGCTGCTGCTCCTCTCCCCCCGCTGCTGCTCCTCTCTCCCCGCTGCTGCAACTCTCTGCCCGCTGCTGCAACTCTCTTCCCGCTGCTGCTCCTCTCCCCCCGCTGCTGCTCCTCTCTCCCCGCTGCTGCTCCTCTCCCCCCGCTGCTGCTCCTCTTCCCCTGCTGCTGCTCCTCTCCCCCCGCTGCTGCTCCTCTCTCCCCGCTGCTGCTCCTCTCCCCCCGCTGCTGCTCCTCTCTCCCCGCTGCTGCTCCTCTCCCCCCGCTGCTGCTCCTCTCCCCGCGCTGCTGCTCCTCTCCCCCCGCTGCTGCTCCTCTCCCCCCGCTGCTGCTCCTCTCCCCCCGCTGCTGCTCCTCTCTCCCCGCTGCTGCAACTCTCTGCCCGCTGCTGCAACTCTCTTCCCGCTGCTGCTCCTCTCCCCCCGCTGCTGCTCCTCTCTCCCCGCTGCTGCTCCTCTCCCCCCGCTGCTGCTCCTCCCCCGCTGCTGCTCCTCTCTCCCCGCTGCTGCTCCTCTCCCCCCACCGCTGCTCCTCTCCCCCCGCTGCTGCTCCTCTCCACCCGCTGCTGCTCCTCTCCCCCCGCTGCTGCTCCTCTCTCCCCGCTGCTGCTCCTCTCCCCCCGCTGCTGCTCCTCTCCCCCCGCTGCTGGTCCTCTCCCCCCGCTGCTGCTCCTCTCCCCCCACTGCTGCTCCTCTCTCCCCCTGCTGCTGCTCCTCTCTCCACGATGCTGCTCCTCTCCCCCAGCTGCTGCTCCTCTCCCCCCGCTGCTGCTCCTCTCCCCCCGCTGCGGCTCCTCTCCCCCCGCTGCTGCTCCTCTCCCCCCGCTGCTGCTCCTCTCTCCCCGCTGCTGCAACTCTCTGCCCACTGCTGCAACTCTCTTCCCGCTGCTGCTCCTCTCCCCCCGCTGCTGCTCCTCTCTCCCCGCTGCTGCTCCTCTCCCCCCGCTGCTGCTCCTCTTCCCCTGCTGCTGCTCCTCTCCCCCCGCTGCTGCTCCTCCCCCGCTGCTGCTCCTCTCTCCCCGCTGCTGCTCCTCTCCCCCCACCGCTGCTCCTCTCCCCCCGCTGCTGCTCCTCTCCCCCCGCTGCTGCTCCTCTCTCCCCGCTGCTGGTCCTCTCCCCCCGATGCTGCTCCTCTCTCCCCGCTGCTGCTCCTCTCCCCCTGCTGCTGCTCCTCTCCCCCTGCTGCTGCTCCTCTCCCCCCGCTGCTGCTCCTCCCCCCGCTGCTGCTCCTCTCTCCCCGCTGCTGCTCCTCTCCCCCCGCTGCTGCTCCTCCCCCGCTGCTGCTCCTCTCCCCCCGCTGCTGCTCCTCTCTTCCCGCTGCTGCTCCTCTCCACCCGCTGCTTCTCCTCTCCCCCCGCTGCTGCTCCTCTCTCCCCGCTGCTGCTCCTCTCCCCCCGCTGCTGCTCCTCTCCCCCCGCTGCTGCTCCTCTCCCCCCACTGCTGCTCCTCTCCCCCCGCTGCTGCTCCTCTCCCCCCGCTGCTGCTCCTCCCCCACTGCTGATCCTCTCCCCTCGCTGCTGCTCCTCTCCCCCCGCTGCTGCTCCTCTCCCCCCGCTGCTGCTCCTCCCCCACTGCTGCTCCTCTCCCCCCGCTGCTGCTCCTCTCCCCCCGCTGCTGCTCCTCCCCCCGCTGCTGCTCCTCTCTCCCCGCTGCTGCTCCTCTCCCCCCGCTGCTGCTCCTCTCCCCCCACTGCTGCTCCTCTCTCCACGCTGCTGCTCCTCTCCCCCCGCTGCTGCTCCCCTCCCCTGCTGCTGCTCCTCTCCCCCTTGTGCTGCTTCTCTCCCCCCGCTGCTGCTCCTCCCCCCCCGCTGCTGCTCCTCTCTCCCCGCTGCTGCAACTCTCTGCCCGCTGCTGCAACTCTCTTCCCGCTGCTGCTCCTCTCCCCCCGCTGCTGCTCCTCTCTCCCCGCTGCTGCTCCTCTCCCCCCGCTGCTGCTCCTCTTCCCCTGCTGCTGCTCCTCTCCCCCCGCTGCTGCTCCTCTCTCCCCGCTGCTGCTCCTCTCCCCCCGCTGCTGCTCCTCTCTCCCCGCTGCTGCTCCTCTCGCCCCGCTGCTACTCCTCTCCCCGCGCTGCTGCTCCTCTCCCCCCGCTGCTGCTCCTCTCCCCCCGCTGCTGCTCCTCTCCCCCCGCTGCTGCTCCTCTCTCCCCGCTGCTGCAACTCTCTGCCCGCTGCTGCAACTCTCTTCCCGCTGCTGCTCCTCTCCCCCCGCTGCTGCTCCTCTCTCCCCGCTGCTGCTCCTCTCCCCCCGCTGCTGCTCCTCTTCCCCTGCTGCTGCCCCTCTCCCCCCGCTGCTGCTCCTCCCCCGCTGCTGCTCCTCTCTCCCCGCTGCTGCTCCTCTCCCCCCACCGCTGCTCCTCTCCCCCCGCTGCTGCTCCTCTCCACCCGCTGCTGCTCCTCTCCCCCCGCTGCTGCTCCTCTCTCCCCGCTGCTGCTCCTCTCCCCCCGCTGCTGCTCCTCTCCCCCCGCTGCTGGTCCTCTCCCCCCGCTGCTGCTCCTCTCCCCCCACTGCTGCTCCTCTCTCCCCCTGCTGCTGCTCCTCTCTCCACGATGCTGCTCCTCTCCCCCAGCTGCTGCTCCTCTCCCCCCGCTGCTGCTCCTCTCCCCCTGCTGCGGCTCCTCTCCCCCCGCTGCTGCTCCTCTCCCCCCGCTGCTGCTCCTCTCTCCCCGCTGCTGCAACTCTCTGCCCACTGCTGCAACTCTCTTCCCGCTGCTGCTCCTCTCCCCCCGCTGCTGCTCCTCTCTCCCCGCTGCTGCTCCTCTCCCCCCGCTGCTGCTCCTCTTCCCCTGCTGCTGCTCCTCTCCCCCCGCTGCTGCTCCTCCCCCGCTGCTGCTCCTCTCTCCCCGCTGCTGCTCCTCTCCCCCCACCGCTGCTCCTCTCCCCCCGCTGCTGCTCCTCTCCCCCCGCTGCTGCTCCTCTCTCCCCGCTGCTGGTCCTCTCCCCCCGCTGCTGCTCCTCTCTCCCCGCTGCTGCTCCTCTCCCCCTGCTGCTGCTCCTCTCCCCCTGCTGCTGCTCCTCTCCCCCCGCTGTTGCTCCTCCCCCCGCTGCTGCTCCTCTCTCCCCGCTGCTGCTCCTCTCCCCCCGCTGCTGCTCCTCCCCCCGCTGCTGCTCCTCTCCCCCCGCTGCTGCTCCTCTCTTCCCGCTGCTGCTCCTCTCCACCCGCTGCTGCTCCTCTCCCCCCGCTGCTGCTCCTCTCTCCCCGCTGCTGCTCCTCTCCCCCCGCTGCTGCTCCTCTCCCCCCGCTGCTGCTCCTCTCCCCCCACTGCTGCTCCTCTCCCCCCGCTGCTGCTCCTCTCCCCCCGCTGCTGCTCCTCCCCCACTGCTGCTCCTCTCACCTCGCTGCTGCTCCTCTCCCCCCGCTGCTGCTCCTCTCCCCCCGCTGCTGCTCCTCCCCCACTGCTGCTCCTCTCCCCCCGCTGCTGCTCCTCTCCCCCCGCTGCTGCTCCTGCCCCCGCTGCTGCTCCTCTCTCCCCGCTGCTGCTCCTCTCCCCCCGCTGCTGCTCCTCTCCCCCCACTGCTGCTCCTCTCTCCACGCTGCTGCTCCTCTCCCCCCGCTGCTACTCCCCTCCCCTGCTGCTGCTCCTCTCCCCCTTGTGCTGCTTCTCTCCCCCCGCTGCTGCTCCTCTCCCCCCGCTGCTGCTCCTCTCCCCCCGCTGCTGCTCCTCTCCGCCCGCTGCTGCTCCTCTCCCCCCGCTGCTGCTCCTCTCCCCCCGCTGCTGCTCCTCTCTCCCCGCTGCTGCAACTCTCTTCCCGCTGCTGCAACTCTCTCCCCGCTGCTGCTCCCCGCCCCTGCTGCTGCTCCTCTCCCCCCGCTGCTGCTCCTCTCCCCCCGCTGCTGCTCCTCTCCCCCCGCTGCTGCTCCCCTCCCCCCGCTGCTGCTCCTCCCCACTGCTGCTCCTCTCCCCCCGCTGCTGCTCCTCTCCCCCCGCTGCTGCTCCTCCCCCCGCTGCTGCTCCTCTCTCCCCGCTGCTGCTCCTCTCCCCCCGCTGCTGCTCCTCTCCCCCCACTGCTGCTCCTCTCTCCACGCTGCTGCTCCTCTCCCCCCGCTGCTGCTCCCCTCCCCTGCTGCTGCTCCTCTCCCCCTTGTGCTGCTTCTCTCCCCCCGCTGCTGCTCCTCTCCCCCCGCTGCTGCTCCTCTCCCCCCGCTGCTGCTCCTCTCCGCCCGCTGCTGCTCCTCTCCCCCCGCTGCTGCTCCTCTCCCCCCGCTGCTGCTCCTCTCTCCCCGCTGCTGCAACTCTCTTCCCGCTGCTGCAACTCTCTCCCCGCTGCTGCTCCCCGCCCCTGCTGCTGCTCCTCTCCCCCCGCTGCTGCTCCTCTCCCCCCGCTGCTGCTCCTCTCCCCCCGCTGCTGCTCCTCTCCGCCCGCTGCTGCTCCTCTCCCGCCGCTGCTGCTCCTCTCCGCCCGCTGCTGCTCCTCTCCCCGCGCTGCTGCTCCTCTCCCCCCGCTGCTGCTCCTCTCCCCCCGCTGCTGCTCCTCTCCCCCCGCTGCTGCTCCTCTCTCCCTGCTGCTGCAACTCTCTGCCCGCTGCTGCAACTCTCTTCCCGCTGCTGCTCCTCTCCCCCCGCTGCTGCTCCTCTCTCCCCGCTGCTGCTCCTCTCCCCCCGCTGCTGCTCCTCTCTCCCCGCTGCTGCTCCTCTCCCCCCGCTGCTGCTCCTCTTCCCCTGCTGCTGCTCCTCTCCCCCCGCTGCTGCTCCTCTCTCCCCGCTGCTGCTCCTCTCCCCCCGCTGCTGCTCCTCTCTCCCCGCTGCTGCTCCTCTCGCCCCGCTGCTGCTCCTCTCCCCGCGCTGCTGCTCCTCTCCCCCCGCTGCTGCTCCTCTCCCCCCGCTGCTGCTCCTCTCCCCCCGCTGCTGCTCCTCTCTCCCCGCTGCTGCAACTCTCTGCCCGCTGCTGCAACTCTCTTCCCGCTGCTGCTCCTCTCCCCCCGCTGCTGCTCCTCTCTCCCCGCTGCTGCTCCTCTCCCCCCGCTGCTGCTCCTCTTCCCCTGCTGCTGCTACTCTCCCCCCGCTGCTGCTCCTCCCCCGCTGCTGCTCCTCACTCCCCGCTGCTGCTCCTCTCCCCCCACCGCTGCTCCTCTCCCCCCGCTGCTGCTCCTCTCCACCCGCTGCTGCTCCTCTCCCCCCGCTGCTGCTCCTCTCTCCCCGCTGCTGCTCCTCTCCCCCCGCTGCTGCTCCTCTCCCCCCGCTGCTGGTCCTCTCCCCCCGCTGCTGCTCCACTCCCCCCACTGCTGCTCCTCTCTCCCCCTGCTGCTGCTCCTCTCTCCACGATGCTGCTCCTCTCCCCCAGCTGCTGCTCCTCTCCCCCCGCTGCTGCTCCTCTCCCCCTGCTGCGGCTCCTCTCCCCCCGCTGCTGCTCCTCTCCCCCCGCTGCTGCTCCTCTCTCCCCGCTGCTGCAACTCTCTGCCCACTGCTGCAACTCTCTTCCCGCTGCTGCTCCTCTCCCCCCGCTGCTGCTCCTCTCTCCCCGCTGCTGCTCCTCTCCCCCCGCTGCTGCTCCTCTTCCCCTGCTGCTGCTCCTCTCCCCCCGCTGCTGCTCCTCCCCCGCTGCTGCTCCTCTCTCCCCGCTGCTGCTCCTCTCCCCCCACCGCTGCTCCTCTCCCCCCGCTGCTGCTCCTCTCCCCCCGCTGCTGCTCCTCTCTCCCCGCTGCTGGTCCTCTCCCCCCGCTGCTGCTCCTCTCTCCCCGCTGCTGCTCCTCTCCCCCTGCTGCTGCTCCTCTCCCCCTGCTGCTGCTCCTCTCCCCCCGCTGTTGCTCCTCCCCCCGCTGCTGCTCCTCTCTCCCCGCTGCTGCTCCTCTCCCCCCGCTGCTGCTCCTCCCCCCGCTGCTGCTCCTCTCCCCCCGCTGCTGCTCCTCTCTTCCCGCTGCTGCTCCTCTCCACCCGCTGCTGCTCCTCTCCCCCCGCTGCTGCTCCTCTCTCCCCGCTGCTGCTCCTCTCCCCCCGCTGCTGCTCCTCTCCCCCCGCTGCTGCTCCTCTCCCCCCACTGCTGCTCCTCTCCCCCCGCTGCTGCTCCTCTCCCCCCGCTGCTGCTCCTCCCCCACTGCTGCTCCTCTCACCTCGCTGCTGCTCCTCTCCCCCCGCTGCTGCTCCTCTCCCCCCGCTGCTGCTCCTCCCCCACTGCTGCTCCTCTCCCCCCGCTGCTGCTCCTCTCCCCCCGCTGCTGCTCCTCCCCCCGCTGCTGCTCCTCTCTCCCCGCTGCTGCTCCTCTCCCCCCGCTGCTGCTCCTCTCCCCCCACTGCTGCTCCTCTCTCCACGCTGCTGCTCCTCTCCCCCCGCTGCTACTCCCCTCCCCTGCTGCTGCTCCTCTCCCCCTTGTGCTGCTTCTCTCCCCCCGCTGCTGCTCCTCTCCCCCCGCTGCTGCTCCTCTCCCCCCGCTGCTGCTCCTCTCCGCCCGCTGCTGCTCCTCTCCCCCCGCTGCTGCTCCTCTCCCCCCGCTGCTGCTCCTCTCTCCCCGCTGCTGCAACTCTCTTCCCGCTGCTGCAACTCTCTCCCCGCTGCTGCTCCCCGCCCCTGCTGCTGCTCCTCTCCCCCCGCTGCTGCTCCTCTCCCCCCGCTGCTGCTCCTCTCCCCCCGCTGCTGCTCCCCTCCCCCCGCTGCTGCTCCTCCCCACTGCTGCTCCTCTCCCCCCGCTGCTGCTCCTCTCCCCCCGCTGCTGCTCCTCCCCCCGCTGCTGCTCCTCTCTCCCCGCTGCTGCTCCTCTCCCCCCGCTGCTGCTCCTCTCCCCCCACTGCTGCTCCTCTCTCCACGCTGCTGCTCCTCTCCCCCCGCTGCTGCTCCCCTCCCCTGCTGCTGCTCCTCTCCCCCTTGTGCTGCTTCTCTCCCCCCGCTGCTGCTCCTCTCCCCCCGCTGCTGCTCCTCTCCCCCCGCTGCTGCTCCTCTCCGCCCGCTGCTGCTCCTCTCCCCCCGCTGCTGCTCCTCTCCCCCCGCTGCTGCTCCTCTCTCCCCGCTGCTGCAACTCTCTTCCCGCTGCTGCAACTCTCTCCCCGCTGCTGCTCCCCGCCCCTGCTGCTGCTCCTCTCCCCCCGCTGCTGCTCCTCTCCCCCCGCTGCTGCTCCTCTCCCCCCGCTGCTGCTCCTCTCCGCCCGCTGCTGCTCCTCTCCCGCCGCTGCTGCTCCTCTCCGCCCGCTGCTGCTCCTCTCCCCCCACTGCTGCTCCTCTCCCCCCGCTGCTGCTCCTCTCCCCCCGCTGCTGCTCCTCTCTCCCCGCTGCTGCAACTCTCTTCCCGCTGCTGCAACTCTCTCCCCGCTGCTGCTCCCCGCCCCTGCTGCTGCTCCTCTCCCCCCGCTGCTGCTCCTCTCCCCCCGCTGCTGCTCCTCTCCCCCCGCTGCTGCTCCTCTCCCCCCGCTGCTGCTCCTCCCCCACTGCTGCTCCTCTCTCCCCGCTGCTGCTCCTCTCTCCCCACTGCTGCTCCTCTCTCCCCGCTGTTGCTCCTCTCCCCCCACTGCTGCTCCTCTCTCCCCGCTGCTGCTTCTCTCTCCCCGCTGCTGCTCCTCTCCCCCCGCTGCTGCTCCTCCCCCCGCTGCTGCTCCTCTCTCCCCACTGCTGCTCCTCTCTCCCCGCTGCTGCTCCTCTCCCCCCGCTGCTGCTCCTCCCCCCGCTGCTGCTCCTCTCCCCCCGCTGCTGCTCCTCCCCCCGCTGCTGCTCCTCTCCCCCCGCTGTTGCTCCTCTCTCCCCGCTGCTGCTCCTCTCTCCCCGCTGCTGCTCCTCCCCCCGCTGCTGCTCCTCTCTCCCCGCTGCTGCTCCTCTACCCCCGCTGCTGCTCCTCTCTCCCCGCTGCTGCTCCTCTCCCCCCGCTGCTGCTCCTCTCTCCCCGCTGCTGCTCCTCTCCCCCCGCTGCTGCTCCTCTTCCCCTGCTGCTGCTCCTCTCCCCCCGCTGCTGCTCCTCCCCGCTGCTGCTCCTCTCTCCCCGCTGCTGCTCCTCTCCCCCCACCGCTGCTCCTCTCCCCCCGCTGCTGCTCCTCTCCACCCGCTGCTGCTCCTCTCCCCCCGCTGCTGCTCCTCTCTCCCCGCTGCTGCTCCTCTCCCCCCGCTGCTGCTCCTCTCCCCCCGCTGCTGGTCCTCTCCCCCCGCTGCTGCTCCTCTCCCCCCACTGCTGCTCCTCTCTCCCCCTGCTGCTGCTCCTCTCTCCACGATGCTGCTCCTCTCCCCCAGCTGCTGCTCCTCTCCCCCCGCTGCTGCTCCTCTCCCCCCGCTGCGGCTCCTCTCCCCCCGCTGCTGCTCCTCTCCCCCCGCTGCTGCTCCACTCCCCTCGCTGCTGCTCCTCTCCCCCCGCTGCTGCTCCTCTCTCCCCACTGCTGCTCCTCTCTCCCCGCTGTTGCTCTTCTCCCCGCTGCTGCTCCTCTCTCCCCACTGCTGCTCCTCTCTCCCCGCTGCTGCTCCTCTCTCCCCACTGCTGCTCCTCTCTCCCCGCTGCTGCTCCTCTCTCCCCGCTGCTGCTCCTCTCCCCCCGCTGCTGCTCCTCCCCCGCTGCTGCTCCTCTCTCCCCACTGCTGCTCCTCTCTCCCCGCTGCTGCTCCTCTCCCCCCGCTGCTGCTCCTCCCCCCGCTGCTGCTCCTCTCCCCCCGCTGCTGCTCCTCCCCCCGCTGCTGCTCCTCTCCCCCCGCTGTTGCTCCTCTCTCCCCGCTGCTGCTCCTCTCTCCCCGCTGCTGCTCCTCCCCCCGCTGCTGCTCCTCTCTCCCCGCTGCTGCTCCTCTCCCCCCGCTGCTGCTCCTCTCTCCCCGCTGCTGCTCCTCTCCCCCCGCTGCTGCTCCTCTCCCCGCGCTGCTGCTCCTCTCCCGCCGCTGCTGCTCCTCTCCCCCCGCTGCTGCTCCTCCCCCCCCGCTGCTGCTCCTCTCTCCCCGCTGCTGCAACTCTCTGCCCGCTGCTGCAACTCTCTTCCCGCTGCTGCTCCTCTCCCCCCGCTGCTGCTCCTCTCTCCCCGCTGCTGCTCCTCTCCCCCCGCTGCTGCTCCTCTTCCCCTGCTGCTGCTCCTCTCCCCCCGCTGCTGCTCCTCCCCCGCTGCTGCTCCTCTCTCCCCGCTGCTGCTCCTCTCCCCCCACCGCTGCTCCTCTCCCCCCGCTGCTGCTCCTCTCCACCCGCTGCTGCTCCTCTCCCCCCGCTGCTGCTCCTCTCTCCCCGCTGCTGCTCCTCTCCCCCCGCTGCTGCTCCTCTCCCCCCGCTGCTGGTCCTCTCCCCCCGCTGCTGCTCCTCTCCCCCCACTGCTGCTCCTCTCTCCCCCTGCTGCTGCTCCTCTCTCCACGATGCTGCTCCTCTCCCCCAGCTGCTGCTCCTCTCCCCCCGCTGCTGCTCCTCTCCCCCCGCTGCGGCTCCTCTCCCCCCGCTGCTGCTCCTCTCCCCCCGCTGCTGCTCCTCTCTCCCCGCTGCTGCAACTCTCTGCCCGCTGCTGCAACTCTCTTCCCGCTGCTGCTCCTCTCCCCCCGCTGCTGCTCCTCTCTCCCCGCTGCTGCTCCTCTCCCCCCGCTGCTGCTCCTCTTCCCCTGCTGCTGCTCCTCTCCCCCCGCTGCTGCTCCTCTCTCCCCGCTGCTGCTCCTCTCCCCCCGCTGCTGCTCCTCTCTCCCCGCTGCTGCTCCTCTCCCCCCGCTGCTGCTCCTCTCCCCGCGCTGCTGCTCCTCTCCCCCCGCTGCTGCTCCTCTCCCCCCGCTGCTGCTCCTCTCCCCCCGCTGCTGCTCCTCTCTCCCCGCTGCTGCAACTCTCTGCCCGCTGCTGCAACTCTCTTCCCGCTGCTGCTCCTCTCCCCCCGCTGCTGCTCCTCTCTCCCCGCTGCTGTTCCTCTCCCCCCGCTGCTGCTCCTCTCCCCCCGCTGCTGCTCCTCCCCCGCTGCTGCTCCTCTCTCCCCGCTGCTGCTCCTCTCCCCCCACCGCTGCTCCTCTCCCCCCGCTCTCCCCCCAGCGCTGCTCCTCTCCCCCAGCTGCTGCTCCTCTCCCCCCGCTGCTGCTCCTCTCCCCCCGCTGCGGCTCCTCTCCCCCCGCTGCTGCTCCTCTCCCCCCGCTGCTGCTCCTCTCTCCCCGCTGCTGCAACTCTCTGCCCGCTGCTGCAACTCTCTTCCCGCTGCTGCTCCTCTCCCCCCGCTGCTGCTCCTCTCTCCCCGCTGCTGCTCCTCTCCCCCCGCTGCTGCTCCTCTTCCCCTGCTGCTGCTCCTCTCCCCCCGCTGCTGCTCCTCTCTCCCCGCTGCTGCTCCTCTCCCCCCGCTGCTGCTCCTCTCTCCCCGCTGCTGCTCCTCTCCCCCCGCTGCTGCTCCTCTCCCCACGCTGCTGCTCCTCTCCCCCCGCTGCTGCTCCTCTCCCCCCGCTGCTGCTCCTCTCCCCCCGCTGCTGCTCCTCTCTCCCCGCTGCTGCAACTCTCTGCCCGCTGCTGCAACTCTCTTCCCGCTGCTGCTCCTCTCCCCCCGCTGCTGCTCCTCTCTCCCCGCTGCTGCTCCTCTCCCCCCGCTGCTGCTCCTCTCCCCCCGCTGCTGCTCCTCCCCCGCTGCTGCTCCTCTCTCCCCGCTGCTGCTCCTCTCCCCCCACCGCTGCTCCTCTCCCCCCGCTCTCCCCCCAGCGCTGCTCCTCTCCCCCCGCTGCTGCTCCTCTCCACCCGCTGCTGCTCCTCTCCCCCCGCTGCTGCTCCTCTCTCCCCGCTGCTGCTCCTCTCCCCCCGCTGCTGCTCCTCTCCCCCCGCTGCTGGTCCTCTCCCCCCGCTGCTGCTCCTCTCCCCCCACTGCTGCTCCTCTCTCCCCCTGCTGCTGCTCCTCTCTCCACGATGCTGCTCCTCTCCCCCAGCTGCTGCTCCTCTCCCCCCGCTGCTGCTCCTCTCCCCCCGCTGCTGCTCCTCTCCCCCCGCTGCTGCTCCTCCCCCACTGCTGCTCCTCTCCCCTCGCTGCTGCTCCTCTCCCCCCGCTGCTGCTCCTCTCCCCCCGCTGCTGCTCCTCCCCCACTGCTGCTCCTCTCCCCCCGCTGCTGCTCCTCTCCCCCCGCTGCTGCTCCTCCCCCCGCTGCTGCTCCTCTCTCCCCGCTGCTGCTCCTCTCCCCCCGCTGCTGCTCCTCTCCCCCCACTGCTGCTCCTCTCTCCACGCTGCTGCTCCTCTCCCCCCGCTGCTGCTCCCCTCCCCTGCTGCTGCTCCTCTCCCCCTTGTGCTGCTTCTCTCCCCCCGCTGCTGCTCCTCCCCCCCCGCTGCTGCTCCTCTCTCCCCGCTGCTGCAACTCTCTGCCCGCTGCTGCAACTCTCTTCCCGCTGCTGCTCCTCTCCCCCCGCTGCTGCTCCTCTCTCCCCGCTGCTGCTCCTCTCCCCCCGCTGCTGCTCCTCTTCCCCTGCTGCTGCTCCTCTCCCCCCGCTGCTGCTCCTCTCTCCCCGCTGCTGCTCCTCTCCCCCCGCTGCTGCTCCTCTCTCCCCGCTGCTGCTCCTCTCCCCCCGCTGCTGCTCCTCTCCCCGCGCTGCTGCTCCTCTCCCCCCGCTGCTGCTCCTCTCCCCCCGCTGCTGCTCCTCTCCCCCCGCTGCTGCTCCTCTCTCCCCGCTGCTGCAACTCTCTGCCCGCTGCTGCAACTCTCTTCCCGCTGCTGCTCCTCTCCCCCCGCTGCTGCTCCTCTCTCCCCGCTGCTGCTCCTCTCCCCCCGCTGCTGCTCCTCTTCCCCTGCTGCTGCTCCTCTCCCCCCGCTGCTGCTCCTCCCCCGCTGCTGCTCCTCTCTCCCCGCTGCTGCTCCTCTCCCCCCACCGCTGCTCCTCTCCCCCCGCTGCTGCTCCTCTCCACCCGCTGCTGCTCCTCTCCCCCCGCTGCTGCTCCTCTCTCCCCGCTGCTGCTCCTCTCCCCCCGCTGCTGCTCCTCTCCCCCCGCTGCTGGTCCTCTCCCCCCGCTGCTGCTCCTCTCCCCCCACTGCTGCTCCTCTCTCCCCCTGCTGCTGCTCCTCTCTCCACGATGCTGCTCCTCTCCCCCAGCTGCTGCTCCTCTCCCCCCGCTGCTGCTCCTCTCCCCCCGCTGCGGCTCCTCTCCCCCCGCTGCTGCTCCTCTCCCCCCGCTGCTGCTCCTCTCTCCCCGCTGCTGCAACTCTCTGCCCACTGCTGCAACTCTCTTCCCGCTGCTGCTCCTCTCCCCCCGCTGCTGCTCCTCTCTCCCCGCTGCTGCTCCTCTCCCCCCGCTGCTGCTCCTCTTCCCCTGCTGCTGCTCCTCTCCCCCCGCTGCTGATCCTCCCCCGCTGCTGCTCCTCTCTCCCCGCTGCTGCTCCTCTCCCCCCACCGCTGCTCCTCTCCCCCCGCTGCTGCTCCTCTCCCCCCGCTGCTGCTCCTCTCTCCCCGCTGCTGGTCCTCTCCCCCCGCTGCTGCTCCTCTCTCCCCGCTGCTGCTCCTCTCCCCCTGCTGCTGCTCCTCTCCCCCTGCTGCTGCTCCTCTCCCCCCGCTGTTGCTCCTCCCCCCGCTGCTGCTCCTCTCTCCCCGCTGCTGCTCCTCTCCCCCCGCTGCTGCTCCTCCCCCCGCTGCTGCTCCTCTCCCCCCGCTGCTGCTCCTCTCTTCCCGCTGCTGCTCCTCTCCACCCGCTGCTGCTCCTCTCCCCCCGCTGCTGCTCCTCTCTCCCCGCTGCTGCTCCTCTCCCCCCGCTGCTGCTCCTCTCCCCCCGCTGCTGCTCCTCTCCCCCCACTGCTGCTCCTCTCCCCCCGCTGCTGCTCCTCTCCCCCCGCTGCTGCTCCTCCCCCACTGCTGCTCCTCTCCCCTCGCTGCTGCTCCTCTCCCCCCGCTGCTGCTCCTCTCCCCCCGCTGCTGCTCCTCCCCCACTGCTGCTCCTCTCCCCCCGCTGCTGCTCCTCTCCCCAAACTGCTGCTGCTCCTCCCCCCGCTGCTGCTCCTCTCTCCCCGCTGCTGCTCCTCTCCCCCCGCTGCTGCTCCTCTCCCCCCACTGCTGCTCCTCTCTCCACGCTGCTGCTCCTCTCCCCCCGCTGCTGCTCCCCTCCCCTGCTGCTGCTCCTCTCCCCCTTGTGCTGCTTCTCTCCCCCCGCTGCTGCTCCTCTCCCCCCGCTGCTGCTCCTCTCCCCCCGCTGCTGCTCCTCTCCGCCCGCTGCTGCTCCTCTCCCCCCGCTGCTGCTCCTCTCCCCCCGCTGCTGCTCCTCTCTCCCCGCTGCTGCAACTCTCTTCCCGCTGCTGCAACTCTCTCCCCGCTGCTGCTCCCCGCCCCTGCTGCTGCTCCTCTCCCCCCGCTGCTGCTCCTCTCCCCCCGCTGCTGCTCCTCTCCCCCCGCTGCTGCTCCCCTCCCCCCGCTGCTGCTCCTCCCCACTGCTGCTCCTCTCCCCCCGCTGCTGCTCCTCTCCCCCCGCTGCTGCTCCTCCCCCCGCTGCTGCTCCTCTCTCCCCGCTGCTGCTCCTCTCCCCCCGCTGCTGCTCCTCTCCCCCCACTGCTGCTCCTCTATCCACGCTGCTGCTCCTCTCCCCCCGCTGCTGCTCCCCTCCCCTGCTGCTGCTCCTCTCCCCCTTGTGCTGCTTCTCTCCCCCCGCTGCTGCTCCTCTCCCCCCGCTGCTGCTCCTCTCCCCCCGCTGCTGCTCCTCTCCGCCCGCTGCTGCTCCTCTCCCCCCGCTGCTGCTCCTCTCCCCCCGCTGCTGCTCCTCTCTCCCCGCTGCTGCAACTCTCTTCCCGCTGCTGCAACTCTCTCCCCGCTGCTGCTCCCCGCCCCTGCTGCTGCTCCTCTCCCCCCGCTGCTGCTCCTCTCCCCCCGCTGCTGCTCCTCTCCCCCCGCTGCTGCTCCTCTCCGCCCGCTGCTGCTCCTCTCCCGCCGCTGCTGCTCCTCTCCGCCCGCTGCTGCTCCTCTCCCCCCACTGCTGCTCCTCTCCCCCCGCTGCTGCTCCTCTCCCCCCGCTGCTGCTCCTCTCTCCCCGCTGCTGCTCCTCTCCCCCCGCTGTTGCTCCTCTCTCCCCGCTGCTGCTCCTCTCTCCCCGCTGCTGCTCCTCTCCCCCAGCTGCTGCTCCTCTCCCCCCGCTGCTGCTCCTCTCCCCCGTTGCTGCTCCTCTCCCCCCGCTGCTGCTCCTATGTCCCCGCTGCTGCTCCTCTCCCCCGCTGCTGCTCCTCTCCCCCCGCTGCTGCTCCTCTCTCCCCGCTGCTGCTCCTCTCTCCCCGCTGCTGCTCCTCTCCCCCCGCTATTGCTCCTCTCTCCCCGCTGCTGCTCCTCTCTCCCCGCTGCTGCTCCTCTCCCCCCGCTGCTGCTCCTCTCCCCCCGCTGCTGCTCCTCTCCCCCCGCTGCTGCTCCTCTCCGCCCGCTGCTGCTCCTCTCCCCCCGCTGCTGCTCCTCTCCCCCCGCTGCTGCTCCTCTCTCCCCGCTGCTGCAACTCTCTTCCCGCTGCTGCAACTCTCTCCCCGCTGCTGCTCCCCGCCCCTGCTGCTGCTCCTCTCCCCCCGCTGCTGCTCCTCTCCCCCCGCTGCTGCTCCTCTACCCCCGCTGCTGCTCCCCTCCCCCCGCTGCTGCTCCTCCCCACTGCTGCTCCTCTCCCCCCGCTGCTGCTCCTCTCCCCCCGCTGCTGCTCCTCCCCCCGCTGCTGCTCCTCTCTCCCCGCTGCTGCTCCTCTCCCCCCGCTGCTGCTCCTCTCCCCCCACTGCTGCTCCTCTCTCCACGCTGCTGCTCCTCTCCCCCCGCTGCTGCTCCCCTCCCCTGCTGCTGCTCCTCTCCCCCTTGTGCTGCTTCTCTCCCCCCGCTGCTGCTCCTCTCCCCCCGCTGCTGCTCCTCTCCCCCCGCTGCTGCTCCTCTCCCCCCGCTGCTGCTCCTCTCCCCCCGCTGCTGCTCCTCTCTCCCCGCTGCTGCAACTCTCTTCCCGCTGCTGCAACTCTCTCCCCGCTGCTGCTCCCCGCCCCTGCTGCTGCTCCTCTCCCCCCGCTGCTGCTCCTCTCCCCCCGCTGCTGCTCCTCTCCCCCCGCTGCTGCTCCTCTCCCCCCGCTGCTGCTCCTCTCCGCCCGCTGCTGCTCCTCTCCCGCCGCTGCTGCTCCTCTCCGCCCGCTGCTGCTCCTCTCCCCCCACTGCTGCTCCTCTCCCCCCGCTGCTGCTCCTCTCCCCCCGCTGCTGCTCCTCTCTCCCCGCTGCTGCTCCTCTCCCCCCGCTGTTGCTCCTCTCTCCCCGCTGCTGCTCCTCTCTCCCCGCTGCTGCTCCTCTCCCCCAGCTGCTGCTCCTCTCCCCCCGCTGCTGCTCCTCTCCCCCGTTGCTGCTCCTCTCCCCCCGCTGCTGCTCCTATGTCCCCGCTGCTGCTCCTCTCCCCCGCTGCTGCTCCTCTCCCCCCGCTGCTGCTCCTCTCTCCCCGCTGCTGCTCCTCTCTCCCCGCTGCTGCTCCTCTCCCCCCGCTATTGCTCCTCTCTCCCCGCTGCTGCTCCTCTCTCCCCGCTGCTGCTCCTCTCCCCCCGCTGCTGCTCCTCTCCCCCCGCTGCTGCTCCTCTCCCCCCGCTGCTGCTCCTCTCCGCCCGCTGCTGCTCCTCTCCCCCCGCTGCTGCTCCTCTCCCCCCGCTGCTGCTCCTCTCTCCCCGCTGCTGCAACTCTCTTCCCGCTGCTGCAACTCTCTCCCCGCTGCTGCTCCCCGCCCCTGCTGCTGCTCCTCTCCCCCCGCTGCTGCTCCTCTCCCCCCGCTGCTGCTCCTCTCCCCCCGCTGCTGCTCCCCTCCCCCCGCTGCTGCTCCTCCCCACTGCTGCTCCTCTCCCCCCGCTGCTGCTCCTCTCCCCCCGCTGCTGCTCCTCCCCCCGCTGCTGCTCCTCTCTCCCCGCTGCTGCTCCTCTCCCCCCGCTGCTGCTCCTCTCCCCCCACTGCTGCTCCTCTCTCCACGCTGCTGCTCCTCTCCCCCCGCTGCTGCTCCCCTCCCCTGCTGCTGCTCCTCTCCCCCTTGTGCTGCTTCTCTCCCCCCGCTGCTGCTCCTCTCCCCCCGCTGCTGCTCCTCTCTCCCCGCTGCTGCTCCTCTCCCCCCGCTGCTGCTCCTCTTCCCCTGCTGCTGCTCCTCTCCCCCCGCTGCTGCTCCTCCCCCGCTGCTGCTCCTCTCTCCCCGCTGCTGCTCCTCTCCCCCCACCGCTGCTCCTCTCCCCCCGCTGCTGCTCCTCTCCACCCGCTGCTGCTCCTCTCCCCCCGCTGCTGCTCCTCTCTCCCCGCTGCTGCTCCTCTCCCCCCGCTGCTGCTCCTCTCCCCCCGCTGCTGGTCCTCTCCCCCCGCTGCTGCTCCTCTCCCCCCACTGCTGCTCCTCTCTCCCCCTGCTGCTGCTCCTCTCTCCACGATGCTGCTCCTCTCCCCCAGCTGCTGCTCCTTCCCCCCGCTGCTGCTCCTCTCCCCCCGCTGCGGCTCCTCTCCCCCCGCTGCTGCTCCTCTCCCCCCGCTGCTGCTCCTCTCTCCCCGCTGCTGCAACTCTCTGCCCACTGCTGCAACTCTCTTCCCGCTGCTGCTCCTCTCCCCCCGCTGCTGCTCCTCTCTCCCCGCTGCTGCTCCTCTCCCCCCGCTGCTGCTCCTCTTCCCCTGCTGCTGCTCCTCTCCCCCCGCTGCTGCTCCTCCCCCGCTGCTGCTCCTCTCTCCCCGCTGCTGCTCCTCTCCCCCCACCGCTGCTCCTCTCCCCCCGCTGCTGCTCCTCTCCCCCCGCTGCTGCTCCTCTCTCCCCGCTGCTGGTCCTCTCCCCCCGCTGCTGCTCCTCTCTCCCCGCTGCTGCTCCTCTCCCCCTGCTGCTGCTCCTCTCCCCCTGCTGCTGCTCCTCTCCCCCCGCTGTTGCTCCTCCCCCCGCTGCTGCTCCTCTCTCCCCGCTGCTGCTCCTCTCCCCCCGCTGCTGCTCCTCCCCCCGCTGCTGCTCCTCTCCCCCCGCTGCTGCTCCTCTCTTCCCGCTGCTGCTCCTCTCCACCCGCTGCTGCTCCTCTCCCCCCGCTGCTGCTCCTCTCTCCCCGCTGCTGCTCCTCTCCCCCCGCTGCTGCTCCTCTCCCCCCGCTGCTGCTCCTCTCCCCCCACTGCTGCTCCTCTCCCCCCGCTGCTGCTCCTCTCCCCCCGCTGCTGCTCCTCCCCCACTGCTGCTCCTCTCCCCTCGCTGCTGCTCCTCTCCCCCCGCTGCTGCTCCTCTCCCCCCGCTGCTGCTCCTCCCCCACTGCTGCTCCTCTCCCCCCGCTGCTGCTCCTCTCCCCCCGCTGCTGCTCCTCCCCCCGCTGCTGCTCCTCTCTCCCCGCTGCTGCTCCTCTCCCCCCGCTGCTGCTCCTCTCCCCCCACTGCTGCTCCTCTCTCCACGCTGCTGCTCCTCTCCCCCCGCTGCTGCTCCCCTCCCCTGCTGCTGCTCCTCTCCCCCTTGTGCTGCTTCTCTCCCCCCGCTGCTGCTCCTCTCCCCCCGCTGCTGCTCCTCTCCCCCCGCTGCTGCTCCTCTCCGCCCGCTGCTGCTCCTCTCCCCCCGCTGCTGCTCCTCTCCCCCCGCTGCTGCTCCTCTCTCCCCGCTGCTGCAACTCTCTTCCCGCTGCTGCAACTCTCTCCCCGCTGCTGCTCCCCGCCCCTGCTGCTGCTCCTCTCCCCCCGCTGCTGCTCCTCTCCCCCCGCTGCTGCTCCTCTCCCCCCGCTGCTGCTCCCCTCCCCCCGCTGCTGCTCCTCCCCACTGCTGCTCCTCTCCCCCCGCTGCTGCTCCTCTCCCCCCGCTGCTGCTCCTCCCCCCGCTGCTGCTCCTCTCTCCCCGCTGCTGCTCTTCTCCCCCCGCTGCTGCTCCTCTCCCCCCACTGCTGCTCCTCTCTCCACGCTGCTGCTCCTCTCCCCCCGCTGCTGCTCCCCTCCCCTGCTGCTGCTCCTCTCCCCCTTGTGCTGCTTCTCTCCCCCCGCTGCTGCTCCTCTCCCCCCGCTGCTGCTCCTCTCCCCCCGCTGCTTTCCTCTCCGCCCGCTGCTGCTCCTCTCCCCCCGCTGCTGCTCCTCTCCCCCCGCTGCTGCTCCTCTCTCCCCGCTGCTGCAACTCTCTTCCCGCTGCTGCAACTCTCTCCCCGCTGCTGCTCCCCGCCCCTGCTGCTGCTCCTCTCCCCCCGCTGCTGCTCCTCTCCCCCCGCTGCTGCTCCTCTCCCCCCGCTGCTGCTCCTCTCCGCCCGCTGCTGCTCCTCTCCCGCCGCTGCTGCTCCTCTCCGCCCGCTGCTGCTCCTCTCCCCCCACTGCTGCTCCTCTCCCCCCGCTGCTGCTCCTCTCCCCCCGCTGCTGCTCCTCTCTCCCCGCTGCTGCTCCTCTCCCCCCGCTGTTGCTCCTCTCTCCCCGCTGCTGCTCCTCTCTCCCCGCTGCTGCTCCTCTCCCCCAGCTGCTGCTCCTCTCCCCCCGCTGCTGCTCCTCTCCCCCGTTGCTGCTCCTCTCCCCCCGCTGCTGCTCCTATGTCCCCGCTGCTGCTCCTCTCCCCCGCTGCTGCTCCTCTCCCCCCGCTGCTGCTCCTCTCTCCCCGCTGCTGCTCCTCTCTCCCCGCTGCTGCTCCTCTCCCCCCGCTATTGCTCCTCTCTCCCCGCTGCTGCTCCTCTCCCCCCGCTGCTGCTCCTCTCCCCCCGCTGCTGCTCCTCTCCCCCCGCTGCTGCTCCTCTCCCCCCGCTGCTGCTCCTCTCCGCCCGCTGCTGCTCCTCTCCCCCCGCTGCTGCTCCTCTCCCCCCGCTGCTGCTCCTCTCTCCCCGCTGCTGCAACTCTCTTCCCGCTGCTGCAACTCTCTCCCCGCTGCTGCTCCCCGCCCCTGCTGCTGCTCCTCTCCCCCCGCTGCTGCTCCTCTCCCCCCGCTGCTGCTCCTCTACCCCCGCTGCTGCTCCCCTCCCCCCGCTGCTGCTCCTCCCCACTGCTGCTCCTCTCCCCCCGCTGCTGCTCCTCTCCCCCCGCTGCTGCTCCTCCCCCCGCTGCTGCTCCTCTCTCCCCGCTGCTGCTCCTCTCCCCCCGCTGCTGCTCCTCTCCCCCCACTGCTGCTCCTCTCTCCACGCTGCTGCTCCTCTCCCCCCGCTGCTGCTCCCCTCCCCTGCTGCTGCTCCTCTCCCCCTTGTGCTGCTTCTCTCCCCCCGCTGCTGCTCCTCTCCCCCCGCTGCTGCTCCTCTCCCCCCGCTGCTGCTCCTCTCCCCCCGCTGCTGCTCCTCTCCCCCCGCTGCTGCTCCTCTCTCCCCGCTGCTGCAACTCTCTTCCCGCTGCTGCAACTCTCTCCCCGCTGCTGCTCCCCGCCCCTGCTGCTGCTCCTCTCCCCCCGCTGCTGCTCCTCTCCCCCCGCTGCTGCTCCTCTCCCCCCGCTGCTGCTCCTCTCCGCCCGCTGCTGCTCCTCTCCCGCCGCTGCTGCTCCTCTCCGCCCGCTGCTGCTCCTCTCCCCCCACTGCTGCTCCTCTCCCCCCGCTGCTGCTCCTCTCCCCCCGCTGCTGCTCCTCTCTCCCCGCTGCTGCTCCTCTCCCCCCGCTGTTGCTCCTCTCTCCCCGCTGCTGCTCCTCTCTCCCCGCTGCTGCTCCTCTCCCCCAGCTGCTGCTCCTCTCCCCCCGCTGCTGCTCCTCTCCCCCGTTGCTGCTCCTCTCCCCCCGCTGCTGCTCCTATGTCCCCGCTGCTGCTCCTCTCCCCCGCTGCTGCTCCTCTCCCCCCGCTGCTGCTCCTCTCTCCCCGCTGCTGCTCCTCTCTCCCCGCTGCTGCTCCTCTCCCCCCGCTATTGCTCCTCTCTCCCCGCTGCTGCTCCTCTCTCCCCGCTGCTGCTCCTCTCCCCCCGCTGCTGCTCCTCTCCCCCCGCTGCTGCTCCTCTCCCCCCGCTGCTGCTCCTCTCCGCCCGCTGCTGCTCCTCTCCCCACGCTGCTGCTCCTCTCCCCCCGCTGCTGCTCCTCTCTCCCCGCTGCTGCAACTCTCTTCCCGCTGCTGCAACTCTCTCCCCGCTGCTGCTCCCCGCCCCTGCTGCTGCTCCTCTCCCCCCGCTGCTGCTCCTCTCCCCCCGCTGCTGCTCCTCTCCCCCCGCTGCTGCTCCCCTCCCCCCGCTGCTGCTCCTCCCCACTGCTGCTCCTCTCCCCCCGCTGCTGCTCCTCTCCCCCCGCTGCTGCTCCTCCCCCCGCTGCTGCTCCTCTCTCCCCGCTGCTGCTCCTCTCCCCCCGCTGCTGCTCCTCTCCCCCCACTGCTGCTCCTCTCTCCACGCTGCTGCTCCTCTCCCCCCGCTGCTGCTCCCCTCCCCTGCTGCTGCTCCTCTCCCCCTTGTGCTGCTTCTCTCCCCCCGCTGCTGCTCCTCTCCCCCCGCTGCTGCTCCTCTCCCCCCGCTGCTGCTCCTCTCCGCCCGCTGCTGCTCCTCTCCCCCCGCTGCTGCTCCTCTCCCCCCGCTGCTGCTCCTCTCTCCCCGCTGCTGCAACTCTCTTCCCGCTGCTGCAACTCTCTCCCCGCTGCTGCTCCCCGCCCCTGCTGCTGCTCCTCTCCCCCCGCTGCTGCTCCTCTCCCCCCGCTGCTGCTCCTCTCCCCCCGCTGCTGCTCCTCTCCGCCCGCTGCTGCTCCTCTCCCGCCGCTGCTGCTCCTCTCCGCCCGCTGCTGCTCCTCTCCCCCCACTGCTGCTCCTCTCCCCCCGCTGCTGCTCCTCTCCCCCCGCTGCTGCTCCTCTCTCCCCGCTGCTGCTCCTCTCCCCCCGCTGTTGCTCCTCTCTCCCCGCTGCTGCTCCTCTCTCCCCGCTGCTGCTCCTCTCCCCCAGCTGCTGCTCCTCTCCCCCCGCTGCTGCTCCTCTCCCCCGGTGCTGCTCCTCTCCCCCCGCTGCTGCTCCTATGTCCCCGCTGCTGCTCCTCTCCCCCGCTGCTGCTCCTCTCCCCCCGCTGCTGCTCCTCTCTCCCCGCTGCTGCTCCTCTCTCCCCGCTGCTGCTCCTCTCCCCCCGCTATTGCTCCTCTCTCCCCGCTGCTGCTCCTCTCTCCCCGCTGCTGCTCCTCTCCCCCAGCTGCTGCTCCTCTCCCCCCGCTGCTGCTCCTCTCCCCCGTTGCTGCTCCTCTCCCCCCCGCTGCTGCTCCTCTCCCCCGCTGCTGCTCCTCTCCCCCCGCTGCTGCTCCTCTCTCCCCGCTGCTGCTCCTCTCCCCCCGCTGCTGCTCCTCTCCCCGCGCTGCTGCTCCTCTCCCCGCGCTGCTGCTCCTCTCCCCCCGCTGCTGCTCCTCTCCCCCCGCTGCTGCTCCTCTCTCCCCGCTGCTGCAACTCTCTCCCCGCTGCTGCTCCTCTCCCCCCGCTGCTGCTCCTCTCTCCCCGCTGCTGCTCCTCTCCCCCTGCTGCTGCTCCTCTCCCCCTGCTGCTGCTCCTCTCCCCCCGCTGCTGCTCCTCCCCCCGCTGCTGCTCCTCTCCCCCCGCTGCTGTTCCTCTCCCCCCGCTGCTGCTCCTCTCACCCCGCTGCTGCTCTATTCCGAGCTCCGTAATGGCAAGCGATCACTAGGAGGGCCGGGGACATGCTCCAAGGACACTGTGAAAACCTCGCTAAATAAATGCAACATCCACATCAATACGTGGGAATCGCTTGCCTTAGAACACAAAAACTGGAGAAAAAGTATCGGCAAAGGTGGCAATCACCTCGAGCGTGGCCCAAGCGTAAACAGCGGAAGGAGGTAAGAATCCAGAGCTTCCCATCAACCCACCTCATCAAACACCACCTGTCAAACCTGTGATGGAGCCTGCAGATCCAGGATTGGACCATTCTACCACCGCAGAACCCTAACCTCCCCGGAATAGCCATCCTCGATGGTGAGGGTTTAACCAAGAAGAACATGGCTACTCCAGAAACCTTCACGATTGACAAGCATTTTGTGAGGCCAAAGATAGCCATAGCTCTGCTGAACAGGGCATGTCACCCGTGTACCTGACGCCAGACTCCCAAAGCAACAGCTTGGAACTCCGTCGTGGAAGGAAGCTCTCAGGAGTAGAGTGGAAATGCTTCAGGGATGTCATCAAAGCAGCTCTGAAGAGGGCAAACATCATCCCCGCCAACCCATAGGGTGCTCTGTCCTGTAACTGACCAAATTCGGGAAGTCAGTGAACACATTGAGAGACTTCATCAGGAACACGCAAAGGCTGAGGTGAGGATTCGGAAAGAGCGCGCAGACCTCCAACCACTGATCTAGCCAACCGTTCAACCACCACCTGTTCCACATGCCACCGAGTCTGTAGTTGTGCATTGAACTCACTAGCCATCTTGCAACCCGTGGAGGCAGTGTAGAAGCAAGTCGTCCTCGAACTGCCTGAGAGGGTGTCATCCAAGCAGCTTGGCAGAGTTGGTGCCACTGTGATGGAGGGAGTGGATATGTGGGAGGATGGAGAGGTTGTTGGTCATGCAGCCTGCTGGGTGTCACTAAATACTGTTTGAAAATACTGGCAGGTCCTCCCTGAAGGGACAACCAAACAAATCTGGTGCCAGCTCATACCAGTACACCATGGGGTTTGGCCACCAGTTCCACGTGCGGCACGTAGCGCAGTGGTTAGCACTGTCGCTTCACAGCGCCAGGGTCTCAGGTTCAATTCCCAGCTTGGGTCACTGTCTGTGTGGAGTCTGCACGTTCTCCCTGTGTCTGCGTGGGATTCCTCAGGGTGCTCCGGTTTCCTCCCACAAGTCCCGAAATAAGTGCTGTTAGATGAATTGGACATTCTGGTTTAACAGGTTTTAAGGCCCTGGTACCAGCTTTAATAATAATAATCATCTTTATTGTCACAAGTAGGCTTACATTAACACTGCAATGAAGTTACTGTGAAAATCCCCGAGTCGCCACACTCCGGCGCCTGTTCGGGTACACAGGGAGAATTCAGAATGTCCAAATTACCTAACAGCACGTCTTTCAGGACTTATGGGAGGAAACCGGAGCACCCGGAGGAAACCCACGCAGACACGGGGAGAACGTGCAGACTCCGCACAGACAGTGACCCAAGCCGGGAATCGAACCTGGGACCCGGGCTCTGTGAAGCCACAGTGCTAACCCCTGTGCTACTGTGGTGGTATGTATTAAAGGTAATACGGTACACCATGAATGCCGAGGAGCCATTGGAGGACAGATGCTGGATCCCGATTGGATCCGCCGCCTACTGGGCTCCACCCAGATAGGCGGGGTATAAGAACCTGGGCTTAATCCCCGCAGCTGCATTCTGTGACTGAGCTGCTGGGGAACGAGTCTGAACAAGTCTGCTCAATAAAGCCTCGATTTAAGTTCTTTACGTCTCGCCTCGTGTGTGATCGATGGTGCTACAATTTATTGAGCAGACTTAAAAAGGAAAATGGAGCTCCGGATCACCCTGGAGTGCCTGCGAATCAGCCCCCACGCAGCTAACGCAACATCGGCGTTTAAACACTGGCTGGTGTGCTTTGAGGGATACCTCCGAACGGCCCCCGGCAGACCAACAGAAGACCAGAAGATGCAGGTCCTGCATTCCAGGGTGAGTCCCGAAATCTACTCACTCATCGAGGACGCGGAAGAATTCCCAGCGTCGCTCAACTTGCTGAAGGAGATCTACATTAAGCCCGTCAACCAGATCTACGCACGCTACCAGCTCGCGACGAGACGACAAATCCCTGGGGAATCGCTGGACGATTTCTTCAATGCTCTAACGATCCTGGGACGAAACTGCAACTGCCCAGCGGTTACGGCGAACGAACATACGGACCTCCTGATCAGAGACGATTACGTAGCAGGTTTGGCATCGTCGCAAATTCGCCAGAGACTTTTAGAGAAAGACTCTCTCGGACTCACAGAGGTACGGGCCCTTGCAGCCTCCCTCGACGTGGCCACCCAAAACGCCCGCGCCCATGACCCCGACCGCGCTGCAGCCACTTGGGCTCCGTGGACCCCCGCCACGACCGACCCTCCAGCAACCCCAACCCCTCCGCAAGCGTGCGCAGCCGGAATCCCAGACCACCCGGGGGGGCCCCGCTGCTACTTTTGCGGGCAGCCAAAACACCCCCCGCCAGTGCTGCCCGGCCCGCTCGGCCACCTGCAAAAGCTGCGGTAAAAAGGGGCACTACGCAGCGGTGTGCCAGTCCCGTGGGGTCGCCGCTATCTCCGGGGAACAAATGGGACCATGGGCTCAACCCCCCCAGCGACCCACGGGCGGCCAACGGGCGCCGCCATTTTGGACCCCGGGAACCACGAGGGGGGACGGGCGCCGCCATCTTCCTACCCACGGGCCACGTGCGATCCATGGGAGCGGCCATTTTGTCTACCCCCGGCCGCGTGCGATCCATGGACGCTGCCATCTTGGCTGACAGGCAAGGACCCCAGCGTGGACGGCTCCAAACTGCCTGAAGACAACGATCTGATGCACCAACCACGTTTGGCATCGGTGACCCTCGACCAGTCGCGGTCCCGGACGCTCCAGACGACAACGACAAAGGTGCTGGTGAACGGGCACGAGACGCCGTGTTTGATCGACTCGGGGAGCACGGAGAGTTTTATTCACCCGGACACGGTAAGACGCTGTTCCCTTGTAATTCGGCCAAGCACCCATAAAGTTTTCCTGGCGGCGGGGTCCCACTCCGTTGAAATCAAAGGGTTCTGCATCGCAAACCTAACGGTGCAGGGGAGAGAGTTCAAAAATTACCGGTTGTATGTCCTTCTCCACCTCTGCGCTCCCACCCTCCTGGGGTTGGACTTCCAATGCAACCTCCAGAGCTTAACATTCAAATTTGGCGGCCCTATACCCCCACTGACTGTCTGCGGCCTCGCGACACTCAAGGTCGAACCTCCCTCCCTGTTTGCGAACCTCACCCGGATTGCAAACCCGTCGCCACTAGGAGCAGACGGTACAGCACCCAGGACCGGACGTTTATCAGGTCTGAAGTCCAGCGGTTGCTGAAGGAAGGCATAATCCAGGCCAGCAATAGTCCCTGGAGAGCCCAGGTGGTAGTAGTGAAGACAGGGGAGAAGCAAAGGATGGTCACAGACTACAGTCAGACCATCAACAGGTACACGCAGCCAGATGCGTACCCTCTTCCCCGCATATCCGACATGGTCAATCGGATTGCACAGTACAAGGTCTTCTCCACCGTAGACCTTAAGTCCGCCTACCACCAGCTCCCCATTCGCCCCGGTGACCGCAAGTACACTGCCTTCGAAGCAGACGGGCGGCTATACCACTTCTTAAGGGTTCCATTCGGCGTCACGAACGGAGTCCCGGTCTTCCAACAGGAGATGGACCGAATGGTCGACCAGCACAGTTTACAGGCCACGTTCTCGTACCTCGACAATGTCACCATCTGCGGCCACGACCAGCAGGACCACGACGCCAACCTCCGCAAATTCCTCCAGACCGCTAACGCCCTCAACCTCACCTACAACGAGGAAAAATGCGTGTTTAGCACCGACCGTCTAGCCATCCTGGGCTACGTAGTGCGTAATGGAGTGATAGGCCCCGACCCCGAACGCATGCGCCCCCTCATGGAGTTCCCTCCCCCCCACTGTACCAAAGCCCTGAAACACTGCCTGGGCTTCTTTTCTTATTACGCCCAGTGGGTCCCCCAGTACGCAGACAAGGCCCGCCCACTAATTCAGTCCACTACCTTTCCCCTGTCGACAGAGGCCCGCCAGGCCTTCAGCCGCATCTGCGCAGAATGCAAACCACATTTATTCAGGCCGCATAGAGGGCACCTGATAAAGGCTTCCCGTCCCTTTGAACGCCACAGTTTGGACTTCAAAGGCCCCCTCCCCACCACCGATCGTAACACGTACTTTCTTAACGTCGTTGACGAATACTCCCGCTTCCCCTTCGCCATCCCCTGCCCCGACATGACCGCGGCCACGGTCATTGAAGCCCTCGGCACCATCTTTACCCTGTTCGGTTTCCCCGCCTACATCCATAGCGACAGGGGTTCCTCCTTCATGAGTGACGAGCTGCGTCAATTCCTGCTCAGCAAGGGCCTCGCCTCGAGCAGGACGACCAGCTACAACCCCCGGGGGAACGGGCAGGTAGAGAGGGAGAATGGAACGGTCTGGAAGACCGTCCAACTGGCCCTACGATCTAGGAGTCTCCCAACTTCCCGCTGGCAGGAAGTCCTCCCGGATGCCCTTCACTCTATCCGGTCCCTGCTGTGCACCACCACTAACCAAACGCCTCACGAGCGCCTCCTTGTCTTCTCTAGGAGGTCCGCTTCTGGAACGTCACTTCCGACCTGGCTGGCAGCCCCGGGACCCATCCTGCTCCGGAAACATGTGCGGGCGCACAAATCAGACCCGCTGGTGGAAAAGGTACATCTACTCCACGCAAACACGCAGTACGCCAGACGGCCGACAGGACACGGTCTCTCTGCGGGACCTGGCGCCCGCCGGAGCTCCCCACCCCCCCCAACACAAATCACCTCCCCCTCACTCCCGCCAGTGCACCCCACAGTCACCCCCTTCCCGGGGGGATCAGTTCTCCTCCCAGGCCCATCCAGGGGTAAGGAAACAGAGGGGGACAGCGCGATGCTCCCAGAGTCGATCGGACCCGAGCCAGCACCACCACCACCACCTGGGCTGAGACGATCGGAAAGGGCGACCAGAGCACCATCTCGACTCATCGAATCGACTTAAGATGTATATAATTCAGTGGCCCAGTAAAGCGGCATTGTTGTAAATAGTTAACGCTGCAAATCGGGTAAAATGTGAATAATTCGGTGGCCCAGTAAAAGCGGCATGATGGTATATAGTTCAATGGTTAAGGTACCAACCCTGTAAACCCCTACCACCACACCACCCACCACCCGCCGGGTTCTTTTTTAACAAGGGGAGAATGTGGTGGTATGTATTAAGGGTAATACGGTACACCATGAATGCCGAGGAGCCATTGAAGGACAGATGCTGGATCCCGATTGGATTCGCCGCCTACTGGGCTCCACCCAGATAGGCGGAGTATAAGAACCTGGGTTTAATCCCCGCAGCTGCATTCTGTGACTGAGCTGCTGGGGAACGAGTCTGAACAAGTCTGATCAATGAAGCCTCGATTGAAGTTCTTTACGTCTCGCCTCGTGTGTGATCGATGGTGCTACAGCTACCCTGCCGCCCTGATTTCCAGCACCCCCAGTACTTTGTTTCCATTTGACCTTGTGCACCTCATGGCGATTGGTGCACTATACAGCCTAACGCCCCAATATTTGTCCGCACATCCACTGTGGCGTCCACATTCACTGCTTTAGCGGTTCAAAGTGGCATTTGTCAGTAACTCCTGGTGAAATCCTGATCCAAATTTGAAAGTTGCCTCCATGAGGAAAAAGGAAATTCAGAAACCAAACACTGTAAGTACCTGCATCCAGCAGAGTGTCTCTAGTAACCACGATGAAGCACCATAAATCATCCAATTTTCCTTAATGCTGACAAATCCCAGACTTGTTTTGTCCCTTTAAGCAGCCAAACTGTCCTCTTCAAATGGCTTTGTCTCTTGTTTCGCACTTGCCTGTTGCCGAATAAATTGACATTAGATTTGAGAGAGTGATAAACCTGGATTGCTTTATTGTAGTTGGGATTGATGAAGAATTATGTGCATTCACACGCCCTCTGCTTAATTGTGCATGGCCATTCACAGAAAACAAGAATGAAAATTCATCAGCGATGATAAGCTGCAGAAATTGACTTTTCATGGTCAAGTCGATCACGGAGAGAAATCAACTAACTTTGAAACCTTCAGCGCTCAGCTTCAAGACTGACCTGAATTCCCCCATTCATCAATCTTCATAGCAAGGTTACGATGATCGGCATCCTTCAAATTGATTGTGACGGGAGCGTTTAAGGAAAATTGCTTCTGCATTTTAATCTCCCTCTCCGCCCCTGACCCCACCCTCTCCCAGGATATTGTAATATTACTTCGCAAATCATGTCTAATTGCTTGAAGATTATCAATAAATATTTTTTGCCAGCACTAATATATTTAAATGCTGTCCTTATTAGTTGTAAATGAGCTGAACATATTGTTCATTTGCAATTATCTTTTTCCACGCCCTTCGATTTTTAAAAATGAATTCCTTCACCTCAATCCTCTCGAAGGTCAACCTTCTTCAATGGACATATTTGGACTGAATTGGGCCTCATTTCACCTGTTTTACAGGTGCCTAATAGATCTTAAACTTACAGATAGCTGGCTGTCACTGCTCATCCCTGTCGTCTTGCAACTTTTTCCTCTTCAAATATTAATTCAATTTCTCTTTTGAAATTTATCATCCGCTTTCACCAACTTTTCAGGCATCCAAATCATTCTAACTTGTTGTGTCAGAAAGACTGGCCTGCTTTTTTGACTAATTACCATAAATCAATGTCACATGGTGACTACTCCACTTGTCGGTGGAAGGGGCTTTTCTCCCGACCTCCTTTAGCCAACTTTCAGCAGTCCAAGTAAATCTCCTCTTACTTTTCACTGCAGTCTCAGGAACAAGTCCAGCTTCTCCACCTTTTACATGTTTCCAATGGCAGGGTACCCTGCCCCGCCCGCTGAGAGGTCGGTGGGGAAGGCAACCCCGCCAGTGCTGCCGTTAATTGGCTGGAGGTGAGGCCTCCATTAAGCCAGCATCCCGGTTTCAGATGGCTGCCGGTCAATGGGCTTGTTCAACAGTTCTGAAGGCCCAGTGACGCTCTGAGAGCTACCGTCAGACCCCAGAGTCGAAGTGCCGGGGTGTCAGGAAGCAATAAAGCCGGGGTTCTTGTGGTGAGGAGGGAAGGGGAGGCCCAGGTGGGTGGCGGTGAAGGGAGTGGTGTTTGTGTTTTGTGTTTTGTGTTGACAGGGCAGTCAGTAAGGAAGCATTTGGCAGACCCGATCTCTAGGAGGTGGGTGTGGTATTGGTGCCTGATCTCAAAAGAAGGCAATCAATGGAGGCATGCTTCCTGCACCAACGCTACACATAGCCCCGCACCTCCTAACCCAAATCCCAAGCAGGATAACCTGCCGGTCCTCCCCTCCTGCCACAGAATACCTCCTGCTGCCCTCAAAATTGAATCAAGGGAGAGAAGCAAATTGGGCAAGGGCTGTGGAACATTGTAGGCCTCACCACATCCTGTTACATTGTGAACAGGTTGGGAGCTTGCGGAGGGCAGAGGAATGGCCACAGGAGAATTCTATGGGCACCTCCCACCTGCAAAGTTGCCGGCTGGTGTCAGGGTGAGAGCAAAAATATCGAGGTAGACAAACAGGAATGGATGAACTGGGCAGCACGGTGGCGCAGTGGGTTAGCCCTGCTGCCTCACGGCACCAAGGTCGCAGGTTCAATCCCGGCTCTGGGTCACTGTCTGTGTGGAGTTTGCACATTCTCCTCGTGTCTGCGTGGGTTTAGCCCCCACAACCCAAAAAGATATGCAGGCTAGGTAGATTGGCCACACTAAATTGCCCCTCAGTTGGAAAAAATAAATTGGGTACTCTAAATTTATTTTAAAATAAAGGAATAGATTAACTGCCTGGTCTCTGTCCTCGAGAAAAGAGAATGCTGAGGAGTGAACTAATAAAGGTTTTAAAAATGATTTTACTTGAATAGATACCAAGAGAATGATTCCTCTCATGGGGAAGAGTGAATCTGGAGGTGATCAATATAATATAGTCATCAGGAATCCAGTAGGGAATTCAGAATAACCTGCTTCACCCAGAGAGTGTGAGAATGTGGAACTACCTTGGTGGGTGGAAGGGGTCCCAAGGTAAACATGAGTAAGAGAAAGGAATTGAGGGTATGCTACTCGACTTCGATGAGAAAAGATAGAACATGATTTCAATGGAGCAGAAAGACTTAAGAGGTGGTGGCATTGTGATATTGCCACTGGATATTTCTGATTACCGCACACCGCTCCCTCCCCAGCCCATGAATCAGTGTTCCTCCATATTGAACACCACTTGGGGGACGCACAAAGGTTGACAAGGGCGCAATTGACTTCAACGGCCATCACCAGGAGTGGCTCGGTAATACCACCACAGACCGAGCTGGCCGGGTCCTAAAGGATAGAGCTGCGAGACTGGGACTGCAGCAGGTGTTGAGGGAACCAACAAGAGGGAAAAATCTACTCGACCTCATCCTCATCAACCAGCGTGCCACAGATGTATCTGTCTCTGACAATATTGGTCGGAGTGACCATCGCACATTGAGGATACCCCTCATCATGTTGTGTGGCACTAGCACCGTGCTAAATGGAAAAGGCTTCAAACAGATCTAGTAACTCCAGACTGGGTATCTATGAGGCGCTGTGGGCCATCAGCAGCAGCAGAATCGTATCAACCACAATCTGTAACCTCCTGGCCCGGCGTATCCCCCACTCTACCCTTACCCCCCAGCCAGGGGGTCAACCCTGGTTCAATGAAGAGTGCAGGAGAGCATGGCAGGAACATACCTGGCATACTGAAAAATGAGGTGTCAACCTGATGAAGAGCAACACAGGACTACTTGTGTGCCAAACAGCATAAGCAGCAAGTAATAGACAGAGCTAAGCGATCCCACAACCAACCCATCAGTTAAAACTCTGCAGTCTGGCCACTTCCAGCCATGAATGATGGAGACATTTAAAAGACTCACCGAAGGAGGAGGCTTCCCAAATATCCCCATTCTCGATGATGGAGGAGACCAGAACACCAGTGAATAATATAAGTGTAGAAGAGATTTACCAGGATGTTGCCTGGTATGGAGGGCATTAGCTATGAGGAGCGGTTGAATAAGCTCGGTTTGTTCTCACTGGAACAAAGGAGGTTGAGGGGCGACCTGATAGAGGTCTACAAAATTATGAGGGGCATCGACAGAGTGGATAGTCAGAGGGTTTTCCCCAGGGTAGAGGGGTCAATTACTAGGGGGCATAGGTTTAAGGTGCGAGGGGCAAGGTTTAGAGTAGATGTACGAGGCAAGTTTTTTACACAGAGGGCAGTGGGTGCCTGGAACCCGCTGCCGGAGGAGGTGGTGGAAGCAGGGACGATAGTGACATTTAACGGGCATCTTGACAAATACGTGAATAGGATGGGAATAGAGGGATATGGACCCAGGAAGTGTAGAAGATTGTAGTTTAGTCGGGCAGCATGGTCTGCACGGGCTTGGAGGGCCGAAGGGCCTGTTCCTGTGCTGTACTTTTCTTTGTTCTTTGTTCTTGAAGCTTTCCCAACAATCTTCAGCCAGAAATATTGAGTGAATAATCCATCTCGGTCTCCTCTGGAGGTCTCCAGCATCACAGATTTCAGTCTTCAGTCAATACGATTCACTCCACTTGATATCAAGAAAGGGCTGAAGGCGCTGGATACTGCAAAGCCGCGGGCCCTGACAATATTCCGCCAATAGTGCTGAAGATGTGTGCACCAGAACATGTGGCACCCCCAGCCAAGCTGTTCCAGTACACCTACAGCACTGGCATCTACCCGGCAATGTGGAAAATTGCCCAGGTGTGTCCTGTACATAAAAAGCAGAACAAATCCCAGCCGATCAATTTTACCCCATCTGCCAACACTCAATCATCAATATTGTGATGGAGGGGGATATCAACAATGCTATTAGATGGCACTTACTCAGCAATAGCCTGCTCACGGAAGATCAGTTCAGGTTCTGCCGGGGCACCTCAGCTCCTGGTACCATTACAGCCTTGTTCAAACATGGACAAATGAGCTGAACTCCAGGGCAGAGATGCGAGTGACTGCCTTTAACATCAAAGCAGCATGTGACCGAGTATGGCATCCAGAAGACCTATCAAAACTGGGCTCAATGGAAACCAGGTGGGAAACTCCTTCCTTTCATCATAAGGTCAGATATGGGGATGTTTGTCCATGATTGCACAATATTCAGCACCATTCGTGACTCCTCAGATACCAACCAGGCAAAGGCACTGGGGATCAAATAAATGCAAGCTTGGCTCCAGAAAATCGGGGATGTGACTCAGCTGAGTAGGTCGCAACGTTGTCAGAAAACCAGCTTACTCCTCGTCGCCAGTTTAATAAGGGCACAGGAAGTCCACACCGAGTGAAAATAAGAACAATCTTTTATTTACAAACAATACAGCGCCACGGTAGTGGTTAGCACTGTTGCTTCACAGCTCCAGGATCCCAGGTTCAATTCCCGGCTTGGGTCACTGTCTGTACGGAGTCTGCGTGGGTTTTATTCCGGGTACTCTGGTTTCGTCCCACAGTCCAAAGATGTGCAGGTTGGTGGATTGGCCATTCTAAATTGCCCCCTTGTGTCCAAAGGTTTAGGTGGGGTTTCTGGGTTACGGGGATAGGGTTGAGGTGTGGGCCTGAGTGGGGTGCTCTTTCCAAGGGCCGGTGCAAACTAGATGGGCCGAATGGCCTCCTTCTGCACTGTAAATTGTATGAATTGTATGAATTTCGATTCCCAGCTTGGGTCACTGTCTGTGCGGAATCTGCTCGTGTCTACGTAGGTTTCCTCCGGGTGCTCCGGTTTCCTCCCACAAGTCCCGAAAGACGTGCTGTTAGGTGAATTGGACATTCGAACAGGCGCCGAATGTGATGACTAGGGTGTTTTCACAGTAACTTCATTGCAGTGTTAATGTAAGCCTACTTGTGACAATAATAAAGATTATTTGGCAGCAACCACTTCCTCTGATTCCTGGCACTGAGCGAGCACCTGGAAAGGGCATGGGCACAGATGAAAGAATAAAGTGTGTCTGCACTCAGGTAAGGCAGCGTGTTCAAAGGGATTAGTTTGAATGTGTGCATTTCCGAATGTGCACACATGAAACAGAAGGTGCACTGATGTGGCATTTTGTAATTGATAGAGAAACTTTTATCCCTTTAGCCAAGTTGATTAGCTTTTTTCATTTTACTCTAATTTGGCACCAAATCTATTTGTAATCACGCGAGTGTGAAAGGACGCCAGTGTGTGAAAGCAAGTTTCTCTCATTAGTTGCCAGGTAACCTTTAAATTGAACAGGAAAACAGTAGCCCGAGGGTTAGAAACATATCGCGGAAAAATCTATTGATGAGCGAATTAACACCGTAAAAGGCTGATCTGTGCTGCACTTTCCTGGAGCAAAGCTCAGATTGACATTACGAAGCAAGTCTTTCATCAGAGAATTAAACTGAGACACCCGTATTTTGTTATCCACAGACATGCCAATATAGAAGGGCTTTACATTCCCTGAATAATTTGACCTGTCCAATGTCCATTTTGGACTCTGGATGTTAACTTTGCTAATTGTGTGACCGTGTAAAATGAACGATGTTGATTCACCCAGTCTTGACGCATTGCTCTTAATGACAGTCTGGCTGAGTGAGACGTGCCCTCGTTACTGAATCTGTAACATTCAAGTCCTGCTTACCACGGGCTCCAGTGCAGCATTAAGGCAGTGCTGCACTGTCAGCAATTTTGTCTTTTGGGTGCTACATTGTACCCGCTCAAGATGCTACATAAATGCAAAACATACCCTCCATTTTCATTGTCATTAATTTCAATTGAAATTTACCATGGTACACTATCGCACAAAGTGAAAACAGCTCCCTTTGAACATTGGATTGTTTCACAGCAATTGTACCATTAAGCAAATGAATTTAATATTACCATATTGATGTTAAACATGCTGTCAGCCCTACAGATGCACAAAGCACAATTGTGAATCGTGGACTGCACATGAAGGTGATTAGGCAGAGTAAAGATTGGTTCTCATACAAAATAAATACTTAAAGTGCTGGATAAATTCAGCAGGTCTGGCAGCATCTGAGGAGAGAGAGGGAGTCAATGTGTGGGGTTCTCCGTTGGCCGACGGCGAAATCGGGAAAGGCGATTGAGGTGGAGAATCGGTCGTGAGGCCACAATCCAGGCCTGCATCGTGTGCGCCTACCTGAATGCCGTACTCCGGTGCCTCGACAGAGATATCAATGCACTTTACTCCGCGCCTACAGTAAACACCGTCTGCTTTTCATTAGCGTGCCTGACCCGGAATTCTCCGGGGCTTCTGCGATGCTCCGCCTCCACCGGGAGCAGTTGCAGAGGCCGAGTTTCACTTGTGGGTTTTCAAAAATTGGGAATCAGGCGACGAGGTTTGATGCACAATCAATTACACAAAGACGAGAGTCTGATGTAATCGAGGCTTTATTACACTGAGATGTGTGGCCTCCTACAGCAGCTGACGAAATGGCTGCTGACTTACTGGGAGCACACACATTTATACTCCGCCTACTGGGCGGAACCAGCATGCAGGGATCTACCTCCGTACCTGTAGTACAGGGGCCTTACCGTAAAGCACCTATATCAACATCCTGTTTATACAATATATACATCAGCGGTGACTACCACAATGTTGCTGAGGGGGAGAGTGGGGGGGGGAATACAGAAATTGTCCAACATCATCATAGTTTGCTGACAGTTATGCCGCTGGCCAGGGTTGGCTTCTGCCAGGGTGGGGTGAGTAGAGGGGTGTGACCTGGAAGTGGGCTGTGGGGTCGGGGTGGACGGGCATGGAACACCATTGCCGCAGCCTGCCTGGCAGCCATTTGGCTGCTCATTCCGCTGTCAGCACACTGTGATCTTAGTGCCACGGGTCATATGGGTATCCCCCAGGCAAACCCTCTCGGTACCCAACTGACCCATCAACGGGATGGGCGTGCTCCAGTACAACCAGTGCTATCTGGTCGGGATGAGTGTGTGGGGGGAGTGGAGTGCTCATACGCGGTTGCAGCTTGTCCGCCTCTCGAGTGCCAATCATGACCCCGGCGAATCCAACGCTATTTTCCATTCAAATCGATCGTGTTCCACATGGAGCCAGTGCTAGCCCGTTAACAGTTCATAAATCGTTCCATGAGCTCCGCCAATTTTGCTGTCATGCAAGTTCACCGATATTGTCCTTACGTCAACACTTAGCCTCTGAAACAGAGAGTCCTGCCCAATATTTGGGACCGAGGATTCCCTTTGATAGCTGATTGAAAGCAAATTTAATTTGTGTTAATTCAGCAAACTTGGCACCAGCATTGATTTTAATGATGGGGGAGCTATGACAATTATCTGTTCAAATTGAGTGGTGAGCGTCGAGCAACACAAAAGTGGAAAGAAATTATGGGGTAGGTAATGGCATAAGTCACATATGCATTGCAGTGTTAATGTAAGCCTACTTGTGACACTAATGAAGATTCTTTTTATTATATGCGATTAATTTCACCCACTGTGTAATAACCTGTACAGAACATGCGGAGCTGGGTTGATTGTTTTCACCCTGTGTGTCGGGGGGGGGGGTATGAGCTCCCCCGCTAACGATGGGACTGACACCAATTTGTATCTAAGATTGGCCAGATAGGCACCGACCAACAGAGAGTGGGCCCGGTGAGGTATAACCCCTTTGTAAATAGTATGCATTATAAATAAACATCTTCTGCATATTACTCCTCTGACTTCGCTTTTATTAAACCATGTTTGCACGTTTCAATGTTCTCAATGTCAGAGAGACACCATTGCGAGCCACAGCGAAATTCTGAGGGAATATTAAACATGGAAGATGAAGGGTAATCTTTTTCTACGCGACAGGATATCACAGTCTGGAATGTGCTGCCTGTAAGAGCAATGGAATCCGATTTAAGAGTGACCTTCAAAACAAAATTAGCAGTGAGCAATTTTGGAGCCCGTATCTAAGGAAGGATGTGCTGGCCTTGGAAAGGGTCCAGAGGAGGTTCACAAGAATGATCCCTGGAATGAAGAGCTTGCCGTACGAGGAACGGTTGAGGACTCTGGGTCGGTACTCGTTGGAGTTTCGAAGGAAGAGTGGGGATCTTATTGAAACTTACAGGATACTGCGAGGCCTGGATAGAGTGGACGTGGAGAGGATGTTTCCACTTGTAGGAAAAACTGGAACCAGAGGACACCATCTCCGCCTAAAGGGCCGGTGCTTGAAAACAGAGATGAGGAGGAATTTCTTCAGCCAGAGGGTGGTGAATCTGTGGAACTCTTTGCCGCTGAAGGCTGTGGAGGCCAAATCACTGTTAGACTTTAAGACAGAGACAGATAGGTTCTTGATTATTAAGGGGATCAGGGGTTATGGGGAGAAGGCAGGAGAATGGGTACAAGAAAAATATCAGCCATATTGAATGGCGGAGCAGACTTGATGGGCCGAGTGGCCTATATCTGCTCCTTTATCTTATGGTCGTATATACTCGCAAAGAAAACAAAATGTAGGGCTACAAGGGCAGGGCGGAGTCAGTGGGACGAACTGGAGAAGCTATTGCAAAGGAGCCAGCAGAGGTAAACTGAGTCGAGGGAGCTCCTTCTGTGCTGTGTGTCTCTCTGATTCTAAATTAATACTCAGGCACTTGGCTGAGTGTTTAGATAGTGTTAAGAGAAAACAAAAGACCATTTGAATGGAGGATTGACAAGAACATTGTCCGCATGAACAAAACATATTGGCAGCCATTCTGCGAGGCATACACTCTCCAGGATGTATCTACACAGGATAATAGTGATGGTTGCTTTGATATTTTTAATGAGGTGTTGCATTTTCTGCTCTCTATGAAGGGTTCATTACTCATTATCTCAGACCTGATGGATCTATTGAGCGTTTCCAGATTTCCCCTGTATTTCAATTCAGAATCCTCAGTTGTTCTTTATTCCTTCTTTTTTTTTCATCTACGCAGCAAAACATCTTGAGCCTCGGACCATCGTGGGGGCTTGTTGGCGGAGGGAGGGGAGATGGCAGCTGTGTGGAGGGGCTTCCTTTCCCATAACTGTGGACAGCAGGTTTGAAAGCCTGGTGTCCTGAGGGTATTGAACGTTTGAAAATCCGTGACGCAAAGGTTCAGAGCAGCAGTAGACATAAATCGAAAAAGTGGAGGTGGTTTTGAGCTTCTCCCGGATGGGGTGAGGAGGGGCGGGAGGGGGGGCGGGGGGGGGGGGGGGGGGGGCGGGGCGGGGTGGAGAGGGTTGGTGTCAGTTGTCATGAAAAAAATGGGAAAATACGCCTTTTTCCTTCAGCAGTTTATGATCCCATGAGATCAGAGACCGCACATTTCAAAGCATTGCATTTCCAGGTTTCATGAAAGCCGTTTTGCATGGAAATCACATGGAACAGGGGCCGGTGTAGACTCGATGGGATGAATGACCTCCTTCTGCACTGTAAATGCTATGATTTTATGATGACAGTACAGGCCTGTTTGACTGACCTCCCTTATTTCTGCATCTTGATGTTTGGGTTACCCTGGCAGTCGACAGGAAGATGTACATTTTTTTGCGAACCACTCATGATTTAATCAAGGCACTTAATGGACAATGAAGTACTTTTGAAGTTTCACCATAGGAAATGAGGCAGCCAATTTGCAAACAGCAAGCTCTCACTAACAGCAGAGGAGCAAGAGCAGGCGGGGCCTGGATGTACGGCACCTCTGACAGGGCAGTGCTCCCCAAGTAAATAAATGCACTGGAGTGTCAACCTGGATCTGTGATCAACTCTCGACCAAACACTAGTTGGGCTTCAACTGGACTACCGTGGCAGGTTCCAGGCAACACAATTTAGGATGGATGGAAAGGCATGAGGGAGAGTGTGGAGAAGTTTCCCAAGAATGGTGCCAGAGGTGAGAAATCAGTTCCGTTGATAGATTGAAGGAGCTGGGACTGTTTTCCTTGGAGAAGGGAAGGTTGAAAGGAGATTTGGTTGAGCTTTTCAACATCATGAGGGGCCTGGATAGAGCAGAGAGGGAGAAACTGTTCTTTTAGGAGGGAGAATCGAGAGCTAGAGAGACATAAATTTAAAGCTATCGGCAAAAGAAGTAATGGTGACGTGAGGAAAATCTTTGTTACGCAGCGAGTGGTTAGGATCTGGCAAGCACGGCTTGAGAGTGTAATGAACGCAGGTTAACTCATAACTCAGTTCACTCCAGATCATTACTGTAGGAGTTCCTCAGGATAGTGTTCTCGGGCGAACCATCTTCAGCTGCTTCATCAATGACCTCCCTTCCATCATTAGGCCAGAAATGGAGATGTTGGCAAATGACTGCACAATGTTCAGCACCATTCGTGACTCCTCAGATACTGTAGCAGTCCCTGTCCAAATACAACCATACCTGGACAATATCCAGGCTCGGGCTGGCAAGTTCCATTTGTGCCACAGGCAATGACCATCCCCTATAGGAGAGAATCTCACATTCGCCCCGTGACATTCAACAGCATTACCATCGCTGAATCCCCCACAATCAACATCCTGGGAGTTACCATTGATCAGAAACTGAACTGGACTAGCCACATTAATACTGTGACTACCAGCGCAGGTTAAAGGCTAGAAATCCTACGGCGAGTAACTCACTTACTGACTCCCAAAGCCTGTCCACCAACTGCAGGGCACACGTCGGGAGTGTGATGGAATACTCTCCACTTGCCTGGATGAGCGCAGCTCCAACAACACTCAAGATGCTCAACACCATCCAGGACAAAGCAGCCCCGCTTGATTGATAACCCTTCCACAAACATTCAATCCCTCCACCACCGGCAAACAGTGGCAGCCGTGTGTACCATCTACAAGATTCACTGCAGTAACTCACTGAGATTCCTGCAAATCTTTAGAACTGTACCATTAAGTACATCGTGTCTCTTCCTATTCCTTCTGGCAAAATGCATGAGGATTGCTAGCTTTACCAGCCACTACAGGGTTGTGATAATGATATCCAACTGCGATGGACACTTGGATAATTGGACTGCCATTTCTCAAATGCATTTTCACCAAAGTTGCAGTGTCGGTGGACTGTCACCAACCTTTATCGATCAACTCGGCAGTTTATCCGATAATTACTTTCATTCTGACCACTTTGTGCAGCATTACCACCTTCCCCAGCTTTGGGATTTAGGCTATTTTGACGGCTGAGTTGGGTAAAAATAAAGGTGCTGTTGGGGTGTGTTGTGAAAACTCGGAAGAATATGACATTTGAAACATGAAAGTTACACTGAGAATGCCTGAGGCTTTTAAATGAAAGGGAGACGTCCCACGAGGGGTTAACAGCAGCAGCCTGTTTTGAAAGCAGACAACTTCACAGACAGGGATGAAAACAGATAGGAGCTTCATTTTAATTCACAAGTTAGAAAATACATTTGATTGACTTAAAAACTCTTACAGTTATATGAAAGGGAACAGTATTTCACAAATCTTTAAGTAATGAATTATTTTATTGAACAATTAGGAAAAGCAGCCAGAATCTAAAGTATAAGATAAGGAACAACTGTTCAGTGTGCAAAATTGCTGACACTGGTAATAAAGTGAAACAACTGATTTACAAATTAAGAAAACTAGAAGGTGACAAGGTTACATTATAACGTGCATCACATTTGAAGTTAAAACCTTTTGGAAGATGGCCAAAGCAGATAAAGTTAGAGTCAGGGGTGATAACACTAACATGACATTAGCTTAACCTGAAGATGACCCGAGTTGAATCGGAGAAAACTCATTGAAAAAGACATAAAACCAAAAGAGTGCGAACTAAGGCACAGACAAATTTATGACATGTCAAGCAAAGCGAGAAAAGTGCAGTCAAGGATGGCGAGCTGGTGAGGATGAAGCTGCGCTGTTGCTGTTGAAGCAGCGCCACGCTTCTAAACTGCTAAAACTTAGCCTTCGAACCGTCCAGCAGGCAGTCTGAAGGGTGCCAGGTGCAGAGGTTAAGGGGCTATAAAAACCTGGGGAAAATGAGCAGATAGAAGAATCTTCCTCGGTGATGGGACAGGCAGGATCGACAGACCGAGCAGCCCAGAGAAGTCAGCAGAAGACCAAAAGTTGAAGAAAACTGATTGTCAAGAGAGACTTGAAAGTCTGCAACTGGTCCGAACAAGAAAAGATCTTTCACCCTTTCTGTAAAAGTAGTTATTCTCTTTTAACTTGAAAATAAAGTTAAGTTCAAATTGATAACCTGAAAGAGTGGTTATTATTATTTTCTTTAAAAAGTTTACTTTACTTCACTTAGCAAGTGAGACCTGTGTGTAAGTGTGAATCAAAGTAGTTCGGAAAGCATCATTGTACCCCATAAAGAGGGGGCGGGGGGGTGGGGGGGGGGGGGGGGGGGGGTGAAAGGTCCAAAATCGTCAATGAGGAGATGAAGTTATATTACAACTTTAGTTTTTCTTGTCTTTCAGGACATTTTACCTGTGTGTAAGTAAATAAAGTTGTTCTACGAAGAAAAAGGTTACACCGGGGGATAACTTGAAACACTAGTTTGACCCGAATAGCACCCGCCAAAGTCTGTGTAGGAGTCGGGGAGTGAGAATCCCTGCTCACCATTTAGAATAAATCGACTCTTTTTGGTATGGGGGAATTCGAAGAATAGTGGTGAGGTAAAAACTGCAGGTGATTCCACCCAGTCTGTACGGGGATTAATACTTGATAACTTTCAGTCAGGTTCGTGAACAGGTTACCGAGGGGAGTGGAGAGCTTCGTTCACTTCAACCCACACTGTCTGTTTCTAACATGGGATTACTCTCGACTCTGTATTCATCAGGTTCAAGGTTAGTCTGTTTCCATTTACAAAGGATGCTGCAATTCTGAAGTAATCAATGGGGACCAGGCACCGCAAATGCTTTTGTCAATCTGCAATGTAAAAAATTGATGTTCTCAGAACACTGTTAAAATGTCCTGAAAGACAAGAAAAAATAAAGTTGTAATGTAACTTCTTCTCCTCATTGACGATTTTGGACCTTTCATCCCCCCCCCCCCCCCCCCGCCCCCTGCCCACTCTTTATGGGGTACAATGATGCTTTCCGAACTACTTTGATTCACACTCAAAAAAGTATCTCTGCTTTCAATTTCTCATCCTTGTGTTCAAATCCCTTTTTGGCTTTACCCCCACTCGATCTCTGTAATTTCCTCCAACAATCATGTTCTTCCGAAAGCCCTGCCCCCCTCCAATTCTGGTCTCTTCTGCATCTTCAAGTTTTCAACATTGATGGTCCTGCCTCCAGCCATCTGATCTCCAAATTCTGGACTGCATTTCCTTTCCTGATTCAAGCCTCTTCGCCTCATAGGGCCCGGGTTTTCACCGAGTCAAACCAACTTGGGATGCTTTTGAAAATGGCAGGCAGGATGCGATTCTGGGGTGCCTGCCCCCACTCCTATTTCTGGAAATGTTTGCCAGTGTGGGATAAGGATGTGGACATCTCAAACACCAGCCCCGCTATCTTGACGGAGCTGCGGCTCTTTCTGTCAGGAGATATAACCTCTCAGGAGAATTGTGAACCATGGGCGATCTCTACTCCATCCAATAAAAAAGAGTCATGCAACATTGCCATTGACTTAGGTTGGCCCTCTTACCATCTCATAAATCTGTAATTCAAACACAGCCGTTCACAGCACCAATGTCAGAATCTATTGTTATGGGCCAGGGTTTAGAGAACCCCAAAGTGTATCATGGAGTTCACCTGACCCACACAACTTTTAATAGAGTGTGGTTATGGGGAGCACACGGGCCTACTTTACAGGTGTGATGCAACAGAGAGTTAAGGTACCTTTAAATTAAAACAATGTTTATTTATTAAACCAGTTAATACTTTATAAACCCACAGTAAGCATCTTAACAACTATCAACACCAATCATCCCCCAAAGATACAATAATCTATTTGTAACCCTTAACCTTTCCTTGCAACATCCATAAGACAAAATACCTTTTTTAACACAGCGATCAGGTTTAAATTCTCTACTGAGAGCAGTTATCACTTTGAAATTACCCAAATGATCTGGAGACAGTCTTTAGATTGCAGAGAGAGATCCTTATACAGCTACTTACTTTTCCTGCAGCTATCCAGTTCTCAAAGTGAAACCAAAAACACCCTGTAGCTGCCTGCTCCAAAATGAAAGTGAAAGGCAAATAGCCCAGTTCCACCCACACTCTGACATCACTGCAGCTATCTGACAAACACCCATTTCTTAAAGGTACTTTCACATGACACTATTATCCACCTCAGACCTCTTAATATTGTGCAAAATGGATACACAGAAAAAGAGGCTTCAAGGAAACAGCCTGCTTTCATTGGCATAACTGCAAGATGGTCAGTTTATGAATGCCTGGCTGAGCTCCAAGAATGGTTAATTCACTTTGATCTCAGTGAGCAATGTTTACACAGCAGCAAAGAAAAGTGAAGGCTTTGTTTGATTGACATCTCTATTACCCTGTATTAACCTGCTGTTTCTTGATGAGTTTTTCCATGCCTCTGTGTTTATGTACTCAAGATTAAGCTGTCTGAAGTGGATACAAGTTTCTGCCATTGATATTATGAATGGCTGATTGACACTTTTAAGAGTTTGTAAACTGAGGTTTCTTTTCAAAGAATCTTTTCAAAGCCTCTGTTTATTGCGCCAGTTTCAGGATCATTTCAGGGATTTGCCTGTCTTGCTAATGGTTTATTGGCCCTGTACATAGTTGATACTGGGAGAGTGAATGTCGAAGGTGCCTGGGAGGCATGGAAGGAGAATGGGAGATGTGCGAGGGCATGCGGAGGTGGATGGGGGCCTGGGAGGTGGTTTGAAGCCTTGACATTCATCTGACAGCACGGTAGCATTGTGGATAGCACAATTGCTTCACAGCTCCAGGGTCCCAGGTTCGATTCCGGTTTGGGTCAATGTTTGTGTGGAGTCTGCACGTTCTCCCCGTGTGTGTGTGGGTATCCTCTGGGTGCTCCGGTTTCCTCCCACAGTCCAAAGGTGTGCCGGTTAGGTGGATTGGCCATGATAAATTGCCCTTAGTGTCCAAAATTGCCCTTAGTGTTCGGTGGGGTTGCTGGGATGTGGGGATAGGGTGGCGGTGTTGAACTTGGGTAGGGTGCTCTTTCCAAGAGCCGGTGCAGACTCGATGGGCCGGGTGGCCTCCTTCTGCACTTTAAATTCTATGATTACAACTGAGGCACTGTCCAAGTAAACAGAGGAGGGCATTCAAGCCTCCTGACCTCACCACATGTCCCAGGCCTGTCTTGGAGGCAATGGCCTGGGCAGGACTATAATTGACTTCAGACTCCAGGACCACGGAAAATCAGGCAAGTGACTCCTGTTAGGAGGGTGCACACATCCAGGTGTTCTGGGTGTCGCCATTGCCAAAAGCATGGGCAGCACGGTAGCACAAGTGGATAGCACTGTGGCATCAATGCACCAGGGTCCCAGGTTCGATTCCCCGCTGGGTCACTGTCTGTGCGGAGTCTGCACGTTCTCCCCGTGTCTGCGTGGGTTTCCTCCGTGTGCTCCGGTTTCCTCCCACAGTCCAAAGACGTGCAGGTTAGGTGGATTGGCCATGATAAATTGTCCTTTGTGTCCAAAAAGATCAGGAAGGGTTATTGGGTTACGGGGTTAGGGTGGAAGTGAAGGCTTAAGTGGGTTGGTGCAGACTCGATGGGCCGAATGGCCTCCTTCTGCACTGTATATTCTATGTTCATGTGACCACTTGGAGCCACTGATGAGAGTTGCGTAAGACAAGACAACCAAATACATTGACATGCTCCAGGCAGCATTTGCAGTAGGAAAACACAAATTTTTCCAACATCCACCAAGCACAGAACTTTACTTAACTTTTAAAAGCGCAGAATTCTCATAAAATTGGTACCAAATCATGCGCGCTACAAATTGTGGAGTCAACAATGAGTTATGCAGAACTCAGTTGACTCCAGATGGAGCCTATTGCAGTTTGACCTGCCATTAGCGACCCATCTGGGGAAATCTTGAATCTATAATAACTATTTCATATCAGGGCTGACTGTAAATTAATGACCTGTGTTAAAATATGATCTGATTATAAAAAAAGCCCATGAAATTGATCCCAAAGGTGATCATTATGGAAGGACTTTTGTCCGTTGTCTGACTACCTTGATGCACTCATCTCTTCCACATACCTCGTCATTCACCTGAGGAAGGAGCAGCGCTCCGAAAGCTAGTGACATCAAAACAAACCTGCTGGACTTTAACCTGGTGTTGTAAGACTTCTTACTGTGCTCACCCCAGTCCAACGCCGGCATCTCCACATCATTGCTACCATCGACACCGCAAACTGCCGGCTCAAAGTGGAGAGGATCTCCAGGAGGATCGCGCATCTAGACACTGACATTAAGTTTCTACAAAGATGCAAGAAAGCAGACAAGATCCCGAAAGGGTTACAGATCACAAACCCACTCAAGTCGACCTACAACACAGACTACGCTGAGAGACTCTGCCGTCGCACCTCTCTCACACTCCTCAACCACCTCGTACGCCAGCTCTACAGCAGACGGCGCAACCTGGAAACCAAGATAGAGGCCACATTCTCAACTTGCGCTCAGGATGCAGCAGACCAGCTGCGGAACACCGCCAAACAGATGAGACAACAATACTATGCCACCTATATGCACACCAATAACAGGAAGCTTGAGAAGCTTGGCATCACCACCAGCAGCAACCAAGCCTCCCCCAGTACCACAGTAGAAAACAATACAGGGAAATCTATTGTCAACTTGTCAGACTACACCCTTCAACCAGACGAAATCGAAGTCCTCAGCAGAGGGCTCAATTTCTGCACCACCACCAAAATGGATCCCATCAGTCTCGCAGCAGACACGGAGGAATTCATCAGGCAAATGAGGCTCCGGGAATTCTTCCACAGACCCCAAGAGGCCGACAGTGAACCCAAGGAGACTACCAATGATCCGGAACAGCAGACCGAGAGATCTGCGGTGTGGCAACCGAAGAGGAAAGAGTCGAATTGGACCCCTCCGGAAGGCCGCTGCCCTAGGCTCGACATGTATGCTCAAGCCGCCAGGAGTCGTGTCAATGCCAGATTCATCAGTCGCATTCGCAAGACAGCCCCGAACGTCACCCAAGCACAACGCAATGCCATCCGCGCTCTCAAGACCAACTGCAGCATCGTCATCAAACCAGCAGACAAAGGAGGGGCCACTGTCATACTGAACAGAACGGACTACTGCAAAGAAGTATACCGACAACTCAACAACCAAGAACACTACAGACAGTTACCCGCAGATCCGACCAAGGAACACAACCGCCAACTCAACAGACTGATCAAGACCTTGGATCCAGACCTTCAGAGCACCCTACGTGCTCTCATCCCACATACTTCCCGCATTGGAGATCTCTACTGCCTTCCGAAAATACACAAGGCCAACACACCAGGCCATCCTATTGTTTCAGGCAATGGGACCCTGTGTGAGAACCTCTCTGGCTACATCGAGGGCATCTTGAAACCCATCGTCAAGGTACGCCCAGCTTCTGTCGCGACACGACGGACTTCCTACAGAAACTCAGCACCCATGGACCAGTTGAACTAGGAACATTCCTCGTCACAATGGACGTCTCGGCACTCTACACCAGCATCCCCCATGACGGCGGCATTGCTGCAACAGCCTCAGTACTCAACACCGACAACTGCCAATCTCCGGACGCAATTCTACAACTCATCCGCTTCATTCTGGATCACAACGTCTTCACCTTCGACAACAAGTTCTTCATCCAGACGCACGGAACAGCCATGGGGACCAAATTCGCACCTCAATACGCCAACATCTTCATGCACAAGTTTGAACAAGACCTACTCACCGCACAGGACCTTCAACCAACGTTATACACCAGATACATCGATGACATTTTTTTCCTTTGGACCTACGGCGAAGAATCACTGAAACGACTACACGATGACATCAGTAAGTTCCATCCCACCATCAGACTCACCATGGACTACTCTCCAAAATCAGTTGCATTCTTGAACACACTCATCTCCATCAAGGACGGTCATCTCAGCACTTTGCTTTACTGCAAGCCCACGGATAACCTCACGATGCTCCACTTCTCCAGCTTCCACCCTAAACACATTAAAGAAGCCATCCACTATGGACAAGCCCTCCATATACACAGGATCTGCTCAGACGAGGAGGAGTGTAACAGACATCTACAGACGCTGAAAGATGCCCTCGTACGAATGGGATATGGCGCTCAACTCATCGATCGACAGTTCCAACGGGCTACAGCAAAAAACCGCACCGACCTCCTCAGAAGGCAAACATGGGACACAACCGACAGGGTACCCTTCGTCGTCCAATACTTTCCCGGAGCGGAGAAACTATGACATCTTCTTCACAGCCTTCAACACGTCATCGATGAAGATGAACATTTTGCCAAGGTCATCCCCACACCCCCACTACTTGCCTTCAAACAACCGCGTAACCTCAAACAAACCATTGTTTGCAGCAAACTACCCAGCCTTCAGAACAGCGACCACGACACCACACAACCCTGCCATGGCAATCTCTGCAAGACGTGCCAGATCATCGACATGGATACCACCATCACACGTGAGAACACCACCCACCAGGTACGCAGTACATACTCGTGCGACTCGGCCAACGTTGTCTACCTCATACGCTGCAGGAAAGGATTTCCCGAAGCATGGTACATTGGCGAGATCATGCAGACGCTGCGACTACGAATGAACGGACATCGTGCGACAATCACCAGGCAGGAATGTTCCCTTCCAGTCGGGGAACACTTCAGCAGTCAAGGGCATTCAGCATCTGATCTCCGGGTAAGCATTCTCCAAGGCGGCCTTCAGGACGCGCGACAACGCAGAATCGCCGAGCAGAAACTTATAGCCAAGTTCCGCACACATGAGTGCGGCCTCAACCGGGACCTGGGATTAATGTCACATTACATTCATCCCCCACCATCTGGCCTGCAAAATCCTACCAACTGTCCTGGCTTGAGACAATTCACACCTCTTTAACCTGGATAACCCCATCTCTGGATCTGTAAACACTTAATTAACTGCAAATGCTCGCTTTCCAAGCATTGTCTTGCATCTTTGAATTTGTCTATAGATATGTTTCTGGAACATACCTCTTCATTCACCTGAGGAAGGAGCAGCGCTCCGAAAGCTAGTGTTTGAAACAAATCTGTTGGACTTTAACCTGGTGTTGTGAGACTTCTTACTGTACCTTGATGCAAGCCACCAGCATGCAACACAGTGGTTAGCACTGTTGCTTCACAGCTCCAGGGTCCCAGGTTCGATTCGCGGCTTGGGTCACTGTCTGTGCGGAGTCTGCACGTTCTCCCCGTGTCTGCGTGGGTTTCCTCCGGGTGCTGCGGTTTCCTCCCACAAGTCCCGAAAGACGTGCTTGTTAGGTGAATTGGACATTCTGAATTCTCCCTCAGTGTACCCGAACAGGTGTGGTGATAAGGGGATTTTCACAGTAACTTCATTGCAGTGTTAACGTAAGCCTACTTGAGACAATAATAAAGGTTATTATTATTGTATGACTGTTGGTATCAAATCTAACATCTGAAGTTAGAGATCTAGTCAAGTCGATGGAGTAACAAGCATCGCCTTGGGAATGGTTAGAAAGGTAGACAAATACGAAGCAGGCTTACGTCTGAAGCCAAACACATTGGTGGAAGCAATTTATGATAGATACATCCTTCAACATTCACTCCCTCCACCAGCGATGCACAGTGGCAGCAGTGTGTAGTATCCAGAAGTTGAACTGGGGCAATTCTCCAAGGATCATTCAACACCACCTTCCTAACCCGTCATCTCCAGCACCTAGAAAGACAAGAGGAGCGGATACCTGAGAACATCACCACCTGCAAATTCCTCTCCAAGTCGCTCACCATCCTGACTTGGAAATATATCCCTGTTCCTTCACTGCACTGAGTCAGAATCCTGAAACTCCCTCCCTAACAGCACAGTGGTGCACCTACACCACATGGACTGCAGCAGTTCAAGCAGCCAGGTCACCACCACCTTATCAAGGGCAATTAGGGATGGACAATAAATGCTGGCCGAGCCAACGATGACCACATCCATTGAAAGAATTTTTAAAAAGATCGTGCCATATTAAATAATGCATGATGCAGTGACCATAATGGGCAAAGAATTAAATCAGAATGTCGACTGGCAATAGCGATTCTAAAAACCTAAACTGAAAAAGGTGGGAGTGCACAGGGTCTACATCAGACTTTGGACAAAAAAATATCGGGTCATCTTTTGGGTGAGGCCTTTTGTCAAAATAATATAACGGAGGCCATTCGGCCTGCCATGTCTGTGCTGGCTCCCTGCTCAGCTGGCTAGTATCACTCCATAAGACCATAAGATCATAAGACCTAAGACACAGTAGCAGAATTAGGCCACTCGGCCCTTCAAGTCTGCTCCGCCATTCAACCATGGCTGATATTTTCTCATCCCCCTTCTGCCTTCTCCGCATAACCTCTGATCTCCTTAGGGGCTGGTTTAGCACAGTGAGCTAAAGAGCTGGCTTTTAAAGCAGACCAAGACCAACAGCACGGGTTGAATTCCCGTTCCAGCCTCCCCGAACAGGCGCCGGAATGTGGCGATTAGGGGCTTTTCACAGTAACTTCATTTGAAGCCTACATGTGACAATAAGCAATTTTCATTTAATCAAGAACCTGTCCATCTCTGTCTTAAAGGCACTCAGTGATTTGGCCTCCACAGCCTTCTGCGGCAAAGGGTTCCACAGATTCACCACCATCTGGCTGAAGAAATTCCTCCTCATCTCTGTTTTAAACTTACCTTCCAGGAGCAGAGAGGAGCAGACCTGCACGGGACACTGCGCAGACACTGCGTGGCACACTGCGCGGGACACTGCGTGGGACACTGGGTGGCACACTGCGCGGGACACTGCGCGGGACACTGTGTGGCACACTGCGCGGACACTGCGCGGGACACTGCTGCAGGGGAGAGGATAAAGGCAGCGCCAGGCTCGGGGTTGAGCAGAGAGGAGCGGACCTGCACGGGACACTGCGCGGGACACTGCGCGGACACTGCGTGGCACACTGCGCGAACACTGCGTGGCACACTGCGCGGGACACTGTTGCAGGGGAGAGGATAAAGGCAGCGTCAGGCTCGGGGTTGAGCAGAGAGGAGCGGACCTGCATGGGACACTGCGCGGGACACTACGCGGGACACTACGCGGGACACGACGCGGGACACTACGTGGGACACTACGCGGGACACTCCGCAGGACACTACGCGGGACACTACGCGGGACACTGCGCTGCTGGTGGGACACTGCGCGGGACACTGCGCGGGACACTACGCGGGACACTACGTGGGACACTACGTGGGACACTACGCTGCTGGTGGGACAGCTGCTTGCCTGTTTGTTTATTTCAAAATTGAAAAAAACCCGGTAAAGTGACATCACAGGAGACTGCGACCTGATTGGCTGAAAGGTAGACTGGGCTAAATTTGAATATTTGTGGAGTTACTAGTTTTAATTTGATTTAAATTACTATTTTTAAGTTGATTTGAATTACTATTTAAACATTTTTAAATCTCACTTAAATAACTATTTTGGGTTGATTTAAATTACTATTTTTAAGTTGATTTAAATAATTTCTTTAATTTTAATTAAATAACTTTTTAAATTTCAATGAAATAACTATTTAATTTGTTGTCAGATCAACCAAGATAAATTCTCAGGGATCAAGCTAATTAAATAGTATACGGGAGATTGGATATAATCCGACACAAAACATCTTTCTGAAGTTTAATTTCAAATGTTTAATTTAAAGGAATAATTCATGGCAGGACAGCTCCAAGGTGTGGTCTGCTCCGCTTGCTCCATGTGGCAGGCTGGGGGCAGTTCCAGACCCCAGGACCAGCATGTGTGCAGGAAGTGTCTCCAGTTACAGCTCCTGGAAGCTCGAGTTTCAGAGCTGGAGCGGCGGCTGGAGACACTGTGGAGCATCCGCGGGTCGCGGAGCATCGTGGATAGCACGTATAGAGAGGTGGTCAGACCGCAGGCTCAGACACCGCAGGCAGGAAGGGAATGGGTGACCACCAGACAGAGCAAGAGAGCGAGCCAGGTAGTGCAGGAATCTCCTGTAGCCATTCCCCTGCAGAACAGATATACCACTTTGGATACTGTTGAGGGGGATGGCCTCTCAGGGGAAAACAGCAACAGCCAAACTCGTGGCACCGTGGTTGGTTCTGCTGCAGAGGGGAGGGGTGATAAGTATGACAGTGCAATAGTTATAGGGGATTCAATTGTAAGGGGAATAGACAGGCGTTTCTGTGGCGCAAACCCCAGGATGGTATGTTGCTTCCCTGGTGCGAGGATCAAGGATGGCTCGGAGTGGGTACAGGACATTCTGGAGGGGGAGGGTGAACAGTCAGTGGTCGTGGTACACATCGGTACAAACGACATGGGTTAAAAAAAAGGGATGAGGATCCAAAAAGCAGAATACAGGGAGCCAGGAAGGAAGTTAAGAAATCGGACCTCGAAGGTAGTGATCTCAGGATTACTATCGGTGCCACGTGCTGGTCAGAGTAGAAATGACAGGATATATAGGATGAATACGTGGCTGAAGAGATGGTGTCAGGGGGAGGGTTTCAGATTCCAGGGGCATTGGGACCGTTCTGGGGGAGGTGGGACCTGAGCAAACTGGACGGGTTACACCTGGGCAGGACGGGAACTGATGTCCTAGGAAGGCTATTTGCTAGAGCGGTTGGGGAGGGTTTAAACTAATGTGGCAGGGGGATGGGAACTGATGCAGGAAGTTGGAAGGTAGTAAAACAGGGACAGAAACAAAAGGCAGTAAGGGGGAAAGTGTAAGGCAGAGAAGCCATAGTCAAATATCAAAAACGGCGACAGTACAAGGTACAGTGACTGAGGGGTGCTCAGTGAACAGGCCCAGTAATACCGAAAGGAATAAAACGGGAAGTAAAAACATAAATGGAAAGTGACACGGCAAGTTGAGACATGAAGATATGGGATCAACGACAATGAAAATTAGAAGAAAACTTAAGAGGAAATATAACTTAGGAGAGGTTACTGATCAAGGTGTTAAGATTCAAAACAGAGGTACAAAAGCCAACATAAATGTACTTTACCTGAATGCTCGTAGTATTCGGAATAAGTTATATGAGTTGATGACACAAATCATTGTGAATGACTATGCTTTAGTAGCCATTATTGAAACATGGTTAAAGAATTGTCACGACTGGGAGTTAAATATCCAAGGGTATCAAACTATTCTTAAGGACAGAGTAGATGGTAAGGGAGGTGCTGTAGCTCTGTTATTTAAGGATGACATCCGGGCAATAGTAAGGGATGATATCGGTGCTATGGAGGATAAGGTTGAATCTATTTGGGTGGCAATCAGGAATAGTAAGGCGAAATAGTCACTGATAGGAGTAGTCTATAGGCCACCAAATAGTAACATTATGGTGGGGCAGGCAATAAACAAAGAAATAACTGATGCATGTAGAAATGATACACCAGTTAGCATGGGGGATTTTAATCTACATGTTGATTGGTTTAACCAGGTCGGTCAAGGCAGCCTTGAGGAGGAGTTTATAGAATGTATCCGTGATAGTTTCCTGGAATAGTATGTAATGGAACCTACGAGGGAACAAGCGGTCCTAGATCTGGTCCTGTGTAATGAGACAGGATTGATTAATGATCTCATAGTTAGGGATCCTCACAGAAGGAGCGATCACAATATGGTGGAATTTAAAATGTAGATGGAGGGTGAGAAGGTAAAATCAAACACTCGTGTTTTGTGCTTAAACAAAGTAGATTACAATGAGATGAGAGAAGAGCTGGCTAAGGTAGACTGGGAGCAAAGACTTTATGGTGAAACAGTTGAACAGTGGAGAACCTTCCAAGCGATTTTTCACAGTGCTCAGCAAAGGTTTATACCAACAAAAAGAAAGGACGGTAGAAAGCGAGAAAATCGACCGTGCATTTCGAAGGAAGTAAAGGAGAGTATCAAATTGAAGAAAAATGCATACAAAGTGGTAAAATTAGTGGCAGACTAGAGGACTGGGAAATCTTTATGGGGCAACAGAAAGCTACTAAAGAAGCAAGAAGAGTAAGATAGATTATGAGAGTAAACTTGCTCAGAATATAAAAACAGATAGTAAAAGTTTCTACAAATATATAAAACAAAAAAGAGTGGCTAAGGTAAATATTGGTTCTTTTGAGGATGAGAAGGGAGATTTAATAATGGGAGATGAGGAAATGGCTGAGGAACTGAACAGCTTTTTTGGGGTTGGTCTTCACAGTGGAAGACACAAATAACATGCCAGTAACTGATGGAAATGAGGCTATGAAAGCTGAGGACCTTGAGATGATCGTTATCACATGTAATCTCCCCGCAACAGCCAATCAGCAGCTCTGCTCTATTGTCCTCTGCTGGATGTTTGTCTTCACTTGAACAGCTAGAGTCTCTTGCTCAGGTACACCTTCAAGTTGGGGTTAGGACAACAGACGTATGCTAATTTCCCCCGCAACAGCCAATCAGCATCTCCACTCTACTCTCCTCTGCTGGATGCTTGTCTTCACTTGAACAGCTAGGGACTCTTGATCAGGTAGACCTTCATGTTAGGGTGAGCAAAACAGATGTATGCTAATTTCCCCCACAACAGACAATCAGCAGCTCTGCTCTACTGCCGTCTGCTGGATGTTTGTCTTCATTTGAACAGCTGGGGTCTCTTGCTCAGGTACACCTTCAAGTTAGGGTGAGCACAACAGACGTATGCTAATTTCGCCCGCAACAGCCAAGCAGCTGCTCTGCTCTACTGCCCTCTGCTGGATGCTTGTCTTCACTTGAACAGCTAGGGTCTCTTGCTCAGGTACACCTTCAAGTTAGGGTGAGCACAACAGACGTATGCTAATTTCCCCCGCAATAGCCAATAAGCAGCTCCACTCTACTGCCCTCTGCTGGATGCTTGTCTTCACTTGAAGAGCTAGGGTCTCTTGCTCAGGTACACCTTCAAGTTAGGGTGAGCACAACCGGCGTATGCAAATTTCCCACCCCTACAGCCAATCAGCTGAGCAAGAGACCCGAGCTGTTGAAGTGAAGACAAGCAACTAGCAGAGGGCAGTAGAGCAGGGCTGCTGAATGGCTGTTGCGGGGGAAATTAGCATACGTCTGGTGCGTTCTCTCTAACTTGAAGGTGTACCTGAGCAAGAGACCCTAGCTGTTCAAGTGAAGACAAGCTTCCAGCAGAGGGCAGTAGCGCGGAGCTGCTGATTGGCAGTTGCGGGGCAAATTAGCATACGTCTGTTGTGCTCACCCTAAGTTGAAGGTGTACCTGAGCAAGACACCCGAGCTGTTCAAGTGAAGACAAGCAACATAGCAGAGGGCAGTGGAGCAGAGCTGCTGAATGGCTGTTGCGGGTGAAATTAGCATGCGTCTGTTTGCTCACCCTAACTTAAAGGTGTATCTGAGCAAGAGATCCTAGCTGATCAAGCGAAGAAAAGCATCCAGCAGAGGGCAGTAGAGCAGAGCTGCTGATTGGTTGTTACGGGGGAAATTAGCAAATGTCTGTTGTGCTCACCATAACTTGAAGGTGTACCTGAGCAAGAGACCCTAGCTGTTCAAGTGAAGACAAACATCCAGCAGAGGGCAGTAGAGCAGAGCTGCTGAGTGGCTGTTGAGGGTGAAATTAGCATAAGGCTGATGTGCTCACCCTAACTTGAAGGTGTACCTGAGCAAGAGGCCCTAGTTGTTCAAGTGCAGACAAGCATCCAGCAGTGGGCAGTAGAGCGGAGCTGGTGATTGGCTGTTGCGGGAGAAATTAGCATACTTCTGTTGTGCTCACCCTAACTTGAAAGTGTGCCTGAGCAAGAGACCTTTGCTGGTCAAGTGAAGACAAGCATCCAGCAGAGGGCAGTAGAGCAGGGCTGCTGAATGGCTGTTGCAGGGTAAATTAGCATACGTCTGGTGAGTTCACTCTAACTTGAAGGTGTATCTGAGCAAGAGATCCTAGCTGATCAAGCGAAGACAAGCATCCAGCAGAGGGCAGTAGAGCAGAGCTGCTGATTGGTTGTTACGGGGGAAATTAGCAAATGTCTGTTGTGCTCACCATAACTTGAAGGAGTACCTGAGCAAGAGACCCTAGCTGTTCAAGTGAAGACAAGCATCCAGCAGAGGGCAGTAGAGCAGAGCTGCTGAGTGGCTGTTGAGGGTGAAATTAGCATAAGGCTGATGTGCTCACCCTAACTTGAAGGTGTACCTGAGCAAGAGACCCTAGCTGTTCAAGTGAAGACAAGCATCCAGCAGAGGGCAGTAGAGCGGAGCTGCTGATTGGCTGTTGCGGGGGAAATTAGCATGCGTGTGTTCTGCTCACCCTAACTTAAAGGTGTACCTGAGCAAGAGGCCCTAGTTGTTCAAGTGCAGACAAGCATCCAGCTGTGGGCAGTAGAGCGGAGCTGCTGATTGGCTGTTGCAGGGGAAATTAGCATACTTCTGTTGTGCTCACCCTAACTTGAAAGTGTGCTTGAGCAAGAGACCTTTGCTGGTCAAGTGAAGACAAGCATCCAGCAGAGGGCAGTAGAGCAGAGCTGCCTATTGGCTGTTGTGCGGAAATTAGCATACATCTGTTGTGCTCACCCTAACCTGAAGGTGTACCTGAGCAAGAGACCCTAGCTGTTCAAGTGAAGACAAGCATCCAGCAGAGGGCAGTAGAGCAGAGTTGCTGATTGGCTGTTGCGGGGGAAATTAGCTTACGTCTTTTGTGCTCAGCCTAACTTGAAGGTGTACCCGAGCAAGAGACCCCAGTTGTTCAAGTGCAGACAAGCATCCAGCAGAGGGCAGTAGAGCGGAGCTGCTGAGTGGCTGTTGTGGGGAAATTAGTATACATCTGTTGTGCTCACCCTAACCTGAAGGTGTACCTGAGCAAGAGACCCTAGCTGTTCAAGTGAAGACAAGCATCCAGCAGAGGGCAGTAGAGCACAGATGCTGATTGGCTGTTGCGGGGGAAATTAGCTTACGTCTTTTGCGCTCACCATAACTTGAAGGTGTACCTGAGCAAGAGACCCTAGTTGTTCAAGTGCAGACAAGCATCCAGCAGTGAGCAGTAGAGCGGAGATGCTGATTGGCTGTTGCGGGGGAAATTAGTATATTTCAGTTGTGCTCACCATAACTTGAAGGTGTGCCTGAGTAAGAGACCGTTGCTGGTCAAGTGAAGACAAGCATCCAGCAGAAGGCAGTAGAGCGGAGCTGCTGATTGCCTGTTGTGGGGAAATGAGCATACATCTGTTGTGCTCACCCTAACCTGAAGGTGTACCTGAGCAAGAGACCCTAGCTGTTCAAGTGAAGACACGCATCCAGCAGAGGGCAGTAGAGCAGATTTGCTGATTGGCTGTTGCGGGGGAAATTAGCTTACGTCTTTTGTGCTCACCCTAACTTAAAGGTGTATCTGAGCAAGAGATCGTAGCTGATCAAGCGAAGACAAGCATCCAGCAGAGGGCAGTAGAGAGGAGCTGCTGAGTGGCTGTTGTGGGGAAATTAGTATACATCTGTTGTGCTCACCCTAACCTGAAGGTGTACTTGAGCAAGAGACCCTAGCTGTTCAAGTGAAGACAAGCATCCAGCAGAGGGCAGTAGAGCACAGATGCTGATTGGCTGTTGCGGGGGTAATTAGCTTACATCTTTTGTGCTCACCCTAACATAAAGGTGTACCTGAGCAAGAGACCCTAGTTGTTCAAGTGAAGACAAGCATCCAGCAGTGGGCAGTAGAGCGGAGCTGCTGATTGGCTGTTGCGGGGGCAATTAGCATATTTCTGTTGTGCTCACCCTAACGTGAAGGTGTGCCTGAGCAAGAGACCGCTGCTGGTCAAGTGAAGACAAGCATCCAGCAGAGGGCAGTAGAGCGGAGCTGCTGATTGGCTGTTGTGAGGAAATTAGCATACATCTGTTGTGCTCACCCAACCTGAAGGTGTACCTGATCAAGAGACCCTAGCTGTTCAAGTGAAGACAAGCATCCAGCAGAGGGCAGTAGAGCGGAGCTACTGATTGGCTATTGCGGGGGAAATTAACATACGTCTTTTGTGCTCACCGTAACTTGAAGGTGTACCTGAACAAGAGACCCTAGATGTTCAAGTGAAGACAACCATCCAGCTGAGGGCAGTAGTGCGGAGTTGCTGATTGGCTGCTGTACGGGAAATTAGCATACATCTGTTGCGCTCACCCTAACTTGAAGGTGTACCTGAGCAAGAGAGATTAGCTGTTCAAATGAAGACAAGCTCCCAACAGAGAGCTGTAGTGCGGAGATGCTGATTGGCTGTTGCGGGGGAAATCAGCATACGTCTGTTGTGCTCACCATAACTTGAAGGTGTACCTGAGCAAGAGACCCTAGCTGTTCAAGTGAAGACAAGCATCCAGCAGAAGGCAGTAGAGCAGAGCTGCTGAATGGCTGTTGCAGGTGAAATTAGCATACGTGTGTTTTGCTCACCCTAACTTGAAGGTGTGCCTGAGCAAGAAACCTTAGCTGTTCAAGTGAAGACAAGCATCCAGTAGAGGGCAGTAGAGCAGAGATGCTGACTGGCTGTTGCAGGGGAAATTAGCTTACGTCTTTTGTGCTCACCCTAATTTGAAGGTGTACCTGAGCAAGAGACCCTAGTTGTTCAAGTGCAAACAAGCATCCAGCAGTGGGCAGTAGAGCGGAGCTGCTGATTGGCTGTTGCGGGGGAAATTAGCATACTTCTGTTTTGCTCACCCTAACTTGAAGGTGTGCCTGAGCAAGAGACCTTTGCTGGGCAAGTGAAGACAAGCATCCAGCAGAGAGCAGTAGAGCGGAGGTGCTGATTGGCTGTTGTGGGGAAATTAGCATACGCCTCTTCTGCTCACCCTAACCTGAAGGTGTACCTGAGGAAGAGACCCTAGCTGTTCAAGTGAAGAAAAGCATCCAACAGAGGGCAGTAGAGCGGAGCTACTGATTGGCTATTGCTGGGGAAATTAGCATGTGTCTTTTGTGCTCACCCTAACTTGAAGATGTACCTGAGCAAGAGACCCTAGCTGTTCAAGTGAAGACAAGCATCCAGTAGAGAGCAGTAGTGCGGAGCTGCTGATTGGCTGCTGCAGGGGAAATTAGCATAGCTCTGTTGCGCTCACCCTAACTTGAAGGTGTACCTGAGCATGAGACCCTAGCCGTTCAAGTGAAAACAAGCATCCAGCAGAGGGCAGTAGAGCAGAGCTGCTGATTGTCTGTTGTGAGGGAAATTAGCATACGTCTGTTGTGCTCACCCTAACATTAAGGTGTTGCTGAGCAAGAGACCCTAGCTGTTCAAGTGAAGACATAGCATCCAGCAGAGGCAGGAGAACGGAGATGCTGATTTGCTGCTGCAGGGGAAATTAGCATACGTCTGTTGTGCTCACCCTAACTTGAAGGTCTACCTGAGCAAGAGACCCTAGCTGTTCAAGTGAAAGCAAGCATTCACAGAGGGCAGTAGAACGGAGCTGCTGATTGGCAGTTGGAGGGCAAATTAGCATATGTCTGTTGCTCTCACCCTAACTTGAAGGTGTACCTGAGCAAGAGACCCTAGCTGTACAGGTGAAGATAAGCATCCAGCACAGAGCAGTAGAGCGGAGCTGCTGATTAGCTATTGCGGGGGAAATTAGCATACATCTGTTGTGCTCACCCTAACTTGTAGGTGTACATGAGCAAGAGACCCTAGATGTTCAAATGAAGACAGGCATCCAGCAGAGGCAGTAGAGCGGAGCTGCTGATAGGCTTTTCCTGGGGAAATTAGCATAAGTCTGTTGTGCTCACCCTAACCTGAAGGTGTACCTGAGCAAGATACCCTAGCTGTTCAAGTGAAGACAGGCATCCAGCAGAGTGCAGTAGAGCGAAGCTGCTGATTGGCTGCTGCGGGGGAAATTAGCATACGTCTGTTGTGCTCACCCTAACGTGAAGGTGTACCTGAGCAAGAGACACTAGCTGTTCAAGTGAAGACAAGCAGAGGGCAGTAGAGCAGAGCTGCAGATTGGCTGTTGTGGGGGAACTTAACATACGTCTCTTGTGCTCACCCTAACTTAAAGGTGTACCTGAGCAAGAGACCCTAGCAGTTCAAGTGAAGACAAGCATCCAGCAGAGGGCAGTAGAGAGGAGCTGCTGATTGGCTGTTGCAGGGGAAATTAGCATGCGTGTATTGTGCTCACCCTAACTTTAAGGTGTGCCTGAGCAAGAAACCTTAGCTGTTCAAGTGAAGACAAGCATCCAGCAGAGGGCAGTAGAGCGGAGATGCTGTTTGGCTGGTGCGGGGGAAATTAGCATACGTCCGTTTTTCTCACCCTAACCTGAAGGTGTATCTGAGCAAGTGACCTTGGCTGTTCAAGTGAAGACAAGAATCCAGCAGTGGGCAATAGAGCGGAGCTGCTGATTGGCTGTTGCGGGGAAATTAGCATACTTCTGTTGTGCTCACCCTAACTTGAAGGTGCACCTGAGCAAGAGAACCTAGCTGTTCAAATGAAGACAAGCATCCAGCAATGGCTGTACAGCGGAGCTGCTGGTTGGCTGTTGCGGGGGATATTAGCCAGCATCTGTTGTGCTCACCCTAACTTGAAGCTGTACCTGAGCAAGAGACCCTAGCTGTTCAAGTGAAGACAGGCATCCAGCAGAGGTCAGTAGAGGGGAGCTGCTGATTTGCTGTTGTGGGGAAAATTAGCATACGCCTCTTGTGCTCACCCTAACTTGAAGGTGTGCCTGAGCAAGAGACCCAAGCTGTTCAAGTGAAGACAACCATCAAGCAGAGGGCAGTAGAGCAGAACTGCTCATTGGCTTTTGTGGGGGAAAATAGCATACGTCGCTTGTGCTCACCCTACCGTGGAGGTGGTTTGTGGTGGAGCTGTTGTCAAGTGACACTCAAACACGAAACTCTTCTTCAGTGTTTTCCTCCCTAACCCCCTCCTCTAACCAAAAAAAAACAACCACTGTAAAGATCAAGAGGAAGGCTTGAGGGCAGTTACAAGTAGAAAGAAGTTGAACCGTGACGTCACAGCCGGCAGGTGAGGAATTGGCTGGTTACTGGTAAGTAGATTTTCTTTTATTTTCCCTCAGGTGTCATCGTACGGGGCACAGGGTTTGCTGAGTGAGTGCTTGCTGAGAAGGGGAGTGAATAACAGGTAGACTCTTTCTTTCTTTTTCTTTTTTTATCTAGCGGGATGGCAGGGAAGGTAGTGCAATGCTACTCCTGCAGAATGAGGTGAGGGATGCCGTCAATGTCCCTGCTGATTTCATCTGTGGGAAGTGCACCCATCTCCAGCTCCTCAGAAACCGCATTAGGGAACTGGAGCTGGATGAACTTCGGATCATTCGGGGGGCAGACGTGGTCATAGATAGGTGCTTCAGGGATGTAGTTACTCCAAAGAATAAAGATAGATGGGTGAAGGTGAGAGGGGCTGGGAGGAAGCAGTCAGTACAGGGATCCCCTGGGGTCATTCCCCTTAGTAATAAGTATACCGCTTTGGATGGTGTTGGGGAGGGACTTACCCGGGGTAAGCCATGGGGTACAGGTCTCTGGCACTGAGTCTGTCCCTGTTGCTCAGAAGGGAAGGGGGGAGAGGAGTAAGCCATTAATCGTTGGAGACACCATAGTTAGGGGGATAGATAGGGGATTCTGTGGGAATGAGAGAGACTCGCGGTTGGTGTGTTGCCTCCCAGGTGCCAGGGTGTGTGATGTCTCGGATCGTGTTTTCAGGATCGTTAAGGGGGAGGGGGAGCAGCCCCAAGTCGTGGTCCACATAGGTACCAACGACATAGGTAGGAAAATGGATAGGGATGTAAGGCAGGAATTCAGAGAGCTAGGGTGGAAACTTACATCTAGGACAAACAGAGTTATTATCTCTGGGTTGTTACCCGTGCCACTTGATAGCGAGATGAGAAATAGGGAGAGAGAGGAGTTGAACACGTGGCTACAGGGATGGTGCAGGAGGGAGGGTTTCAGATTTCTGGATAAGTGGGGCTCATTCTGGGTCGGTGGGAACTCTACAAAATGGGATGGTCTACACCTGGGCCATAGGGGTACCAATATTCTGGGGGGGAAATTTGCTAATGCTCTTCGGGAGGGTTTAAGCTAGTTCAGCAGGGGCTTGGGTACCTGAATTGTAGCTCCAGTATACAGGAGGTTGAGAGTAGTGAGGTCATGAGTAAGGTTTCAAAGTTGCAGGAGTGTACTGGCAGGCAGGAAGGTGGTTTAAAGTGTGTCTTCTTCAATGCCAGGAGCATCTGGAATAAGGAGGGTGAACTTGCGGCATGGGTTGGTACCTGGGACTTCGATGTTGTGGCCATTTCGGAGACATGGATTGAGCAGGGACAGGAATGGTTGTTGCAGGTGCCGGGGTTTAGATATTTCAGTAAGCTCAGGGAAGGTGGTAAAAGAGGGGGAGGGGTGGCATTGTTAGTCAAGGACAGTATTATGGTGGCAGAAAGGATGTTTGATGAGGACTCACCTACTGAGGTAGTATGGGCTGAGGTTAGAAACAGGAAGGAGAGGTCACCCTGTTTGGGGTTTTCTATAGGCCTCCGAAAAGTTCCAGAGATGTAGAGGAAAGGATTGCAAAGATGATTCTGGATAGGAGCGAAAGCAACAGGGTAGTTGTTATGGGGGACTTTAACTTTCCAAATATTGACTGGAAACGCTATAGTTGGAGTACTTTAGATGGGTCCGTTTATGTCCAATGTGTGCAGGAGGGTTTCCTGACACAGTATGTAGGTAGGCCAACGAGAGGCGAGGCCATATTGGATTTGGTACTGGGTAATGAACCAGGACAGGTGTTAGATTTGGAGGTAGGTGAGCACTTTGGTGATAGTGACCACAATTCGATTACATTTACTTTAGTGATGGAAAGGGATAGGCATATACCACAGGGCAAAAGTTATTTCTGGAGGAAAGGCAATTATGATGCGATGAGGCAAGACTTAGGATGCATCGGATGGAGAGGAAAACTGCAGGGGATGGGCACAATGGAAATGTGGAGCTTGTTCAAGGAACAGCTACTGCATGTCCTAGATAAGTATGTACCTGTCAGGCAGGGAGGAAGTGGTTGAGCAAGGGAGCCGTGGTTTACTAAAGCAGTCAAAACACTTGTCAAGAGGAAGAAGGTGACTTTTGTAAAGATGAGTCATGAAGGTTCAGAGAGGGCGCTCGAGAGTTACAAGTTAGCTAGGAAGGACCTAATGAGAGAGCTAAGAAGAGCCAGGAGGGGACATGAGAAATTTTTGGCAGGTAGGATCAAGGATAACCCTAAAGCTTTCTATAGGTATGTCAGGAATAAATGAATGACTAGGGTAAGAGTAGGGCCAGTCAAGGACAGCAGTGGGAAGTTGTGCTTGGAGTCCGAGGAGATAGGAGAGGTGCTAAATGAATATTTTCCGTCAGTATTCACACAGGAAAAAGACAATGTTGTTGAGGAGAATACTGTGATTCAGGCAACTAGACCAGAAGGGCCTGAGGTTCATAAGGAGCTTGCAATTCTGGAAAGTGTGAAAATAGATAAGTCCCCTGGGCCGGATGGGATTTATCCCAGGATTCTCTGGGAAGCTAGGGAGGAGATTGCTGAGCCTTTGGCTTTGATCTTTAAGTCATCTTTGTCGACAGGAATAGTGCCAGAAGACTGGAGGATAGCAAACATTGTCCCCTTGTTCAACAAGGGGAGTAGAGACAACCCCGGTAATTATAGACCAGTGAGCCTTACTTCTGTTGTGGGCAAAATCTTGGAAAGGTTTATAAGAGATAGGATGTATAATCATCTGGAAAGGAATAATTTGATTAGAGGTAGTCAACACGGTTTGGTGAAGAGTAGGTCGTGCCTCACAAACCTTATAGAGTTCTTTGAGAAGGTGACCAAACAGGTGGATGAGGGTAAAGCAGTTGATGTGGTGTATATGGCTTTCAGTAAAGCGTTTGATAAGGTTCCCCGTGGTAGGCTACTGCAGAGAAAACAGAGGCATGGGATTCAGTGTGATTTAGCAGTTTGGATCAGAAATTGGCTTGCTGGAAGAAGACAAAGGCTGGTGGTTGATGGGAAATGTTCAGACTGGAGTCCAGTTACTAGTGGTGTACCACAAGGATCTGTTTTGGGCCCACTGCTGTTTGTCATTTTTATAAATGACCTGGAGGAGGGCGTAGAAGGATGGGTGAGTAAATTTGCAGATGACTCTAAAGTCGGTGGAGATTAGGACAGTGTAGAAGGATGTTACAAGTTACAGAGGGACATAGAGAAGCTGCAGCGCTGGGCTGAGAGGTGGCAAATGGAATTTAATGCAGAAAATTGTGAGGTGATTCATTTTGGAAGGAATAACAGGAAGACAGAGTACTGGGCTAATGGTAAGATTCTTGGCAGTGTGGATGAGTAGAGAGAGCTCGGTGCCCATGTACATAGATCCCTGAAATTTGCCACCCAGGTTGAGAGCGTTGTTAAGAAGGCGTACAGTGTGTTAGCTTTTATTGGTAGAGGGATTGAGTTTCGGAGCCATTAGGTCATGTTGCAGCTGTACAAAACTCTGGTGCGGCCGCATTTGGAGTATTGCGTGCAGTTCTGGTCGCAGCAATATGGGAAAGATGTTGAAGCATTGGAAAGGGTGCAGAGGAGATTTACCAGAATGTTGCCTGGTATGGAGGGAAGATATTATGAGGAAAGGCTGAGGGACTTGAGGCTGTTTTCGTTAGAGAAAAGATGGTTAAAAGGTGACTTAATTGAGGCATACAAGATGATCAGAGGATTGGATAGGGTGGACAGTGAGAGCCTTTTTCCATGGATGGTGATGTCTAGCTTTAAATTGAAGGGAGATAGATATGAGACAGATTTCAGAGATAGGTTCTTTACTCAGAGAGTAGTAAGGGTGTGGAATGCCCTGCCTGCAACAGTAGTGGACTCGCCAAAACTAAGGGCATTCAAATGGTCATTGGATAAGCATATGGACGATAAGGGAATAGTGTAGATGGGCTTTAGAGTGGTTTCACAGGTCGGCGCAACATCGAGGGCCGAAGGGCCTGTACTGCGCTGTAATGTTCTATGTTCTAAAGGTTGCTGCATAAGATAAGGATGCATGGCATTAAGGGTAAAGTAGTAGCATGGATAGAGGATTGGTTAATTAATAGAAAGCAAAGAGTGGGGATTAATGGGTGTTTCTCTGGTTGGCAATCAGTAGCTAGTGGTGTCCCTCAGGGATCAGTGTTGGGCCCACAACTGTTCACAATTTACATAGATGATTTGGAGTTGTCCACGTTTGCAGCCGACACTAAGATGAGTGGTAAAGCAAAAAGTGTAGTGGATACCGGAAGTCTGCAGAGGGATTTGGATAGGTTGAGTGAATGGGCTAGGCTCTGGCAGATGGAATACAATGTTGACAAATGTGAGGTTACCCATTTTGGTAGGAATAACAGCAAAAGGGATTATTATTTAAATGATAAAATGTTAAAACATGCTGCTGTGCAGAGAGACCTGGATGTGCTGGTGCAGGAGTCGCAAAATGTTGGTTTACAGGTGCAACAGGTGATTAAGAAGGCAAATGGAGTTCTGTCCTTCATTGCTAGAGGGATGGAGTTTATGACTAAGGAGGTTATGCTGCAATTGTATAAGGTGTTAGTGAGTCCTCACCTGGAGTATTGTGTTCAGTTTTGTTCTCCTTACCTGAGAAAGGACGTACTGGCGCTGGAGGGTGTGCAGAGGAGATTCACTAGGTTAATCCCAGAGCTGAAGGGGTTAAATTAGGAGGAGAGGTTGAGTAGACTGGGACTGTACTCGTTGGAATTTAGAAGGATATGGGGGATCTTACGGGAACATATAAGATTATGAAGGGAATAGATAGGATAGATACGGGCAGGTTGTTTCCACTGGCGGGTGAAAGCAGAAATAAGCCTCAAAATAAGGGGAAGTAGATTTAGGACTGAGCTTAGGAGGAACTTCTTCACCCAAAGGGTTGTGAATCTATGGAATTCCTTGCCCAGTGAAGCAGTTGAGGCTCCTTCATTAAATGTTTTTAAGATAAAAATAGATAGTTTTTTGAAGAATTAAGTAATTAAAGGTTATGGTATTCGGGCCGGAAAGTGGAGATGAGTCCACAAAAGATCTGCCATGATCTCATTGAATGGCGGAGCAGCCTCGAGGGGCCAGATGGCCTACTCCTGCTCCTAGGTCTTATGTTAAAGGATTGCCCCTTTAGTCTGAGATGGTGACCTCTGCTTCCAATTTTTCTGACAAGTGGAAACATCCTCTCAACGGCCACTCTATCCAGGCCTCGCAGTATCCTGTAAGTTTCAATAAGATCCCCCTCAACCTTCTAAACTCCAACGAGTACCAACCCAGAGTCCTCAACCGTTCCTCATATGACGAGTTTTTCATTCCAGGGATCATTCCTCTGGACCCTTTCCAAGGCCAGCACATCCTTCCTTCGATACGGAGCCCAAAACTGCTCACAATACTCCAAATGGGGTCTGACCAGAGCCTTATACAGCCTCGGACGTACATCCCTGCTCTTGCCTTCTAGCCTTCTGCCAGCCTTTCCGTGTTACCCTGAAACTCTTGGGAGGGATTCTCCGTCCCTGCAGCCTCGTTTTACGGTGGGCAGCGTGATCCTCCGTTCTAGCAGCCGGCCAATGGGGTTTCCCATTGTGGCCACCCCACGCCTTCGGAAAACACCTCAGGCGTTGGTGAGATGCCGGAGAAATGGAGGATCCCGCTGACGGAGAATGCCGCAACTTTTCTCCCAGATAATTATCCAATTGCTGTTTCAAATCCAGGATTGAATGTGCCCCTGCCATCCTCACAGGCAGTGCGTTCCAGATGCTAACCACACATTGTGAGAAATGTTTCACCTCAGGTCACTTTTGTTTCATTTCGCGCTCACATTCAACCGGTGCCCACTCGCTCTTCGCCCTCCCACCAATGGGAACATCTCCCCCCCCCCCCATCAACACCTTCTGAAACCCTTGCTATTTTGACAATCTCCATCAAATCTCCTCCTGACCTTTCCTTCCCCAAGGAGAACGATGCCAAATTCTCTAATCTGTCTGTGTAATTTAAGTTTCTCAAGCCGAGAACCATTCTTATGAAGCCTTTTTCCATCCTCTCCGATGACTTCACACCCTGCCCAAAGTCTGGTGCCCTGAACAAGACACAGAGCTTCAGTTGAGAGTAAACCACTGCTTTTGTACTCAATGCATTTATTGATAAAGCCCTGGATCCCACATGCTTTATTCGCCACTTTCTTCCCCTGTCCTGTAATTTTCAACAATTTTTGTACATGTAGTCAACAGCCTACCTGCTCCTGCACACCTTTTAGAATGGCGACCTTTCATTTATATTACCACTCTTCATTCTTCTTAACAATACACATAACTTCACCCAACATTCCAACAGTCTGCCTTTGTCAACTTGAAAGTTTGCCAAAATACAGGCTCGAGCCGATTAGAATAATCGCGTATTGTCACAAGTAGGCTTCAATGGAGTTACTGTGAAAAGCCCCTAGTCGCCACATTTCGGCGCCTGTTTGGGGAGGCCTGTACAGGACTTGAACCCGCGCTGCTGGCAATGTTCTGTATTACAAGCCAGCTGTTTAGCCCACTGTGCTAAACCAGCCCCTAAACCAGATAAGTGGGAAACGAGAGCCTACCCATCTCCCTTTGACATTAAATGGCATTACCATCGCTGAATCCCCGACCATCAACAACCTAGACATTACGATTGATTATAAATTTAACTGGGCCAGCTGTATCATTACTGTGACTACAAGATCACGTCAGAGGCTGGGAATTCTGCAGTGAGTCACTCACCCCCTGGCTCCCCAAAGCCTGTCCACCATCTACAAGAGATAAGTCAGGAGTGTGAAGGGGTACTCACCACTTGCCTGCATGAGTGTAGACCCAACAGCACTGAAGAATTTCGGCACCATCCTCCAGGGCAAAGTAGCTACTAGCTTAAGAATTCACCCCCTCCCCCCTAGCAACAGTGCATACCAACTATAAGATACACTGCAGCAACTCAATACGGCTTCTTCAACAGCACTTTCCAAACCCGTAATCTCTACTACCTAGAAAAGCAAGGGCAACAGACGCACGGGAACACCACCACCTGCAAGTTTCACTCCAATCGCACATCATCCTGATTTTTAACTATATCACACGGGAGGGTTTAAACTAGTATGGCAGGGGGGTGGGCACGGGAGCAATAGGTCAGAAGGTGAGAGCGTTGAGGGAGAACTAGGGAATAGGGACAGTGTGGCTCTGAGGCAGAGCAGACGGGGAGAAGTTGCTGAACACAGCGGGTCTGGTGGCCTGAAGTGCATATGTTTTAATGCAAGGAGCATTACGGGTAAGGCAGATGAACTTAGAGCTTGGATTACTACTTGGAACTATGATGTTGTTGCCATTACAGAGACCTGGTTGAGGGAAGGGCAGGATTGGCAGCTAAACGTTCCAGGATTTAGATGTTTCAGGCGGGATAGAGGGGGAGGTAAAAGGGGAGGCGGAGTTGCGCTACTGGTTCGGGAGAATATCACAGCTGTACTGCGGGAGGACACCTCAGAGGACAGTGAGGCTATATGGGTAGAGATCAGGAATAAGAAGGGTGCAGTCACAATGTTGGGGGTTTACTACAGGCCTCCCAACAGCCAGCGGGAGATAGAGGAGCAGATAGGTAGACAGATTTTGGAAAAGAGTAAAAGCAACAGGGTTGTGGTGATGGGAGACTTCAACTTCCCCAATATTGACTGGGACTCACTTAGTGCCAGGGGCTTAGACGGGGCAGAGTTTGTAAGGAGCATCCAGGAGGGCTTCTTAAAACAATATGTAAACAGTCCAACTAGGGAAGAGGCGGTACTGGACCTGGTATTGGGGAATGAGCCCGGCCAGGTGGTAGATGTTTCAGTAGGGGAGCATTTCGGTAACAGTGACCACAATTCAGTAAGTTTTAAAGTACTGGTGGACAAGGATAAGAGTGGTCCGAGGATGAATGTGCTAAATTGGGGGAAGGCTAATTATAACAATATTAGGCGGGAACTGAAGAACATAGATTGGGGGCGGATGTTTGAGGGCAAATCAACATCTGACATGTGGGAGGCTTTCAAGTGTCAGTTGATAGGAATACAGGACAGGCATGTTCCTGTGAGGAAGAAAGATAAATACGGCAATTTTCGGGAACCTTGGATGACGAATGATATTGTAGGCCTCGTCAAAAAGAAAAAGGAGGCATTTGTCAGGGCTAAAAGGCTGGGAACAGACGAAGCCTGTGTGGCATATAAGGAAAGTAGGAAGGAACTTAAGCAGGGAGTCAGGAGGGCTAGAAGGGGTCATGAAAAGTCATTGGCAAATAGGGTTAAGGAAAATCCCAAGGCTTTTTACACTTACATAAAAAGCAAGAGGGTAGCCAGGGAAAGGGTTGGCCCACTGAAGGATAGGCAAGGGAATCTATGTGTGGAGCCAGAGGAAATGGGCGAGGTACTAAATGAATACTTTGCATCAGTATTCACCAAAGAGAAGGAATTGGTAGATGTTGAGTCTGGAGAAGGGGGTGTAGATAGCCTGGGTCACATTGTGATCCAAAAAGACGAGGTGTTGGGTGTCTTAAAAAATATTAAGGTAGATAAGTCCCCAGGGCCGGATGGGATCTACCCCAGAATACTGAAGGAGGCTGGAGAGGAAATTGCTGAGGCCTTGACAGAAATCTTTGGATCCTCGCTGTCTTCAGGGGATGTCCCGGAGGACTGGAGAATAGCCAATGTTGTTCCTCTGTTTAAGAGGGGTGGCAGGGATAATCCCGGGAACTACAGGCCGGTGAGCCTTACTTCAGTGGTAGGGAAATTACTGGAGAGAATTCTTCGAGACAGGATCTACTCCCATTTGGAAGCAAATGGACGTATTAGTGAGAGGCAGCACGGTTTTGTGAAGGGGAGGTCGTGTCTCACTAACTTGATAGAGTTTTTCGAGGAGGTCACTAAGATGATTGATGCAGGTAGGGCAGTAGATGTTGTCTATATGGACTTCAGTAAGGCCTTTGACAAGGTCCCTCATGGTAGACTAGTACAAAAGGTGAAGTCACACGGGATCAGGGGTGAACTGGCAAGGTGGATACAGAACTGGCTAGGCCATAGAAGGCAGAGGGTAGCAATGGAGGGATGCTTTTCTAATTGGAGGGCTGTGACCAGTGGTGTTCCACAGGGATCAGTGCTGGGACCTTTGCTCTTTGTAGTATATATAAATGATTTGGAGGAAAATGTAACTGGTCTGATTAGTAAGTTTGCAGACGACACAAAGGTTGGTGGAATTGCGGATAGCGATGAGGACTGTCTGAGGATACAGCAGGATTTAGATTGTCTGGAGACTTGGGCGGAGAGATGGCAGATGGAGTTTAACCTGGACAAATGTGAGGTAATGCATTTTGGAAGGGCTAATGCAGGTAGGGAATATACAGTGAATGGTAGAACCCTCAAGAGTATTGAAAGTCAAAGAGATCTAGGAGTACAGGTCCACAGATCACTGAAAGGGGCTACACAGGTGGAGAAGGTAGTCAAGAAGGCATACGGCATGCTTGCCTTCATTGGCCGGGGCATTGAGTATAAGAATTGGCAAGTCATGTTGCAGCTGTATAGAACCTTAGTTAGGCCACACTTGGAGTATAGTGTTCAATTCTGGTCGCCACACTACCAGAAGGATGTGGAGGCTTTAGAGAGGGTGCAGAAGAGATTTACCAGAATGTTGCCTGGTATGGAGGGCATAAGCTATGAGGAGCGATTGAATAAACTCTGTTTGTTCTCACTGGAACGAAGGAGGTTGAGGGGCGACCTGATAGAGGTATACAAAATTATGAGGGGCATAGACAGAGTGGATAGTCAGAGGCTTTTCCCCAGGGTAGAGGGGTCAATTACTAGGGGGCATAGGTTTAAGGTGAGAGGGGCAAGGTTTAGAGTAGATGTACGAGGCAAGTTTTTTACGCAGAGGGTAGTGGGTGCCTGGAACTCGCTACCGGAGGAGGTAGTGGAAGCAGGGACGATAGGGACATTTAAGGGGCATCTTGACAAATATATGAATAGGATGGGAATAGAAGGATACGGACCCAGGAAGTGTAGAAGATTGTAGTTTAGTCGGGCAGTATGGTCGGCACGGGCTTGGAGGGCCGAAGGCCCTGTTCCTGTGCTGTACATTTCTTTGTTCTTTGCTGCTCCTTCACTGTTGCTGGGTAAAACTCCTGGAACTCCCTTCCTAATGGCACAAGTTGTTACTATCAGGCAAGCCACAGCCCAGGGTGATAGACCTTACTTTTATTTTTTGGTTCAAAACATGTGGGGTGGCTACTAAACACAGTCACAGGAATCTGCTGATTAACTTTCAACAAAAGAATAAAACATGAAGAAGGAAGAAGAAAGATATTACACTTCTCTTCATAAAGATAACACAAGTTACAAAGTCCATCTCATACTCTGCATTAATGTAGAAGTATGCAGTCCATGTACTGAAATGTGACCTGTTATCAGACAGCCCACACTCTGAAACCAATAGGCAAGTGCATCTAAAGCAACTTCTCTGGTTTTCTCATTACCTCCCCCTAGATGCTTGTCACACTGTGAACCAACTGGTCTCATAGAAGCTTTGTCTATTAACTTGGGTTTCCAATCTCCACTCTCAAAGACTTCAGAAAGTTCCCCAAACGATGTTTTCACTTGGACACCTTCAAAAAGGGTTGATCCATAGGATTTGGTTTGTTCCTCCTGATGTTCCTCTCCCCTGGCTCGCCACGTGCATTGAAGCTTCACCTTCCACACTCTCTCAGGTACTCAGTCGTGCCAATGGAACACCACTTCTTCACCGGCCCGTGTTAAGCAGTCAACCAGCTTTGACTGTTCCCTCTGATGCGCTGATTTCTCACAAGTTCAATTGTTTCTCCTTCGTGCAACTTCAGCCTTTAAGTTGCAGCATTCTCCTCTGCTCCTTACCTTAACACCACTGAACAGGACTTTGTTTATGTATTTGGTCATCTTGTTCCTGTTCCATGACGTAAGTGTTTTTCTGGACCTTGTTTCCCCACTCCCTGGTTTCTGTTACCTTACCCTGTCCTTTTGCGAAATCTTCTTTCGACAATTTCTACAATTGATTCCCCTGTGCCTGGCCTCTCTTAGCACCTCCATTCAACTGAAATAAAATCAGGGGCAGCACAGTAGCATGGTGGTTAGCATAATTGCTTCACAGCTCCAGGGTCCCAGGTTCGATTCCTGGCTTGGTTCACTGTCTGTGCGGCGTCTGCATGTTCTCCCCGTGTGTGCGTGGGTTTCCTCCGGGTGCTCCGGTTTCCTCCCACAGTCGAAAGATGTGCGGGTTAGGTGGATTGGTCATGCTAAATTGCCCTCAGTGTCCAAAATTGCCCTTAGTGTTGGGTGGGGTTGCTGGGTTGTGGGGATAGGGTGGAGGTGTTGACCTTGGGTAGGGTGCTCTTTCCAGGAGCCGGTGCAGACTCGATGGGCCGGGTGGCCTCCTTCTGCACTGTAAATTCTATGAATCTATGAAAACCGCTCTCCATTTCTCCCTATGCCTGTGTGAACCCCTGTTGACAGGCAACAGCACCAATTTTTATACTTTATTTTAACTTCCCGAAGCGACTGAACCCTTTTGACAAAATAGCTACCCACTGTGCGGGTCATAAAACCTCATTCAAAAGCAGAAATAATTACATATCCATAGTGCATAGCTGGAGAAAGGGATACAGTAGCAGTTGCGACCATCCCAGCCACACCCTGCTGCACAGAGCAGTCTCTCCTGAGAACACGTCATTGCCAGAAGGGTAGCTGTTTAAAATCCAAAACTCACACCGAGAAGATTACGCCTTCGCTGAAACTGCAGATGGTTTACCCAAATGGGGACAAATAATGTGTGCGTGGTAATTCTCTGCTGGATTCAGCTCATAGAATTATTTAATATTGGATGTTGTTTGGGAACAAGGGGAGTCTCAGAGTTCAGGACACGTAGGTAGTCGGCAACAAAGGGTAACCTCATGCAAATCTGTGTGTCCAGCCATCAATACAGTTAAGTGTACTGCTGTAGTGTATTAAAGTCCTTCTTGTCATGTATTTCTCTTTTAAGTTAATAAATATTCTTTATTAATTGCTCACAAAAAGACTGGACTGTTCCTCCCTGGTTTGCATATCTTTTCTCACAGTATACTGACTTAAAATTGAAAATATACACCACTAAGAACAGGTGTTCCACGTTACCCTTCTGGGTTTTGGGATACCCTCGCATTTAACATCAATGGCTTCTTCTTAACAGCAGGCAGACAGTGAAGACTGGCTCCTTGAGGAAATCAAGATTCAATTTACTTTGGTGTTATTGCAAGTTGGCTTCAGGACAAGACAGTTACCTTGATCCCAACACATGTCATCTTAATCCAAAAGAGGGAAAATTGCATTGCAAGTTTCCAGTGTTCAACCATCATCGCCTATTTGTTTGCGACAAAGTGGTGCAAATGTAAATGTACATAATTTATTTGTTTTGTCTGTGTGTTGGGCTTATCCACAGTCTTAAAAGTCACACAAACGGCATCCACACACTAACATCAGGTTATCAGCTGTGCAACACTGTTAGCAAACAGAAGCCAAGGACAACAGATGTCGAGCTGAAATTTTAATGACTTCCTCAGTCGGTCATTCCATTTTAATTTAATTTTTTATTAAGACTGGAATCCGTCACATTAAAATATCTTAATGGGATTGAAGAATATATATTTGCCTGTTCTGCACCAGTTCACTAAGTAAGTTCCTTAAGTTTAGGAATATGCGTAGAGTGAGGAGCCCTGATAGGCTCAGTACCACTGACTGACATAATTGTGCATTCTGAAAAACTATCCTTTGCCCTTGAGGGTGACGAAAGACTGCATAGATTACATTGAGCTTGACAGCACAGGATCAGGCCATGGTCCATTCCGGCATGATGGCGCAGTGGTTAGCACTGCTGCCTCACAGCTCCAGGGTCACGGGTTCGATTCCGACCTCGGGTGACTGTATGGAGTTTGCACTTTCTCCCCGTGTCTGCGTGGGTTCCCTCCGGGTGCTCCAGTTTCCTCCCACAGTCCAAAGATGTGCAATTAGGTGGATTGGCCGTGCACAAATTGCCCCACAGTGTCCAAAGGTCAGGTGGGGTCACTGGGTTACAGGGATAGGGTGGAGGCGTGGGCTTAAGTCAGGTGCTCTTTCAGTGGGTCGGTGCAGACTTGATGTGCCGAATGACCTCCTTCTGCACTGTACATTCTATGATTCCGGTGTTTATTCTTCACTCAAATCTCTTTCAGGGATTATGGGGAGAAGGCTGAAGAATGGGGATGAGAAAATATCAGCCATGATTGAATGGCGGATCAGACTCGATGGGTCGAGTGAACATAGAACATACAGTGCAGAAGGAGGCCATTCGGCCCATCAAGTCTGCACCGACCCACTTAAGCCCTCACTTCCACCCTATCCCCGTAACCCAATAACCCCTCCTAACCTTTTTGGACACTAGGGGCAATTTATCATGGCCAACCCACCTATCCTGCACGTCTTTGGACTGTGGGAGGAAACCGGAGCACCCGGAGGAAACCCACGCAGACACTTGGGGGGAACGTGCAGACTCCGCACAGACAGTGACCCAGCGGGGAATCGCACCTGGGACCCTGGAGCTGTGAAGCCACAGGGCTAACCACTTGTGCTACCGTTGCCTAATTCTGCTTCTATGTCATATGGCCTTATGGTCCGACCTGGCTTTATCTTACCCCCATCTACGCATTGTTCTTTCCCTCTCTCCCTCCTCCTTCCCTGGTTGGCCTATCATCTTCCACCTTCTGTAACTTTAAGCTCATTCGTAAACTCTCCTGTCTGGATCCCAACTCACATCAAGTCCCATTCCCCCAATATCCCCCGGGCTCACTGACTCACATTGTCTCCCGCTCAAACAAACCTCCGTTTTAATTTCTCATCATCTTTTCAAATCCCTCCATGAACTGACCCACTCTCCATCTCTATAAGTCCTTTCAAGACTCCGACCCTCAGAAAGATCTAAGCTCCTCCAGTCCAGGTTTGAAGTTCTCCGATTTAATCTTGCGGACAGCACTGTCATTTGCCTGGGGGCTAAACTTTGGAATTCCCAACGTATCCACCTCTCTCTCCTCTTTGAGACTCTCTCTGATCCAGCTGTGTGTCAACCACCCTAATATCACCTCGGGGGCACACTTTGTTTGATAATGAGAAGCGCCTGGGGACATTTCACAACATTAAACATGCAATATAACTTGTAGGTAAATTAATGTCACATCGATAGTTTTAGTTTAGTTTTATTATTATATGATTCCGATTGAACTTGTCGCGAATTTTAGCATCATGTGACTATTGTTATGGGCGACGCGGATTCAGAACCCCAAAATGTGTCATGGAGTTCAACCAACCTCCCCCTTTAATGTACTTGTTGCTTTTCCTAGCACATGGCTTGTTCCCTAGGTTGGGATTACAATTATGGACATGTGGGTTTTTAAACACAAAACAATGTTTATTCCATGAACTCAACTTAACATCTTAAATAAACAGAGGATCGCTTAACACCCCTTACTTCAAAGATAACTCCGAAAATATTGCAACAGTAAATAATTCCTCAAAATGTTCCTTCAAACTTCCAAGAGACTTAACACCTTAAAACAGAATCACATCAGGTTAAAGGCTTTACTATTATGAGTTTAAATCACCCAAATGATCCAGAGATAGTCTTTCATGGCAGAGATCCAGCTCACTGCAAACACAGACACTCCCAAGCTCTTTTCAAACTGCAAATCTAAACTGCAAAATGGCTGTGGGGAACCTTATCAAACGCTTTACTGAAATCCATATGTGCCACATCAACTGCTTTACCCTCATCCACCTGTTTGGTCACCTTCTCAATAGGTTTGTGAGGCACGACCTACCCTTCACAAAACCGTGTTGACTCCCTCTAATCAAATTATTCCTTTCCAGATGATTATACATCCTATCTCTTATAAACCTTGCCAAGATTTTGCCCACAACAGATGTAAGGCTCACTGGTCTATAGTTACCGGGGTTGTCTCTACTCCCCTTCTTGAACAAGGGGACAACATTTGCCATCCTTCAGTCTTCTGGCACTATTCCTGTAGACAAAGATGACTTAAAGATCAAAGCCAAAGGCGCAACAATCTCCTCCCTAGCTTCCCAGAGAATCCTAGGATAAATCCCATCCAGCCCAGGGGACTTATCTATTTTCACACTTTCCAGAATTGGTAACACCTCCTCCTTATGAACCTCAAGCCCTTCTAGTCTAGTAGCCTGAATCTCAGTATTCTCCTCGACACTGGTACCTCATGTACAACTATCAACACCTCCTTTCTATACCCTACCGGCAATACTACTTGATGAAATTCTGCCCACTTTTCATCTGCCTGCATATGTACAGGTCTCCATTTTCTCATCAAGACATCATTTTTACGGTAATAACACTCTGGTATACTCTCAGATTCCTCTTCCGTTTATGCGTTCTGTTCTATCTGTTTTATTTCTACATCTTTCTGTTGTAACTCCGCCAATTTTCCTGAACTAAAAATATCCGCCTCATCCTCCACCTGTTCTTGTTCTTTTTCAACCATCAGATCAAAAATCGTTTCTGATAATTGCTCTTCAACTTCATCTTCACGCTTTGATTTCTCCTCTTGTCTTAACCTGTGAATTTGTGACCTTGTTACTACACAATCCGGAAAAATCCCAGGATATTTGTCCTTCAACACTTCAGTTGACAGATTTTCCACTGGCTAATCAACCACAGTAGGCATCACTCCCACCTGCGATCCAGCTATATCATTACCCAAGATAAACTGTATTCCTGGACAAGATAATTTATCTATTACTCCTACTACCACTTCACCACTCTTCACTGGACTTTCCAACCTTACCTTATATAATGGAACGCTACTCCTCTCACCCTGAATTTCACATATCACCACCTTTTCTGGCAACATTCTTCCCCAACTATATAATTCCTCATCTCTTACCATTAAAGATTGACTCACCCCTGTATCTCTTAAAATTGTGACTTCTTTACCTGCTCCTCCTGATACACATGAGTAAACTTTACCCACACAAGTAAATTCTTTAAATACATCTGGCACCTTCTTAACAATTACTTCTTGAACAGGCTGTACAATCATTTGCACCTCCTTCGTTTCCCTTGGGCTTTCCTTTCCCACTCTAACAAACCCCACTGTCTTATCCTGTTTTACCACATCAGCCTTCCCAGTGCTTTTCTTCAACCACCAACACTGTGACTTTACATGGCCTAGTTTATTTCAGTGAAAACATCTGAAACTTTTCAATTCTTTTCCACCCTCCTGGATTTCTTTTTTAATCTGAGGTACACTCTCTTTATTGTCTCCCATCAGATCACCTTTACCTTTACCACTTGAGTATTTCTCATGTCCCCAGTTTCTATCCCTCACCGGCTGAAACTGATGTCGGAAACCAAGCTTTGATTTATGAACTAACTCATAATCATCTGTCATTTCTGCCGCTAATCTCACAGTTTTAACCCTCTGTTCTTCCACATGAGTTCTCACTACATCAGTAATTGAATTTTTAAACTCCTCCAAAAGTATAATTTCTCTGAGAGCTTCATACGTTTGGTCTATTTTCAAAGCCCTTATCCACCTAGCAAAATTACTCTGTTTGAGCCTTTCAAACTCCATGTATGTTTGACCAAATTCTTTCCTTAAATTTCTAAACCTTTGTCTGTAAGCTTCAGGCACTAGCTCATATGCACTTAAGATGGATTTCTTCACCTCCTCATATGTTCCAGATACCTCCTCCGGTAGTGATGCAAATACTTCAGTAGCTCTACCTACCAGCTTTGTTTGAATCAGTAATACCCACATGTCCTGTGGCCATTTCATTTGTTTAGCTACCTTCTCAAATGAAATGAAAAAGGCTTCCACTTCCTCCTCGTCAAACCTTGGAAATGCTTGGACATATTTAAATAGATTCCCACCAAGCCTTTGACTAGGACGCTCTTTCTCACTATCCTCATCACTATCATTCAACTGTAGGTTTCCCTTTACGTCTGCCAATTTTAACTGATTGTCATGTTTCATGGCCATTTTCTGAAGTTCAAACTCCATCTCTTTATCTTTTTCCCTGATTTGTATCTCCCTTTCTTTTTATTTTTGTTCTGCTCGGGCTATTCTTTCTTTTCTCCTTTCTTCTCTCTCCTTTTCTTTTTCCTCTCTCTCTCTTTCTCTTTCTTTTTCCTCTCGCTCCCTTTCTCTTTCTTTTTCCTCTCTCTCACTCTAGTATTCCAGCCGCTTTAATTCTTTCTCATGTTCCATTTGTTTAATTAGCAACTGAATTTTCGTCATTTCCAATGAGTCAAACTTTATCTCAGGCAACTTTAAATGCTTAACCACCACCATAATTACCTCATTTTTTCGCATTTTGTCAGGTAATGTTAACTGCAATGTTCTTGCCAAATCTAACAGTCTGCTTTTCGTTTCTGTCCGTAAGGTACTACGTGTGACATTCTCCACCCCAAAATCTTCTGAGCCTCTGAAAGAGCCATTGTTCACAACACTCTCCCCACTTAAACTAAAATACTACACCGGAAAAGCAATAATGCTTCACTCTCTTTAAGTTCACAAAAGCCAATCCAATAGATAGACTTTAATCCCCCTCGAGCCCCCAATTGTTATGGGCGAGGCATTTTCAGAAGCCCAAAATGTATCATGGAGTTCAACAAACCTCTCCCTTTAATGTATTTGTTGCTTTTCCTAGCACACGGCTTGTTCCCAAGTGTGGGATTACAATTATGGACACGTGGGTTTTTAAACACAAAACAATGTGTATTCCATGAACTCAACTTGACATCTTAAATAAACATTGGATCGCTTAACACCCCTTACTTCAAAGATAGCTTCGAAAATATTGCAACAGTAAATAATTCCTCAAAATGTTCCTTCAAACTTCCAAGAGACTTAACACCTTTAAACAGAATCACATCAGGTTAAAGGCTTTACTGTTATGAGTTTAAATTACCCAAATGATCCAGAGATAGTATTTAATGGCAGAGATCCAGCTCACAGCAAACACATACACTCCCAAGCTCTTTTCAAACTGCAAAACTAAATTGCAAAATGGCTTACCTGACGTCAGCTCCACCCACTCTCTGACATCACTGTTTTCTGACCGGTACATTGCTTAAACATCCATGTCTTAAAGGTACACTCACATGACACTATTCATGGGGTAGCACTGTGGCACAGTGGTTAGCACTGCTGCCTCACAGCACCAGCGACACCTGTTCAATTCCGACCTTGGTTGACTGTCTGTGTGGAGTTTTTATATTCTCCCCGTGTCTGCGTGGGTTTCCTCCGGATGCTCCGGTTTCCTCCCGCAGTCCAAAGATGTGCAGGTTAGGTGGATTGACCACGTTAAATTGTCCCTTAGTGTCCAAAGATTTGAAGGTTAGATTAAGAGGTTAATGGGATAAGGCAGGGGAGTGAGCTTGGATGAAGGACTCTTTCAGAGAGTCGGTGCAGACTCGATGGGCCGAATGGCCTCCTCCTGTACTGTTGGGATTCTACAATACTACGATTCTTAGCTTCACTTGATAGGTTGTTGCATCTTGGTATTTTAGACAGTATAAAGCTAACTATGGATTAACTGATCACAAATGATGCCTGAAGAGGCTCGTGTTGCAGGGTGAATGGGCAGTTGGTTATCGACAAAACAGCCAGCAGGAACTTATGGGTGCAAAGGAGGGAAGCATAACAGCAACATAACAACTTACATTAATTTAGCTCATAGGTTTTAAAAAGAAGCAATTGCCTTTAACTTTGTATTCAAGTTAAACTTTATGACAGTGTGTAATTAATTCCAATAGGAATATAGGAATTAGGAGCATAAGTTGGCAATTCAGCCCTTTGAGGTTCTCCGCAATACAATTAGATCATAGCTGATCCCTTCCTGGTCTCAAATCAGACTCCGTCCCTGTTCCCCATATCCCTTTAACCCTTTTTTAAAATCAGAAATATACCTATCTCCTTCTTGAAGCCATTCAATGACTCAGGTTGATATATTAAAACCAATCACCTCGGCTGTCTTAATGGCGGACAGGAGCTGAGCCAGAGATAAACGGATCAACATCCATTTAGAATATACAACCGACGAGAAGAGAAATTATGTGAGACATCCTTTTGTGGGGATGCTTTGAATTTGGGATCTTGGCAGAGATATTCTAGCTTCTGGAAAGATAGGCTGTCCTTTACCAATTCTTTTCCTCCAGCTTCTTTGCTGAGTTCGGAATGTGACTGTGTTCCGACAGGGGACAGAGATTCGCCACTGAAAGGGATTGGGTTCCTCCAGCAGTGCCTCCAGCCACATCGTTAAACCAACTGCTTCAGTTGAAGAGCCAAAGCCTCCAGATACAAACTGTGATTTATATTTAATCTGCATTTTAACAGGGCCCAATTTAATCTCGTATACTTCGTAAGGTTGTGTTTTATTCTGTCTGCTTGGAGCTTGCGTGTGCATTTACACGTGTTAGTGAGAAGTCGGACATACTTGTACATTTATAATAACAATAATCTTTATTGTCACAAATAGGTTTACATTAGCACTCCAATGAAGTTACCGTGAAAAGCCCCTAGGCGCCCCACTCTGGCGCCTGTTCGGGTACACAGAGGGAGAATTCAGAATGTCCAATTCACCCAACAAGCACGTCTTTCGGGACTTGTGGGAGGAAACCAGAGCACCGGGAGGAAACTCACGCAGACACGGGGAGAACGTGCAGACTCCACACAGACAGTAGACCCAAGCCGGGAATCGAACCTGGGACCATGGCGCTGTGAAGCAACTGTGCTAACCACTATGCTACCGTGCTGCCCATGTTTTATTTACCCGGGAGTACAATAAACAGGTTTAACTCAGGAATATCACTCTAGCTTATGCAAACTGCTGACAGTCATGTACATACTGAACAAGCATTCCAGCATCCTTTTCAAATTCAAAAACTCTACAACAAGCAAACAAGGAGTAGTCAAAGAGAGGAGTAATTCTCACCTGGTCATAATGATAATCAACGTCTGCCATGCATTAAAAAGGTAACTTGTCTTGTCCACACATACCAATTTACAGCTGGCATTCAGCAACACCATCCAGTGGAAGGATGCAAATTCAAAAGCTAAACGGGTGAAAATAGTAGGAAAATGAGGAGCACGGCACACAATAAGGGTGGAATTGGATGTTCGACCCAGTTACCACCCGACCTGGCGTTGTGGCTCATAAAAACCAAAACCTTAGGCGGGATTCTCTCAGGCCGAGCCAGCTCACAGAATCGGCAATCGCAATGGTTTTTTGGGCGACACCGGTCCAACGCCGTTCCAGTCGCCGAGTGGGGACCTGTCCGGCATCTCCCAGCCATCGGCGCACTGGTGCATCCGTGCAGTGACTGACGCCTTGTATGACATCGCGGACCGGTACATCCAGTTCCCTGTGGACCGCGCCCACCAGAATGCCCGGATAGCGGGCTTTGCTGCGGCGGCCGGGATACACATAGTACAGGGGGCGAATGATGGTGTGCACGTCACCATGCGGCCACCAGCCGAGAACAGGGATGTGTTCATGAACAGGAAGGGGACCCACTCCATGAATATTCAGGTGGTCTGTGACCACCGCATGAAGATCCTGCACGTCTGCACCCGGTCCTTGGGCACTGTACATGACACATTTATCCTGGCACAATCGTTCATCCCCGCCATGTTCGAGTGACACCCCCCCCCCCGGCTGAGGGGCTGGTTGCTGGGCGACAAGGGTTACCCGTTGGGGTCATGGCTGATGACGCCTGTACGGAGGCCACAGACCGACGCCGAGAACCGCTACAATGAGGCCAATGCAGCAACCAGGGGTGTGGTCGAGAGGCGCTTTGGCCTGCTGAGGATGCGTTTCAGGTGCCTGAACCGCTCTGGGGGGGCCCTCCAGTTCCCGTTGGAGGGGGTGGGCTGCATCGTTGTGGTCTGCTGCGTCCTCCACAATATAGCACAGCAGAGGGGCGATGTGCTAGAGGAGGAGGAGGCAGAGAGCGAGCCCGAGGAAGGGGTTGCCTCTCCAGATGAGGAGGATGGGGAGGAGAGAGGCAATCGACGGGACATGGGGTCTGGATATGGACGCGAGGCTGCACGGCGCCATCGGCTTGGCCACGAAGCACGCGAGGCGTTAATCACTGCACGTTTCACCAACTAGGGGGGTAGGGGCTCGCTGAGCAGGGGCACTGGCACCAAAGTACCACCCCACCTCACCACCCCGTACCCCCACCTCCCACAACACCCATGAGATGTACCTCCCACACCACCCTCCACCCTTCGCTCTGTAGCCATCTGGGATGGCCACGTCCCGATTACAAAATAGACACTTGCAAAGAATGCAGGGAAAATTGGACAATACTAAGAAACAAGCAGCTGCAATGTCTGTCTCTTGATTAGAACCTTAAGCTCTCAGACAGGACAGAAACGGCTGAGCAATCTACATACTAATGAGCCATCTCCGGGGACAAAACGGAAACATTTAGATAAACAATGTTAAGGCAGACACCCCGGCTCCAGAAGAGACTCAAACAAAGCAAACCAACGGTTACCTAGGACACGCCCAGCAATCAGGGAACCACCCCTCTATTGGAGGAAGATCGATACGGATGATTGGGAAAGACCCAATTAGTTGAGGCCAAGTTCAAGGCCCGCCCAAAAACAGCCGAAGCCCCTTTTAGTATAAAAGGTATTCCCCAAGGGAGAATCTTTCTCCTTTGGCTTTGGCTCTCAGCGAAGAGAGCGACCAGCCTAGCAGCTACAGCAGACCAAGTAAGTCCCAAGTCAACGCACGCTACGAGAAAGACGCTCCTAGTTGCTACCCTGTAAACAGCTCAACCCAGCAGCCTCAGAACCGAGCAACGGCCATTGTTCCTCTGACTGAGTGGGCACCCAAAGCTAAATATAGGCTTTAGTAATAGTGGTAGTTTAGTTTGTAGAGTTTATGCATGAGTAGATTTAACTGTGTGGAAATAAATGAGCATTGCTTTTGGACTTACTAACTGGTGTATCGAGTCATTGATCAGTATTCGGTTCTGAACCTTGTGGCAGTGTCAAAAGATACCTGGCGACTCTTGAGCAAACATAATTACACGGAGCCAAATTAATAGCCAACCAAAGAGGGCAACATTTACTGGCGACTCCGCCAGGACTCGACTTAGAAGTGGCCTAACCACTCCGAAAGAACCCAAAATTTGAATTGAGAATCCAATTGAAAACAGAAAAACCACAAGTGTCAAAACAGTACTGATCAAGCCTCTGAGATTCGGACGTGTGTTAATGCATGAGTACTAACAGGGATATAAAGTAAACCTGAGAGATTTTGTTGCGTAAAACTGTCGGGCGTTTTGTAGGCCGGAAATTAGCGTAAGCCGTACCCTTGTTTCCATCACCACTTTATCACCCCCTGTTCCAAATTCAGTAGAGAACCTAGATCGCGAAAATGGCAATGAAGGCAATGGAATGCCTTATGAACCCCCAGGAATTTGAGGTCGCAGCGACCAGTAGAGTAGGACAGTGTCCCGTTTGGGAAGATGAGATCAGGAAATATCTCAAAGGGAAAGGTATGCCCCTTTGGAGTGAATTCTGCAATAATGAGGAAACAGGACCCGGGAGTATAGGACATACTTGGTGGGAGAACCTGTCAGAGATCCACAAGAAGAGCTTAGGGAAAGCTCGCAAGCTGATGGCAATCGTGTCCTGTTTGGCACAATTGCGAGGCACAGAGGAGGTCGTTAGGACGCTCCGTAGAGAGATAGAGGAGAGAGACAGAACCAGTGAGGTAGATGTGAGCGAGGTAGAGAAGGAGAATCGAGATTCAAAAGAGAGTTAGCAGCAAGGGACAGAGAGGTGGATGATGCCAAGAAGGCACATCAGTCTTGTCTCGTGCATTTGAACAGTTTTCAGACGCAATATGATTAGGCCTACCAGGACACGCAATGTGCGGTCTTGGTAAGACAAGAAACAGAACAGCAAGTTGAGAAATTGCAGAAAGAGTGCAATGATTTAAAACAACCCTACGAGCACTCCATACTTCCACAACGGAACAAAGGCAGAGCTCAGTAGACCATTCAAAGTGCCGGAAGCAAATTGCAGAATTGCAATCTCTGCTTTCCGTTCAGAATGGGTTTCAAAATACATTCGGACCACAATTAGATCAAGAAAACGGCCCCGACTGGCAGGAATTGAACGAGACTGCCCATAGATACGTACATGGGACATGTACGCAGGAAAAACCCCAGAAAAGGAAAGCGCCCCAACCCCCAACCGAACAGGCAGAACACACCCCCATGAACCCTGTAACCACACACCACAGGGCCACAGGAGAAGGAGAAGCAGACTTCCTTTACACTACCCCGTTAACCGTGACCCAATTGCGGGACGCGTGTGGAAAAATTACACCGTTCCTTCCCACATCAGACCGCCACCAATTTTGCGCGAAAGTCAAACAGCAGGCTACCATGTACGGCCTGGACGGAAAGGAGCAAGTGAAGCTCACAGTTTTAAGCCTCGACCCTTCAGTCGTGGCAGCCCTTCCCGACCCACGGAATGTAGGAGGAGGCACACTCCAAGAGATGCACACAGCGATCCTTGATGCGATCGGCTTTAACAGAGGAGACCCCGTAGAAGGCCTAAATAAGTGTAGGCAAAAGAAGACAGAGGACCCCACAGCGTTTGCTGGACGTTTGTGGATTCACTTCACTCAGTTTTTGGAGAGTTAGCCCGCGCCCATTTGTCCCCAGATAATATGGCCAAATGGACCCGAATTCTAGTCTCCCACACCACAGAAGCAGGACGAAAAGCTTGTGCAAATTATGACCCCTCAAAAGAGGCCCACAATGAAAAATGGGTTTTGAAGAGATTTTCCCGCGCTTGGGAGCAATCAATTGCAGGCAAAACCGCACTTATAACATCCGATGAAGAGCATGTAGAAATGAACCCAGTTAAAGCACACCAGAACCCTGCATGGGTAAATGAGGGCAGGAACAGCCAACCCCAGCCCAAAACTCAGGAATGTTACAACTGTGGACAGCTAGGACACTTTGCATGAGAGTGCAACGCGCCCCAAAAGCAGCAGAGAAGCCAACAGACAGGCACCCTAAACAAGAAAAGTGCAAAGCCGATCCATAGCATTAGCGCCCGTTCAGAGAATGCAGACATGAATGGCACCGACTGACGGTGTTCGGGCTCCCCAACTTGGGTCTGCAACATCCTTTGGGACAAGTCCGGTAGACCGGTAGTAGCAGGCAAAGTCCAGGGACAACCCGTAGAATTTCTTTGGGACACAGGAGGGTCTCGCACCACACTCAATTCCTCCACGATGTTTCAGCGAGACACGTGGTCCACAACAGACACCATCACACTCAGCGGTTTTACAGGCCATTTACAACAGGGACACATCACAGCCCCTGTAGCAATACAGATAGCGAACATCACAACTAAGCACCCCATAGTTTTGGTTGATCTGCCCCAGACAGCAGAACATACCCTTGGGATTGATTTCATGAGCTCCCATAACCTTTCTTTTGACCCAGTTAACAAGTGTGTCTGGAAAATGGCAAAGGCAGCACGAGCCCCCGCCACACTCACAGTAGGAGAATACGCAAATAGGATTAGCTTGGTAGGAGACTTCTGGTTCGACCCTCGAGCCATTAGTGCAGACAAACAGGTTAGAGCAGTCCTGAAGGAACATAAAGCAGCATTTGCACAGCACAAGCTCGACTGTGGCAGTTTGACTGTCTTTGTGAACATTACAGGTCCCGACCCTAAACCCCAGAAGCAGAACGTATTTCCCCAGGAAGCAGAGGGAGAAATCTCCGAAGTAATAGAGAGTTTGTTGGATCAAGGCGTACTCAGATCAGTCGTCTCCACAAACAACGCACCAATTTGGCCCGTCAGGAAACCGGATGGATCATGGCGACTGACCATTGATTACCGGGAACTGAACAAAGTAACCCCAGCAGCAGCTCCCACCGTAGCCACGAGTCCCAAGACCATGCTCAAGCAGGGACTCCAGTCAAACATTTTTTCGGTTCTGGACATTAGTAATGGCTTCTGGTCCATTCCATTGGCTAAAGCGTGTCAGTACAAATTCGCCTTTACATTCCAAGGGCAACAATACACGTGGACGTGCCTTCCACAAGGCTTCCACAACTCCCCCTCCATTTTCCACCGACAGCTGGCAAATGGATTAGCAAAATTTTCCCGCCCCAATTGTCTGGTCCAGTATGTAGACGACTTGTTACTACAGACAGGCACAAAGGGAGACCACATTTCACTCCTCGTTGAGTTCCTAGCACTCCTAAAAGAAATTGGTTGTAAAGTCAACACCAAGAAGGCCCAGATTCTGAAAGAAAAAGTGATTCACTTAGGAACAGTGATCACTCATCGTAAACACGAGATCGAGCACAACAGAATTGACTCGATCGTCAAATTGCCCCTTACCCACAATGTCTCAGCCCTCCAGACATTTTTAGGACTGGTTGGCTACTGCCGAAACCATATTGACGGTTTCGCCACTAAAGCAGCGCCCCTTTCCGACCTTCTCAAGAAGCAGGCACCTTGGTAATGGCTTCCACAGCATACAGATGCCGTGGATGCTTTAAAAAGAGCACTCAGCACAGCCCCCGCACTACAGGTCTCAGATCCACTTTCCCCATACGCAATCGAAGTTGCAAGCACCGACCGAACCCTTCGGCCGAGCTCCTCCAGGAACGCCATGACCAATTACGCCCGTAGCATATGCCTCACGTGTGTTAGACCCCGTAGAGCAAGGATTTTCTGCTTGTGAAAGGCACCTGCTCACAGTTTTTTGGGCAGTACAATACTTCGCCTACATTACAGGACTCAACCCCATCACCATCCTCACAGAACAGACCCCAACACAGCTATTGTGAGACGGCCGACTTAAAGATGGCACAGTCAGCCAAATCCGCGCAGCCCGTTGGACCCTTCTTTTGCAGGGACGGGACATCACGGTAAAGAAAACCAAAACCCACACAGTCCTTGCCGATAATTTGCAGTATGCAGGCACCCCACATGAATGTGAGATCATCACCACAAAACACAACACAGGCCCATTTATTCCCAAAACACCCCCCAGGAAAACAGGTAGTACACCCCAGAGACCCCAGCCCACAGACACGTGTGCACCCCTGAAGATTTATGTGGATGGCTTCTCCACAGTGTTAAATGGAGAGAGAATTACCGGTTGCAGTATATATGTAGAGGACGCGCAGGGACGCGCCCTAGATGAAATTTCATTAAAGTTGCCAGGACACTTAGGCTCGCAGGCAGCAGAGCGGGCAACAATTGCATATATTGTAGACCACCCAGACTCGTTCCCGACCCCAGCAGACCTCTATTCAGACAGCTTGTATGTCTGTAATAGTTTGACAGAGTTCCTACCACTCTGGGAAACAAGAGGATTTGTTTCCGCGGACGGTAAACCCCTACCCTCAGCCCCATTACTCCGCCATATCTTAGAGACAGTGAAGGAAAGGAAATCCCGAATAATTAAGGTTCGCAGTCATCACCGTTCTTCCACCCTTGGTAACGTTAAAGCAGGCGCCCTAGCGAAGACGGGCTCCAGGCATGGTTATTTTTGGAACCCCCCGAAAGCACCCCAGTACACGCAGTTCAGGTCTCACAGACCAATATTCAGGATTTAGCGAAGGCCCAGAAAGAGGACAAGAAACTCAGGGAAGTTTTAAAGGGAACCTTACCAGCCCCGTACGACAAGTTCAAAAACTCAATCACCACACATGACGGTGATTTTAAAGTATGGCATTTATATAGTTCCCAGCCAGGACTGGAACCAGATCATTTGTCAGTTCCATGACAATCATGGACACCAAGGAATTGGACCCACCCTAGCCCACCTCTGACCGCTTTGCTGGTGGCCTGATTTAAAAACCGATGTAACACACTACATTGAGAATTGCTTAATCTGTGCCCAGAACAATCCGGACAGATATGCTAAAAAGGCTCAACTTAGTCATACCCACCCCGTTAATGGGGCGTCATTCTCCGCCGGCGGGAGTCTCCGTTTTGCCGGCGCCCGGGGGTTTCCCGATGGCGTGGGGCTGCCCCACAATGGGAAACCCCATTGACCGGCCGGTGTTACGGAGACTCCCGCCGGTCGGTCGGGGCAGAAATGTGGCGGGGCGGGGAGGAGAATTTCGCCCATGGACCCTGGACAAATCTCCAGATAGATTATACAGGACCCCTACCCCCGTGCAGAAATGGTTACAAGTATGTGTTAGTGGTAATAGACACCTTCACAAAATGGGTGGAAGCATTTCCATCACGAACTAATACGGCCAAGAAAACGGCTAAAATATTAACACACCACATCTTTACAAGATGGGGCCTCCCACGCAGTAGAGAGTCCGATCAAGGCTCCCATTTCACCGGATAATGAAAAATGTCCTCACGATTTTCGGCATTAGACAAAAGTTCCATATCACATACCATCCCCAGTCAAGTGGTATTGTAGAACGAATGAATAGGACATTGAAATCCACCCTCAGGAAAATGGTACAGCAAAATAATAGCCCCTGGGATTCAGTACTCCCATTTGTTTTAATGTTTTTAAGAAACACGGTATCCACGTCTACAGGTTACACCCCCCACACCCTCATGACCGGACGCCCCATGAACGGCACTGAGTATTTATTAGGACTGGATTTGGCCAGCCCCGCAGTTACAGCCCTCACGCATGAAAATGCGGCTACACAACTGGTACAGAACATAAAGGCAGCCCAACTCGCAGCAGCAGTGAGACATGGAACCAGGAAGAAACAGAGCAAGGCTTGTTTCGACAAAACAGTACACGCCACTGAGTTTACAGTAGGGCAACAAGTTATGCTTTCCCTTTACAACCCCAGTTCATTTTTTTCCCCCAAATTTTCCGGACCGTACTTCATTTCGGACAAAGTCAGCCCCTCAGTATACAAAATAACCTATCCCAATGGTAAGTCTTTGTGGTTTCATATAAATCAGCTCAAGGCTTACGGCTCGCAGAATAACACACACACCACATCCTGCTCGCAGCAGCAGACGATCACACCCCGCCCACAGATGACGTATTCCTACCCTCCCCCAACCACTCCAGCCCGCCCTCAGACACAATTTCAACTCCGCCCCCAGAGGCACGACTCCGCCTCTCCCTTCCCTCAACCAGCAGCGACAGCGACATTGATAGCGATCACAATGATGACAGCCACAGCACACCACGTTACGACTATACCCCTGTACCAGGCCCCAATTCCAGCGAATCTGAGCATGATTCTACTGACCGATTTGAGATCACTTATATCAAAGCCCCTGAACCAGACCCACCGCCCGACGATTACGGATTGAAGCATAGTAGCTCCAACCTCGGCACACGATTCTGGCACCGAGACAATTCGTTCAGGCTCATCCGGAATGATGAGATGGACCCCAATTCGCCCCAAGCAGCTTTAGCACGGTTACTACAGTTCAGAGTTTGGCAGCCGGGAGAAGATGATGACTTAGAGTCTGACTCCCACCAAACGAATCCCTTTGCGACCCTGTTCACTATAGAGCAGTGAGGTGTCCAGATGATGGAAAAAAAAGGAACCGATGGAGAGATACGGTGTCCTTTCTGATGGAACCTGAACCATGTTTGTTCGTTAGTGTTAACGTTAAGTGTTATTCGTAAACTCAAAATATTTTCACGGCCCCACGTCACCACTCCTTTAACGCCCACTGGCAGTTAATGGAACAAGTTTGTCCCCAGACAATAGTTCAGAGGAACTAGTTTGTCAACAGAACATGACTCGTAGTTGCTCTCCTAATTCGAGAGGCAGCCCCCCACGACGACCACATTCTTACCTGTTCTTGCCGGTTGCTCAGACAGTGGAGATACGGCATTGCCTGAGGACACCCCCCCCGGTCAGCTACGCTCAAGTAGAGCACATACGGCACTGATCACCATCCTACCCGGGGATTCCACCCATTTCATACCAGCCGCGGCCCATACGCACCCCATTTTGGCTCGTTGCGTGCAAAATTCTTTGGTTTGGTTTTGACAATCCTTAGGTTTCTTCCCTATGCTATTAACATCCTCAAACACTGGGATGGTAAATCACACAAGCTGCGAGACGGCTCGCAGTACGGCAGTATTTTCTTAGATGTCTAGTCCAAATATTCGTTTTTTTTAAAAATGAGGGATTCACAGATGGTGACCAATTATAAAGGGAAATTGGCAGTAAAAGACAGACAGACATACAAGATCTTAAGCAAGATAATAACAGAAATTATACTTGTGTTCACAGAACTCCAGAAACCCAGGAACCCCAGAGGAAGTCAAAGAAATAGACCGACAAAGATGAAGACAGCCTTAGCGGGATCCCTTCAGCTGCGTGCGGATGCTACCCGCCTGACCCCTACCACACAAACCATGAATGATTCTCACCCTTGCAATACATGGAATCCCGAGATAACTAGCCCAGCGACAGCTAGCAATACCCCGGCCTGGTGTGATAAGTTTATCACCTGGTACTCACTCTCATATGTAGTCGAAGCACTCTTAGTGCTGGCGATACTTTGCAGTGTCGTGCAAACGTTTAGAGTTAGGAAATGGTGAAAGAGAGCATATCGCTCTCGCTCCCCGGTATACAGGTTTAGGTCCCCCATTTTGGGATTTCACCAGACCCCCGAACCCATTGGGATGGATTAAAGAGTATCCATTTTCTTTATGCATTCTGTGGAATAAAAAGATGTAACCCTCTGTGTCTGACTGCCAGGCCAGAGAAAGTTGTGTGCTGCTATTTTGTACAGTTTAAGATGTATAGATTATTTTTGGATTGTTTGAATGAGGATAGTTTATTGAGAATAGTTAGAGGTTCCAGTTTTTTTGTTTTCTGTAATGCATGTATTAATGTCATAGCGCCCTGTAGAGTTTTATGATAATGAATGTATTTAAAATGGTTTAGGTAAAATTGTGTTGCATAGGATAGGACAGTGTAGAGCCTACGTATGGGTGCCCCGGTTGGTCAGAGGATGAAGACGACATAGTAGTGTGATCCTTCACGCTTCGCGTTGAGGATCACAAGGAGGGTGTGTAGCCATCTGGGATGGCCACGTCCCGATTACAAAATGGACTCTGGCAAAGAATGCTGGGGAAATCGGACAATACTAAGAAACGTGCAGGTGCAAGGTCTGTCTGTTGATTAGAACCTTAAGCTCTCAGACAGGACAGAAACAGCTGAGCAATCTACATACTAATGAGCCATCTCCGGGGACAAAAGGGACACTTTTAGATACACAATGTTAAGGCAGACACCCCGGCGCCAGAAGAGACTAAAACAAAGCAGACCAACAGTCACCTAGGACACGCCCAGCAATCAGGGAACGACCCCTCAATTGGAGGAAGATCGATACAGATGATTGGGAAAGACCCAATTAGTTGAGGCCAAGTTCAAGGCCCGCCCAAAAATGGGCGAAGCCCCTTTTAGTATAAAAGGTATTCCCCAAGGGAGAATCTTTCTCCTTTGGCTTTGGCTCTCAGCGCAGAGAGAGACCTGCCTAGCAGCTGCATCAGACCAAGTAAGTTCCAAGTCAACGCATGCTACGAGATAGACGCTCTTAGTTGCTACCCTGTAAACAGCTCAACCCAGCAGCCTCAGAACAGAGCAACGGCCATTGTTCCTCTGACTGAGTGGGCACCCGAAGCTAAGTATAGGCTTTAGTAATAGTGGTAGTTTAGTTTGTAGAGTTTATGCATGAGTAGATTTGACTGTGTGGAAATAAATGAGCATTGCTTTTGGACTTACTAACTGGTGTATCGAGTCATTGATCAGTATTCGGTTCTGAACCTTGCGGCGGTGTCGAAAGATACCTGCCGACTCTTGAGCAAACGTAATTAAACGGAGCCAAATTAATAGCCAACCAAAGATAGCAACAGCTCCCACACGACCACATGCACAACACCCCTCCACTACACATCCACCTGCGGCACAACGGGTGGGCTCACACGGTTTCTTGTGAAAGCGGGTGTGATCAATGCCATGGAGGGTGATGACAACCTGCTCTGCGATGAGCTGTGAGCTCAAAATCGTTAGACACTGTCTGACTCATGGCCATGTTGAATCGCTGGCAGTGGTGTGTCGTGGATATCCGGGGGGGGGGGGGGGGGGAGGGGGGTAATTACACCCACTGGGGCTCAACATTCCATCGCCCATCAACCACAGTGGCACTCAGACCCCTACCCGACCCCGCAAGCATCTGACATAGAGGCAGTTTGCATTGGTGTAACAGTGGGTTTAATTAGAAAGGTTATATACACGTGCCCTAGCCCCTATAACTAAACTGTGCCCTACACCTGTGCCAACTTACTAGGTGTCTAACTTCCTGGCCTTACGGGCCCTACCACAATGTCTCTGTGCCTCCCCAGATGGTACAGCAGGAGTGGAGGGTGACTGCTGAGACTCCTGCCCTGCGGTTTGGCTCCCTATTGGCGCTCGTTTCCTGGGGCGGCCCAGCTTGGATGGGCCAGGCTGCTCTGTGGGTGTGCTGGATGGCATGGCGCCACCCTGCTCCGCCCGCTGCCCACCAGATGCACCAGGGACGGAACAGGGGGAGTCGGAGGATCTGCGATGTTCTGGGCCCTCCCTTGCAGGAGTCACCGGAAAGGGCCCCAGAACCTTCTCCTCCTCCCTCGGGGTGCCCGGTGGCCCCCGGATCTCTCTATGGGGCAGGGGTGCAAGCGGAGACAAGCCCCGAGGCACCACCGACACCTGGCGCTGCCAGTCCTGGAGGCCCGCTGCGATATCGACCAGGGCCTGAACGTTAGCAGCGATGGAGCTCAGTGAGTGGACCACCCATGTCTGCGACTGTGCCACCTCCCTCTGGGCTTGTGCGGCGCTATCCAGCACCTGGCCAATGCCGCAGATGCTCCCAGCGATGGCCTGCTGAGACTGGGCCAGACTGCGGAACGCGGCTGCAATGTCCAGCTGGCTCTGGGACATGGCTGCCTGTGAGAGGGCAGCCCTGTCCTGGGCCACGTATGACGCATGCACATGAAGCCCCACGCCTTGCATAACCCGACCCATGGCCGACACCGTTGCTCCCGTTGCCTCCACTGCGGACGCCACCCGTGCAATGGCATTTACGATGGCGTCAACACCCTGCCGCGGAATGAGAGAATCCCGCCCCCTGTCTGACCTCTGAGTTAAAGATCCTCTGACACCGCTTAGAAGAGGAACCAGGAAGGTATTCCGCATGCCCCGGCCAATATTTACCCCTCACGCTTGTTATGGGCCAGGGTTTAGAGAACCCCAAAGTGTATCATGGAGTTCACCTGCCCCACAACTTTTAATAGATTGTTGTATGGGGAGCACACGGCCCACTCTACAGGTGTGGTACAGCAGGAATGCAAAAGTATTTTTTTAATGCAAAACAATGTTTATTCCATGAACTCAAGTTGACTTTTTTAAAACAAACAGTGAACATCTTAGCAACCATTAATTCAAATACAACCCGCAAAGAATACAACACTACATAATCCTTTAAGCTTTCCTTTTAACATCCATAAGACTTAAAAACCAACCCTTTAACAGAATCACCATCAGGTTAAAGTCACTACTGAAAACATTTATAATTCTGAATTCACCAAATGATCAAGAGATAGTCTTTTGATGGCAGAGAGATCAACAGTACACCTGCTCTGTCTGGCTTCAGCTCCAACACTGAAAACGAAACTAAAACACACCCTGCAGCAAACGGCCTAAAACAAAAGTAAAAAGCTGACAGACAGCCCAGCTCCACCCACACTCTGACATCACTAATAAACACCCATTTCTGAAAGGTACATTTCTTAAACACCCATTTCTTAAAGGTACTCTCACATGATACGATTCTCTTAAGGTTAACGTGCAGGTTCAGTCGGCAGTTAGGAATGCAAATGCAATGTTAGCATTCATGTTGAGAGGGCTAGAATACAAGACCAGGGATGAATTTCTGAGGCTGTATAAGGCTCTGGTCAGACCCCATTTGGAGTATTGTGAGCAGTTTTAGGCCCTGTATCTAAGGAAGGATGTGCTGGCCTTGGAACGGGTCCAGAGGAGGTTCACAAGAATGATCCCTGGAATGAAGAGCTTGTCGTATGAGCAACGGTTGAAGAGTCTGTGTCTGTACTCATTGGAGTTTAGAAGGATGAGGGAGGTCTTATTGAAACTTACAGGATACTGCGAGGCCTGGATAGAGTGGACATGGAGAGGATGTTTCCACTTGCAGGAAAAACTAGAAGCACAGGACACAATTTCAGATGAAAGGGACAATCCTTTAAAACAGAGATGAGGAGGAATTTCTTCAGCCAGAAGGTAGTGAATCTTTGGAACTCTTTGCCGCAGAAGGTGTGGAGGCCAAATCACTGAGTGGCTTTAAGACAGAGATAGATAGGTTCTTGATTAATAAGGGGATCAGGGGTTATGGGGAGAAGGCAGGAGAATGGGGATGAGAAAATATCAGCCATGATTGAATGGCGGAGCAGACTCGATGGGCCGAGTGGCCTAATTCTGCTCCTATGTTTTATTGTCTCAGCCAACCAAATCAGGTTGTCTGATCATTATTTTGGACTGCGTGTTGGGTCGTGCTGTGCTCAAATGGGCTGCTATGTTTCTGAAATTGTTGCAGTGACTGCCCTTCAGAAAAATGCCTTGTTGGCTGTAAGGAGGCAACCTGAGGTTGTAAAAGATCTCATATAAACACAAGTCTATCATTTCCCTATCGGCCCTTCCATTGCTTTCTGATCTGGGCAATAGAATCATGCTCAGAGTTCATTTGGTAATATGCGAACACCAGGAAGATTTAATGATATCCGACAGCTGACTGGAATGTGAGCTCTTTATTAATATTAAGAAGTTGTAGATTAAAAACTAACTTTAAAGGGTTTTGAATCAATCTGTGGGTAACCTAGAATGTATTTAAGACTTCACAGTGGTTAGCACTGTTGCTTCACAGTGCCAGGGTCCTGGGTTCGGTTCCCGGCTTGGGTCACTGTGCAGAGTCTGCACATTCTCCCCCTGTCTGCATGGGATTCCTCTGGATGCTCCGGTTTGCTCCCAAAAGTCCCGACAGACGTGCTTTTTAGGTGAATTGGACATTCTGAATTCTCCCTCAGTGTAACCGAATAGGCACCGGTGTAGCCACCTAAATTGTCCAACTCCCGATTTAAAATGACGAATGGCAAAGGCTGATGGGAAAGTCAGCCAACAAGACAGAAACCGGCAGGTGCAGGTTTGCTGTGTATTAAAACTGCAAGAGGCCAGACAACATCGATACCAGCGACCATCAGCATAACAATGTAGCAGCCATCTCCATACTGATGAGCAATCCCAGGGAACAATAAGTAACACTTGGGACACACAAAGCAAAGCCAGACTCCTCGGCGCCAGCAGGAGCCAACACAAAGGGAGGTGAACGAACACCTCAAGACCGCCCATCGGTTTGGGAACCGCTCCAGTCTTGGAGAAATCGAACCAAGCGATTGGGACAGTCCAATCACTTGGGACCAGGTACAGGGTCCGCCCCGAAATGCGGGAAGCCCCTGGGGACTATAAGAGTTAAGCCCCAAGTTCAAATCGCTCTCTTCACCTCTTCGTCCTGCCCGGGTCACCCAGCAACACAAACCAACATTGACCGTGACCGATGCAGTGATCATCGACTGAAGTAAGCCTTAATTCAACGCTCGCTACGAGAAAGACGCTACCAATCCGTACCAACTTCGAATCCCGCAGACTCAGAACCCAAACGAAAGGCCATTTGTTCCCCTGACCTGGTGGGCCAGTCCGAAGTTAAGTATAGGCCTGTTAGTTGTAGAAGTAGCTTAGACGTAGAATTTGTGCATGAGTAGCGATTACTGTGTATAATAAATGTGCTTTGATTTGAATCTTACTAATCGGTGTATTGGGTCATTGATCATTACTCGGACTTGAACCTCGTGGCGGTATCATAAAGATACCTGACGACTCGAGAGCAAAGGTAATAAAACAGAACAATTGAACCAAGGAGAAAGTTAGCAACACCGGAATGTGGCGACTGGGGGATTTTCACAGTAACTTCACTGCGGTATTTTTAAAAAATAAATTTACTGTACCCACTTCATTTTTTCCAATTAAGGGCCAATTTAGCGTGGTCAATCCACCTACCCTGCACATCTTTGGGTTGTGGGGGCGAAACCCACGCAGACATGGGGAGAATGTGCAAACTCCACACAGACAGTGACCCAGAGCCGGGATCGAATCTGGGACCTCGTCGCGGTGAGGCAGCAGTGCTAACCACTGTGCCGCCGTGCTGCCCCTTCATTGAAGTAAGTCCACTTGTGACACTAATAAAAATTATATATTATACTTTCACATGGCCTCAGTTATAATGCGGAGCATATAAAGACTGAAATGTTCGAGTCTGCCTTCGTCACATCACTTGCTCAAATGACTTGTGTGAGCAAGCACCTTAATTACACTGGAGACTTGCAATGATTATGGAGAAACTATTTCATGTGATTATTAACTGGTGTCAGTCCTTTGCCTTCAGTGTCGATTTTGAAGGAGCCGTACAAGGTTTGGCCAATTCACATTGCTCGATCACTGCTCAGGCGTTAAGGTAAAACTTTAACCATTTGGCCCAGGGCTTCGATCTTTTCAGGGATCATTTGGCTGAATATCACTCCAACGTTACGGGCAGGAGGTACGTTGAGCTGAAAGGGCACTAGTATTGGATAGGGACAAACGAGATGTGTCTGTCACTCCTGCCTGAAGGATCGTCAGAATTCAACATGCTGGCTCAGAATGCTTACCCCTCACCCAAGCTGCCCCTGAATTGTGAATAATGGCAGGGTCCTGAATTTCGATAGGTCATCATGCGATCAGGTGACCCAGACACCAGCCGCTTGGTCCATCCTGCCTGTGCTATCTCAAAGGCCTGCCAATTAATCTCAGCTCCCTGTTCAATCTCCAGGACCCCACCATCTTTTCCCTTTCTTCCCAATCTCCTTTTGAAAGTTACTATCACGGCTACATCCACCACCCCTTCGGGCTGTACATTCCAGATCACAGCTCGCTCGATAAATAAACTTTACTGCACCGTCCAGCTGCCAATTAATTGTATCCTCCGGTTATCGACCCTTCTGCTAGATAAAACAGTTTCTATTTCTTCGCTCTGTGAAAAACCCTCATGATTTTCACAACCAGTGCAAAGTCTCCTCTTAGCCTTCTCTGCTCGAGTCGTAATCAACCTGGGAATAAAACTGGTATCTAAAAATGAATCTGATAGCAGGAAATTCTGGGTGGAAAGAACACTGCAATTTGAGCTATTTTAAATGAAGTACCTTTGTCAGGTACATTAACAAAGGTGTGAATATAGTAACCCATTCATGTTCTGTGGAAACAGCTGGCAAATTAATTCCTTGCCAATGGGCTGGTTCTCCGATTTTGAGGCTGTGTCTGGAGTTCTATGATGAAAACCTTGGTGAGGTCCCAGCACCGACCTTGTGACCAGTGAGGGGCTAGCAGCCACGCCACATAAAACACACGGTCTTCACGAAATTAACGGACGGAGAATTGCCGGGCTCGTGGCCACGTATGCCCACGGCGATGATCTGCAGCGGTCGAGCCGTACAACATGGCGCTGGCTGGGAGCAGACTCGACCTTCCAGATAGTTCCCCCCTCGCCACCCCCTTGCCACCCCCACAAGTCCCCCCAGCCCTCGCCGAAGCCCCCCTCTGCCAGCGGCACGGCACCCCTCCCTCCTCCCGACTGTGGCGACGCTGCACACAGTCCGCAGCCGCCACGCCACGTTCACGAAAACAAGTGGACTGCGCCGTCGTGACCCCGGCCCATCGGGGGCGGAGCATTGGGGGAGGTCCTTCAGGCAAAGTGCGGCGTAGTCTGATTCTGCCGCCGGTTCAGTCGTAATGAGGGATTCTCCGCCCAAACGCCGATTACGAGTTTGGCGACCGGGGAACGGAGATTCCCTCTTAAGTTCTCCGGCCAGATTAGAATTTTGTCTGGTCTGCGCTGGTACGGGGAGTGGCGCCCGGGAGCGATTCCCTCTCCCTTGCCATGCAAATGTATGCATGGCGGGGGGCTCTCGGGGTTCCATTCTGATTCCCGCTATTGGCCCGCCATTTTGAATGGGCAGCCTGAACCTGACCGAGGTCTAGTGCTGGTCCCCTCTTCCCCACACAACGCACGTCTTGCCGCCCCCCCCCCCCCCCCCTCTCCCCAGCTAGAGTCAGCATTGTTTTGTGAAAGGAAAATCATGTTTGTTTTTTAAAAATATAAACTTAGAGTACCCAATACATTTTTCCTTTCAGGGGCAATTTAGCGCGGCCAATCCACCTGCCCTGCACATCTTTGGGTTGTGGGGGCGAAACCCACGCAGACACGGGGAGAATGTGCAAACTCCACACGGACAGTGACCCAGAGCCGGGATCGAACCTGGGACCTCGGCGCCATGAGGCAGCAGTGCTAACCCACTGCACCACCGTTTATCATGTTTAACCTGTTTATTAGAATTATTTGAAGGAGTAACATGCTGCGGATAAAGGGGAACATTTAGATGTACTGTACTTAGATTTCCAGAAGGCTTTTGACAATGTGACACATGAAATGTTATTGCGGAAAATAGTTTATTGTACAGAGGGCTACACATTAACGTGGGTAGAAATGAAGAGTATGTTTCAATGGGTCTTTTTCGGATTGGCAGGATGTGATCGGTGGAGTCCCACAGGGACCTGTGCTGGTGCCTCAACTGGTTACAATTCTCAATTTTTGTGACGAAGTGTGATGGTGGGCAGCTCCGGTGGTGCCTTTCTCACCAGTCAGAATGGTGGGATCCCACGTCAGATTCTGCACTTGGAACCTCACTAATTATTCACAGGCGACATCCCCTCTGATTGGCCCGACAGGCCGGCACTGATGTGTCTGGCCACCATCAGCTAACGGGTTCGAATGTCCAGGTGCCAGATGTAAACGCCAGCCCAACGCACTCACATCACTCTCTCAAGCCGACCTGTCCTCATGGGAAGATGAGGGAAGTCAGAAACCCAGAGGGAAAAAGGCCCGCAGCCTCAAGAAGATGCCTGCAACTCAGTTCAACCACTCTCATTTGCAACCATTTGCACCCGATTCTCCAACGCCCCCCCCCCCCCCCCCCGCTCCATGCCTATCAGCCGGGATTCATGCACGTAGGTCAAGGGGGTGAGAGTGTGATGTAGGTGCCCCCCCAAAGTCCATCGGAGGGCCTCATCTCCCAAAGCACAAATCCGCCCCCCACCCCCACCCAGCCTCCTCCAATCATGCCACCCACCAGACCGCCCATCAGACCCCCCAACAGAGACCCCAACAGAGACCCCAACTGTCTGAAAGTGGAAGAACCGGTCAGGCACTAGCTTGAAACATCACTGCATTTTCACTCACCCTTTCCCGACATCCGCTGCCTCAGACCGACATGTTGGAAGCAGCAGCTGTTACTAATGTCAGCGGCTTCCTTAAATGCCCAGTACACTTCGAAGGGCTTGAAATCCCATGGAGGCAGATTTTCTGTTCAATTTCACACAGCAATACATTACTGTGCTTCCCACTGTGAAAAAGAGGAAGTTAAAGCACTTAGCCTCTCACTGTCAATCAAAGAAAGAATACTTATAAACATTGTGGTTAGCATCAAAGCAGTGTAACGGATATGCATGCAAGCGAGAAGGGAAATATCAAGAACAATCCACAAAGCAGCTGTCTCTGAAGTAATAAAATTGTCAATCACTGGCTAATGCACTTCAGCTTTCAGACAAGGGGGCCGGGATTCTCCAATCCTGCGGCCAAGTTCGGATGCCGGTGCGAAAAGTGGCACAAGCCACTCTGGTGTCAACGGGCCTCACCTGGCAGCTACCCAACCCTTCCCAGGGGGCTAGTATGGGCACCGGAGGTGTCTCCGCAGCTCCGGCGCCCGAAAGCCAGTGTGCCACAGCTGGCGCGAGTTTGCGCATGCGCGTGGGTTCCCGACTCTGCGCTGGCCCCCGGGCAACATGACAGAGCCCTACAGTGGCCTGGCGCGGAGGAACATAGGCCCCCACGGAACCAGCCCGCCGGCTGATCGGTAGGCCCCGATCGCGGGCCAGGCCACCGTGGAGGCCCCCACCGGGGCCGGATCCCCCGCCCCCCTCCTAGGACGGCCCCCGCAGACTGAACTTCCAGGTCCCGCCGGGTGGGACTCGGCCAAACTCGGTGGGCACTCGGCCCGTCGAGGCCAGGAGAGTCGCCCGGGGCGTTTCAACGGCCCCCGGCCGGCGCGGCGCCGATCCTACGGGTGCCCGAAAATCAGGGTCGCAGAATCCCCGTTCGGGTCGCTGATGGGGCGGGAGGGGGGGGGGGCAGGTTCTGATTGGGGTCTCTGATGGGGGTCTCTGATGGGGGTCTCTGATGGGAGGGGCAGGTTCTGATGGGGGTCTCTGATGGGGGTCTCTGATGGGGGTCTGTTGTGGATTCCGATGGGGGATCTCTGTTGTGGGTCTCTGATGAGGGTTCTGACCACAGAATCATAGAATCCTTACAGATCCGAAGGAGGCCATTCTGCCCATCGAGTCTGCATTGGCCTTTCAAAAGAGCACCCTGCCCAGGCCCACTCCCCCACCCTATCCCTGTGACCCAATCTATCCTTTGGAGCACCCAGAGGAAACCCATGCAGACTTAGGGAGAATGTGCAAACTCCACACCAACAGTCACTCAAGGTTGGAATTGAGCCTGGGTCCCTGCCACCGTAAGGCAGCAGTGCTTTCCACTGTGGCACTCCTGATTGGGGGGGTCTTGGTTGGGGGTCTGATAGAGATTTTATGAGGGGGCCTCATGGGGGGGGTCTCTGTTCGGGGGTTCTGACGGAGGCCGGTGGCGGCCACGCCGTGCAGCATGGCGGTAGCCGTGCGCGGACTCGCCCTCACCACGCCGGATCACCAGCCGCCAGTCCCTCCAGCTCCCACTGAAGCTCCCCCTGCCAGCAGAACGCCCCCCTCCCGACTGTGGCGGGGCTGGACACAGTCCGCAGCCGCCACACCAGGTTTATGAATGTTGAGAGGACACCCGACTGACGCCATCGGGAAGTCGGCCCGTCGGGGGCGGAGGGGCTTAGGTGATGTCCCGAGGCCGTCCCAACGGCACAGCGCACTCACCGATTACGCCGTTTTTGGGGGATGAAGCATCGTAAAATCGGCGACGCCCCCGATTTTAACGCAAAACGGGATTCTCCGGCCCATCGGCAAACGCGATTTCGGCATCGGCAATCGGAGAATCCCGACCGTGCTCTGGACAGACACCTGCCCTAAGTGTTGACGCCAACAGAGAATCCGTGGACTTTTACAACTGGCGCTGAACCTGGAGCGATTCCGCTACCGTTGAGGGGCTAGCACCGGGGCCGCGTGGAACACAATCGATTCCACTGAAAAACGGTGCGGGATTCGCCGGGTCCGTGATTGACACTCGGGAGGCTGACAAACTGCAGCCGCACAAACACATTACACTCCCCACACACACTCATCCCAGCCAACAAGATGGCACTGGTCGTGCTGGAGCACGCCCATACAGATGATGGGTCGGCAGGGGCCAGAGGGTCCGGGGTAACACCTATATGACCCGTGACACCAGGTTTAAAGTGGGCTGTTAGAGGTGTATGCAGTTATATGGCTGCCTTGCCGACTGCAGCAATGGTGCTTCATGTACATCAACGTTGGCCCCACAGCCCACCCCCTGGCCACCCCCCACTACTCCCCCCGGCCCTGGCAGAAACTCCCCGGCCAGCGGCACTGTCAGCAAACTATGGCGATGTTGGACACTGTCCGTACCCCCTCCCTCTCCCTCAGCAGCCGCCACGCCGGTTTCACGCTTTTTAAATGCAGAAGTGAACCACTGCGTGGGGAACTCAGGCCATCGGAGGCGGTGAAACGCATTATGCCGTTTCCGAGGGAACGGAGAATCACGATTTGGCGTCAAATCAGCACCTGCTGCGATTTTGGCGGTGGAAACTATTCTCCGCCAAATCACATTTCCCGATTTCAGCGTCGGCTATCGGAGAATCTCACCCAGAGTATTACTTAAACGGAACCTGGCTGCAGAACTCTATGGTGTAGACGGATCTAGGTGTTCTTGTGCGAGATTTGCAAAACATTAACATGTCGGTGTAAGAGTTAGGAAAAACAGAAAATACTGGACAATCTCAGCTGGCTTGGCAGTACCTGTGGAAAGAGAAAGGAGCGGACGTTTCGAGTCTGAATGTTCAGTACTTTTTGTTTCTGTTTCAGATTCCAGCGTCCGCAGTAATTTGCTTTTGTCTTATGCAGGAGTCAGGACTTAGTTACAATATAGAATCAAAGGACCTACATGTAATTTTGTCAGCGGTTTAACCTCTGTCAGTAGAGTTTTGAAACTATCTGATTATTTTTATTTCAATCACTGTGACTATATCAACCACAATATCAACCCAGCCCCCCACTGTAATCCACTTATGTTACATCGACTTTGTTTAGATTTTTAATTATTACCCACTGCATAATTCTCTGTCTTAGGTTGATGTCACCTTATTGAAAATTATAAATAGCTTCGCAATCTGTCTTAAAATTAAAATAGTCACTCTAAACATAACAGCCCCAGTAAAACATAGCAGCCATCAGGAGACCTTCCAAATTGCAGACAGACATATAAAAACTGATCTAATCAACAACACTTACAGACACTATAAGATGTGTCTGATATAATTAGGGATTCACACAAAATATGCAAAGTCTGAGACAGTGAGCTAATCATGCTTCCTGTCCTGGTAGAATGGACATTAGGAGATGACCTGTACATGTCTCACCTCGCCAATCAGAAACTAATCATGTCCTACATGGACCAACCATAGTTCAGGGGTAACTGGTCAGGCTGCTGCTGTGATCTGGGAAGGGTTAATAAGAATCGATTGTCAGTGATACCAGGCGCAGAAAGAAGATAGAAGTTAAAAGAAAGAGGAATTTTGCAGCGAGAGAGAACGCCCCAGCTGACCGAGATGCAATAGTCCACCGTGGGCGAGCTGCATCTATAATCTGGTTAAGTGTCATTTCTGCCGTCATTTTGATAACTCGATAAATTGATGAATCTTGTCTGAACACGCTTGTACCCGAACCCGTCCCTTCTTTAGTCGGACCCCGTGTCTTACGATTAAAGCTAAATTGGGTTTCAGAATCGGACAATGCAGAGGCAGTAAGTAAATTAAAAGGTTAATGAAATGCTATCCTTCCTTATGAGAGGAATTGAGCCTAATGGTAGTGATGCTGTGCCTCAGTTATATAGGGCTTTGGTGAGATCATGTGTGGGATTCTCCGACCTCCTTGCCCTTTGATGCCACCCTACGTTGCCGGGAAACACACGGACGGTGATGTTTTCCCAGCGGGAGCAGAGAATCCCCCCCGCCAGCGAACGGGAATTCCGGCTCACATCTTGGATATTGCGGCAGTTTTGGTTTCTTTAACGAAGGAAAGTTGCGAATGCTTTGGAGGCGGTTCCGAGGAGGTTTATTCGATCGATACCTGGAACGGGCGTGTTGTCTTATCAGGACAGCCTGGGCTTTTTTAAACTGACCTTTAGAAGAGTGAGGGGTGACCTGATTGAAGTTCAGAAGATCCTGAATGGCGTTGACAAAGTGGACGTGGAAAAGATGGCTGGAGTTCTCCAGCCGTTTGGACTGTCTTTTCCCTCCAGTGGCGCAGCTCTGCCTGTGGGTCTTCTGGCCGTGTGAGGGGGCTTCAATAGGAAGTCCCAAGGACAAGCAGCAGGAGTAGAGAATCCCGCCATCAGCGAACGGCACGCTGCCGAGAAGCACACGGCTGGGGAACGAGCGAATCCCGTCCGCTGCTTCCTCTTTTGGGTGACTCGAGAACTGGGCCGAGTTATACTTAACTTGATGATAAACACTCAAAGTCTTCCAGTTGATGACAAATTATTCATTGAGTAACAAAATAATACACATGTGAATTCTTTACTTCAGTACTTTGACGAGTAATTGAATTAACGAAGAGAGAATTAAATTAACAAGGAATATACTACACTACACTCTGAGCTAGTCACAATCCTATCCTCCAGCTACAACACACATGGAGAGAGAGAGAAAGAGAGCGGGAAAACTGCTTGAGCTTGCTTATATACTCCCTGTTTCTGTTGCCCTCTAGTGATCATCTGACTGTACTGACTGCACATTAACTAATCGTGTATTTACGAACACAGAGATCACTACAAGGAGAGGAGAATTATTTTCTCTCAGAGGGATGTGCAACTTTGCAACTCAGCCTCAGACGACGGTAGAGGCGGGGCCATTGAACATTTGTTCACAGGCAGAGGTAGCTGGAGGCTGGGAATCTCTGTTGCCGCCAGCAGCGCACCCCTGCCCAGCAGCGTGGGGTTGGTTCAATGGGAGTTCCCAAGGACAAGCGATGGTAGAGGAGAGAATCCTGCAGCCAGCGAACAGCGGGCTGCCAAGAGACACACAGCTGGGGGATTGGAGTACCCAGCCCAGAATCTTGTCGGATAAGAGAATCAAACGTAACCGGTAATACAACTTCTCAAGTGACTGTGATGGCATTTAAATGCTCCCCGTATTGTTTAGTATTAATGGGATGTTCAAAGTATCGTCCACCTTGAAAACTGCTGCAAAATACCTGTTTAACTCTGTAGTGATCTTTGTATGTGCATGTACATAAGGGGTTAATGTGTACAGAAATCTGAAGACCCGCACATCCAGACATAGGAACAGCTTCTTCCCCACAGCTACAAGACTCCTCAACGACTCCCCCTCGGACTGACGTGTCCCCTGTAAGAACACTATTCACGACGCCCTATGTTGCTCTTGCTCATAAGAACATAAGAACTAGGAGCAGGAGTAGGCCATCTGGCCCCTCCAGCCTGCTCCACCATTCAATGAGATCATGGCTGATCTTTTGTGGACTCAGCTCCACTTTCCTGCCCGAACACCATAATCCTTAATCCCTTTATTCTTTGTCATCCCTTTTATGTATTTGCTTTGTTTGGCCCCTTGTTCCGCACTGTAACCAATCACTGTTTTGTCGATGGACCATTTGTCAATGATCCCTGTTGATTATTCTTGCGTCTACTATGTACGCACTGTGTACGTTCGTCGACTGCAGAAATATACTTTTCACTGTACTTCGGTACATGTGACAATAAATCAAATCAAATCAAATCAGAAGATCACTAGAGGGCAGCACTAACGGGTATAAAAGCCAGACGCAGGCTGTTCCTCTCCCTTCTTTTGCTTGCACTGTAACGAGGGCAGGAGCATAGACTTAGCTCAGAGTGATTAGTGTAGTCAAACATATTTAGATCTTGAAACCTTACTACTAGTATTGATCTTAAATTAAAGAGCGCACGCAATTGTTAATTTAGTTACTCAATAAACTTTTCATTACGTCTGGATGACTTTGAGTCTTTTTCATCAAGACACAGAAAACCTCATCAGCAACGGGATTGAGTAACGCATGTTACGTTCAGCTGGGTAAGCAAACACACTCTGAAAGAGTAACGAAAGAAACTCCTCTGCCATTTCCTTGTTTCCCAAAACTACCTCCCCAGATTCATTGTCTAAATGGTCTATGTTCACTTTGATCTCTCCTTTCCTTTTTATATATTTAAAGAAGCTCTTATTGCCAGTTTTTATATTCCTCGCGAGCTTCACCTCACAGTTTATTTTCTCTCTCTTTATTATCTTCTTAGTCCTCCTTTGTTGGATTCTGAATTCATCCCAGTCTTCGGAGCTGTCACTGACTTTTGCCTCATTAGATGCTTTTTCTTTCAATTTAATGCTCTCCTTAACTTCCTTGCCTAACCATGGTTCGTTTATCCTGCTCTTGGAGTCTTTCCTCCTTACTGGGTTTTGTAAAGAGAGCTGTTGAGTGCAAAAGCAGGAGGATGGGTTGGGGGTGCAGTTAGACTGAATAGATGGTTTTAAAATTCTGGAAGAGTTTGATCAGTCACAAAGAGTTGATATTTCCACTTTCTGAAATGGGAGGTCATTAATATAAGTTAGCGACTAACAAACCTAATAGGAAATTCAGGATAAACTGTGTCTGTGTGGGTTTCCTCCGGGTGCTCCGGTTTCCTCCCCCAGTTCAAAGATGTGCAGGTTAAGTGGATTGGCCATGATAAATTGCCCTTAGCATCCCAAAACGTTGGGTGGGGTTACTGGGTTGCAGGGATAGGGTGGAGGCGGTGGGCTTAAGTGGGGTGCTCTTTCCAAGGGCCGGTGCAGACTCGATGGGCCGAATGGCCTCCTTCTGCACTGTAAATTCTATGACACTGAAAGACTAGACTGGTCCAATTGTACGGTGCTTTGACTAACATTTAACCATACCACATAGAAAAAATAACAGAGACAGGTAGCCCTCATTGAGGTTCATTAAATATTGAATGTTATATATCCAGTAAACCCACACTATTAGTTTATAATTAACCCAGGAAAGTAGCGCCTGGGGAGATAAATTTAGATTAACATTGATTGACGGTGTTAGAAACAACCTTTATTACTTGAAGGGAGATAATTGTGAGAAATAATTTGTTCTGGAAACATATTCAAAGAGCATTAGTTGTGGTGGGTAATAGTCACAACCCTGAGTTAGAAAGCTTGTGGCAACGAGTCCGATATCGGAGGTTTAAGCACAAGTTCGGAGTTGACATTCCTGTGTAGCATTGCGGAGGTGCTGTGCAGTCTTTCCAATGTGGGTGGCGTGGTAGCACAGTGGTTAGCACCATTGCTTCACAGCACCAGAAGCCAGGGTTCAATTCCCGGCTTGGGTCACTGTGCGGAGTCCGCATATTCTCCCCGTGTCTGCGTGGGTTTCCTCCGGGTGCTCCGGCGATGTTGTGCAGTGAATTGGACATTCTAAATTCTCCCCCAGTGTACCCGAACACTGCACTATGGAGTGTGGCGACTGGGGGATGTTCACAGTAACTTCATTGCAGTATTAATGTAAGCCTACTTGAGACACTAATAAAGATTATTGTTATGTTTTATTAAACGGAGACCTTTCTGCTCTCCCGTGTGGACATAAAAGATCATATTGCACTATTCTGAGGAAGAGCAGGGCAGTTTCGCTTAATCCCTCTCTGGCCAATATTTATCCGTCAACCAATATCAGTAAGCTCGATTATCTAGTTGTCACAGTGCTGTCTGTGGGAGCTGGATAGGTGAAAATTGGCTGGTGTGTTTCAAATGACACAATACTCCAGAAGTATTTAATTGATGATAAAACGCTTCAGGGATTTCCTGAGGCTGCAAAGGTGTGAAATAAATACAGGTTCTTCATTGCAGACAGTCAAAATGCAGCAGGATTCAATAACAGGAGCATTAATGTGACTGACAGAGAATCCTTTGTGGGTTTATGTTATATTTCGACTTTATTTATAACTTTATTAGGGAGCAGCGTCGAATACCCAGTTCCTGCTCTGCCATTCAGGCATTGACTGATCCTGAAGAACTCTGTCAGCCATTTTCCATATTGCATAGCAATGACTTATTTCAATATCTTTAAAAGAAAATCAAATGGCGCTAACCAGTTTCATCATCCACTCAGTAAAAATGCAATGTTTCAATGTTTTTGTGTTGAAAATTCTAATTTGCAAACTATTTCCTTTGCCTATTTCCTTCAAAGTCAGAAAACTGGTGACCATTTCAAACAGAAACTCAGGTGAATATTGTTTACTGTATCCTGTAACACAGTTGCACAATGGCTAGCACTGTTGCATCACAGCGTCAGGGTCCCAGGGTCCATTCCGGCCTTGCATCACCGTCTGTGCGGAGTCTCCCCGTGTCTCCCCGTATCTGCGTTGGTTTCCTCCGGGTGCTCCGGTTTCCTCCCACAGGTCCCGAAAGACCTGCTGTTCGGTAATTTGGACATTCTGAATTCTCCCTCAGTGTACCCTAACAGACGCCGGAATGTGGCGACTAGGGGCTTTTCACAGTAACTTCATTGAAGCCTACTTGTGACAAGCGATTTTCATTTCATTTCATCAGGAATTACAGGGGTTAATATAAGTGTTTTAAATCATGATAACCTTGAAATAAAAAATCAGCTGGTCTGGCAGCATCTGTGGAGAGGAAACAGTTAACGTTTTGAGTCTGTGAGAGTCTTGTTCAGTGATGAAGAAAGGTAGAAATGTTGAAGAGAAGAAGGTGGAGCAAAGTAGAAGGCCAGCGGAAGGTGGGAGATCAGGAGAAGCTTGACAAAGATGTCACGGACGCAAAACAAAGAGACGTGAAAGACCAAAGAAGGTGCGGATGGTGTGAACAAGGCCAGAGATCAGAATGAGTTACTAGCAGAACAAGGGACTGTGCTCTGTGAAAGTAAAACATCAAAAGAAATTGCGAGCATGGCTCTGTGGAGGGGCGAGCTTGGGAAAATTGCGCAGGATTCTCTGGAGATTGCGGTCTCCAGTCGGAGCTGAATTGCACTTGATTTTTAATCCCGCCGGGAGTGCAAATCAGGAAGCGATGCCCAATGCTTGGCCATGTAAATGTTTGCATAGCTACACCACAGGGACTTCAGCAGCTTCAGTAGATAGCTCACTGCCACCCTCTCAAGGACAGGTGAAGATGGGCAGTAAATGCTGGCAGTGATGCCCACCCCCTGTAAATTAATTTGAAAAATGCAAGCTTAAAAAAAGGAGAAAGAAAAAGTCTCCAATTGTATTGAACCTTTCACAACTTTAGGACTTCCCAACGTGCTTTACAGCCAATGATATCCACTGGAAGAGCAATCATTTTTGTAGAGTCGTGTGACAGTTTTCCATTCAATAAGCTTTCAGAACCAACACTGTGATAATTACTAACTTTTTCTTTTGTTAATGATTTTGATTGATGATAGGGCATCAGGATATTGCCCAGATCTCCTTTGGAAAGTGCTGCCGGATCTTTTACCTGAGGAAGCAGCCAGCTTTTGTGTTTCACCTAAATGGTGTGATGTTCCAATCTCTGATAATTAAAGTGTCATGATATTTAGATCAGCATTTCATGGTGCAATCGAACACACACTGATGAACATGCAGTAGGACCAACCAACACAAACACAACATTGCAGCCAATCACCAGTGAGAGCACATGCACCATAAAAACAGGGGACACTACAGTTCCCGCTCATTCCAGCAGCAGCCAGCTCGGAGCACCGAGCTCAGAGCCTGCCACTCAGACATTCACCATGTGCCTCACCCAGATAGTAATAGGACAGGGTCCACAGATTAGCTGGTAATGCACGTACCCAAGTTAGCAATGTGCTGTTATAGTTAAGTAGGTAATAAAATTGAGTAACACCATCTCCAGCCGTGTTGGATTGTTTGTACATCAGAACACCCAGCACGACATGATATCAGAAGTTGACGCAAGCCACTTTAAATGAGACTCACTTTAAGTGAGACCTACCTGCAACGTGTCAGCAATCTGCCGTCCTGCACCATGGAGAACATCAACGCGCCGCCGCCGCTCCGAATCGCTGACAATCTCGGGGTTAATTGGAAACTGTTCAAGCAATGCTTCCAACTCTTCCTCGAGGCCACAGACAGGGAGAATGCATCGCACACCAGGAAGATTGCCCTTCTTCTCTCCACGGCGGGGCAACACACCATCCACATCTTTAACTCCCTTACATTCACGGACGGCGAGGACAAAACCAAATACAAGACGGTGCTCCTGAAGTTCGACGAACGCTTCAGTGTTGAAGCAAACGAGAACTTCGAGAGGTACCTTTTCCAGCAGCGCCAGCAAGGTAAGGACAAACCTTTCCAGTCTTACTTAACACACCTCCGCATCCTCATTATGTCACATTAGGGGCAGCACGGTAGCATTGTGGATAGCACAATTGCTTCACAGCTCCAGGGTCCCAGGTTCGATTCCGGCTTGGGTCACTGTCTGTGCGGAGTCTGTACATCCTCCCTGTGTGTGCGTGGGTTTCCTCCGGGTGCTCCGGTTTCCTCCCACAGTCCAAAGATGTGCAGGTTAGGTGGATTGGCCATGCTAAATTGCCCTTCGGGTCCAAAATTGCCCATAGTGTTGGGTGGGGTTACTGGGTTATGGGGTTAGGGTGGAGGTGTTGACCTTACGTAGGGTGCTCTTTCCAAGAGCCGGTACAGACTCGATGGGCCGAATGGCCTCCTTCTGCACTGTAAATTCTATGATCTATGATCTATGATCCTCGCGCAGTCCTGCGGCTATGGGACCACCTCTGACTCCATGATGCCTGACCAGATAGTTTTCGGAGTCATGTCGGACACCCTGCGCCAGCAGGTCCTTCGGGTCAAGCAACTCACCCTGGCAACTGCCGTCGAGACCTGCGTCCTGCATGTGAACGCCATCAGCCGGTACTCACACATCCAGGCGGCCGAAACGGCACGGCACGGGTCCCAGGAAGCGGAGCGAGTCCAGACGATCGAGTACCTCCCGGGCCGCTGCCTGGAGGAGGCCGGCCATTTCACGCACTTTCCAAGGACTCCCGCACTTGTATGCACCAAAAGACGCAGAGGAACGCGATGCACAGGCGCGCACTACGCAAGACCACACCGCGCATGCGCGGTGGCGCAATGAACGCACTGACATCACGACGTGCGGCAACTGTGGCTCCGCCCATTTAAAGCGGCAATGTCCTGCCAAAGCGCGACAATGCCTACGCTGTGGCAGGTTGGGCCACTACGCTGCCTGCTGTCGAGCAGTTCACCCTGCCAACTCGTACCCGTTTAACCAGCCTCGCAGAAATGTTCGGGCAACTCAACCCACGTTCACCGAGTCCGATCCCGACGTCACACAGACCAATGACACTGAGGACAGGGAGCCCTTCCGCGTTGCTGTCATCAACAAGAACAAGCTGTCCCCGAGTCGAAAGCATCAGCCGCTGTCAGTGCACAGCATTGATCCGGACGACGAGTGGTGTGCCACCCTGACGGTCAACCGATCCCAGATCAGATTCCGCCTGGATACTGGTGCCTCCGCCAATCTCCTCACATGGTCAGCATTCCAGACCCTGAAGGTTAAACCACCTATTCTGCCATCCAACTGTCAACTCGTTGACTATAATGGCAACGTCATCCCCGCCACGGGGTCGTGCCAACTCGAAGTGACACACAACTCACGTAAAGCCACATTACCATTCAAAATCGTGGGATCCTCAAAGGACTCTCTGCTAGGTGCACAGGTGTGCAAAATCCTCCACCTCGTTCAGCGTGTACATTCGCGCTCTCCAGAAGGCACGTCCGATTTCCCAGATGCAGACTTTAGGGCGCAGCTCAACTCAATCCTCACGCACAACCAGGATGTTTTCGAGGGCATGGGCACACTGCCCTACACGTACAAAATCCGGCTTAAACAGGATGCCACCCCGGTAGTTCACGCACCTCGCAGGGTCCCAGCACCCCTCAAGGACCGCCTCAAGCAGCAGCTGCAGGACCTTCAGGACCAAGGAGTGCTTTCCCGGGTAACGGAGCCGACTCCATGGGTTTGCTCCATGGTGTGCTTCAAAAAGCCTTCTGGCGAGATCCGGATCTGTATAGACCCGAAAGACTTAAATCGCAATATAATGAGGGAACACTACCCCATACACAAACGTGAGGAGATCACGTGCGAGATGGCTTGGGTAAAAATATTCACCAAGCTTGATGCCTCAAAGGGCTTCTGGCAGATTCAATTCAGTCCAGCAGGAAGCTGTGCACTTTCAACACTCCATTTGGCAGATACTACTACAATAGGATGCCATTTGGCATCATATCGGCCTCTGAAGTGTTCCACCGCATCATGGAACAGATGATGGAGGGCATCGAAGGCGTGCGTGTCTATGTAGACGACATCATTATTTGGTCCACCACACCACAGGAGCTCATCAGTCGCCTCCAGCGAGTCTTTAAACGGATACGGGACCAGGGCCTGCGTCTTAACCGAGCCAAATGCTCTTTTGGATAAACTGAGCTGAAGTTCCTGGGGGACCACATCATCCAATTGGGTGTGCGGCCGGATGCTGACAAGGTGGCAGCCATCACGGCCATGCAGAAGCCCACAGACAAGAAGGCGGTGCTACGCTTTCTCGGAATGGTCAACTTCCTAGGGAAGTTCATCCCCAACCTTGCGTCCCACACCACAGCTCTCCGGCACCTTGTCAGGAAGACAACTGAATTCCAGTGGCTTCCCACCCACCAGCGTGAATGGGAGGAGCTCAAGGTCAAGCTCACCACTGCCCCGGTACTGGCGTTTTTCGATCCTGCAAGGGAGACGGAAATCTCGACTGATGCCAGCCAGTCCGGCATTGGGGCGGTCCTCCTGCAACGGGATGACGCCTCATCATGGGCCCCAGTCGCCTATGCGTCACGGGCCATGACTCCCACAGAGCAGCGCTATGCGCAGATTGAAAAGGAGTGCCTCGGCCTGTTGACTGGCGTTGATAAGTTCCACGACTATGTGCATGGCCTTCCCCAGTTCACCGTGGAGACTGACCATCGCCCCCTGGTCGGCATCATTCAAAAGGACCTCAACAATATGACTTCTCGCCTCTAGCGCATTCTACTCAAACTCCGGAGGTACGACTTTCAACTGGTCTACACCACAGGTAAGGACCTGATCACACCAGACGCTCTGTCCAGGAAGTTCACTTCTGCCAATCTGCCGGCCACTGATGCACGCCTGGCCCACATTCGATGTGAGACTGCGGCTGACCCCCTTCTGCAACGTGTGATGCGCCACATGACGGACAGGTGGCTCAAGCGACAATGCCCACAGTTTTACAACGTTCGGCCCGACTTGGCAGTCGTTGATGGTGTCCTCCTGAAGCTGGAACGCATCGTGATCCCACACAGCATGCACCGGCTTGTCTTAGAACAGCTGCACGAAGGCCATCTCGGCGTTGAGAAGTCCCGGTGGACTGGCCGGGAATAAGTGAGGACATTGCTAACACTGTGCTCAATTGCCCCACCTGTCAGCGGTTTCAGCCGGCACAACCCCGTGAGACCCTTCAGCCCCATGAGTTGGTCACGTCCCCCTGGTCGAAGGTGGGCGTGGACCTGTTCCATGCGCTTGGCAGGGACTACATCATCATCATCGACTACTTTTCCAGCTATCCAGAGGTCATACGCCTGCACGACACCATGTCATCGGCTGTCATCCGGGCCTGCAAAGAGACCTTTGCTCGCCACGGCATTCCTCTCGCCGTGATGTCAGACAATGGCCCCTGCTTTGCGAGTCAGGAATGGTCTTCCTTCGCCAGCTCATACAACTTCACACACGTGACGTCCAGTCCCCTGCACCCTCAGTCGAATGGCAAAGCAGAAAAGGGCGTCAATATCGTTAAAAGGCTCCTCTACAAGGCTGCTGATGCGGGATCTGAATTCTGCCTCGCCTTGCTAGCCTATCGCTCTGCCCCACTGTCCACGGGCCTATCGCCGGCCCAGCTGCTTATGGGTCGCACCCTCAGGACCACTGTGCCATCCATTCACGTCCCAGACCTCGACCATGCTCCGGTACTTCGGCAGCAACAGCGTGAGCAACAAAAGGCGACACATGATGCTCGGGCGACTGATTTTCCTGCCCTGGCGCCTGGAGATAATGTCCGCATACACCTTCCGGAGGGCGGCTGGTCAACAACCGCTGAGGTTCTCCAACAGATAGCTCCCCGCTCGTTCCTGGTTCATCTGCCTGATGGCTCCATTTGCCGCCGCAATCGGCATGCCCTTCGTCTGGTTCCGCGCTCGCTACGCACCGGTGCCACGCCCTCCTGTGTCCCTGCAATGGACTTTGTTGACCTTCCGGACACCCTGCATCCTCCTCACTCAATCATGGCCCGGCCCGTTCCTCAGCAGGTGGATCCTGACCCACCCTTGAGGCGGTCAACCCGAATTCGTCGGCCACCTGAGAGACTTAATTTATGAACCTTTTCATGTTGGACTCGCTGACTAGTTCTGACATACTGTTTCAGACTTTTTGCCATACTGTTTAAGATTTTGTCATTGTTTGTTAATGACATTGGTTTCGTTCTTGGTGTAACATAGTTAGTTTCTGCACCTGGCACCTTCCTGTGTATATAGTATAGCCACATGTACATATTGTTGCAAATTTTGCACACACATGATTAGATGCACTCACCACACTTCATTATTTATTATCATGTAGGCACATAATCTTTGCGAAAAGGCGGGAAGTCATGATATTTAGATCAGCATATCATGGTGCAATCAAACACACACTGATGGACATCGGGCCGGAAAGTGGAGCTGAGTCCATAAAAGATCAGCCATGATCTCATTGAATGGTGGAGCAGGCTCGAGGGGCCAGATGGCCTACTCCTGCTCCTAGTTCTTATGTTCTTATGGACATGCAGTAGGACCAACCAACACAACATCGCAGCCAATCACCAGTGAGAGCACACGCACTATAAAAACAGGGGACACTACAGTTCCCGCTCATTCCAGCAGCAGCCAGCTCAGAGCACCGAGCTCAGAGCCTACCACTCAGACATTGACAATGTGCTGAGTGCCTCACCCAGATAGTAATAGGACAGGGTCCACAGATTAGCTGGTAATGCACGTACCCAAGTTAGCAGTATGCTGTTATAGTTAAGTAGGTAATAAAACTGAGTAACACCATCTCCAGCCGTGTTGGATCGTTTGTACTTCAGAACACCCAACACGACATACAGGACCCGGCGATAGCTGAGCTAGCCAGCTAAACTGAAGTTTCTTATTCTTAACACAGAATCAGCACAGCTTTCTACATTAGATACCATCAGTACCTTGCTGAATGCAAGAACCATTAAAAACTCACGGCACGGCTGAACTTTCAATTAAGTTCCTCAAAGACAAGATGCTGTTGGGGATCAGTAACTACCCACTCACCAAACAAACGGATAAAATTAGTTCACGCACAAATAAGGTATAATTTATAAATGATTTGTTATAATGAGCAGATTACATAGGTCAGCACTCAGTGAAGCTGGTGACAACTTTGAATTTAACACAATAAATCTTCATACAGTGAGTAGCTGAGGTAGAGAGACAACGGGGCTGTTTAGCACAGGGTTAAATCGCTGGCTTTGAAAGCAAACTAAGGCAGGCCAGCAACATGGTTCGATTCCCGTAGCAGCCTCCCTGAATAGGTGCCGGAATGTGGCGACTAGGGGCTTTTCGCAGGAACTTCATTGAAGCCTACTTGTGACAATAAGTGATTTTCATTTCAACAAAAACATTGGTTCAGTCACCAACCAGTCTGAACTTCGCTAATCTCAGACAGTTTGGGCATGAAGACTGCCACAATTACACCCACATTTTCCATGAGAGAGAAAGATTGTCCAGGGATCCTCACTCTTGCCCACCACCTAACAGTCCATGCTGGTGTGGATATCAATGAAGGCCTGATCCATTTGCACGATGTGAAGCCTTCGCTTTGTCAGGTGGCCTCCTGATAGTCATCTCAAATACTCAAGCACAAATGATATTAAATTAAACAGACATTCGGCAGAGTCAACGACCCGGAGTTTTGCCAAATTGGGGAAAGTCTGGAGGTCTTTAAAAATGGTGGGTAAGAGCTGATTCAGAAATATTTATCCCTGTTCCCTTTTCCGGCATTTTTCACCAGCGTGGGATAAGGATGTGGAAAGGAAGCCCGCGCACAGACTTTTTTCCTCTGGTCGGCTCTGCTGCAGGCGAGGGCGGTTCAACACCCACCCCCTGCAATTTTGCAACTGTATCAACAGAAGCAGACTCTGTTTTTAATCCCAGGTGGCCTAATTATGAATGCTTGGCTGTGCTTCAACAATACCTAATGCACTCAGCTCAGCAGGCAACGTTTCTAAAGCATGCAGGGGGTAAGAGCTGTTTTTCATTGACTTCTCTAATACCTTGTTATATTTTCTTTGATGTTATTCATGTGATTATTTACATAAAATTAAGAAATGTAAAGTGGACAAACGCTTCTGATGATCATATGATGAATGGGGGAGAGGGGGAGGAGGACCCCTTTGTGAACCTGCTGCTGGCCCTGGCCAAGCACGCCTTCAACACTCCAGGCAACGAGCGACCGAGGAGGTCATCTGATCCATCTCTCTGCCCCTCCACTGCATGTTGATGATATGGTGTCTTTAGAGAGGGAGCATACAGCGTCCAGCAACACGATTGAGATTTACCATGCCCGGTGGACTGGGGTGATTTATCAACCCATTTTATTACCTTTTGTTTTGATCTTTTGAATTTCCTTTGGGATATGTTTGTGTTTGATTCCGTGTCCCTTGAAGGGGGGTTTCTTTGGATTGTCCCTTAATTTGTTTCATTTGGTTTAATCGGTTGTCCAAAATAGGATCCGATAAATGGTTGTGGTTGACTGGCACTTTTAACAGGTTGGAAGCTGAGCAGTTTATTTTCCAGAGTATCTTTTCAAAGCCTCTGCTAATGTTAATAATAAAAGCAAAATAGTGTGGATGCTCGAGATCTGAAATGGCATGCCTGCATCAACTCTCACAAACTTCTGCAGGTGTGCCACAGAGAGCATCCTATCCGGCTGCATCATAGCCTGGTATGGCAACTGCTCGGCCCAGGATCGCAAGAAACTGCAGAGTGTGGTGAACTCAGCCTACCGCATCACACAAGCTTGCCACCCCCACATTGCTTCTGTCTACACCTCCCGCTGCCTCAGGAAGGCAGACAGCATTGTCAGAGACCCCTCACACCCAGGCTTTGCCCTCTTCCAGGCAGAAGGTACAGAAGTCTGAAGACATGCACATCCAGACATAGGAACAGCTTCTTCCCCACAGCTACAAGACTCCTCAACGACTCCCCCTCGGACTGATCTGTTCCCTGTAAGAACACTATTCACAACGCCCTATGCTGATCTTGCTCATGTATTTGCTTTGTTTGGCCCCTTGTTCCACACTGTAACCAATCACTGTTTGTCGATGTACCATTTGTCAAAGTTCTCTGTTGATTATTCTTGCGTCTACTATGTACGTACTGTGTATGTTCCCTCGGCCACAGAAAAATACTTTTCACTGTACTTCGGTACATGTGACATTAAATATCAATCATAACAGAAAGTGCTGGAAAAACTCAGCAGATCTGGCAGTGTCTGTGAAGAGTCACCCAGTCTCGAAGCATTAACTCTGTTCCTCTCTCCACAGATGCTGTCAGTCCTGCTGAGATTTCCCAATCATCTGACTCAGGCCTGTTAAGAAATGTGTAGCGTTCCGGCTCGTGGGATTCCTCTGTGCAAGGCAACAGTGTCAGGGTGAGTGAAGTCAAGCCCCGTTTCTACAATATTAGCTGCCGGAAAACAGGTCGATTAAAAAGTCCCAGCCACATTGAGAAGACAGAAAGAAGTTAAGTTGGTAGGATCGGTCAAGGGGTGTAGCATGGGTCTGGGTTGTTCAGATCGATTGGGGGGGGATGGGTAGGAATTGTTGGATGGTGGTCAGTCGAGGATGTGGGGGTAGTATGGGGTATGGGAGGATAGTTTGGGGGATTTGGTGGCACGGTAGCACAGTGGTTAGCACTGTTCCTTCATAGCTCCAGGGTCACAGGTTTAATTCCCGGCTTCGGTCACTGTCTGTGCAGAGGCTGCACGATCTCCCCGTGTCTGCGTGGGTTTCCTCCGGGTGCTCCGATTTCTTCCCACAAGTCCCAAAAGAAGTGCTGTTAGGTAATTTGGACATTCTGAATTCTTCCTCCGTGTCCCCGAACAGGCGCCAAAATGTGGCGACGAGGGGCTTTTCCCAGTAACTTCATTGCAGTGTTAATGTAAGCCTACTTGTGACAATAATAAAGATTATTATTCTACACTCAATGGTAGAGAATTCCTTATGTAAACAGGTGGCAGTGACACTGCAGTTGCAGGCTGCGGTCATGAGGTGGCGATGCAGCATCACTGCATCCGCTGACACAACAAGAAGAACATGGAGAATCTACTAGTTGGCTTCAAGCAGCTACTTCATTTAATGATGACAGAGGTTACTCTGTTGTTACAGCCAGCATCAGTGTTTTACTCTTTTGTCACACGCTAAAAAAAATAATTGATCCCCCTACAGTTGTTGTACAGAGGATTAGACAACATGACGAGTGCAGCACTGTGGGATCATACCCAGCAGAAGTTCAGCTAACTAAGTTCATGTCATGTAAGATCCTTATAGTTCTTCCAGCTCATCAGGCTGAGTTGGGGAACCAGTGGAAAAGTCACCATCTGTTTCACCACAATACTCAGTCATCGGGCAGAATTTTCCATTTTGGAGACATGTCACTGCATTCACCTGTACCTTACGCCAATGCAGATACACCCACCTCAGTGATCATAGTTCTGGAGTAAGCTGGGATTCCCACCCTGGCGATCATCTCACAGACAGCAAGTGGAGGCATTGGCAGCCAAGGGGCAGGATTCTCCGGCATCGCGACGCTCCATTTTTCCGGCAGCCCGGGGGGTTCCCGACCGCATGGGGCTGCCCCACAATGGGAAACACTATTGACCGGCGAAACGGAGAATCCCGCCGGCGTGCTGAACCAGAAATCTGGCACGGCGGGACGGAGAATCTAGCCCAATGTGTCTGACACATTGAAGTCAAATGATGTGGAGGTTTTGGTGCTGGACTGGGGGGGGGGGGGGGGGGGGGGGCATCAGGTGAAGGAGCAGTGCTCCAAAAACTCGTGATTTCAAACAAACCTGTTGGACTTTAACCTGGTGTTGTCAGACTTCTTGAAGTCCAATGATCAGCCTGTACCATGGACGGTTTTTGGAGATGCAAGGTTGAGCAAGGGAACATCAGGCAATGTTGGCAGAGGTCATCACCAGATCCGAACCAGAGGAGTTTGTCCACGTTCTGTCTGATGTTGTTGCTCTGGCATTATGAGATCTTCATTGGAAGGATGGTGGCCACCTTCGAGACCCAGGTCCAGTAGAAAACTACGGGATTTGCACCCAGACTTGCATTCCATCTCTCCGGGTATGTTCCAGCAGTGGCCAGGCTGAAGGAGGATGGGGCATCTCAACCTCCTTCAGATGCCCTTCCTGCTCAAGGAGTTAAGAAGGAGCCCTCGGGTCCTTAAAGCGAGGAGCAGCATCAACTGGACAACCTGGGGCCATCCACCGGGGTCCTCGAGGGGCTCCAAACCCCCTCTGCCTGTGACCCTCTCACCTCCAGCCGGTCAGGACGAGGAAGGTGTACCCCAAGAGTAGGAGACCGTTAGCAAGCCGGGGTCCTTCAGATTTTGGGCCATCAGAGGGTGTCCACTAAAGCCAGCTCAGGCAACTGGGCATAATAGTCAGCAGGCGGTCTCCACCTCTCCTGTGGATGTTGGGGCTACACCAAGATGTAAATGTAGAGTTAGGAAAATTAAAATATTCTGAAAGCACAATGATAGCATAGGTGTTAAATCACTGTACATACATTTCCCCTTTGTAACGATATTTCACTGTTGTCTCTCAATGCCTCAGACATTGAATGGCTCCTTGATGTGCTACAGTAGCCTGTAATGCACATCAGTTCATTGTGTATGTTGTAAGTCCTTCTTGCGAGTCACGTCACATTGCCGGCACCCCTGTCCACTTTGAAATTCGTCTTCACTTCCTGCCTGTGAGGTTTTTGTTGAAGTATTAATCGTTGTCAAAGTCTTTCATGCCTCCAAAAGGCTGCAGTTTTATCTCATTAATGCTTTTAAGGCTGAACAGTCCTCCTCCATTAAGTCCCACATGCCCAATACATGACCTTCCTTTTCTGGATCGAATGTACCTCTTCAGTTTTACACATTGGCGGGGACATGACTGATGCTGGAAAGGCTTGGCCTCGGCACAAGTCTTCAGGAATGTTGCCGGAATATTGTCAGGGCCCAGACCTTTGCCGTATTCAGTGCCTTCAGCCATTTCTTGATACCACATTGAATGAATGGAATTGGCTGAAGACTGACACCTGTGATGCTGGGGACCTCTGAAGGAGGTGTCAATCAACTGATAAATGATGATTTTCTCTCAGACATTCAGTTTGTGTTGTACCCAAACGCACAGTTGGGGACTTCACGATCATGATGTGCTCAATACCATTAAAAAAACACCAGAGGGGAAGGTACAGCCACTGCTCTCAACAACCTATTGGGAACACTAGGCCCGCGATAATAAATTGGAGTTTGCCATCATTGCCCACATCCTGGGAGCAAATGGCTAACATTGTGAAAAGAATATGGAATTGTAGAGGAAATCAATCAAAATGATCAGATAAATTGAAATCTAAGATTGGCAGGCAAAACCGTAATGGAGAAATGGGCTGCATTTAAAGGGCTAATACTTTGAGTCGAGGTATGTTCCCATGAGGGGGAAAGGTAGAATAACCAAATTCAGAGCTCCACAACTGACAAAAGAGATAGAGAGCAAGACCAATTGGAAAAACACATGGATAGGAGCTATATCAGGCTAATAATACAGTTGAGATCCAAGCTCAATGTAATTTTCAGGGGAAAGGTGAAAAAAAAGTTGAGACAACGAAAGGGAGAGTGTGAGAAGAGATAGGCAGCTAATTGAAAATGGAGAAAAAAGTCTTCTCGAGACATATAACATAGAGCATAAAACATAGAACATACAGTGCAGAAGGAGGCCATTCGGCCCATCGAGTCTGCACCGATCCACTCAAGCCCTCACTTCCACCCTATCCCAGTAACCCAATAACCCCTCCTAACCTTTTTGGGCAGTAAGGGCAATTTATCATGGCCAATCCACCTAACCTGCGCGTCTTTGGACTGTGGGAGGAAACCGGAGCACCCGGAGGAAACCCACGCACACACGGGGAGAACGTGCAGACTCCACACAGACAGTGACCCAAGCCGGGAATCGAACCTGGGACCCTGGCGCTGTGAAGCCACAGTGCAACCCACTGTGCTACCGTGCTGCCGCAAAGTCGTGAAAATGTGTAAAAGGGGGCTGGGATTGATTTTTGGAGTCAAAGGGGGATTTACGCATGGAGACAGTGGGCATGGCTGAGGTACTAAATGAATACTTTGCACCTGTCTTTACCGAGGGAGAGTACTCTGCACAGGTCATAGTGAAAGAGAATGTCATTGAGCCACATGTGTTAAATATTGATGAAGAGGAGGCATTTGGTAGGTTAGTTCTACTTAAAATTGAAAAGACACCAGGACCAGTCTGAAATGATAACTTGGGTGAAAATTAACAGTCACTTCGACGACTAGGGGATAATTACGGAAAGCCAACAATGATTGGTTCAGGGAAAATTGTCTTTAACTAATCTGCTTGAGTTTCTTTGATGAGGTAGCGGAGAGAGTTGATGAGGGTAATGTGGATGTTGTGGTATACCTGGGCTTCCACAAGGAATTGGATAAAGTGCAACACCTGTGCGCAAAGCTGGAGGCCATGGCGTAAATGAGGCAGCACCATCATGGCCGCAGAATGACAGGTAAGAGATAGCGGTGGTGAATCGTTGCCCTTCAGACTGGAGGAAGGTGTAGAGTGGAGTTTGCCAGGGTCTGTGTTAGGACCCCTGTTTTTCTTGATATGTATGTTACATATATACGAATGACCTCGACTATGGTGTACAGGGCACAATTTCAAAACCTGTAGATGACATGAAATTTGGAAGTGTTGTGACCCGTGGAGCGGATAGCGCTAAAGGATGTGGACAGTCTGGTGGAATAAGCAGACATGCAACAAATAAAATTTAGTGCAGAGATGCGTGAATGATTAATTTTGGGAGGAAGAATGCGGGAAGACATATAAAATAAAGGGCGCAATCTTAACGGGGTGAGGAGTAGGGGGGTCTGGGGGCTGTCAACTCATTGAAGGTGGCCAGCCAGGTTGAGAGGGCTGCTGATAAAGCATATGGGATCTTTATAAATAGGGACACAGAGTTAAAAATAACAAGTGAGTTGTGTTAAATCTGAATAAAACTGGAATATCTGATTGTGAGTGGCACACTTCAGGAAGAATGTTAAAACGGGAGGGAGGCTACAGAAAAGATTCATGTGGATAGTTCTTTCAGGGGGCTGGCCCCGTCACGATGGGATGAGTAGCCTCCTCCTGTGCTGTAACCATTCTGTGAGACCAATCACCATGCCCTGGGAAAACCAGAACTCCCCCCGAAACCTGTCGGAGTGTTTACCGAACTGCTTGGTATTCTAGCTGAAGAAGTAGCTCATGTGGAGTGCCTGCTGTTAATTCTGACAGGTGATATTTATGTTTTCTATTTTTCTCATAAATAAATAGTATCACAGCAATTCCAACACAAACACCAGCATGCCTCTGCTGTTTACAAATGTCTTGTCAGTTCTTTGTTTTCTTTTTAACACATCCTCGTGGTATGAGCGGCTTTGGCGAAATCTGACAGTCTTTACTTTGGAATGAGGAAACCTCAATAAAATGCTCTCTGTCGGTCGCCACAGATTGGGGGGAACTTTGCCTTTGTTATGCAGAGTGTCGCAGCGGGCAGCGGTACCAATGGCGGCTTCCTCCGCTGTACGGTCAGGGACATAGTGTAGAAAATCGGACATTACGCTGGCAGGGTGCGCCCTGATGGCGCCAACCCCGCCAGCAACTTGTTTCTTTGAAGATCGGGTCGTCATTTTTAAAGGCCACCCTGGTGCCCAAAGATTAAAATGGAACCACTTCCAGTGGTGACAGGGGGTCGTGCCAGAGGGCAGTACCATGGGGCAGTGACAGGGGGCAGTGCCGGGCTACTGCCTGGCCACGCACCTCTCCCACCTGAGTGATGCACTCACCTGAGCCCCTCCAGCGGGTCTGCACGCCAGGTGCATGCCAAAGGAAACCATGTGTAATTCAAGCCTGCGTACCCTCACTCCGACATGCATGGGTTAACTAACGGTGTGGGGTGGAGGGGGTGGGGGGGGGAGGTGGCAGGGTGGGATTATCAGATCGCCGCTGTCCATGACCAGCTTGGCACAGAGAAAGGGGCAGAAACTGGTCAGCTCCAGCTGAATGTTGCACAGCGAATCAGGAGCAGCACAGCACTGTTGTGGGGAAAATCAACCACTTCAGGAGTCAGACTTGCTGTGTTCAAATCAGTGCAGTTTTATTGTTACACGAAGCTTCGGGAGAAAGCGTACGTACCCCATGGTACGGTAGCCAGCCTTTCTCCTGGTTTGAATGGCAGTCATTCATTTTATACTTTGGGTTCACAATGAGCCCAGATACAAAACAATTATCACCTTGTTATCTCTAAACATTTTATAGATTGTACATCGCTATTTGTAAGCATTTTGCCATTTACACATGGTTATAGTTAAAGAGGTTTTACAGGTTACAGGTAGCAGCAGGAAAGCAGTATCGATTGTCCCTTTGTTTTAGGAAATGGCCCAAGACATTTGTATTAGCATATCATTGTGTACACCTTGGCTGAAGTCAGCATTATTCAAGTGGTGTCCCGAATTTATGTATTTCTTAATCTTCCTGTCTGGCTCCCTTTGTCCTGGATATGTTCCTATCTGTCCTACTGGCACTCCGCCGGGCTCCAGGCATCAGTTATGTCTGCTTTATTCTCTGTGTCTCCATCTTGTGTGTCAGGCAGCCATCTTCTGTGCCAAGTGCCCTTCTGAACCATTTCCCACTTCAGCACGTTGGCAGTGTTGCTCTCAGCTTGAAGTGTCTTGCCAACTGAGGAGCGTCTTTAGCAGTTAGGTTTGACGCTGACGTGATTGCCTGCAGCTGTGACGCACGATTGGCAGGCCTGATGGGATGCTAGTGGGCAGCTGTTTTAATGGACATTCATGAAATGCAAATGGATGCAAATGGAATTGATGCCACCAGCCAATGGGAAGACTGACCCACCATTGATCCGCCATTGGGAAAATTGCGACCTGATTTTATGCCGACAGGCTTCCAACTTTTTGGCGGGGTGGAACCGTGGGGGGAGAAGGGGGGGTGGGGGTTGCATGCAGACGTGGGTTGGGACGGATCAGATGCCAGTGGCCAGGCTGCCTAGTTGGTGAACCTGGAGGCGATCAGGTTGTCCCATGCGTGGTGACCCCGGCGCACACGTCGTGCAGCCTCCAGTGCCTGGGCGGGCCTCACGTCCTGCCCATCCTGGCCACCCTCCAGATCCTCCTCGTCAGACAACACATGCCTTTCCTCCACCTGCTCCTCCAGCATGTCGCCCCTCTGCAGTGCAATGTTGTGGAGGTCGCAGCAGCCCACCGCGATGTGGGAGACCCTCCCGGGGCTGTATTGGGGTCCAGGCAACTGAAGTGCTGGATGCACCGCTAGATAAAGATTCTGGTTGCTGCATAGGCATCGTTATAGTGGATCTCCGCGCCAGTCTGGGGCCTCTGGGTAGGCGTCATCAGCCACGACTGCAGCAGATATGGGTTCGCCTCGAAGGTGCCAGGCACCGTCAGATGCACCAGGAGGATGAAGGCATTGTGCATGTTGCCTGGGTATCGGACGCAGATGTGCAAGACGCGCAAAAGGTAGTCACACACCAACTGCACATTGAGGGATTGAAAGCCCTTCCGATTAATGAAGGGAACCCCGTCATGCGCCGGTGCCTGCAGAGGGACATGTGTCCCATTGACCACCCCCTGGACTTGGGGCAGACCAGCGATGGCAGTGAATCCCGCTGCCCAGGCAAGCTGATGGGCTCAGTCTGCATTGATGGTGACATATTGAGCTGCATGGGCATATAGGGCTTGCATCACAGCTTGGATGCACCTGTGCACGGAGCCCTGAGAGATCTTGGACAGGTCCCTGCTCCGTGCCTGGAAGGACCCCGTGGCATAAACGTTCAGGACGACCATCATCTTGACAGCCACCAGGAGCGGGTGTCCTACCCACATAACCCTGTGGTTCCAGATGTAGAACATAGAACATAGAACATTACAGCGCAGTACAGGCCCTTCGGTTCTCGATGCTGCGTCAACCTGTGAAACCACTCTAAAGCCCATCTACACTATTCCCTTATTGTCCATATGTCTATCCAATGACCATGTAAATGCCCTTAGTGTTGGCAAGTCCACTACTGTTGCAGGCAGGGCATTCCACACCCTTACTATTCTCTGAGTAAAGAACCTAACTGACATCTGTCTTATATCTATCTCCCCTCAATTTAAAGCTATGTCCCCTCGTGCTAGACATCACCATCCGAGGAAAAAGGCTCTCACTGTCCACCCTATCCAATCCTCTGATCATCTTGTATGCCTCAATTAAGTCACCTCTTAACCTTCTTCTCTCTAATGAAAACAGCCTCAAGTCCCTCAGCCTTTCCTCATAAGATCTTCCCTCCATACCAGGCAACATTCTGGTAAATCTCCTCTGCACCCTTTCCAATGCTTCCACATCCTTCCTATAATGCGGCGACCAGAATTGCACGCAATACTCCAAATGTGGCCGCACCAGAGTGTTGTATAGCTGCAACATGACCTCATGGCTCCTAAACTCAATCCCTCTACCAATAAAAGCTAACACACCGTACGCCTTCTTAACAACCCTCTGAACCTGGGTGGCAACTTTCAGGGATCTATGTACATGGACACCGAGATCTCTCTGCTCATCCACACTGCCAACAATCTTACCATTAGCCCAGTACTCAGTCTTCCTGGTATTCCTTCCAAAATGAATCACCTCACACTTTTCTGCATTAAACTCCATTTGCCACCTCTCAGCCCAGCGCTGCAGCTTATCTATGTCCCTCTGTAACCTGTAACATCCTTCCGCACTGTCCACAACTCCACCGACTTTAGCGTCATCTGCAAATTTACTCACCCATCCTTCTACGCCCTCCTCCAGGTCATTTATAAAAATGACAAAGAGCAGTGGCCCCAAAACAGATCCTTGTGGTACACCACTAGTAACTGGACTCCAGTCTGAACATTTCCCATCAACCACCACCCTTTGTCTTCTTCCAGCAAGCCAATTTCTGATCCAAACTGCTAAATCACCCTGAATCCCATTCCTCCGTATTTTCTGCAGTAGCCTACCATGGGGAACCTTATCAAACGCTTTACTGAAATCCATGTACACCACATCAACTGCTTTACCCTCATCCACCTGTTTGGTCACCTTCTCAAAGAACTCTATAAGGTTTGTGAAGCATGACCTACCCTTCACAAAACCGTGTTGACTATCTCTAATCAAATTATTCCTTTCGAGATGATTATACATCCTATCTCTTATAAACCTTGCCAAGATTTTTCCCACAACAGAAGTAAGGTTCACTGGTCTATAGTTACCGGGGTTATCTCTACTCCCCTTCTTGAACAAGGGGACAACATTTGCTATCCTCCAGTCTTCTGGCACTATTCCTGTAGACAAAGATGACTTAAAGATCAAGGCCAAAGGCTCAGCAATCTCCTCCCTAGCTTCCCAGAGAATCCTAGGATAAATCCCATCCGACCCAGGTGACTTATCTATTTTTACACTTTCCAGAATTGCTAACACCTCCTCCTTATGAACCTCAAGCCCTTCTAGTCTAGTAGTCTGAATCTCAGTATTCTCCTCGACAACATTGTCTTTTTCCTGTGTGAATACTGATGAAAAATATTCATTTGCACCTCTCCTATCTCCTCGGACTCCAAGCACAACATCCCACTACTGTCCTTGACTGGCCCTACTCTTACCCTCGTCATTCTTTTATTCCTGATATATCTATAGAAAGCTTTAGGGTTATCCTTGATCCTACCTGCCAAAGACTTCTCATATCCCCTCCTGGCTCTTCTTAGCTCTCTCTTTAGGTCCTTCCTAGCTAACTTGTAACTCCGGGCTGTTTAGCACAGGGCTAAATTGCTGGCTTTGAATGCAGACCAAGGCAGGCCAGCAGCACGATTCAATTCCCGTAACAGGCTCCCCGATCAGGCGCCGGAATGTAGCGACTAGGGGCTTTTCACAGTAACTTCATTTGAAGCCTACTTGTGACAATAAGCGATTTTCATTTCATTTCATTTAATTTTGAGCGGCCTAACTGAACCTTCATGTCTCACCTTTACATAAGTCTCCTTCTTTCTCTTGACAAGTGTTTTGACTGCTTTAGTAAACCACGGTTCCCTCACTCGACCACTTCCTCCCTGCCTGACAGGTACATAATTATCAAGGACACGCAGGAGCTGTTCCTTGAACAAGCTCCACATTTCCATTGTGCACATCCCCTGCAGTTTTCCTCTCCACTCGATGTATCCTAAGTCTTGCCTCATCGCATCATAATTGCCTTTCCCTCAGATATAACTCTTGCCCTGCGGTATATACCTATCCCTTTCCATCACTAAAGTAAACGTAATCGAATTGTGGTCACTATCACCAAAGTGCTCACCTACCTCCAAATCTAACACCTGTCCTGGTTCGTTACCCAGTACAAAATCCAATATGGCCTCCCCTCTCATTGGCCTATCTACATATTGTGTCAGGAAACCCTCCTGCACACATTGGACAAAAACGGACCCATCTAATGTACTCAAACTATAGCGTTTCCAGTCAATATTTGGAAAGTTAAAGTCCCCCATTATAACTACCCTGTTGCTTTCGCTCCTATCCAGAATCATCTTTGCAATCCTCTCCTCTACATCTCTGGAACTTTTCAGAAGCCTATAGAAAACCCCTAACAGGGTGACCTCTCCTTTCCTGTTTCTAACCTCAGCCCATACTACCTCAGTCGACTAATCCTCATCAAACGTCCTTTCTGCCACCGTAATATTGTCATTGACTCACAATGCCACCTCTCCCCCTCTTTTACCACCTTCCCTGAGCTTACTGAAATATCTAAATCCCGGCACCTGCAACAACCATTCCTGTCCCTGCTCTATCCATGTCTCCGAAATGGCCACAACATCGAAGTCCCAGGTACCAACCCATGCCGCAAGTTCACCCACCTTATTCCGGATGCTCCTGGCATTGAAGAAGACACACTTTAAACTACCTTCCTGCCTGCCGGTACACTCCTGAAACTTTGAAACCCTACTCATGACCTCACGACTCTCAACCTCCTGTATACTGGAGCTACAATTCAGGTTCACAAGCCCCTGCTGAACTAGTTTAAACCCTCCCGAAGAGCATTAGCAAATTTCCCCCCCAGAATATTGGTACCCCTCTGGTCCAGGTGCAGGCCATCCCATTTGTAGAGGTCCCACCGATCCCAGAATGAGCCCCAATTATCCAGAAATCTGAAACCCTCCCTCCTGCACCATCCCTATAGCCACGTGTTCAACTCCTCTCTCTCCCTATTCCTCGCCTCGCTATCACGTGGCACGGGTAACAACCCAGAGATTATAACTCTGTTTGTCCGAGATCTAAGTTTCCACCCTAGCTCCCTGAATTCCTGCCTTACATCCCCATCCCTTTTCCTACCTATGTCGTTGGTACCTATGTGGACCAGGACTTGGGGCTGATCCCCCTCCCCCTTAAGGATCCCGAAAACACGATGTGCCACGGCCCGGTGCAAATGTCGCATGGTCTCTGCTCAGCTGCAATCTTCGGCAACATGCCCTTTCTGACAGGTCCTCGTACGTCAGGCGTTGCCGGTATACACGAGACCTGATGCGATGTCTCTGGCCCACCTCCTCCTCAGCCTGTTGGGCGGCTGGCACTACATCCTCACCGGCTGCCTTCTGCTCCTCTGAGGCAGCTCCTGTTCTGCAGGGTCCTCCCAGACCAGCTCCAGCTCGTTCAGCCTCAGGGCGTCCCTCAGGGCTGCGGCAGCCAGTCAGATGCCAAACACACCAGGCTGCACACCAGAATCCATTTTCTGCAGGGATGGAGGATGGACATGCCAGCGTGGTGAGTACTCCTGTGCCCAACCTGGTTCAATGGTCTATGCTGTAGCCCATGCCCCCGCATGTCCCCCTCTCCCCTCCCAATCTTGGTCCTGCTCCCTGGACGTTCCCCATGACTCTGTTCCCTCCACCCCTCTCCGCTGGCTCCACCGGTGCCTGGCTCTGGGGGGGCCTCCTGCCCTGGCGCCTGTCCTTGCCAGCGTCACGCTCTGCGGCCAGTGTCCTGTGTCCTCCCCTTGGGTCTACCGTGGGTGCCCTCCTTGCGTGGGCTGCGTATTTGCCTGCGAACAGGGTGGCCGTGGGGGGGGGGGGGGTTGCCTTATGCCACTGGCCGTGGCCATGCATGGTGGCACGCATGCGGGCAGGGACCACAGATGGAGCTGGATGGCTGTTTAAGCACCTGTTGGCAGGTTGGGGATTGAGTTTAAGAGCCGCGGGGTTATGCTGCAACTATACATGACCCTGGTGAGACCACATTTGGAGTATTGTGTGCAGTTCTGGTCACCTCACTATAGGAAGGATGTGGAAGCTTTGGAAAGGGTGCAAAGGAGATTTACCAGGATGCTGCCTGGATTGGAGGATAGGTCTTGTGAGGAAAGGTTGAGGGAGCTAGGGCTTTTCTCTTTGGAGCGGAGGAGGATGAGAGGCAACTTAATAGAGGTTTATAAGATAATGAGGGGGATAGATAGAGTGGACGTTCAGAGACTATTTCCTTGGGTGGATGTAGCTGTTACAAGGGAGCATAACTGTAAGATTCAGGGTGGGAGATATAGGAGGGATGTCCGAGGTAGGTTCTTTACTCAGAGAGTGGTTAGGGTGTGGAATGGACTGCCTGCTGTGATAGTGGAGTCGGACACTTCAGGAACTTTCAAGCGGTTATTGGACAGGCCCATGGAGCACACCAGAATGACAGGGAGTGGGATAGCTTGATCTTGGTTTCGGACAAAGCTCGGCACAACATCGAGGGCCGAAGGGCCTGTTCTGTGCTGTACTGTTCTGTGTTCTATGTTCAATCGCGATTCGCGATTCCAGCACCGACCGATGGAAAATGCAGCCCGATATGAGTAATGCGATTTCCCTTCCCACCGAATGCGCACTCATCCCCAGGAGAGGAGAAAGAAATGGCACACTGAAAAATTAAATGTGGGAGAGAGAGAGAGAGAGAGAGAGATGATGACTGAAGGATGCTAAAGGCAATAATACGGGATACTTGACAAACACAGGCAGACCATGTTTGGGAATATATATAATATAGTGAGAACACTGGCTGTTTTTCATCTTCCCAGGACTCTGAGGCAATAAATAAAGAACAGCAGATTGGAAATGGTGAATAATATTACACCAGAGCCATGCTAACATGGCAAACTGACCGCAATTCACCACCGTTGAGGGACGTGAACACAGGCACACTAAACACTTCTGAATTGCAATAGTATGGATCTGAAGTGACTACGCACGTTGCAACAAGCCTGCTCTTCCTCCGTTACGGGGTTTAGCTTACTTGCCAGGACAGCTCGTTTGTGATGCAGAGCAAGACCAGCAGCGTGGGTTCAATTCCCCGTACTGGCTGAGGTTATTCATGGAGGCCCCGCCTTCTCAAGCCTGAGTTGTGGTGACCCTCAGGTTAAATCACCACCAGTCAGTTCTCCCCCCTCAAAGGGGAAAGCAGCCTATGGTACCTGGGATTCTGGAACCTTCACCCTTTAACACCCTCTACACCTGGGAATGATCTCCGCCCAGTCTGCAGAACATTTCCCAGCCAGCACAGTCACGCCTTAAGGAACAAAATGGATTTTCTCGGAGATTTCTGTCCTGAAGCATTACCCCAGGCGCGAACAAATTGATACTCATGGTGATCCAACGATTTGATCGGTTTTGGCTTAAGGGGGGGGTTCTGGGGCGAGCCCAGAACAAGTGGGGCAGAATCTTAAAATTAGGGCCAGGCTTTTCAGAAGCGATGTCACGAAGCAGTTCCTCACAAAGGTGGCGATGGAAATTAGAAACTCCCCCAAAATATCTGCTGGGGCTGGGGTTTAATGGAGCATTTCGGAACTGAGGTTTGTGTTCGGGGATTTGAAGCGTTGCAGAATCGAGGCGAATGGGTGGAATTAAAAGGCAGAAGTGCGAGGATCTAATTGGATGGCGGCATTAGCTCGAAGGGGTTACTGGCCTCCTCCTGGGCAGTAACATTGGTTTTGCTTCTGTCCACAGAGCATCTTGCAATGTGAATTAGTCAGGTGTTTGGGGTCCGCTCTCGTCCTTTTGATCAGTGATGCCTTCCCTGTTGCTCCAGCTCTTTTCCATACGGTGTTTGGTGCTGTAAGCAGCAGATAGAAATTCCCACAGTGGAAAACCAGAGCCAGATGGTGAAAAATAATTAACAACACATGGAGACGACGGGGGCCTGGTCTGACCCTCCGCACGCAGTCGCCATTCTGAGCATCTAATCATCAAATCTAAACCAGCAGTCTGTTTGCACTGAAATAAACAACAAATCATGACCCCCCTCCCCCTCCATATCCACTTATTAACAATGAATAAACAATTGTTATTTTCACAATGTTGTAGGAAATTGGCAGTAATAGCAGGAAATGCTGGAAACAACAAGAGCAACAATGGCTATATTTATATAGCACCATTAATGCAATTAAACATGGCAAGGTTATTCCTCCAAACCACATATGCTAATTCGTCGGATTACCAAAAGGCGGGTGAAGGAGATATGTTTAAAGAGTCTCTTTAAAGACTACAATCAGCCCAGTATAACTCACCAGAGCTCGTGACAAGCTATTACAAAAAGATAGACATGAGGCCGGATTCTCCATGTCCGGAGGAAGTGTCTAGTCTTACGACCAAGATGCTCCGCCCGGTGTGGGGCGAGCAGCCACTTACCTGCAGGTACAGACGGAGAATTGTGGGCCCATGGCTGCGTCTGCCGACGGTGGTGACCTGCAGTGGTCGCGCGGTACTGCATGGCCCCGGCCACGTACGGTCCCGGCCTACCAGATAGTGTCCCCCCGTAACCCCCCTCTCCACCCCTGGACCACCCCGCTCACCAGTCCCCCCCATTCCCCACCGAAGCTACCCCGGCCAGCGGAACGGCTCACCCCCCCGACCGTGGCGCCGCTGGACACAGTCTGCAGTCGCCATGCCAAGTCTCTGAAATTGGGAGCACAGGCGCCCACACCGTCGAGAAGTCAGCCCATCGGGGGCAGAGCATCGTGGGAGAGCCTCAGGTGATGTCCTGAGACCGTCCCAATGGCGTGGGGCGTACTCAGCGGTGAAGCCGTTTTGTAGGGGGCGGAGCATCTGAAAAAGGGTGCCGCCCCCGATTTCCAGCCCATAGATTATCATAGAATTTACAGTGCAGAAGGAGGCCATTCGGCCCATCGAGTCTGCACCGGCTCTTGGAAAGAGCACCTTACCCAAGGTCAACACCTCCACCCTATCCCCATGACCCAGTAACCCCACCCAATACTAAGGGCAATTTTGGACACTAAGGGCAATTTATCACGGCCAATCCACCTAACCTGCACATCTTTGGACTGTGGGAGGAAACCGGAGCACCGGGAGGAAAGCCACGCACACACGGGGAGGATGTGCAGACTCCGCACAGGCAGTGACCCAAGCCGGAATCGAACCTGGGACCCTGGAGCTGTGAAGCAATTGTGCTATCCACAATGCTACCGTGCTGCCCATGGTATTACTGTCATTTATATCGTACCTTTCACAACCTCCGCACATCCCAAAGTGCTTTTAGAGCCCAGGAGGCACGTATGGTCTTACGAAGTGTAGTCACTGTTGTAATGTAGGCAACACGGGAACTAAATTGCACAGCAAGATCCCACTAACAGAAATGACCAGATAGTCTCTTGTCAGCGAAACTGTTTGAAGGGTAGATATTGGGCAGGAGACCAGGTGAGCACTCCCTGCTCTTCGACTAAACAATGCCATGGATCTTTTCTGTCTGTCTGAGAAATAGACAGCACCACGACCAGTGTAAAACTTCAAAATAAATTAATGCTAAAATGATTTTGAAAGCTTTGTTAAGGATGTCAGAAAGGACTCCCATTGCGTTGTGAGAATCCACACGAGACATAGTAGCATTTCGTAGAGTGACAATATGGGGTCCAGAGAAAAATGAATGAAAACCACGTGTGTTTAACCAATGTCATTTAAACGAACAATCTGACCATTATCTCATTGTTGCACACTTATCGGCTGATGTGTTTTCCACATGACAATTATCATTGCAATTCAAGAACTATTTTATTGGCTGCAAACTGCTTTGGGCTGGCCTGAGGTTGCAAAAGTCACAATGCTTAGCACTGCTGCCTCACAGTGCCAGGGTGCCAGGTTCGATTCCTGGCTTGGGTCACTGACTGTGCGGAGTCTGCACGTTCTCCCCGTGTCTGCGTGGGTTTCCTCCGGGTGCTCCGGTTTCCTACCACAGTCCAAAGATGTGCAGGTTAGGTGGATTGGCCATGCTAAATTGCCCCTTAGTGTCCAAAAGGTTAGGTGTGGTTACGGGGTTAGGGGATAGGGCAGGGACACAGGCGTGGCCCTAGGTAGGGTGCTCTTTCGGAGGGATGGTGCGGAGTCGATGGGCTGAATGGACTCCTTCTGCATTGTACGGGGTTCAATAAATGTAGATTTAAAGAGTGATCGCAGTGCCATGGTAACGTCACTGCACAAGAAATCCAGTGGCAAAGGCCACTTGTGGGATATGGACTTAACTCCTACAAAGGCAGCTGAAGGAATTTAAATACAATGAATAGAAACCTGGAACTGAAAGTTGGCCTCGTTAATGGTGATTGTGAAACTAAAATCAATTGTTTTAAGCACCCATTTGGCTCACTAATGTTCTTTCAGGGAGGAAATTGGCCGTTCTCACCTGGGATCTGGCCTACATGTGACTCCGGGCCCTCAGCAATGTGATTGACTCTTAACTGTTCTCTGAAATGGCCGAGCAAACCTTTCAGTAAAAGGGAGATGGGAAACAATGCTGACCTTCACAGTGATACTGATGTATAAGTTTGCGGATGATACGACTGTGGTGGGTCGCATCCCAAACAACGACGTGTCAGGCTACAGAAGGGAGATAGATCGCTTGGTCGCATGGTGTACCGAAAACATCCTCTCTCTCAATGCCAGCAAAACCAAGGAACTGATCATCGACTTCAGGAAGCATAGCACAACATCACCCCCATCACTCACAAACATTTACAGATGTGCCATAGAGAGCATCCTATCCGGCTGCATCACAGCCTGGTATGGCAACTGCTCGGTCCAACATCGCAAGAAACTGCAGAGTGGGATGAACCCAGCCCACGCATCACACAAGCTTGTCACCCCCACATTGATTCTGTCTACACCTCCCGCTGCCTCAGGAAGGCAGACAGCATTATCAGAGACACCTCCCACCCAGTCATTGCCTTCTTCCAGATCCTTGCATCAGGCAGAAGATACAGAAATCTGAAGACCCGCACATCCAGACATAGGGATAACTTCTTCCCCACAGCTACCAGACTCCTCAACGAGTCAACGAATAAATTAATCAATCAATGCCGTGAAATATCTTTTTAAAAGATTCCTTCAATCTTTATTCCCTTCCTGCTGGGTTGTGTTCAGAAGATGGTAGGCTTGCTATTTTAGTTTTGCTTGTCTATCCTGGATTCTGCTTGGGTCAGTTTTTTTCCTTGGGTCATGTCTCGCTGTTTTGGACAATTTATGCTGACACTGAGTTTATTAGTGGTCAGCGTGAGGTGAATCATCAATGCGCTGCTCACTGTATGCCTTCCTCAGCTGCTACCTACTTTCATATTTTAATTTCATGTTCAAATTTCTGTTTAAATGTATTTGGATAAACCGTCGTCTGTTATCTTTCACCACAGTAATTAAGTTATTTATTTCAAACGGGTTAACAATGACTTTAGAAAGAGTTGTCAGGAATCTACTTGGACCAGGCAACGGGGGAGTTCAAAACAGCACAGAAAGCAAATGAAACCTTTTTGTCAACTTCCTCCACAGCTCAGCGGCTCCGACACTGGGGGTCAGACTCCACCAGCTGGGATTTTGTGACAGGGAATGAACCTTTTCATTCAACAAACTGCGCTGTTGGCAATCGCCTATGTTCTGCATCATAATCAAAATGGGAGTGAGTGATTAACACTCGAAGTTCTCACTCCCGAGTGCCATGGGAAGACTAAACAAGGAGGTTCTCGATTAACTTTTACGCAAAATCTTCTTCATGCCGATTCAGAAATGTTGACTTCTCAATAGTGTCAATATTTAACAGGTAAATCTGACAGGCGTTTGCACACAGTTTGTGTTCCTTCACTGGGGAGGAGGGCAGAGCCAGCAGTATGACTTTGGTCTGTTTTGAATCATTCGCCAAAGATATCACGAGGATTTCATAGAATCATAGAATTTACAGTGCAGAAGGAGGCCATTCGGCCCATCGAGTCTGCACCGGCCCTTGGAAAGAGCACCCTACCCAAGGTCAACACCTCCACCCTATCCCCATAACCCAGTAACCCCACCCAGCACTAAGGGCAATTTTTGACACTCAGGGCAATTTAGCATGGCCAATCCACCTAACCTACACATCTTTGGACTGTGGGAGGAAACCGGTGCACCCGGAGGAAACCCACGCACACACGGGGAGAACGTGCAGGCTCCGCACAGACAGTGACCCAAGCCGGGAATCGAACCTGGGACCCTGCGCTGTGAAGCAATTGTGCTATCCACAATGCTACCGTGCTGCCCAAACTTGATTTGAACGATAACAGATCGGGAAAATCCCTGTGGCCAGCGTAGCCTCTTCCAGACAATTGTGACACCCTCACCACCCCACCCGAAAATAGATAATAGCCTGGGAGTGACAAAATTATTCTCAAACTGCTCGCGTACAGGGTGACCCCACTGTCCACTGGCATGTCGCTGGCTCAACTCCTGATGAACAGGGACCTGCGGACGACACTTCCAGCCATACACTTGCCCAACCTGGATCACCTCCCGGTTCTGCCGAAGGTGCACTCGACCCTGACCCTTTAATGAGGGAGAATAGTTTCTCTGTCCAGTCCCCTCATGATTTTGAAAACCTCTGTCAAATTTTCTCTTCGCCTTCTCCTCTCCAAGGAGAACACTCCCAACCTTTCCAGTTCATCCTCATAACTGTAGATTCTCGTCCCTGGAACCATTTTTGTAAACCTCTTCTGCACTCTCCCAGTCAGCTCTTTTGAAGAGGTTTTCAATTCATTCAAAGAAACAATCAATTTACGGGGTTAGGCCAACATCGATTGCCCATCCCTCATTGCCCATCAGAAGGGGGTGCGATCTGTCTTCTTGAACCGCCGCAGCCCCTGAAGTGTAGGTACATCCACTGTGCTGTTAGGGAGTTCCAGGATTTTGACCCAGTGCCAGCAAAGGAATGGAGATATATTTCCAAGTCAGGCTGTGGCGTAACCTTGATGGGAACCTCCAGAGGTGGGGGTTCCCAGGTATTTGCTGCCCTTGTCCTTCTGGATGGCAGTGGTCGTGGGGTTGGAAGATGCTGTCTGAGGAACCTTGGCGAGTTATTGCAGTGCACCTTGTAGATGGTACACACGGCTGTCACTGTTCGTCGGTGGTGGAAGGATTGAATGATTGTGGAAGGCGGAGCAATCAAGCGGGCTTCTTTGTCCTGGATGATGTTGAGCTTCCTGGGTGTTGTTGGAGCTGCACTCATGCAGGTAAGTGGAGAGTATTCCATTACACTCCTGACTTGTGCCTTGTAGATGGTGGACAAGCCTCGGGGATTGGTCATTGCCTGGCACTTCTGCAGCACAAATGTAACTTGCCACTTGTCAGCCCAAGCCTGGATATTGTCCGGGTCTTGCTGCATTTGGACACAGACTGCTTCATTGTCTGAGGAGTTGCGAATGGTGCTGAACATTGTGCAGTCATCCGCAAATGTCCCCAATTCTGACCTAATGATGGAAGGGAGGTCATTGATGAAGCAGCTAAAGATGGTTGGGTCTCGGAAACTACCCTGAGGAACTCCTGCAGAGATATCCTGGAGCTGAGATGATTGACCTCCAACCATCACAACCATCTTCCTCAATGCCAGGTATGACTCCAACCAGCGGAGAGTTTTCCCCCTGATTCCCATTGACTCCAGTTTAGCTCGGGCTCCTTGATGCCAGACTCGGTCAAATGCCGCCTTGATGTCGAGGGCAGTCACTCTCACCTCACCTCTGGCATTCAGCTCTTTTGTCCAAATTTGAATAAAGGCTGTAATGAGGTCAAGTGCTCAGTGACGTTGGCGGAAGCCAAGCTGAGTGTCTGTGAGCAGGTTTTTGCTGAGTAATGCTGCTTGCAAACATTGTTGATGAGCCTTCCATCACTTTGCTGATGATGGAGAGTAGATTGATGGGACCACAACTGGCTGGGTTAAATTTGACCCTAATTTGTCCTGTTTCTTGTGTACAGGACACACCTGGGCAATTTGCCGGGTAGATGCCAGTGCTGTAGCTGGACTGGAACAGCTTGGCTAGGGGTGCGGCAACTTCTGCAGCACAAGTCTTCAGTACTATTGCCGGAATATTATCAGGGAACAAAGCCTTTGCAATATCCAGTGCCTTCAGTCATTTCTTGACATCACGCTGAGTAAATCAGATTGGCCGAAGACTGATAACTGTGATGCTGGGACCTCAAGAGGAGATCGAGATTATCATAGATTATCATAGAATTTACAGTACAGAAGAAGGCCATTCGGCCCATCGAGTCTGCACCGGCTCTTGGAAAGAGCACCCTACCCAAGGTCAACACCTCCACCCAATCCCCATAACCCAGTAACCCCACCCAACACGAAGGGCAATTTTGGACACTAAGGGCAATTTAGCATGGCCAATCCACCAAACCTGCACATCTTTGGACTGTGGGAGGAAACCGGAGCACCCGGAGGAAACCCACGCACACACGGGGAGAACGTGCAGACTCCGCACAGACAGTGACCCAGCGGGGAATCGAACCTGGGATCCTGGAGCTGTGAAGCAATTGTGCTATCCACAATGCTACCGTGCTGCCCACGTTGGACCATCGAGATGGACCATCCGCTCGGCACTTCTGGCTGAAAGTTGTTGCAAATTCTTCAGTCATATCTTTTGCTCTGAAGTGCTGGGCTCCTCGATCATTTGAGGATGGAGATATTTGTGGAGCCTCCTCCTCCAGTGACTTGTTTAATTTTCCATCCTCATTCATGGCTGAATGTGACAGGACTGCAGAGCTTAGATCTGATGCGTTTGTTGTGGAATCGCTTAACATCTTGCTTCACAGCGCCAGAGTCCCAGGTTTGATTCCCGCTTGGTCTTTGCGGAGTCAGCACATTTTCCCTGTGTCTGCTTGGGATTCCTCCGGGTGGTCCGGTTTCCTCCCACAAGCCCTGAAAGACGTGCTATTAGGTGAATTGAACATTCTAAATTCTCCCTCTGAGTACCCGAACAGGCACCGGAATGTGGCGACTCGGGACTTTTCACAGCAACTTCATTGCAGTGATAATGTAAGCCTACTTGTGACGATGAAGATTATTATTGCTTGCTGCTCACATTGTTTGGTATACAAGTAGTCCTGTGTTGAATATTCACCAGGTTGCTCCTGGCATACTGTCCTGCACTCTTCGTTAGACCAGGGTTGACCACTGCCTTGGCGGTAATAATTGAGGGGGGGATATCCCGAGCCACGAGGTTGCAGATTGGGGTTGAATACAATTCTGCTGCTGCTGATGGCCCACAGCGCCTGATGGATTCCCGTCTGGAGTTACTAGATCTGTTTGAAGTCTATACCATCTAGCACGGTGGTAGTGCCACACAACACGATGGAGGGTATCCTCAATGTGAAGACGGGACTTTGTCTCCACAAGGACTGTGCGATGGTCACTGCTACCGATACTGTCATGGACAGATGCATCTACAGCAGGCAGATTAGTGAAGATGAGGTCAAGTATGTTTTTCCCTCTTGCTGGGTGCCTCGCCACCTGCTGCAGTCCCAGTCTAGCAGCTCTGTCCTTCAGGACCCGGCCAGCTCGGTCTGAGGTGGTACCGAGCCACTCTTGGTGATGGACATTGAAGCCCCCCACCCAGAGTAGATTCTGCCCCCTTGCCACCCTCAGTGCTTCCTCCAAGTGGTGTTCAACATGGAGAAGTACTGATTCATCAGCTGATGGTGGATGGTGCGTGGTAATCAGCAGGAGGTTTCCTTGCCGATATTTAACCTGAGACTTCATGGGGTCCAGAGTTGATGTTGAGGACTCCCGGGGTAACTCCCTCCCGGCTGTATACCACTGGCCGCAACCTCTGCTGGGTCTGTCTTGCCGGTGAGACAGGACATACCCAGGATTGGTATTAGTGTATGATTCTGTGAGTATGACTACATCCTTTCTCCTTCCGTGTAAGTTATTCTACTTCAGAAATTTATCCAAATCCCAAAATCGGGAATGGCGATAGGTAGAGAAAGGCTCCCGACGCCGAAATCGCGCAAGGCAGCGGTTGACAATGGGTCGCGATGCTCCGCCCCCTCCAAATCAGCGTCATCGACACGTGCGCCAGTCGTGTGTGCTATCAATTGTCGGAAACTCGGCGTGGCGGCAGCGGACTGAGTCCAGCACCGCCACAATTGGGGAAGAGCCGATCCGCGGGCATAGAGGGCTCTGGCAGGGGCTGGGGGTACTATTGGGGGGTGCTCCAGGGGTCGGGAGCCGGCCAAATGAAGGGCACTATTTTACAGGCTGGGTCAGCGCGCAGCCGGCGCCATGTTGCGCGGCTCGTCCGCTGCAGGCCGTCGCCAAGCGCAAGCGCGGCCACGGGCCCGGCAATTCTCCGGCCGTATCGGCAGCTAGGGCCAGGTGCTCTACGCTGCCTGCCTACTAGCCCCGACCAAACGGAGGATTGGTGCCGTTATTTGCTTCAAACCTTCGGGGGTAAAACGCTGGAGTCAGGATACAGCCTGAAATTCGGAGAATCCGGCCTATTACCTTCATCTACCGTTTCTATTGCTGCATTGGAGAACTCAAGGCAAATTTGCTAAACATTACTCTGTTTTCATAAACATGCTCTTGTCAGCATTTATTAAGACAGACATTTTGAAGTGGCAATTAATTTTGTCTCAGATTAATACGATCCAGTGAGGGCCCAGTAACTTTTATTGTAAAGCAATTGAAACTTGAAGTCTCCAGTCTTTCCTCAGAGAATAAAAGATGCCATGGTTCGAAACAACTGGAATGGTTTTACCACTCAAGAGTCAACAAGGCAGGGTCAATATTATCTATTCTGCACTCTAACTTATAGAATTAACATCAAGTAAACATGAATTAATAGACAATCTGTTGTTGAATCTGAAGCACAAACTGCAGACTAAATGAAAGGCACAACCAAGACAGATTGGGCAAATTTTCTCCGCAATCCAGCCAGGCATTAATGATCATCGTGAATCGCCAAAAATAAATCTAGAAAACTGTTTTCCTCACCAGGAATTTCTGCTTCTCACCTTTGACGATTTACTCTCTGATTTCTCTTCAAAAGGAACACGAACTCAGTCTGACCCGATGACTTGTCACAAACTCCCTCAGCTACACAATCTCTTTTTCTAACACTGTGCCGCACTGGGTTTCCGAGGCTGCGTCCGAGCATTTAACCGCTGGCATTATTCCATCTCTAGCCACCGCAATGAACTGGGCAGCACGGCTGAGTGGTTAGCACAGTTGCTTCACAGCACCAGGGACCCGGGTTCAATTCCAGCCTCGGGTGACTGACTGTGCGGAGTCTGCACGTTCACCCCGTGTGTGCGTGGGTTTCCTCCGGGTGCTCCGCTTTCCTCCCACAGTCCAAAGATGTGCAGGTTGGGTGGATTGGCCATGCTAAATTGACCCTTAGTGTCTGTCCAAAAGTATCAGCTTCACAGAGCAGTCGACCACTTCAGCATCGCAGAGCTGACACCTACTTCCCACGGGCTTCATCCCATGCCCTGGCTTCAAGCTTCTCTGAGCTGACACTTCCCTCGACAGCCTTTGGGCTCCAGTTCACCAACAGCAGGGAGCCAGCAACTACTCCCAGGCTCTTGTTGGGCACCAGCCACACAGCATAATTACAGCATTTCAACTGGCCACTTTCTTCTTCTGCTCCCAGTTAACTGTTTACGTGAGTGCCTTCTTTCCCCACACAGTGAACCACAGTCACCTCAGCAACACTTTGCACCATCTTCCCAAGTACAATGGTTTGGTTTTTGCAATAACTTTTGAGTATGTTATCAATGGAAATCCAAAGCCAAGCATATACTTGAACTTCTCTCTACGCTTCAACCAAAGTCCCGGGCGTGCTGAGAATTATAGTCCTTCAACCAGCATCCGCGCCTTGAACACAAAGAGACATTCAGAAATATTGATTCCCACACAGTACCTATGTCAATTTCCCGCCACTGACAATCGGCAGACTGGCCCATAGTTGCCGAGTTTATTCCGCTTCTTTTTATAAACAGGACGTAAGGGCCAAGATTCTCGGACATCCAGGCCAAGTGATGATGCCGGCGTCAAAACCGGCCCGAGCGAATCTGGCACCAACGGGCCCCCAGGCCCAGACATTCACCCTCCCTGGGGGGCTAATACGGCGCCGGAGTGGTGTCCGCTGCTCCGGTGCTCGAATGCCTCCGCGCCACGGCCAGTGCGGGTCCACACATGCGTGCCACGGCTGGCGCGGGTCCGTGCATGCGTGTGGGTTGCCGTCTCAGTGCCGGCCCCCGGGAAATATGGCGGAGCCCTACAGGGACCCGGCGCGGAGGCACATAGGACCCCCCACGGATTTTAGCCCGCCTGCCGATCGGTAGGCCCTGATCGCGGGCCTGGCCACCGTGGAGCCCCCCCCCCGCCATCCCCCACCCCCCCCCGGAGTCGGAACCCCCCGCCCCTCCACCAGGACGGACTCGCAGGTCCGAGCTCCGAGGTCCCACCGGGTAGGACCATACGTAACCCACGCCGGCGGGACTCGGCGGACACTCGGCCAATCAAGGCATGGAGAATCATCGGGGGGGGGGGGGGGGGGTGGGGGGTGGGGGGAGGGGGGGGGCACTTTCAACGGCCCCCGACTGGTGTGGCGGCAACCCCGTGGGCGCGATTGGCGCCGATTCTGCGGTCGCCGGAAAATTCGGCGGCCCAGCATCGGAGCGGCGTGGCGCGATTGTCACGCCTCCCCGCCGATTCTACAAGGCGGCGGGGGGTTGGAGAAACCCGGCCAAGATTTTCAATCCTGCAATGTTCTGGCAGCCACATCTGTATGGTGTGTTGGTGGGTCCACATCTGTATGGTGTGTTGGTGGGTCCACATCTGTATGGTGTGTTGGTGGGGCCACACCAAGAGCACTGTGTATAGTTTTGCTCTCGATACTTGAGAAAGGATGATTGCGGAGTTGAGACGATTGGCTTATGAGGAAAAACTGAGTAGACTGGGACTGTACTCACTGGAATTTAGAAGAATGAGGGGAGATCTTGTAGAATCATATGAAATTATGAAGGGAATAGATAGGATAGAAGCAGGGAGGTTGTTTCCCCTGGTGCGTGAAACTAGAATTAGGGGGCATCGCCTCAAAATAAGGGGGAGCAGATTTCAGACTGAGTTGAGGAGGAACGTCTTCACCCAAAGGGTTGTAAATCTGTGCAATTCCCTGCCCAGTGAAACAGTTGAGGCTACTTCATTGAATATTTTTAAGGCAGAGAAAGATAGATTTTTGAACAGGAAAATTAAGGGTTCTTTAGGGTGAGCGGGCGGCTCAGTGAGCTGAGTCCACAAAAAGATCAACCATGATCTTATTGAACGGCGGAGCAGGCGAGAGAGGCCGGGTGGCCGACTCCTGCTCCTGTTTCTTATGTTCTGAAGGGAGTTTGGAGGGTTATGGTCAGGACCTCTGCAATTTCCACTCTTACTTCCCTCAGTAATCTAGGACACAGCCCACCTGGTGCGTGCCTGCTTTGAGCGTTGCTTCTAAGTACCTTCTCAATATCTGCTCTTATTCTGTTCAGCTTCTTGACTCTATCCTTCTTTACATTGGCAGCATCCTCCACAGCAAAGGAGAGACGCAAAAGATCCACATATATAGCCATTCCTTCTGGCTCCACAAGAAGATCTCCTTCATCCCTCCCCACCAACTTCGGCAATGGAAACTCATCTCCGATTGACCACTCTAACAGTACTCTCAGTCTCAGAGATCAGAAATGACTGAAATATGCACTCAATGCCCTGTTCTCCACAATCACATGGCATAATTATGACTTGCTCCTTTAACAAATTGTATTCCAAGAGTTCAACTGTTTCCATTTAAATATCTTTCTTAACAAATCAATTAGACAGGATTAGAGCTCGACTTTGTTTGACAAGATTAATTAATTTTCTGGAACATGGAAAGTGATGAGAACAGTTATTAACTTTGCTATTGATAAACTGCAAAATATGGCATTAAAAATAGAATTGAATACATAATTTAAAATATTTTCAACTACTCAGCTACATAATAAATTGTGGAGGTGCCGTGACTTAAAATTCACTTCTTTTTTGACAAGCTAGGTTATGAAAAATCTCCAAGAATATTAGGTAATCGCTCAAAACTTCCTATCACATTATAATCCTCTTTTGATTAAGGCAATATAGGGTGAGAAAACGGTAATTACTTCAGATGAGTTTTTCTTGCAGATTTAGGTCAGTGCCTAAAGGTTCCGTCATTCTTGGCTGATCCACCACAACGTTTTTAGAAGCAGGAATGGTTTTGTCTACGGCTGTTCTGTAGATGTTATTTTTAACATCTCTCAGTGCTAAAAAGGTAAGTTCATTGAAGCCTACTTGTGCCAATAACCGACAATAGTTGACTCGACAGTTTGCTGTACCAATTGCAGTTTCGTCAATTCAGCAAACAATTGAAGATCCACTGAAATATGAGCTCATAGAATTTACAGTGCAGAAGGAGGCCATTCAACCCATCGAGTCTGCACCGGCCCTTTTGGAAAGAGCAGCCTACCTAAGCCCACACTCCCACCCTATCTCCGTAACCCAGTAACCCCACCCAACCTTTTTGGACACGAAGGGCAATTTAGCATGGGCAATCCACCTAACCTGCACATCTTTGGAATGTGGAAGGAAACCGCAGCACCCGGAGGAAACCCACGCAGACACGGGGAGAACGTGCAGACTCCGCCCAGACAGTCACCCAAGCCGGGAATCGAACATAGGACCCTGGAGCTGTGAAGCAACTGTGCTAACCACTGTGCTACCATGCCCCCTGAGTTGCAAAGGATATGAGTGCCACTTGCAAGGAGAATTTATTTCTCGTCTCCGGCGTTTAAAAAAAATTGTCTACAGGGCAGCACGGTGGAGCAGTGGGTTATCCCTGTTGCCTCACGGCGCCGAGGTCCCAGGTTCGATCCCGGCTCTGGGTCACTGTCCGTGTGGAGTTTGCACATTCTCTCCATGTTTGCGTGGGTTTCACCCCCACAACCCAAAGATTATCATAGAATTTACAGTGCAGAAGGAGGCCATTCGGCCCATCGAGTCTGCACTGGCTCTTGGAAAGAGCACCATACCCAAGGTCAACACCTCCACATCCTATCCCCATAACCCAGTAACTCCACCCAACACGAAGGGCAATTTTGGACACTAAGGGCAATTTATCATGGCCAATCCACCTAACCTGCACATCTTTGGACTGTGGGAGGAAACCGGAGCACCGGGAGGAAAGCCACGCACACACGGGGAGGATGTGCAGACTCCACACAGACAGTGACCCAAGCCGGAATCGAACCTGGGACCTTGGAGCTGTGAAGCAATTGTGCTATCCACAATGCTACCGTGCTGGTGCAGGGTAGGTGGATTGGCCACGCTAAATTGCCCCTTAATTGGAAGAAATTAATTGGGTACTCTAAATTTATGTAAAGAATATATTCTTTACAGGTCCTGGGCATCACTTGACCGCATAAGGGCCTCAATTGGAGCAAGGGTGGACTTCCCATCCGATGCCTTGCCCGTCCCAGCATAGAATAGCCGTGTGGTCATAGTGGATAGTGAAGAAGGTGATATAAGATTGCAACAGGATCTTGACCAATTGGGCCAGTAGGCCGATGAATGGCAGATGGAATTTAATTTGGATAAATGTGAGGTGATGCATTGAGGTAGATCAATCAGGGCAGGTCCTACTCAGGTAATGGTAGGGAGTTGGGGAGGATTACAGGGCAAGGAGATCTAGGGGTACAGGTTCATAGCTCCTTGAAGGTGGAATCGCAGGTGGACAGGGTGGCGAAGAAGGCATTCGGCAGGCTAGGTTTTATTCAATAGAATATGGAATACAGGAGTTGGGACATCTTGTTGAAGTTGTACAAGACATTGGTAAGACCACACATGGAATCCTGTGTTCAGTTCTGGTCACCCTATTATAGGAAGGACATTGTTAAACTAGAAAGAGTGCAGAAGAGATTTACGAGGATGCTACCAGAACTTGATGGTCTGAGTTATAAGGAGAGGCCGGATAGGCTGGGACTTTTTTCCCTGGAGCATAGGAGGCTTAGGGGTGATCTTATCGAGGTCTATAAAATAATGAGGAGCATCGATAAGGTAGATAGTCAACATCTTTTCCCAAAGGTAGAGGAGCCTAGAGAACTAGAGGGCACAGGTTTAAGGTGAGAGGGGAGAGATACAAAAGAGACCAGAGGAGAAATGTCTTCACACAGAGGGTGGTGAGCATCTGGAATGAGCTGCCAGAGGCAGTGGTAGAGGCGGGTACAATTTTGCCTTTTAAAAAGTAGTTAAACAGTTACATGGGCAGGGTGGGTATAGAGGGATATGGGCCAAATGCAGGCAAGTGGGACTAGCTTAGTGATAGAAACTGGGAGGCATGGACAAGCTGGGCCGAAGGGCCTGTTTCTATGCTGTAAACATCTATGACTCTATGACTCTATGGTTTGGACTGCTGGGAACCTGGAGGATATCCCGCTCTTTCCATTCCCCTGACCCCCCACCGTCCCCACACCTAAAAACCCGCCAGTGGGGAAACATAACATTCTGGCCTCCAGAGCCGCGTAATAGCAACATCAAATGGTCACAAATCATCATCTTCACAGCCATGGTTTCAATTTTTAGTTTCTTAAAACTATGACTCCTTAGTTCTACACTTTCGAGACCGGGAATCATGTTGGACATGTTGGGGAATTTGGGCCATGCAGTGGAGTTTGTAGGTTCAGGAGAATTGGGTTGGGGAGGTTGTCAGAGCTCGGAGAGGGTTTCTCAGACTGGGAGTTAGTCGGAATGATTTCAGGGTAGCAAGGTCAGGTTTGGCGGGGGAGGGGGGAGGAGGGGAGAGTTGGGTCAGACCGGGCAGGGGTTCATTTGAGGGGTACAGTTGTGACTGGGCAATGGCTAGGTTGAGTGTGCAGTGGTGTTAGACCATAAGATCAGAAGACATAGGAGCAGAATTAGGCCACTCGGCCCATCGAGTCTGCTCCGCCATTCAATCATGGCTGATATTTTCTCATCCCCATTCTCCTGCCTTCTCCCCATAACCCCTGATCTCCTTATTAAGCAAGAATCTATCAATCTCTGTCTTAAAGACACTCAGTGATTTAGCCTCCACAGCCTTCTGCAGCAAAGAGTTCCACAGATTCACCACCCTCTGGCTGAAGAAATTCCTCCCCATCTCTGTTTTAAAGGATCGTTTAAAGGATATTGGGAGCAGTCGGGTCGGCAGCGATGGACAATTGGGTCGGGGGTTGAAATAAAAACAGAAAATGCTGGAAATCTTTGGCAGGTGGAGCGGCCGAGAGGGTTGGGAGTTGGCTGGGTTGTGTGGTGGGTGGGTGGTGAGGGTGGTTATGTGTGCTGGGTGCTCGGTTATGGTATGCTGTTAATTACTGAGTTACACCAGAGAATATATAACGTAACATGGATATGGGAGGTATTTGGGCAAGTAATGCATATCTAGCCAAAGCCTTAGACCTGAGATCACATTTGCACAATATCCAAGGCAGTGTAAATCAGCTCATAGAGTGTTTAAACTATTTTAATAATAATCTTTATTGTCAGGTCGGCTTACATTAACACTGCAATGAAGTTACTGGGAAAAGCCTCGAGTCGCCACATTCCGGCGCCTGTTCGGGTCCACGGAGGGAGAATTCAGAATGTCCAAATTTCCTAATGACACGCCGTTCGGGTCTTGTGAGGGGAAACCGGAGCCTCCGGAGTAAACCCACGCAGACACGGGGAGAACGAACAGACTCCGAACAGACAGTGGCCCAAGCCGGGAATCGAACTTGGGACCCTGGTGCTGTGAAGCAACAGTGTGAACCACTGTGCTAGCGTGCTACCCATTCCTGGAATATTACAGGATTTACCCGCAAGTCAGGACTTCCTGAGGGTCCCAAAGTGCAACTTATGTTCAGTGCATCACCGTTCCTGATATCAGGAGGTCTGGCCCAGTAACTCTGTTTCTCTCAATAGATGCTGCCTGACTTCCTGTGTAATGTCTTAGCTGGATTAGCCCACACAGCCCATCTCCCTTTCGTAGACCTTCTACCCTTCTGCGGTTTGCACTCCTCCCCATTCCCAATCGTGCACCTCCTGAGGGAAAGTGGGTAGAAATTGCGGCCATAATAATAACAAGAATCTTTATTAGTGTCTCAAGTAGGTTGACATTAACACGGCAATGAAGTTACTGTGAAAATCCCCTAGTCACCATGGGGGGCCAGATACTTATTGATGTATCAACTTTGTTAATAAAAAAGGCGATAAGGATAAACCCAGCAACTACAGGCCAATCAGTTTAATCTTGGTGGTAGGAAAACCTTTGGAAATGATGGGCGGGATTCTCTGATCCTGATGCTAAATGTTGATGCCGTCAAAAACGCCGTCGCGTTTTACGACGGCGTCAACAGGCCCCCAGGATCAGCGATCCTGCGCCCTACAGGGGGCCAGCATGGCACTGGAGTGACTCACGCAGCTGCTGATACCAGCATCAAACGGGCGCCGTGGATCTGCGCATGTGTGCTACGGCCAGCACGAATTTGCGCATGCGCGCCACGACCGGCGCGAATTTGCGCATGCGCGCACGTTTCCTTCTCCGCGCCGGCGCAACATGGCGGAGAGCTACAGGGGCCCGGCACGAGGAACATAGGCCCCCACCAGGAGAAGCCGGCCCCTCCGATCGGTAGGCCCCGATCGCGGGCCAGGCCACGGTGGAGGCCCCCCGCCCCGGGGTCAGATCCCCCCTCCCCCCCACCAGGCCACCCCCCACAGGATGAACGGCGAGGTCCCGCCGGGTAGGCCCACACGTGAACGTCGCCGGTGGGTCTCGGCCTATCTTGGCGGCCATTCGGCCCATCACGCGCAGAAAATCGGCGGGGGGGGGGTTGCACCGACCGTGCCGGCGCCAATGGCGCCGATTCTCTGGTCACCGGAGAATCGGCGTACTGGCGTCGGAGCGGCGTCGTGTGAATCGCGCCCCTCCAGCGAATCTCCGACCCGGCCCAGATCGGCGAATCCCGCCCGGTATTCCAAGACAAAATTAACAGTCACTGTGAATTAATTAAGGAACATCAGCGCGGATTTGTTAAAAGCATATTGCGTTTAGCCAACTTGATTTAAATTTTTTCATGATGTAACTGAAAGGATCGTTAAGGGTTAAATGGTTGATGTGATTTACATGGACGTCCAAAAGACATTTGAGAAAATGTCACCTACTGGGATGGTCAGCAAAATCGAATCCTGTGGAATAAAGGGACATTGGCAGCATGGATATGGACTTGGCTGAGTGACAGAGAGAGTTGTGGTGAATGATTGGTTTTTTTGGACTGCAAGAAAGGTTACAGCGGAGTTCGCCAGAGGTTCGTTGAGGACCATTAATTTTCTTGATCCACAAGACTTAGAATTAGAATTAGGTGTACAACGCACAATTTCAAAGGTTGCAGATAACACAAAACATCGAAGTATTTCAAACTGTAAAGAGAATAGTGATGGACTTCAAGAGGACGTAGAAAGGATGGTGCAGTGGCAGGCATGTGGAAACTGATATTTACTGCCGAGAACTGGGGAGTGATAACTTTGGGCTGGGAGAAGAAGAGAGACAACATAAAGAAGGTGCAGAACAGAGTCCTGGGAGTGTATAGGTGCTCCAAATTGTTGAAGGTGTCAGGCAGGTTCAGGGGAGTGTCGGGATCCTGGGCTTTATAAAGAGAGGGATGGAGTTCAAATGTAAGGGAATTATGATGAACCTTTATGAAACACTGCTTTGGCTTCAACCAGAGTACAGTGTCCATCTCTGGGCGTTTGTACTTTCGGAAAAAGGTGAAGGATTTAGAGAGAGTGCAGAAAGAGTTTGCGGGAATGCTTCCAGCGATGAGGAACATCAGTTCTGCGGATAGATTGGAGGAGCCGGGGCTGTTGTCCTTGGAGAAGAGAAGATTGAGGGGAGTTTGGATAGAGGTATTCAAAATCAGGAGGGATCTGGACAGAGTAGATTAGGAGAAGCTGCTGCATTTGGCAGATTTAAGTTGATCCACACAATACCCAAAGGCAAAATATCTTTGTGCAATGAGTGCCCAGGACCTGGAATGTGTTGTCTTCTTGTGCCCTGGCCGGTGTCAATGATGCACAGAAGAACATCTTTGGGCAGCACGGTAGCACAAGTGGATAACTTCACAGCACCAGGGTCCCAGGTTCGATTCCCCGCTGGGTCACTGTCTGTGCAGGGTCTGCACGTTCTCCCCGTGTCTGCCTGGGTTTCCTCCGGGTGCTCCGGTTTCCTCCCGCAGTCCAAAGTCATGCAGGTTAGGTGGATTGGCCATGATAAATTGCCCGTAGACCAAAAAGGTTAGGATGGGTTATTGGGTTACAGGGATAGGGTGGAAGTGAGGGCTTAAGTGGGTCAGTGCAGACTCAATGGGCCGAATGGCCTCCTTCTGCATTGTATGTTCTATGTTCTATCTAGTTCTTGACTAGTTAAAAGTATTTTATTATAAAATAAATGCATGGTAAAGATAACTATAATAAATATATTACACACGACTAATACTGACATATTATCTTAGAGCTACTGCAAGTATGATTATCCACTAACACGTCTATCTCCCAACGCCTCGAGGTACAGAGTCACATGGTCGACTTACACTGCCACCTACTGGTCGGAGGTTGTTTGCATCATTATATACAAGATAGCTTCTGTATATCATAAGAGAATGCACTGCCGAGACTTGGATTCAATCGAGGTTTTCAAAATAAAATTAAATATGCACCTGAAGAGGAAAGATCAGCTGGGCTAGTGGGAAGAGAGGGGAATAACTAAATTAGCTGGAAGCAGAGGCAGCACAGATTCAACGACCCCTTCCTGTGCTGTAACTATTTTATAATCATTGAATCATATAATTTAATTTACAGTGCAGAAGGAGGCCATTCAGCCCATCGAGTCTGCACCGGCCCTTGGAAAAAGCACCCTACATAAACCCACACCTCCACTCTCTCCCCAGTAACCCACCTAACCTAACCTTTTTGGTCACTAAGGGAAATTTAGCATGGCCAATCCACCTAACCTGCCCATCTTTGGGCTGTGGGAGGAAACCGGAGCATCCGGAGGAAACCCACGCAGACACGAGGAGAACATGCAGACTCCGCACAGACAGTGACCCAAGCTGGAATTGTCTGATTCTATGAAAACCGGGGACATATAAAGATTTTCTAGTTCTGATTAAATATGATCAGCATGAAACACGATCACTCTCCAGAGACACTGCCTGGTGTACTGAGTATTTCCAGCATTTTCTGATTAAAGCCAATATAAGATGGCTGCTAGGCTCTTTGGAGAAGCTGATTTATCTCAGTCCCTCAGAAATGCTGGAGATGCCCTACGCGCTCGAAGCCTTGACCCTTCAGCGCCACTTTGTCACTTTGGTGTTTGAACAAAGAACAAAGAAAGAACAAAGAAATGTACAGCACAGGAACAGGCCCTTCGGCCCTCCAAGCCCGTGCCGACCATGCTGCCCGTCTAAACTAAAATCTTCTACACTTACTGGGTCTGTATCCTTCTATTCCCATCCTATTCATATATTTGTCAAGATGCCCCTTAAATGTCCCTATCGTCCCTGCTTCCACTACCTCCTCCGGTAGCGAGTTCCAGGCACCCACTACCCTCTGCGTAAAAAACTTGCCTCGTACATCTACTCTAAACCTTGCCCCTCTCACCTTAAACCTATGCCCCCTAGTAATTGACCCCTCTACCCCGGGGAAAAGCCTCTGACTATCCACTCTGTCTATGCCCCTCATAATTTTGTAGACCTCTATCAGGTCTCCCCTCAACCTCCTTCGTTCCAGTGAGAACAAACCGAGTTTATTCAACCGCTCCTCATAGCTAATGCCCTCCATACCAGGCAACATTCTGGTAAATCTCTTCTGCACCCTCTCTAAAGCCTCCACATCCTTCTGGTAGTGTGGCGACCAGAATTGAACACTATACTCCAAGTGTGGCCTAACTAAGGTTCTATACAGCTGCAACATGGCTTGCCAATTCTTATATTCAATGCCCCGGCCAATGAAGGCAAGCATGCCGTAGGCGTTCTTGACTACCTTCTCCACCTGTGTTGCCCTTTCAGTGACCTGTGGAATTAAATCTCCCTGTCAGATAAATGGTCAAGGGAACAGAAGCTGAGGTGAGAATGATTGTCAAGATTAAAGCTAAAACTCCTGGTATATATCTAGCCATTGTCGTCCCTCTCCATTCGAGAAACATTTTAGCTTCCTGCATCTTGAGGGGCACCTCTCCGCAAGGCGAGGAGGCCGGGATTCCAAGTGTGACCGTAGCCAGCGCAAGGATTGAACCCACTGTTCCGCGTTAGACGGTAGCCCTTTAGGCTGCTGGGCTACCCAATCCCCACAACTGCTGGTAAGGAACCTTTTAACTTTAACATCATGCCTACCACAGTAACTTACTGTAGATTCATTTCAGATTAACGAATGATTGATTAATACTTTGCATGAGGTGCGATGTGGATGACTGCTGAAATAAGGAACAAGAATCAACATTTCAAACATTAATTTAAATGATGTGTGCGCCAATTCACAGGTTTAATCGGCCAGAAAGCACAATGGAATGAGGTTGTAAGAGGCTTAACTTCTCCTTTGAGAGCTCATTAGACTCTTTTAGATATAATATAATTCCTGTGGGATTTACGACCTGTTGCATCACTCACAGGATTTATTTGGATAAAAATACATCAGAACTTGTTCCTATTTATTAATTTAATTATTTGTCTGCTAGCTCTGGGAACGATGCTGCACAGGACAGTCTGCTGGCTTTGGTAACCGTTTAGGCTTCTTGTGCTCGCTCACGTGGATACTGACTGTCGACACCAACTGATCAATCTTTTAGCAATGAGTACAGACCGACCTTGCACACATCAGATTGCTGACAATGGCAAGCAACACTCACAAATTGGAAGGAGGCACGCCTGAATATATAATATGCCAGGTTCGATTCCCCGCTGGGTCACTGGCTGTGCGGAGTCTGCACGTTCTCCCCGTGCGTGCGTGGGTTTCCTCCAGGTGCTCCGATTTCCTCCTGCAGTCCAAAGACGTGCAGGCTAGGTGGATTGGCCGTGCTAAATTGCCCCTCAGTGTCCAAAAAGATTGGGTGGGGTTACTGCGATAGGGTGGACGTGTGGGCTTGGATGGAGTGCTCTTTCCAAGGGCCGGTGCAAACTCGATGGGCTGAATGAACATAAGACCATAAGAACTAGGAGCAGGAGTAGGCCATCTGGCCCCTCGAGCCTGCTCCACCATTTAATGAGATCATGGCTGATCTTTTGTGGACTCAGCTCCACTTTCCGGCCCGAACACCATAACCCTTAATCCCTTTATTCTTCAAAAAACTATCTATCTTTATCTTAAAAACATTTAATGAAGGAGCCTCTACTGCTTCACTGGGCAAGGAATTCCATAGATTCACAACCCTTTGGGTGAAGACGTTCCTCCTAAACTCAGTCCTAAATTTACTTCCCCTTATTTTGAGGCTATGCCCCCTAGTTCTGCTTTCACCCGCCAATGGAAACAACCTGCCCCCATCAATCCTATCTATTCCCTTCATAATTTTATATGTTTCTATAAGATCCCCCCTCATCCTTCTAAATTCCAACGAGTACAGTCCCAGTCTACTCAATTTCTCCTCGTAATCCAACCCCTTCTGTACTGTAAATTCTATAATTCTATGATCACCTGCCTGCTCTTTACAGGAGAGGACAAGGGAGGAAGGGAAGGAATAAAGGGAGGAATAAGTTAGGAGGGCATGAAACATACGAACATGTGAATAAGGATCAGGAGGAGGCCTCTCGAGCCAGTCAATAAGTTCATGGCTGATAAGACTGTGCCTTATCCATTTTCCCGCTTACCCCCCACACCCCGATAATGTTTCACCTCCTTGCCAAGAAAGGACCTATCTTCGTCAGTCTTAAAAATATTCATGCGCTCTGCCTTTTGAGGAAAGAAAGTGCGGTATAACGGATATCAACGGGTGGGATTTCCCAGCCCTGCCAACCCTGGGTTCAGAAATTCCCACAGATGGTCAACGGGCCTCTCGCTGGTCCACCAAGTTACCCCACTCACCCCTGACAATCCATGTGGCGGAAGGGACTGGAATAAGTCGGCCTGCGTTCCTCATTTCAACATATTTCACCCAAAGTCAAATCTGAAAGTTGGTCAGAGATCCATTCGCGCAGAGTTGTGCCTCTGTTATTCCTGGAAGAGTCCCCGGTCTCTTTCTGAAATCGTGAGGTAACACACAGTCAGTGGTGGGTCAATGTCAGTCCCAAATGATGATGTGGAGATGCCGGCGTTGGACTGGGCTGAGCACAGTAAGAAGTCTCACAACACCAGGTTTAAGTCCAATTGGTGTGTTTCGAATCACTAGCTTTTGGAGCACTGTTCCTTCCTCAGGTGAATCCCAAATGATGTCATAGCAACCGCGGCACCATTTTCTTCCTATTCAAGTCCAATGTTTCACCTTGATGCTGCTGGGAAACCGTCTTGCTGTTCAATGTGGTGGTGGTTCATTTGCAGCAAGGCAGGAGCCCAGTCGGCATGACAGCTGGTTTGTGAGCAGAGCGAGACCAGCAGCGCGGGTTCAATTCCCGTACTGGCTGAGGTAATTCATGAAGGCCCCGCCATCTCAACCTTGCCCCTCGCCTAAGGTGTGGTGACCCTCAGGTTAAAGCACCACCAGTCAGCTCTCCCCCTCAAAGGGGAAAACAGCCTATGGTCATCTGGGACCACAGTGACTTTACCTTACCATACAACGCTCTGCCGGGGCAGACCAATTCCTGCCCTCCATCTTTATGCCGAGCTAGTCTTCATGGACAGCAACATGTTGGCAGACCCATGGACCTGCCTGTTGGGGAGTACAGGGGTCGCCTTGCCCCTGCTGCCTCCCATTTTAGTTTAAACTCTCTCCAACCACACGAGCAAATACACCAGTCCCAGTCCTGCCCAAGTGCAACCTGTCCAGCTTGTACTGGTCCCACCTCCTGCTGAAGACACTGGATACAGCAAAGGTTATGGGACCTGATAACATGGCAACAATAGTACTGAAGACTTGTGTTCTAGCCAAGTCACATCCCTCGCCAACGAGTTCCAGTACAGCTGAAACACTGGCATCTACCTGTCAACATTGTCAAGTGACCAGTTATGTCCTGTCCATAAAAAGCAGGACAAATGCAACCCGGTCAATTACTGCCCCTTCAGTCTACTCTCGATCATCAGCAAAATGATGAAAGGTGTGATTGACAGTGACATCAAAATACATTTGCACAGCAAGAACATGCTCATCAATGTTCAGTTTGGAATCTGTCGGATCCATTCAATTTCTGACTTCATTCCAGCCTTGGTCCAAACCTGAACACAAGAGGTTGAGGTGGGTGTAGCTCGACATCAAGGCAGGATTTGACCGAATGTGACATCAGGGAGCCCTAACACATTTGAAATCAATGGGAATCAGGGGGAAAGCTCTCTGCTGGTTCGTGTCATACCTGGCACAAAGGAAGATGGCTGTGGTTGTTGTAGGTCTATTATCTCAGCTCCAGGACATCGCTGCAGGAGTTTCTCAGGGTAGCGCCCGAGGCCCAACCATCTTCAGTTACTTCATCAGTAACCCTTCCTCCATCATAAGGTTAGAAGTAGGGATGTTCAAGTAGGGATGTTCACAATGTTAAGCAATATCCCCCCTCCTCAGATAATGAAGCAGCCCACGCCCATATGCAGCAAGACCTGGGCAATATTCAGGCTTGGGTTGACTAGTGGCAAATAACATTTGCGCCACACAAGTTCCAGGCAATGACCATCTCCAACAGGAGAGAGTCTGATTATCGCTCCTTGACATTCAATGGCATTGCCATCACTGAATCCCCCGCGATCAACATCCTGGGGGTTACCATTGATCAGAAACTGAACTGGGCTAGCCACGTAAATACTTTGGCTGCAAGAATAGGTCAGAGGTTAGGAACCCTGTGGCCAGTAACTCACCTCTCGACTCCCCAGACCGTGTCTGCCATCTACAAGGCACAAGTCAGGAGTGTGATGGAAAACCCTCCACTTGCCTGGATGAGCGCGGGTCCAACAACACTCAAGAAACTTGACATGATCCAGGACAAAACGGCTCGATATTTGATACCACATCCACCATTTCACAGTGACTTCATTGCAGTGTTAATGTTAGCCTACCTGTGACACTAATAAAGATTATCATTCATTCTCCCCACCACCAATGCCCAGTGGCAGCAGTGTGTACCATCTGCAAGATGCACTGTAGCAACTCACCAAGCTTGTTTTCACAGCACCTCTCAAATGCTCACCCTAACCCCAAGGGTAGCACACACATACTACATAATTTCTATAGTGTGGACAGGCATCCCATCATGCCTGAACTAGATGTCTGAATGAGCATTTCATCTGGTGCCAGTCCCCTACCTTCAACCCATAACCCAGCCCATTGTTTCTATTCATAGAATCATCATAGAATGTACAGTGCAGAAGGAGGTCATTCGGCCCATCGAGTCTGCACCGGCTCTTGCAAGGAGCACCCTACTTAAGTCCACACTTCCACTCCATCCCCGCAACTCAGCAACCCCACTCAACCTTTTTGACCACCAAGGGCAATTTAGCATTGGACAATCCACCTAACCTGCACATCTTTGGACTGTGGGAGGAAACCGGAGCACCCGGAGGAAACCCACGCAGACACGGGTAGAACGTGCAGACTCCACACGGACAGTGACCCAAGCCGGGAATCGAACCCGGGACCCTGGAGCTGTGAAGTAACAGTGCTCACCACTGGGCTACTGTGCCGCCCATTATTCATATAATATTCTCATTCCCTTTTGAAAGTCTCAGCTGAACTGGTCCGACTAACCATATTCTCTGGCCAAGCAGTCCAGGCTTGCTTTGTGAAAAAGTATTTTCTCAGACCGCTATCGTTTCCCGTGCCAATTATTTTAAAACGGGGTCCTCTCATTCTCATTTCTTTTGGATCACGGGCCCAGATCCTCCAGTCTCCGGATGGCCCATTCCCCAGATGTAACCCGGGCAATGTGCTGGGGGTGGGTGGGGGGGGGGGATTGGGGCCTCTCTCAGAGATCCCAAAGCAATGATTCCCTGGGAATTGCCCAGGAAGCTTCAACTTCCAATACCTAGAGCCCTCTGAAAAGTCCTCAGTTCTGAGTTGGAGCAGGTGACTTTGGACAGGAAACATCCATCGCTGCGGAGTAACAGTACAATTGAGAACTGCAGTGGTTCACGAAAGCAGCTCACCACTACCTTCTGAAGGGCAACTAGGGATGGGCAATAAATGCTGACTGCTCGCAATACTTACATCCCGTGAACGAATAAATTAAAAAAAAGAGCTTTTCCAAAATTTCAAAAGGGCGAATCCAATCGGTGTATTGGCAATGAGGGGAGAGAAAGCTGTTTAAGTTGGCTGGAGTGTTGTTCGTGGTTGATCCTGCGATGAACCCTCCAGCGTTATGTATAATCTGAGTTGGCAACCGAGTTCTTCAGCCTTTTACTGATTGTGCTTATTACATCCAAACATTGGACAGCGGGAATGGGGTGGTTAACGGGTAAGTTTTCGCTGGGCTATGATTCTGAGGGTGCCGAAGATCCCCCTTCCCCTCTACGCTCCCTCGCACAGTGTTTCCCTGAGATATGGGAAACAGGGAGATCAGTGAATCTATCACCCCCCCCCCCCCCACCACACACACACACACACCCCTCCCAACCTCACGCACCCCCACATCCACCAGCCGCTCCGTGTGCTTCAAAGGAAACACTGAAGTTTGTGATCTTTAAATTAGTCGCCACAATACAAGTGAAGGAGGTGAAAAGCTGTTAGCTGCATGATCTTCTTCTGAAGGCAGTTTGTGTGAAATGGAAAAGCATTCATTCCCTTCCTTTCTTAATTGTTGTGGTGCTCACTGTAGAGTAGCTGAGCTGTCGCTCCTCTCTGAGAATAAATTACTTCCTCCACTTGTCGACTCCTCAAATTGTAGCAGAAACAAGCTGACAGTCTAACATCCTGCCAGATGAGGAGTTGGTTTAATTGCGCACCTTGTGCATTTGGCAACAGCCTGATCTGTACAAAGCGGTTCACAACTTTCCTTCGCGATCATTGAGACCCTTTTAACATGGAGGAGAGACGACGATAGCTGCACAACATCTGGCTCACCCCTGCTGGCTCATTGTGTCGAGCCCGCATCTCAGGAGCATCGTGTCCTCCAGGTCAAGCCCCCGGGACATGACCTCCCAACTCTGGTCGCACTATCACTGCTCAGGTTGCAAACAGCCTTTTGTCTCAGATATTCCAGCTGCTGGGATTATTCCGTGACCCTGCTGTGAAAAGATTGTAGGGCCAAGGTCAGGGAGAGAGGGTCGAGTGTAAATGGGGGTCAGAGGTCGGGGGGTGTGTGTTGCTGGAGAGGTCGGTCAGCAAGCACTTGACCACATCAATTAGGTGCAATTCTGGCCCATGAAATTGAGATTGGCCTTCATTGTCTGGACACTTGCTGCCCTTTTGCGAATGGATGTGTCAAAGAGTCTTCTGTGAGGAGTCAAACCGTCTCGAATTTCATGTGTGCTTTAGAATGAGCATTAACTCTAGCATGTCCAACATAGGCTCCAAAATTCCTTTTTCCTGTGACATACCCACAACTCCATTGCACCAAAATAACTACAGACCCACACGGTGCATAAGAATATTTGTTGGATTCTCCAACCATTTCAATCTCAAACCACCTCTTGAGTGCTTTTTGAATGCGAAGTGTCTCAACTCAGTGATCAAACTGCAGGTCAGCACGGGAGCACAGTGGTTAGCACTGTTGTTTCACAGCTTCAGGGTCCCGGGTTCGATTCCCAGTTTGGGTCACTGTCTGTGTGGAGTCTGCACGTTCTCCCCGTGTCTGCGTGGGTTTCCTCCGGGTGCTCTGGTATCCTCCCACAAGTCCCGAAAGAAGTGCTGTTAGGTGAATCGGACATTCTGAATTCTCCCTCCGTGTACCTGAACAGGCGCCGGAATGTGGCGACGAGGGGCTTTTCACAGTAACTTCATTGTATCGTTAATGTAAGTCTACTTGTGACAATACAGATTATTATTAAAGTACCTCACGCTTATCTCAACAGAAATATTTGCAACATCTAGAATGAATGGGTTCTTCTTAATAACTTTTATCAAATTATCCTTAACCTTCCAACACATTTCATGTAAGAAGGAATATATTCTTCGGTGCAATACCAAATGATTTGTTGGCCATGCTAATTTTTTTTTGATGAGGCACCGGATCGAGTCCCCCTGAATGGAACAGTTGGATTGGATTGGATTGGATTTGTTTACTGTCACGTGTACCGAGGTACAGTGAAAAGTATTTTCCTGCGAGCAGCTCAATGGATCATTAAGTACATGGGAAGAAAAGGGAAGAAAAGAAAATACATAATAGGGCAACACAACATATACAATGTAACTACATAAGCGCCGGCATCGGATGAAGCATACAGGGTGTAGTGTTAATGAGGTCAGTCCATAAGAGGGTCATTTAGGAGTCTGGTAACAGCGGGGAAGAAGTTGTTTTTGAGTCTGTTCGTGCGTGTTCTCAGACTTCTGTATCTCCTGCCCGATGGAAGAAGTTGGAAGAGTGAGTAAGCCGGGTGGGAGGGGTCTTTGAATATGCCACCCGCTTTCCCCAGGCAGCGGGAGGTATAAATGGAGTGAATGGATGGGAGGCAGGTTCTTGTGATGGGCGGTGTTCACGACTCTCTGAAGTTTCTTGCGGTCTTGGGCTGAGCAGTTGCAATACCAGGCTGTGATGCAGCCAGATAGGATGCTTTCTATGGTGCATCTGTAAAGGTTGGTAAGAGTCAATGTGGACATGCCGAATTTCCTTAGTTTCCTGAGGAAGTATAGGCGCTGTTGTGCTTTCTCGGTGGGAGCGTCGACGTGGGTGGACCAGGACAGATTTTTGGAGATGTGCACCCCGAGGAATTTGAAACTGCTAACCATCTCCACCTCGGCCCGTTGATGCTGACAGGGGTGTGGACAGTACTTTGCTTCCTGAAGTCAATGACCAGCTTGAATATCTCTCAATGTTGCTCCCACAATGACCACAGCATCAAATATTAGAGCAGCTTGATCACTGATCTCACTGTTGCAGAATCTTGCTGGTGCTGCGTTTTCTTGCGTCACAGTGGCTATCGTTTGGCACTAATCCATGGGCGTGGAATACTTTTCCTCACTCTGCCTCTCTGCCTCAGCTCATCCCCTGCCAAAGCCCTCTTCCATTTCTTTCCAATTTCTGGGTTGACTATTCTCAGACAGTCCTGGGGAGAGAATGGGTAGCTCATGGAATGAAAGAGACGGTAGCAACAGGAACGGGATCAGTGGTCACTGGGTGTTTTTCAGGCTGGACGAAGATTTGTGGTGGGGTTTTCCAGGGGTTGGTGTAGGTCTCCTAATTTCTTTAATTACCCAGACGTTGGTGTAGAGGACACAATTTCAAAATTAGCGGATGATATGAAACACTGTGAAGTGCGACGGGGACAGTGCAGAATTTCAAAAGGATAAAGACAAGTTGGTGGAATGGGTGGACTAATGGCAGATGGAATTCAATGTAGAGAAGTGTGGTGTGATTGGTTTTGGTGGGAAGAGCATGGGGAGACAATGGGAGGGTTTTCCGGCTCCCAAGCGGCTGTTTCCCGGCGGCACGGCATTCGCTGGCGGTGGGATTCGATCATCCCGCTGCTTGTGAATGGGACATCCCTGCCTCCACCACATATCACTCAACTGTTGTTTAAAATGTTAAGAAGGCGTACGGTGTGTTAGCTTTTATTGGTAGAGGGATTGAGGTTCGGAGCCATGAGGTCATGTTGCAGCTGTACAAAACTCTGGTGCGGCCGCATTTGGAGAATTGCGTGCAATTCTGGTCGCCGCATTATAGGAAGGATGTGGAAGCATTGGAAAGGGTGCAGAGGAGATTTACCAGAATGTTGCCGGTATGGAGGGAAGATCTTATGAGGAAAGGCTGAGGGACTTGAGGCTGTTTTCGTTAGAGAGAAGAAGGTTAAGAGGCGACTCAATAGAGGCATACAAGATGATCAGAGGATTAGATAGGGTGGACAGTGAGAGCCTTTTTCCTCGGATGGTGATGTCCAGCACGAGGGGACATAGCTTTAAATTGAGTGGAGATAGATATAGGACAGATGTCAGAGGTAGGTTCTTTATCAGAGAGTAGTAGGGGCGTTGAATGCCCTGCCTGCAACAGTAGTGGACTCGCCAACACTAAGGGCATTTAAATGGTCATTGGATAGACATATGGTCGATAAGGGAATAGTGTAGATGGGCTTTTGAGTGGTTTCACAGGTCGGCGCAACACCGAGGGCCGAAGGGCCTGTACTGCACTGTAATGTTCTATCAAAATCACTAGTTAGAGCTCCAGATAAGGAAGTCTTCAGGGATATTTTTGTGGACTGACGGTGGGTTGTGGCGGCAGGGTCAGCAGGTTAATGGAATTCTCCTCAAGGCAGACTTAGCTTCACCAAATGCTGACATACTTTCCTCCTTTGACAATATGTCTACGTTTCATTGCTTGACCTTTTGGTGCGATGGGCAGGTTTGATCACCTCGGCCCCACCCTGTAATATAATAGGACCCGAAGCCAACATCACGATGAACAGGTGGAAGGGTCAAACGTACAAGGTGGATCAATTTCCTCCCATGTGCTGTTGAGTAAACCTGCTGCTAGGCAACACAATGTTGCTAAGTGTGGATGGCAGCTTCCAGATATTCGATCATTTGTCATTCTGTGACGAGCCCTTTCATTCCTTTTCACCATTTCAAAGGATTGGAGTTTTTAATTTAGCTGCGTTGATACGTGTCAATAGTTTCAGATTTTCCGTCAATTTCCTCACACAAGCGTGCGACAGTATCTCTGCTGAAAATGCCCCAGGAACGCTGGGAAACTGAAGGATTCATTTCTCCTGATGAAATTAAATCAAAATCGGTCTTTTCATAAAACCCCAATGTTCAGAGGGAGACTCTACGGGAGATAGTGTGGGTCACACAGTCAGTAACTAAGATGGTGTCACCGTTGCTCCAAACCATGCTCCGATCGAGTGATACTCGACCAAAATGCTAACTGGAACTTGAGGAGGCCATTCAGCCCGTAACCCGGTTATGCTATGCATTTAGATATTGGCCGACAGTAACTCAACTGTTGCTTCACAGCACCAGGACCTGCGTTTAATTTCCGCTTGGGTCACTGTCTGTGCGGAGTCTGCACGTTCTCCCCGTGTCTGCGTGGGTTTCCTCCGGGTGCTCCGGTTTCCTCCCACAAGTCCCGAAAGATGTGCTGTTGGGTAAATTGGACATTCTGAATTCTCCCTCAGTGTAGCCGAACAGGCGCCGGAATGTGGCGACTAGGGGCTTTTCACAGTAACTTCATTGCAGTGTTAATGTAAGCCTACTTGTGATAATAATGAAGATCATTATTATTAAAATCCCTTGCTATCCTTAACAAATCCAAAATCCACAGATGTGCAGGTTAGGTGGATTGGCCATGCTAAATTTCCCCTTAGTGTCCAACGAAGTGCGGTAGGTGGGGTTATAGGGATAGGGCAGGGGTAGGCCTAGGTAGAGTGCTGTTTCAGAGGGGCAATGCAGACTCCATGGTCCAGATAGCCTCCTTCTGCACTGTAGAGATTCTACGGATTCCACGGAAATCTACCAAAAGTTCAATTGTTTTAGGAGACAAATTCAGGTTTCTACGACATTTTGTGTAAAGAGAAGCTTCCTGATTTCCATATGAAGTGTTCTCGTTCTAAAGTGAAGATTATGCCACCTCCACCACCCTTCCCACCTTCTTCATTTGCTCAGCAGAGGAAATAATTTTGCGGTATTCACTTGATCAAACTCTTTTAAGGTTTTGAACCCACGCTGATTGGATCAAACCCTCGATCTTCTATACTCAGCGGAACAACCCTGGAAACCCTGGTGTCCACCTACTGCCTGTGATTCTGTGCAACCTGCCGCACCAGGTGGATCTCCATGTCACACACAGGTCACAGTTTCACAAAACTAAGGGTGTGATATCTGGCAGTGCCTCTGATTATTAACAATTGAGCACAAAACGGAAAGTTTAGAGGAGGTGCAGTCTCAAGGTCGAAATAAGCCCGTACGTCAGCATCAGCAAGTGAATATCAAAACGTTTGCAGAGCATCCGCTCTCATCCAGGGTTATTTTTATTTACATCTATTGCGTATACACCATTGTAGAGGTTGACATGTTAGAGTAAATTATTCCAGACTGCAGTCCCCAGCCTGTTGCCTGTTTTGATGGGAAAGCAGTCTGGTTCACTGAGGTGGGCATCTACCCACCCATTTCACAGATCTCCACGTGTTATTGTCATCAGAAGATAATTGGATCTGCTTCTCAAAATGTAACCTGTCAGGTTAACGTCTCGTACTCATTTTAAATTAGGCTACTCCAATCTTGACCTCCTGTTTCCTTCGCTCCTCACTGCCGGTCTGCCGGACTGTACCTTCAGCAGGCTGGATCCTAAACTCTGGCACCCTCTCAAAACCGTGTCAACCCCTCTCTCATCTTTGAAGGGCCAGCCTTAAGGCCAACTCTCTGGAAAGCTTTTGGACAACTATCTTAACATACGACCATAACCATGAGATGTTATGAGGGCAGCACGGTAGCATTGTGGATAGCACAATTGCTTCACAGCTCCAGGGTCCCAGGTTCGATTCCGGCTTGGGTCTCTGTCTGTGCGGTGTCTGCACATCCTCCCCGTGTGTGCGTGGGTTTCCTCCGGGTGCTCCGGTTTCCTCCCACAGTCCAAAGATGTGCGGGTTAGGTGGATTGGCCATGCTAAATTGCCCTTAGTGTCCAAAATTGCCCTTAGTGTTGGGTGGAGTTGCTGGGTTATGTGAATAGGGTGGAGATGTTGACCTTGGGTAGGGTGCTCTTTCCAAGAGCCGGTGCAGTCTTGATGGGCCGAATGGCCTCCTGCTGCATTGTAAATTCTATTATAATTCTATGTTGGAGCAGGAGTTGGGCATTCGGCCCATCGAGTCGGCTTCACCACTCAATGAGATCATGACTGATCTGAAATTATAATGCTCCACTCCACCTTCCCGCCTTCTCTCCATAACCCTTCATTACCTCACCGATTAAAAATCTGTCTTTCTCAACCTTGAACATATTTAATGATCCAGCCTCTACAGCTCTCTGCGGTAAAGAGTTCCTTGCATGGGTCAGTGTCAAATCTTGTTTGATAAGTCATCTCGGGATGTTTCGGATTAAAAATGCAAGTTGGGGCAGCACGGTGGCGCAGTGGTTAGCATTGTTGCCCATGACGCTGAGGACCCGGGTTCGAATCCCGGCCCTGGGTCACTGTCCGTGTGGAGTTTGCACATTCTTCCCGTGTCTGCTTGGGTTTCACCCCCACAACCCAAAAGATGTGCAGGATAGGTGGATTGGCCACGCTAAATTGCCACTTAATTGTAAAAAATAATCTAAATTTTTTTTTTTAAATGCAAGTTGATGTTATAACTATAACCTTGACGATATTAATTTTATCTTTACATTCAGCAACTTATGTTGACAGCAGATTGCGGGCGGCACAGTAGTTGGCGCTGCTGCCTCACAGCTCCAGGGAACCGGTTCAATTCCAGCCTTGGGTCACTGTCTGTGCGGAGTCTGCACGTTCTCCCCGTGTGCGTGGGTTTCCTCCGGGTGCTCCGGTTTCCTCCCACAGTCCAAAGATGTGCAGGTTAGGTGGATTAGCATGCTAAATTGTCTCTTAGTGTCCAAAAGGTTAGGTGGCGTTACTGGGTGACAGGGATAGGGTGGAGGCATGGGCTTATGTAGGGTGCTCTTTCCAAGGGCGGGTGCAGACTCGTTGGGCCGAATGGCCTTCTTCTGCATTTTTAATTCTATGATCTGTGGTCTAACCATCGATAACAACTCAACCTTCAAAATCCCAACTATCTAGCCTTTGGTTGTCTATTCGCCACAGCTGAACCGAACCCTCACTTCCATATTTAATATCCTATTACCCAATCAAACTATAACTCTCTCTTATCCGAGTCATTCCTCGTGGTCCAACCTTCATCTCCACTCCCTCAAATCCAAAGTCCACAGGTTTGAAAGGTAACTGGTTTTACCGTCCACTACCAGGTCCAGCTCGATCACATAAAGCGCTTTCAGATCCTGCTCCCATCTGCTAAAACTGCAAAGATAAACCCGGCTTCCCTTCTCCACTGCACACCTCCTCCTCCAGTTCATCTACCCATCTCCTCTAGCCCCACCTCCATAAATAAGCACAAACAGTGAAAGGATTTCTTTGTCACCAAGACTGAGACCACCCAGTGTTCTGCCTCTAATTCTTCCTTCTCTACCTGGACCATAAGCTCTTAAATTCTTTTCCGAAAACTCTCCAACTCTCCAGCTCATCGCCTTTAAGATGTTCCTTAAAATCTACCCACCAAGCTTTTGGTCACCTGACCTAATGGACGGAATTTCTATACTTCAGATTGACAACCGACGTGCACCTCTCCAGATGCACAGACAAGTTTTCAGACCTGAATTTCTGGCAGTCAGTGCACAGAAAATCAATAGAATCCCGACTGTGCAGAAGGAGGCCATTCTGCCCACAGTGTCTGCACCGATCCTATGAAACAGCACCCGACCTAGACCCACTCCCCCGCCCTATCCCCTTGAACCTGTAACTCCGCCGGACCTGCACATCCTTGGAGCACCCGGAGGAAACCCACGGGAAACCCACGCAGACATGGGGGGGAAATGCAAATTCCACACAGTCACCCAAGGCCGGAATCGAACTTGAGTTATGCCAACCACTGTGCCGCCCTATCACAGTGCCAGTTTGCCACTATGCAGTTTGGGGGAATGGTTTACTACATCACTCTGGCGTGGCGGGACCTGTTGGAGTCGACCAGGTGCCATCTTGAAAGGGTGCCCTGATCTGCACTGCAAATAACCGCCCTCCCCCAACCACACAAGTATTGAGGACATTCAGCCCCGTGACCAACATGGAAATATCAGTGGCACCCCCCCCCCCACCACCCCGAAACATACAAATGTCAGGATGCCCTCCCTCCCCAACTCCACCACCATGGAAATATTGGGGGCACTCCCCATCCCGACCCCCACAACGATCACAGAAGTAATGGGGGACACTCTACCCTGCCCCGACACGTTCCACCACCACCACAGAAGCTTCATAGCACCCCCCCTCCTCACAGGCATCAGCACCCCCCCTAACAACATGCAGAAAGGGAGCCCACTCCCCCGCCACCCCACGGTGAACAAAGAAAAGAACAAAGAAATGTACAGCACAGGAACAGGCCCTTCGGCCCTCCAAGCCCGTGCCGACCATGCTGCCCGACTAAACTACAATCTTCCACACTTCCTGGGTCCGTAGCCCTCTATTCCCATCCTATTCATGTATTTGTCAAGATGCCCCTTCAATGTCACTATCGTCCCTGCTTCCACCACCTCCTCCGGCAGCGAGTTCCAGGCACCCTCCGTGTAAAAAAACTTGCCTCGTACATCTACTCTAAACCTTGCCCCTCGCACCTTAAACCTATGCCCCCAAGGAATTGACCCCTCTACCCTGGGAAAAAGCCTCTGACTATCCACTCTGTCTATGCCCCTCATAATTTTGTAGACCTCTATCAGGTCGCCCCTCAACCTCCTTCGTTCCAGTGAGAACAAACCGAGTTTATTTAACCTCTCCTCATAGCTAATGCCCTCCATACCAGGCTATCCAGAGGGTACATCTTATGAAGCACCTTGGTATATTTTATTTAATGAATACAAGTTGTCATTGGTAAGAGCCTTTTGGTTGGAGTAATCTTTAATGTAACGATAATGTTGGTCCTGACAACCAAGAATGTGTCAGTGCCCTCTTCAACCAGCTAATAACCTTCATCTTGATCACCGACATTTTCATCTGAAAGATAAAGTGAAGTTTGAAAAGACAGATGAATGTATGTGCTCATTCAGTTGCTGGGGTTGGGAGCATTTTCAGATTCTTCGAGCCAGCGTTAGCATCAATTACTTTCCGATCTGGGCTCACACGGGGAGGTGCAATGCACAACTCCCTTTACACTGTTGAACAATACTGTATGTTAATCCCAACCTCAAAACAGCCTCCTTCATTTCCATCTGTGCAGGAAATCCATTTGTTTACTTAATTAACATCAATTAGTGCTGAATAACAGGCAGGATTGTACTACAGGCACGCAGCCATTAGGAGCTGGGTTGTGACTACACATTCTAATTTCACAGAGGGAGAAGGAAGCAGAGGGAGAGAGGCTTTCGTGATTCATTCAGCTTGTCTGGGCGAGGTTCCAACTGAAGCTGCAGAGATGAAAGAAAAATATCCCAGCCTAATGTATGGTCTTCAGGATCGGAGTTGACTCACCTTGCAAAGGATGAGCAATTAGAAAAGGGCTTGATCATATCAGATCCGTTTTTTAAATAGCTTCTAAAATATTTTGAACCAGAGGTTCTCCTTTATTGCTTCGCAGAATTAACGCAGCAGAAGCTTTGAATATCAATTCTGTAAATGATGTACAACAGAATCAATGAAAATCAAAATTGTGCGTATTTGTATCAATGGCGGCCTAATTTGCTGCCTCTCAACAAAACACTTTTTCTTCTCTGTGAATCACGGATCAATACGAAAGACAATTATTATTTATTCCCAGGTGATAATTTCCATTCAGCTTAATTCAGTTCAGCTCAAAATCTTTAATAATGTTGACCAGACAGGCAGCACGGTGGCCTAGTGGTTAGCACAGCTGCCTCACGGCGCTGAGGTCCCAGGTTCGATCCCGGCTCTGGGTCACTGTCCGTGTGGAGTTTGCACATTCTCCCCGTGTCTGCGTGGGTTTCGCACCCACAACCCAAAGATGTGCAGGGTAGGTGGATTGGCTGCGCTAAATTGCCCCTTAATTGGAAAAAATAATTGGGTACTCTAAATTTAAAAAGAAAAAAAAAGAAAAAAAGAATGTTGACCAGAGAATAATAACTAGGATTTCGGAGCTACCTTATCGAATCGGGGAAGGGTGTGAAGATCGGGTTATCTCTGTCAGAGGCCACTAATACTAGACCCCGCTGTGGCACCTTTTTTGTTATTCATTTACAGGATGTGGACATCTCTGGTTATGCCATTTATTGCCCACCCCAGTTGCCCTTCTGAAGGTGGGTGATAAGTTGCCTTCCTGAACCGCTGCAGTCCTTGAGGTGTATGTACACCCACGGTGCTGTTAGGGAGGGAGTTCCAGGATGTTGCCCCAGCGAAAGTGAAGGAACGGCAATATATTTCCAAGTCGGGGTGGTGAGTGACTTGGGTGGAACCTCCAGGCGGTGGGGTTCCCAGGTATCTGGTGCTCTTGTCCTTCTAGATGGTAGTGCTCGTGGGTTTGGAAGGTGCTGCCGAACGAGCCTTGGAAGGTTTGAATGTTTGTGGAAGGGGAGGCAGTCAAGCGGGGCTGCACTGTCCTGGATGGTATCGAGCTTCTTGAGTATTGTCGGAGCTGCACTCATCCAGGCAAGTGGAGAGTATTCCATCACACCCCTGACTTGTGGCTTGTAGATGGTGGACAGGCTTTGGGGGGTCAGGAGGTGAATTACTCGCTGTAGGATTCCCAGCCTAGGATTCCAGGATGTTGATCGTGGGGGATTCGGCGATGGTAATGCCATTGAATGTCAAGGGGAGATGGTTAGATTCTCTCTTATTGGAGATGGCCATCGCCTGGCACTTGTGTGGTTCAAATGTAACTTGCCACTTGTCAGCCCAAGCGTGGATATTGTCCAGGTCTTGCTCCATTTGGAAAGGGACTGCTTCACTATCTGAGGAGTGGCGAATGGTGCTGAACATTGTGCAGTCATCCGCAAACATCCCCACTTCTGACCTTATGATGAAAGTCAGGTCATTGATGAAGCAGCTGAAGATGGTTGGGCCTCAGTCACGACCCTGAGGAACTCCTGCAGTGATGTCCTGGAGCGGAGATGATTGACCTCCAACCACCACAACCATCTTCCTTTGTGCCAGGTATGGCTCCAACCAGTGGAGAGTTTTCCCCTGATTCCCATTGACTCCAGTTTAGCTCGGGCTCCTTGATGCCAGACTCGGTCAAATGCTGCCTTGATGACAAGGGCAGCCACTCCCACCTCACCTCTGGCATTCAGCTCTTTTGTCCATGTTTGAAACAAGGCTGTAATGAAGTCAAGAGCTGAGTGACCCTGGCGGAACCCAAACTGAGTGCCCGTGAGCAGGTTTTTGCTGAGCAAGTGCCGCTTGATAGCTCTGTTGATGACTCCTTCCATCACTTTGCTGATGATGGAGAGTAGACTGATAGGGCTGTAATTGGCTGGGTTGTATTTGTCCTGTTTCTTGTGTACAGGACACACCTGGGCAATTTTCCACATTGCTGGTTCGATAGCAGTGTTGAGGAGACCGAGATGGAAATCCATTGGCACTTCTGTCTGAAGATTGTTGCGAATGCCTGTCTTTTGCACATACGTGTTGGGCTCCTCCATCATTGAGTTTCAGGATATTTGTGGAGCCTCCTCCTCCAGTGAGTTGTTTAATTGTCCACCACCATTCATGGCTGGATATGGTAGGACTGCAGAGCCGAGATCTGATGTGTTTGTTGTGGAATCGCTGAGCTCTGTCTGTTACTTGCTGCTTATGCTGTGTGGCACACAAGTATTCCTGTGTTGTAGCCTCACTAGGTTGACACCTCATTTTTCGGTCTGCCTGTTGTTGCTCCTGGCATGCTGTCCTGCAGTCTTCATTGAACCAGGGTTGATCCCCTGGCTTGGTGGTAATGGTAGAGTAGGGGATATGCCGGGGGATATACCCGGGGAAAATTGTCATTGTGTGCGGGGTATGACCTTGCCACGTACAGGGTGATGTCACCATCGTGTGTGGTGACGTTATTTTGTTCGGAGTATCGTATCGATTCCAGAGAGAAGGGGGGAAGGGAGATAGGTAAAAGAATACAAACAAAACCCCGTTGTTTGCTGCCCCATATCTTTGCGGCAACTGTAAACAGCGAAAAGATCAAACTCCCAGCCTCCATTGGAGTTTCACTGAGCTGAGTGCGTTAAAACACAACGCACCGAGGATGTAGCCGCCTAGAACCAAGCAGCGGCCAGACCAGGTACAAACTGAACGTTCCCGTACAAAACCAAACTTCAGGCCACTGTGGAGGGGCATGGAGCTGAGTCATTTACTGAAAACACAGCCATCGGCATCGGCCACCATGAAGGCGTGGAGTCACGCTGTGCAAGGTTGGCAAGCTTTGCTTATTAGTCCACAATCTGTCTGCAAAGGCAGTGAGAGGTGGGTGTCAGACATTGTGTGTGCATTGGAAGGTGTGTTTGCCAAATTCAGGATGCAAATGTTCGACATGAGTCCTGAGTACCAGAGGGTGCTGGGAGAGTGAGAAGAAAAATGGGAGATTGATGCTGCATTGGTAGGGGATGTCATGTGAGGGTGCATTGAAATGTGTTGGATAGGTATCCGATGCAAAACTCATGGATGGTCATTCATTTACAAAGCTTAAGATGAGTCAGGTCTATCTTCAGCTGGAGTTAGATCCTGAGTCCAGGCAATAGGTGATCATGAATATGCACAGAGGCCCTGACGAGCACATGAGTTTGCTCTTTGTTGTGACGTTGCCTGCGTCATTTCCAGCGCATTATGGAAAACATTCTGAGGGGCTGCAACGTGTGACGGTTTAGTTGGATGATGTATTGGCCAATAATAATAATAATCTTTTATTGTCACACGTATGAAGTTACTGTGAAAAGCCCATAGTCGCCACATTCCGACACCTGTTCGGGTAAGCCAGTACGGGAATTGAACCTGCGCTGCTGGCCTTGTTCTGCATTACAAGCCAGCTGCCTAGCCCACTGAGCGAGAACACTTGAGAAACTTGGACGAGCTACTCCGCTGCTTTCCAGAATCACGCGTTGGTTTCAAAAGATTTATTTCCAAGGAGGTCATTTACTTAGGCTGCCCCATAGACCGGGATGGACTACACCCGATAGAAGAGAGGGTGCCAGCGATCCAACAGGCCCCCGCACTGGAGAACACGACCGAGCTGCGTTCGTTCCTGGGCCTCATGAATTATTCTGGAAAATTCTGCCCTGGCTCTGCAACATTTGCTCCTCCCCAACCCCCCACGCATCCTGCGACAAACAAAACAGCCATGCGTGTGGAGAGCACCGCAGGAGAGCTGTTCACTCAAGTGAAGATCAAACTAATTTAATCCGGCATGGGGACGCTCTACGATCGCACCAAACCACTGGTAGTCTCGTGAGATGCCTTACCATATGGCATTGGTGCCGTGTTGCTATGGACGACAGGAGTTCCATCAATGCGGAAATGCGTGCGTTTCACGATACTGATGGTCCACAAACTGTTGTTCGGTGTCTTCAAGAAGGACAAGGCTGTCCCTGCCCATCAGGTCAGCCCATATCCAGAGATGGGCCTTGTTGTCAGTGGTGTTTTAATACGCGTTTGAGCACGGACCGGCAAACAGATTGCATACACTTCCGCTGTGACACAACCCTCGACACCCCTCGGAGCCGACAAAGTAGTAGCCACGATGAACCCCATAGATACATTTCCCGAGCACGTGAGTGGACACAAACCGATGGAAATGGCATTAGCAGACTAGATCTACGCCTCCCGATCCAGTCCAGCAGGGGCAAGAGGCACAATCATGGGCAAATAAGAGCAGGCGCCCACCTGCCCCATTTTCCTCCGACAGGTCTTCAGACTTCGAGGGTGGGGATGTCATAACCTGCACGAGACCTACGGGAATGGACCAATTCCCCTCCTCCTGAGCCTCGTAGAATTTAGCGTCCCGGCTGAGGGGCGGGGGCCCATCAGCGGAGAAATGGAGGTTGTCACAAAAGCCGGCCCACATGAGGGTGGAGCAGAGTATTCCCAGTTGGAAGCCGGACTGTACTGTGCATATAGTCCACTTTGTAATAGCTCATTTACACCTCTCATTTTGGATTCCTCTGTGGCCACTAAAGTTAGGTTTTTGAGCTCACTGAGGTACATTCTACATGCCGAATGATTCTCTGTGCTTGATTACTTCAAATTAAATGATGGCTTTATGTCGTTGTGATTGGTTGTTTACTGCAAGGCAGCGATACAAATCACATTCATTTTTCTTTCCGGTGGAATTGCTTCTTCAAAGTGTTACAATAAAATCTCTCCAAGTGTGTCACTGGTGACCATCAGGCCAACTAATTACAACGCTAGCTGCAACAACATAATCCCCTCAAGCAGTTTTGTTGAGTTGGAGTACTGTGTGTAGTTTCAGGTCTTAAGAAGAGTCGTATCCAACTCAAAATGTTAACTTTGTTCTCTCCACAGATGCTGCCAGACCTGCTGAGCATTCCCAGCACCTGCAGCGTTTAATTCAGGTTTCCAGCATCCGCACTATCACTGTCTGAGAAGGCACGAAAGGAGACTGGCCTTTGTGATGATTCTCATCTGAAGTGTGGAGATAGAGTGTGTGGTGTTCTTTGTGTTTCTTATGCTCAGCATGGGTGTCGTCGTGTTCGCAAAGATCACCCAAGATAAGTTCAATAACAAAGCTAACATTTGTTGTACTACTTAATATACAGCTTGACCACTTACTCCTATAGCAAGCAATAATCTATTAAACACAATACTACTTCTTGTGTCTTGCACTCTGTCTTAAACTGTACTCTGCTCTCCTACACTCTCTCCCATACGGCCTGAGAGTCACTCCTTTTTATAGATCTGCTCCCAGCTCCATCTAGTGGTCAGGTATGATATTACATTAACCCTTTATATATTAGACATTCTACGTAATGCCACAGAGTGGGCTGGGTCTATATTCCTCCCAGACTTTAGAAGAATGAGAGGTGATCTCACTGAGACGTGTCAAATTCTTCCAGGCTCGGCAGGGCAGAGTTTGAGAAGCTATTTCCCCTGGCAGCATCCAGAACTTGTCGTCTTTGGTCTCAGGGAAAAGGGGCAGCACGGTAACATTGTGGGTAGCACAATTGCTTCACAGCTCCAGGGTCCCAGGTTCGTTTGTGGCTCGGATCACTGTCTGTGCGGAGTCTGCGCATCCTCCCTGTGTGTGCGTGGGTTTCCTCCGGGTGCTCCGGTTTCCTCCCACAGTCCAAAGATGTGCAGGTTAGGTGGATTAGCCATGATAAATTGCCCATGGTGTCCAAAATTGCCCTTAGTGTTGGGTGGGGTTACTGGGTTATGGGGATAGGGTGGAGGTATTGACATTGGGTACAGTGCTCTTTCCAAGAGCCGGTGCAGGCTCGATGGGCCGAATGGCCTCCTTCTGCACTGTAAATTCTATGAGATTTGTGCGCAAATCTCAAGCGCAAGCCCACTTGGGATTTTCCCGCTCTCGATAGTGAGTTCTGAATCGCGCCCCAAAATAGCGAGAATATCAGAAACTCTTTTTTTTTTTCAACAATCTTTATTGTCACAAGTAGGTTAATATTAACACGGCAATGAAGTTACTGTGAAAAGCCCCCAGTCGCCACACTCAGGCGCCTGTTCGGGTACGCAGAGAGGAAATTCAGAATGTCCAAATTACCGAACAGTAAGTCTTTCAGTGCAAGTGGGAGGAAACTGGAGCACCCGGAGGAAACCCACGCAGATGAAGGAAGAACGTGCAGACTCCGCACAGACAGTGACCCAAGCCGGGAATCGAACTCCTGGGTCCCTGGAGCTGTAAGGCAGCAGTGTTAACCACTGTGCCATACTGCTAGGAAGCCTCTACATAACTCCCAACAGGGTCTTTTATCCTTTGTTATTCCTCAACTCTACCCACAGAGATTCTATGCCTTCCAACCCTATATCACTTCTTGCAATCGATTTAATTTCATTCCTTACAACCAAGCCAACCCCGCATCCTTTGCCCATTAGCCTGTCCTTTCGATAGGTCACATACCTTGAATATTTAGATCCCAGCCCTGATCGCCTTGCAGCCACGTCTTTGTGATGCCCACAACATCATGCTTGCCAATTTCAATGTGCTCAACAAACTCATTTACCTTGTTCCGTATACTGTGCGCATTCAGGTACACACTCTCAGTCCTGAATTGACTACCCCCTTTCTCACAGCTGTCTCCTTATGCTGCACCTGAAGTTAGGTTCCTGCTGCATTCCATACTCTCTGTTCTGTTACTTGTTCTGGAAATTCACCCTATGTCCTTTCTGTTCCCATAATCCGTTGTTCTTCTTTTCTTCAAGTATGCATCTTAACTCTTTTCCAATTTTGGCTTGGGTTACATTTCAATCACTGTCTCTTTTAGCATACAAGAACATGATGGTTAACACTGCAATGATGTTACTGTGAAAATCCCCTCATCGCCACACTCCTGCGCATGTTTGGGTACACGGAGGGAGAATTCAGAATGTCCAATTCACCTAACAATCAGGTCGTTCGGGACTTGTGGGGTGAAACCGGAGCACCCGGAGGAAGCCCACACAGACACGGGGAGTACATGCAGACTCCGAACAGACAGTGACCCAAGCCGGGAATCGAACCCTGGACCCCGACGCTGTGAAACCACAGTGCTAACCACTGTGCTACCATACTGCCCGAATGGCACACGGGAAGAGGTCACTTTTTTCACACTACCGTGAATGACATTTCCACTATTAGCTATTATCTATGAAATTATTTGCAGTTGTTTGTTCCTTGTAATCTCCGTGCTATCCCACTGGCTGGTTGGGTTGTGCCACCTCTGCAATTAGCACCTGAATCTGCCATAAACTGGAGGACTAATAACAAAGCAAAACATTCTGTCTAGGCACAGGAGCATTGGTTAGCATCCGGAATGTAATCAGGCAGCTTATTGTTCTTCACCTTGACCCTCAGAATTACCGTGAGGGAGAAAGGGAGCAATGAGACAACCAGACGTCAGCAAATTAGAATGACCACTCAACAATCGCAATGGCGAAATCTCCCCCTGCCTATTACAGGTTATAAAAGGAGCGAAGGGAATTCTGACAAATCTTTTAAAACATGTTATTTGAGAAAGGGATTTTTGATTTTACTCGAATGATTAGTCTGGCGAAATGTTTCAAAGACATTGGGGTTGGGTTTTCCAGTCCTTCCCGTTGGCATGATCTGCCGGCCCACTCCAAAGTCGATCGCCGGCAGCGGAAAGGGCGGGCCATGCAAAATGTTGTCGGTTTCGGCGGAGCTAGAAGACCCAACCAGCGTCAAATGCCGAACCTCCTCTGCCGTGGAAAAATCCGCCATTGTGAGGAAGGCTGGAAAATTCCAAATTCCAGCCATAACGACTTGGAGGAATCTTTACCATTGTTCCACCACTCAATTCTTCTAACACCCTGTGACGATATGGATATTGTCTGGTAGATGAAGGGTTAACAATTTTATGTAAATACAGCCAGCCACCAGATGGTGACCAAGAGTAGTCACGTACATCACGTGACACCCTTGATTCTGGGAGAAGGTGTTTAGGTGTGAGAGAGAGCAGTCGTGTGTTCAGGAGATCTGTGGATAGAGTTACAGCATAGTTAATTGAGCAGCCTTTGTATCTCAGTGAGACTTTCAAATCTAGTTATAAGTAGTGTTAATAAATTAGCTTTGTTAATCAACATAACTTGATGTTGTTTGTTGAACACTACACATCAAAGCCATCCTTATCAACAAAGCAGAGAACATCACGCACCCTGCTTGGAATAACAGAACACAAAAACATTATTAGTCTTTTGGTCATAGCATAGAACATATAGTGCAGAAGGAGGCCATTCAGCCCATCGAGTCTGCATCGACCCACTTAAGCCCTCACTTCCACCCTATCCCTTCAAACCCAATAACCCCTTCTAACCTTTTTAGTCACCGAGGGCAATTTTAGCGTGGCCAATCCACCTCAACTGCATGTCTTTGGACTGGGGGAGGAAACCGGAGCACCCGGAGGAAACCCACGCAGACACGGGGAGAATGTGCACATTCCGCACAGACAGTGACCCAGCAGGGAATCGAACCTGGGACCATGGCGCTGTGAAGCCATAGTGCTAGCCACTATGCTACCGTGCTGCCCTAAATGCCCTTGAATTAGATCATGGATGATCTGCATCTTTTCTCTGTCTATCCACCTTGGTCTCAGATCTTTTAGCTTCTTTGACGAACAGAAGTCGACCAATCTCGGTTTTGAAATTCTCCATTGACCCCAGCCTCATCCATTTTTTAGAGAGTTCCGCATTCCCACTGCCCTTTTCATGAAGAAGTCCTTCCTGACGTCGTCTCATTAAAGGTTCAGTTGTAATTCTCCCTTAATTTAAACTCTACCCACCCCCACCACAAAACAAAACACTTTCTCTCTTTCAGCTCCTTTAATCACCTCAAAACACCCCAGTTAGATGTTAATGTGAATGTCTTAACCTTGTTTTTGCTGAATGTGCAATTTATACATTCCCACTAACCCACGTGGATATTTCAACACTTTAACCGATAAGGTACATTTCACTACACTGTGTCCCTTCACAGTCTCACGCCAAGAAAGTGCAGTCAGAGGACAGGCACTCTCACAGTCTCACTCTCACACTCTCACACCAAGAAAGTGCGGTCAGAGAATAGGCACTCTTTGGGGTTGCCAACCCTCCGGGATTGCACTGGAGTCTCCAGAAATTGAAGATCAGTCTCCAGGTGTCATGTGAGAGCACCTTTAAGAAAAGGATGTTTAAGCAATGTACCTTTAAGAAATGGAGCAGATCATATTACTGAAGCGATGTCAGAGGGTGGGGGGAGCTGAGCTCACTTCTGCTTTTGGTTTCAGTTTGAGAAGGCAGCTGGGAGTGTCTGTGTGTTTCCAGAGAGCTGCAAGAAGAAACACAGAGCTGGTCTGTTGATGTCTGCAATCCAAGGACTATAAATATATTGAATGTAACCTGGTGTCTGCTTTTGAAGGTTTGAAGTCTTTTGGATGTTTAAAAGAACAGTTTGAAGGATTATTTAGTGTTGTAGTCTTTTGGGGTTATCTTTGAAGGAATGGGTGTTGAGATATTCAATGCTTGTTTTTAAAAGGTTAACTTGAGTTCATAGAGTAAACATTGTTTTGTTTTAAAAACCATTTGTCCATAATTGCTGTATCACACCTGGAGAGTACGCCGTGTGCTCCCCACACCACAATCTATTAAAAGTTGTGGGTCGGTTGAACTCCATGAAACACATTGGGGTTCTTTAAACATGGACCCATAACAATTGGGGGCTTGAAGGGGATAAAAGTCTATCTATTGGATGGCTTAGTGAACTTAAAGACAGTGAGGGGTGAGCATATAGTGTGGGTGCTTTTCCGGTGTGGTATTCTAGTTTAAGTGGGGAGTGGGTAGTGGACAATGGCTCTTCCAGAGGCACAGAAGTTTTTGGGGGTGAAGACGGTCACACGCAGTGCCTCATGGACAGAGACTAAAAGCAGACTGTTAGAACATAAGAACATAAGAATAGGAGCAGGAGTAGGCCATCTGGCCCCTCGAGCCTGCTCCACCATTCAATGAGATCATGGCTGATCTTTTGTGGACTCAGCTCCACTTTCCGGCCCGAACACCATAACCCTTAATCCCTTTTTTCTTCAAAAAACTATCTATCTTTATCTTAAAAACATTTAATGAAGGAGCCTCTACTGCTTCACTGGGCAAGGAATTCCATAGATTCACAACCCTTTGGGTGAAGAAGTTCCTCCTAAACTCAGTCCTAAATCTACTTCCCCTTATTTTGAGGCTATGCCCCCTAGTTCTGCTTTTACCCGCCAGTGGAAACAACCTGCCCGCATCTATCCTGTCTATCCCCTTCATAATCTTATATGTTTCTATAAGATCCCCCCTCATCCTTCTAAATTACAACGAGTACAGTCCCAGTCTACTCAACCTCTCCTCGTAATCCAACCCCTTCAGCTCTGGGATTAACCTGGTGAATCTCCTCTGCACACCCTCCAGTGCCAGTACGTCCTTTCTCAAGTAAGGAGACCAAAACTGAACACAATACTCCAGGTGTGGCCTCACTAACACCTTATACAATTGCAGCATAACCTCCCTAGTCTTAAACTCCATCCCTCTAGCAATGAAGGACAAAATTCCATTTGCCTTCTTAATCACCTGTTGCACCTGAAAACCAACTTTCTGCGACTCATGCACTAGCACACCCAGGTCTCTCTGCACAGCAGCATGTTTTAACATTTTATCATTTAAATAATAATCCCTTTTGCTGTTATTCCTACCAAAATGGATAACCTCACATTTGTCAACATTGTATTCCATCTGCCAGACCCTAGCCCATTCACTTAGCCTATCCAAATCCCTCTGCAGACTTCCAGTATCCTCTGCACTTTTTGCTTTACCACTTATTTTAGTGTCGTCTGCAAACTTGGACACATTGCCCTTGGTCCCCAACTCCAAATCATCTATGTAAATTGTGAACAGTTGTGGGCCCAACACTGATCCCTGAGGGACACCACTAGCTACTGATTGCCAACCAGAGAAACACCCATTAATCCCCACTCTTTGCTTTCTATTAATTAACCAATCCTCGATCCATGCTACTACTTTCCCCTTAATGCCATGCATCTTTATCTTATGCAACAACCTTTTGTGTGGGACCTTGTCAAAGGCTTTCTGGAAATCCAGATATACCACATCCATTGGCTCCCCGTTATCTACCGCACTGTTAATGTCCTCAAATAATTCCACTAAATTAGTTAGGCACGACCTGCCCTTTATGAACCCATGCTGCGTCTGTCCAATGGGACAATTTCCATCCAGATGCCTCACTATTTCATCCTTGATGACAGATTCCAGCATCTTCCCTACTACCGAAGTTAAGCTCACTGGCCTATAATTACCCACTTTCTGCCTACCTCCTTTTTTAAACAGCGGTGTCAGGTTTGCTAATTTCCAATCCGCCGGGACCACCCCAGAGTCTAGTGAATTTTGGTAAATTATCACTAGTGCATTTGCAATTTCCCTAGCCATCTCTTTTAGCACTCTGGGATGCATTCCATCAGGGCCAGGAGACTTGTCTACCTTTAGCCCCATTAGCTTGCCCATCACTACTTCCTTGGTGATATCAATCCTCTCAAGGTCCTCACCTGTCATAGCCTCATTTCCATCAGTCACTGGCATGTTATTTGTGTCTTCCACTGTGAAGACCGACCCAAAAAACCTGTTCAGTTCCTCAGCCATTTCCTCATCTCCCATTATTAAATCTCCCTTCTCATCCTCTAAAGGACCAATATTTACCTTAGCCACTCTTTTTTGTTTTATGTATTTGTAGAAACTTTTACCATCTGTTTTTATATTCTGAGCAAGTTTACTCTCATAATCTATCTTACTCTTCTTTATAGCATTTTTAGTAGCTTTCTGTTGCCCCCTAAAGATTTCCCAGTCCTCTAGTCTCCCACTGATCTTTGCTACTTTGTATGTTTTTTCCTTCAATTTGATACTCTCCCTTATTTCCTTAGATATCCACGGTCGATTTTCCCTCTTTTTACCGTCCTTCCTTTTTGTTGGTATAAACCTTTGCTGGGCACTGTGAAAAATCACTTGGAAGGTTCTCCACTGTTCCTCAACTGTTTCACCATAAAGTCTTTGCTCCCAGTCTACCTTAGCTAGTTCTTCTCTCATCCCATTGTAATCTCCTTTGTTTAAGCACAAAACACTCGTGCTTGATTTTACCTTCTCACCCTCCATCTGTATTTTAAATTCCACCATATTGTGATCGCTCCTTCCGAGAGGATCCCTAACTATGAGATCCTGAATCAATCCTGTCTCATTACACAGGACCAGATCTAGGACCGCTTGTTCCCTCGTAGGTTCCATTACATACTGTTCGAGGAAACTATCGCGGATACATTCTATAAACTCCTCCTCAAGGCTGCCTTGACCGACCTGGTTAAACCAATCAATATGTAGATTAAAATCCCCCATGATAACTGCTGTACCATTTCTACATGCATCTATTATTTCTTTGTTTATTGCCTGCCCCACCATAATGTTACTATTTGGTGGCCTATAGATTACTCCTATCAGTGACTTTTTCACCTTACTATTCCTGATTTCCACCCAAATGGATTCAGCCTTATCCTCCATAGCACCGATGTCATCCCTTACTGTTGCCCGGATGTCATCCTTAAATAACAGAGCTACACCACCTCCCTTACCATCCACTCTGTCCTTCCGAAAAGTTTGATACCCTCGGATATTTAACTCCCAGTCGTGACCATCCTTTAACCATGTTTCCGTAATGGCCACTAAATCATAGTCATTCACGATGATTTGCGCCATCAACTCATTTACCTTATTCCGAATACTACGAGCATTCAGGTAAAGTACACTTATGTTGGCTTTTTTACCTCTGTTCTTAATCTTAACACCTCGATCAGTAACCTCTCCTAAGTTATATTTCCTCTTCCCCTTTCTCCTAATTTTCCTTGTCGTCGAACCCATATCTTCCTGTAACAACCTGCTGCGTCGCTTACCATTAATGTTTTCACTTCCCATTTTATTTATTTTAGTATTCCTGGTCCTATTCACTGAGCTCCCCTCAGTCACTGTACCTTGTACTGTCGCCCTTTTTGATTTTTGACTCTGGCTTCTCTGCCTTACACTTTCCCCCTTACTGCCTTTGATTTCTGTCCCTGTTTTACAACCTTCCAACTTCCTGCATTGGTTCCCATCCCCCTGCCACATTAGTTTAAACTCTCCCCAACAGCTCTAGCAAACACATCGGTTTGCTAGAGCTGGACATCGGTTCCAGTCCTGCCCAGGTGCAGACCGTCCGGTTTGTACTGGTCCCACCTACCACAGAATCGGTTCCAATGTCCCTGGAATTTGAATCCCTCCCTCTTGCACCATCTCTCGAGCCACGTATTCATCCTCTCTATCCTGACATTCCTACTCTGACTAGCTCGTGGCACTGGTAGCAATCCTGAGATTACTACCTTTGAGGTCCTACTTTTTAGTTTAACTCCTAGCTCCCTAAATTCAGCTTGTAGGACCTCGTCCCGTTTTTTACCTATATCGTTAGTGCCTATGTGCACCACGACAGCTGGCTGTTCACCCTCCCCCCCCCCAGAATGTCCTGCAGCCGCTCCGAGACATCCTTGACCCTTGCACCAGGGAGGCAACATACCATCCTGGAGTCTCGATTGGGTCCGCAGAACCGCCTGTCTATTCCCCTTACAATTGAGTCCCCTATCACTATAGCCCTGCCATTCTTCTTCCTGCCCAGCTGCGCAGCAGAGCCAGCCACGGTGCCATGAACCTGGCTGCTGCTGCCTTCCCCTGGTGAGCCATCTCCCTCAACAGTATCCAAAGCGGTATATCTGTTTTGCAGGAAGATGACCGCAGAGGACACCTGCACTGCCTTCCTACTCTTGCTCTGTCTTTTGGTCACCCATTTACTATCTCCCTCAGTACCTTCCACCTGCGGTGTGACCAACTCGCTGAACGTGCTATCCACGACGTCCTCAGCATCGCGGACGCTCCAAAGTGAGTCCATCCGCAGCTCCAGAGCCGTCAAGCGGTCTAACAGGAGCTGCAACTGGACACACTTCATGCACGTAAAGGAACCAGGGACAGTGGACGTGTCCCTGAGCTCCCACATCGCACACGAGGAGCATGACACGGGTCTGAGATCTCCTGCCATGTCTTAAACCTTCAGTTAACTTCAACAATTTCAATTTCCCCAGAAAAAAATTAAATAAATAAATAAACAATGAAGAAAAAAATAAATAAATATACCAATAAAAAGAAACAGAAAAACAGAAACACTACTTACCAGTCACAAAAAGCACTTCCTCCCCACCCAGCTTTGAATTCCCACCTCGATTCAAATTCCCAAACTCACTCTTTGCTGCCTCACTCCTGGCTGTCTTCTCTGGCTCACTGGGAGAACTCACTGGGAGTGAGTTTACAAGTGGCTCTTTTTAAACTGTCCTGAATTGACTCCCCTCCCCCACCTGCTTTTAGATCAAAGTAGATTGAAGTGACTGACACTTAACTGCCAACCAGTTATGTGAGTGGGTGGGGCAGCCCTTGTTAACCGACACTGCACAATACTAGCTTAAAATCAATTAATTTAAACTCCTGAAATTTAAAAGGAGCTGCCTTACTGATTCAATTTAATTCAATTCAATTCCCACCTCGATTCAAATTCCCAAACTCACTCTTTGCTGCCTCACTCCTGGCAGTCTTCTCTGTCTCACTGGGAGAACTCCTTAGCTTTGGCAAAAAACATTGCCGTTAATATTACCTGACAAAATGCGAAAAGGTGAGGTAATTATGGCAGTGGTTAAGCAGATAGAGTTGCCTGAGATACAGTTTGATTCATTGGAAATGGCAAAAATTCAGTTACAAATTAAACAAATGGAACATGAGAAAGAATTAAAGCAGGTTGAATACAAAAGAGGTAGAGAGGAAAAAGAAAGAGAGAGAGAGGAAAAAGAAAGAGTCAGAGAGGAAAAAGAACAGAAGAGAGAAGAAATGAGAAAAGAAAGAATAGCCCTTGCAGAACAAAAAGAAAGAGAAAGGGAGATACAGATCAGGGAAAGAGATAAAGAGAGAGAGTTTGAACTTCAGAAAATGGCCATGAAACACGACAGTCAGTTAAAATTGGCAGATGTAAAGGGAACCATGCAGTTGGATGATAGTGATGAGGATAGTGAGAAAGAACGTCAAAGTCGAAGGCTTGGTGGGGATCTATTTAAATATGTCCAAGCATTGCCAAGGTTTGACGAGAAGGAGATAGAAGCCTTTTTCATTTCATTTGAGAAGGTAGCTAAACAAATTAAATGGCCACAAATGTGAGGTAATGCAACAAATGTGAGGTAATGCATTTTGGAAGGGCTAATGCAGGTAGGGAATATACAGTAAATGGTAGAACCCTCAAGAGTATTGAAAGTCAAAGAGATCTAGGAGTACAGGTCCACAGGTCATTGAAAGGGGCAACACAGGTGGAGAAGGTAGTCAAGAAGGCATACGGCATGCTTGCCTTCATTGGCCGGGGCATTGAGTATAAGAATTGGCAAGTCATGTTGCAGCTGTATAGAACCTTAGTTAGGCCACACTTGGAGTATAGTGTTCAATTCTGGTCGCCACACTACCAGAAGGATGTGGAGGCTTTAGAGAGGGTGCAGAAGAGATTTACCAGAATGTTGCCTGGTATGGAGGGCATAAGCTATGAGGAGCGATTGAATAAACTCGGTTTGTTCTCACTGGAACGAAGGAGGTTGAGGGGCGACCTGATAGAGGTATACAAAATTATGAGGGGCATAGACAGAGTGGATAGTCAGAGGCTTTTCCCCAGGGTAGAGGGGTCAATTACTAGGGGGCATAGGTTTAAGGTGAGAGGGGCAAGGTTTAGAGTAGATGTACGAGGCAAGTTTTTTACGCAGAGGGTAGTGGGTGCCTGGAACTCACTACCGGAGGAGGTAGTGGAAGCAGGGACGATAGTGACATTTAAGGGGCATCTTGACAAATCCATGAATAGGATGGGAATAGAAGGATACGGACCCAGGAAGTGTAGAAGATTGTAGTTTAGTCGGGCAGTATGGTCGGCACGGGCTTGGAGGGCCGAAGGGCCTGTTCCTGTGCTGTACATTTCTTTGTTCTTTGTTCTTTGAGGACATGTGGGTATTACTGATTCAAACAAAGCTGGTAGGTAGAGCTAGTGAAGTGTTTGCGTCACTACTGGCGGAGGTAGCTAGAACATATGAGGAGGTGAAAAAATCCACCTTGGGTGCATATGAACTAGTGCCTGAAGCCTACAGACAAAGGTTTAGAAATTTAAGGAAAGAATTTGGTCAAACATACATGGAGTTTGAAAGGCTCAAACAGAATAATTTTGATAGGTGGATAAGGGCTTTGAAAATAGATCAAACATATGAAGCTCTCAGAGAAATTATACTTTTGGAGGAGTTTAAAAATTCGATTCCTGATGTCGTGAGAATTCATGCGGAAGAACAGATGGTTAAAACTGCAAGGTTAGCAGCAGAAATGGCAGATGATTATGGATTAGTTCATAAATCAAAGCTTGGTTTCCGACATCAGTTTCAGCCTGTGAGGGATAGAAAAACGGGACATGAGAAATACTCAAGTGGGAGAGGCAAAGGTGATCTGATGGAAGATAATAAGGAGAGTGTACCTCAGATTAAAAAAGAAATCCAGGAGGGTGGAAAAGAAATGCAAAGTTTCAAATGTTTTCACATCAGGCTGATGTGTTAAAACAGGATAAGTCAGTGGGATTTGTTAAAGTGGTAAAGGAAAGCCCAAGTGAAGCGAAGGAGGTGCAAAAGATTGTACAGCCTGATCAAGAGGTGATTGATAAGAAGGTGCCAGATCTCTTTAAAGAATTTACTTGTGTGGGTAAAGTTTACTCATGTGTCTCAGGAGGAGCAGGTAAAGAAGTCACAATTTTAAAAGATACAGGAGCTAGTCAATCTTTAATGGTAAGAGATGAGGAATTATGTAGTTTGGATGAATGTTGCCAGAAAAGGTGGTAATATGTGGAATTCAGGGTGAGAGGAGTAGCGTTCCATTATATAAGGTAAGGTTGGAAAGTCCAGTGAAGAGTGGTGAAATGGTAGTAGGAGTAATAGATAAACTATCTTGCCCAGGATTACAGATTATCTTGGGTAATGATATAGCTGGATCGCAAGTGGGAGTGATGCCCGCTGTGGTTGATAAGCCCGTGGAAAATCAGACAACTGAAGTGTTGAAGGACAAAAATCCTGGGATTTTTCCAGATTGTGTAGTAACAATGTCGCAAAGTCACAGGCTAAGACAAGAAGAGAAATCAAAGAGTGTAGATGAAGTTGAAGTGCAATTATCAGAAACAATTTTTGATCAGATGGTTGAAAAAGAACAAGAACGGGTGGAGGATATTTTGAAAATTGGCGGAGCTACAACGGAAAGATGTAGAAATAAAACGGATATATCAGAAAGCATATACGAAAGAGGAATCTGAGAGTATACCAGAGTGTTATTACCGTTAAAGTGATGTCTTGATGAGAAAATGGAGACCTGTACATAAGCAGGCGGATGAAAAGTGGGCAGAAGTTCATCAAGTAGTATTGCCGGTAGGGTATAGAAGGGAGGTGTTGTGAGTGGCACATGAGGTACCAGTGGGAGGTCATTTGGGGATACGGAAAACTCAAGCTAAAATCCAGACACATTTTTATTGGACTGGACCAAATAAAGATGTAGTTAAATTTTGTCAATCATATCACATATGTCAAGTGATAGGGAATCCTCAAGCAGTGATAAAACCAGTGCCCTTAATACCCATTCCAGCATTTGAGGAACCTTTTACAAGGGTCCTAATTGATTGTGTAGGACCGCTTCCTAAAACAGAAAGTGGGAATCAATATCTTTTGACTATAATGGATGTGCCTACTAGGTTTACAGAGGCCATTCCGGTACGTAATATTACAGCTAAAACGATTGTGGAGGAGTTACTTTAATTCTTTACTCGATATGGACTACCCACAGAAATACAATCGGATCAAGGATCAAATTTTACCTCAAAGTTATTCAAAGAAGTTATGGATAGCTTAGGAGTAAAACAATTTAAATCAACTGCGTACCATCCAGAATCGCTGGAAGCATTAGAAAGGTGGCATCAGACATTACAGACAATTTTGAGGGCTTCTTGTCATGATTATCCAGAGGATTGGGATAAAGGAATTCCATTCGTACTGTTTTCAATTAGGGATGCACCTAATGAGTTCCACCAAATTTAGTCCTTTTGCACTAATTTTTGGTCACGAGGTAAGAGGACCACTTAAATTGATTGAGGAAAAATTGGTGAGTGAGAAATCGGAAGTTACATTATTGGATTACTTGTCAAATTTTAGGGAACGATTAAATAGAGCAGGTGAATTGGCAAGACAACATTTGAAAGTTGCACAAAATGTGATGAAACGGGTATCGGACAAGAACTCCAAAGTTCGGAGTTTTGCCAGTGGAGATAAAGTTTTAGTGTTGTTCCCAGTGGTAGGTGAACCTTTAAAAGCTAGGTTTTGTGGACCGTATCAGATTGAAAGGAAATTAAGTGAGGTAAATTATGTGGTAAAAACACCAGATAGAAGAGTGTGACATGTGAATATGCTTAAAAGGTACTTTGAAAGGGAAGGAGAGAAAAAGGCGGAGGTTTTAATGATTCAAACTCAAAGTGACGAACCAAATCCAGATGACTGTGAATTTGACATACCTCAAATTAAATTGGAAAAGGAGGATGTTCTTTAAAATTGGGATAAATTGTTGGGGTATCTTCCAGAGGAAAAACAAACTGAGCTGAAAGAGTTATTGATATCACATGGGCAAGTTTGTCAAGATAAATTGGGAAGTACTAAAATGGCTATACATGATGTAGATGTGGGATATGCTGTTCCAATCAAACAACATCCATATAGACTTAACCCGTTAAAATTGGCACTGGTCAACAAAGAGATTGAGAGTATGTTTGAAAATGGCATAATTGAAGTGGGTTGCAGACAATGGAGCTCACCCACAGTGATGGTACCTAAACCAGACGGTACCCAATGGTTGTGTGTGGGCTATAGAAAGGTGAATGCAGTTACAAGAACGGACTCTTATCCTATCCCATGTTTGGAGGATTGCATTGAGAAAGTGGGACAATCCGCTTTTATTTCCAAATTGGATTTACTTAAAGGTTACTGGCAGGTACCTTTATCCGAAAGGGCAAAGGCGATTTCAGCTTTTGTGACTCGAGATGGTATATACCAATTCAAAGTAATGACATTAGGCATGAAAAATGCCCCAGCCACATTTCAACGGTTAACTAATACAGTTGTTTCAGGATTACCCAATTGTGCGGTATATATCGACGATCTGGTAGTTTTCTGCCAGACATGGAAAGGACATTTAAAACATCTTATGGAGTTATTCGATCGAGTTCAGAAGGTGGGTTTGGTGATAAACCTCGCCAAATGTGAATTTGGAAAAGCCCAAGTCACTTTCCTTGGCCATACAATCGGACAGGGTCAATTGGTCCCACGGGATGTGAAAATGAAAGTTATTGGGGAGTTTCAAATACCCTCGACACGACGGGAAATAATTAGATTTCGTGGCATGAGTGGATTGGATCGAACATTTGTGCAAGAGTTTTGTAGCATCATTGCTCCACTGACGGACTTGCTGAAGAAACGTATTAAAAAATTTCAATTGACAGTGGAGTTTCAACATGCATTTGACTGCCTGAAAGCTGTGGTAACTGATACTCCTGTATTGGAGAATTGCAAGGGACTCTGTGATCAGATTGAACTGAAGTATCTAACTTTAAAGAGAAACGCTGAGGCGTAGAGGAATGGATGGATCGTGCAGAGACTTTCTTGTTCAAAGAGACTGTCAATCGAGAAGGATTTCGGTTGGAGGAAGAAGAAGAAGAAAAAGTTTTTTGACTATATTATTATACCTGTTTGCATGTGTTGTTTCTTTGACCCGGTAAAGTGTTTTTACTGTGTGCATTTCTTAATTGATGGTGCAAAGGTGAAAAATGAAACCATCTTGAAGTTGATGATTTATTTATTTTTCTTGGGGGGAGGGGTCATGTGAGAGTACCTTTAAAACATGGATGTTTAAGCAATGTACCTTTAAGAAATGGAGCTGATCATATTACTGAAGTGATGTCAGGGGTTGGGGGGAGCTGAGCTCACTTCTGCTTTTGGTTTCAGTTTGAGAAGGCAGCTGGGAGTATGTGTGTGTTTTGCTGAGAGCTGCAGGAAGAAACACCGAGCTGGTCTGTTGATGTCTGCAATCCAAAGACGATAAATATATTGAATGTAACCTCATGTCTGCTTTTGAAGGTTTGAAGTCTTTTGGATGTTTAAAGGAACAGTTTGAAGGATTATTTAGTGTTGTAGTCTTTTGGGGTTATCTTTGAAGTAATGGGTGTTAAGATATTCAATGTTTGTTTTTAAAAGGTTAACTTGAGTTCATAGAATAAACATTGTTTTGTTTTAAAAACCATTTGTCCATTTCTGCTGTATCACACCTGGAAAGTACGCCGTGTGCTTCCCACACCACAATCCATTAAAAGTTGTGGGTCAGTTGAACTCCTTGAAACACTTTGGTGTTCTGTAATCCCAGTCCCATAACACTGGAGACCGCTGTGTGCAACCCCGGAGGAAAATCACCAGGACGTAGAAATAGATTGTTTTTCTTTGTAATTTTCGCTGATGATTTCTCTTCACCAGATATAAAAATAATGGCCGGGATTCTCCGGCATCCAGCGGGCGGGCCGTACCGGCGCCAAGGAGTGGCGTGAACCACTCTGGTGTCGGGCGCCCCAGAAGGTGCGGAATCCTCCACACCTTCGGGGGCTAGGCTGGTGTTGGAGTGGTTGGCGCCATGTCAAGTGGCGCCAAAGGGCCTCTGCCGTCCGGCGCGAGTTGGCGCATGCGCAGGAGCACCAGCGTATTCCCAGAGCCGCTGGTGTGTTTCCTGCGCATGCCCATCGGGGACCAGAGAATCGTGGGGGGGGGGGGCGCTGACAACGGCCCCTGACCGACCCGGCGCGATCCCCGCCCCCGCCAAAAAACCTGCGCCGGAGAATTCGGCAGCCGGCGTCAGAGTGGCGGGGTGGGATTCACGCCAACCCCCCCCCCCTCCCGGCGATTCTCCGACCCTGCGGGGAGTCGGAGAATCCCACCCATTGAAATGGAGGAAGAAAGCCTGATCGCCGGGCATCATCCAATTGGGTAATGAGTAATTTTACTTTCCAATTGATGTAGGAATGCAATGCGGAACAGGATGTGTTGGCGGGAGGCAAGGTGGGGGTGGGGGGGGGTGGGGAGGGTGGGGGACGGGTGGGGGGACGGACTTCATGCGATGAAATCTCCAGGGATAGACTGAATCACAGTTGGCAACCCTAGTTAGAGCCCTGTCCATTATCTATGCATCTTCCCAGGACAGCAACCCATTGGGATTTGAACTGACCCTTAACAAAGCGTTGAGTAGCTCTTATTGAGTTTTGCTGAAAGGTCATCAACCTGAAAGATTAACAGTTCCTCTCTCCACAGATGTTACCAATATTTACCAGCATTTCCTGTGTTCATTTATCATAGATGACTTTCTCATTAGCTGTACATTGCTTCACTCCCCCTCTGCTATTCTGTTGTAACCATTTACACCGTCTCTGGTCATATATTTTGATGCTACACGTGTCTCATTATCCTTGTGCCTTGTATCAGCATCTTTTTAGTCAGTAAATTACTCCTTAAGATTATGAAAGGGGTTAATAGGCCAGCCATAGAGAAGATATTCCTATTTACGGATGCTCAGAACTAGGGAGCCACTAATGGATCAGATCAGTTATTCAGGAGAAACCTCTTTACCCAGGGGATGTAGTGTAATACAAAGGGTTAATAGATGGGATATAATAATAACAATCTTTATTAGTGTCACAAGTAGGCATACATTTGCACTGCAGTGAAGTTACTGTGAAAATCCCTTCGTCGCCACACTCCGGCGCCTGTTCGGGTACACTGAGGAAGAATTCAGAGTGTCCAATTCACCTAACAAGCACGTCTTTTAGGACTTGTGGGAGGAAACCGGAGCACCCAGAAGAAACCCACGCAGTCATGGGGAGAACAGACAGTGACCCAAGTGGGGAATTGAACCCGGGTCCCTGGCTCTGTGGAGCAACAGTGTTAATCACTATGCCAACATCTATTGTGTGACATTGATGATGGTGTACCATTAACGCTTGTCAGTCACCTGTTTGCCCCTTTCAAGAGAGAGCGAAAGAGAGAGGCTGGAATTATGCCTAGGAGTAACGTGCCTACTCTGTAACCTGTTTCGGCACCGTACTAATGCAGAAGAATTAAACAGATACCAGAACGTGACTACACTCTGTCTAAAAACCAAGTCCCAGCTTTACCTAGCGTCCAAGACAGCAGGGCACAATCTGAGAACATGAAAAACCGGTTACCGCAGAGGGTAGTTGAGGCAATAAGCAGGGATGCTGCAGGATATATTGATGATGCTCAATGAGGTAGGTTGAGAGGATGCTCATGTTGGCATAGACCAGTTGAACCAAATGGTCTGTTCTTGTGCTGTGCGTTCTATGGTAATCTGTCCGCCTGCTACCCTATCAGAGACCTCTCGTGTTTTGTTCATTCACTGCTCCTTTCCCCCAGTACTCTTAAAATCTGTTCCAACTCCAACGACTTCCAGCTGTGCAGTAAGGTCATCAACCTGAAACTTTAACCATACGCTTCTTGCTCTGCAGGTGCTGCCTGACATGCTGAGTGCTTCCAGCATTTTCTGCTGTTACTTCAGATTTCTGGCAACTGCGTCGATTTTCATTTGTCTCCCTGTGAGATTGTTTATCCCAAGGGTTTTGAAGAGCCTCTGCTCGTACGATGCAAACGAATCGTTAATAAGGTGCTTCGGCCTTTTTTTATTTTGGTAGCTGGCTTTAGGATAAACCAGTTCTGCACTGAGGTCCTTTGTTCACCCGCAATCCCGAATTGGTATCACTTATATTTCTAAAATGTATTTCTGACCACGTCACTAACAACAGGAGACTGATGAGAATGCAGAACCGGCTACCACCTTAAGGCAAATAGTAATGATTTATTTAAAGGGAAGATGGTGTCAGGAAAGTTGAGAAGGCTGTGGAGGAACATGTGAGATCTAAATAAAACACCAGTTAGACTTCAGTTAGTGGAACACTTTCATTCCCGGCTGCAGCGATTGAGCAAGGCTTGGGGGATGATGCAGAGCAGATTTCCAAGAACGATAAGAGGGTGGATGCATTGAGTGATGCACGATCAATCACGACTGAAGCGAGATTGTAGTCCAATTGAAGGCTTTAATGAACAAGTAGTTACGCCAGCAGCTCCGGTACAGAATGACTGCTGTGGGTGAAACACAGACTCTTGTGCTCCGCCGGCTGGGCGGAACCAGCAGTCAGGTTCCACCACTCATACTACAGTATAAGGTACATCCCACCGAGGTACCGCGATACCCCTAATATAGCCTACCACACTGAGTTTACTGGAAAGATAGAAAGCTGCAATCTCCGTTTCAGCGACAAAATGTTGATGCCAGCGGAGAATGTGTGGTCTATTACGACTAGTATTTCTGCCTGAAACCCTCACCGATTGCGGGTCTGGTGAGGGGGTGAAACTCCTGCTTTATTCGCCGAAAACAGCCGTAGAATGACCGAGTCCCAGGCCGCGTATTCGGACGGCTGATGACGTGCAGCGGTCGTACCGTACAACATGGCGTTGGCCATGCGTGGACCCGACCCGCCTTTCGTGACCCCACAGCCCACCCCCTGGTCACCCCACACCAGTCCCCCCCAGCCCTCACGGAAGCTGCCCCGGCCGAGTATGGCGGCGCTGGACACAGTCCGCAGCCACCACGCCGGTTTCCCGCACGGCTGAGACCACACGTGTCCTGCTCCGACGAGAACCCGGCCCATCGTGGGCGGAGCATCACGGGAGGGCTGGCCGCTGATGCAGCAACGCCGTTGCAACGGCGCGCGGCGCGCAACGTGAAGATGCCATTTCCGAGGAGGCGGAGCGTGGCTGGCCGGCGCCGGCCCCGATTTGGGCATCAGAGTCGATTCTCCGCCTGATCGCCGATTACGATATCGGCGTCGGGCAACAGAAAATCCCGCCCAGAACATCTGAGGTCGTTCTCCTCAGACCAGTGAAATTTGCGAGGGCATGAGATAAGTGTTCAAAATTGTGAACAGTTTTGATCGAGTAAGTGGGAAGAACCTATTTTAAACAGGATAAGTAATAATCTGAGGATACAGATTTGCAAACGAAACAGGCGACCTGAGGAAATAATTTTTTGCACGTTAAGTTGCTGTGATCCAGGAGGTGCTGCCTGAGATGGTTATTTTTTTAAATATTCATTTCACGGGGTGTGGGCGTCACTGGTTAGGCTGGCATTTAGTGCCCATCCCTAGTTGCCCTGCAGTAGGTGGTGGTGAGTTCCCTTCTTGAACCGCTGCAGTGCTTGTAGTGCAGGTACGCCCACTGTGCTGTTAGGGAGGGAGTTCCAGGATGTTGCCCCAGTGACAGTGAAGGAACAGCCGATATATTTCCAAGTCGGGGTGGTGAGTGACTTGGAGAGGAACCTCCAGGTAATGGGGTTCCCACGTATTGCTGCTCTTGTCCTTCTAGATTCGGGCAGCACGGTAGCACAAGTGATTAGCACTGTGGCTTCACAGCGCCAGGGTCCCAGGTTCAATTCCCTGCTGGGTCACTGTCTGTGCGGAGTCTGCACATTCTCCCCGTGTCTGCGTGGGTTTCCTCCGGGTGCTCCGGTTTCCTTCCACAGTTCAAACAAAGGTTGGCCATGAAAAATTGCCCTTAGTGACCAAAAAGGTCAGGAGGGGTTATTGGATTATGGGGATAGGTTGGAAGTGAGGGCTTAAGTGGGCCGGTGTAGACTCGATGGGCCGAATGGCCTCTTTCTGCACTGTATGTTCTATGTTCTATGTCTTCTCTGAGTTCATCTTCTGCATGATGCCCACCTCCTGCACCCTGAGTTTGGAAGGTGCTGTCTAAGGAACTTTGCTGAATTACTGCAGTGCATCTTGTAGATGGTATAAGATGTGCAATCAGATGTGTCAACAGATTCAATAATAACTTTCAAAAGGCGAAATAAAGTACTTGAAGTGGGGAAAAAAAATCACAAGAGTGTGTTAATGCACAAGCTCTATCAAAGAACTGATGTCGGTAGAATGGTCAAATGACCTCTCTCTGACTTCTTTAATGTTCTAGGAGGAAATTGCTGGGGCCTTGACAGTAATCTTTGTATCCTCATTGGCTCCAGGTGACTGGAGAGTAGCCAATGTTGTTCCATTGTTTAAGAAGGGCAGCATGGAATTTTAGGCCGGTGAGCCTTACGTCAGTGGTCGGGAAATTATTGGAAAAGATTCTTGGAGACAGGATTTACTGACATTTGGAAACAAATGGACTTATTAGTGATGGACAGCAAGGTTTTTGTGAAGGGGAGGCCGTGCCTTACGAATTTGATTGAGTCTTTTGATGAAGTGACAAACATGATAGATGAGGGAAAGGCAGTAGATGTTGTATACATGGACTTCAGTAAAGGCTTTGACAAAGTACCCTGTGATAGACTAGTACAAAAGGTGACGTCACATGGGATCAGAGGAGAGCTGGCAAGTTGGATATAGAATTAACTTGGGCACAGAAGACAGAGGTTAGCAGTAGAAGGATGCATTTCTGAATGGAAGGCTGTGACTAGCGGTGTTCCACAGGGATCAGTTCTGGGACCTTTGTTGTCCGTGGTGTATATAAATGATTTGGAAGAAAATGTAGCTGGTCTGATTAGTAAGTTCGCAGACGACACAAAAATTGGTGGAGTTGCGGAAAGTGAAGAGGATTGTCAGAGGATACAGCAGGATATAAACTGGTTGGAGTGTTGGGCGGAGAAATGGCAGATGGAGTTTAATCCGAACAAGTCAACATTGTGGGCCGAAGGGCCTGTTCTGTGCTGTATTTTCTATGTTCTATGTTCTATGTTAAGTGTGAGGTAATGCACTTTGGAAGGTCCAATGCATGTAGGAATTACACAATAAATGGTAGAACTCATGCGAGTATTGACAGGCAGAGAGATCTGGGCATGCATGTCCACTGATCACTGACAGTGGCAACACATCTGGATAAGGTGGTCAAGAAGGCATGTGGCATGCTGGCCTTCATTGGTCGGGACATTGAATATAAAAATTGGCAAGTCATGTTGCAGCTGTACAGGACCTTAATTAGGCCTCATTTGGAATATTGTGTACAATTCCGGTCACCATACCACCAGAAGGATGTGGATGATTTGGAGAGGGTACAGAAGCGGTTTACTCGGATGTTGCCTGGTATAGAGGGCATTAGCTATGAGGAGGGGTTAGATAAACTCGATCTGTTCTCACTGGAATGACGGAGGTTGAGTGGCGACCTGATTGAGGTCTACAAGATTATGAGGGGCATAGACAGAGTGGATAGTCAGAGGCTCTTTCCTAGGGTAGGAGAGTCAAGTACGAGGGGACGTAGGTTTAAAGTGCATGGGGAAAAGCTTAGAACAGATGTGCGAGGCAAGTTTTTTACACAGAGGGGGGTAAATACATGGAACGTGCTGCCTGGGGAGGGGGTGGGAGCAGGTACGAAAGCGGCATTTAAGGGGCATCTGGACAATTATATGAATAGGATGGGAATGGAAAGATACGGACTCAGTAAGCGCAGACGGTTTTAGTTTAGGCAAATACCATGGTTGGCGCAGACTTGGGGGGGCTGAAGGTCCTGTTCCTGTGCTATATTGTTCTTTGTTATTTGTAAGTCAATCAGGGAGAAATGATAGATTTAGATGAAATGGGGCAGGAGGAGGCTTACGCGCCACATAAGCACTGGCATTATGAGCATTTTTGCCTTACAAAGTTCCAGGAGCTAGATTTTCATTGGTCAGTCAGGCATACATACTCGGGAGAAACCATTGCATGCCCAAGCTTCCAATTCTTGCCCTGCGGGAGGGAGGGGGGCAGGCTAGATTAGAGGTCAGGGCAGGTGGCGTGGTGTTAGTGAGGAGGACGCTGGCTGTGGAGGGGGGTTGGGCAGAAAACCTCCCCGGGGCTCCAGTTCTGTGACCAAAAATTTTAAATGAGGTATAAAATATAAAGCACCCCTCCAGCCCTCATTCCTTAAATCCCCTGAACCTCCCCAAACACTCCCGTTCATGCCACCCAATGTCACCCGCAACCTAGCGCCAATTCATGACAATCCCTGCCTGTGGACCATACTTTGCCTTAAACCTACCATGCCCACTCACCCAGTATCCACTATAGGCAGGCATCAGGACTCATACAGAGGTGAGATAAAGTAAAGTCTTATTAATAAGTATCAGCCTCCCCGAACAGGCGCCGGAATGTGGCGACTCGGGGCTTTTCACAGTAACTTCATTTGAAGCCTACTTTTGACAATAAGCGATTTCTTCTTCTCCGAAAGTTCTAAGTTTCTGTCATGTACTTCACTTTATTGGGAAAAAAACACCCATTATAAAAACCCATTTACTGCATCTGCATTCCTTAATCTACATGAAGCCTTATAAGAAGAAAATTATTCAAGTTCTCATTATGGAAGGATGTGGAAGCATTGGAAAGGGTGCAAAGGAGATTTACCAGGATGCTGCCTGGATTGGAGGGTAGGTCTTATGAGGAAAGGTTGAGGGAGCTAGGGCTTTTCTCATTGGAGTGAAGGAGGAATTAATAGAGGTTTATAAGGTGATGAGGGGGATAGATAGAGTGGACGTTCAGAGACTATTTCCTTGGGTGGATGTAGCTGTTACAAGGGGGCATAACTATAAGAAAATCGGAGAATCCTGCCCTCAGTCTCAGAAATGGAGATCCCACCCATGGTCTTCTGAGCCATTATTCTATTCTGAGATTTTCCCATCCAATTATATCCACAAATGGGATTATATCAATAATGCCCGTGTGACCTAAAGCGCAGGAGACTAAACTCTGAATGAACTGAGGTTAATGGAGGTTGAAAGATAAGAGTCCAGTTGAGGAAGGGAATCGGAATAATTGAGTCTGGAGTTAACAAAGACATGAATGAGGGTTTCAACAGTAGACAAGGTTACAGTAGTGCAGAGCACAAAGAGCCAGGCTTGGTGGGCTGCACAGTGTCATTGTGTCATGTACTATTCCAGGATTTTCTGATCCTGTGAGCCATGTTGGGGGTAGGAATGAGTAATGTTGTAGCAGTGGAAGTTTGCAGTTTTGGTGCTGAGGCATAGGTATGGAACTGGACACTCGACACAGATAAAATATGTCACCATGCGTTACGTCTCTAAAACAATGATAAAACTCACAGGGTGTCAGTTATCCTTTGTGTTAATTTTTAAAAATAAGGGAGGGTTAGAAAAGAAGGCAAACTTGTCTTTTGCGATTGTTCGATCTGGACCCACATATGACTGTCTGTTAATAGAAATTTAAGGAAGAGAAATTTGTTTTTGTGAGTGAGTAATTTTTTTTTCTTTGTTGATGGGTTGTGGGCAACGCTGGCTTGGCCAGCGTTTATTGCCCATCCCGAATTGTCATTGAGGGGGCAGTTAATAGTCAACTGTTATAGAAAACTCCAAAATATATCATGGAGTTCACCTGACCCACAACTGTTTATTGATTTTGGTTATGATGAGTACAAGGGCCTGCCTTTCAGATGTTATTCAACAGAGGCCTTAGGCACTTTTGAAGCTTTTTAGTCTTTGAATTTAGTTAGCATTTTTATAAACTCACACAGTCAGCACCTGTATCAACTACAAACATAAAAACCCCACACAGCTACTGTAATCTATGTATAACCCTGAATGAATTCCCCCCTTTACTGTTCCAATTTAATAACAAGAACCAAATAGAAAATCAGTGCCCCCTTTTCAAAGGTGTGGCCCGGCACACGGCACTCAAGACTTGCTATTGATGCTCTTGTTTCCTTTCCAAAGCAGCAGGTTGGAATTCCTTCTAGAAATCAATTATTTCTTTTAAGATTTAAGTCTGGAAACAGCTTTTCACATGCCGATACAGAGACACTTCTTTTCAACCTGTGCAGTACCAAACCAGTTCAAACTCAAAGCGAAAGTAAAACTCAGAGCCACAACGCAGCTCCCAACTCAAAAACGAAAGTAAAAACCCATAGCCTCAGCCCAGCTCCACCCACACAATGACATCACTGAAGCCATGTGATAAGACAAACACATTTCTTAAAGAGACACTCACACGACACCTCCCCTCAAGAAAAAATTAATAAACCATCAACTTCAAAGATGGTTTAATTTTTCACCTTTTCACTTGCCCATTATTAGCAATAAACATACATTTTTTAAACAAAAACGAAACAGGCAAACATTGCTAATAATACAGTCCATTTTAGTTCTTCTTCCATCATCGATCTTGCTTCTCTTTATCACATTCGTGACAAAGCATCGGCTATCACATTTTCTCATCCTGCCACATGTATAATTTTTAAATGAAGTGGCTGTAACAATAAACTCCATCGAAACAGTCTGCCATTGTTATTCCGGAATCGCTCCAAAAACGTCAATGGATTATGACATAATTGTTTCAGACGAATATATAATATTTTTAATTGTTTCGGACGAATTGCTGGTAACACAAATGTTAAAATGTTGCAAAGCCAGCACCAAGCTCAAAGTCTCCTTGTCAATCGTTGAATACTTCCTCTGGTGATCAATCAATTTTTTGGAAAAATATCCAATAGGCCGTTCTATTCCTTTGTCGTCTTATTGCAAGAACACAGAACCTACGCCCACAGCACTCGCATCAACAGCCTCCTTAAATGGTTTTCTTTAATTTGAATGGCCAACACAGGAGCAGTGGTTAACACAGCCTTCAGGCCGGCAAATGCCTGTTGACACTCCGCCGTCCACTGAAATTTGTTCCGCTTCTTGAGCACGTCCGTCAGTGGAGCGACCACACTGCTAAAATTCGGCACAAATTGTCAGTAAAATCCACTCATGCCAAGAAATTGCATTATTTCCCTTTGTGTCGAGGGTATTGGAAACTCCCCAATACCCCAATGATTGTTTTCACATCCTGTGGGACCATTAGTCCATGTCCAATTGTATGGCCAAGGAACTTGACTTGGGCTTTTCCAAACTCCAGTGGGAAGTCATTTGGGAATAAGGAAAACTCAAGCTGAAATCCAGAAACATTTTTATTGGCCAGGACTACATAAAGATGTAGTTAAATTTTGTCAATCATGTCACACATGTAAAGTGATAGGGAAACCACAAACAGTAATAAAACCAGCGTCCTTAATACCCATTCCAGCATTTGAGGAACCTTTTACAAGGGTCCTAATCGATTGTGTAGGACCGCTTCCTGAAACAAAAATTGGGAATCAATATCTTTTGACTATAATGGGTATGTCTACTTGGTTTCCAGAGGCCATTGCAGTACGCAATATTACAGCTAAAAAGATTGTGTAGGAGTTACTTAAATGTTTTATGAGATATGGACTACCCACAGAAATACAATCGGATCAAGGATCAAATTTTACCTCAAGGTTATTCAAAGAAGTTATGGATAGCTGAGGAATAAAACAATTTAAATCAACTGCGTACCATCCAGAATCGCAGCGACCTGCATGTCGTCGGAAGAAGTGAAAAAATTAACAAGGAGGCGTGCACGATGTTCATCCATCCCTACCCAATTCATTTTTTTCCCAATTAAGGGGCAATTTAGCATTGTCACTCCACCTACATTGCACAGATTTGCGTTGTGGGGGCGAAAACCACGCAAAAACGAGGAGAATGTGCAAACCCCACACGGACAGTGACCCAGAGCCGGGATTGAATCTGGGACCTCGGCGCCGTGAGGCAGCAATGCTAACCCCTGCACCACCGTGCTGCCCACAAGAAATCAGTTTCAAGGAGCAACCACCGACCAAAGCAAAAGTCAAACTAACCAAGTACATTTCAACGGAAAAGAATGAAAATGGATACAAATACCAGAACAACCTCCAAATCTTTGGAAAGAAGCATCAGTGACAGAGCCTGTTACTCCTCCGACATTCGTGAGAATGAGATATGGAAGGGTCATAAGACCTCCAGACCACCTGAAACTTTGAATTCAAGGACTCGAAGCAGGGTGACAAGGTAGTGATAATGCAATCATGACAATGTGAGAGCTCAGGTAAATATAATCACTTAAAAAGAGATGTGGTATAAGGGATTGGCACATATAAGGTTAATATGGGGCTGAGTACAATACTGCCCACATGACCACATGGAGACACTTCCTACTTGAGCCTTTTAATGTATATTTGTAAGTATTTCCAAGAGTCCATAAAGATTTACAGTCAACCTACGCATGACTATGAAGACTTCTTCAGACCTTCCACACTGCAAAAAACACCCAACAACCTTCACCATTAAGAGCAACGTGGAGTGTGCTTTGTTGGAAGTGGTGATGCTTTTCAAGTGTGGAGGTCAAGCTGCTCTTCGTGGCTGCTATTCCACTTAGGACCTGGCCATTGTTCAATGTTAAGCATAAGCACGAGTTATTTGAAGCACTTTGATGTGAAAAGCAGAAATACCAAACCCAGAAACTTTGTAAGGGCATTATCTTGCCTGCAGTAGAAGTAAGAATTCCTCCTGGCTGACAAGCCATTCATTGGCGGATTCTTTGTGAGTTTCCCTTTTGACTGGGTAGATAATAGTCATCGTTTGTAGAGTGGGGTTGAAAATTTATCATGAAGAGATCCTCAACACAACAGTAAAAGCTCTTCTTTAAGAAAACATTGCCACATGACCATACTGAGTACACATCAAAAATATTTCACTGGGACACCCTCCGGTCATGAAAGATGTGATGTAATAATGGAAGTTATTTTTTGCCTTTCTGTCATCTTACTTCCATCTGCAATTTCACCTTTCTGAAAAATGAGGCACAGTGGCGCAGTGGTTAGCACTGCTGCCTCTTGGCACCGAGGACCCAGGTTCGATCCCGGCCAAAAGTCATGTCCGTGTGGAGTTTGCACATTCTCCCCGTGTCTGTGTGGGTCTCACCCCCACTTCCCGCAAAGATCTGCAGGGTAGGTGAATTGGCCACCACTAAATTGCCCCTTAATAGGAAAGAAAAGAATTGGGTACCATAAATTTTTAAAAATAGAGACATGCTATCAAAGCTTTTCGGCTTGCACTCATCAGGGTAGCTCACAAGAATTTCTCAACCGTAATGGGGGAATGGTGATTTATATTGAGTGAGAAGGAAGTGCTGATTTGTTGGTTCGTGGACTCTGATGGGTGGAGCTGTTGCCATGGAGAATGTTACATGGAGCATGTAACTGCCCAGTTTTGTTCAAATTCAAACCAGGCAGGTTAACTCTGACTTTTTTAAAATCCGTTCATGGGACATGGGCCCACATTTATTGCCCATCCCTATTTGCGCTTGAGGGGGCAGTTAAGAGTCAATCACGTTGCTGTGGACCTGGAGTCACATGTCAGCCAGACCAGGTAAGGACAGCAGATTTCCTTCCCTAATGGACATCCGTGTACCAGATGGGTTTTTACGACAATCGCCAATGGTTTCTTGGCTATGATTAGACTTTTAATTGCAGATATTTATTGAATTCAAATTTTACCATCTGTAGTGGCAGGGTCTAAACCTGGGACCGAGAGCATTACTCTGGGTCTCTGGTTTACTAGTCCAGTGACAATACCACTACGCTACCACCTCCCTAAGGTTTGGTCCTGGGGAATGAACCAGGAAATGACTGTTCCCTAAGCTTCTGTTGAGTTGGAAAATGTTCAATGTGTAGACAATTTGCACAGGGCAAGGCCCTGTACATGAATGTATGAGGCTTCCAGGATGCTGAAGGAATCTGACTATTTATGACAGGTAAAAAGGTTCATTAATTAACCTTTCAATTATAGATTTAAAAAGCTCAGTTTTAAAGTCATTTTAAAATGAATTCCATCATGACACTGCAAAATTGTACAAACTTATCGGTCTGCAAAGCACATCGGTTGCAGAAATAAGACATGTCGTTTGAAACAATTTACAAACGAGCTAAAAGCAAATGCAACATTTCTACGGAAGGTCAAGTTGACATTAGAGTTCATATGAGCTTTCCATTGTCCGAAAGAAGAAATTGTAGGATTCAGCACATACCAGTCCAATGATAAGAACAGAGTTTGCATTCCAACACACATTAAAGAATTCTAAGATGCAACACGGCTGATAATTCAAAATTAATATTGCATATTAAAGACCGACAACCCAATCATCGAATCAAATGTATTGAAGACTCACCCAAACCAATCAGCATGTTATGGGGGTGGGAATAGATTGACTTAGATTGATAACAAATTTCTCAAAGGGAATAGTTTTAGGCTATCATTCTCCATTCTAGAATCATCCTATACTTTTTGCCGAAGAAGCTATCTACTACCTTTGTTTCATATTTTCCATTTCTACTTCTAACCCGCGAAGCTGCTTTGCTTTGAGCAAAGAAACCGTTATTGCTATTGTATTTTGAATTCATGTCGTTCTGTAAGTTACTAAGTATAATCATTTCAAGTAAAGCCTTCTACTGGCAGGGGCCTGTATTGAGAACATTTGATTTTGTAACACAAGAAGATTACTCTCTTTTATAATCAATAGATACCAATAACATTTTATTTCGCACCCGAGAAGTGTAGTGCAAATTTCTGCCTAGTCAAGCGTATAGGAGAATATATTAACACAAGGGCAGTCTTCATCAGATGGGTAGGTGTGCCTATTACGGGCCAGGGTTTAGAGAACCCCAAAGTGTATCATGGAGTTCACCTGACCCACAACTTTTAATAGATTTTGGCTATGGGGAGCACAAGGGCCCACTCTACTGGTGTGGTGCAACAGAGAGTTAAAGTATGTTTAAAACAAAACAATGTTTATTCTATGAATCCAGTTAACATTTTATAAACACACAGAAAACATCTTAGCAACAATCAACTGAAATACTTCTCCCAAAGAATACAGTACTCTATAAGTAACCCTTAATCTTTCCTAGCAACATCCATAAGACAAATACCCTCTTTATCAAAGATAGCAGGTTCCAAATTATCTACTGAGAGCAGTTAGCACTTTTAAATTAGCAAGTGATCTGAAGATTCTTTTCATCCAGAGGGAGATCAAAATTACACCTTGTTTGGCTGGATGCAGCTCCAACTCTGAAAACGAAAGTAAATATACACTGTAGCTGCCAGCTCAAAAACGAAAGTAAAAACAGACAGACAGCCCAGCTCTACTCACACTCTGATATCACTGCAACTATTTGATAAACATCCCTTTCTTGAAGGTATATCCATTGCAGCTATTTGATAAACATCCATTTCTTAAAGGTACTCTTTAAGAAGGTACTTGATGGTGCCAAACTGCAAAGCCGACTGATAATATTAAATTGGTTTTCAGCATAATTATTAATGCAATCAGGATTGTGCAGCAAGTGTTGTCCGATGCCAGAATCACACCTGACTTTGGAGACTATGTTTTGGGTTTTGCAAGCATGGATTGATTGGATATAGTCAGTATTTTGCCTGTTGTGCACAGCCAAAGGGATGTGCTGTTTGATGCGGTCGACCAGAGAGGTATGGCCAATAAACCTGGACTCACACCGCCACTGAAACACCGACACCACAGTATTCATTTTTGTGGCAGGCAGAAGACCTTTTGGCATAATGGCCGCACCCTGTTAGTGGTGAACTCTGCCTGTGTCGCTAATGCATTGCCACAGTGTGAAACCGCTAGTTCCACCCGTTTCTGAGATTTTTGTGATATTTTGCCATCCCAGGGTAACCTGAGGAAGACTGAGCACTTTTCACGACCAAAGGTGGCAGCCCCAGGCCCATCCTTGAGTTTGTGTGATGGACGGTGAGCAATGATCTGATCAATGTAGCCATTATCCTGCAGGACGGCATTGATGCTATTTCAGAAGCTCTTTTCATGACCGTAGGACGTCCCAAAACATTTCTCAGGCAAGGACGTACTTATGATGCGTTATGATGCAGGAAGCGCAACAGGAAATTTGTGCACAGCAAGCTTCCACAAAAAGGCAGGTGAAAATAATAATAATAATAATCTTTATTAGTGTCACAAGTGGGCTTACATTAACACTGCAATGAAGTTACTGTGAAAAGCCCCTAGACGCCACATTCCGGCGCCTCTTCGGGTACACAGAGGGAGAATTCAGAATGTCCAATTCACCTAACAAGTTTGTCTTTCAGGACTTGTGGGAGGAAACCGGAGCGCCCGGAGGAAACCCACGCAGACACGGGGAGAACGTGCAGACTCCGCAAAGGCAGTGACCCAAGCCGGGAATGGAACCTGGGTCCCTGGTGCTAACCACTGTGCTTACGTGCTGCCCATGTGGGGAGATCTGTAAGAAATCACTGTCTAATAACACAATAAAATCTTCAGAAATAAATTGAATATTACAGGTATAGCTCTGTGTATGTGTCAGAATCTTCTCAGACAGAAATATCAGATGTTTTTTCACCCGGACAGATTTATCCAAATTTTCAATATTCTTCAGCATCGCTTTGCTTGGGAATGTCATCCAACTTGCTATATTCATATTTTTAACATTTATTTCTGATGTTGCCACATTTGATGCGTTACGCACATGATGTCGGCCGCAAAGACATTTTTTTGAGCAAATTTGAAGCTGCGGACAGATTTGTAAAAAAAAACAGGCATCGCAGTGTGAATAATTGAATGTCTTTGGAAGGAAACTTATTTCCCAACTAATCAAACCTCTATGAAATATTAAGCAGCTTTTCAGTCATCAATATTAGTTAATAAAATGAGCTTGATGAATAATTAATTATCCATCTCTGAGATATAATATTCAAAACTCTTCATCATTCACTAAAATAATTGCATGGCAGCCCTGACATTATTGTATTGATCAATGTTCAGGATTATACATGAAAACAGATCATTATTCAATGAAAATATTGATTATTTGTCAAAGAGGTTATTCGCTAATTAAAAGGAGTGTCTACTTACACACAATATTATCGGTGCAAAGAGAAATATGTAATGCTGAGACTGAATGCTTGAACATGTCGCCACTGTATTTGCAGGTTCTTTGCAGATTCCCATCAAAGAGCAACTAACAAAAAAAGGATAGAGTATAAAGAATGGGCGAGATTCTCCATCCAGAGACGCCGGAATCGCGAGACGCGATCGGGCGGAGAATCAGCTGAAAATCGTGGCCTTCCCTGAATCCTCGACGGAATGCCATGTTCCGGTGCCTCAACAGTGGCACCTATATATTCTACTCCGCATAGACAGTAAACGCCATTGGCATATCATTAACGGGCCTAACCTGGTATTCTCTGGGCATCCGCGATGTTCCGCCTCCACCAAGAGGAATTACCGACGGCGGGTTTTAAAAATCGGGAAACAGGTGCCGTGCACAACCGAGGGTAATACCCACGGTAGCCCCTACAGATGGGTGCCGGACACTCTACAGGTGTGGTACAGCAGAAATGGAAAAGTATTTTTTAAAGCAAAACAATGTTTATTCTATGAACTCAAGTTAACCTTTTTAAAACATACAGTGAACATCTTAGGAACCAGCAATTCAAATACAACCCCCATATAATACAACATTAAGTAATTCTTTAAGCTTTCCTTTTCACATCCACAGGACTTAAAACACCAGTTACCAGAAGCACATCAGGTTAAAGTCACTACTGTTATTAGTTTTAAATCACCAGGATCGATTTACAGTCTTTAGATTACAGAGAGAGACTCTAATACACCTTCTGGCTGTGACTGCAGCTATCCAGCTCTGAAAACGAAACTACAACGTACCCTGCAGCAAACAGCCAAAATTGAAAGTAAAAAGTTGACAGACAGCCAAGCTCCACCCACTCTCTGACATCACTGCAGTAATAAACACCCATTTCTTAAAGGTACTTTCACTACAGATACTTATATACACACCCATTTATAAACACCCATTTCTTTTAGGTGCTCCCCCATGACAGTAGTGCCATCCACCGGTACCCCTGTCAGCAGTGACGGGTGTTGGGGCCAGGGACACTGTGTGCTGGGCACTGACGGGGTTAGGGGTGTGGTGCAGAGGGCAGAGTGGCAGGAGGAATGGCCGGGGGAGAGGGAATGTGGGCCCTAGGGCTGCAGTGCAGGCCGTGGCCACCGTGTAGCCCATTGGGCCTGGCTCGGCACGAGGGTACGCATCATGCTAACATGTCTGCCTTTCACTCCCTGCAGACAATGGATTGCAGAATCCAACCAGGAATGGATTCACCACACTGGGCACCTCCGGGTGAAGAGTTGGCTCCCGGGTGACAGGGGTTACAGGCCAACGTGGAGACCCGCTACAACGGCACTCATACAGCGACCATGTCCGTGATCGAGCGCTGCATCTGCGTCTGGAAGATGCGGTTCAGGTGACCGGACCGCTCTGGAGGTGCCTCCAGTTTAGTGCTAGGAGAGTCTCCCACATTGTGCTGGCCTACTGCATCCTCCACAGCAGAGGGGCGACATGCTGGAGAAGGAAGATGAAATCCAGGCCTCGTCCGATGAAGAGGATGTGGGGGGAGGGCCAGGCTGGGCAGGGCATGGCGCCCGGGCAGGCATGGGAGGCCACACAGCGTGTGCGTCAGAGCCGGCGTGCACAGGATGCTCAAATCGCCTCCCAGGTTTGCCGACTAGGGGGCCTGGCGGATGGCACAAACATCCCGGCTCATTCCCAAACCCACCCCTATCCCCAGATGACCATCCTCTCTCCGGACCACCTTCCCTCAGGCGATGTCAGGAGAGACACGCTGAAAGTGAGGAACTTAAGAAGGACGAAGTGAAATCAGGTAGACTTTCAGCCAATGGTAAGAGACCAACGAGAAAAAACGTAAAACGGGGACACTAGAATACTGCTCGGAACTGGTTTTCCCTCCTTCGTGGAATGAATTATCAGGGAAATGAACTGTACAAATGGGTTCATGAAACATATGAGACACGCTCTGAGAAAGAAAGGGAACTGAAAGATATGCTGAGGAGGCGTGAAAAGGTTTGCAATGCTTCATGGCTTTTTCCTGCTCCAAGAAATTCCTCAGGTTTTTTAAAGTTTCTATACATTCACATGTACGATCTCTGTGTATCAATATCGGACAGGTCAGGGCGGCATGTGGCGCAGTGGTTAGCACTGGGACTGCGGCTCTGAGGACATGGGTTCGAATCCCGGCCCTGGGTCACTGCCCGTGTGGACTTTGCACATTCCCCCTGTGTCTTTGTGGGTTTCAACCCCACAATCCAAAGATGTGCAGGTTAGGTGGATCGGCCGCGCTAAATTGCCCCTTAATTGGAAGAAAATAAATAATTGGCTACTCTAAATTTATAAAAAAACAAATATCGGACAGGTCTGGCGAGGGACGGTTTCAATTGGGAGCTGAAGAATGACACATGTCAACACTTCCGACATGAAGCAAGAGAATTAAAACGTTGCTTAAAAGCCTCAAGCTGAGCATGTCCCGTGGCTGGAACAGACAAGGTGCACACCTCGCTCTCTTGCTGCTGCGCTTCCCCCCAATTCCCTACACTTCTCATCAGAACGTGCTTAGATGTAAGATACATGTTCATCTTTCCTGAGCAAACTCAGTCTTCTTCATACTCTCTACTGGATTGCGAGGTGGTGGATAACTTGTGTTATTTTTATGCTGCACATGTTCCATTCTAAAGCCCTGATTGATGAGGTCCAGACTGACTGGTAACTCTCTACAGTTCAACAGCAGGGCGTGTCCTGGCTGAATTCATGCCAAACTGAAGGGGTGAAGGGGGGGTGGGTGGGGTGAGGAGGGGGGGATGTCAATATCCACAGGAACTTTCATGATCTCAAAGCAGTTTACAATAATGAAGTGGTTTTGGAGTGTCGTCAATGTTGCTGTGAAGGAAAGTAAGAAGTCTTACAACACCAGGTTAAAGTCCAACAGGTTTGTTTCAAATCACTAGCTTTCGAAGCACTGCTCCTTCCTCAGGTGAATCATTCCGACATGAAGTAAGAGAAGTGAAGCTAGCGATTTGAAACAAACCTGTTGGACTTTAACCTGGTGTTGTAAGACTTCTTACAAAAGGCGAAGGAAGCAGAGTCTTTGAATATTTTTAAGGCAGGGGTAGATAGATTCTTGATTAACAAGGGGGGTGAAAGTTTATCAGGGGGCATGCAGGAATGTGGGGTTGAGAATCCAGTCAGACCATCCATGATCTTATCGAATGGTGGAACAGGCTCGAGGGGCTAAGTGGCCTATTCCTGCTCCTAATTCCGATATTCCTACGTTCTTCCTGTTGTCCTGGCCAATATTCAACCCTCCAGCAACAGCATGGGATGGTGGCACAGTGGTTACCACTGCTGCTTCACAGAGTCCAGGTCTCAGGTTCCATTCCGGTCTTGGGTGACTGTCTGTGTGGAGTCTGCACGTTCTTCCCGTGTCTGCATGGGTTTCCTCCAGTTTCCTCCCACCGTCCAAAGACGTGCAGATTAGGTAGATTGTCATGCTAAATTGCCTTGGTTAGCTGGGGCTCCGGGGACATGGGGCGCAATTCTCCCATCGGGAGACTAAGTCCCAACGTCGGAGTGAAAACCGGAGTTTTTCACTCCAGCGTCGGAGGCCATTCCCAGCCCCCTATTCTCCCGCCTCCAGGGGGGCTAGGAGCGGGGCCGCGTCATTTATGCGCGCTGGGCCTTGGTGCCGCGTAAAAGCGGCGCCACGCAAATGACGCGACCGGCGCCGCGTAAATGACGTCACACACGCACGCGCGGTTGCCATCCTCCCCGCGGTCGCCCCGCAAGAAGATGTCGGATGGATCTTGTGGGGCGGCGGAGGAAAGGAGGTCCTCCTTCAGGGAGGCCGGCCCGCCGATCGGTGGGCACCGATCGCGGGCCAGACCCCTTTTGAGGCCCCCCCACCGGTGCAGGAACCCCCCTCCCACCCCCACAGGCCGCCCCCCCCCCCCCAGCGTTCCTGCGCTGTTCCCGCCGGCAGCGACCAGGTGTGGATGGCGTTGGCGGGAACCAGTCGTGTTGGGCAGGCCGCTCGGCCCATCCGGGCCGGAGAATCGCCGCTCACCCGTTACCAACGGCAAGCCGTGATTCTCCCAGTGGCCAACCGTGATTCTCGCCGCGCCGGTTTGGGGGGGGGAGGGGAGAGAATCGCGTGCTGCCGTCGGGGCGGCGTGGCAGGACTCGCGCGGTGCCCGAGCGAATTTCCCACCCAGCGTGGGGGGGGGGGGGGGGGGGAGAATTCCGCCCAGGGTGAGGGAGTGGGCTGAGGTGGGCGGCTCTTTTAGCGGGTCAGTACCGACCCTATGGGCCAAAAGGCCTCTTTCTGGACTCTAGGGAGTCCAAAACAGATTATCCGGTCATGAACACAAATGGGAGCTTGCTGTGTACAAATTAGCTGCCACGCCAACTACATTACTGCAGCAATGACACTTCCAAAGAGTATTTAATTGATGTAAAGCACTTGGGGAGGTCATGAAAGGTGCTATACAAATGTACGCTATTTCCTTCTGAAGCAACTGCATTGGAGTGTCATTTCCCCATCATCTAACCTGTCTGTGTGTGATGAGTAATTTAACTATTGTCTTCAACTGTTGGTTGATGTTCACAGGGATCTGACTGCCAGCAGACAGAGGGAAGTTGCTCAGGTTTGAACCTTTCAAGATGAAAGGACAGTTAATAGCTTTGGAGATATTATTTTTACTGTGTTCTATAAACTTAGTTGTACTGATGCCCGAAACCAAGATCTCCACTGAACTGTCGTGTTATTGATGTCAATTCAGACCTTGTGAAAATTCGTGCTAATCTTGCAACAACACAACCATATATTGCACTCAACTGGTTTAAATTAACATTGATTTTTTTTCTTCCCAATGCAACAGCTGATGAAAAATCCCCAGAAGAATATCCTGCCTGTTCTTGTCAGTGTGTTCAGGAGAATAATTCATGACAAGAAGCTATGCTTTAATGTTGATTCCAGCCTTGTTTATAGAATGTTACTACACTAAATGACGACCATATCTGTTAATTTTATGGCAGCCACAGGATTTCAGAAAGGAAAATAAATAAATTCTGTCAGGAGCTTTAACTTGGGAGCGGAAGGCGTTTTATAAACCAAAAAGAAAATGCTGGAAAATCTCAGCAGGTCTGGCAGCATCTGTAGGGAGAGAAAAGAGCGAACGTTTCGAGTCCAAATGATCCTTTGTCAATGCTGACAAAGCATTTTATAAATGCAGGTATTACATCAAAATGGAGATTTGTGGATTTGGCTGTTTTTTTCTTCAAACAATTACCTTTTGGGTCCGATATATTTTCTGCAAAGTGTCATAATATGCACCCATGCACATCATGAGGTGCAAACAGGCAGTGACAGACACCCAGGTGAGCCAATCAACATAAGAACAGAATACGCCCAATCACCAGACAGAACACCAGAGGAGGGCTTCCAACTATAAAACACACGAGGCATCAGCACTCCGCCTCTTTCCACTGGTGACAACTGTAGTGACAGTCAGGGTGTACAAATCATTCAACACCTTCTGCACGTGGATCAGAGCTAGCCTGGTCTAGATAGTTAGAGTTAGTTTACTTAGAGTAGTAGAGAGTCAACCCACAGGCAGCTGTGTGCTTCCTTACTGAAGTTCAATAAATTTTATTGAACCAACACCTACGTTTGGTGTATGCTTTATTGTTTAACTGCTTCGTGTTGCAGTCCGTGTTACCCCAGGGTGAATAACACGACAAGAACAACTCCTGATTTTTCCTCAGTGACTTTGATCACTTATTCTCAAATTATGGACAACCCTTGAATTGTGGGCCTTCTACCTCGAGGGTACTGGGAGTTGAGAAAGGCCAAACTCACTGAAAAGACCATGAGACATAGGAGCATAATTAGGCCACTCGGCCCATCGAGTCTGCTCCGCCATTCAATCATGGCTGATATTTTTCTCATCCCCATTCTCCTGCCTTCTCCCCATAACCCCTGATCCCCTTATTAATCAAGAACCTATCTATCTCTGTCTTAAAGACACTCAGTGAATTGGCCTCCACAGCCTTCTGCGGCAAAGAGTTCCACAGATTCACCACCCTCTGGCTGAAGAAATTCCTCCTTCCAAAGTGCAGAACCTCACACCTTTCCACATTGTATTCCATTTGCCACTTCATTGCCCACTCTCCTAGCTTGTCCAAATCCTTCTGCAGCCCCCTTGCTTCCTCAATGCTACCTGTCCCTCTACAGATCTTTGTATCATCTGCAAACTTAGCAACAGCGCCTTCAGTTCCTTCTTCCAGATCATTAATGGATATTGTGAAAAGTTGTGGTCCCAGCACAGACCCCTGAGGCACCCCAGTGATTTGTCCTCCACAGCCTTCTGCGGCAAAGATTTCCACAGATTCACCACCCTCTGGCTGAAGAAATTCCTCCTCATCTCTGTTTTAAAGGACCGTCCCTTTAGTCTGAGATTGTGTCCTCTGGTTCTAGTTTTTCCTACAAGTGGAAACATCCTCTCCACGTCCACTCTATCCAGGCCTCGCAGTATCCTGTAAGTTTCAATAAGATCCCCCCTCATCCTTCTAAACTCCAACGAGTACAGACCCAGAGTCCTCAACCGTTCCTTATACGACAAGCTCTTCATTCCAGGGATCGTTCTTGTGAACCTCCTCTGGACCCTTCAATCAAAGTCCTTGCCAGATGCAGCATCCATCTCCTGTGAGTCGGAAGATTGTTGCTCCCATTCCAAGGAACTCGAGAAAAAGGTCAAGGTGGAAACTCCAATCCGATATTGAGGGAAGTACCGGATTTCAGATGAGATGCTGAACCAATCAGCTCTCACAGGTCAAAATAAATGACACTGTAGCACTAATCCAAAGGAAGAGCTGAAGAGTCCTCCCTGGTGTCCCGCCCAACATTTTCCACTCTCTCGACATCATTAAAACAATTAAACGCAGTGGTTAGCACTGTTGCTTTACAATGTCAGGGATCTGTGTTCGATTCCGGGCTTGGGTCACTGTCTGTGCGGAGTCTGCACTTTCTCCCCGTGTCTGCGTGGATTTCCTCCGCGTGCTCCGGTTTCCTCCCACAAGTCCGAAAAGACGTGCTTGTTAGGTGAATTGGACACTCTGAATTCTTCCTCAGTGTACCCGAACAGGCGCCGGAATGTGGCGACGAGGGGCTTTTCACAGTAACTTCATTGCAGTGTTAATGTAAGCCTACTTGTGACACAAATAAAGATTATTATCGTTATTATTTGCACCAGTCTGTTTGGGGAAGCTTGCTGTGCACAAATTTCCTGCTGTGTTTCCTGTGTCTTAACACATCATGGCCGGGATTCTCCCATTGGGCAGCTAAGTGCCGAAGCCGGAGTAAAAGCGGGAGTATTTTACTCCGGCGCCGGCGCCCGTTCCGGGACACCATTCTGCGGCCCACAACGCATCTGATGCATCTGTAAAAGTTGGTAAGAGTTAATGTGGACATGCCGAATTTCCTTAGTTTCCTGAGGAAGTGGAGCCCACGCCGCTCCAGCTGCCGATCCCGGACTGAACCCAGCGCCGCGGGGTCCGCACATGCGCAGTTGGGCCGGCGCCAACGAGCGCATGCGCAGTGGCCTTCTTCCCCGCACCGGCCCCGACGCCAAATGGTGCAGGGCTACAGGAGCCGGCATGGAGGAAAGGAGGCTGGGGGGGCAGAGAGGCCGGCCTGCCGATCGGTGGGCCCCAATCTCGGGCCAGGCCCCTACGGAGGCCCCCCTCCCCCGAGGGTCGGACCCCCCCTCCCCCCCACAGGCCGCTCCCGGACCCTTCAATGCCGAGGCCCCGCCAGCATAGAGGTTGTTAGAACGGTGCCCGCGGGACTTGGCTTTTTGATGACGGCCACTCGGCCAGAGAATCGCGCAACGGCAATTGCCGGAGAGTCGGCGCATACCCCGACCGGCGCCGCGCAGACCACGCCAGCGCCAATGGCGGCGATTCTCTGCACTGCGGAGAATTGCGTCCCGGCACCGGGAGGCATGGCACGATTCGCGCGGCACCGCGCCGATTCTCCGACCCGGCGGTGGGTCGGAGAATTCCAGCCCATAAGTACGGCCTTGCCTGAGAAATGCTTTGGGATGTCCTGAGGTCATTAAAAGTGTTTTGGAAACGCAAGTCTTTGCAGCTGTCTCGAGAAAGAGACCCTGAAATAGCATTCAAAATAGACTCGAGTCCACCCTCAATGTACCTCTGGCATTGTGGGTAGCTGCTAGAATCACCCAGCTTCATTTCCGTTGCATTTATTCGAGGTGAAAATTGGACGGTTTCCAAGATCCATGGGGCGTCATTCTCCGACCCCCCAGAGGGTCGGAGAATGGCTGTTGGCCGCCGTGAATCCCGCCCCCGCCGGTTGCCGAAGTCTCCGAAGGGAGAAAAGTCGGCGGGGCGTTAATGTCGCCGCTGCCGCGGAGAATGGCACGGGTCTGCGCAAGGCAGCCGATTTTCGGCCTGCCGATATTCTCCCTTCCGGATGGGCCGAAGTCCCGTCGACGTGATGACCGTTCACGTCGACGTAAATTAAACCTCCTTTTCATCAGCGTGACCCTGTGCTCCAGGTTCACGCTGACCAGCGTGGAGGTGAGTGACGGCCTGGGGGGTTGGCTCTGGGCAGGCGATGGAGTGGCCGCAGTCTGAATGTGTGAGGAGAGGTGTGTCTCGGGTTGTGTGTGTGTGTGCGGCGGGGGGGGTGGTTAGAGTGGGCTGGGCTCCGGGGGAGTGCCGGGAGTGGTGTCTGTGCCGGGGAGGGGGATGGGGGGTCCGTGCCGGGGAGGAGGTTGGAGTCCGTGCCGGGGAGGAGGTTGGGGGGGGGTCCGTGCCGGGGAGGGGGATGGGGGGTCCGTGCCGGGGAGGGGGATGGGGGTTCGTGCCGGGGAGGAGGTTGGGGTCCGTGCCAGGCAGGAGGTTGGGGGGGGTCCGTGCCGGGGAGGGGGATGGGGGGTCCGTGCCGGGGAGGGGGATGGGGGTTCGTGCCGGGGAGGAGGTTGGGGTCCGTGCCGGGGAGGAGGTTGGGGGTGGTCCGTGCCTGGGAGGGGGATGGGGGTCCATGCCGGGGAGGAGGTTGGGGGGTGTCCGTGCCGGGGAGGGGGATGGGGGGTCCGTGCCGGGGAGGAGGTTGGGGTCCGTGCCGGGGAGGAGGTTGTTGGGGGGGGGTCCGTGCCGGGGAGGGGGATGGGGGGGTCCGTGCCGCGGAGGGGAATGGGGGGTCCGTGCCGGGGAGGAGGTGGGGGGGGGGGGTCCGTGCCGGGGAGGGGGATGCGAGGGCAAGTGAGTTGGTCCACCTGGCCAGGTGCCAGCCTCCAACAGTTGGACCCATGCGGTCCATGCCACCTGGCTGGGGGGAGGAGGGGATATGGGCAATGATGACATGTCGTCGTTCCCCTCCCCCCCACCAGGCCATCATGTTTTCCGATCATCCAGCGATGTTGGCCACCGTGGCGGCAGCCGCTAATGTCTATGTTGCCCTGGATGAGGAGGAGGAGGAGGAGAAGCATGCCAGAGAGGCGGTGCAGGCTGCCGCAGATGGACAGGCGGCAGCCGCCCAGGCTGGAGGGACACCTGACCGACAGGACGAGGAGGGGGAGGAGGACGTCGCGGCCCCACGGAAACGGAGGCACCCGAGGGCGCCCCGTGTGTACCGGCCCCGGCAGTCATACCAGGACCTCACGGACCGGGAATGCAGGAGGAGACTCCAGATGAGGCGGGAAACCGTGGCACACATCTGCCACCTGCTGGCACACCTGTCACAGCGTGGCACTGGCGGGGGACACCCTCTCCCTGTGTCCGTCAAGGTTACGGTGGCCCTGAACTTTTATGCAACGGGGTCATTCCAGGCACTGAGTGGGGACCTGTCCGGCATATCGCAGACATCGGTGCACCGGTGCATCCGGGCAGTGACAGATGCCCTATATGCCATGGCGCACCGCTACATCCCCTTCCCTGTGGACCGGCCAGCCAAGATGCCCGGGCCGTGGGCTTCTCTGCTGTGGCCGGGTTCCCCATGGTCCAGGGCGCGATTGATGGGATGCACGTCGCCGTGCGGCCACCTGCAGATAACAGGGCCGTGTTCACCAATAGGAAGGGGACCTATTCGATGAACATAGAGGTGGTCTGCGACCACCGCATGATGATCCTGCACGTCTGCGCCCGTTACCCAGGCAGTGTACACGACTCATACGTGTTGTCGCGGTCATCCATCCCCGGCATGTACGAGGGACGCCATCCCCGGCTGAGGGGCTGGTTGCTGGGCGACAGGGGCTACCCATTGCGATCGTGGCTGATGACGCCTATACGGAGGCCACGCAATGTGGTGGAGAACCGCTACAATGATGCCCATGTAGCGACAAGGGGAGTGATAGAGAGGTGCTTTGGCGTGCTGAAGATGCGTTTCAGGTGCCTGGACCTCTCTGGGGGCGCCCTCCAGTATCGGTCAGATAGGGTCGGCCGCATCATTGTGGTGTGCTGCGTCCTGCACAACATAGCCCAGCAGAGGGGCGATGTGCCGCAGGCAGAGGAGGGCGGAGTGGAGGAGCAGCAGGAAGAGGCGCAGTCCTCCCCAGATGAGGGGGATGGGGGTAATGGTCAGGGCAGACGGGGTAGACACAGGCGGGTGGCTGTCCACCGTTACCGGCTGGCCCAGCGGGCACGGGACAGACTGATAGCCGCCCGCTTCACTGACTAGATGGGCGTGGGAATCGGGTACTTTGGCCACAGACCGCACACCATGGCAACAGCCGACCACCCACACCCCCCACCCATCCGCCCACCCAGCACCCTCACCCCCCTCCCCAACCCCACCCACCCCACCCGCATGCACACCCCCCCCCCCATTGTCGATCCACTTGCGGCACAACGGGCCGGGCTCACACAGTTGCGGGTGGACGCGTGTCTATTGCAGGCCATGGAGGATGATGACAATTCGCCCTGCGGTGAGCTCCTGGCTCCACATCGTTGGACGATGTCTGACCCATGGCCACAGTACCACCATCCACCCGGACCATCCCTGCATGCGGCTGTGACACTCCAGCGCACGGTCCCGTCCTCTGCCCGGGGGATGTTGATGGCGGCCCAGGGGGAACGGGGCAGACTCACCTGGGGCTGAGGTAAGACCACCCCTCACACACACACTTGCGCTCAACGTACATGACACCCCCGCACGCTTTGGACAGAGCACAAAGGCAGCTTCTGTAGGTGTAGCATTGACTTTAATAACCAAAGGAGTTCAAGCACGTGCCCTATCCCCTAAAACTCATCTGTGCCCTGCACCCGTGCCAACTTACTCAGTGTCTAATTGTTTGGCCTTACGGGCCCTTTGACTACGTCTACGTGGTTCCCCAGACGGTACAGCAGAACTGGAGGTGGACTCCTGTGATTCCTTCCCTCTGACACTGGATCCCTTTGGCGGCCGTTTCCTGGAGCGTCCTGGCCTAGATGGGCCAGGCTGCGGCCCGGGCGACTGGGATGGCGAGCTGCCAGCCTGTCCTGCCCGTTGCCCACCCGATGCACCTGGGACGGAAGGGGGGGGAGTCCAAGGTGTCGCGGTGTACCGGGACCTCCCCTACAGGGGGAGCCGGGATGGACCACACCACCTCCTCCTCCCTCGGGGTGCCCGATGGCCCACAGGCCTCTACATGGGTGGGGGATGCGAACGGTCTGGCCATCCGACGCCCCCCCGACATCTGGCGCTGCCAGTCCTGGAGGCTCGTGCTGGTATCGACAGGGGTCTGCAGGTTTGCAGCCATGGAGCCCAGGGGGTTGGCAAACCCTGTCTGTGACAGTGCGACGCCGGCTCGCACATGGCCACTGGCACCGATGCCCTCAGCGATGGCCTGCAGAGACTGGGCCATGGCCTGCTGAGACTGGGCCATGGCCTGCAGAGACTGGGCTATGGCTATGAGCGCCTCTGCCATCTGGCGCTGGCACTGGCTCATGGCCTCCTGTGAGAGGGCAGCCATGTCCTGGGCCACAGACGCCGCCTGCACGGAAAGCCCCAGGCCTCGCAAACCGTTCCCCATGTCTGACACCGTCGCACCCATTGCCTCCACAGCGGATGCCACCCGTGCGGTGTCAGCCTGGGTGTCACGCATGACCGGCACCACTCCCAGCTCCTGGACGCGGGTGGACTCCTCCACCTGCAACTGCAGCCGCCGCAAGCCGGCCGTCACCCTCTTCGCTCGTCTCCGTGTCGGTGGTTGCATCGGATCTATGTGTGGGTGTGGTAACTGCAGGAACCCGGGATCCATCTGGGCGGCAGATGTTCGCTTGGGCTGGGCTGCCCTCCGACCGCCCGGCCCCTCTGCTGCTCCTACCTCCACCTGCTGTACCGGGACGGCTGTGTTGTGCGCACCAGTGAGTGTAGCAGACGCCTCATCACTAAAGTGCCCAACCGAGGTGAGTGTTTCTGCGATGGTGGAGGGTTTTGGTGACAGCAGTGGCGTTGTGTCGTGCTCTTCGTCCCACTCTGAGTCCATGGCACTTTGGGGTGGGGGTTCGTCTCCACCCATCCACTCTGAGTCACTGTCCAGTATTTCGTCTTCCTGGGTAGTGCTGTCCCGGGTAGGGGTCTCCTGGGCAGTGCTGTCCCGGATAGTGGTGTCCTGGGTAGTGGTGTCCTGGGTAGTGGTGTCCTGGGCAGTGCTGTCCCGGGTAGTGGTGTCCTGGGTAGTGGTGTCCTGGGTAGTGGTGTCCTGGGTAGTGGTGTCCTGGCTCGGATGTGACGGGGGCCTGTGGCTGCCCCCCTCGTCGCTGGGTGGTCGCTCCCGCACGTGACGGGGGTGCCGTCACCCTGTTGCTCCAGGTCTCTCCATCTCCCGTGGTGTGCGAGGGGCATCCTGCGGGCGTCGCAAGCTGGAGGGTCCGGGTCTCTCCGCCTCCCGTGGCCTCCGAGGGGCATCATGCGGGCGTCGCATGCTGGAGGGTCCGGGTCTCTCCGTCTCCCGTGGCCTCCGAGGGGCATCCTGCGGGCGTCGCATGCTGGAGGGTCCGGGTCTCTCCGTCTCCCGTGGTCTCCGAGGGGCATCCTGCGGGCGGTCTGCATCTGCGGGGATGGGTGCCTGGACGTTTGGTCCTGCGATACACAATGAAGCATGCATGGTTCGACATCAGGCAGTGATCAGGTGATATGGGGGAGGGGGATATAGGGGAGGGGGGATATGGGGATGGGCTGTCGGTGGCTCACTTGCTCGTACGCCCCCGACCTCTGCATCAGCAACCTCCCGGTCCTCAGGTCCGCCAGCCAGTTCCAGGGCCCTTTCCTCGTGTTCGGTCAGTGGCCTCTCATCAACGGGGCCTCCTCCAGTCCTCACATGCTCCCTATTGTTGTGTGCGCGCTTCTCCTGTTGGGGGGGGGGGGTGGTGGCAGGGGTAAAAGGCAACACTGTTAGGCAGGTATATGAATGGACGCCATCGGTTGCGCGTGCATTGCAGAGGTTAAGGTTAGGGCTGGATTCACTTGGGGATATGGGGGATATGGGGGAGGGGGGATATGGGGGATATGGGGGAGGGAGGATATGGGGGATATGGGGGAGGGGGGATATGGGGAGGGGGGATATGGGGAGGGGGGATATGGGGGATATGGGGGAGGGGGGATATGGGGGATATGGGGGAGGGGGGATATGGGGGAGGGGGGGATATGGGGAGGGGGGATATGGGGAGGGGGATATGGGGGAGGGGGGATATGGGGGAGGGGGGATATGGGGGAGGGGGGATATGGGGGAGGGGGATATGGGGAGGGGGGATATGGGGGAGGGGGATATGGGGGAGGGGGGATATGGGGAGGGGGATATGGGGGGGGGATATGGGGAGGGGGGATATGGGGAGGCTCACCCTGCCTGCTCTGACGAGGTCGTTCACCTTCTTGTGGCACTGGGTGCCTGTCCGTGGTGTCAGGGCCGCAGCGGTGACGGCCTCTGCCACTTCCCTCCACAGACGCCGGCTGTGGCGTGGGGCAACTCTGCGGCCGTGCCCGGGATACAGGGCGTCCCTCCTCTGCTCCACCACGTCCAGGAGCGCCTCCACATCCCGTGACTCGAACCTCGGAGCTGAGCGGCGGCCAGCCATCCAGTCGGGTGTTCCGGTCGGGTGTTCCGGTCGGGTGGGGGGGGAGCAGCGTGGCCTTATGCGGCGCGTATGACGCTGCACGGCGTGAACCACTGCGCAAGCGCAGATCCCGTCGCGTAGCTGCTAGCCCATTTCGGGCCGGAGACTTTCGACCCATTTTTCCGACGTGACGCAAGTCGGATTTGCGCCGTTTTTTGCGCCGATCGGCGGACTTTCCGCCGATAACGGAGAATTTCGCCCCATGAGTCACGTGGGTGGCGAATTTGAAAACTATATGGGTGATTTAATCCAGCTTCAAGAGCATTTATTTTCCCAAAATTCTTAGTCCCTGAAATAGCAACGGCAAATTCAATGTCAACTTTGAAAATAATAGTCTGCATTTCTTATTGTGTGAGAATCGCTGGCAAGGCCAACTGTTGATTTGATTTGATTTTGTTTTGTTTATTGTCACGTGTACCGAGGTACAGTGAAAAGTATTTCTCTGTGAGCAGCTCAACAGATCATTAAGTACATGGGAAGAAAAGGGAATAAAAGAAAATACATAATAGGGCAACACAAGGTATACAATGTGAAATGAAATGAAATGAAAATGAAAATGAAAACTACATAACTACATATCTACGTAACTACATAAGCACTGGCATCGGATGAAGCATACAGGGTGTAGTGTTAATGAGATCAGCCCATAAGAGGGTCATTTAGGAGTCTGGTGACAGAGGGGAAGAAGCTGTTTTTGAGTCTGCTCGTGTGTGTTCTCAGACTTCTGTATCTCCTGCCCGATGGAAGAAGTTGGAAGAGTGAGTAAGAGGGTGGGAGGGGTCTTTGATTATGCTGTCCGCTTTCCCCAGGTAGCGGGAGGTGTAGATGGACATAGAACATAGAAAATACAGCACAGAACAGGCCCTTCGGCCCACGATGTTGTGCCGAACCTTTGTCCTAGATTAATCATAGATTATCATTGAATTTACAGTGCAGAAGGAGGCCATTCATTGACTCCATGGAGTCAATGGATGGGAGGCAGGTTTGTGTGATGGACTGGGCTGTGTTCACGACTGAAGTTTCTTGAGGCTTTGGGCCGAGCAGTTGCCATACCAGGCTGTGATGCAGCCTGATAGGATGCTTTCTATGGTGTATCTGTAAATGTTGGTAAGAGTTAATATGGACATGCCGAAGTATAGGCGCTGTTGTGCTTTCTTGGTGATAGTGTCGACGTGGGCGGTTCAGGACAGATTTTTGGAGATGTGTACCCCTAGGAATTTGAAACTGCTAATCACCTCCACCTCGGCCCTGTTGATGCTGACAGGGGTGTGTACAGTACTTTGCTTCCTGAAGCAAATCACCGAGTCCACATGGTGTCCAAAGTAGCTTTCTCTAGTTTCCCCCTATATCCCCTCATGCGCAGCACGGTAGCACAAGTGATAGCTTCACAGCTCCAGGGTCCCAGGTTCTATTTCCCGCTGGGTCACTGTCTGTGCGGAGTCTGCACATTCTCCCCGTGTCTGCGTGGGTTTCCTCCGGGTGCTCCGGTTTCCTCCCACAATCCAAAGACGTGCAGGTTAGGTGGATTGGCCATGATAAATTGCCCTTAGTGCACAAAAAGGTTAGGAGGGGTTATTGGGGTACGGGGATAGGGTGGAAGTGAGGGTTTAAGGGGATTGGTGCAGGCTCGATGGGGGGAATGGCCCCCTTCTGGACTGTATGTTCTATGTTCTATGCCTTCTCTGAGTTCATCTTCTGCATGATGCCCACCTCCTGCACCCTCAAGCCTATTTCCACTAAATTGCTTATTGCCCAATTTCCCCTCCTTGGTCCCTTCTTCGTCAATACTTTAAATGATTCTCTCTCTTCAGGTGGTTCCCTTTCATGTAAATCTGCCTTCATCATCCCTCTGCTAAAAAGTACAACCCTTGACATCACTGTCCTGGCAATGTACCGTCGCCTCTACAACCTCCTTTAGCTCTCCAAAATTCTTGAACGCGTTGTCACCTGTCCCATCTCTCCCAGGAGCCAGGGCTGGATTCTGCGCCGGCGGGATTCTCCGTTGAGCCAGCAGCGCACCCACGCTCGCAGATTTCCGGGCAGCGAGGGGTGGCCACAATGGGAAATCCCATTGGCTGGTGGTGGGAACGGATAATCCCGCTGCGGGCGAGGACACGGCGCCCAGGAAAAGGCGATTGGCGGGCAGGAGGATTCCCCGCCTAATGTTTATCTCCCTCCAGTCAGGTTTCTGTCCTTTCCCACCGTAATGAAACAGACCCCATCAAAGTCACACATTGTATCCTGCGTGGCATTTAGTGGCTGTGTTCGCCGTTGGCGTAAGTCCCGTCATGGCCGTTAAATCTCGTGAGAGGCCGCAAACAGGATTTGCGGCGGTCGGATTTTGGATCCTGAACTTTGCAGTCCGGGCCAATGATGCGATCAGGTTCAGGCCCAGGAAAAACATTTTCTCACCAAGACTGGCCGCATCGGAAACTTCGATGCCGGCTGCGGAGGGCGGAGAATCCTGCCCGCAGCTTACGTCTGACCCCTGTCTATCTGTTGGCAGCGCACTGACTCCTCGACCCATGTCTGAGTGAGGTTCTATGCTACGTTCCTTTGTCCCCTTGCTTTAGAGGGATATTCGCGGAAAGTGCCTCGGGTTCACCTGAGTCCTATCACTGCGAGTGAAACATTCGCTCTGAGAGAGCCAAATCGTCAGACGGGCATGGGGGGGTCCAATGAGAACAACTGTGTTCTGATGGGGAGAAACACTAAGTCACTGGGAGGAGAGGTGAGGATTCTGAGGCACTCAGGTGGTGATGAACAATAATATTTAATTCAGCGACATGAGTCTGCGAGAGACACTCTTCTGGGAGTGGAGGATAAAGGCAGCACGAGGCTCGTGACCCTCATTCTCTTTCGGGCAGCGGAGAGCAACGGGCCTGTGCCCACTCTTCAGAGAGCACGCTGAGTTTGAAAACTCCACGAGTGATGCCACAGGAAAGCGGTAAGCTGGTTGGTTGGTGAGTAACTTTATTTGGGATCATCTTTAAATAGCTGAAACTTAAATAACTAAATAGGGAAGCAATTGGGGAACAAAGTTGGGAGGATAAAGCAGTAAAGAAAAAGTGAATTTAAGACCAGAACCAGGTGGTTATAAGACTGTAAGAAAGAGCGGAGGGCAAGTTCACATCTCCTAAGGAAAACTAAATAGCTGATTGGGTGAGTACAGTTGTGTAGGTACTTGCTACTATTGGTTATAATTGTTCAGATATCATTCTGTGATTTATTGTTTGTAAGAAATATATCCTACAATAACAAAGCGCGGAGAAGAAGGGCCGGAATTGATATTTAAAAGAGAAAATGTTGGAAAATCTCAGCAGGTTTGGCAGCATCTGTAGGGAGAGAAAAGAGCGAATGTTTTGAGTCCAGATGACCCTTTGTCAAAGCCCAGCTGAAAGTAAGTTTGATTCCCGTAACAGCCTCCCCGAACAGGCGCCGGAATGTGGCGACTAGGGGCTTTTCACAGTAACTTCATTTGAAGCCTACTTGTGACAAGCGATTTTCATTTCATTTAATTTTCAAGTAAGCAGCAGGTGCAACAGGTAGTAAAAAAGGCAAATCGAATGCTGGCCTTCATAGCCAGAGGATTTGAGTCGGAATCGAGATGTTTCACTGCAATTGTAAAGGACATTGGTGAGGCCACACCTGGAGTATTGTGTACAATTTTCTTTGAGTCCTGATCTGAGGAAGGATGTTCTTGCTATGGAGGGAGTGCTGCGAAGGTTTACAAAGGTTTACCAAGCTGATTTCTATTATCTGAGGAGAGACTGGATTGGTTAAGATTATATTCATTGGAGTTTAGAAGAGTGATCCCATCGAAACGTATAAAATTCTAACAGAATTAGACAGGGTAGATTCATAAAGAATATTCCCAATGGTGGGGGAGTCCTGAACTACAGGCCATGGTTTGAGGATAAAGGGGAAACATTTTAAGACTGAGGTGAGGAGATTTCTTCACCCAGAGAGTGGTGAATCTGTGGAATTCGCTAATGCAGGAAGCAGTTGAGGCCAAAACATTGTACAATTTCAAGAAGGGATTAGATATAGCTCTTGGGGCTAAAGGGATGAAGGGATATGGGGGGAAGGTGGGATCAGGGTCTTGAACTCGATGATCAGCCATGATCAGAATGAATGGCGGAGCAGGCTCGAAGGGCCGAATGGCCTCCTCCTGCTTCTATTTTCCATGCATATTTCTCGGTATGCGTGTGGCTTGGAGGCAATCTCGCAGGTGGTGTTTCCTGAGATAGTAACAAGAGGCAAGAGCAAATTAATATTCCATTTTTCACCACAGCCAATTAAGGGACAAAGGGAACTAAATTCTGATTCAGGATAATTCAAATGTTGGAAATCCCAAATTAAAATAGAAAATGTTGGAGACACACTGTTGGCCTGGCGGCATCTGTGGAGAGAAACCATGTCAATAGACTGGTTTTTAAGCCCCCTCCAGGCAAGCTTTCAGTGTGGTGGTGGCCGGGGGGGGGGGGGTTGTGTCATGTGAAATACAAGAGGTGGACAGCCTACCACCTTCTTGCACACCCACGAGCTGTCTCCTTAGTTCTCCTTAGGTGAGCAGTGATGCACTATCAATTACGACGAGACGAGAGTAGAATGTAATCGAGGCTTTATTACACCGAGATGTGTGGCCTCCTACAGCAGCTTACGAAATAGCTGCTGTTCAGAGAGCACACACATTTACACTCCGCCTCCTGGGCGGAACCAGCAGGCAGGGATCTACCCTTGTACCTGTGATGTGGAGATGCCGGCGTTGGACTGGGGTGAGCACAGTAAGAAGTCTTACAACACCAGGTTAAAGTCCAACAGGTATGTTTCGATGTCACTAGCTTTTGGAGCGCTGCTCCTTCCTCAGGTGAATGAAGAGGTATGTTCCAGAAACATATATAGAGACAGATTCAAAGATGCCAGACAATGCTTGGAATGCGAGCATTAGCAGGTGATTAAATCTTTACAGATCCAGAGATGGGGTAACCTCAGGTTAAAGAGGTGTGAATTGTGTCAAGCCAGGACAGTTGGTAGGATTTCGCAGGCCAGATGGTGGGGGATGAATGTAATGCGACATGAATCACAGGTCCCGGTTGAGGCCGTACTCATGTGTGCGGAACTTGGCTATAAGCTTCTGCTCGGCGATTCTGCGTTGTCACGCGACCTGAAGGCCGCCTTGGAGAACGCTTACCCGGAGATCAGAGGCTGAATGCCCTTGACTGCTGAAGTGTTCCCCGACTGGAAGGGAACATTCCTGCCTGGTGATTGTCGCGCGATGTCCGTTCATTCGTTGTCGCAGCATCTGCATGGTCTCGCCAATGTACCACGCTTCGGGACATCCTTTCCTGCAGCGTATGAGGTAGACAACGTTGGCCGAGTCGCACGAGTATGTACCGCGTACCTGGTGGGTGGTGTTCTCACGTGTAATGGTGGTATTCATGTCGATGATCTGGCACGTCTTGCAGCGATTGCCATGGCAGGGTAGTGTGGTGTCATGGTCACTGTTCTGAAGGCTGGGTAGTTTGCTGCAAACAATGGTTTGTTTGAGGTTGCGCGGTTGTTTGAAGGCAAGTCGTGGGGGTGTGGGGATGACCTTGGCAAGATGTTCATCTTCATCGATGACGTGTTGAAGGCTGTGAAGAAGATGTCGTAATTTCTCCGCTCCAGGAAAGTACTGGACGACGAAGGGTATTCTGTCGGTTGTGTCCCATGTTTGTCTTCTGAGGAGGTCGGTGCGGTTTTTTGCTGTGGCACGTTGGAACTGTCGATCGATGAGTCGAGCGGCTTATCCCGTTCGTACGAGGGCATCTTTCAACGTCTGTAGATGTCTGTTACGCTCCTCCTCGTCTGAGCAGATCCCGTGTATACGGCGAGCTTGTCCATAGGGGATGGCTTCTTTAATATCTTCAAGCGGGTGCACTTTGCACGTCCGTGCCATCCCCCGCCCAAAGGTTGGTCCTCGTCACCTGCGCGACAAAACCCGCACCCTCCATCTCCCTTGAACCGCCTCCCTCAGGTGCTCGATTCCTCCGTGCCCACTACCCCTGACTTAGCCGAGACCAGGTTCCATTGAGGCCTTTGCCCTGGGCCTGTTTGCAGCCCCGGCAGCCGACACCACTGAGCTCTGGTGCTGCTGGGACTGCAAGGTCCATCCGTCAGTCAGCTTCACTGGCCGCTCTTCAGAGCGGCCTTTCACCCCAGTGAGGGCCGTAATTCCCACACGTCCTTTGTTGCTGTCATCTGCAGCACCTTACAGTTGCAGGGTGGACTTTTCTTTTGCCTGTGGATTGCCGACTGAGTTCTTAGTCGGGTCAGGGTTTTAGAAGGTGAGCAGTGGGTGCCGGATGAACCTTGTAAAAATCAGTCCAACATTTCAGGACAGTGGCCTTTCATCACGGCTGTTTTGATGAAAGCTGACAGACCTGAAACATTAGGGCTGGATTTTCAGTCGACCATGGGATCGAGGTTTGAATCAGGTACGCGATGAAAATGGCAGCATCGACTGGCAGGTCAATCTTCTGGTGCCTCCGGGACGCATTGGACTTTTTACCAGGAGGGTCGAGTGCAAAGGCGAGAACCCACCCCATCCAATTAACCAGCTGTTAAGCTGGTTGAAAAGCTTGTTAACAAACTCACTGCCAGGCAATGAGGGTATTGGACTTTGAAAATCGAGTTGTGTCACTGATGCTCTGCGAGGTTGGGCCTGGAAAGGTTCTGACCATCTTCAATTCATCCTCCTCCCCAGACACGGCCAGGCCCGGCTGGTATTTCCAGAACTTTCTGTTTCTGTTTCAGGTTTGATTTCCGCACTGACGTGAGTTTCACCAGCCACTTCCCCCGATCCATGAAGCAATACGGGCCATTAATCCATGACATTGACGTGGGGTCCGCTTCTATTCATGATTAATCATCAGAGATGATACTCTCCCAAAATGCACTTTGTTCCACTGAGATACACAGAAAATGATACTGGTTCACAGGTAAATGGTAACATTTTACAAAATAGGAGTCATTGATTGGTCATGTTGGGCAGCACAAGTGGGTATCTCTGTGTCTTCACAGTGCCAGGGTCCCAGGTTCGATTCCCGGCTGGGACACTGTCTGTGCTGAGTCTGCACGTTCTCCCCATGTCTGCGTGGGTTTCTTCCGGGTGCTCCAGTTTCCTCCCACAGTCCAAAGACGTGCAGGCTAGGTGGATTGGCCATGATAAATTGCCCTTAGTGCCCAAAAAAGGTTAGAAGGGGTTATTGGATTACGGGATAGGGTGGAAGTGAGGGCTCAAGTGGGTCGGTGCAGACTCGATGGGCCGAATGGCCTCCTTCTGCACTGTATGTTCAATGTTCTATGTTCTCTGAAGGAGCATTTTGATGAGTCCCATTCAATTCTTCTGTGTTTTCTCCATTGACTTTGAAAGTGCTTTTGTCCTCTGCCCTTTTACTAGCTATAATGAAGTGTGTACCATCTGCAGGATGCATTGCAGCAACTCACCAAGTCTCCTGAGGCAGCACCTTTCAAACCTGTGACCGTTCCCATCTAGAAGGACAAAGGCAGCAGAAATCTGGGAACACTACCACCTGGCGGTTCCCCACCAAGCAATGCACCATTTTGACTTGGAAATATGTCACCGTCTGCGGCCCCCTTTGGGGGCGAGCCCTCCCATGTCCACAAGACCGACTTGGGGCTTTTCGCCCGAAAGGAACGAACCCCTGCCAATGGGGAAAAAAGTACAGGGCCCTGGGAATGGGGTCCCGGGCCGAGTGGATCCTGGTGCCAGAGAGTGAAGACGTGCCTAGCGACCCTACGCCTGTGTCTAGTTTTACCCTCAATTGGTACCAATAAACCCTTGTTCAGTTATACTGGACACCTCCCTAGTTCTTCCTCGAGCCACCGTACAGCCCCTTCACTGTCACGAGGTCAAAATGCTGGAAATCCATTCCTAACAGGACTATGGGTGTTCCTACACATCAAGAATTGAAGCGGTTCTAGAACACAGCTCACCACTAGCATCTGAAGGGCAATTGGGGATGGGTAATACATTTTGGCCTGACCAGCCATGCCCAGACCTCGAGAATAACTTTTTTTCAAATGGATTCTAGTTTCATCACTAATTATAAGGGTGGCCTCTGTCTTAAGAAACCTCTGTTGGAAAGCTTTGCACTGAAGCCTATCATTCTATCCTTATGATGACCACCTTAGATTGATGTCACAGGTTTTAGCCTGTGACCTTCAGGCTATTGTTAGTGCTGAGTCAATGCTGCACTGTCAGAGGTGTCATTTTATGGCTGAGGCCTTAAACAAACAAAACAACAAAGAACAAAGAAATGTACAGCACAGGAACAGGCCCTTCGGCCCTCCAAGCCCGTGCCGACCATGCTGCCCGACTAAACTACAATCTTCTACACTTCCTGGGTCCGTATCCTTCTATTCCCATCCTATTCATGACTGGGATACAAGCAAATGACTGCGGAGGCTGGAATCTGAAACAAAAACAGAAAATGCTGGACGGACTCTGCAGGCCTGACAGCGTCTGTGGAGAGAGAGAGGAGGGAGCTAGTGTTTTGAGTCTGGATGACTCTGTCAGAGCGAGCTAACGAGACTCGAAATGTAAGCTCCCTCCTCTCTCCGCAGTTGCTGTTGGGCCTGCAGAGAATACCCAGCATTTCCTGCTTCTGTTACAGTAAATTGAGATCCATCTTGCAGAAGAGCAGGGATACGCTCCACGGTGTTGTCCCATTGCTCTCAATTAACGTGAATGAAAGCAGATTACCTGGCAATTGTCTCATTATCGTCTGTGGAACTTTGCTTTGCACAAATTGGCCAGAGTGTTTCCTGTGGTACATTATTAACGACACCTTAATGCAAAGCACTTTGGCACAGCCGAAGCTTGGGGAAGGCACTACATTAATGAGTGTTTTTTTCTCCTTTCTCATGCACTCCAAAGTATTTAATTGCAGGTGAAGTGCCTTCAGATGTTGCAGAGAGAATCAATAATGTGGGTTATGCAGAAAAACATTTTAATAAAATGTAAAACCCAGTCACCCAGTCATAAATAGGGACTTTGTAATGACGTACAGCTCAAACTGAGGGGATTAGGTGCATTATTTACAAAAATGAAAATGAGGTAGCTCGCACATTTCAACTCTTAACCATTGACCTTAAAGCACAGCGCCAAAATGATCCAAAATGAAGTGCTGCAACTTTTTGATTGACCCTGACCTTTTTTTAAAAGCATTCCTCACACATCCCTGCGCTTTATTTAGATAAACCCCCTATTAGGAGGGACTGAGTACTTCAGGCACAGCTGAAGCCCCTGAGTGTATGTGACATCTCACCAACCAAGAGGTGCTGTGTAGCCGTCGGAAGCAATTAATGTCCATTTTTTGCCAAGTCGAGCGAGGGCTGTTTCTGGAAGCTTACCAGTTGCGCTCGCCGCCCCGAGTTATTGCAAAATGTCACAAAGTTTCCACCGAACAAAAGTGGGCCTCTCGCCCCGCAGCAGGTCCATGCTAGTGTTCATGCTCCGCATGGGCTTCCTCCAATCCTGCTTCATCAAACTCCGGCAATATACTCGCCGCAATCACCCCACTGTTCTGGCGGATTCCAAGTTTGCGCCATTCTCTGGATCAAGGGTTTCCTCCTTAATTTGCGCATTGGATTTGTTCATGACCAGCTTGTGTTTAGTTTCGAGTTCTGGTCCCATCCGCAAGTGCAAACCAGCTTCTCTATGACTACCATGACAAACCCTTACATAATTATTGACAGGCATGCTCATCGAAAGAGATTAAAATCATGCTCACAAAGGTTAAAATCTTGCACCGTGAAGGTTGGATTACTCGGTTGATGCTCCTCATGTGGTTATGGCCTAATGTTCAGATGCAATGTGACTTCCATAATCATATCCTTACTGAGTCAATAAAATTGTCACGGTCCATCCAGTCTCCATTAATAGATATAAACCATGAGTGTTAGGTGAACAATGTAAGTTGAGATACTGGTCCGTCTGCATTAAACCATAAAATCAATACATAATAAGTATTATAGAAGCAAATGATGTGCACATTGCCTCAATGCTTATATTAGGTCCATAAGGACATAAAGAAATTGAGCAGGAGTAGGTTATTTAATCCCTCGAGCCTGCTGCACCATTCAATAAGGTCATGGCTGACTTGACTGGAACCTTAACTCTACTCTCCTGCCAAACCCCCCTTGAGGGCAGCACGGTAGCACAGTGGTTAGCACAGTTGCTTCACAGCTCCAGGGTCCCAGGTTCGATTCCAGCTTGGGCTGTGCGGAGTCTGCACATTCTCCCCGTGTGTGGGTGGGTTTCCTCCGGGTGCTCCGGTTTCCTCCCACAGTCCAAAGATGTGCAGGTTAGGTGGATTGGCCAGGATAAATTGCCCTTAGTGTCCAAAAAGGTTAGGTGGGGTTACTGGGTTATGGGTGTGGGCTTAAGTAGGGTACTATTTCCAAGGGATGGCACAGACTCGATGGGCTCAATGCCCTCCTTCTGCACTGTAAATTCTATGATTCTCTGACTCTGTTGAAGATCAAAAATCTGTCGAAAGGACAGATCTGACTGGAACATTTTCTCTTCTGCGTTGTGAAATCTGTTCACCATAAAGAGAGAGATAGCAGGAGTGCTTTTCCCCTTTCACCTCACCTCTCTGCCGTCCGCCACAAGATGTGTATTTTGGAGGTGTTACGTGTATTTTGGCTGGTGTAAGCTCACGTGTTTGCAATGACATCATCGGAGCGTTTTGTGGGTTTTTGCAGAGTTCAGCATTGTACCTGTTTGAGCAACATCCTGTAAATAAACTCCTTGCACTGTGTTATATGAACTTGCTCGACGGGTGCTGTGGTATTATCATAATTGTAAGAACTGCAAGAGTTAATGAAATGTCTAGAGTAGCCACTACAGATACAATTATATAAGGCATTGATAGAACATAGAAAAATACAGCACAGAACAGGCCCTTCGGCCCACGATGTTGTGCCGAACCTTTGTCCTAAATTAATCATAGATTATCATAGAATTTACAGTGCAGAAGGAGGCCACCCGGCCCATCGAGTCTGCACCGGCTCTTGGAAAGAGCACCCTATCCAAGGTCAACACCTCCACCCTATCCCCACAACCCAGCAACCCCACCCAACACTAAGGGCAATTTTGGACACTAAGGGCAATTTATCATTGCCAATCCACCTAACCTGCACATCTTTGGACTGTGGGAGGAAACAGGAGCACCCGGAGGAAACCCACGCACACACGGGGAGGACGTGCAGACTCCACACAGACAGCGACCCAAGCCGGAACCGAACCAGGGACCCTGGAGCTGTGAAGCAATTGTGCTATCCACAAGGCTACCGCGCTGCCCTTAAACACAAATAAATCTACACTATACCATTCTACCGTAATCCATGTACCTATCCAATAGCTGCTTGAATGTCCCTAATGTTTCCGACTCAACTACTTCCCCAGGCAGTGCATGCCATGCCCCCACTACTCTCTGGGTAAAGAACCTACCTCTAACATCCCCCCTATATCTTCCACCATTCACCTTAAATTTATGTCCCCTTGTAATGGTTTGTTCCACCCGGGGAAAAAGTCTCTGACTGTCTACTCTATCTATTCCCCTGATCATCTTGTAAACCTCTATCAAGTCGCCCCTCATCCTTCTCCGTTCTAATGAGAAAAGGCCTAGCACCCTCAACCTTTCCTCGTAAGACCTACTCTCTATTCCAGGCAACATCCTGGTAAATCTCCTTTGCACCTTTTCCAAAGCTTCCACATCCTTCCTAAAATGAGGCGACCAGAACTGTACACAGTACTCCAAATGTGGCCTTACCAAAGTTTTGTACAGCTGCATCATCACGTCTCGGCTCTTAAATTCAATCCCTCTGTTAATGAACGCTAGCACACCATAGGCCTTCTTCACAGCTTTATCCCGTCAGGCCCGGGGGACTTGTCTATCCTCAAGTTTTTCAAAATGCCCAACACATCTTCCTTCCGAACAAGTATTTCCTCGAGCTTACCAATCTGTTTCACACTGTCCTCTCCAACAATATGGTCCCTCTCATTTGTAAATACTGAAGAAAAGTACTCGTTCAAGACCTCTCCTATCTCTTCAGACTCAATACACAATCTCCCGCTACTGTCCTTGATCGGACCTACCCTCGCTCTAGTCATTCTCATATTTCTCACATATGTGTAAAAGGCCTTGGGATTTTCCTTGATCCTACCCGCCAAAGATTGTTCATGCCCTCGATTAGCTCTCCTAATCCCTTTCTTCAGTTCCCTCCTGGTTGTCTTGTATCCCTCCAGTGCCATGTCTGAACCTTGTGTCCTCAGCCTTACATAAGTCTCCTTCTTCCTCTTAACAAGACATTCAACCTCTCTTGTCAACCATTGTTCCCTCACTCGACCATCTCTTCCCTGTCTGACAGGGACATACATATCAAGGACACGTAGTACCTGTTCCTTGAACAAGTTCCACATTTCACTTGTGTCCTTCCCTGACAGCCTATGTTCCCAACTTATGCACTTCAATTCTTGTCTGGCAACATAGTATTTTCCCTTCCCCCAATTGCAAACCTTGCCCTGTTGCACACACCTATCCCTCTCCATTACTAAAGTGAAAGTCACAGAATTGTGGTCACTATCTCCAAAATGCTCCCCCACTAACAAATCTATCACTTGCCCTGGTTCATTACCAAGTACCAAATCCAATATGGCCTCCCCTCTGGTCGGACAATCTACATACTGTGTTAGAAAAGCTTCCTGGACACACTGCACAAACACCACCCCATCCAAACTATTTGATCTAAAGAGTTTCCACTCAATGTTTGGGAAGTTGAAGTCACCCATGACTACTACCCTGTGACTTCTGCACCTTTCCAAAATCTGTTTCCCAATCTGTTCCTCCAATCTCTGCTACTATTTGGGGGCCTATAGAAAACTCCTAACAAGATGACCGCTCCTTTCCTATTTCTGACTTCAACCCATACAACCTCAGTAGGCTGATACTCCTCGAACTGCCTTTCTGCAGCTGTTATACTATCTCTAATTAACAATGCCACCCCCCCCCCACCTCGTTTACCACCCTCCCTAATCTTATTAAAACATCTATAGCCAGGGACCTCCAACAAACATTTCTGCCCCTCTTCTATCCAAGTTTCCGTGATGGCCACCACATCGTAGTCCCAAGTACCGATCCATGCCTTAAGTTCACCCACCTTATTCCTGATGCTTCTTGCGTTGAAGTATACACACTTCAACCCATCTCCGTGCCTGCAAGTACTCTCCTTTGTCAGTGTTCCCTCCCCCACTGCCTCACTACACGCTTTGGCGTCCTGAATATTGGCTACCATTGTTGCTGGACTACAAATCAGGTTCCCATTCCCCATGCCAAATTAGTTTAAACCCTCCCGAAGAGTACTAGAAAACCTCCCTCCCAGGATATTGGTGCCCCTCTGGTTCAGATGCAACCCGTTCTGCTTGCACAGGTCCCACCTTCCCCAGAATGCGCACCAATTATCCAAATACCTGAAGCGCTCCCTCCTACACCATTCCTGCAGCCACGCGTTCAGCTGCACTCTCTCCCTATTCCTAGCCTTGCTATCACGTGGCACCGGCAACAAACCAGAGATGACAACTCTGTCTGTCCTGGCTTTTAACTTCCAGCCTATCTCCCTAAACTCGTTTATTACCTCCACACCCCTTTTCCTACCTACGTCGTTGGTACCAATGTGCACCACGATTTCTGGCTGCTCCCCCTCCCCCTTAAGTATCCTGAAGACACGATCCGAGACATCCCTGGCCCTGGCACCTGGGAGGCAACATACCTTCCGGGAGTCTCGCTCGCGACCACAGAATCTCCTATCTATTCCCCTAACCATTGAATCTCCTACTACTATTGCTTTTCTATTCTCCCCCCTTCCCTTCTGAGCCCCAGAGCCAGACTCAGTGCGAGAGATCTGGCCGCTAGGGCCTTCCCCCGGTATGTCATCCCCCCCAACAGCATCCAAAATGGTATACTTGTTTTGAAGGGAAACGTCCACGAGGGATCCCTGCACTGTCTGCCTGTTTGTTTTCTTTCCCCTGACCGTAACCCAGCTACTCTTGTTCTGTACCTTGGATGTGGTTACCTCCCTGTAACTCCTCTCTATCACCCCCTCTGCCTCCCGGATGATCTGAAGTTCATCCAGCTCCAGCTCCAGTTCTCTAACACGGTCTCTGAGGAGCTGGAGTTGGGTGCACTTCCCGCAGGTATAGTCAGCGGGGACACCGGTGGTATCCCTCACCACCCACATCCTACAGGAGGAGCATGCAACTGGCCTAGCCTCCATCCCCTCTTGCCTTACAGAATATAACTACCCTGTGGACCAACTGGACCTCCGCCCTCCGACTCTGCTCCCAGTCAGCTACACTCTCTGTAAACTCCTGGCTCCCTTCCCGCTCTTTGCGGAAATGTAGGAAACAAAATGAAAGGAGCACCTTACTGCCTCCTCACCTAACTCCCTCAGTCACCAAACTCTCACTATATCACTCAAATGCACCAAATACAGCACTCCCTCAGTCACCAAACTCTCACTATATCACTCAAATGCACCAAATACAGCACTCAGTGCAAACAAAGTCTGCACTGCAGGGGATCACTTTTATACTGTGAATGTAGCCTCTGAAAACTGGCCTAATCCAATTAACTAATTAACAAGCTTCAGCTGCAAGTAGAACCTTTGTTTGAAGCTGATTGAAAATTCACCTTCTTCTAAACCAAACAGCAACTTTTAAGTTAATTAACTAAATAAAAGAAAGACTAGACTTTAGATAAAAATGAAGCCTTATACTCCCTCAGTCACCAAACTCTCACTATAGCACTCAAATGCACCAAATACAGTACTCAGTGCAACAAAAAAAAAAAGGTTTGTGGGGGAGAATATTCCAGGAGCTAGCTAGAGACAATCAGAAGTATTATTGGTGCGAGTAAGAGCAGATCATAGTTTATACCAGTATTAAGATTAGTGGTAGATGAGTGTAGTTCATATGTTAAATATAAACTGTGTATTCTTTAGGAGTACGTGTCGAATCCTTATTGGTAGTATTAATAAATTTATAGCTTTGTTTATGTTCAAGCTATTTTGTGGTCTTTGTGAACATTACGCCAACCATCCTGAATTAATCAACTCATCGAACTCCACAGGTGCCACCTCTGAATGTTTCTCTTTGCAGCTAAAACCAAGAACATAACAAAAGACAATCGGGCGATGAGATCTGGGCAATAAACAAAAAAAGGGGGAAAAATAATTTTCGATGCCGATTATGTGAGCCAGGAGGTGGAATCTCTGACGGAGACCCAGGCGCATTCACCATCGGGAGTAAGGTCGGGAGGAATATCATCGACTTCCAAGATGGAATCACCATTGTGCCAAGTAAAAACAACTCGCAACTACATATTAGTTTGTAGCGAGACATCGGCGAATCATCGGGTCGCTCGCGACAGCCGCTCGTGCAAATAAAAGGGTTTTCAAACAAAAACTAGCGGACAACTGCAAATTTCTGGGCTCATGTCAAGCGGAGGATTGAAGTTTCAGTACACTTACCATTGTCGTGGGTAGAGCTGTGGAGACTGGCACAAGGATCTGAAACGGGTTGGGGGAACGGGAACCTCAGGGGCTGCGACTCTGCAGCCCAGTGCCCGAGAGTCGACAGCGAGGCTCAGAAACAGCTGGTCTGCTTGTGCGCTGTGCATTTGTCTGCTTTAGGCAGAGAGAAAATAAAAGGCAGGGAAACAGGCTGAAGACTGAGTAACCCAGATCAGGGGGCTGCAATCCAAAAATGGTGGGAGGAAAAGGCACCATGGACACATTTGATGAGGAGGAGGAGACATGGAATTGGCTTTGGATTTTTTTATTGTCACATGTACCGCGGTACAGTGAAAAGTATTTTCTTTGTGCAGTTTAGACAGATCATTCCGCACATAAAAACAAACATAGAGCAAACATAAATACACAATGTAAATTCGTAGACACAGGCATTGGGTGAAACATACATTGTTTGGGAGATCTTGGTTAAGAAAGATTAAGCTAAACTGGGCCACCCTGGACCAACGTTTTGATTCCACAAACCATCTTCAGCTACTTCTGAGAAAGTTCGCAAAGGTACTTGAGGAGTCACTTAGATCCATGACTGGGTCGAAGTGAAACTCAAGATAAAGGCAGACCTGACTGGAACCTTAACTCCACTTTCCTGCCAACCCCTCTTCGGCAGTGTGCCTCAGTGTTTGGAAGCGAGTACCGTACCCTATACAGTTCAACCTAAAGTGCAAGAAGAACTTGGCAGGTTACTGAAGACAGGAGTCAATGAGTCTGTTATCCTGTTAATTCAGTACAAATATGCATGGCTTTCAAAATGACCATCAAACATGTATTATGTGTTGATCAGTAGCACTTATTGAAGATCTTTTTTTAGGCCTCTCATGGGCCAAAGATTTAGCAAAATTGATTTCTCCCAAGACTGTCTGCAAATGACCGTAGCTTTTGATTCTCAACCATTACTGACCATAGTGACATCCAAGGGTCTGATTTGGAATTGGAAGCTTCCACTCAGTATACAATCTATGGATTAGATCTTTTTTTCTTTTAATTTCCAAAGAAGGGACAATTTAGCACGGCCAATCCCCTTGTGGGGGTGATGTCCACTCGCACATGGGGAGAATGGGGAAACTCCACACAGACAGTGACCGTTGCTGGGATCGAACCGGGGTCGTCGCCACCATGCTACCCTATGGATTAGATCTTGAATGGGCTACCAGGTGGTGCAATGCTACCTGGATGACATTTTGATTACAGGTTCGAACGATATAGAGCATGGAAAGAACCTAAAAGCTATTCTTACAAGGCAGCAGCTACATATTGTCAGGGCCCAAGATAGAGAAGTGAGAATTTTTAATATCTTCGATTCACTATCTTCGACACATCATCGACTAAGGCGATCTTCACAAAGAACCGAAGAAGATGTTGGAGGTCCTGGATACTCCACGACCACAGAACGTGACTCAGTTAAGGTCATTTCTAGGATTATTAAATTATTATGGAAAGTTTGTACCGCGCTTAGCAACAAGGCTGAAGCCTTTACACATGTCGCCTTATTGCAAACACGCTGGGCGCTGGACTAAACATTTTGAGGATGCTTACCAGAATGCAAAAAATGATATTACAAAAATTAGAGTTATTGGTCCATTATAACCCAAAACTGAAGATGCAGTTTGCTTGTGGCACATCTCTCCATGGGATTGGAAAAGTTGTCTAACATATAATGCCTTCAAGAGTGACCAATAGCATTTGCTTCCAGGACATTGACTAGCACTGAGTCCAACTGTGCTCAGCTTGAGAAAGAAGCTCTCAGCATTAGTTTTGGTAATCACAGGTTCCACCTTATTTATTTGGCCGTCAGTTTACACTGTTGACCGAACATCGTCCCTGAACAATAATCTTTGGATCCCTACGCTTGCTGCTAGTCGATTACAACATTGGGTGTTAATCTTGTCGCTACGTGATTATATCATAGAATCATAGAATTCCGATGGTGCAGAAGGAGGCCATGCGACCCATCGAGTCTGCACTGACTCTCTCAAAGAGCACCCCACCCAGGCCTACTCCTCTGCCCTATCCCCGTACTCCCCTTAACCCATTATAACCTGCACATCTTTGGACACTAAGGGACAAGTGACCATGGCCAATCCACCTAACCTGCCCATCTTTGGGCTGTGGGAGGAAACGTGAACATCCGGAGGGAACCCACGCACACATGAAGAGAAAGTGTAAACTCCACACAGACAGTCACCCGAGGCTGGAATTGACCCTGGGCCCCCGGAGCTGTGTGGTAGCAGTGCCAGCCACTGCGCCATAGCTCCAATGATGGGGAAGGTGTTGGACATGATTGAAAAAGGCACTCTAACACAAGAGCACAGAAAGAATCCAGATCTTAATCCCTACCTTACCAGGCATCTTGAGTTGACCATCCAAAATGGAGTACTGTTGTGGGGTGTTAGAGTAATCTTTCCACCGTGTCTACAAAGTAGAATCCTGGGACAGCTGCACGAGGGCCATCCCAGTATGGTTAGAGTGAAGGAGTTGGCAAGAAGCTCCGTCTGGTGGCCCTGCTTGGATGCCCAAATAGAGGAGGAGGTGGGGTTATGCCAATCCTGCACTGCGCTGAGAAATGTACCTCCACTACAACATTTGCGTCCATGGGAATAGCCTACCAGACCATCATGTATCGCTCTTTTATAACCACAGTGTGTGTGTTTAACCTTTATCCGATGGACAAATGATCACACAAGTTTATTTAGTACAAAGATAGTTTATTTAACATACACAAGATTGTTTACTTAATTAATCAGACGTTCATGCATATTGGACTCGAACTAACACACTTAAACTACCTTGACTCAACTTCCAGCTAACCAGCAGATACAGAGTAGATAAAGCCTTATCTGGTTCTAATAATCTGGCGGAGGCTTTAGTTCTTGTGGGTAGTCTGTGTTCTGTTGTTGTCCTTCGGTGGATGCCATGGGCCCTTGGTCTTGGCTGATGTTGGTAGCGGTGATGCTGCAATCGAGAGAGAGCGAGTGATGGCTGTGAGTGCCTCTTAAACGGCTTGGAATATCCCTGCCCCTTTTGTGGGCAGTCTCTGGGTCGCTGTCAATCAATTGAGCAGGGCTCCAGCCCCCGGATCAGTCAAGACCAATCAGGGGATGCCACAATGATTTTGGGGTGGGCACTCAGTTGCCATGACTGGAAGTATTCAGAGCAGGGTGCCGCTGCGTCTGGGAGACGATGTGATTGACAGGATAGTTCTGTTGTTCCCGGGAAGTCCATTTGAGTGGCCTTTTTCATGTGTGGGTTTCTGCATACAGTCTGGGCTGCAGTTTGTATATTTGCAGGCTGCAGCCTGTATGTGTTTTAGCTTGGCCAAATTTCCCATCACTCTTTACGGGCAGCCATTTTAGATGGCCACAACGAGGACTAACTTGATTTTGTTACTGTCGCTCTACAGGGGTAGAAGTATCAGGCGGTAAGAGCAAATTAAACTTGGTTTTCAACTTCTTTTCGTGGGAGATTTTTACCCTCTTTTTGACGATGGTGATGACCAATAGGCCAGAGATGTTCTTCAAGGGACATGGTCAATTCCTTGTAAATAATTGTATCCGGATTGGCAGGATGGACAAGACGTTGTCAAGGAGTGAAAGTTTTCTGTCCTATTACACCCAAGCACATTGCTGCTTTAATTTCGCCCGGTATTCCGGGCCGGATTCTTTGGTCCCCCAGCCATGCCATTTGCTGGCACCGGGATCCTCTCTTCCCGTTGCTTGTCAATGGGATTTCCCATTAAAGTCTCCCCACACCACTGAGAAGCCCAACAACCAGAGAATTCTGGCACTTGTTTGCAGCTAGGTAATATTGGAAGCTCTCTTCAGAGGAACTCCATGATTCCGAATTCTCATCGAATGATTCCGTAGTGCCAACATTTTTGCTGCCATCACAGTTACCTGTTCTTAAGTTGACGTACTTTCTTTAAGTTTTCCGCTCCTCTAATTTTATTTTTCAATTTAAGTTGCATTATTCCTTCTGTCGTTTCTTCATAAAATATTTATTTTCTCAGTTGTGCTGTGACTTTAAGACAAAAAAATGTTCTTTTCTTTTACAAATACCAGTCTGTGTTCTCAAAGCCGATTTCAGCTTCAGTCTAGTTTAGTGTTGGTTACTATCGCTTTATCTTTCATTTTAGGCAGTTCCTTCCCAAAAGCAAGTCTCCCTCTCTCCGGGTTTGAGGATAAGACGCTGTAGCCCGTCACTTGTGAAGGCGGCAGCTGGAAAAACTCCCAGCTCGATGAGTGACTCCTTTTTACAGCCTAGCCCCTTGTTTATTGACTTTCTCTCTTCTGGGAAGTTTGTTTTGAGCCTGTCGATTGCTCAAATCGACCGGCACAGCAGTCGACGATCTGGCTGAAATAATTTTATCCTTTCCCGACTCCGTCTCTCCGAGTGTTCCCGGATCGCAATCGCATGGATAAGATTTAAGGAATGGTGCTGAGTGCTTCCTATCACTTCGAAAATTAACATGCACTCTGAGCAAGGCTAAAATCCCCATTCCCCACAGCCAGTTTTTCCGCACAGTTATGGATGGTGGGGCGGTCCCTCGAAAATCCGATCCTCGCCTCGAGGTCCGGGTCTGGGCTGTGTTTCTTTCTCTATTATTTTCGGAAAAAACATCCTCGTCGCCATCTTTGTCTTTTTCTGTTATGTTTTAAGGGGTTTCTATTGATTCCCATTGGAGACAAGGGATAACCAGGTTACTTATTAATAATAATAACAACCTTTATTGTCACAAGTAGACTTACATCAACACTGCAATGAAGTTACTGCGTAAAGCTCCTAGTCGTCACACTCCAGCACCTGTTTGGGTACACAGAGGGAGAATTCAGAACGTCCATATTACCTAACCTTACTTAATTACTTAACCAGTTGTTTAAGTTTATTTACAGAGGTGTTGTTTGCTCACAGTCTAAAATGGAAGAGAGGGAAAATCTCCCAAATGCCTCTGATAATATCACCATGTAATCATGTGGCAAACTACACCAAGAGGCATTGGTTACAATATGGAACAGTTGCCTCTGGCCATTTTTTGGGAGTTGCCCTTGACCTGGAATCGTCTCTATTTTTTCTATGCATCGCTGTTTGTTTCTTCTTTTGTTACCAATTTAAATGTATTCCCTCAGTTATTTCTGCTGCTGCTGGTGGCCCACAATGCCTCATGGTTGCCCAACAGATGAATAACAGTATGATCATGCACAAGCAACCTCTCTGTCCAGCTCCCTCCAGCCAGCCTGCCGTCACCTGACTCTACCATTCACTCATATACGAGTGAGAATCCTAGTGGTCAGTCGAAGAATTACAACACAACCATGATATCATCACACCCTCCAAACCCTACTCCCCCTCGCACTAAAAATTTCTCCGTCAGGATCCGATGCCTCACTCTGGGAACGAGATTCTCAAATCGAAACTGCAACCATTCCCAGCCCCACTGGCAATTGAAAATCCAGCCACCTGTTCCAGGTCAATACCAGTGTTAAACAAATGCAGACAGGGAAAGGGATTATTTTTTTTGGTGGGGGGGGGGTGTGGGGGTCAGCACACACGGGAAGATCTGTGATAGGGTGGAAAGGAGGTGAGATTAAATGGCAAAAGGGATGGTAATGGCACCAGGAAAGAACAAATCAACTGTGCCTGGAGGAGGTGTGAATGGCAACAACAGAATCACCGGTAACAGCTGCTCTCTGAAAAATATAGGCGACGAGGTTACGGCCTGACATCGTTGAGTTCAAAGTTGAGCCACGAGGGCAGTACAGTTCCTTATTGACAGATGAGGCTATGTTCCTCAAACTTACATTGTGCTTCATTGGAAGTACAGGAGGCAGAGGACAGAGAAGAGGCGTGTAGCAAAGAATCCAAATGTGTCCTTCAGGTCCTTGCTGCAAATGTTCCTGCTGACAGCAGTGCTGAAAGACAGAGATTTAGGAGACTTGACAAAAGAGCCGGAGATGTGGTGAGGATAATTTGGTTTGTGCGGCCAGTGGTTGTGATCAGCAATGGGCTGCCTGAAAGAGTGGCGGGAGCAGATTCCATAATAACTTTCAAAAGAGAATTGGATAAACACTTTAAGGGGGGGGGAGCAAGGTTCCAGTGGCAGGGCAAGGGAAATGGAATTAATTAGCAAGCTCTTTCAGAGCACCAATGCACACACAATCAACCAAATGGCCCCCTGCTGTGCGATACGTTTCTTTGATCCCCTGATATGTTACCTCACCTTGTCAATCCACGATCGAAAGCCCCCAGTCTGAATGCTGCCGATGTCAAACGGGGCTTGAATTTCAGAACTCAGCCATTAAGCAGTGACCCAAAATACACTACACCTGTCAGGGAAATATAGAAATATCCAAATTACTGGGACTGCGCAAAATTCATCAGAACACAGTTACCATTTCCCACCCTTAAAGTTCAATTGTGAATGCAAAAACAGGAAACATAAGACATGAATGTCACGCCACGCTTCTCCTCACCTCCTCAACAATGGTTTCATCGGGATGCTGATGGAGTCTGAAGAAAATTGGATGAGACCAGCGAATGTTGGTATTGCCAACATGAAACAAGTTCTCCTAATGAGCTATCAGTCAACAGTAACAGGTACATAACGCAGCATGCTATTTGCATCCTCCCAAAGGACCTGAGAATTAATGAGGCATCAATCTAGATGTTACTGGTGTTCCTATTTGAACATTCCACATTATTTCTTTGTGCGGGTCTAATTTGCCTTCACTGCCGCCCTTTTCACCGAACGGAAGGGCGTAGGAGCGGCCACTAGTTGCAAAAAGGGGGCCCGGACGATACTCCAACCAACGGGTAGACAAGTAGAACGATAGATGAGTTGATTGGCAGATGCTCTGACTCAAACTTTACTCAGTAAACTTTACTCAAGTTGAACTAAAAGATTAAGTAGCCCTTTTTATTTCAAAGTTTAAAAAAAGGTGGATTGAGAATAGTTATTTGTTTCAAAGGGAATGATTCACTCAGAAGATGCCTGACGCCCTGCACCCTCTGCCCAACCTCTGCCTCATCATTTTGGCCATGTGGGCCACAACAACAACTTGCATTAATATAGCACCTGGCTCATACCTCAGTTAATTAACTCATGCCTTTTCTGAAATAATCAAAGTGCTGAGTTGCCAATGTCATTAAAATAATGGCCCCTTTTTAGAGGCAATGATCTTTATTATTGTCACAAATAGACTTACATTAACACTGCAATGAAGTTACTGTGAAAAGCTCCTCATCGCCACATTCCGGCGCCTGTTCGGGTACACAGAGGGAGAATTCAGAATGTCCAATTCACCCAACAGTACGTCTTTCGGGACTTGTGGGAGGAAACCGGAGCAAACGGAGCAAACCCACGCAGACACAGGGAGAACGTGCAGACTCCACACAGTGACCTAAGCCGGGAATCGAACCCGGGGTCCCTGGCGCTGAGAATTAACAGTGCTAACCACTGTGCTAATAAAGACCAAAACCATTAAAAGAATCGAAGGAATAGGAATACCCAGCAAATGTACACACTCAAGGATTTCTCCAAAAATCTGCCCTGGTCCACCCACGTCGACGCTATCACCAAGAAAACACAACAGCGCCTATACTGCCTCAGGAAACTAAGGAAATTCGGCATGTCCACATTAACCCTTATCAACTTTTACAGATGCACCATAGAAAGCATCCTATCGGGCTGCATCACAGCCTGGTATGGCAACTGCTCGGCCCAGGACCGCAAGAAACTTCAGAGAGTCGTGAACACCGCCCAGTCCATCACACGAGCCTGTCTCCCATCCATTGACTCCATCTACACCTCCCGCTGCCTGCGGAAAGCGGGCAGCATAATCAAAGACCCCTCCCACCCGGCTTACTCACTCTTCCAACTTCTTCCATCGAGCAGGAGTACAGAAGTCTGAGAACACGCACGAACAGACTCAAAAACAGCTTCTTCCCCACTGTCACCAGAACCCTAAATGACTCTCTTATGGACTGACCTGATTAACACTACACCCTGTATGCTTCATCCGATGCCAGTGCTTATGTAGTTACGTAGATATGTAGTTATGTAGTTTTCATTTTCATTTTCATTTCATTTCATTTCACATTGTATACCTAGTGTTGCCCTATTATGTATTTTCTTTTATTCCCTTTTCTTCCCATGTACTTAATGATCTGTTGAGCTGCTCACAGAAAAATACTTTTCACTGTACCTCGGTACACGTGACAATAAACAAATCCAATCCAATCCAATTTCAAGGTGGCAGGAAGAGTGAAAACTTCTATTAATAAACCATACAAGAGCTTTGACTTCATAAATAGCGACACAGAGTACAAAATAAAGGAAGCAATGCAAAGCGTGGCAAGACATCAATTGAGACCAATGAAGAGCAGTCTCCATCTCATTCGTGAGATGAAAGCCCAATATTACCGACTCCCAGGAACTACCCAGCGAGAGGTCGCGCAGGCATCGTTTAGCACTCCCATTTAAAAATGGAAAGCTGGAGCATTGGCTGCTGACGGGGAGCTGAGGAGGTGAGTAGCTATTTCCAATCCCCGGCATGCAGCCCAGGGGCACAGGAGCTGCTGCCCCAGTTCTCGGGAGAGGATGGGGTGACTCCTCAGGGGGAGGGCGTGTGGCTTTGGTCAGGGCCTGGGTGCCAAAGAGCGAGGTTGCCCCTGGGCTGGGGAGTGAGGGGCACGCCGTCTGTATGGCCTACAGGCCATCCTCCAATATTGTGCATGCCCATAACTGGGGCAACTACACTGCTGCCCCTCTGACCACCAAATACTTCCAGGACAGAGCCCTGTTTGTGGTTATACGCTGGAGGCACTTTAACTCCCTTTGACTGTGAGCTCCCTCTGGCTGCACAGCTGAAGGCAATCGATAATATGCAATTGGCATTGTCAGTTGTGAGAGCACTTCACAGCTGCAGGCTGTGTTTGCTGCTTGCTCCTGCTGGTGGCTGCAGATGCCTGGAGGCTGCTGTTGCTGTTTCCTTCCTTTTCTGTGGCAGGAAAGAGGGACAAGTTTTTCGGGGATACCAGGGTCCTGATGCGCCGTGCTCAGGGGGATGTGTTCGTTCAGAGGGCAATCCGGTTTGAGGCGGGACCTGGTGCGCGATGTTGATCCAAAATGAGCCCCCTGATGACGCCGGTGAAGAAATGCTTTTACAGATTGCCGATGCTTTTGTTGCTGGTGTGGTGAGTGCTGCGTGTAACTGGCACGTCACCACGGGTTAAACACGCTGGGGGTCAAGGATGTTCAACCGCACCTTGAGCGCCAGTGGAATATGTGGGTGGCAGCATTTGGTTGCGGTGAGATTGGGCCGTGTGGGAGGGGCCTGCACAGCTGCGGCTCCTGGACAGAGAACGGCACTGGTACGGGGAACAAGTCACACATTGATGGCAGGTCATTTCTACAACAATGTTCTGGACAAGATAACACATTCTCAGGCTTATCTTCAGTTTCTGTTGAGGAGCCTGTGAGGAGTGAAACCGTGCGTCTGATTGTTTTTCATGAAAATGAGCTGATATAACTTTGTACTGGTACCAATGTGGCCTTGTTGTTTGATGTAAGAGCGATGCGTGGAATGTGACGTAGTTGATTTTCAAATCTTTGTTACTGTTGACTGTTCAATAAACAAATATTCTCAAGTACAGGCGCCATGTCTCAGACGAGTGTTATCGTCAAGCATTCCAATCAAACTGTGAGGCCTGGGTACTTTACCTGGGCACAGGAGGTGCCAGCACCGCAGGGGTAGCAACCAACCATTAAGCACTCTCGAGCTGGGCTTCAGCGCTGCGGATATCCTCACGACCAGAGGGTGAGTGTGTAGATCAGGGGAGGGCACCTGAGCATTGTCTCACTAATGTTTCTGGAGACAGACTGGGGTTTGGGTTCTGCCGAGGGTGAGTGTGCAGAGCGGGGTCCTTCAGTACAACCGACTCATTGTCGGCAGTTGTACTCTGAGATGGCAATCTGAGAGCAGGCGGAACATTAGGATTGGGAGAGGATCGGGGGATACGAGGGTCCCAGGGTGGAAGCCCGAAGTGATTGTCGGTCTCCCACCTTCTCAAATTTCTGACATGGAGAAGGAAGACACCCGCTTCCGATGGCCGTCAAGGTCACTGCAACCCTAAACTTCTTTTCAACGTATTAATTCCAGGGCTCGAGCGGAGACTTGTGCGGCCTTTCCCAAGCTCCAGCCCCACATGTGCATCCATGAAGTCATGGATGCCCTGCATGCCCAGGCAGCTGACTATATTAACTTTGAGCTGGATCAAGTTCATCAAGATGCCCGGGCAGCCGGATTCTCCACCATCGCTGGGATGCCCCAGGTCCAGGGGGTGATAGATGGCACGCATGGTGCCTTGAACATACCGGGGCGTCAGGGAGTACCCTTCTTAAACAGGAAGGGGTTCCACTCCCTGAATATTCAACTCATGTGTGACCACCATCTCTGGATTATGCACGTGTGTTCCCAGGGAACGTGAATGACAGCTACATCCTGGGGCACTCAGAGATCCACAGCATCTTCGAGGACCAACCCAGGATGGCAGATTGACTCTTTTGGGATAAGGGTTACCTCCTGAGGTCCTGGCAGCTGACACCAGTGCAGAGACCAGAGACTGAGGCGGAGACCCGATATCACGAGGTCCATGTTGGCACCTGAGCTGTCATTGAGAAATCGGATTGCTCAAAATGTGGTTCCAATGCCTGGACCGCTCTGGTGGTGCCCTGCACTACACCCCCTGGAGGGTCGCCCACTTTGTGCTGGTCAGTTGTGCCCTCGGCAACCTGGCACAGCAGCGGGGCGACATGCTGCAGGATGTGGGGGTGGGGCATGCAGCCTTGTCTCAGGAGGAATGAGGAGATGCCGGACCAGGAAGGGATGGAGGACGAGCCCAGGGAGCACCCGCGGGAGAAGCCAGAGGATCAAAGGCAGGCGGCGGCAAGGATCCGGCACTGCCTTTAGAGCCACGGAGGCCCTCATCGGTGCCCGCTTCTCATAGGATGAAGCTTTGTCCATCAGCTCACCCCCTTTCCCCCCCAACCCGTGCCAACACCACTCAAATCACCCTATCCCTCTGCCAAACCTCCCCCAAATCATCCTAGCCCTCCATTGGCCACTCCTTACCACCATTGACTGCCACCACCCTCACCACCATTCCCCTCCCTCGCATCCATTTCCCCCTTCCAACCCCAACCACCCCCATTCCCCAACTCTGCTACACACACCCCTCTCCCCCACCACCCTCCCAGGGTCTGTGTAACATCACTCCAGGGTGATGGGCCTGTGTCCGCACTGTCAGTGGGTCACTCTACAAGGCAGGAGAGTGACGACCGCTCGCTGTGAGGGAAGCTCTTCTGCTCCTCAGTTTATGCCAGAGTCTGACTCCTGTCTGTCTGGTGACCGCGCACTCGCCCCATCACCTGCACGGGTCTGCGCCCGGGGCACTTACTGCAGGACCACTGTGCCCGGGGGGCAGGGATGGCGGGAGCAGAGGGCAGCTGGGGATGGGGTACGGGCTGGATCATTGCAAAGAATAACGTGATAGAGGATTCACAAGAAACAGGTGTGACATGTTTTAATCGTGAATGTTTGAAAACCCCATTCTCCCCAGTTACAGATGGTGTGCCCAATACCCTCCTCACTGCCATGCCCCCCCTACCCCCCATGCCCCCAGTGCCCTCTCAGTGATCCTCAATCTCCTTCCTCTTCCATGCTCTATCGCTACGTTAGGTAATTTGGACATTCTGAATTCTCCCTCTGTGTACCCGAACAGGCGCCGGAATGTGGTGACTAGGGGCTTTTCACAGTAACTTCATTGCAGTGTTAATGTAAGCCTGCTTGTGACAGTAATAAAGATTATTATTATTTGTACGACTAAGTGTATCCCCAGGATGCACATCCAAGGAGGGGGAAACCTGCTGCTTCTCACATCCTGTGGACACTGATGACCTTGGCGGGCGTTCTCTGGGGGCCAGGAGCCGGAGGGCACTGGCCGGCTTACTGGAGTCACTGGCATAGCCGTGCCACCCTGTCCTTCCCCTGACCTTGAGACACGATGATGTCAGGAGTGGGGGGGGGGGATTTAGGTGAGCAACCAGTGCTGCCTCCTGCCGGTAGGTTCCTGGGGGGTCTCCGTCGGACTGAGAGGCAACTGAGGTGAGCTCCAGAGGCCTTTGCGCCACCTGGCTCTGCCAGTCCTGGCACCTACCCATTCTGCACCATGGTGTTGGCGCTCTCGGTGACTGGCCCACACTCTGTAGTGCCCTGACAATGTCTACCTGTTCTGGGGAAGGTCACTGAGTGATTGGGACATGATGTCGAGGCTCCAGTCATGGTCGACGCTGACTGAACCAGTCTTGGACACCATCACTCATGCCGCTGACGTCGTCCTCCAGGTTTTCCACTGCGGTCGCCACCCTCGCAGTGTTGGCCTCGCTGCCACGCATTGACAGCGCCATCTATTGCACCTGTGACCTCGCAGTCAGTGACCGCTCGCTCCTGGGCCAACCTCGCAAACTCCAGGGCCTGCTCCTCATAAGGCATGAGGACTCTGATTTCTAGAACTCCGCTGCCCATCCGGCCCTTTTCCCACCTGTTTTGGGCCAACTGCTCCTGTGGGGACAGGGAGGGGGCATTGTGAACTGCATGCATCTTGCATCAGGGGGAGTCTATGGCAGGTGGCATCTGTGGGCACCGATCTTGGGCATCGAGGAGTTGTGCTCGTGGGTGCCAGTGTGTGCGGTAATATGCTGTGGGGATGGGGAGTGGGGGGTGTGTGCGAGGTGCCAGCTGCCGACCTGTTGGCAGTGGGGGACTGAGGTTGCCAGCGGTCAGAGGGGTGGCCGGCAGGACTGATGCCAGCGGGCTGATAGAAACTTACCCTTAAGGCCCGGTGGAGGTCGTTGGTCTTCTTCCTCCTGCTGGAGCTGCCTGAACTGCCTTCCCAGGTGGCATTGGCGGCCCTGTTGCTGGTCCTCCGACCACTTTGGTGTCCAGTATCGCCTCCGCAGTGTCCAACAGCTTGGCCAGGTTGGTTTCCCCGAAGCTTGGACCAGGCCTACGTGGTGCCCTGGTCACGTGGGTCCTGGGCGCGAGTTCGGAGGGAGCATTTCTGAGCAGCTTCCCCTTGTTACTAAGGAACTGCCGGGCAAAGTTCTGGTGAATCAGCTGGCAGATACGCAGTTTCACCATGAAGCTTGTGGAGGATAATTTTCAGCACTGAGTGTCATTAATTAGGGTCTGGAGTCTCGTCCACTCCCCCATCGGGAAGTTGCCTCGAATCAGTCTCATTAAATCACGCCTAGTATGTCAATTGAACTTAAAATAACCATATGTACTAAACTTCATGTGGAAAGGCACTCAGATTTCTCCCTGATTTGATAGACAAACATGCAAACATAAGAACCGAAGAACTAAGAGGGGACAATTCAACCCCTCAAGCTCGCTCCGCTGTTCAATAACATCATGGCTGATCGCCTCTCGGCCTCAACTCCACCGTCCTGCCCGTTCTCCATAACTGTTCAACCCATTATAAAAAATCTGTCTAACTCCTCCTTAAATTTACTCAATGTCCCAGCATCCACTGCACTCTGGCGTAGTGAATTCCACAGAGTTACGACCCTTTCGGAGAAGTAATTTCCCCTCATTTCTATCTCCACCTTATCCTAAAACTGTGACCTCTCAGTCTAAGAGGCAGCATCAGCTCTGTGTCTACTTTGTCAATACCTTTTATCATCTGATGTACCTCAATTAGGTCTCCTCTGATTCTTTAAACACGACAGAGTCTAGACATAAACTGCTCAATCTCTCTTCATAAGAGAAACCCCTCATCTCTGGAAATAGTCTGGGTGGCACGGTGGAGCAGTGGTTAGTGCTGCTGCCTAATGGCGCCAAGGACCCGGGTTCGATGCCAGCCCCCATCTCTGACCTGCGGAGTTTACGCATTCTATCTGTGTCTGCGTGGGTCTCACCCCCACAACCCAAGATGTGCATGGTACGTAGATTGTCCACGCTAAATTGCCCCTTAATTGGAAAAAAGTAATTGGGTACTCTCAATTTATTCTTAGAAATCTCTGGAATCCATCTGGTGAATCTCCTCTGAACTGCCTCTAATGCAGCTACATCCCTCCTCAAATAAGGGGACCAAAACTGTGCACAAGGTACGGTCCCACCAACGTCTTGTACAGTTGCAGCAACACTTCCCCACTTTTACACCCTATTCTTTTAGCTCTAAAGGACAAAATTCCATTTGGAACACATGATCGGATTAACAAACATCAAAGGGGCAAGCCGAACCCCGGTTATCCAACGGTGGGATCTTCCCCTTTGTCGGCAGCGCACCCATGCCAGTGGGTTTCCCCACGGCATTGGTGACCACAATGGGAAACCCCATTGGCCGGCTGCAGGGGCGGAGCATCCCGCTGACGGTGGGGGCGCGCCAGAAAACGGGGCTGGCGGGACGAAGAATCCCGCCCACGATTTTTCAATTGTTTAAATTACACTGTGCGAACATTATCATCTGCATATTTAATGATTCACACAAAATTGCTCAGCAGGAGCATTCACCTATTTAAATAAGCAGGGTTAAAATTTCCATTAAAACAGCAGTCCGAGCGAGGACTGCCTTCCGAACATGTTAATTATTGGTATGCTAATATTCACTGTGTAATTTCAAGGTTTGCAAAACATCTTGAAATAAACATTAAAGAGTCTCTCGTGGTCTCTATTAAGAAAGATTACCCATCCTATGCCTATTGTAGTATAAACTGAAGCAAGTTTCTTCTTTTCAGTTTTAGTGAACCATTTAACACTACCGTTAATGGTAGGAGGTGATTTATAATTACTGTATCTCACCAGCGGTTGGAATTCCCAGTTGGGTACCCTGCACAGAAAGGCAAAATCGAAATAGACCAGAGAAGCCGATGAAATGCAACATTGTTAAGTCTGAGATACGTGACGTCAACGTCTGTACGTTACGCCGGCCAACAATTATTTCTAACCGCCAGTTCCTTCAACCGCTGAAGTCTAAGATGACCAATTAGCTGCCTGTTCTGCATGATTCAGAAATTTCCATTCTCAGCTTTGAATCATGAAACCATGGATTCAAACTCCACCCCAGAGTCCTGGACATTAAAAAATAACAGTAAGAAGTCTGAACACACAATGGCGCAGGACGGAAGCACAAGTGGATAGCACTGTGGCTTCACAGCGCCAGTGTCCCAGGTTCGATTCCCCGCTGGGTCACTGTCTGTGCGGAGTCTGCACGTTCTCCCCGTGTCTGCGTGGGTTTCCTCCGGGTGCTCCGGTTTCCTCCCACAGTCCAAAGATGTGCAGGTTAGGTGGATTGGCCATGATATATTGCCCTTAGTGTCCAAAAAGGTTGGGAGGGGTTATTGAGTTACGGGGATAGGGTGGAAGTGAGGGCTTAAGTGGGTTGGTGCAGGCTCGATGGGCCGAATGGCCTCCTTTTGCACTGTATGTAGTGTTCTATGTTCTAACACCAGGTTAAAGTCCAACAGGTTTGTTTTGAATCACTAGCTTTCGGAGCACAGCTCCTTCCTCAGGTGAATGTGCTGCAAAGCTGTGCTCCAAAAGCTAGTGATTCAAAACAAACCTGTTGGACTTTAACCTGGTGTTGTAAGACTTCTTACTGTGCTCACCCCAGTCCAACGCCAGCATCTCTACATCATGAAAAGGTAAGTTAGACTGATTCGCTGGTGCAGTACTGAAGGACTGCTGCGCTGTTGGGGGGTCCGTCTTTTACATCAATAACAATAATCTTTATTGTCACAAGTAAGCTTACATTAACACTGAGTGGGCATTGAAATTACTGTGAAAATCCCCTAGTAGCCACATTCCGGCGCCTGTTCGGGTACACTGAGGGAGAATTCAGAATGTCCAATTCACCTAACAAGCACGTCTTTCGGGACTTGTGGGAGGAAACAGGAGCACCCGGAGGAAACCCACACACACACGGGGAGGATGTGCAGACTCCGCACAGACAGTGACCCAAGCCGGGAATCGAACCTGGGACTCTGGCGCTGTGAAGCAACGGTGCTAACCACTGTGCTGCTATGCCATCCATGGTACCATTATATTAAACTGAGACCCCACCTGCTCTCTCAGGTGGGCGACAAAGATCACTTGGTAATATTACGAAAATGTGCAGCGGAATCAAACAATATTTATCCCTCAAGCAAGCTCATGGCCAGGGCACGTCTCCCCCCTACCCCCCGTGAACGCTTTGGGCCGCTTAGCTGCCGTTTACTTTGAACCGCAATGTCCTACTGGGCAGGAGGGGCATTAAAATCCTCGCCCGAAATAGATCTGATCATTCTTACACTCTATTTGTGGGGCTTCCAGTGTGAAATCGATGGTTACCATAGCGGTTGCACTTCAAAATAAATCATTAACTGCAAGTTGCCTGATGCTGTGAAAGGCACTATATAAATGCCTGTCATTTTGTAACAACAGCTTGAATTTATATGGGTGAGTTTAGCTTTGGAAAATGGCCCAAGGTGCTTCACAGGAGTAATACTCAACAAGGTTTGACACAAAACTATGTCAGGAACTGCCAGAACAAATGACCAAAATCTTGGTGAAGGATGCAATAAATTGAGGACCATCTTAAAGGGTGAAGAGAGCGGGAGGCAGGTGGAGAGATTTGGGGATGATATTCGAGAACCTGGGCGCAGACAGCTGAAAGCATCTCCACCAAGGGTAGAATAATTGAAATCGGGGATTCACAGAATGGATGGAGTTTGGAAAGTTTTGGGGTTTTTAGTGCTGGAGAGGACAGAGAGATGGGGGGCATTGGGAAGAAAGTGTTTGCTCTCCGTTGGGTCATGCTTGCTGTGCTGGAAGGGTTGTTAAATATCTTGGCCACAAGGAATAAGAACATAAGAACTAGGAGCAGGAGTAGGCCATCTGGCCCCTCGAGCCTGCTCCGCTATTCAATGAGATCATGGCTGATGTTTTGTGGACTCAGCTCCACTTTCCGGCCCAAACACCATAACCCTTAATCCCTTTATTCTTCAAAAACCTATCTATCTTTATCTAAAAAACATTTAATGAAGGAGCCTCAACTGCTTCACTGGGCAAGGAATTCCATAGATTCACAACTCTTTGGGTTCCTCCTAAGATCAGCCCTAAGAGAGACATTTCCAAGGTTTCCAGCTTTATAAGTGTTCTATCCAGTGCTCGGATACAGTGCACAAAACCCTTCAGTGGCCACACTAACTTGGAGTGGATATTGGAATTTCTGCCAAGTAATTTCAGTCAAGTGGCCAGAACAATCCACGTCTCACGCACGGATTATCACCTCTCTGGTATCAGCACTCTGCAATCTAGATTAGACCTTCCTGGAAGGAATACTGAGTAAGGGAATAGGTGTTTCAGGATGAAAGCATCATGGCAGCTCCGAATGGAACTGGCACAGACATGCATCCATGATATTGACCATGCACCTGTAGGTATGACATCGTGTATAGGTGCAGTGGTAATGTCACTGGGCTAGTAATGGAATCATACAATTTACAGTGCAGAAGGAGGCCATTCAGCCCATCGAGTCTGCACCGGCCCTTGGAAAGAGCACACTGCTAGCGCCTACATCTCCACCCTATCCCCGCAACCTCACCTAACCTTTAAGGGCAATTTAGCATGGCCAATCCACCGAGCCTGCACTTCTCTGCCAAGATCCCACCAAACAGCTTGCTTAAATTGCTTGAATTCATTCATGATTTTTCAATAAATTAATTCATGAGATGTGGGCATCTGGCTGGGGCAACATTTATTGCCCATCCCTAATTGACCTTGAACTAAGTGGCTTGTTTGGCCATTTCAGAGTCGGACCAGGTAAGGGTGACAGCTCCTTTCCTAAAGGACATGAGTGACACAGACAGGCTGCAGATTGCAAATACACAAGGGCTGCAGACCGTACCTTGCAGAAACTGACACAGGGAAAAGGCCGTTGAAAGGACATCCCGGGACAATGGGCTCCGGGTAGAAGGTAACAATATGTGGCAGACTTGGTGGCGTCAATTTCCGTTTTTGGGAAGTCTTACATGACTCGGACACTAACGGCCATGGCCGACTGGGACCCGCCCCGCCAATGAGGTGTCCAACACAAATTGGTTGAGGTCGATCAGGGTGCCGACCTCCCTTTCCTATGGGCCGCCTACCGCGTCCAGTGCCCTCTGCTCGGGCACGGTGAGGGGCTGCAAGTCTGGTGGTCCCCCTCCGGTCATCTCCCGCTTCCGGCGGTCGTGCGAGGCCTTTTCCTGGGGGCAGGGGTAGGGTTACGGGTGTGTGGGGGGCGGTGTTAGTGCCAGGGGCAAGGAGCAGCTGACCCGCCCTTACCGCCCTGAGCAAAAGAACAACAAACAAAGAACAAAGAAAAGTACAGCACAGGAACAGGCCCTTCGGCCCTCCAAGCCTGTGCCGACCATGCTGCCCGTCTAAACTAAAATCTTCTACACTTCCTGGGTCCGTATTCCTCTATTCCCAGGGATGAATACATCCTATTCATGTATTTGTCAAGATGCCCCTTAAACGTCACTATGGTCCCTGCTTCCACCACCTCCTCCGGCAGTGAGTTCCAGGCACCCAGTACCCTCTGTGTAAAAGATTTGCCTCCTCGTACATCTACTCTAAACCTTGCCCCTCGCGCCTTAAACTTATGCCCCCTAGTAATTGACCCCTCTACCCTGGGGAAAAGCCTCTGGCTATCCACTCTGTCTATGCCCCTCATAATTTTGTAGTTGAGAAGTCTCTCCCAGCACTGCTGGCCAGTCCGGACGACGTTGCCCACGGTGCTGACCGCCTCTGCCACCTGCGCCGAGGCATGCCGAACGGGACCGCCTGGTGGCCTTACTCCCGGGCCGGGGTACAGGGGCATCCTTCTCTCCTCCACGGCGCCCAGGAGGGCGTCCACCTCAGCTCTTCTTCCAGCCATCTTGTTGACTGGAACGGTGTGTGTTGGGGGAAGGATCATTTAAGTGCGGCTGTGGCATGTGAGTCTTATGTGCGGCAGTCACAGACCCGGCGAATCCGGCACCGTTTCGCTTGGAACCGGTTGGGTCCCACGTGGCGATTGTACGAGCCCCTTTAGAGTTGCTGAATTGGTGCAGCCTTGGTTTTTGCTGTCGTAAAACACCACAGTTCCCACGCTGGCGTCAGCAGTTAGTCTCAAAATCGGAGAATCCAGCCTGTAGTGTGCCACTAATGAGACATAGGAGTGCACGTTTCTGGAATACAGTCTCAGGAAAAGAGATTGAACCCTTGGAAGGTGAGCCGTCAATGAGGCAGCCGAAGTTAGAGTGACCTTTTGAGGGAATCCAGAAGGTAGATCTTCAACAGAGGCCAGTGGAATTCCACCTGACGGAGACAGAGTTTTAACGAGATTTAGTGAGTCACAGTGGTCACTGACATCTGAGAGGGTCACTGAGAATTCCTTGTGAACTGTCTAGGTTGAACCTGCCAATGAATGTGTGGTCCGATAAGTTCAGCCATGTTTTGTCTATTAATTGACATTTACCTCATGTTAATTCTGAATGTTAGAATATAAGCCAGACATTGTAGATTGTTTTAATTTGCTGACTTTGTGCAGGAAGTTTACGCTGTTTCTTTAAAACTGTGAAACCTTTTGCTTTTATTTTCTTGGCAAGTACTTAGGATTCCAAACTTTATTAATTGGTACCTAACCGAAATGGAACATAGTTCACATTTTTCCGATGACTGTTAATTTTGTCCGAGATTATCATTTCTAAATCTATCCCTCCACCAAGTTTTCTATGAAATTCTATGAAAGTTTAAACTTGGGGCTGGTTTAGCACAGGGCTAAAGAGCTGGCTTTGAAAGCAGACCAAGGCAGGCCAGCAGCAAGGTTCAATTCCCGTACCAGCCTCCCCAAACAGGCGCTGGAATGTGGCGACTAGGGACTTTTCACAGTAACTTAATTGAAGCCTATTCGTGAAAATAAGTGATTTTCATTTCATTTTTTCAAACTCACTGGTCTCTCATGGCTGGGTTCATCCTCATGCTACTCCAATATTTAATGGCAGCACGGTAGCACGGTGGTTAGCACTGTTGATTCACAGCGCAGGGTCCCAGGTTCGATTCCCGGCTTGGGTTACTGTCTGTGCGGAGTCTGCAAGTTCTCCCAGTGTCTGCGTGGGTTTCCTCCGGGCGCTGCGGTTTCCTCCCACAAGTCCCGAAAGACGTGCTTTAGGTAATTTGGAAATTCTGAATCCTCCATCTCTGGACCCAAACAGGTGCGGGAGTGTGGCGGCTAGGGGCTTTTCACAGTAACTTCATTGCTGTGTTAATGTAAGCCTATTTGTGACAATAAAGATTATGATTAAAATGATTAGAGGATTTTGGCCAGTGAATCCATCATTTTGACAATTATCTCCCCCAGTACCCCTGGCCCCTGGATGCATCTCAACCAGCTCTGGTGATGACACCCCGATGCCGGGACGCGATTCTATGCAGAGCGGAGAATCGGCGCCATTGGAGCCGGCGTGGTTGGCACGGCGCCGGTTGGTGTTTGCGGCGACTCTCTGGCCCGGGACGGCATGTGCCGGCGCGCCGATTCTCCGGCCCGGAGCAGCCGTCATCGAAACGGCGGGTCCCGCCGGCGCCGTTCTAACATCCTCTGAGCCGGCGGGACCTCGGCGTTGAAGGGTCCGGGGGTGGCCTGTGAGGGGGATGGGGGTGTCCATCCCCGGGGGGGGGGGGGGGGGCCTCCGTCGTGGTCTAGCCCACGATCAGGGCCCACCGATCGGCGGGCCGGCCTCTCTGTTCCCCGGTCTCCTTTCCTCCGTGCCGGCTCCTGTAGCCCTTCGCCATTTGGCGTCAGGGCCGTCGCGGGGAAGAAGGCCACGTGCATGCGCGGACCCCGCAGCGCCGGGTTCACGCAGGGATCGGCAGCTGGAACGGCGTGGACCACTGCAGCGCCGTGCTACCCCACTGTGGCCCGGAGAATCGGGTCTCGGAACGGGCGCCGACACCGGAGTAAAACAATCCTGTTTTCATGTCGGCGTCGGCACTTAGCCGCGCGATGGGAGGATCCCGCCCATTGCCTGTCAATCATATTTTGGTGAAATGAGGTGTGTTTATTTCGATTCCGAGACGGGTTGGGATTGCGCGATGCAGTCCCACAGGAAGTGGGTGGGGGAAGTAGCTCAGATGCTTTTGCAGGGAAACTAGATAAATACCTGAGGCATCGTGAAAGGTTCTGAAATGCTGAGATGAGGCTGGTGGATTGGAATGGGATTGCCATGAATTATATAAACACCCCCAGCGATGAGCTGAATGCCCTAATGCTGTGCTGTTAATTCCATATATTGATAAATTGATGCAGTTTGCAATGAGGTCAATTGGATAGAACATAGAACATAGAACAATACAGCGCAGTACAGGCCCTTCGGCCCACGATGTTGCACCGAAACAAAAGCCATCTAACCTACACTATGCCATTATCATCCATATGCTTATCCAATAAACTTTTAAATGCCCTCAATGTTGGCGAGTTCACTACTGTAGCAGGTAGGGCATTCCACGGCCTCACTACTCTTTGCGTAAAGAACCTACCTCTGACCTCTGTCCTATATCTATTACCCCTCAGTTTAAAGTTATGTCCCCTCGTGCCAGCCATATCCATCCGCGGGAGAAGGCTCTCACTGTCCACCCTATCCAACCCCCTGATCATTTTGTATGCCTCTATTAAGTCTCCTCTTAACCTTCTTCTCTCCAACGAAAATAACCTCAAGTCCATCAGCCTTTCCTCATAAGATGTTCCCTCCATACCAGCCAACATCCTGGTAAATCTCCTCTGCATCCGCTCCAAAGCCTCCACGTCCTTCCTATAATGCGGTGACCAGAACTGTACGCAATACTCCAAATGCGGCCGTACCAGAGTTCTGTACAGCTGCAACATGACCTCCCGACTCCGGAACTCAATCCCTCTACCAATAAAGGCCAACACTCCATAGGCCTTCTTCACAACCTATCAACCTGGGTGGCAACTTTCAGGGATCTATGTACATGGACACCTAGATCCCTCTGCTCATCCACACTTTCAAGAACTTTACCATTAGCCAAATATTCCGCATTCCTGTTATTCCTTCCAAAGTGAATCACCTCACACTTCTCTACATTAAACTCCATTTGCCACCTCTCAGCCCAGCTCTGCAGCTTATCTATATCCCTCTGTAACCTGCTACATCCTTCCACACTATCGACAACACCACCGACTTTAGTATCGTCTGCAAATTTACTCACCCACCCTTCTGCGCCTTCCTCTATATGTCAGCACGGTAGCATTGTGGATAGCATAATTGCTTCACAGCTCCAGGGTCCCAGGTTCGATTCCAGCTTGGGTCACTGTCTGTGCGGAGTCTGCACATCCTCCCCGTGTGTACGTGGGTTTCCTCCGGGTGCTCCGGTTTCCTCCCACAGTCCAAAGACGTGCAGGTTAGGTGGATTGGCCATGATAAATTGCCCTTAGTGTCCAAAATTGCCCTGGGTTATGGGGATAGGGTGGAGGTGTTAACCTTGGGTAGGGTGCTCTTTCCAAGAGCCGGTGCAGACTCGATGGGCCGAATGGCCTCCTTCTGCACTGTAAAATCTATGATCTATGATCTAGGTCATTGATAAAAATGACAAACAGCAACGGCCCCAGAACAGATCCTTGTGGTACTCCACTTGTGACTGTACTCCATTCTGAACATTTCCCATCAACCACCACCCTCTGTCTTCTTTCAGCTAGCCAATTTCTGATCCACATCTCTAAATCACCCTCAATCCCAGCCTCCGTATTTTTTGCAATAGCCTACCGTGGGGAACCTTATCAAACGCTTTGCTGAAATCCATATACACCACATCAACTGCTCTACCCTCGTCTACCTGTTCAGTCACCTTCTCAAAGAACTCAATAAGGTTTGTGAGGCATGACCTACCCTTCACAAAGCCATGCTGACTATCCCTGATCATAATATTCCGATCTCGATGATTATAAATCTTGTCTCTTATAATCCCCTCCAAGACTTTACCCACTACAGACGTGAGGCTCACCGGTCTATAGTTGCCGGGGTTGTCTCTGCTCCCCTTTTTGAACAAAGGGACCACATTTGCTGTCCTCCAGTCCTCTGGCACTATTCCTGTAGCCAATGATGACATATAAATCAAAGCCAAAGGTCCAGCAATCTCTTCCCTGGCCTCCCAGAGAATCCTAGGATAAATCCCATCAGGTCCCGGGGACTTATCTATTTTCAGCCTGTCCAGAATTGCCAACACCTCTTCCCTACGTACCTCAATGCCATCTATTCTATTAGCCTGGGGCTCAGCATTCTCCACCACAACATTATCTTTTTCCTTAGTGAATACTGACGAAAAATATTCATTTAGTATCTCGCCTATCTCTTCAGACTCCACACACAATTTCCCATCCCTGTCCTTGACTGGTCCTACTCTTTCCCTAGTCATTCGCTTATTCCTGACATACCTATAGAAAGCTTTTGGGTTTTCCTTGATCCTTCCTGCCAAATACTTCTCATGTCCCCTCCTTGCTCGTCTTAGCTCTCTCTTTAGATCCTTCCTCGCTACCTTGTAACTATCCATCGCCCCAACCGAAACTTCACACCTCATCTTCACATAGGCCGCCTTCTTCCTCTTAACAAGAGATTCCACTTCCTTGGTAAACCACGGTTCCCTCGCTCGACGCCTTCCTCCCTGTCTGACCGGTACATACTTATCAAGAACACGCAGTAGCTGATCCTTGAACAAGCCCCACTTATCCAGTGTGCCCAACACTTGCAGCCTACTTCTCCACCTTATCCCCCCCCAAGTCACGTCTAATGGCATCATAATTGCCCTTCCCCCAGCTATAACTCTTGCCCTGCGGTGTATACTTATCCCTTTCCATCATTAACATAAACGTCACCGAATTGTGGTCACTGTCCCCAAAGTGCTCTCCTACCTCCAAATCCAACACCTGGCCTGGTTCATTACCCAAAACCAAATCCAACGTGGCCTCGCCTCTTGTTGGCCTGTCAACATATTGTTTCAGGAAATCCTCCTGCACACACTGTACAAAAAACGACCCATCTATTGTACTCGAACTATATCTTTTCCAGCCAATATTTGGAAAGTTAAAGTCTCCCATAATAACTACCCTGTTACTTTCACTCTTATCCAGAATCATCTTCGCCATCCTTTCCTCTACATCCCTAGAACTATTAGGAGGCCTATAAAAAACTCCCAACAGAGTGACCTCTCCTTTCCTGTTTCTAACTTCAGCCCATACTACCTCGGAAGAAGAGTCCCCATCTAGCATCCTCTCCGCCACCGTAATACTGCTCTTGACTAGCAGCGCCACACCTCCCCCTCTTTTGCCTCCTTCTCTGAGCTTACTAAAACACCTAAACCCCGGAACCTGCAACATCCATTCCTGTCCCTGCTCTATCCATGTCTCCGAAATGGCCACAACATCGAAGTCCCAGGTACCAACCCATGCTGCCAGTTCCCCTACCTTGTTTCGTATACTCCTGGCATTGAAGTAGACACACTTCAAACCACCTACCTGAACACTGGCCCCCTCCTGCGACGTCAAATCTGTGCTCCTGACCTCTATACTCTCATTCTCCCTTACCCTAAAACTACAATCCAGGTTCCCATGCCCCTGCTGCATTAGTTTAAACCCCCCCAAAGAGCACTAACAAATCTCCCCCCCAGGATATTTGTGCCCCACAGGTTCAGATGTAGACCATCCTGTCTGTTGAGGTCCCACCTTCCCCAGAAAGAGCCCCAGTTATCCAGAAATCTGAATCCCTACCGCCTGCACCATCCCTGTAGCCACGTGTTTAAATGCTCTCTCTCCCTATTCCTCATCTCACTATCACGTGGCACGGGCAACAACCCAGAGATAACAACTCTGTTTGTTCTAGTTCTGAGCTTCCATCCTAGCTCCCTGAAAGCCTGCCTGACATCCTTGTCCCCTTTCCTACCTATGTCGTTAGTGCCAATGTGGACCACGACTTGGGGCTGCTCCCCCTCCCCCCTAAGGACCCGGAAAACACGATCCGAGACATCACGTACCCTTGCACCTGGGAGGCAACATACCAAACGTGAGTCTCTCACGCTCCCACAAAATCTCCTATCTGTGCCCCTGACTATAGAGTCCCCAATTACTAATGCTCTGCTCCTCTCTCCCCTTCCCTTCTGAGCAACAGGGACAGACTCCACGCCAGAGGCCCGTACCCCATGGCTTACCCCTGGTAAGTCCCCCCCCCACAAGTATCCAAAGCGGTATACTTGTTTCTCAGGGGAACGACCGCAGGGGATCCCTGCACTGACTGCTTTTTCCCAGTCCCTCTTACAGTTACCCACCTATCTCCAATCTTTGGTGTAACTAATTCCCTGAAGCTGCTATCTATGACCAGTCCTGATAATTATAGTCCTGCTTTGTTTGGACTTGGGGAAATAAGTCAAACCAATTTGATTAACCTTCCATTAGCTGTGTATTCGGATTGAGCTCAATTTGTGACTTTGGAGGGACTCAGTGTGTACCACAAACCCAACAATGCAAAGCAAGAATTGTCCATTTCTCTGGAGATTCGACTTCTCCAATGCCTTCAGATTTTTGCACAGAGTGATTACGAAATGGTAATGTCTCCTCAGCATCAGCTGAAACACATTTAAAGATAGAAATATAATTACTTACCAACTGCCACAACATGGAAGTAACAGTTGTGGCATTATTTTCTCGTTGGCGAAGGGATTCTTTACCATTCTATCTCATCAGGATGCAGTTATGAATGATCCATATCTGAGCAGATTTTCCTCTTTCTTTGGAAGGGCTTGTACTTTGCTTTTTTTAAAATCAACGACCCACATCTTCGTGGTGCGCAAACTGAATTCTACTGCGATTTTGTGGAGGTTGATTCGGATCTATCTTGCTGCATCACAGCCTGGTGTGGCAACTGCTCGGCCTAAGACCATAAGAAACTTCAGAGAGTCGTGAACATAGCCCTGTCCATCACACGAACCTGCCTCCCATCCATTGACTCCATCTACACCTCCCGCTGCCTGGGGAAAGCGGGCAGCATAATCAAAGACCCCTCCCACCCGGCTTACTCACTCTTCCAACTTCTTCCATCGGGCAGGAGATACAGAAGTCTGAAAACACGCACGAACAGACTCAAAAACAGCTCCTTCCCCGCTGTTACCAGACTCCGAAACGACCCTCTTATGGGCTGACCTCATTATCACTACACCCCTGTATGCTTCATCCGATGCCAGTGTTTATGTAGTGTGATGAACGATTACTGTATTACTGTACCCTTACCATCATGTAAGGTGATGTCCCCTTCAAGACCGGGCTTGGAACCCTGGGGGACTCAGCCTCCAGCTCCGTCCACCTGGGAGTCATGTGGACGGCACCCAGTTAGCACCCGTCTCGGCACCAGGCTAGTTCTTAGCTTAGTAAAGCCTCCTTTACCATTTACTCTCTAAGCGTCGTTACTGACGGTACAACATGTAGTTACATTGTGCACCTTGTGTTGCCCTATTATGTATTTTCTTTCATTACCTTTTCTTTTCATGTTCTTAATGGTCTGTTGAGCTGCTCACAGAAAAATACTTTTCACTGTACCTCTGTACACATGACAATAAACACATCCAATCCAATCCATCTTCTTGGATATCAATCAATGTTGATCAAGTCGCATCAATGTTCCGTTACTACTTTGAACACAGTTAACCTGACATTTAAACCAAAGAAAAATACTGCAGACATTGGAAATCTGGGGCGAAATTCTCCCCCAACGGCGCGATGTCCGCCGATTGGCACCAAACATGGCGCCAATCAGACAGGCATCGCGCCTGCTCCGCATCTTTGGCGGCCTAGCCCCAACATTGAGGGGCTAGGCCGACGCCGGAGGGATTTCCGCCCCGCCAGCTGGCGGAAATGGCGTTTGTTGCCCCGCCAGCTGGCGCGGAAATGCGGCGCATGCATGGGAGCGTCAGCGGCCGCTGACAGTTTCCCGGCGCATGCGCGGGAGCGTCAGCAGCCACTGTCAGTTTCCCGCGCATGCGCAGTGGGGAGAGTCTCTTCCGCCTCCGCCATGGTGGAGGCCGTAGCGGAGGCGGAAGGGAAAGAGTGCCCGCACGGCACAGGCCCGCCCGCGGATCGGTGGGCCCCGATCGCGGGCCAGGCCACCGTGGAGGCACCCCCCGGGGTCAGATCGCCCCGCGCCCCCCCCAGGACCCCGGAGCCCGCCCACGCCACCTGGTCCCGCCGGTAAATACCAGGTTTGATTTACGCCGGCGGGACAGGCAATTTCTGGGTGGGACTTCGGCCCATCCGGGCCGGAGAATCCAGCGGGGGGTCCGGCCAACCGGCACGGCCCGATTCCCGCCCCCGCCCAATCTCCGGTACCGGAGACTTCGGCGGGGGCGGGGGCGGGATTCACGGCGGCCTACGGCCATTCTCCGACCTGGCGGGGGGTCGGAGAATGACGCCCCTGAAATCAAAACACAAAATGCTGGAAATACTCAGCAGGTCAGACAGCATCTGTCGAGGGTGAAACAGAAAAGCGAGTTCCGTTGAAAGATCATCGATGTGGAATTTTAACTCCCTGTTTCATTCTCCTGCCTGGCTTTCTGTGTACTGCCTGTGCTTTCTGTATTTACAATAACACATAGCGAGGGACAAATGATGAAAGGTTTGATAGCCGAGCGAGATGCAATGTTCTCATGCAGAATATTTCAATGAAAGTAACGGCTATCCTGATCTGCTCACGATAACAAGAAAAACAACTTGCATTATAAAGCACCTTCAGGATGGCACGGTGGCGCAGTGGTTAGCACTGCTGCCTAATGGCGCGGAGGACCTGGGTTCAACCCCAGCCCCAGGCCACTGTCAGTTTGCACACTCTCCCCGTGTCTGCATGGGTCTCACCCCCACAATCTAAAAATGTGCAGAATGGGTGAATTGGCCACGCTAAATTGCCCCTTAATTGGAGAAAAAAAGAATAGGGCATTCTAAATTCAAATACATAAATAGATAAAGCTCCTTTAAATTAGTATATTACCTCAAGTTGATTCACACCAGCATCAATCAGTCAATGTTTGATGCTGAACTCCATAATGAGACAATGCAACAGGTGACCAATAACCTGTTTGGAGAGCTCGGTGTAAGGAGTGGCTTAAAGGAGGAGGAGGGAACGAAATAAGTTATGGGAGAGAACTTAAGACCCCAGCATTGAGATAGGTTAGGCAATGTTGCCAATGATGAATTGACGAAAATTAGGAATTGAATTGGTCTTAAATGGATTAAGGAGCAACAACTTGCATTTACATTGTATTTATAAACATGAAATATCCTGTTATTCATGGAGGCCCCGCCTTCTCAATATTTCCCCTCGTCTGAGGTGTGGTGGTCCTCAGGTTAAACCACCACCTGTCAGCTCTCCCCCTCAGAGGGGAAAGCAGCCCGTGGCCATCTGGGACTGTGACGACTGTCATAGAGTCATAGAATTTACAGTGCAGAAGGAGGCCATTCGGCCCATCGAGTCTGCACCGGCTCTTGGAAAGAGCACCCTACCCAAGGTCAACACCTCCGCCCTATCCCCATAACCCAGTAACCCCACCCAACACTAAGGGCAATTTTGGACACTAAGGGCAATTTATCATGGCCAATCCACCTAACCCGCACACCTTTGGACTGTGGGAGGAAACCGGAGCACCCGGAGAAAACCCACGCACACATGGGGAGGATGTGCAGACTCCGCACAGACAGTGACCCAAGCCGGAATCGAACCTGGGACCCTGGAGCTGTGAAGCAATAGTGCTATCCACAAGGCTACCGTGGTGCCTCATGTGAGAGTACCTTTAAGAAATGGATGTTTAAGCAATGTACCTTTAAGGAATGGAGCTGATCATATTACTGAAGTGATGTCAGAAGTTGGGGGGAGCTGAGCTCACTTCTGCATTTGGTTTCAGTTGAGAGAGCAGCTTGGGTGTGTCTGTGTGTTTCCAGTGAGCTGCAAGAAGAAAACACAGAACCGGTCTGTTGCTCTCTGCAAATCCAAAGACTAGAAGTATATTGAATGTAACCTCATGTCTGTTGTTAAAGGGGAAGTCTTTTGGATGTTTGAAGGAACATTTTGAGGGATTATTTAGTGTTGTATTATTTTCGGGGTTATCTTTGAAGTAAGGGGTGTCAAGGGATACAATGTTTATTTAAAAGGTTAAGTTGAGTTCATGGAATAAATATTGTTTTGTGTTAAAAAACACGTGTCCATAATTGTAATATCACACCTGGGGAATAAACCGTGTGCTTCAAATGCAACAATCCATTAAAGGGGGAGGTTGGTTTTGATACATTTTGGGGTTCAGAAAACACCTCGCCCATAAAACAACTTTACTTTTTCTGAAGCAGGTAACCCGGGATCACCATTTTTCCGGTACCTCTTTTTCAGCTCTTTCTAAACCATCTACTGGCTCAAAGCCTGTTATATCTCTGACATTTTCTGATGAAGGTTCGTCAACTTGAAATGCTGAATCATTCCTCAGTTGTGATTATTTAAGTTAAAAAGGCTGCTTTTTTTGCTCCTGAGGTGGGCAACTCAAATCAGGAAATTTGATGGAACAGCTCACCCAGCTCGGGGAAAAGTGCCCGAAATGGTGTAATTTTGACACCGGGAGGGAGGGGGAGAGACAGGCCTACCGTCCTCAGGCACATTGGAGCTGGCCTCAAGGGCTGATGAGGAGGGATGTTTAAAGGGCCTGCCTTGGTCCCCTGAGACTTCATCACTGTTGTTTTGTTAAATAGTGGGCACTCTAGTCCTCACCTCTCACACCCCACCATGACGCCCAATCCCCATGCCCCATACATGCCAACATCTGCCCCCCACCCGCATCCATGTACCCTCGTGCCCTCTATGGAACTCACTTCTTCCCACGACTCAAATTGACCTTCAAAGTCTTTGCCAACTTTATACCAACTCATGCTAAACAATGCCTTTCCCACACAACAGCCTTTCTCCTTACGTCCTCCATGCCAATTCAACCAGAAAAACCACAGCGGACCTCAGGAGCCGCATTAAGTTGAAATAAAATTAATATTTAACTTGTAAGGGCCCTTTCCTATGATTCCCTTATTTCCCATTTCTTTTATTTTTGCCATTATCATTTTGATCCATGGATGCTTAATGGACATGTGTCTTAAAGTCAAGCAGCTGAGAGAATGAGGAATTCAAAGAGTTGCGTAATTGCATAGAGTGCTGGTTTTTCAAACAGGAGAACTCAGACTTTGCAGAACCCAAGAGATGGGGTGGGACTCGGTTCGATTGGCTGGTGGCCAATGAATTGGCCGAAAGGCCTTATTCTGCCCAGTAACAGCTGGTGATTGGATCATGCCAGAGTGGGATGATTTCCAGGGACATATGGAAAGCAGAGTTAAGACCTGGACACACAGAGAACATAAGAACTAGGAGCAGGAGTAGGCCGTCTAGAAAAGGATCTGCTCTCCCTCCCTCGTGTTTCCTCCAGAAGTGCGAGCTGCTGTATTTCTGAAACTGCGGAGACCTGAATGAATCCACAGTGAAAACCAGGACAGACGGGAATGCAGAACCCGACCTGAAAGCATGGTTTGAAGACAACCATCTGAAGCAAAGGCTCTTCTTTCCTTTTGCTTATTATTATTCACCGCTCCCTTCCCCTCTGTTTGTTTGTCTTGTGTAGACGTGTGTGTAGCTAGAGGATGGGGGGAGTTAAAGTGGGGGATTCGGAATTAGTCAATAGTTCACCAGTTGCATTTGCTGCACATTTCATTCCCGTTCTTGTTATAAATAATTGTGTTTACGTTTACAAACCTGGTGACTGTAATTATTGAGCAGCCAACGGCCAAAGTCTTTTGGTATTTTTCTATGGATCATTGGTTAATACAATTGCGTTGCGATTCCGGGTCACGGGAGGCTGAAATTGACTACGCACCAGCCCAGGGTGTCATAACAAAATATATATGTTACATCTCTAATTAGCCGCGAAGGGGAAAGGTATGGAGCTGCCCACACTATGGATTCTTTCAAACACAATGAGAGGTTTTATTAAGAGGTGTTGCTCATACGTTCTAGGATGTAGAAGTGCAAAGCCCACGCAAACGTTCTGCTGACTTCGCTACACATCATATGATGTTTCACGAGCAAGGGTATATTCTCTGACACATAACACCCCCTCTCCCTCTACCTCTTCAGTACAACGACAATGACTTAAGATTCATTCAACAGAACCACTGATGCATCCTGTATATACATATAAATATAATTCTATGAGACAGTCTATCAGGTGGATTTGATGCTCTGGACCTGGGCTACCTGAGGCCTCATTTCCTGCAGTAGGTGGTACTTCCTGGGAAGTTACTCCAGTGCCTGTCGCTATGGCTACAGAAAAGTCCTCTGAGACAGAATCAGAAGTTTTCTCTGGGTTTGATCTCTGTCCCGAAGTATGGCTGTCTAGATTCTCCAAGGGAAGTGCTTCGTGAGAAGTCGCAGCGATTTCACTTTGTGAAGCTAGTACTTGATCAGCATGGCATAGCCAAACATAGCTCAATCTCTGGTCATTGTCAGTTTAATTCTTCACAAATTGTTCGCATCTGCTATTTCTGTTTTGTAATCTCGCAGTCATAATTCATATCTTGAATGTTCTCATTCCTTTTCTGAATCTGACTCATTATAATCAAGCACCATTTTGTCACGATATGCAAACATGCAGCTAATGAACACATAGAATAGGACATGACCAATGAGCAGTCAGGACACTCAGGCGTGGAATCTCACTATAAAAGGGATGAGGCACTCACACCCCGCCCCTTTCCACAGACCAACATCTACAGAGTGAGACAGGGTGTACCCTCAGCATCACACCCCAGCACGTGACTTAGAGCAAGCTGGTTCAGTTACACTGAGTTACTACATTTAGATTAGCAGAGAGTCGAACTCACTGAGAACTGTGCGAATAGTTCAATAAAACACTGAACTCACTTCAAAGTCTGGAGCATTTTTTACTCAAAACTGCATCAAGTGGCAGCTTGTGTTATTCCAAATTACATAATACAACATGATACCAGGAGTCTGTTCAATCTAGTTAGTTCAACTCAGCAAGATCCGTGATGACCAGTGAATGTATAAAAAGGAGACTTATGTAAGGCTGAGGAAACAAGGTTCAGACAGGGCATTGGAGGGATACAAGATAGCCAGGAGGGAACTGAAGAAAGGGATTAGGAGAGCTAAGAGAGGGCATGAACAATCTTTGGCGGGTAGGATCAAGGAAAACCCCAAGGCCTTTTACACATATGTGAGAAATATGAGATGACTAGAGTGAGGGTAGGTCCGATCAAGGACAGTAGCGGGAGATTGTGTATTGAGTCTGAAGAGATAGGAGAGGTCTTGAACGAGTACTTTTCTTCAGTATTTACAAATGAGAGGGACCATATTGTTGGAGAGGACAGTGTGAAACAGATTGGTAAGCTCGAGGAAATACTTGTTAGGAAGGAAGATGTGTTGGGCATTTTGAAAAACTTAAGGATAGACAAGTCCCCTGGGCCTGACGGGATATAACCAAGGATTCTATGGGAAGCAATAGATGAAATTGCAGAGCCGTTGGCAATGATCTTTTCGTCCTCACTGTCAACAGGGGTGGTACCAGGGGATTGGAGAGTGGCGAATGTCGTGCCCCTGTTCAAAAAAGGGAATAGGGATAACCCTGGGAATTACAGGCCAGTTAGTCTTACTGGTAGGTCTTGCCTTACAAGTCTTATTGAATTCTTTGAGGAGGTGACCAAGCATGTGGATGAAGGTAAAGCAGTGGATGTAGTGTACATGTATTTTAGTAAGTCATTTGATAAGGTTCCCCATGGTAGGCTTCTGCAGAAAGTAAGGAGGCATGGGATAGTGGGAAATTTGGCCAGTTGGATAATGAACTGGCTAACCGATAGAAGTCAGAGAGTGGTGGTGGATGGCAAATATTTAGCCTGGATCCCAGTTACCAGTGGCGTACTGCAGGGATCAGTTCTGGATCCTCTGCTGTTTGTGATTTTCATTAATGACCTGGATGAGGGAGTTGAAGGGTGGGTCAGTAAATTTGCAGATGATACGAAGATTGCTGGAGTTGTGGATAGTGAGGAGGGCTGTTGTCGGCTGCAAAGAGACATAGCTAGGATGCAGAGCTGGGCTGAGAAGTGGCAGATGGAGTTTAACCCTGAAAAGTGTGAGGTTGTCCATTTTGGAAGGACAGTATAAATGTGGAACACAGGGTTAACGGTAGAGTTCTTGGCAATGTGGAGGAGCAGAGAGATCTTGGGGTCTATGTTCATACATCTTTGAAAGTTGCCACTCAAGGGGATAGAGCTGTGAAGAAGGCCTATGGTGTGCTAGCGTTCATTAACAGAGGGATTGAATTTAAGAGCCGTGAGGTGATGATGCAGCTGTACAAAACTTTGGTAAGGCCACATTTGGAGTACTGTGTACAGTTCTGGTCACCTCATTTTAGGAAGGATGTGGAAGCTTTGGAAAAGGTGCAAAGGAGATTTACCAGGATGTTGCCTGGAATGGAGAGTAGGTCTTATGAGGAAAGGTTGAGGGTGTTAGGCCTTTTCTCATTAGAACGGAGAAGGATGAGGGGCGACTTGATAGAGATTTATAAGATGATCAAGGGAATAGATACAGTAGACAGTCAGAGACTTTTTCCCCAGGGTGGAACAAACCATTACAAGGGGACATAAATTTAAGGTGAATGGTGGAAGATATAGGGGGGGATGTCAGAGGCAGGTTCTTTACCCAGAGAGTAGTGGGGGTATGGAATGCACTGCCTGCGGAAGTAGTTGAGTCGGAAAAATTAGGGACCTTCGAGCAGCTATTGGATAGGTACATGGATTACGGTAAAATGATATAGTGTAGATTTATTTGTTCTTAAGGGCAGCGCGGTGGCATTGTGGATAGCACAATTGCTTCACAGCTCCAGGGTCCCAGGTTCGATTCTGGCTTGAGTCACTTTCTGTGCGGAGTCTGCGCGTCCTCCCCGTGTCTGCGTGGGTTTCCTCCGTGTGCTCTGGTTTCCTCCCACAGTCCAACGATGTGCAGGTTAGATGGCCATGATAAATTGCCCTTCGTGTCCAAAATTGCCCTTAGTGTTGGGTGGAGGTGTCAGCTTTGGGTAGGGTGCTCTTTCCAAGAGCCGGTGCAGACTCAATGGGCCGAATGGCCTCCTTCTGCACTGTAAATTCAATGATAATCTATGATTAATCTAGGGCAAAGGTTCGGCACAACATCGTGGGCCGAAGGGCCTGTTCTGTGCTGCATTTTTCTATGTTCTATATTCTATGTTCTATCACAATGGAAAAGATTCCGGCTCCTCACCAGGTCAGAACCTCCGGCAATCTCAGTGCCAACTGCCGGACATTCAAGCAGAAATTTCAGCTTTACGTCGAAGCATCAGACCTCAATGGTGCGCCTGATGCACGGAAGATAGCTTTTATCCTCACCACAGCGGGTGATCACGCCTTGGAAATATTCAACTCCTTTCACTTCGCCGAAGACCAGGACAAGACAAAGTTTCAGACCATCCTGGACAAATTTGACCTCAAAGGTAGTAATCTCAGGATTGCTACCTGTGCCACGAGCTAGTCAGAGTAGGAATGTCAGGATAGATAAGATGAATGCGCGACGCGAGAGATGGTGCAAGAGGAGGGATTCAAATTCCTGGGGCATTGGAACCGGTTCTGGGGGAGGTGGGACCAGTACAAACCAGATGGTCTGCACCTGGGCAGGACTGGAACCAATGCCCTGGGGGGGTGTTTGCTAGAGCTGTTGGAGGGAGTTTAAACTAATGTGGCAGGGGGATGGGAACCGATGCAGGATGTCGGAAGGTGGTAAACAAAAGGCAATAAGGGGGAAAGTGTAAGGCAGAGAAGCCATAATCAAAAATCAAAAAGGGCGACAGTACAAGGTACAATGACTGAGGGGAGCTCAGTGAATAGGCCCAGTAATACTAAAAGGAATAAAACGGGAAGTAAAAACATAAATGGTAAGCGACATGGCAGATATGGGTATGGGTTCAACGACAAAGAAAATTAGGAGAAAGGTTAAGAGGAAATATAACTTAGGAGAGGTTACTGATCGAGGTATTAATATTCAAAACAGAGATATAAAAGCCAACATAAGTGTACTTTACCTGAATGCTCGTAGTATTCAGAATAAGGTAAATGAGTTGATGGCGTAAATCATCGTGAATGACTATGATTTAGTGGCCATTACTGAAACATGGTTAAAGGATGGTCACGGCTGGGAGTTAAATATCCGAGGGTATCAAACTATTCGGAAGGACAGAGTGGATGGTAAGGGAGATGGTGTAGCTCTGTTATTTAAGGGTGACATCCGGGCAATAGTAAGGGATGACATCGGTGCTATGGAGGATAAGGTTGAACCCATTTGAATGGAAATCAGGAATAGTAAGCCAAAAAAAATCACTGATAGGAGTAGTCTATATGCCACCTAATAGTAACATTATGGTGGGGCAGGCAACAAACAAAGAAATAACTGATGCATGTAGAAATGGTACAGCAGCTATCATGGGGGATTTTAATCTACATGTCAATTGGTTTAACCAGGTCGGTCAAGGCAGCCTTGAGGAGGAGTTTATAGAATGTATCTGCGATAGTTTCCTAGAACAGTATGTAATGGAACAAATAGAGGGAACAAGCGGTCCTCGACCTGGTCCTGAGTAATTAGACAGGATTGATTAATGATCTCATAGTTAGGGATCCTCTCGGAAGGAGCGATCACAATATGGTGGAATATAAAATCCAGATGGAGGGTGAGAAGGTAAAACAAGCACTAGTGTTTTGTGCTTAAACAAAGAAGATTACAATGGGATGAGAGAAGAGCTAGCTAAGGTAAATTGGGAGCAAAGACTTTATGGTGAAACAGTTGAGGAACAGTGGAGAACCTTCCAAGCGATTTTTCACAGTGCTCAGCAAAGGAAGGGCGATAGAAAGAGGGAAAATCGACCGTGGATATCGAAGGAAATAAGGGAGAATATCAAATTGACGGAAAAAGCATACAAAGTGGCAAAGATTAGTGGGAGACTAGAGGACTGGGAAATCTTTCGGGGGCAACAGAAAGCGACTAAAAAAGCTAAGAAGAAGAGTAAGATAGATTATGAGAGTAAACTTGCTCAGAATATAAAAACAGATAGTAAAGGTTTCTACAAATATATAAAACAAAAAAGAGTGGCTAAGGTAAATATTGGTCCTTTAGAGGATGAGAAGGGAGATTTAATAATGGGAGATGAGGAAATGGCTGAGGAACTGAACAGGTTTTTTGGGTCGGTCTTCACAGTGGAAGACACAAATAACATGCCAGTGACTGATAGAAATGAGGCTATGACAGGTGAGTTCCTTGAGATGATTGTTATCACTAAGGAGGTAGTGATGGGCAAGCTAATGGGGCTAAAGGTAGACAAGTTTCCTGGCCCTGATGGAATGCATCCCAGAGTGCTAAAAGAGATGGTTAGGGAAATTGCAAATGCACGAGTGATAATTTACCAAAATTCACTGGACTCTGGGGTGGTCCCGGCGGATTGGAAATTAGCAAACATGACACCACTGTTTAAAAAAGAAGGTAGGCAGAAAGCAGGTAATTATAGGCCAGTGAGCTTAACTTCAGTAGTCGGGAAGATGCTGGAATCTATCATCAAGGAAGAAATAGCGAGGCATCTGGATGGAAATTGTCCCATTGGGCAGACGCAGCATGGGTTCATAAAGGGCAGGTCGTGCCTAACTAATTTCGTGGAATTTTTTGAGGGCATTACCAGAACGGTAGATAACGGGGAGCCAATGAATGTGGTCCATCTGGATTTCCTTTGACAAAGGAAAGCCTTTGACAAGGTGCCACACAAAAGGTTGCTGCAGAAGATAAAGATGCATGACATTAAGGGTAAAGTAGTATCATGGATTGAGGATTGGTTAATTAATAGAAAGCAAAGAGTGGAGATTAATGGGTGTTTCTCTGGTTGGCAATCAGTAGCTAGTGGTGTCCCTCAGGGTTCAGTGTTGGGCCCACAATTGTTCACAAGTTACATAGATGATTTGGAGTTGGGGACCAAGGGCAATGTGTCCAGGTTTGCAGACGACACTAAGATAAGTGGTGAAGCAAAAAGTGCAGAGGATACTGGAAATCTGCAGAGGGATTTGGATAGGTTAAGTGAATAGGCTAGGGTCTGGTAGATGGAATACAATATTGACAAATGTGTGGTTATCCATTTTGGTAGGAGCAACAGCAAAAGGGATTATTATTTAAATGATAAAATATTGAAACATGCTGCTGTGCAGAGAGACCTGGATGTGCTAGTGCATGAGTCACAAAAAGTTGGTTAACAGGTGACATAGGTGATTAAGAAGGCAAATGGAATTTTGTCCTTCATTGCTAGAGGGATGGAGTTTAAGACTAGGGAGGTTATGCTGCAATTGTATAAGGTGTTAGTGAGGCCACACCTGAAATATTGTGTTCAGTTTTTGTCTCCTTACCTGAGAAAGTACGTACTGGCGCTGGAGGGTGTGCAGAGGAGATTCACTAGGTTAATCTCAGAGCTGAAGGGGTTGGATTATGAGGAGAGGTTGAGTAGACTGGGACTGTACTCGTTGGAATTTAGAAGGATGCCGGGGGGTCTTATAGAAACATATAAAATTCTGAAGGGAATAGATAGGATAGATGCGGGCAGGTTGTTTCCACTGGCGGGTGAAAGCAGAACTAGTGGGCATAGCCTCAAAATAAGGAGAAGTAGATTTAGGACTGAGTTTAGGAGGAACTTCTTCTCCCAAAGGGTTGTGAATCTATGGAACTCCTTGCCCAGTGAAGCAGTTGAGACTCCTTCATTAAATGTTTTTAAGATAAAGATAGATAATTTTTTGAAGAATAAAGGAATTTAGGGTTATGGTGTTCAGGCCGGAAAGTGGAGCTGAGTCCACAAAAGATCAGCCATGATCTCATTGAATGGTGGAGCAGTCTCGAGGGGCCAAATGGCCTACTCCTGCTCCTAGTTCTTTTGACAGCCACTGTGAGGTGGACACCAACGAAATCTTCGAGCGCTACATATTCCAGCAGCGATTGCAAGGTAAAGATGAATCCTTCAACTCATATTTAACTAACCTTAGCCTGCTAGCGCAATCCTGCAACTTCGGTGATACCACCGACTCCATGATCAGAGACCAAATCGTTTTTGGAGTTCACTCTGATTCTCTGAGAGAGCAGTTACTGAAGATCAAGCATATGACCCTGGCAGTCACGATTGAAACATGCACAGTGCATGAGCACGCTGAAAATCGCTATTCCCAGTACAAAACGGCAGAAAATGATAAACTAGCCTCCCACGAGGCAGAGAGTGTGCAGGCCATCTCCCGGATGCAGCGCCTCAACATTATGAAAACGGACATTTCACGCGCTCTTCCTGGGGCCTGACGCATGCGGATGCGAATGGGATAACGAAGCGGCCGTAACCCGCACTGCGCAGGTGCAGACGTCTGAGAACCGCACTGCGCATGTACAACAACGCACGGAGCATCAGGACGCCGACGTCATGACGTGTTCAAACTGTGGCACCGCCCATTTAAAGAAACACTGCCCTGCAAGAGGCAGACGCTGTTTAAACTGCGTGAAGCCAGGCCACTGTGCAGCCCTGTGCAGATCTGCATCACCAGTCAGGTGCCAGCGTTCCCAATTCTGACGATGGCGTATCCGGAGTGTGCAACAACGCCGACTGGATTCTGATCCCGGCAGTGCAACGGATCCAGATGCTGAGTGCCTGGACAACGCCTACCGTGTGGGCATTATTACAATGTGTGAATATGCCACACCAGACTCTTCGCAAGTCCAGTCGATCCCAGCTGTGGATTCTGAGGACGAATGGCGAGCAGTGATGAAGGTCAATCACTGCCCCATCCAGTTCAAGCTGGACACAGGTGCCTCTGCCAACCTCCTCTCACAGGCAGACTTCAGACACATTAAGAAGCCCCCCACGGTCCTTCCAGGTGCCTGCAAGCTCCTGGATTACAACGGGAATGCCATCATGGCACTGGGATCCTGCCATCTGCACGTATCCAACCGACACACACCAGCACGGTTACGTTTTGAAATTGTTAAGCCGGACAGGGCACTCCTACTCGGTGCACACGCCTGCAAGCAGCTGAAACTCATTCAAAGGGTTTACACCACGACATCCTCCCATGTGGATCTTCAGGCCGGTATCGACGACATCCTCGCCCAGTATCCAGATGTGTTTGACGGGATGGGCATGCTGCCGTATCGATACAAGATTCTGCTACGACCTGATGCCAAGCCAGTGGCCCACACACCATGACGTGTCCCTGCTCCACTGAGAGAGCACCTGAAGGCACAGCTCAAGGATCTTCAGCAAAAAGGCATCATATCCAAGGTCCCCGAACCGACTGACTGGGTCAGCTCGATGGTGTGCGTAAAGAAGCCTTCAGGGGTCATGCGCATCTACATTGATCCCAAGGATCTCAATAAGAATATCATGCGGGAACACTACCCGATCCCGAAGTGGGAGGAACTCACGAGCGAGATGGCACACCCGCGCTTCTTCACCAGATTGGATGCATCACAGGGATTTTGGCAAATCCAGCTGGAAGAGTCCAGCAGAAGGCTCTGCACTTTCAACACGCCTTTTGGCAGATACCGCTACAATCGCATGCCATTTGGCATCATCTCGGCATCAGAGATATTCCATCGCATCATGGAGCAGATGATGGGAAGGCATTGAAGGGGTTCGTGTGTACGTGGACGACATCATCATATGGTCCACGACCCCTGAAGAACATGTGTCCCGTCTCCAGAAGGTATTCCGCCATGTTCGTGCCAACGGCCTAAAGTTAAACAGGTCCAAACGTTGTTTTGGCACATCGACGCTCAAGTTCCTAGGCGACCATATCTCACAGCATGGTGTATGCCCAGACACAGACAAAATCAAGGCCATTGAGGCGATGAAGGTCCCTGAGGACAAAAAGGCAGTGCTGCGCTTCTTGGGGATGGTCAATTTTCTGGGCAAGTTCATTCCAAACATGGCCACACACACCACGGCCCTATGCAACCTGGTGAAAAAGTCAACTGCCTTTGAGTGGAAGGCAGCACACCATACAGAGTGGCTGGAGCTGAAAGCCAAGCTCACCACTGCACCAGTCCTGGTGTTCTTCGACCCGGACCGGGAGACAAAGATATCCACAGATGCGAGTCAGGATGACATCGGTGCGGTGTTGCTTCAATGAGATGACACATCATCCTGGGCACCAGTAGCCTACGCATCAAGGGTAATGACGCCCACTAAAACCAGATATGCACAGATTGAGAAGGAGTGCTTGGGTCTTCTCACCGACATCCTCAAATTTCATGATTATGTCTACGGCCTGCCGATATTCACTGTCGAGACGGATCATAGGCCTCTGGTCCTCATCGTCCACAAGGACCTGAACGACATGACGCCTCGGTTGCAGAGAATCCTGCTTAAACCTAGGAGGTATGACTTCAACTTGGTGTACACAGCTGGCAAGGAGCTCATCATCGCTGATGCATTGTCCCACTCCGTCATCATGCCCAGTGAGCCGCTGGAGATCATCCAGCACATCAAATCGCAGGTGCAGCTCTGTGCTAGCACTTCCCTGGTGACAGATGAGAAGGTAGTTCTCATCCGTGATGAGACAGCAAGACCCCCTCTTGCAGCGCGTCATCCACAACCTCACCAATGGCTGGCAGATAGGGCTGTGGCCACAATTTTACAATGTGAAGGATGACCTGACAGTGATTGATGATATCCTCCTCAAGCTGGACAGGATTGTTATTCCGCTCAGTCTCCAGAGCTTGGTGCTGCTCCAGATTCATGAGGGACACCTGGGCATCGAGAAGTGCAGACGCAGAGCCCGGCAAGCTGTCTACCGGCCCGGCATCAGCCAGGACATCACGAACATGGTCCTGAACTGTGCTACCTGTCAGCGGTTCCAGCCAGCGCAGAGCAAGGAGACGCTCCAACAGCATGACATAGTGACCTCTCCGTGGTCCAAGGTTGGCATCGACCTCTTTCATGCGAATGGTCGCGACTACGTATTGAACATCAACAATTTTTTCGAATTACCCTGAGGTGCTGAACCTCCCAGACCTCACCCCTCAGACCGTCATCAAAGCCTGGAAGGAAACGTTCTCAAGGCATGGCATCCCAATCACCGTCATGAGCGACAATGGCCCATGCTTTACCAGTCGAGAATGGTCCACGTTTGCCAGGTCATACAATTTCCAGCATGTCACCTCCAGTCCGCACTATCCGCAGTCCAATGGGAAAGTCGAGAAAGGGGTGCACATTGTGAAACAGCTGATGTGCAAGGCCGCGGACTCTGCTTCCAACATACACCTTGCACTGCTCGCGTACAGGGCGACCCCACTGTCCGCTGGCATGTCGCCGGCTCAACTCCTGATGAACAGGGACCTGCGGACGATGCTTCCAGCCATACACCTGCCCAACCTGGATCACCTCCCAGTGCTGCAGAAGATGCAGCAGCTCAGAGACCATCAAAAGCAGAGCTATGATGCCCATGCCACCGATCTGGACGTGCTATCCCCGGCAGACACTGTCAGGATCCAGATACCGGATGGTGGGTGGTCTGCCCCGGCTGTCGTTGTTCGACAGGCCACGCCCTGCTCTTATGTTGTACGTATGGCTGATGGCTCCATCGTGCAAAGGAATCGACGGGCACTGCGCAAAGTTGCCGGCCCGCAACCACTTTCCCCTCCATTTCCATATGTTGAATTGCCACCTCCTGATACCTCGAACCACGAGGCCACCAGTCAGGCTTCCATCCCGCCTGTCAAGGCGCCGTCGTCCCCTCCGCCATCTCTCCGGCGGTCGACCAGGATCAGACGCAAGCATCAGAGACTGGATTTGTGAACGTTTGTTTTGTTTGCTCTGTTCTGTTGTCCTCCGTCGGTCACGTTAGACAGACTCATTTGCATGTAAATACATTCACATACGCCAACAAAACATTAAAAAAGGGGAGATGTTATGATAGGCAAACATGCAGCTAATGAACACATAGAATAGGACACAACCAATGAGCAGTCAGGACACTCAGGGGTGGAATCTCACTATAAAAGAGATGAGGCACTCATACCCCGCCTCTTTCCACAGACCAACATCTACAGAGTGAGACAGGGTGTATCCTCAGCATCACACCCCAGCACGTGGCTTAGAGCAAGCTGGTTCAGTCAGACTGAATTACTACAGTTAGATTAGCAGAGAGTCGAACTCATTGAGAACTGTACTAATAGTGCAATAAAACACATTGAACTCACTTCAAAGTCTGGAGCATCTTTTACTCAAAACTGCATCAAGTGGCAGCTTGTGTTATTCCAAATTACATAACACAACACATTTCATTTGCTCTTTATCTTTCTTTTTATTTATGTATTTCCAAGTCTTTCGAGTATCATCAGGAGACCATTGTCCCTTTGCATCACGTAACTTTAAAATTACCTGTTTAATGTTCTTGCTGACCTTGGCCAAATCAAGGCATCGTTCTATTTCAATTTTCGCTGTCTGAAATATGTCTTCCAAAGAAATTTCAGTTGGATCCGGCATGCTGCCAGAGTTCCCCATTTTTCAGTCACAGTGGACACATTCGGTTTGTAAAGAAAACTTAAGGAATCCCCCGATTTCTACACAGTCACAGATTTGCAGATATCTTACCTCGCCTCTGTTCTTCTGTGTCCGGTACTCTGGAAACATCTGGGGCGGGATTCTCCGACCCCCCCCCTCCCCGACGGGCTGGCGTGAATCCTGCCCCCGCCGTGTCCCGAAGTCTCCGCCACCAGAGGTTCGGCGGGGGCGGGAATCGCGCCGGTTGGCGGGCCCACCCCCGCCGATTCTCCAGCCCGCGATGGACCGAAGTCCCGCTGCTGGAATGCCTGTCCCGCCAGCGTGGATTGAATGGCAGGACAAGGCGGCGCGGGTGGACTCCTGGGGGGGGGCGCGGGGCGATCTGGCCCCGGGGGGTGCCCCCACGGTGTCCTGGCCCGCGATCGGGGCCCACCGATCCGCGGGCGGGCCTGTGCCGTGGGGGCACTCTTTTTCTTCCGCCTTTGCCATGGTCTTCACTATGGCGGAGGCGGAAGACACCCCCTCCCCTGCGCATGCGCGGGGATGACGTCAGCAGCCGCGAACACACCCGCGCATGCGCGGAACCGCGTCACACGGCGAAGACCTTTCGGCTCCGTCTGGCGTGGCGTCAAGGCATTTCCCGCTAGCCGGTGGAGCGGAAACCGCTCCGGCGCGGGCCTAGCCCCTCAAGGTGAGGGTTTGGCCCCTAAAGCTGCAGAGACTTCCGCACCTTTGGGGTGGCCCGACACCAGAATGCTTCCCGCCACTCCATCCCGCCGGGACCCCCCGCTCCGCCGGGTCGGGGAGAATCCCGCCCCTGGTCTCAGTTACGAGGTTGTTTCTAGCTTGGCGAATGTACCTTCATATCAGTACTTGAAGTACATTGTTCGTAACATTTGAGACAGTCATGGATGGTTATAACTTACTCATATTTCTACAAATTCAGTAATATTCAAGAATCATTTTAGCTAATATTTTAACGGATCCCCCTCTATAATTGTTGAATCCAACACAGAATCATCAAATCAAACTGTGTTCTCAGCTTCATCCTGATCAACAGCGTTGCTGGAGAACTCTGTGTTGTCGCATGTGCAGTGATCCAATAAGGCATTCCGAATTTATTCACTCTTCTTACCAATGTACTGTGGTCTTTCGATGCCTTGCTGGAATGCTTCAATGATTGAACAAAACATGTGGCTGGTTCATTTGTTACAGGAATGGTACAGAGCTGACTGGATGTGGTGAATACTGTTTCCTTCAGGTAGCCCTCAAACACCTTCAAAGTGAATTGACTACCGTTGTTACTTCCGATCTGCTCCGGTGTTCCAAACCGTGCAAAGATTTCAACCAACTTTTCAATGGTTCGTTCTGCCGTCGTGGATTTCATGATAACGACTTCCGGCCATTTTGAGTGCGCGTCCACAATCACTACGATGATGTGACTCTCTAGTGGACCAGCATAATCAACGTGTATTCTCTGCCATGGCTGCGTCGGCCATTCCCACAGATGTGATAGTTGCAATAGTTTCGCACAAGATTGGCATTGCCCAACTGTCTCTTCAATCTGAGCATCTAGCCCTGACCACCAAAAAATAACTGCATTCCAATTCCTTGATCGGCAACACACCAGGATGTCCCTCGTGCAGTTGGTCAAGGGCTCTACAATGTAAGCACTGAGGAATAACCACTTGGATTCTCCATAATAAAACTCCATTCTGGACTGTCAACTCAGATTTACATGTGATGTAGGGACTAAGGTCTGGATTTTCCCTATGAATGTCTGACAGTGTTCTTTTATTGACCAAGTCCATCATCTTTCACATCACCCGAGCAGTTCTCTGAACATGAGATGAATTCCCAGGTACTTAATCCACGAGTGAGAAATACAGGGTGTTGAGGAAATGCTCTTCACGTTTATGCTTGATTTGTAATGCCAACCTTGACAAAATACCAGCTTTGAATGTTGTTCTGCCTTACATATTAGATATTAGATACTGTCTCTGTGTGTGGAGAATATCAAAGACCAAGGGCTGGATTCTCCGATTCTCATGTTAGGTCCTGAAGCCGGCGTGGGAACGGTGGCCATTTACGACCGAAGATTCGGTGCAAAATGGCCACCGATCCTCCGTTTGGCTGGGAGCTAGCAGGAAGGCAGCGTAGAGCACCCGGCACTAGCTGCCGATATGGGCTGGAGAATTGCCGGGTCTGTGGCCGCGCATGCGCATGGTGGCGGCCTGCAGCGGTCGCGCCGAGCAACATGGCGCCGGCCGTGCGCGGACTCCGCCTGCAAAATAACGCCCCACTTTCGTCAGCTCACGACCCCAGGACCACCTCCCAACAGTGCCCCAGCCCCTGCCAAAATCCCCCCTTCCTGCGGATCGGCCCTTCCCCGACTGTGGCGGCGCTGGACTGAGTCCGCAGCCGCCATGCCGAGTTCCCGACAAATGATAGCACTCGCGACCGACGTTGTCGGAAACTCGGCCAGTCGGGGGCGGAGCATCAAGAGGGCGGGCATCAGGCAACGTCCTGAGGCCGTCCATATGGCGTGAGGAGTACTCCTAGAATACGCCACTTTGGAGGAGGCGGAGCATCGTGAAAGCAGCGCCGCCCCCGATTTTGTTGGAAACGTTGATTCTCTGGCCGATCGCCGAAAGAGATTTTGCCGTCGGCGACGGGAGAATCCCGCCCAATCTCTGTAACCTACTAGCTGCTGAAGAAGGAATACCTTCAGAAAGCCCAAAGGTTGTGGTCAAGGGTTGACAATCCACCAAAAGAGTAAAATGACGTCCGTAAAGGTAGTAGTGAATCGTTCTTATCCCGAATATAATGTTCAAAGCCTCTTTTTCTGTCTGGGTGTATTTTGTTTCTGCGCTGGTAGGAGTTCATGATACTCCTGATGACATAATTCTGCTCCTGACGGCATTATGTGCAAGGCAGCAGCAAGAGCCCCATGTGGTTTGCAGGATAGGTCTTATGAGGAAAGGTTGAGGGAGCTAGGGCTTTTCACTTTGGAGCGGAGGAGGATGAGAGGCGACTTAATAGAGGTTTCTAAGATAATGAGGGGATAGATAGCGTGGATGTTCAGAGACTATTTCCTAGATGTAGCTGTTACAAGGGAGCATAACTATAAGATTCAGGGTGGGAGGTATAGGAGGGATGTTCAAGGTAGGTTCTTTACTCAGAGAGTGGAATGGACTGCCTGCTGTGATAGGGGAGTCGGACACTTTAGCAACTTTCAAGCGGTTATTGGATAGGCACATGGAGCACACCAGAATGACAGGGAGTGGGATAGCTTGATCTTTGTTTCGGACAATGCTTGGCACAACATCGAGGGCCGAAGGGGCTGTTCTGTGCTGTACGGTTCTATGTTCTATGGTGATGCATAACAAGCAAACTCCAACTTCACTGACTCGTGCAAGGTACATGGCACTTTTGCATTCTTCTGACCAGTGCCATACCTCGTTGGCACATAACAAGGCATGTAAAGGCTTCAATCACGTTGCTAAATTCAGCACAAATTTATCGTGATCATTGATCAATCCTAAAAACGATCTGAATTGTGACACATTTTGAGGACAAGGTTCTTCTAAGATTGCTACCATCTTCTTCGGCTCCTTTTACCGGCCAACTTTAGCGATCATATGACCCAGGTAATTTCTGGATGACTTGAAAAACTCACAACTTCCCTTTGTAGCTCAGAAATCGTGACTCTGAAGATGCTACGGAGTAGCTTCCAAATTCTTCACTTGTTCCTGTTCGCTTGAACCGGTGATGAGGCAGATGTTATTCCGAAAGAACATCCTTTTTGCATCACCAAGGTGAGTAGTGCCTGTGAATATCAAATTTATATAATTTCTGCCCTTCAGAAAGTCCAGCAAACAGGTCTTCAAACAACGGTAGTGGGTAATGATTTGCACACAGAACTGGGTTAATAGTTGTTATAAAATCTCCACATATGCTCACTGAACCATCACATTTGAACACAGGAACTATTGGTGTTGCCCAATCACTTGCAACGAGTTCAATGACTCCTGTTTGAACCAGCCTACCTTGGACCTTTGGCCGAATGGCATTTGGCATGGTTCGAGCTTGGAGACATTTTGATGTACTGTTTGGCTTGGATTTCGGGTGCATATCAACTAACTCCAGACATTAAGCCTAGTGATTCTTCGAACACCTTCTCATACTTGTTGCAAGTTGCTCTTTGAATCCATTAATTGATTGATTGTCCCCAGTTGAGTCTAATCTTAGCAAACGAGGCTCTACCAAACAAAACAGGAAAATGTCCACGGACAACATGAAGAGGTAACTTCGCCGTCTGCCCATTTGCCCACTTTCACCATTGCCTTCTTCCAGACCCTTCCATCAGGCAGAAGGTACAGAAGTCTGAAGACTCGCACAACCAGACAAAGGAACAGCTTCTTCCCCACAGCTACAAGACTCCTCAACGACTCCTCCTCGGATTGATATGTTCCCTGGAAGAATACTATTCATGACGCCCTATGCTGCTCTTGCTTTGTTTGGCCCCTTGTTCCGCACTGTAACCAATCACTGTTTGCCGATGTACCATTTGTCAATGTTCTCTGTTGATTATTCTTTTGTCTACTATGTACGTACTGTGTACGTTACCTTGGCTGCAGAAAAATACTTTGCACTGCACTTCGGTACATGTGACAAAAAATCAAATCAAATCAAATCAAATGCATCCTTTTAATGGTACGACTGCTTCAGTGTATCTCCTTAGGATCATATTTGATGGTTTTAAAGGCAGGTGCTTCAAATATTTATTATAAATTGTCTTGGAAATTAACATTACAGCTGCGCCAGCATCCTCTTTCATTTTGATCTTGTGACCCCCACCTTCGAGTTTTAGTTCAGTCCAAAAACATTGTTGATTGCCCTGCACTGACAAGGCAGCTAATTGTAGCTACTGATCGGCTATTTTGTCTTCTGGGTGGTCTCAAATGTGTCTACTAATTTATTGACATGACTCCTCTTCACAGAAGGTTTTTTTTTCTTGCACGTCCTTTGTGTAGAAGGCATTTTCACAGAGAATACCTACAGTGCAGAAGGAGGCCATTTGGCCCATCAGGTCTGCACCGACCCTCTGAAAGGGTCCTTCACCCAAGCTCACTCCGCCGCCCTATCCCATTAACCCCTTAATCTATCTTACACATCTTTTTGGACACTAAGGGCAATTTAGCATGGCCAATCCACCTAACCTGCACACCTTTTGGACTGTGGGAGGAAACCGGAGCACCCGGAGGGAACCCATGCAGACACAGGGAGAAAGTGCAAACTCCACACAGTCACCCGAGACCGGAATTGAACCCGGGACCTTGCCTTGGCAATATGGCCCTTTTAGCCATAGTTCTCCCATTTTTTATTTGGCTGAACTAAATTTTGTAGCGGCATAAAACACCCTCCTGATTGGAGAAATGTTGCAACCTTTAGGTCCTCAATGTTTGATTTACTAAAAGATATAATTGGAATCTTTCCTCTCATGGGTTCCATGTCTCATCGTTGTTACGACACCCTGGGTTGGTACGTAGTTAATTCCTGCCCCTCAGGCCCTACAATCCAACACAAGTGAATTAACCAATAATTTGTATAAACATTCCCAAAATATTTGGCCCTTGGCTGCCCAATAATTTATTGTCACCAGGTTTCTGAGTTGAAACTAAATTACTGTTTATGTATAACAGAAATACAGAGTAAACATGTAGTAGTTACAATGGAAAAGCACCAGGCGAACCTACTACCCCTCCCACCTTTAACTTCCCTTCCCTCCACCCAAACACACAAGACAGGCAAACACAGAGGGGTGGAAAGGGGCAGAAATAATAAAGTTTAAGGTGCAAGGATAAGAGTCCTTATAATATTATAATAAAGGCAAATTCTTTGAGGTTCGATTTAAGGAAATTTATTTGACATAAATATATTTGCGGAGAGAGGAGTGGTCTGGTTGCATAGCCATTCCACAGCACTCTGAGATTCGACCGAAGAAAGCATATCTTTATAGTCTGAAATAACAGTTTGAAGTAAACAGCCATGTTTATATTAAATAGACCTTGGAAAGTACGTAAGATGAAATACGTAGTACGTATGTTCTTGCCCTTGGTTAAAAACAACTCGAGTACATATTTCGTTATCTTTCGGAGGATAACGTGTTATCATAACAAGGCCGAAACCAAAATATTAAGCATTATTTTGTTTACGTTACCTGACCTACTTATTTTCGTTCAAAAGCAGTGTTCAACTATAGTCAAGCATTTCACAGCATGCTTCTGAGTGGGCAACTCATTAGTTTCCCTTCCACACCTTGCTTTTGATGATGTGTTCTTTGCAGCAGGCATTCCTCCCAGCGCGCTGATTGATCAAAGCCACTGGTGTACATTTGGTGATGGTCTTCTTGCAGAAACATACATTCAGTACTCACAGGCAGTAGGATTACTTCTGGAGAGACACTTTAGCCTTGATGGAATTGGTCCTACAACTCAAAAGTCCACCTTTGAGACTACTTCTCTCCCTGAGACCCTTTGTCTCACATCAAACCCGGCTTCCAGCCTGTGATTTGACCTCAGTCCTTTGCAGTTTCAATAAAATGACAGCCAGAGCCTTACTGGGGAGAGTGAAGAGTTCTTACACTGGAATTCCACAGAGATTTCATTATATCCGAGTGGGAAAATCAGAGGTGCTTCTTCCAGCTTCAGACCCGGAAGTGAAACTGGAAACAACCCAACCTTACTGGAGAAAGAAACACCCGTAGCATCCATCCCTCAGCCAATTTCCTCTCTTTGCGATGCGTGGCACAAACGATCCCCTTATCCGCAAAGCAACTCAGGATGATTTTCCTGTTGCCTGACTCTGGTTGACATTTTCGTGACTGGTGGCCTGCACAGAGTTGGAAGATACCTGAATCCCTGTTATCCGCAGCCAGTTTAGCTTTGGCACGTTGGGGGATCCCTAGAGCCCACACTCCACCCACTTCAACAGTGAGTACGTTTCCCGAATTGTCACTTTTCTTCACTCCCAGTTGAAGTCGATATTTTGTTTAAACCTTCGGCACCGGCGGCTTTCTTCGCCCAATGTCCTGAGAATCTTCCTCTACTCTCGACGCTGTCTCCACAGTTTTTGTGGATGGTTTTGCAGCAATTTTAAGCAATTTATTTCCTTGCCTCAATCCCTGTCGCTAGTTTTCTCTTCTGTTATATCTCTAGTTGCCGACAAAGAGAGAAGGTATGGAGGTGTCCACACTTTGGTTCGCTCAAACACGATCAGAGGATTTATCAAGAGGTGTTGCGCACAAAATCTAAGATGGAGAACTGAAAGCCCACGGAAACACTCTGCTGCCATCACACATCGCGTGCCACTTCTGCCATGTGAGAGTACCTTGAAGAAATGGGTGTTTATAAATGGGTGTGTATATAAATATCGGTAGTGAGAGTATCTTTAAGAAATGGGTGTTTACCACTACAGTGATGTCAGAGAGTGGGTGGAGCTGGGCTGTCTGTCAGCTTTTTACTTTCGTTTTTGAGCAGGTTGCAGGGTGTGTTTTAGTTTCGTTTTCCGAACTGGATAGCTACAGTCACAGCCAGAAGGTGTATGAATCTCTCTCTGTAATCTAAAGACTGTAAATCGATCCTGGTGATTTAAAACTAATAACAGCAGTGACTTTAACCTGATGTGCTTCCGGTAAACGGTGTTTTAAGTCTTATGGATGTTAAAAAGGAAAGCTTAAAGGTTTACTTAGTGTTGTAGTCTTTGGGGTTTGAATTAATGGTTGCTAAGATGTTAACTGTATGTTTTGAAAAGGTAAACTTGAGTTCATAGAATAAACATTGTTTTGCTTTAAAAAACACTTTTCCATTTCTGCTGTACCACACCTGTAGAGTGGGCCGTGTGCTCCCCATACCACAATCTAGTAAAAGTTGTGGGTCAGGTGAACTCCATGATACATTTTGGGGTTCCCTAAACCCTGGCCCATAACACTTCACCAGCAGGAATACATTCTCTGACACACAACACATTTACAGCATTTACAGCAATAAAGGGTCTCCCATTCAGGGAGGCCATGCAGAACATTAAAAGCCCCTCAAATACTTAATCCCTTTTCTCCAAAATCAGATTCATATCCATAACGTCACATCAGACAATGCTAATTATTTAGTAACCTATTTGAGCTTCTGGGGGAGGCACGGTGATACAGCCGTCAACACCGCTGCCTCACAGCCTAAGGACCCATGTTCAATTCCGGCCTTGGGTGACTGCCTGTGTGGAGTTTCAACTTTCTCCTTGAGTCTCCATGGGTTTCCTCCGGGTGCGCCAGTTTCCTCCCACACTCCAAAGATGTGCAGGTTCGGTGGATTGGCCACGATAAATTGCCCATTAGTGTCCAAAGATGTGCAGGTTAGGTGGATTGGCCACGATAAATTGCCCCTTAGTGTCCAAAGATGTGCAGGTTAGGTGGGGTTACTAGGATAGGAGTGGGCCTAGGTAGCGTGCTATTTCAGAGGGTCAGGGCAGACATGATGGGTCGAATGGCCTCCTTCTACACTGCAGGGGCTCTATGGTTGAGCTGTCAATCAAACTAGGAACTTTTCACCATCCTGCTGGGACAATTATAGTTCGTGTAATTCAGCCAACTATTAATAAAGAGATAATGATAGCCTTTGGGGTAATAAACAGCTACTGTAACTGATTGAACAATTTTTTTAAATTTAAAGTACCCAATTATTTTTTTTCCAATTAAGGTGCAATTTAGCATGACCACTCCACATGGACAGTGACCCGGGGCTGGGACCGAACCCGGGTCCTCGGCGGCGTGAGGCAGCAGTGCTAACAATATTTTTAAATTCTCATTGACACAGGCAGCCTATTTTTTAGAACCTTTTCTTGTTCGAGAGATTGGGATTTAATTAAATTTGCGGCTTGAGCATTTTCAACTCTCACGGACACAGAAAATGTGTTTTTTGAAGTTTTAAAGAATGGGGATTAAACCATCACTCAGCACTCAGTTTTATCTACCTTGTTCATTCTTTGTGAACATTTGCATCTCCTCGATATATTTCTGACTCCAGGATTGTGGTTAAAATCCCTTGATGCGGTAACTCTGTTTGAATGGCTCTGCAGAGTTCTGGGTCAGTCCTGACCCACTCCTTTTCCCTACCAGCAAAAATGGCATCTGTTGGAGATGGAGATTGTGATTCCGGATCCAGCCCTTGCCCACCATTTCTAAAGGTCTGCAGTCCACAGCCTCCACTACTCTGTGGAAATCTAGCCCAGAATCTTTCCGTAATGATGCATCCAGTATTTGTACTCAACAATGTAGCAAGCAGGTTTGTTGCTATGGTGATTTGAAGTGTTCAAAGGCAGAATTGTCACGCACATAAACAGAAACCTGTGAATACTTGAAACGGGAAGAGAGGTTAGCAGGCCATTGGAAAAGAGGAAGTGCAGTAATTGAATGGATCCTTCCAAAGCTGGTCGGAGGATGGTGGGCCTAATGGTCCCTTTCTGTGCCATGTGATTTTCCGATCCAATAGAATATTTCAGGTTAGAACATCAGTCCTGGCAACACCTGTGCATCCAGGTGTTGTCCTGTTCTATGGTCCGAATGGTTCAATGGCTCCAAAGTGGAGATAGTCGATAGATTTAAGTTCCTGGGGGACACCATCACCAACAGTCTGTCCTGGTCCACTCACGTTGATGCAACAGTCAAGAAAGCCCAACAACGTCTCTACTTCCTATGGAAGCTAAAGAAATTGGGCATGTCTCCGTCGCCTCTCACAAACCTCTACAGATGTGCCACAGAAAGCATCCTATCCAGCTGCATCACATCCGGCTGGTATGGCAACTGCTCGGTCCAAGATCGCAAGAAACTGTGGAGTGTGGTGAATTCAGCCCCACGCATCACACAAGCTTGCCACCCTCACATTGATTCTGTCTACACCTCCCGCTGCCTCAGGAAGGCAGACAGCATTGCCTGAGACCTCTCCCACATAGACCTTTGCCCTCTTCCTGGTCCTTTTGAGAGTTTTTGAGAGTTTGGTTCAAGGTGGGATTGGAACTTTATGGGAAAAACAAAATGTTAGGTAAAGCTTTGTGTGAAGAAATGTCAAGACAGGCTGTCACAGGCTTCTGATAGCAAGCTGTGAAATGTCAAGACAGGCTTTCAAAGGCTTCTGATAACAACGTTGTTTTAGAACCAGACAAATTGCAGACGGCCTTGGGAAGGGTTGCGCTAGGCTTGAAAACAATCATAAATTAACTAAAAGGCACAGATGGAATGCAAGGGAGCTGCGCTCAGAAATGAGCCAGAAACTGTATAAGAACTGCTGTTAGATGTATTGACTTTGGCTTGCTGGTGTAACTCTCAAGAGATACAGTGGTTTTAGCCCCGGCCGAGAAATAAACATGTTAAAGTAACGAGGTGTTCGACTGATCATTTAATCCGGACTGGCTGCAAAAGAATCCTCACTTTCATCAGACAGAAGATACAGAAGTCTGAAGATCCGCACATCCAGACATAGGAACAGCTTCTTCCCCAAGACTACTACTAATAATAATCGCTTATTGTCACAAGTAGGCTTCGATGAAGTTACTGTGAAAAGCCCCTAGGCGCCTGTTCGGGAGGCCGGTATGGGAATTGAACCCCCGCTGCTGGCATTGTTTTGATTACAAGCCAGCAATTTAGCCCACTGATTTAAACCAGCCCCATTAGACTCCTCAACAACTCTCCCTCGGACTGATCTGTTCCCTGTAAGAACACTTTTCATGATGCCCTATGCTGCTCTTGCTCATGTATTTTCTTTGTGTGACCCTTGTTCCCCACTGTAACCAATCACTATTCATCGATGTACTTTGTTGATTATTCTTTTTGTCTACTATGTACGTTCCCTTGGCTGTCACTGTACTTCGGTACATGTGACAATAAATATCAACCAATCAAATAAAGAGTTAATGTGGAGTGCATTAGGCTGTGCACATGTTGTAGTAATACGAAAAGGCAATGCTGCACATGTTCAAGCACGGCAGACAGCATTTACAACAGACCAGTCACCTCATTGTGGCGTCTCCTGCTGGCAAGATGCCCTGGTCCCGTCGAAGTCAACGGAGATTTGAACAGATCACCGCCAAACTGCAGGAAATTCCCGAAGAATCTTCTGCTGGGACCCGATAAAAATGAAGGAGACATTTGCATTTGCTTAAGGCCTTTCGTGACCAAATGATGTCCCGGTATGTTTTGCAGCTGCTGAGTTAATGTTGAAATGTGACCACTGTTGTGATGTCAGAAACACAGCAGCCAATTTGCGCACAGAGAGCTCCCACAGACAGCAACGTGGTCATGGCCTGGTGGCCTGATGTTGGCGGAGGCTTAAACATTGGCCAGGCCCCCTGTGGAGAACTCTGCTGGTCTTTTTCAAAACCGTGCCGTGGGATATTTTACCTCCTCTCGCAGAGCAGACAGGGCCTCTGTTCTGGCATCTCGCACAAAAGATAGGGCAACGGAAGTGGGGAAAACAGCAGGAGGACCTGGCGAATGCGTAAGTGGCAAACATGATATGGCTAAGTGGCGACAATTCTGTATAATCATTGTGCTGGTGAGGTGATCCACAAGTTTGGATCTCGACTCTGGCTTAGTGGGTATCTTCCCCATTTGAGGAGGATGTGGCATGAGGTCCTTCTTCAGAGAATTAGGCACAAAATCTCGGCTGACACGCTGGGTGCAGTACTGAGAAGGGTGCTGCACTGCCAAAGGTACTCTCTCTCCGAGGAAACCCCCTCGCTCAAGTGAATGTAACTCTCCCATTGCACTATTTCAGAGAAAAGGAGGGAAGTTCTTAGAACAACGAACAAAGAAAAGTACAGCACAGGAACAGGCCCTTCGGCCCCCCAAGCCCGTGCTGATCATGCTGCCCGACTAAACTACAATCTTCTCCACTTCCTGGGTCCGTATCCCTCTATTCCCATCCTATTCATGTATTTGTCAAGATGCCCCTTAAATGTCACTATCGTCCCTGCTTCCACCACCTCCTCTGGCAGCGAGTTCCAGGCACCCACTACCCTCTGTGTAAAACACTTGCCTCGTACATCTCCTCTAAACCTTGCCCCTCGCACCTTAAACCTATGCCCCCTAGTAATTGACCCCTCTACCCTGGGGAAAAGCCTCTGACTATCCACTCTGTCTATGCCCCTCATAATTTTGTAGACCACTGTCAGGTCGCCCCTCAACCTCCGTCATTCCAGTGAGAACAAACCGAGTTTGTTCAACCGTTCCTCAGAGCTAATGCCTGCCATACCAGGCAACATTCTGGTAAATCAATTCGGCACCCTCTCTAAAGCCTCCACATCCTTCTGGTAGTGTGGCGACCAGAATTGAACACTATACTCCAAGTGTGGCCTAACTAAGGTTCTATACAGCTGCAACATGACTTGCCAATTCTTATACTCAATGCCCCGGCCAATGAAGGCAAGCATGCCGTATGCCTTCTTCACTACCTTCTCCACCTGTGTTGCCCCTTTCAGTGACCTGTGGACCTGTACACCTAGATCTCTCTGACATTCAATACTCTTGAGGGTTCTACCATTCACTGTATATTTCCTACCTGCATTAGACTTTCCAAAATGCATTACCTCACATTCTTCTGGGTTTTTTGACCAAATTATAAAACCATTAGGCATGGGAGAAGAATTGGGCCATTTGGCCCATCGGGCCTGACTTCATGACTCATCTGATATGACAATCCTCAACTCCACTTTCCTGCCTTATCCCCGTAATCCTGATGTCTCTAACTGACTAAAATCTTGCCTATCTCAGCCATGAACATACTTAACGACCGGGCCCCTACAGCTCCCTGTGATAAAGAATTCCTCACATTCACTACCCTCTGGGAGAAGAAATTCCTCCTCATCCAGACTCCAGATCCGCAGCAATGTGGTTGTGTCATGGGAGTGACCCTTTAAGAAATGTTTTTGTCTTATCACATGGCTTCAGTGACATCATTGTGTGGGTGGAGCTGGGCTGTGGTTCTGAATTTTTACTTTCGCTTTTGAATTGGGAGCTGGCTGTGGCTCTGAGTTTTTACTTTCGTTTTTGAGTTGGGAGCTGGGCTGTGGCTCTGAATTTTATTTTCGCTTTGAGTTTGAACTGGTTTGGTACTGCACAGGTTGAAAAGAAGTGTCTCTGTATCTGCATTTGAAAAGCTGTTTCCAGACTGCTTGATAACTTAAAAGAAATAATTGATTTCCAGAAGGAATTCAAACCTGCTGCTTTGGAAAGGTAACAAGAGCATCAATAGCAAGTCTTGAGTGACGTGTGCTGGGCCACACCTTTGAAAAGGGGGCAGTGTTTTTCTACTTGGATCTTGTTATTAAATTGGAACAGTAAAGGGGGGAATTCATTAAGTGTTATACATAGAGTACTGTAGCTGTGTGGGGTATTTATGTTTGTAGTTGATAAAAATGCTTATTGCGTGAGTTTATAAAAATGTTAATTAAATTAACAGAATAAAGCTTGCTTTTTGATTAAAAGTGCCTAAGACCTCTGTTGAATAACACCTGAAAGGTAGGCCCTGGTGTTCATCATAACCAGAATCTATAAACAGTTGTAGGTCAGGTGAACTCCATGATATACTTTGGAGTTTTCAAAACCCTGCCCATAACAGATTGGGGGCTAGTGGGATAAAAGTCTATCTTTCGTGAGTGGGTTGGCTCAGTGAACTTAAAGACAGTGAGGGATGAGCATATTTGTGTTTGCTTTTCAGGTGTTGTGTTCCAGTTTAAATGGGGAGCGTGTTGTGTAAAATGGCTCTCTCAGAGGCTCAGACGTTGTTGGGGGTGAAGAAGATCACACGCAGTACCCTACTGGGGCTGGTTTAGCACAGTTGGATAAACAGCGGGCGTTTAATGCAGAACAATGCCAGCAGCGCGGTTTCAATTCCCGTTACAGCCACCCCGAACAGGCGCCGGAATGTGGCGATTCGGGGCTTTTCACAGTAACTTAATTGCAGCCTACTTGTGACAATAAGCGATTATTAGTATTATAAACAGAGACTAAAAAAAGGCTTTTCGATTTGGCAAAAACGTTGCAATTAACATAGCCTGATGAAATATGAAAAGAAAAGGTAATTGCGGTGCGGCTGAGCATTTAAAATTGCCTGAGACACAGACAGAATCATTGGAAATAGCAAGAATTCAATTACAGATCAAGCAGCTTGAACATGAAAAAGAATGAAAGCAGCTTGAATACGAAACAAGGGAAAAAGAAAGAATAGCCCGAGCAGAACAAAAAGAGCGAGAAAGGGAGGTACAGGCCAGGGAAGAAGAAAAAGAGAGAGAGGAAAAATAAAAGAGAGAGACTTTGAACTTCAGACACTGTCTATAAAATGTGAAAGTCAGTTAAAATTGGCAGTTAAAGAGAAACGTACAGTCTGAGGATAGTGATGAGGATAGTGAGCAACAGAGTCATGGTCGAGGGCTTGGTGGGCATCTATTTAAATATGTCCAAGCATTGCCAAGGTTTGATGAGAAGGATTTAGAAGCCTTTTTCATTTCATTTGAGAAAATAGCTAAACAAATTAAATGGCCACAGGACATGTGGGTATTACTGATTAAAACAAAGTTTGTAGGTAGGGCTAGTGAAGTGTTTGCATCACTATCAGAGGAGGTATCTGGGACATATGAGAAGGTGACAAAATCTATCTTAGGTGCATATGAACTAATTCCTGAAGCCGACAGACAAAGGTTTCGAAATTTAAGGAAAGAACCTGGTCAAACATGATCAAACAGAGTAATTTGGATACTGGCTTTGAAAATAGACCAATCGTATGAAGCTCGAAGAGCAATGATAGTTTTTGAGAAGTTTAAAAATTCAATTCCTGATGTAGTGAGAGCTCATGTGGAAGAGTAGAGGGTTAAAACTGCGAGATTAGCAGCAGAAATGACAGATGATTCTGAATTAGTTCATAAATCAAAGTTTGGTTTCCGACATCAGTTTCAACCTTTGAGGGTCAGAAACTGGGGACATGTGAAATACTCAAGTGCTAAAGGTAAAGGTGATCTGATGGGAGATAGTAAGGATAGTGTACCTCAGATTAAAAAGAAATCCAGGCGGCTGGAAGAGAAATGCAAAGTTTCAGATGTTTTTACCGTAATAAACTAGGCCATGTAAAGTCACAATGTTGGGGGTTGAAGAAAAGCACTGGGAAGGCTGATGTGGTAAAACAGGATAAGACAGTGGGGTTTGTTAAAGTGGTGAAGGAAAGCCCAATTGAAGCAATGGATGTGCAAAAGAATGTAAAGGCTGATCAAGAGGTGATTGATAAGAAGGTGCCAGATCTCTTTGAAGAATGAACTTGTGTGGGTAAAGTTTGCTCATGTGTACCAAGAGGGGTAGGTATAGAAGTCAGAATTTTAAGAGATACAGGAGCTAGTCAATCTTTGACGGTAAGAGATGAGGAGTTATGTAGTTTGGGAGGAATATTGGCAGAAAAGGTGATAATATGTGGAATTCAGGGTGAGAGGAGCAGTGTTCCATTATATAAGGTGAAGTTGGAAAGTCCAGTGAAGAGTGGTGAAGTGCTAGTCGGAGCAATAGAGAAACTACCTTCTCCAGGAATGCAGTTTATTTTGCCGAGGGGGGGTGGTTAGTTTAGCTTAGAGTAGGGGGTTAATAAAGGTGGGACCTGTAAGGAAGGGTGACGGCTATTGCACTATGTTTATAGTTTCATGTATATTGTTTATTTTGTTGTTGCTATAATACCAATAATATCTCAATAAAATGTTTATTAAAAAAAAATAATTAGAAGGATGCGGGGGGGATATTATAGAACCATATAAAATTATGAAGGGAATAGATAGGATAGATGCGGGGAGGTTGTTTCCACTGGTCCTTCATTAAATGGTTTCTAGATAAAGATAGATAGTTTTTTGAAGAATAAAGGAATCAAGGGTTATCAAGGAGTCACAAAAGATCAGCCATGATCTCATTGAATGGCGGAGCTGGCTCGAAGTGCCAGATGGCCGACTCCTGCTCCTAGTTCTTATGTTCTTATGTTCTTATGGGTAATGATATAGTTGGATTGCAGGTGGGAGTGATGCCTACTATGATTCAGCAGGCAGTGGAAAATCAAACAACTGAAATCTTGAAGGACGAATATCCTGGGATTTTTCTGGATTGTGTCGTAACAAGGTCACAAAGTCACAAGTTAAGACAAGAGGAGAAATCAATGAGTGAAGATAACGTTGAAGTTCAGTTCTCAGAAACGATTTTTGATCAGATGGTTGGAAAAGAACAAGAAAGGTGGAGGAAGAGGCAAATATTTTTTAGTTCAGGAAAATTGGCGGAATTAACACAGAAAGATATAGAAATAGAGCGGCTGTATCAGAAAGCATACACGGAAGAGGAATCTGAGTGTATACCAGAATGTTATTGCATTAAAAATGATATCTTAATGAGAAAATGGAGACCTTTACATATGCAGGCGGATGAAAAGTGGGCAGAAGTTCATTGCTGGAAGGGTATAGAAAGGAGGCATTGCGAGTAGCACATGAGGTACCAGAAGGATGTCATTTGGGAGCAAGAAAAACTCAAGCTAAAATACAAAAACATTTTTATTGGCCTGGACTAGATCAAGATGTAGTTAAATTTTGTCGATCATGTCACACATGTCAAGTGATAGGGAAACCTCAAGCAGTGATAAAACCAGCACCCTTAATACCCATTCCAGCATTTGTGGAACATTTTACAAGGGTCTTAATTGATTGCGTAGGACCGCTTCGTAAAATGAAAAGTGGAAATCAATATCTTTTGACTATAATAAATGTGACTACTAGGTTTCCAGAGGCCATTCCAGTATGCAATATTATAGCTAAAAAGATTGTGGCGGAGTTACTGAAATTATTTACTAGATATGGACTACCCACAGAAATACAATCAGATCAAGGATCAAATTTTACCTCAAGGTTATACAAGGAAGTTATGGATAGCTTCGGAGTGAAACAATTTAAGTGAACTGCATACCATCCAGAATCAAAAAACAACAAAGAACAAAGAAATGTACAGCACAGGAACAGGCCCTTCGGCCCTCAAAGCCCGTGCCGATCATGCTGCCCGACTAAACGACAATCTTCTACACTTACTGGGTCCGTATCCCTCTATTCCCATCCTATTCATGTATTTGCCAAGATGCCCCTTAAATGTCACTATCGTCCCTGCTTCCACCACCTCCTCCGGTAGCGAGTTCCAGGCACCCACTACCCTCTGTGTAAAAAACTTGCCTCGTACATCTCCTCTAAACCTTGCCCCTCTCACCTTAAACCTATGCCCCCTAGTAATTGACCCCTCTACCCTGGGGAAAAGCCTCTGACTATCCACTTTGTCGATGCCCCTCATAATTTTGTAGACCTCTATCAGGTCGCCCCTCAACCTCCGTCGTTCCAGTGAGAACAAACCGAGTTTATTCAACCGCTCCTCATAGCTAATGACCTCCATACCAGGCATTCTGGTAAATCTCTTCTGCACGCTCTCTAAAGCCTCCACATCCTTCTGGTAGTGTGGCGACCAGAATTGAACACTATACTCCAAGTGTGGCCTAACTAAGGTTCTATACAGCTGCACCATGACTTGCCAATTCTTATACTCAATGTCCCGGCCAATGACGGCAAGCATGCCGTATGCCTTCTTGACTACCTTCTCCACCTATGTTGCCCTTTTCAGTGACCTGTGGACTGTACACCTAGATCTCTCTGACTTTCAATACTCTTGAGGGTTCTACCATTCACTGTATATTCCCTACCTGCATTAGACCTTCCAAAATGCTTTACCTCATATTTGTCCAGATTAAACTCCATCTGCCATCTCTCCGCCCAAGTCTCCAAACAATCTAAATCCTGCTGTATCCTCTGACAGTCCTCATCGCTATCCGCAATTCCACGAACTTTTGTGTCGTCTGCAAACTTACTAATCAGACCAGTTACATTTTCCTCCAAATCATTTATATATACTACAAACAGCAAAGGTCCCAGCACTGATCCCTGCGGAACACCACTGGTCACAGCCCTCCAATTAGAAAAGCATCCTTCCAGGAAGTGTTAGAACGGTGGCACCAGATTTTAAAGACAATGTTGAGGGCTTATTATCAAGATTATCCAGAGGATTGGGATAAAGGAATTCCATTCGCACTGTTTGCAATTAGGGATGCACCTAATGAGTCACCCAAATTTAGTCCTTTTGAACTAATTTTTGGTCATGAGGTAAGAGGACCACTTTAAATTGATTATGGAAAAATTAGTGGGTGAGAAATCGGAAATTACATTATTGGATCATGTGTCAAATTTTAGGGACCCACTAAATAGAGCAGGCGAATTGCCTGGACAACATTTAAAAGTTGCAACATATGTGATGAAACAGGTTGCGAACAAGAAAGTGAAAGTTCGTAGTTTTGCCAGTGGAGATAAAGTTTTAGTATTGTTACCAGTGGTAGGTGAACCTTTTAAAGCAAGGTTTTGTGGACCTTATCAGACTGAAAGGAAATTAAGTGAGGTGAATTATTTGGTTAGAATGCCAGATAGAAGGAAATCTCACCGAGTGTGTCATGTGAATATGCTTAAAAGGTACTTTGAAAGGGAAGGAGAGCAAGAGGAGGATTTAGTGATTTTAACTCAAAGTGATGAACCAAATCCAGATGACTCTGAACTTGACATTCCTCAAATTAAATTGGATAATGAGGATGTTCTTAAAAATTTGGATATATTATTGATATATTATTACCTTCCAGAGGAAAACCGAACAGACCTGAAAGAGTTATTGATATCACATGGGCAGGTTTGTGGAGAAAAGTTGGGAAGTACTAAAATGGCTATACATGATGTAGATGTGGGAAACGCTGTTCCAATTAAGCAACATCCATATAGACTTAACCCTTTAAAATTGGCACAGGTTCAAAAAGAAATTGAAAGTATGCTTACAAATGGCATAATTGAAGTGGTTTGCAGCCAATGGAGCTCACCCATAGTGATGGTACCGAAACCAGACGGTACCCAACGATTGCTTGTGTATTATAGAAAGGTCAATGCAGTTACAAGAACAGACTCATATCCTATCCCACGTTTGGAGGGCTGTATTGAGAAGGTGGGACAATCAGCTTTTATCTCCAAACTGGATTTACTTAAAGGTTACTGGCAGGTACCTTTATCCAAAAGGGCAAAGGAGATTTCTGCTTTTGTGACTCCAAATGATATATACCAATTCAAAGTTATGCCATTTGGCATGAAAAACGTCACAGCCGCATTTCAACGGTTAGCTAACAAAGTTGATTCAGGATTACCCAATTGTGCGGTAAACATAGACGATCTGGTGATTTTTAGTCAGACATGGAAAGAACATTTGAACCATCTGATGGAGGTATTCGATCGGCTTCAGAAGGCGGGTTTGATGGTGAACTTAGTCAAAAGTGACTTTCGAAAAGCCCAGGTCACATTCCTTGGCCATACAGTTGAACTTGGACAAAAGGTCCCAAGGGATGTGAAATTGGGGGGTTATTGGGGAGTTTCCAATACCATCGACACAAAGGGAAATAATGCGATTTCTTGGCATGAGTGGTGTTTACCGTAAATTTGTGACGAATTTTAGTAGTGTGGTCGCTCCACTGATGGACTTGCTGAAGAAGCACAGCAGATTTTGGTGGACGGCGGAGTGTCAACAGGCATTTGACGGCCTGAAGGCTGTGTTAGCCACTGCTCCTGTGTTGACCACCCCAAATAACACAAAAGTGGCTATCGATGTGAGTGATGTGGGGGTAGGTGCTGTACACTTGCAAGAAGACGACGAAGAAATACAGCGGACTCTTGGATATTTTTCCAAGAAATAAAATGGTCACCAGAGGGAGTATTCAACAATTAAAAAGGAGACTTTGAGCTTGGTGCTGGCTTTGGAACATTTTAACATTTCTGTTACCAGTAGTTCATCTGAAACAATTATATATACTGATCATGATCCATTGACGTTTTTTGAGCGATTCAGGAATAAAAACACCATACTGTTTCGATGGAGTTTAATATTACAGCCATTTCATTTAAAAATTATATATGTGGCAGGACGAGAAAATGTGATAGCCGATGCTTTGTCACAAATGTGATGAAGAAAAGCAGGCTCGATGGTGGAAGAAAAAGAACTCAAATGGACTGTATTATTATTAATGATTGCCTGTTTTGTTTTTGTTTAAGAAATGTATGGTTATTGACAATTGTTAATATGGGGCAAGTGAAAAGGTGAAAAATGAAACCATCTTTGAAGTTGATGGTTTATTTTTTTCCTTGGGGGGAGGTGTCATGGGAGCGTCCCTTTAAGAAATGGTTTTGGCTTATCACATGGCTTCAGTGATGTCATTGTGTAGAGCTGGGCTGTGGCCCTGGGAAGTGGTTTTACTTTCACTTTGGTTTTGTGGCTCTGAGTTTTTACTTTCGTTTTTCACATTTAGCTGCTGTAGACTCAGGCAGAGAAGTATTTTGGCCTGTCTCTCTATTTGCAATTTTAAAGTGTTATTGCAAGGAAGAAACTCAATGATTATAGTTACCTGCTATGTTTGGTATAAAGGAGTTTTTGGTTTATGGGATCTTGTTGTTAAATTGTAACAGTTCAGGGGGAATTTATGTTTGTAGTTGATAAAGTGTGTGTGGTGTCTTTATGTTTGTAGTTGATAAAGTGTTTGTGTGTTTAAGTGTGTTAAAGTGTAGTGTGTGTTTATAAAATGTTTACCTTAATTCGTAGAATCAAGTTTGTTTTTGGATTAAAAGTGCCTGAGAACTCTGTTGAATATCACCTGAAAGGTAGGCCCTTGTGCTCATCGTAACCAGAATCTATAAACAGTTGTAGGTCAGGTGAACTCCATGATATACTTTGGAGTTTTCTAAACCCTGGCCCGTAACAACGAACAAAATGGACAAAATGGCTCTATATCTTGACGCAGGTAGCATTCAAAACACAACAGGTGAACTGAGAGCTCAAAATGAAATACTAGTGTCGCCACAGTCTGAGAGGACAATAGGCTGCTCTCCCTTTGAGAGCTGACTGCTGGTGTTTTTACACGATCCCACCGAACCCCTGGGGTGGCGGAGGAGGGGACAGGCTGTGGGGGGTTTGGGGTGGAGAGGGATTGGGGTGGGACCGGAGACCGGGGCGGTGCGCGCTGGCTCAGCTGGGTGCCTTGGTCTGTGCCCACCTCCAATGACCGCCAACGCCCCCCCCCCCCCCCCCTCCAAACAACCCCGTGTGCAGCCAGACCAGCCTATCCCATCCCTCACACCTTTCTAACACAGCACCGAGGCAGGTTGAAACGTTTGTGAATGGGTGTTTATTGTGAAAGTGAACGTTTTTAAAATTCCAATACGGTTCGTGGGCGTCGCTGGTTAGGCCGGTGTCTATTGCCCATCCCTGGTTGCCCTTCAGAAGGTGGTGGTGAGTTGCCTGCTTGAACCGCTGCAGTTCCTGAGGTGTAGGTACACCCACTGTGCTGTTAGGGAGGAGGTTCCAGGATTTTGCCTCCACTTGCCTGCATTGAAGCAGCTCCGACAACACTTAGGAAGCTTGGCACCATCTGGGACAAAGAGGTCTATTTCTTCCACAAACATTCACTCCCTCCGCCACTGATGCACATTGGCAGGTGTGTGTATCATCTACAAGGAGTACGCAGAACAATACTTTTCACTGTACCTCAGTACACGTGACAATAAACACAAATCCAAATCCAAAAAACCATGCAGCAACTCACCACGGGCAGCACGGTAGCATTGTGGATAGCACAATTGCTTCACAGCTCCAGGGTCCCAGGTTCGATTCCGGCTTTGGTCACTGTCTGTGCGGAGTCTGCACATCCTCCCCGTGCGTGCGTGGGTTTCCTCCGGTTTCCTCCCACAGGCCAAAGATGTGCAGGTTAGGTGGATTGGCCGTGATAAATTGCCCTTAGTGTCCAAAATTGCCCTTAGTGTTAGGTGGGGTTACTGGGTTATGGGGATAGGGTGGAGGTGTTGACCTTGGGTAGGGTGCTCTTTTCCAAGAGCCGGTGCAGACTCGATGGGCCGAATGGCCTTCTGCACTGTAAATTCTAAAAAAAACCACAATCAACAGCATCCCTGATCTCTCCCACCTAGAAAGACAAGGACATCAGACACATGGGAAGTCTACTTTCCCCTCCAAAAACAAACCATTCCAACTTGGAAATATATCATCGTTCCTTCATTGTTTTGGCGTTAATATTCTGGAACTCCCTGCCTAACAGCACTGTAGATGTACCTACACCACATCCACTGCAGCGGTTCAAGAAGGTGGTCCACCACGCTCTTCTCGGGGGTAATTAGGGACAGAAACAAAAGCTTGCCCTACCTTCAACACTCACATCCCATGGAGGAATGAAATAAAATGATTCACCTATTCCTTTGTGGTTGTCAAAGCTTTGAAGTAAATATTTTCCACAAGAGCTTTCAAAAATGAAAGTTTCTCTCGATTTCTGTTGGTGTAAAATGAGAGCTTTTATTGATGATGGCATTACTTCGGCTCGGGTTTTGCTTTATATATATAATAGCTTCTGAAAAAAAGCCAGAAAGAAGTGTTACCAGCAGCATTAATAACCATGTCATTGCACATCACTGCACCCAACCTTGCCTAGCTGCCTCAGGGCATTGCACTGAATAGTCACTTCGGATTGTCCTCAGTGTGTGTGTGCGTGCGCGCGTGTGTGTGTGTGTGTGTGTGTGGGTGTGTGTGTGTGTGTGTGCGTGTGCGCGCGCGTGTGTGTGTGTGTGTGTGTGTGGGGAGGGGGTGTGCTTGTGTGTGGGTGGGTGTGGGTAGCGCTTTGAAAATTGAGGGGGCGATGAGAACAGTAAACAATGCGATGAAAATCAGAGAAGATAACTTGTCCAATATCTAATCAAATTGGCATTTTTGGCTGTCATGCTGATCGCAGCTTTATCGAGTCATACATTTAAAGCTAAAAATAGAGCACAAATGTTTCTAATCCATGCAGATCAAATAGAAAGGTGATAGTTTTAAATCCAAGCCAGCCTGGAACTGTGATTCCAATCCACTTTGCAATGAAGATTGAAAATTACAACCAACTTAACACCTGGATTTGCACGTACAAACAATCTTCCTCTTGCTTCAAGTGGATTCCATTTATGTGCCATCTCTATAATCGCATTAAGTAGGTGTTGGGAACACAATTTGTCCTCTGTCCTGGTCAGCTGCTCACAAGGGGTGCAGACAGCAGTTCAAAATTGCCCCATTTGTTCTCTGCACCTTCTACTGGTTTAGCACAGGGCTAAATCGCTGGCTTTGAAAGCAGACCAAGGCAGGCCAGCAGCACGGTTGAATTCCCATACGAGCCCCCCCGAACAGGCGCCGGAATGTGGCGACTAGGGGCTTTTCACAGTAACTTCATTTGAAGCCTACTTGTGACAATAAGCGATTTTCATTTAATTTAATTCGATTCAAGGTTCAATTAGCAGGAACTCCGTTGGAAAATGAGGAAGGGATGTGTTTGAAGCGGAAAGGAAAGCAACTGAGTTTTTATCACCAAATTCTAAGAGATAAATAAAATCAGTTGTCAGAAAAGGCTGCGGAAAGTCGGCACGATAAAAGGGTCAGTAATAGTCGGGTCGCTGGCACAGTGGTTAGCACTGCTGCCTCACAGCGCCAGGGACCCGGTTCAATTCCTGCCTTGGGTCACTGCCTGTGCGAAGTCTGCACTTTCTCCCCGTGTGTGCGTGGGTTTCCTCCGGGTGCTCCGGTTTCCTCCCATAGTCCAAAGATGGACGGGTTAGGTGAATTGGCCATGATTTAATTGCCCCTTAGTGTCCAGGATGTGTGGGTTAGGTTATGGGGTTAGGGCTGGGGGGATGGGTAAGAGGACATGGGTTGGATGCTCTTTCGAAGGATCAGTGCAGACTCGATAGGCTGAATGGCCTTTTTCTGTACTGGAGGGATTCTATAATTCTATGAATAAATGATACATATATTTCTAAATCAGTTCAGCACTTTGAGGCATTTCAAGTATTTTTCACAGCTAATTTATTAGTTTGAATAAAAGACTGGATGACGGGCAGAAGGCAGAGAGTCGGGATAAATGGTTTTTTTTTCTGGATGGTAAGACGTAACTAGTTGGGTGCCACAGGGTTCGGTCCTTGGGCCCCAGCTATTTACAATATATATTAACAACTCCGATACAGGGATAGAAGGTTCTATAGCCAAATTTGCAGATGACACAAAAATAGGTGGGACAGTAAGTTGCAATGAGGAAATAAGAACCTTACAAATGGATATAGATCGGTTAGGTGAGTGGGCCAAAATGTGGCAGATGGAGTTTAACGTGGATAAGTGTGAGGTCATCCATTTTGGTCGGAAAAATGGAAAGGCAGCTTATTATCGAAATGGGGAGAGACTTCGGGGAGCACCGATGCAGAGGGATCAGGGTGTCCTCGTGCATGAGTCACAGAAAACGAGCATGCGGGTACAGCAGGTAATAAGGGAAGCAAATGGAATGTTGCAACTTATAGTTAAAGGAATTGAGTATGACGGTAAGAAATGTTGTTGTAACTGTACAAGGCATTGGTGAGACCACACCGGGAGTATTATGCAGTTTTGGTCCCCTTATTTAAGAAAAGATGTAAAGGCATTGGAAGCAGTTCAGAGGAGGTTCACTAAATTGATTCCATGAAGAAAGATTGGGCAGTTTAGGCGTATATTCTCTCGAGTTTAGAAGAATGAAGGGGATCAAATCGAGGCATGTAAGATGATAAAAGGTATGGATAAAGTAGACATGGAATGGATGCTTCCACTTGAGGAGCATTCTAGAATGAGAGATTGTAGTCTCACAATAAGGGGGAGCAAATTTAAAACCAGACGTGAGGGGAAATTACTTCTCCCAAAGGGTCGTGAATCTGTGGAATTCGCTACCTTGGAATGCGCACTGGTGGATGCTGGGACAATGTGTAAATGAAAGGAGGAGTGAGACAGAGTTTTAATTAGTAATGGGTTGAAGGGTTATGGAGAACGGGCAGGACGGTGGAGGTGAGGCCATGATGAGATCAGCCACGATCATATTGAATGGTGGAGCAGGCTCGAGAGGCTAAATTGCCGACTCCTGCACCTCGTTCTTATGTTCCACCAAAGAACTATTCTGTCTCATTCCACCTTCCAGCTCGTGGTCTGTAGCCCTGTAAGTAACAGCACCTCAAGCTCAAATATTGTGGGCAGTTTTGGTCTCCTTATCCGAGGAAGGATGTTTGTGCTCTAGAGGGAGCGCAACAAATGTTTACCAGACTATTTCCTGGGATCACGGGACTGATATATGAGGAGAGATTGAGTCGGTTAGGATTGTATTTGTTGGAGTTCAGAAGAATGAGGGGGGTATCGTAGAAACCTATAAAATTTTGACAGGGCCACACAGGGTAGATACAGGAAGGATGTTCTTGAACATCCTGTGACCAGGGGTCACAGTCTGAGGATACGGGATAGACCATTTAGGACAGACATAAGGAGAAATGTCTTCACCCAGAGAGTGGTGAGCCTTTGGAATTCTCTTCCACAGAAAGTAGTTGAGGCCAAAATATTGTATGTTTCCACAAAGGAAATAGATTTAGCATGTGAAGCTAAAGGGATTAAGAAAAATGGGGGGAAAGCAGGAGCAGGTTACTGAATTGGATAGTCAGCCATGATCACATTGAATGGCAGAGCAAGGTGGAAGGGCCGAATGGCCTTCACCTGCTCCTATTTTCTATTTTTCTATTTCCTGAGGATCTGATGTCAGTGACGGTCCTGGCACAATGGCTTGACATTGCGTTTTCGAGCCATGCTTCAGGGGGAGGTAAGAGGAAGTGTGAGAGAATTAACATTCAGCCTCTGCTAGCTGGAAGTTAGTATGCCAGACAACCGCAGTGTCACTGTTGTCAACCGGTCTGGTGGCAATGCTAGGGTTAGACCTCAGAGACCAGAATGCAGCAAATTCAGAGGGAGAGAAATGAGAGCAGTTTCCTCCTATTTAATCTGTCCAGAACCCTCTTGATTTTCAATATTGTCAGAGCCTCCTTGTTTATTTCCTTATTTACCCTCTATTTTATGTTGCCATTATCATTTTTGATCCATGGGTGATTAATGGACATGTGACTTTAAGTCAAGCATCAGAGGGGTGTGATTAATTCAGAGGTTACAGGAGAGATGTTGCGTATTCTTCTTTTACTCTTTTACTCTGTCCTTTCTGTGGCTCTGTTCCAATTATGGCAATCAGTGAGTCTGCCCTTCCTTCTATGTTATCTATATTCTGATGCTTAGAGTCGCCAGGTATCGAATGATACCACCACAAGTTTCAACCGGCTATCGATCAAAGAGCCAAACACCAGTTAGTTAGTTCAAGGTCAAGGGTACTTTATTTACACACAATTAGACATGCAACATAAACACCACTAGTTAACTACACCTATCGACTAAGACAACCCATACTTAACTTCGGGCACTCGGCTTAGGTCAGAGAAACAACGGCCGCTGTTCGATTCTGGATCTATCGGGTTTGGAAGAGTAACTGCTGCTCAGCTGGGCTCATCCGTCTGGTGGCGAGCATTGAACTTGAACTTGCTTCTGGTGTTGCTGCACTTGGAAACAGATGTAGCCGCGGTGCCGGGTCCAAGAAAGGACGAACATGTGGCAAACTCTTCTTCTTATACTTGGGGGTTTTCGCGCTCTTTTGGGTGGTCCTTCAGTTTGGGTCCCACTAATTGGGAGATCCCTGATCACTCCGTTCGATTCCTAACCAATAAGTGGGCGGGGATCTGGATGGCTGGGCGTGTCCCAAGTGGTCACTGACCCCGTTGTTTACGCTTCCCTTGAACAGGGAGTACCGCCGAAATGTCTGGGACTGTACCGGTCGCTCGAGTACCAGTCCTTTGTTTTGGTGAAGATGGGCCATCAAATGCTGATCGGCCCCATCAAAATGCTAATTGGTCGGAGTTTCGATACCGTCTGGACTTCTTACTTGCAAATATGCATTTCAGGCTCTGAGCCTGCCTGAGTCTTGCCTTGTCCATTTTACCCGCTAGGCTTTGCGAGTTTCTCTGTACCTAGTTGTAAGTGGCCATCCCAGATGGCTACAGAGAACACCCTGCTGGTCATTGCTGGCTTGAACAGGACACCCCGGACTCTTCAGCATCAGAGAGAGGGATGAGGTGGGACTCGGTTTGATTGATTGGCAGGTGTTCAATGAATTGGTCAAAAGGCCCTACTCTTCTCAGTAACAGGCGGTGATTGGATCCTCTCCCAGTGGAATGGTTCTCAAAGACTTCATGGAGCAGTTGAGTCTGAGACACACAAAGACAATGACCTGCTTTTTCTCTCTCCAGAAAAACTGTGAGTTCTGTATTTCTGGAGTTGCAGAGAACCTGAAAGAATGAATCGACAGGGTAACCTTTACAGGCTGCAAACAAAGACAAGGACCTGCTCTCTCTCTTTCTCTCGCTATTGAAAGGCTGTGTGTGCTGTACTTTTGAAACTACAGATTCCTGAATGAACCTATGGTAAAAACCTTGGAGTTAAAGCAAAGTTTGAAGAGGAGAAAGGTGCTGGAAACAATCATCTGAATCGTTTATTTATGATTTTCACCCCTCTCTTTTCCCTCTGTGCTTGAGTGCCTTGCGTGGTGTGTATAGAGGGCGGGGGCAAGTTCAAGTGGGGAATTAGGAATTAGATAATAGTTAACCAGCTGTATTTGCTGCATATTCCATCATAGTTCTTGTCTAAATAAACAGTAACTGTGTTTACATTTACAAATCAGGGGCGGGATTATCCGCGAACCAGCAGGGCGGGCCAATCAGGCAACGAGGAGTGGCGTGAACCACTCCGGTATCGTGCAGCCCCGAAGGTGCGGAATCCTCCACACCTTCAGGGGCTAGGCCGGCGGCGGAGTATTTGGCGCCTCGCTAGCCATTGCGGAAGTGCTTGGCGACGCGGCAACCGGCATCAACCCAGCGCATGCGCAGGGGGTTTCTTCTCCTCACCGGCCATGGCGGAGGTTGACAGCGGCCGGTGCGGAGGGAAAGAGTGCCCACACGGCACAAGCCCACCCGCGGATCGGTGGGCCCCGATCGTGGGCCAGGCCACCGTGGGGGGCACCCCCTGGGGCTAGATCCCCCCACGTCCCCCCCCGGCCCGGCGGGGGGGTCGGAGAATCCCGCCCCAGGTGTTTGTAATTGTTGAGCAGCCACGGGTTAATTCACTTGTGTTGTGACTGCGGGTTAAGTGGGGCTGGAGTTGACCTCGCATTAACCCAGGGTGTCATAACCATACTTATATCAAATCTCCTCTCAGATTTCTCTCCCCTCTTGGAAAACTACGCCAGCTTCTCCAATCTATTCTTAAAACTGAACTCCCTCAATCCTGGAACCATTCTTGCAAATCTTTTCTGCACCATCTCTTCAGCCTTCCCAGCTTTCCAGAATTACTGTCCTGCATGGAATGGAATACTCTTGTCGAAGTCGGACGTCTGCCTGAGTTGAATGGTACCATGGGAGGATCTAAGCTGAAGAAACTGATTCTGTCTCGTTTGAACTTCTCTTCAAAGGACAACTGCCAACAATCCACCGTGCCTTCAGTGGGGTTTCTACTGGAAGCTGATGTTCATGTCGGTGCCTTAAAGCAACAGCATTCTGATCCAGAGATGAGAGTACTAGCGATGAGGCAAGTAGGCGTGAGCTTTAGTTCTGGAGAGAGAAGTAACTGGGATTTATTGTGTTGAGGTGTGTGGGTGTGTTCGATCTACCAAAGAAAGGTAGAGCTTCTTGGGCCGAATGAATTACCCCTCGCAAAAAATATTCATGGTCTTAAAGCAGAATTGGAGCAAAAATCAGAGCATTTCGCTGTCCTGCATGGCACTATTCTCAAAATAAGATGTGAAGCTATAACCTTGTAATAATTCCAATCTGCAGTGAGGCAATCTTACTGTGGGCCTTAGAAGATTAAACTTCAGAAAAGCCTGGTACAAAGTTTCTCACAGTATTCGTGAGATCAATACTCCACAGGCCTTTCATCTGCGCTGGCAGAGATTGCTGAGGGCCAGAAATATGAAATGAATTTAACTCTTTGCAAACCTGCGATATGTCGACTATTTATTTTGTAACAGCTGAAACATATTACCACAAAGGATGCATACAATGCCTTGTACAGTTAACTGTGAGTACATAGCTATGGCTGATACCTTGAACACTTTTGTTTGTTACCTCTGCACTGCACCAGTCCAACAGCCTTCTGGTCACCCTCCCATCTATTACCCTCCGAAAATTTGAGCTCCTCCAAAACCCGTGTTTTTTATATTCTGATGCACAGTTAGAACTCATAGAAAACATTTCCTGGTTAAAACTCCCCCATGTTTAACTTCCGATATCTGAAGGCTCGGGTTAGGATGTGATTTTTGTTTCTTTATTCTTTCACAGGATGAGGGTTGTACTGATATCCACGTCTATCATCTTTGTATATATGAATGATGATGTGGAATAGTGTGCAATTACAGCATCCAGCCACTAGATGTAGTAAGAGCACATCTCGCGTGCCACACGTTGGTCCACGTGATCTTGGGGAGTGAGTTAGTAGAGAGGGTTGGAGACAATCGTGTTTTTTCAATAGCTCTGTGTAATGTAATTATTTAGTCGAAGGCTTAACTTTTTTTGACATACTTAAGAATTCACAATTTATAGTGCAGTGTAAATAATTAGACTTTGATTTCGTACAAAGTCTGCATGTTCTTTGCAGCAACACTGAACCCTAAATAATATTAATTTGAACAACCAAAGAACATCACATGGGTGTCACTGGCTGGGCTGGCATTTATTGACCATCCCTAATTGCCACTGAGTGCTTTGATGAGCCATTTCAGAGGTCAGTGAAGAGTCAACCACACTGTGGTTGATGGGCAGCACGGTAGCATTGTGGATAGCACAATTGCTTCACAGCTCCAGGGTCCCAGGTTCGATTACGGCTTGGGTCACTGTCTGTGCGGAGTCTGCACATCCTCCCCATGTGTGCGTGGGATTCCTCCCGGTGCTCCGGTTTCCTCCCACAGTCCAAAGATGTGCAGGTTAGGTGGATTGGCCATGATAAATTGCCCCTTAGTGTCCAAAATTGCCCTTAGTGTTGGGTGGGGTTACTGGGTTATGGGGATAGGGTGGAGATGTGGACCTTGGGTAGGGTGCTCTTTCCAAGAGCCGGTGCAGACTCGATGGGCCAATTGGCCTCCTTCTGCACTGTAAATTCTATGAGATCTATGAGATCTCTATGCTGTGCCTGGAGTCACATGTAAGGCCAGGTCAAGGCTGGCAGATCTCCTTCCCTGAAGGACTTCAGGGAACCATATGGTTCAGATGAACCAAGGATAGTTTAAGACTAGTTTTCAATTCAGATTGAAATCAAATTTGAATGCATTTGAAATTCCACCAGCTCCATGGTGGGAGTTTGACCCCAGAGCACGAGCTTGAATCTCTGGATTAATACCGCTGTGATAATACTATTCACAGCTTCAGTAAACCAAACCGCTATTGATACCAGAAACTGGAAACTGTTGTCTGGTAATGCAGATGAAAATGCACATCTGGATTTGAAACTCACACCGTTATCACCTTCGTAACTTGTACATGCCAATCACAGCTGTGTTTCCAGAATAATAACCATTAAACACCGTCTTGTGCATTCAACATTGACGACCTTTTCTTTTTCAATGTGCTTCCATGGGTTTTGGGTGTCGCCGGCATTTGTTTGCCCATCAACTGAACAGGTTACGGGGCGGCACAGTGGTTAGCACTGCTGCCTCACGGCGGCAGGGGCTCGATTCCGACCTTGGGTGGCTGTCTGTGTGAAGTTTGCACTTTCTCCCCGTGTCTGCGTGGGTTTTCTACGGGTGCTCTGGTTTCCTCCTGCAGTCCAAAGATGTGCAGCTTTGGTGGATTGGCCATGCTAAATTCAGCTTAGTGTCCAAAAGGTTAGGTGGGGTTATTGGGCCATAGTAATAGGGTGGGGGAGTGGGCCTAGATAGGGTGCTCTTTCGGAGGGTCGGTGCACACTGGATGGGCCTCCTTCTGCACTGTAGGGATCCTATGATTTCAGAGACCAGTGAAGGCACACCCACATTTCTGTGGGTCTGGAGTCACATGTAGGTCAGACCAGGTAAGGACGGCAGATTTCATTCCCAAAGGGCAAGGGATTTTGCATGATTGTTTCATGGTTACCATTTACTGTGATTCGCTTTATATTTCAGTTAATGGAATTCATATTTCACCAACTGCCATCGTCGACTTTGAACTTATTTCCCCAGAACATTAGCCTGGGTCTCTGGATTACCAACTGAGTAACATTATCACTTGTCACCACCTCCCCTCTGAAATGGTATGTATTATTCTGCTGCCTAGTTGGGTCAGTTAAGTGACATGTATTATTTCTTTAATGCAACATCTTGAAGTAACCAAGGTTACCTTCCTTAGCAACTGCACCTTTCTGATGACCTTGGAACACATTAGGGGCAAATATTCATGCTCAGTGAGTTAGTACAAGGCGAGCTTACGCAGTTTGCATTTTACCGAGATCTGCAATTAAAAGCATGATTGTACTGCAGATTTCGGGTGCGACTCAGAAATCAACTGGACTTTGCTCCTAACTGCCGCACAAAATAGCTGCCTGCATTTCCCCTTTTTGTAATTGTGGTAACTGCTGTAGCAGTGTTGTATATTGTCATGACAATAATATATGTGCATGTGCAATATCGACCTTTAATCTCATCAGCTGGTCACAAATGTATTTAATTTCCTTGAGAGAATTTATTGAATAAAGCAAAGGCACTGACTTAAGATGGTTGCCTCAGGCCAGCTGACGCATCCGGTCTCACAAGTGGTCAGTTTCTGGAAATTTCCAGTGTAGATTACAATGAGGACTTGTCAAGGCAAACCTGTGAAATCTCACACCTGCCGATGTCAAGAATTATTTCAAAGATGAATGGAAATTCAATTTCTATTGAGCTACCATTCAGGGAGAGACAGAAATCCTAACCGGGTCAATGGCTGGGACGTTAAAGAAAATAATGGCCTCGGCATAAAACAGTAGCCAAGGTCTGTCCAGACATGAGCTAATCTTCTGTGGGGTATCTGACTTAGTATGGGTCCCGGAACGACCATTTTGAAATGAAATAAAAATATGAAGGATGCTGGAAATCTGAAATAAAAACAGAAACATTCTGTAAAAAACTCAGCAGGTTTGGCAGCATCCGTGGAGACAGAAACAGAGCCAATGCTTCAAGTCCAATATGACTCTTCATAGATTATCATAGAATTTACAGTGCAGAAGGAGGCCATTCGGCCCATCGAGTCTGCACCGGCTCTTGGAAAGAGCACCCTACCCAAGGTCAACACCTCCACTCTATCCCCATAACCCAGTAACCCCACCCAACACTAAGGGCAATTTTGGACACTAAGGGCAATTTATCACGGCCAATCCACCTAACCTGCACATCTTTGGACTGTGGGAGGAAACCGGAGCACCCGGAGGAAACCCCCGCACACACGGGGAGGATGTGCAGACTCCGCACAGACAGTGACCCAAGCCGGAATCGAACCTGGGACCCTGGAGCTGTGAAGCAATTGTGCTATCCACAATGCTACTGTGCTGCCCTCTTCTTTGGAACACATTTTGAAATGACTTTTACCACAACACCCAGGTTGCTTTGGCGCAGTCTGGAAGACGTTGTGTGCCAATGGAGCAATAACATCATCTCTCCCTTTCCTGTTCTCAAGTTCAGTGTCTGATTTCTGTCACATTGCGAAACCCATCACAGAGGTAGAGAATTTCAATTGAAAGAAAACTCACTACAATATCATCAGATTTTGGATAAAGACAGATCATGGTTGAAAGTAGACTATCGCCAGTTTGCATTTGTCTTAACCCCATTGAAATTTCAAGACCACTGTGAAAGAACTCGGTCTCAGCCACAAACACTAACGTAAGGCTCATGAACCTTATGTTAGTGTTTGTGGCTATTGGGGCTGGTTTAGCAGAGGACTAAATAGTTGGCTTTTAAAGCAGACCAAGGCAGGCCAGCAGCACAGTTCAATTCCCGTACCAGCCTCCCCGAACAGCCGCCGGAATGTGGCGACTCGGGGCTTTTCACAGTAACTTCATTTGAAGCCTACTTGTGACAATAAGCGATTTTCATTTTATTTCACGAACAGTGAACTCTCTATTTTTAATCCTTTTTGAAGTGTTGCGTGCTCTGAGTTACAAACGAACCAACACGGTTGCGATTGTACAACGCAGTTTTATTCCTTTAAACTATTTATACAACAAACTTGGTACTCAGCACGTGGTGACTGTGTGAGTGTTTGGCTTTGAGGTCCTTGCCCTGTACCATCTCCTGATGGACTGCCCAGGAAGTGTCGTGTTTCTTGTTTTGTACTGTGTATGCTCTTGTCTGTGATTGGCTGTCGTGTTATGTGTACTAATTGGTCCGTTGCTCTGTCTATCATTATGTATGTGTGTATGTGCTGTGATGTTCACTTGAATATCATGACATCCCCCCTTTTTTTACAAGATTATGTGCCTACGTGGTTATAAATAGAAATGTGTACTGAGTGCAGCTAAATGTGTGTGTAATATTTACAGCATGTACATGGGGCTTAACTATATACAAGGGGCGATGTCGGGTGTGACATACTAACGAGGTTGTACCATAATTTTAAAAAAACGTGGAAATGTGGAATGATAAAACAAATGCCTGTAGCGAGAAGAACCTAGACATGTTAAAACAGTGGCTGCATGAGTTCAACGTGTAAACAGTCTCATAAGTCCAGTCTAGTAGGTGGGCGACGAATTCGGGTTGACCGCCTCAAGGGTGGGTCGGGAACCACCGGCTGAGGTGCGGGCCTGGCCATGGGCGGCGACGGAAGGGGCATGGTAGCAGGCAGCTCCAGTCGCTATCAGGAACCACAGGAGGACACGGCGTCAGTGTAAGGTCTCGTTGCGAGCGTGGAAGCAGGCGAAGAGCCCGGCGATTGCGCCTACGCACGGATCCATCAGGCATGCGTACCAGGAACGAGCAGGGAGCCACGCGTCGGAGAACTTCGGCAGGTGCTGACCAGCCACCTTCTGGTAGGTGGATGCGGACGTCGTCTCCAGGGGCCAGGGCGGGAAGATCAGTTGCCCGCGTGTCATATGACCTCTGCTGGCGACCACGCTGCAGTTGTATCCTATGCGGTACCGGAGCATGGTCTATTGTTGGTGCCAGGATGGAAGGCACAGTGGTCCTGAGGGCGCGACCCATCAGCAGCCGTGCTGGTGAGAGACCAGTGGCTAGTGGGGCCGAGCGATAGGCCAGTAGGGCGAGGCAGAAGTCCGACCCGGCAGCAGCAGCCTTGCAGAGGAGCCGCTTGACAATGTGAACGCCCTTCTCTGCCTTTCCATTTGACTGGGGGGGGGCAGAGGGCTGGACGTCACGTGTGTGAAGCCATACGAGGCAGCAAACAATGACCATTCCTGGCTGGCGAAACAGGGCCCATTGTCCGACATGACAGTCATCGGAATGCCGTGGTGAGCGAAGGTGTCTTTGCAGGCCCTGATGACAGCAGACGACGTCAAATCGTGCAGGCGTATGACTTCTGGGTAGTTGGAGAAGTCGTCAGCTATGATGACATCGTCCCTGCCGAGCGGGTGAAACAGGTCCACACCCACCTGCGCCCAGGGGGACGTCACCAGCTCATGGGGCAGAAGCGTTTCAGGAGGTTGCGCCGGCTGAACAGTTTGGCAGGTTGTACAGTTGAGCACCATGTTGGCTATATCGTCACTGATGCCCGGCCAGTATACCGCCTCTCGGGCCCTCCGTCTGCACTTCTCGACCCCCAAGTGGCCTTCGTGTAGTTGGTCGAGAACCAGCTTGCGCATGCTGTGCGGAATCACAATCCGGTCCAGCTTCAGAAGGACGCCATCAATGACGGCCAGGTCGTCTCGGACATTGTAGAACTGCGGGCACTGCCCTTTGAGCCACTCTCCCTTCATGTGGCGCATCACACGCTGTAGAAGGGGGTCGGCCGCAGTCTCTCGGCGAATACGGGCCAGACTGGAGTCGTCAGCTGGCAGATTTGCCGATGTGAAAGCCACCTGTGCCTCGACCTGACATACGAACCCCTCCGCATCTGGCGACGTGCTCACTGCTCTGGATAGGGCATCCGCAACGATGAGGTCCTTCCCTGGAGTGTAGACCGGTTGGAAGTCGTACCTCCTGAGTTTCAGTAGGATGCGCTGGAGGCGAGGGGTCATCTCGTTCAGGTCCTTGTTTATGATGCTGACCAGGGGGCGGTGGTCAGTTTCGACAGTGAACCGGGGAAGACCATATACATAATCATAGAACTTGTCTAAACCGGTTAGCAAGCCCAGGCACTCCTTTTCGATCTGCGCGTAGCTCTGTGGGGGTCATGGCTCGCGATGCATAGGCAACTGGGGCCCATGATGCCGTGTCATCCCGCTGCAGGAGCACTGCTCCAATGCCAGATTGGCTGGCATCAGTCGAGATTTTGGTGGCACGAGATGTGTCAAAGAACGCCAATACCGGTGCAGTGGTGAGCTTGAGTTTGAGCTCCTCCCATTCCTGCTGGTGTGTGTGTTGCCACTGGAACTCTGTGGACTTCTTGACGAGGTGGCGCAGAGCCGTTGTGTGGGAGGAAAGGTTGGGAATGAACTTCCCCAGGAAGTTGACCATGCCAAGGAAGCGTAGCACTGCTTCCTTGTCGGCCGGCTGCGACATGGCTGTGATGGCGCTCACCTTGTCTGCATCCGGATGGACCCCTGACTGGGAGATATGGTCCCCCAGGAACATCAACTCGGTCTGGCCAAAGGAGCACTTGGCTCAGTTGAGGCACAGGCCGTTTTCCCGTAGGCGGGGAAAACCGCGTTGGAGACGATTGATGTGCTCCTGTGGTGTGGTGGACCAGATGATGACGTCGTCCACATATACGCGCACCCCTTCGATGCCTTCCATCATCTGCTCCATGATCCTATGAAAGACCTCGGATGCCGAGATGATGCCAAATGGCATCCGGTTGTAGCAGAACCTGCCGAAAGGGGTGTTGAAGGTGCATAGCTTTCGGCTGGAGGGATCGAGTTGGATCTGCCAAAACCCCTTAGAAGCATCCAGTTTCGTGAATATTTTCGCCTGGGCCATTTCACTGGTGATCTCCTCCCGTTTGGGTATGGGATAATGTTCCCTCATGATATTATTATTGAGGTCTTTGAGGTCAATACAGATGCGGAGCTCGCCGGAGGGCTTCTTGACACACACCATGGAGCTGATCCACGGCGTGGGCTCCGTGACCCTGGATAGGACCCCTTGGTCCTGGAGATCCTGCAGCTGCTGCTTGAGGCGGTCTTTAAGTGGCACAGGAACCCTGCGAGGTGCGTGAATGATCGGCATGGCATCCGGTTTGAGGCGAATTCAGTAGGTGTGTGGTAGTGTTCCCATGCCCTCGAATGCCTCCTGGTTGTGGGCGAGGAGCGATTGGAGCTGTGCGTTGAACTCTGCATCCGGGAAGTTAGACGTGCCGTCTGGAGAGAGAGAGTGGATTCGTTGCACGAGGTCGAGAGCCTTTAATGCCTGTGCGCCCAGCAGGGAGTCCTTCGATGAGCCGACTATCTCGAATGAGAGTGTGGCCGTGTGTGTGTTGTGTGTCACCTGGAGCTGACAGGATCCCATAGCCAGGATAACGTTCCCGTTGTAGTCGACCATTCTGCACTGGGATGCCGGATTGGTGGTCTGACCTTCATGGCGTAGAAGGCGGACCATGCTATGAGGTTGGCGGAGGCGCCAGTGTCCAGGCGGAAAGTGATCGGCGATCAGTTGACCGTCAAGGTGGCACACCATTCATCAACCGGATTGATTGTGTTGACCCAGTTCCCATCAATGACCGCAACCCGGAAGGCGTCTTGGTCATCTGTGTCGTCGGTTTGGATGTCGTGATGTGGAGGCTGGATGGTCCGCACGTGTCTGCGAGGTTGTCGGAGATGTGGAAGATCAACAGGTTGAGCCGCTCGACAGTAAGCAGCGAAGTGGCCCACCTTGCCACAGCATAGGCATTGTCGGGTTTTTGCGGGACATTGCCCTTTTAAATGTGCAGCTCCACAGTTGCCGCACGTCGTGACGTCATGGCGTTCGTTACGCCACTGCGCATGTGTAGTTCGGTCTTGCGTCGAGCGCGCCTGCGCATCACCTCCCTCAGTGTTGCCGTAGGTTTTGGCGTGCACAAGCGCGGGAGGCCTCAAAAAGCACGTGAAACGGCCGCCCTCGTCCGGGCCGGGAGAAACTCGATCACCTGGACCCGTTCGGCGTTGTGGGGCACCTGACTCGCCGATCCGGTCGCGTAGGACCCCCTCTGCGCCGATTCGGTCACCTGAAATTGGGCATAGTGGCTAGTCGCGTTCTCGTGCAGGACACAGGCTTCAACTGCAGATGCTAAGGTCAGGCCTTTTATTATTAGAAGCTGCTGGCGTAACATGAAGTGTTGGGTGCTCTGAGGTACAAACGAACCAACATGGTTGCGATTGGTACAACGCAGTTTTATTCCTTTAAACTATTTATACAACAAACTTGGTACTCAGCACGTGGTGACTGTGTGAGTGTCTGGCTTTGAGGTCCTTGCCCTGTGCCGTCTCCTGATGGACTGCCCAGGAAGTGTTGTGTTTCTTGTTTTGTACTGTGTATGCTCTTGTCTGTGATTGGCTGTCGTGTTATGTGTGCTAATTGGTCCGTTGCTCTGTCTATCATTATTTATGTGTGTATGTGCCGTGATGTTCACTTGAATATCATGACACTTTTATCATTGATTTTTAATTTGGCCAAAACTACCCTCCTCTGCCGTATAACTTGTGAGTGTGTTTATGTGCCACAAAGCTCAGGACGTGTGGTGAACTTTTTAAAACATCTTTACCTCTTTAACTGGTTGGCATTGAGCACGATACATTCTAACACCTTGCTGCAGTTTCTTTGTGTGTCACAGGTTTCATTCACAGTGCTTTAAAATGTCTGCTCCATGTTCCAGCTCTGGCTTCCAGCCCTTTCTGCAGTATGTTTTACTTTTCACTGAATCCACACTCAGTCATCAAGTGGCGGTCAGCATCAATAGTAATCAGACTCACAGAATCAAATTCAGAACAGTTGACCACCACAAGCAGCAACAAAATCTTGCATTTATATGTGGGTGGCACGCTGGTCCAGTGGTTAGCACGGCTGTCTCACAGTGCCCGGGACCTGAGTTCGAGTCCGGCCTCAGGTGACTGTGTAGAGTTTGCATGTTCTCCCTGTGTCTGCGTGGGCTTCCTCCGGGTGTTCCGGTTTCCTCCCAATAGACATGCTTGTTCGGTGAATTGGACATTCTGAATTCCCCCTCAGTGTACCCGAACAGGCGCTGGAATGTGGCGACTAGGGGCTTTTCACAGTAACTTCATTGCAGTGTTAATGTAAGCCTACTTGCCACAATGAAAATTATTGTTATTATTATCTAAATTCGGGGGATTGGCCATGCTAAATTGCCTCTTTGTGTATTATTAGAAGCTGCTGGCGTAGGCTGCCGGAGGCAACCCCATAAACAATCTGGTTACCTCTCAAAGCTCTCGTTGACCTCAACGTTGAAGTGTTGGTCGAGCTTGAGGAGGACCGTGTCATATTTAGATTTGTCCTCGCCTTCCGCGAACACCAGGGAGTTGTATACATGGATGGCGTCCCGCCTTTCGGGGCGGACTCTGTACCTGGTCCCAGGTGATTGGACTTTGTTGGATTGCGATTTTCTCCCATGCTGGAGCGGTTCCCTGATCGATGGGCGGTCTTGAGGTGCTCGTTCACCTCCCTTTGTGTAGGCTCCTGCTGGCGCCGAAGAGTCTGGTTTGGCTTTGTGTGTCTAAATGTTGCTTATTGTTCCCGGGGGTTGCTCATTAGTATGCAGATGGCTGGTGTTTTGTTATGCTGATGGTTGCTGGTATCGATCTTGTCTGGCCTTTCCAGAGGTAAATACACAGCCAACCTGCAGCTGTTCATTTGTGTCCTGTTGGCTGACTTTCCCATCAGCCTTTGCTGTTCCCATTTTAAATCGGGAGTTAGCCATTTTAAGTGGCTGCAAAAGACTGCTAATCTTCTCCGCTAACTTGAGACTAAACAGGGCGAATACGTACCAAGCCCATCTAATTTTTGGAAACAGGCCCAAGAATTTCAGGGTAGCAAGAAATGTATGGGCTGCTCATCCACGGGCAGTGATAATGCTGAGGCGGTGTTCTGCCATAACACAATTTCAGTGTCGGATAACACAGTGCAACGCAGAAACGATGAGATAATAATAATAATCTATATTGTCACAAGTAGGCTTACATTAACACTGTGTGGTAGTGTGCATTAGGGGTCATGTGGGACTGTGAAGCCGTGATGTCATTGGCTGACAGATCCCGGGTCCTGGTTGGCTGTTGATCTCTAGCTCCGCCCTGAAGGCGGAGTATAAGAACCAGGAGTTCTCCCCCGCAGGCCAGTCTGTTGCTGAACTGCGGGGAACAAGTCACGCTTAATAAAGCCTCATCGACTTCATCTCTATTCGTCTCTCGTGACTCTTTGTGCGCTACACACTGCAATGAAGTTACTGTGAAAAGCCCCCAGTCGCCACATTCCGGCGCCTGTTCTGGACTTGTGGGAGGAAACCAGAGCACCCGGAGGAAACCCACGCAGACACGGGGAGACCGTGCAGACTCAGCACAGACAGTGACCCAGCCGGGAATCGAATCTGGGACCCTGGCACTGTGAAGCCACAGTGCTAACCACTGTGCTACCGTGCTGCCCTTTTGGCTCACAACCTGAGTGAGAAACTAATAGCGAGTAAACAAGCAAGTCAATTTTATGCACATCAACTGGACATTGCAAATCTTTCAAATCAGTTCACCCGTGTAAGGTGTGAACACAGGGACACGTCCTCTTTTGTAAATTGTTGCCCACAGGCGTATCGCAAACGTGCAGCGGGATTCTACGTCGGTGGGATCCTCCGCTTCGCCGCCAGCGCACGCGGCTTTCCCGACGTTGTGGGAGGGGCCGCAATGGGAAACCCCATTGGCCGGCTGCCGGAACGGAGTACACCACTGCCGGCGGGCGGTGCACCACTCCGGAAAACGGCACCGGCGGGATGGAGAATTCCGCCCGTGATTTTTGACATGCTGAAACACTCTGACAAATCAAAGTGGGGTCGATTGGTCAAAATGTGCAGGAGTTAGCACAGGGAGGGCCCGTGCGAGGTGAGGCCCACATAGCGGGGTTTTTGCACCACTAAGAGCAGTGGCTTCACGAGCAACAGCCATTCACTGCGTCAATCAGAGGGAGGAGATAGCAGCAAAGAAAGAGGCTGCTGATCCCATGACCGTTCTGGAGGAAACGGTCAGACCAGTTAATGTTATCAAGGACTGTCCACTGAGATCGCAAATATTTGCAGCTCTGTGTGAGGAGATGGGCAGTTCTCTACAACAAGTACTTCTGTACACTGAGCTCCACTGGCTCTCCCGAGGCGACATTCTCACACATCTGTGGTGTTGGGTGTTCTGAGGTACAGATGAACCAACACGGTTGCATTTGGTACAACGCTGTTTTATTCCAACTTGTTATTTACAGATCTGTCTTGATACTCTGCACGTGGTGACTCCCTGAGTGTGTTGTTAATCAGGTCCTGTCCTTGTCCTGGTCTCTAGATGGACTGACCACCAGGTGTCGTGTTTCTTGTCTTATACTGTCTCTGTCCTTGTCTGTGATTGGCTGTCGTGTTATGTGTGCTAATTTGTCTGTTGGTCTGTCTATCATGATGTGTGTGTTTGAATATCATGACAACGTCTCTTCCGGTTGAGGATGAAGTGAGAACATAGAACATAGAACATAGAACATTACATTACATATATTTTTTAAGCCGAGTTAGATAGATTCCAGGCGGACAAGGAAGTCAAACGGTCTGGGGGTGGATAGGGAAGTGGAGTTATGGCAAGCGCAAGATGGATTTCACCTTTAATTAAAAGAAAACAGGACACTCCAGCCAGATGTGCTGTTTGGCCTAACATCAGTGATGACACATAGTACATAGAACATAGAACGTTACAGCGCAGTACAGGCCCTTCGGCCTTCAATGTTGCGCCGACCTGTGAAACCACTCTAAAGCCCATCTACACTATTCCCTTATCGTCCATATGTCGATTCAATGACTATTTGAATGCCCTTAGTGTTGGCGAGTCCACTGTTGCAGGCAGGGCATTCCACGCCCTTACTACTCTCTGAGTAAAGAACCTACCTCTGACATCTGTCCTATATCTATCTCCCCTCAATTTAAAGCTATGTCCCCTCGTGCTAGACATCACCATCCGAGGAAAAAGGTTCTCACTGTCCACCCTATCCAATCCTCTGATCATCTTGCATGCCTCAATTAAGTCACCTCTTAACCTTCTTCTCTCTAACGAAAACAGCCTCAATTCCCTCAGCCTTTCCTCATAAGATCTTCCCTCCATACCAGGCAACATTCGGGTAAATCTCCTCTGCACCCTTTCCAATGCTTCCACATTCTTCCTATAATGTGGCGACCAGAATTGCACGCAATACTCCAAATGCGGCCACACCAGAGTTTTGTACAGCTGCAACATGACCTCATGGCTCCGAAACTCAATCACTCCACCAATAAAAGCTAACACACCGTATGCCTTCTTAACAACCCTCTCAACCTGGGTGGCAACTTTCAGGGATCTATGTACATGGACACCGAGATCTCTCTGCTCATCCACACTGCCAAGAATCTTACCATTAGCCCAGTACTCCGTCTTCCTGTTATTCCTTCCAAAATGAATCACCTCACACTTTTCTGCATTAAACTCCATTTGCCACCTCTCAGCCCAGCGCTGCAGCTTATCTATATCTCTCTGTAACTTGTAACATCCTTCCGCACTGTCCACAACTCCACCGACTTTAGTGCCGTCTGCAAATTTACTCACCCATCCTTCTACGCCCTCCTCCAGGTCATTTATAAAAATGACAAAGAGCAGTGGCCCCAAAACAGATCCTTGTGGTACACCACTAGTAACTGGACTCCAGTCTGAACATTTCCCATCAACCACCACCCTTTGACTACTTCCAGCTTGCCAATTTCTGATCCAAACTGCTAAATCACCCTGAATCCCATGCCTCTGTATTTTCTGCAGTAGCCTACCATGGGGAACCTTATCAAACACTTTACTGAAATCCATATACACCACATCAACTGCTTTACCCTCATCCACCTGTTTGGTCACCTTCTCAAAGTACTCTATAAGGTTTGTGAGGCACGACCTACCCTTCACAAAACCGTGTTGACTATCTCATCAAATTATTCCTTTCCAGATGATTATACATCCTATCTCTTCTAAACCTTTCCAAGATTTTGCCCACAACAAAAGTAAGGCTCTCTGGTCTATAGGTATAAGTTACCGGGGTTGTCTCTACTTCCCTTCTTGAACAAGGGGACAACATTTGCTATCCTCCAGTCTTCTGGCACTATTCCTTGACTCAAAGTTGGAAATCTCACAACGCTACAGTGATTTGCAGTTGCTTGCCAAATTGGCCCATATGGCAGATATTTCCAATCACTGAAATGGTCTCAATCTGAGTCTTCAGGGAAAATCAATGACAGTTTTTCATGTGCAGGACAAAATAGAGGCAATGGTGAAGGAAATAGAGCTGTGGGCCAAACGACACGAGTAGTCAAACCACAACCCGTTTGAGAATGTCAGAATCTTTGGCCAGGGAAGAATGCAGTTTCCAAACAATACGAAGCACAACATTGGAGAGCAACTGTAACGTTTGCAAATACCGCCACCTGAGAACTTCCCTGTTCCCAACACAAAGTGCAACTGGATACAAAATCCCTTTGCAAAACTTGGTGATGACATCCTCACAAGCCTGGAGTCGAGAGAGCAAGACAGCCTTGCAGTAATACCCTCTGATATATAAGTTTGAATCCCATCAGCCAAAATTTAATGGGCGGGATTCTCCATCCCGGAAAGCCCAGAATGCATTTCCCGATGGGACAGTGAATCGGGCTTCAGGAGAAACTCGGGACTGGCGCTCGATACTCTGACCTCCCCCACTGGCAACCTGTGGGGGATGGGCAAATTAAAGGGGTCCCTGGGGGGATGGGGTCCCCTATTACAGGGGACCCGAGGGGGGGGGGGTCACCGCTGTAGTTGGAGGCACACCCGGGCAATCTGGGGGGGCTAAGGCTGCTCAGCGGTGGGGGAGGAGGCCAGGGTCGATTTGTGGTGGGGCGGGGGGTGTTCGGTCACGGGGGCTCGCGATTGGGCCGCCTGATCAGGATGCCGACCCGAAGGAGGGAATCCCTGAGAACCCCTCGTATTCCACAACATGTAGAAATTTGCTTTACGTGAAATACTGAAATGTATCCCGCTTTACAGTTGCAAACGGATCATAAAACTGGTGCAATTCAGCTCCGGCGGGAGAACATAGGGCGGGATTCTCCAATCTTGAGGTCATGTCCGGAGCATGTGCCGAGTCTTACGACCAAAAAGTCGGTGCCGCCCCCGCACTGATGCTTGCCCGGTGGGGGGCTAGCTGCCGCGCTACATAAAGAAACCGGCTTTACCTGCAGATACGGACGGAGAATTGCCGGGTCCGTGGCCATGCATGCGCACGGTGGCGTCTGTGCCATACGATAAGGCACCGGCCGTGCATGGACCCAGCCTGCCAGATACTTCCCCCCTGTAACCCCCCTCGCCACCCCCGGACCACCTCCCCACCCGTCTCCCCCAGCCCCTGCTGAACCCCCTCCGGCCAGCGTAATGTCCCCCCCCCCCCCCCCCCCCGGTTGTGGCGGCACTGGACACAGTCCGCAGCCACCACGCGATCTTCCCGCAAACTGTGACCCCGCCGCCGGGAAGTCAGCCCATCGAGGGCGGAGAATCGGGGTTGGGTCTCACGTGACGTCCTGAGGCCGTCCCAATGCCGTGCAGTGCACCCAGCAATGACACTGTTCTTGAGGGGGCGGATCTTCCAAGAATCAACACCGGCCCCGATTTCGGCGTCAAAACGGATTCTCCGGCCAATTGCCGAATGCGATTTTGGCGTCGGCAATCGGAGAATCCAGCCCATAATCTCCCAGGCGGAGAATCCAGCCCATAATCTCCCAGGCGGAGAATCCAGCTTAACGTTTAAAAGGGCTTGCGTGGATTGTGGTCCGCAAAAGCCTTTGAAGATGATCATGGTCCGCCCAAAGGAAGAGATTGGGAACCATTGATCCAGAAAGACAAGGAAGGTTGTTAGATGGAAATGTGACCACCAGCATGTTTCACTCCAACTGACAGACCATCCTGACTTGGAAATATGGAAGGAAATATTGCACACACTTGTCACCTGAAATAAACATTTGAAATGGGGGGAATACTCCGCTGTTCTGTAAATACCTGTGCAGAGACAACGGGCAGAATTTAATGTGGGTGTAGGGTAACCTTCTCCCCAGCTGGAGAATCAGTGGGGAACACACTTTTCTCCAATGTGGGAGACTCAACATAATTACCAGGTAATCAGGCACTTACCTGGATAGAGCCGGTCTGGAGTGGCGTGGTGGTTAGCACTGCTGCCTCACGCTGAGGACCCGGGTTCGATCCCGGCTCTGGGCCACTGTCCGTGTGGAGTTTGCACATTCTCCCTGTGTCTGCGTGGGTCTCGCCCCCATAACCCAAAGAAGGTTAGGTGGATTGGTCACTCTAAATTGCCCCTTAATTGGAAACAGAAAAGAATTGGGTCCTTTAAATAAATGTTTGAAGCACATATTTTGAAAAAAGGATAGCGTCTGGCCTCTCACGGGGTGAATTCCCCAGAACTGTGGCCATTGCCGATACTGCACTCTGCCTTCAAGAGGGATTGGCGATGGACTTCCTGGGAGAGGTGGGTGTGGGCAAGGTGAAGGCCATGGGGAGAATCTTTCTAGTCAAGGGGGAGCAGAGTAGTTTCTGTGGGGCACCACTCCCCTACGCCGGGTCCATCAATTGGAAACAAAGTACCCATGAACTAGGGACATCTCCAAACAGCACCCCTTCCCCCCACCCCCCCCCCCCCACCCCCGCCCCCCACCCCCCGCCCCCCGGGAGGATAGCTTAACGTTTGGATTACATTCTCCCGAACCTTTCAGCTCTGCGAACTTTCGTCAGTGATAATTTGGAAATAGCTTGGCCGTTCCTTCACTGTCTTTGCATCAAAATCCTGGACCTCCTCCCTCCCGAACAGCACTGTGAATGTATCTACACCACATAGACTGCAGTGGGTCAAGAAAGTGCCTTGCCGTCACAGTCTCAAGGGAAATTAGGGCCTGATAATAAATGCTGACCTTGCCAACGATACCCAGACCGTATCTCTTCTTCCATGATCACTCGCTGGCGAGTATGGTTGTCCACCTAAGAAACTCTGTGTTACTAGTCTTGTGGCCTGTGGGGTTTTGCGTGGCTGATGAGCTCGACCAATGTTGGCAGGTGTTTCCGGGAGTTGGGATCTGTCCTTGGACTCTAGATCGTTAGCATTCCTTCCTCAGGCTGCATTTCCGGGCCTCTTGCTGTTGGGTGTCTGACAGGAATTGTGTCCTTTCCATCGGGGGGTTTCTCCAAGTGGGTTTCGTCTGAGCAACGGTCCCCCAGACATTCTTTTTTTAAAAAATTCCAATTAGAATATTTTCTATATTTTCCACATCGAAAGAAATGTAGTGCAATAGGATCTCGATGTCGTGGTTGTCAAACACTCTTGTCCTTAGGTGGCTGAAGGAGGTGGTCGCAGATTTGATGAGATGTTGGATCTCCACATCGATGTCAGCCTTACAGGAAAGGTGTGTCTCCAGCTATGGGGAATGGTTCATGTTTGGTCGGATTTCCCCGTTGATCTTGATGGAGGGGGAGACCGGATCTTGCCCTGGTGGAGATGTTGGTGAAGGACTTGAGTCTTGTTGAGGTTGAGGTCGATTATTTGGCATGCTTCTGCAAAAGTGTCGAGCATGGCATGGAGATTCTCTTCTGAGAGTGTGGAGATGGCGATGTCATCAGTCTGCTGAAGACCCATGAGCGATGTCAGTGTCGTTTTCATTGTTTAATGTGGGTATGCTGTTGCACATCAACAGACCCATGGCCCGACTCAGAGGGTAGGTTCAGTTCCAGTGACGAGGGAACTTCGACAATTGGGTATCTCCCTACAGCTGCAGCCTCCATCCACCATCACAGCCGGTGGCACCATACCAGTAATTTCTGCCTGATCCACCGTTGAGGGCTTGTATTGGATCACGCTTTGCCTGGTTCCTCTCCTCCGACCTTACCGCACTGGGTGACCCTGCCGGGAGTTTAAGACCCTCAACAGCATTGCTCTCGGGATGACCGGAACGTTGAAACCTCTCCGCCACGGCAAGGTGGCGATCCAAGAAGAGGACCAAACACTGTGAATGAATAAACAAAGGGCGTTTAGTACCTCGTACAATATGACAGGCCAAATAAGGACAGGAATATCCTGGAATACCTGTGAATTTTAAAAACATATTCTCTCTCATGAAAAAACATCTCCTTTGAACTTTGTACTCAACAACTGAATGTCATAGGAAACCCCACGGCATATTCCAAGAAAACAAAACACATTACGATGAGGTTTAAATCCTCTCTGCATAATAGCTGTCGACACCTGATAGTGGAGAAGCCTGAAGGGCTGATTTCCTGCGCTATTCGTCAGAAACTGCACTGTGCACAGAGAAGAGCTCTGGCTCGAATTCGGCAATCTTGGCTCTTCAGATGTGTGGGAGCAGGGGAAGGGATAATTTAATAATTTCTTACATCTTGCATCTGCTTGCAATAGCCGAGCAACTGTATAAATAACAGATAAAAGTCAGAGGAAGGAAGAACTATGTCTGTATCAATGCGCGCTCAACACGCAACTGAAGAACAAAATGAAGGTCCCATGTGCAACGTCGTCCGTTCAAAAAGAAAAATTGGAGCTTGTAACTATTTAAAATGATCGTAAAATAAAGGCCTCATAATCCATCAAAATATTCGTCCTCATGCTTACCAATTAAGTTACATGTGCCAGGAGTAAAGGACTCTCACTATCGGCTTTTAGTAACTTGTCGCAGTGATTACTGGGTGTCTGGTATAGATACTTGAAAGACGATAAGAATTAGGTTCACAGGCGGTTGTGGTGGGGTGGGGGCAGGGCTGTAGAATAATCTGTAAATAATGAACACTTTTGAATGTTTCCTCTGTCGACTTGACTGGAAAGGCCCAAGTTGAAAACCATTAGAACCCAGCATATGTGCACTAAATCTGGCAATTGTCATGTGTGTTTTAATGATATGAAGGTGCCAATCGCTCATAATGGAGTGCGCAAACATGTTGTGGGTTCATTTATTAATTCTATGTGAATACAGAAGACATCCAAGCTGGAAGGCCACATGCCTATTTTCTGCTCGTGACACACTTCCCTTCAAAGGATGGCATGCTGCTGTCCCTTCAAGGCATATTACAGCTGTAAGACCTGCAAATTGTTCCACACTCCAACCTGGGGGAACGAGGCATTTATTAATTAACTCAGGAGAGAAGGAACATTGCTCACTACCTAATGGCCATCCGACCTGGCACATGGAGCCGGAAACGTGAAATGATCCGTTGCCGAGCACGAACACGCTTGACATTGATGACGAGAAAAATTCACAGAAAGGTAAGCAAAAATATCCACTTCAACTTCCCATGAATTGTCAGCCACTGGTAGTATTTAATTGGTGATAAGGTCACAGTAAAAGTACTCAGTAAACCACTTCCCATTTTAATCATTCATGAAGCATAAAAGCAAGCTCAAAAAACCACTTTAACTCTCAATGGCAGATGTGTGATTCTCCCATTATCTATAGCGCTCTTTAATATAAATGATACAACCTCCAGAGACCCAATGGAATTGGAGATTCTCATTTCCACAGGACTCTCAGGCTGTCACACAGTTGCCAGCTGTGTTTTCATTTAGTTTCAGTGATTTACTAGGTTCTTGCGGGTCACATGGGGCTTGTACACCAGCTCCAGTCTCTTTTCCTTCCACCTTTATAACCTCTTGAAGGATTGAAACATTTTTTTATCTGATCGAGCTGATGGATTTTCAACTCCTGATTCCCCTTCGGTTGTATGTTAAGATTGCCAGCTGAAAGCAATCTCGCTCGTTGGCTGTTAGAAACCTGCTCTTTTCCATGGCGGTTGTTTCACTCGCTGTTAGAGTTTCCACCATTGCTCAGCAGGTCACACATTCGCTTGAAGATCATGCGTTCAAACTCCACCTCCAGAGATCTGAGCAGAATATTGAGGCTGGCATTGAGAGCTGGTGTTGTTGAGAGAGTGCCGCACTGTCAGGGTCAGACATTTAACCTTTGTGTGAGACATTGAACCAAGGTCCTGTATGCGTGCGCAGGGAGATGTTAAACATCCTACGGCGCTGTTTCAAGGATGAGCATGGGAGTGGAATGTTTCCCTCCCATCTTTTTTGATTGAGAACTGGACATTATGTTGGGCCATAGATAGGGTGGATAGGAAGAACCTTTTTCCCCTTAGTAGAGGGGCTAATAAGCAGGGGGCATAGATTTAAAGTAAGGGGCACAAGTATTAGAGGGGTTCTGAGGAAAACCTTTTTCACCCAGACATTGGTTGGAATCTGTAACTCACTGCCTGAAAGGGTGGTGAGGCGTGAACATTTAAGAAGCATTTCGATGTGCACTTGAAATGCAGGAGCATACAAGGCCATGGATCAAGTGCTGGATAATGGGATTTGAGTAAATCGGTGCTTGATGGCCGGCGCAGACGATGGGCTGAATGGCCTATGTCTGAGCTGTAAAATACGATGACTCGCTATCTCTCAAGATGCAGGCTGACCAGGGCCCTGCATATTTTCAGTAGGACATTCTCTGCGTTATACCTAACAGACAGTGGAAACAACATCATAATTGCTGCACCCGAGTGATTCCTTCCCAGACTTCACATTCAGCAAGAAACTAATTTTACAGCTTGTAAATTTTGTATTGCAATGGACCTTCGAGTGAACCATACTCCAATTACCCATCATCCTGCAGAATTTCCATGGGATTATATTGTGGCACAAAACGCTTCTTTACAAAGGTTGCGAACACCGATCTTCTCCAGTCACATTATTTAATCCTTGCTATTTATGTTTTAATTATGTTTGTTCCTGTGCCTGAGGTATTGCCGCACCGCCAACAAGAACAAAACTTTGGGAACTCTTGATTATCTGTCAATTTTTGAGGCAGCAACGTTACTTTAATTACATTATAATTGGATAATGGCTGGAATTCTCCGGCCGTTTGCTGACAGCACACCCCCTCCCGCCAGTTTCCCGATGGCCTGGGGGCGGCTTCAATGCGAATTCCCATTGACCACAGCAGGAGCAGAGAATACCGCCACCAGCAAGCACCGTGCCGGTGAGGAACACATCGCTGGGAGGCTGGAAAATCACGACCAATGTACTTTCCATTGAAAATCCAAATGAAAAGTGAAACACAGAATTGGCAGCAGGAGGAGGTACCTCGACCCTTCGAACCCAGTCCAGCTATTCAGTTGCATGATGGCTGCTCTGTACCTTAGCTCCATCCGCCAACCTTCGTTCGCTAAGTCTTAATATTGTTATGGCCGAGGTGTTTTCAGAACCCCAAAATGTATCATGGAGTTCAACCAACCTCCCCCTTTAATGGATTGTCCGCTTTTGAAGCACATGGCTTGTTCCCCAGGTGTGATATTACAATTATGGACACGTGGTTTTTAACACAAAACAATGTTTATTCCATGAACTCAACTTAACCTGTTAAATAAACATTGGCTCCCTTAACACCCCTTACTTCAAAGATAACCCCAAAAATAATACAACACTAAATAATCCCTCAAAATGTTCCTTCAAACATCCAAAAGGCTTCAAACCTTCAAAACAGTAACACACCAGGTCATAGTTAATATATATTTTCTGTTGGATGGCAGAGATATATCAGCTTGGTTGACTTCAGCTCCAGCAGCTTGCTTTTCTTTCTGCAGCTTTCTGGAAACACACAGACACAAACAAGCTGCTTTTTCAAACTGAAACCAAAAGCAGAAGTGAGCTCAGCTCCCCCCTGTGACATCACTTCAGTAATATGATCAGCTTCATCTGTTAAAGATACATTGCTTAAACATCCATTTCTTAAAGGTATTCTCACATGACACCTCCCCCCAAGAAACAAAAAACCCCATCAACTTCAAGATGGTTTCATTTTTCAGTTTTGCACCATCCACTAAGAAATGTACACAGTAAATATACCTTTCACGTTTTAAACAAAATAACACACGCAAACATGCATAATATTATAGTTCATTTTTCCCGTTCTTGTTCCTCCAACCAAAATCCTTACCTTCATCACATTCTTGACAAAGCATCGGCTATCACATTTTCCCATCCTGCCACATGTACTATTTTTAAATGAAATGGCTGTAACCATAAACTTCAGCGAAACAGCCTCGCATTGTTATTCCGGAATCGCTCCAAAAAAGTCAAAGGATTATGATCAGTATATATAATGCTGTCAGATGGATTGCTGGTCACATAAATGTGTAAATATTGCAAAGCCAGCACCAAACTCAAAGTCTCCTTCTCAATCGTCGAATACTTTTTCTGGTGAGAATTCAATTTCTTTGAAAATTAACCAACAGGCCGCTCTAGCCCTTCGCCGTCGTCTTGTAGAAGCACCGCACCTACGCCCACATCGCTCGCAACAACAGCCACTTTGAATGGTTTGGTATAATTTGGGATGACTAACACAGGTGCAGTGGTTAACACAGCCTTCAGGCCGTCAAATGCCTGTTGACACTCCGCTGTCCACTGGAATTTGTTACGCTTCTTGAGCAAGTCCGTCAATGGAATGGCCACACTGCTAACATTTGGTCCAAATTTCCGGTAAAATCCACTCATACCAAGAAATCGCATTATTTCCCGTCGTGTCGAGGGTATTGGAAACTCCCCAATAACTTTTGTTTTCACATCCCGTGGGACCATTCGACCCTGTCCGATTGTATGGCCAAGGAAAGAGACTTGGGCTTTTCCAAATTCACTTTTGGCTAGGTTTATCACCAAACCCGCCTCCTGAAGTCGATCGAATAATTCCCTCAGATATTTTAAATGTTCTTTCCATGCCTGGCCGAAAACTACCAGATCGTCGATGTATACCACACAATTGGGTAATCCTGAAACAACTGTATTAGTTAACCGTTGAAATGTGGCTGGTGCGTTTTTCATGCCAAATGGCATAATTTTGAACTGGTATATACCATCTGGAGTCACAAAAGCTGAAATCTCCTTCGTCCTTTCGGATAAAGGTACCTGCCAGTAACCTTTAAGTAAATCCAATTTGGAAATAAAAGCGGATTGTCCCACTTTCTCAATGCAATCCTCCAAACGTGGGATAGGATCAGAGTCCGTTCTTGTAACTGCATTCACCTTTCTATAGTGCACACACAACCGTTGGGTACCATCTGGTCTAGGTACCATCACTATGGGTGAGCTCCATTGGCTGCAACCCACTTCAATTGTGCCATTTTCAAGCATACTCTCAATCTCTCTGTTAACCTGTGCTAATTTTAAAGGATTAAGTCTATATGGATCTTGTTTGATAGGAGCAGCATTTCCCACATCTACATCATGTATAGATATTTGAGTACTTCCCAATTTATCTCTACAAACTTGCCCATGTGATATCAATAACTCTTTCAGGTCAGATCGTTTTTCCTCTGGAAGATAACTGAACAATTTATCCCAATTTTTAAGAACATCCTCATTTTCCAATTTAATTTGAGGTATGTCAAATTCACAGTCATCTGGATTTGGTTCGTCACTTTGAGTTAGAATCATTAAAACCTCCGTTTTCTCTCCTTCCCTATCAAAGTACCTTTTAAGCATATTCACATGACACACTCGGTGAGTTTTCCTTCCATCTGTGGTTTTTTTACCACATAATTCACCTCACTTAATTTCCTTTCAATCTGATAAGGTCCACAAAACCTAGCTTTTAAAGGCTCACCTACCACTGGTAACAACACTGAAACTTTATCCCCACTGGCAAAACTACGAACTTTGGATTTCTTGTCCGCTACCCGTTTCATCACATTTTGTGCAACTTTCAAATGTTGTCTAGCCAATTCACCTGCTCTATTTAATCGTTCCCTAAAATTTGACATGTAATCCAATAGTGTAATTTCCTATTTCTCACCCACCAATTTTTCCTAAATCAATTTAAGTGGTCTTCTTACCTCATGACCAAAAATTAGTTCAAAAGGACTAAATTTGGGAGACTCATTAGGTGCATCCCTAATTGCAAAAAATATGAATGGGATTCCTTTATTCCAATCCTCTGGATAATCTTCACAAAACACCCTCAACATTGTCTTTAATGTCTGATGCCACGTTTCTAACGCTCCCTGCGATTCTGGATGGTAGGCAGTTGATTTAAATTGTTTTATTCCTAAGCTATCCATAACTTCTTTGAATAACTTTGAAGTAAAATTCGATCCTTGATCCGATTGAATTTCTGAGGGTAGTCCATATCTAGTAAAGTATTGAAGTAATTCCTCCACAATCTTTTTAGCTGCAATGTTACGTACTGGAATGGCCTCTGGAAACCTAGTAGACACATCCATTATAGTCAAAAGATATTGATTCCCACTTTTTGTTTTAGGAAGCGGTCCTACACAATCAATTAGGACCCTTGTCAACAGTTCCTCAAATGCTGGAATGGGTATTAAGGGCGCTGGTTTTATCACTGCTTCAGGTTTCCCTATCACTTGACATGTGTGACATGATTGACAAAATGTAGCTACATCTTTATGTAGTCCAGGCCAATGAAAATGTTTCTGGATTTTAGCTTGAGTTTTCCTTATCCCCAAATGAACTGCCACTGGTACTTCATGTGCAACTCGCAACAACTCTCTTCTATACCCTACCGGCAATACTACTTGATGAACTTCTGCCCACTTTTCATCCGCCTGCATATGTACAGGTCTCCATTCTCTCATCAAGACATCACTTTTACAGTAATAACACTCTGGTATACTCTCAGATTCCTCTTCCGTATATGCTTTCTGATATATCCGTTTTATTTCTACATCTTTCTGTTGTAACTCCGCCAATTTTCCTGAACTAAAAATATCCGCCTCATCCTCCACCTGGTCTTGTTCTTTTTCAACCATCTGATCAAAAATCGTTTCTGATAATTGCACTTCCACTTCATCTTCACTCTTTGATTTCTCCTCTTGTCTTAACCTGTGACTTTGCGACCTTGTCACTACACAATCTGGAAAAATCCCAGGATATTCGTCCTTCAACCCTTCAAAGAACAAAGAACAAAGAAATGTACAGCACAGGAACAGGCCCTTCGGCCCTCCAAGCCCGTGCCGACCATACTGCCCGACTAAACTACAATCTTCTACACTTCCTGGGTCCGTATCCTTCTATTCCCATCCTATTCATATATTTGTCAAGATGCCCCTTAAATGTCCCTATCGTCCCTGCCTCCACTACCACCTCCGGTAGTGAGTTGTCTGATTTGCCACTGGCTTATCAACCACAGTAGGCATCACTCCCACCTGCGATCCAGCTATATCATTACCCAAGATAAACTGTATTCCTGGACAAGATAGTTTATCTATTACTCCTACTACTACTTCACCACTCTTCACTGGACTTTCCAACCTTACCTTATATAATGGAACACTACTCCTCTCACCCTGAATTCCACATATCACCACCTTTTCTGGCAACATTCATCCCAAACTACATAATTCCTCATCTCTTGCCATTAAAGATTAACTAGCCCCTGTATCTCTTAAAATTGTGACTTCTTTACCTGCTCCTCCTGATACACATGAGTAACCTTTACCCACACAAGTAAATTCTTTAAAGACATCTGGCACCTTCTGAACAATTACTTCTTTAACAGGCTGTACAATCTTTTGCACCTCCTTTGCTTCACGTGGGCTTCCCTTTACCACTCTAACAAATCCCATTGTCTTATCGTGTTTTACCACATCAGCCTTCCCAGTGCTTTTCTTCAACCACCAACACTGTGACTTTAGATGGCCTAGTTTATTACAGTGAAATCATTTGAAACTTTTCATTTCTTTTCCATCCTCCTGGATTTCTTTTTTAATCTGAGGTACACTCTCTTTATTGTCTCCCATCAGATCACCTTTACCTTTACCACTTGAGTATTTCTCATGTCCCAAGTTTCTATCTCTCACTGGCTGAAACTGATGTTGGAAACCAATCTTTGATTTATGAACTAATTCATAATCATCTGCCATTTCTGCTGCTAATCTCGCAGTTTTAACCCTCTGTTCTTCCACATGAGTTCTCACTACATCAGGAATTGAATTTTTAAACTCCTCCACAAGTATAATTTCTCTGAGAGCTTCATACGTTTGGTCTATTTTCAAAGCCCTTATCCAGCTATCAAAATTACTCTGTTTGAGCCTTTCAAACTCCATGTATGTTTGACCAAATTCTTTCCTTAAATTTCTAAACCTTTGTCTGGAAGCTTAAGGCACTAGCTCATATGCACTTAAGATGGATTTCTTCACCTCCTCATACGTTCCAGATATCTCCTCCGGTAGTGATGCAAACACTTCACTAGCCCTATACCAACTTTGTTTGAATCAGTAATACCCACATGTCCTGTGGCCATTGCATTTGTTTAGCTACCATCTCAAATGAAATGAAAAAGGCTTCTTCCTCCTTCTCATCAAATCTTGGCAATGCTTGGACATATTTAAATAGATCCCCACCATGTCTTCAACTATGACGCTCTGCCTCATTTACTTCATCCATCTTCCCCAACTGTACGTGTCCCTTTACGTCTGCCAATTTTAACTGATTTTCATGTTTCAGAGCCATTTTCCGAAGTTCAAACTCTCTCTCTTTTTCCCCTTCCTCTCTATCTCTTTCTTTGTGTCTTTCTTCTCTCTCCTTTTCTTTTTCCTCTCTATCTCTATCTCTTTTTCTACCATTGCATATTCAAGTCGCTTTAATTCTTTTTCATGTTCAAGTTGCTTTAATTCTTTTTCATGTTCAAATTGCTTAATCTGCAACTGGAGCTTTGCCATATCTAATGAGTCGGAATGTATCACAGGCAAACGTAATTGCACAGATACCGCGTTAAGTACCTCATCTTTTCGTATTTTGCTCTGCAGTGTTAACTGCAATGCTTTTGCAAAACCTAACAGTCTGTTTTTAGTCTCTGTCAGTAAGGTATCACGTGTTAATGCGTCCACCCCCAAAAACTTCTGAGCCTCCGAAAGAGCCATTGTTCACAACACTCTCCCCACTTAAATTAAAATACCACACCGGAAATGCAATAATCCTTCACTGTCTTTAAATTCACAAAAGCCAATCCAATAGCTAGACTTTTATCCCGGTCGAGCCCCCAATTCAGAACCCCAAAATGTATCATGGAGTTCAATCAACCTCCCCCTTTAATGGATTTTTAGCTTTTGAAGCACATGGCTTGTTCCCCAGGTGTGATATTACAATTATGGACACGTGGTTTTTAACACAAAACAATTTTTATTCCATGAACTCAACTTAACCTGTTAAATAAACATTAGATCCCTTAACACCCCTTACTTCAAAGGTAAGCCTGAAAATAATACAACACTAAATAATCTCTCAAAATGTTCCTTTAAACATCCAAAAGGCTTCAAAACAGTAATACACCAGGTCATAGTTAATATATATTTTCTGTTGGATGGCAGAGATATATCAGCTTGGTTGACTTCAGCTCCAGCACCTTGCTTTTCTTCCTGCAGCTCTCTGGAAACACACAGACACACACAAGCTCCTTTTTCAAACTGAAACCAAAAGCAGAAGTGAGCCCAGCTCCCCCCCCCCCCCCCCCGACATCACTTCAATAATATCAGCTTCATCTGTTAAAGGTACATTTCTTCAGCATTTAATTCTTAAAGGCACTCTCACATGACAATATCCTAACTCTGTCAAAAAACCTATCAATCTCAACTTATAATTTTTATTTTTAATTGGCCTCATCCTCGATAATTATTCTGGGGGTGAGAGTTACAGATTTCCAAAACCCTTTGTGTAAAGAAGTGCCTCCTGACATGACCTCCAAATAGCCTCAAAGCTCGTACGTCACTGGAATTTCCCTTTGTTCTGGGCATCTCCACCAGAGATTTTCCTCTCTCTTCTTAATTAACTCATTAAATCAGCTTGAACTCCTCCGTTGCATTTTTTTAAATGACCTGGTAATACCTTTCTTGGCCTCAGGGTGTCCATATGAGGTAAGTATTGAGGGAAGGCTATCACATCAAGGGACTATACAATGAATGATAAGATGCCAGGAAATGTGGAGGACCAGAAGGACCTTGGAATGCATGTCCAAAGATCCCTGAAGGTAGCAGAACAGGTAGATCAGGTGGTTAAGAAGGCATAGGCGATACTTGCCCTTTACTAGCAGAGGCATCAAATTTAAGAGGAGGGAAGTTTTGATCGAGCTGTATAATATTGTTTTTAGGCCTAAGCTGGAGCACTGTGTGGAGTTCTGGTCACCACACTGTAAAAAGGGAGTGATTGCCCTGGAGAGAGTGCAGGGGAGATTCACCAGGGTGTTGCCTGGGCTGGAGCGTTTCAGCTATCAAAAGAGGCTGGATAGGCTGGGGTTGTTTTCGTTGGAGCAGAGAAGGCTGAGGGAGGAACATAAGAATTAGGAGCAGAAGTCGGCAATTCAGCCCTTCGAGCTGCTCCGCCATTCAATCAGATCAGGGCTGGTCTCTTCCTGGTCTCAAATCCATGTGCCTGCCTGTTCACCAGAACCTTTTAACCTGTTTTTTAAATCAGAAATGTATCTATCGCCTTCATGAAACCATTTATTGATTCAGACTCCACCGCACTGTGGGACAGCGAGTTCTACAAATTCACCACCCTCTGCGAGAAGTAGTTCCTCCTCATCTCAGATATAAATCTACCGCTTCTTAATCTATATCTGTGACCTCGTTGAGGGAGGACCTCATCGAGGTAGATACATTATGAGGGATATAGATAGGGATATATAGATAGGGTAGATAGAAAGCTACTATTAACCTGACTAGAGGGGTCAATAACTAGGGGGCATAGATTGAAGGTAAGGGGCAGGAGATTTAGAGGGGATTTGTGGAAAATCTTTGTCACCCAGAGAGTGGTGGGGGACAGGAACTCACTGCCTGAAAGGGTGGCAGATGCAGAAACCCTCACAACATTTAAGAAATATTTAGATGAGCACTTGAAACTCCACAACATACAAGGCTATGGACCAAGTGCTGCAAAATGGGATTAGAATAGATAGGTGTTTAATGGCCAGCACAGACATGATGGACCGAAGGGCCTCTTTTTGGGCTGTAAAACTCTGACTTTGACAGCCAATTAAGTACATCGGAGGTGCAGTCATTGCTGTAATCTGTCTTACTCCCTTAACCTTCTCAACTCACGGGTTAAACCTGCTGTCACTTTGCTAATTAATCAAATTTAACAAGCGGTTCACTAATAAAGAGCTACAATTCCCTTCTAAAACAAAAACGGAGAGTTTGTTTGGCCCACAAACATGAAGATTCAGTGACAATAGACCAATAGTTGATCGACACTTCCGATCATGATAGGTGTGCAGGATGTCCAAAGAAGCAAGTTTTGCGCCAAGGAGAAATCGACTTGACTATCAATCACCCACTACTATCAGGTTATCAAGCAAGCACCTCTGGGTCATCATGACTGCCTGCTTTGTATTGAACTTTGAGGTAATTTATAACTCGGCTGAATCTCCACTGGGGACAAAGGCAGTTATAAATTTCAAAGTAGGTCAATAATGCAATGCGGGCGAAAGGAAAAATGGGTTGGATTTTTGATTTATTTCCACTGAGGGTATTTTCTTGTTATTTTATCGATGTTATGCTGATAGTATAAGAATTGATTAACCCTTGTGGTGTGGTTGTGTTGACGAACATGATGGAAGACCGTGATCACTGCTCTGGGCTATTTGCTTTCATTGATCTGCTGAAGCCAGGGATTGGTCTGATTAACCCAACAAGGACTGCTACCTCTGCAATGCATCTTCACTGCAAATCCCCAGTGAAGACTATGGAGCTGATGTGTGTGGAATTTGGTGCAGCAATTACAATCATGCAATGATCATTTGAGCTAATCGCCATTTACTAGAAACAGTTCTGTTCATCATTTTTTCGGAGAGGAAGAAACAGGTTTGGTTATGTTTTGGCACTCTACAGGAAGCGGATGAAAGACTTTCACGGAGTATTTATCAACAACATCAGCAAGCCGCATATACAAGAGAATAGTCCTCCCCGCTCTTCCAACGTTAAATCCTAACCCTACTTTTAGAAGAGGCCTTCTCAGTATCATTATCAATTCAAAAAACAAAACAGAAGTACAGCACAGGAACAGGCCCTTCGGCCCTCCAAACCTGTGCCGATCATGATCCATAGCCCATCCATCATCAATTTTCTTTGTCACCTCTTCAAAATACTCAATCAAGTTGGTGAGACATGACGAAAGAGAAAATGCTGGAAAATCTCAGCAGGTCTGGTAGCATCTGTCGGGAGAGAAAAGAGCGAACGTTTCGAGTCCGATGACTCTTTGTCAAAGCTAACAGACAGAGAATGTGGGGAATATTTATACTGTGGAGTGGGAATGAAGGATGAGTCATAGCCACAGAAACCCAGGGAAACGCGGTGCTAATAGCCACAGAAACCGAGGGGAAAGAGTGTTAATGGCAGTCCCCAGACAGAACAAAAGGTGTGAAAGGTCAAACAGCAAAAAACTAACATCAGAGGGTAAACTGTGACAGACGGAGATGTGGGGGAGGGGGAAGTAAAGGGGAGAAGGGGTAAGGAAAGGTGGAAAAGATTTGGGGGGGGGGTTAAATATATATTAAGAAAGACAAGAAAGAAAGAATGGGAAGAGACAGTTGAAATGAAATGGGATGAAAACAAATGGGTCGAGGTGGGGTAGAGCTGATCATCTGAAGTTGTTGAATTCGATGTTGAGACCGGAAGACTGTAGCGTGCCTAACCGGAAGATGAGATGTTGTTTCTCCAGTTTGCATTGAGCTTCACTGGAACATTGCAGCAGGCCAAGAACAGACATGTGGACATGGGAGCAGGGTCTTGTGTTAAAATGACAAGCAATGGGAAGGTCAGGGTCCTGAATGCGCATAGACTGAAGATGCTCAGCAAAGCGATCACCCAGTCTGCGTTTGGTCTCTCCGATATAGAGGAGACCACATTGGGAGCAGCGAATGCAATAGACCAAATTGGAAGAGATGCAAGTGAATCGCTGCTTAACCTGGAATGAGTGTTTTGGGCCTGGGATGTTAAGGGTGGTGAGACATGACCTTCCCTGTACAAAACCATGCTGCCTGTCACTAACTAGTCCATTTTCCTCCAAATGTTTGTGTATCCTGTCCCTCAGTGTCTTTTCCAAAAGCTTCCCCACTACTGATGTCAGGCTCACCCGCCTATAATTTGCTGGGTTATCCCTGTTTCCTTTCTTAAACAATGGAACAATATTGGCTATTCTCCAGTCCTCTGGAGCTCCAAAACCTAGGACTTGGGTCCCCACTCTGCAACTGGATCCTCGATTTTCTGACCAAAAGACCACAATCAGTAAGAATGAACAACAACACCTCCTCCACAATAGTCCTCAACACCGGGGCCCCGCAAGGCTGCGTACTTAGCCCCTTACTCTACTCCCTGTACACACACAACTGCGTGGCAAAACTTGGTTCCAACTCCATCTACAAGTTTGCTGATGATACGACCATAATGGGCCGGATCTCGAATAGCGACGAGTCAGAATACAGGAGGGAGATAGAGAACCTAGTGGAGTGGTGCAGCGACAACAATCTCTCCCTCAATGCCAGCAAAGCTAAAGAGCTGGTCATTGACTTCAGGAAGCAAAGTACTGTACACACCCCTGTCAGCATCAACGGGGCCGAGGTGGAGATGGTTAGCAGTTTCAAATTCCTTGGGGTGCACATCTCCAAAAATCTGTCCTGGTCCACCCACGTCGACGCTACCACCAAGAAAGCACGACAGCACCTATACTTCCTCAGGAAATTAAGGAAATTTAGCATGTCCACATTAACCCTTACCAACTTTTACAGATGCACCATAGAAAGCATCCTATTGGGCTGCATCACAGCCTGGTATGGCAACTGCTCAGTTAATGGTATGGCGTTGGGGAGCGTTATAGAACAAAGAGATCTAGGAGTACAGGTTCATAGCTCCTTGAAGGTGGAGTCGCAGGTGGACAGGGTGGTGAAGAAGGCATTCGGCATGCTTGGTTTCATTGGTCAGAACATTGAATACAGGAGTTGGGACGTCTTGTTGAAGTTGTACAAGACATTGGTATGGCCACACTTGGAATACTGTGTGCAGTTCTGGTCACCCTATTATAGAAAGGATATTATTAAACTAGAAAGAGTGCAGAAAAGATTTACTAGGATGTTGCCGGGACTTGATGGTTTGAGTTATAAGGAGAGGCTGGATAGACTGGGACTTTTTTCCCTGGAGCGTAGGAGGCTTAGGGGTGATCTTATAGAGGTCTATAAAATAATGAGGGTCATAGATAAGGTAGATAGTCAACATCTTTTCCCAAAGGTAGGGGAGTCTAAAAATAGAGGGCATAGGTTTAAGGTGAGAGGGGAGAGATTCAGAAGGGCCCAGAGGGGCAATTTCTTCACTCAGAGGGTAGTGAGTGTCTGGAATGGGCTGCCAGAGGTAGTAGTAGAGGTGGGTACAATTGTGTCTTTTAAAAAGCATTTAGATAGTTACATGGGTAAGATGGGTATAGAGGGTTATGGGCCAAGTGTGGGCAACTGGGACTAGCTTAATGGTAAAAACTGGGCGGCATGGACTGGTTGGGCCGAAGGGCCTGTTTCCATGCTGTAAACTTCTATGATTCTATTCTATGCTCGGCCCAGGACCTCAAGAAACTTCAGATCGTTGTGAACACCGCCCAGTCCATCACACAAACCTGCCTCCCATCCATTGACTCCATCTATACCTCCCGCTGCCTGGGGAAAGCGGGCAGCATAATCAAAGATCCCTCCCACCCGGCTTACTCACTCTTCCAACTTCTTCCATCGGGCAGGAAATACAGAAGTCTGAGAACACGCACGAACAAACTCAAAAACAGCTTCTTCCCCACTGTCACCAGACTCCTTAATGACCCTCTTATGGACTGACTTCATTAACACTACACCATGTATGCTTCATCCGATGCCGGTGCTTATGTAGTTACATTGTATATGTTGTGTTGCCCTATTATGTATTTTCTTTTATTCCCTTTTCTTCCCATGTACTTAATGATCTGTTGAGCTACTCGCAGAAAAATACTTTTCACTATATCTCGGTACACGTGACAATAAACAAATCCAATCCAATCCAATCTGGAACCTCGCCTGTTGTCAAATAGGATGTTAAGGCCCCAGCTATTTCTCTCCTTGCCTCCTGCAGTAACCTGGGATAGATCCCATCCAGTACCTGGGACGTGCCTACCTTAATGCAATTTAGGATACTCAACACGTCCTCCTTTGATATATTGACGTTTTGAAGACTGTTCACACACCTATCCTGTAGCCATCTGGGATGGCCACTTCCAGAATACAAAATGGATGATTGCAAAGACTGTAGGGAACTATGGACAATGTTAAGAAAGCAAGCAGGCACAGAGCCTGTGTGCATAATGAAGAAACAGCTCCCAAACGGGACTGAAACTGTAGGGCAATTAACATATTGACGGCCCATCTGCGGGAACATAGGAAAGACACTCAAGCAACCGATCTAGCTCGAGACATCGCGGCGCCAGTTCCCCAAACCGAAAGCATAAACAAAGCAAGGCCATCAGGGCACCCACCCTTTTATTGGTCAAGATCAATACGCGTGATCAAGAAATGCCCCAATTAATTGGGGCCAAGTTCAAGTCCCGCCCAAAAGCGCACAAAGTCTCTTCGGGTATAAGAAGAAGGCCCCGAGAGAGAATCGCTCTCTTGGAATCGGCTCTCAAAGCGGAGAGGCCCTTCCACCAGCTGCACCAGAAGCAAGTAAGTCCAAGGTCAGCGCTCGCTACCAGACAGACGACCTTAGCTGTTCCCCTTCACCACTTCGACCCCAGCAGCCTCAGATCCGAACAACGGCCATTGTTCCTCTGACTGAGTGGGCGCCCGAAGCTAAGTATAGGCGTTAGATTTAGAGATAGTTTAGTTTGCAGTACTTTGTGCATGAGTAGATATTACTGTGTGTGTAAATAAATAGTATTGACTTTGAACTAACTAACTGGTGTATTGGCTCTTTGATCAGTATTCGGGTTTGAACCTTGTGGCGGTCTCGAAAGATACCTGGCGACTCTAAAGTAAACATAATTAGGATTAAGGAAGGCGACCATATTGACCGTCATATTTAGAACCAAATAAATATAGCAACAATCCCTGACATCAACATCCGTCATGTCCTTCGCCCTGGTGAATACTGAGATAAAGTACTCATTAAGGATTTCACCCACTTTGTGTAGTTCCATGCATAACTTCCCTCCATTGTTCTTGAGTGGGACTACTCTTTCTCTTGCTATCCTCTTGCCCCTAATATATGCATAAAATGCCTTGGGATTCTCCTTGCCCATGTTTGTTAAAGACAATTCATGGCCCCAATTGCCCTCCTAATTCCAAGTTTTAGTTCCTTCCTACTTTCACTGTACTCCTCAAGGGCTTTGTCAGTTTTTAGATTCCTAGACAGCTTATGCTTCCTATTCCCTTTTGACTAAGTTTACAATTTCCCTTGTCATCCATGGTTCCCAAATCCTGCCATTTCTACCCTTCATTTTTGCGGGTACATGCCTGCCCTGCACTTCAATCAACTGGCCTTTAAAAGCCTCCCACATGTCAGACGTGGATTTGCCCTCAAATAGCCGCTCCCAATCTACATTCCCCAGTTCCTGACTAATTTGGATGTAATTGGCCCCAGCCCAAATTAAGCACCCTCGCCCATGGGCCACTCTCGTCCTTATCCATGGCCACCCAAAATCTTATGGAATTATGGTCATTAAGCACAGAATGCTCCCCCACTGAAACATCAATCACCCGGCCTGGCTCATTCCCCAATACCAAGTCTAGTATGGCCCCCTCCCTGGTTGGATTGTCAACATAGTGTATCAAAAAGCCCTCCTGGTCACATCTAACAAATTGTTCTCCATCCGAGCCCCTGGCTGTAAGGGATCCCAAGTCAATACGGGTGAAGTTAAAGTCACCCATCACGACTACCCTGCTTTTTTCACCTTTTCACTATCTGACTACACAACTGCTCCTCTGTCTCCTGTGGGCTGTTGGGGGGTCAATGCTACACCCCCAACATTGTGACTTCACCCTTCTTATTCCTGAGCTCCCCCCATAATGCCTCACTACAAGATCCCTCCAATGTGTCCTCCCTCAACACAGCTGTGATCTGCTTCCTAATCAGCAATGCCACTCCCCAACTTCTTATTCCCCTTCTGTCCCGTCTAAAACAACGATATCCCAGAATGGGGCCAGTCCCGTTGCTCCTTTAACCATGTCTCCGTAATTGTAATTACAACACAGTTCCATGCTGTACTCCAGGCTCTCAGTTTATCTTCTTGCATTGAAGCAAACGCACTCCAGACCTCCAGTCCCGCTGGGCCCTGCGGCCTACCTCCGCCTGCTGTTACTCAGTGCCATGTTTATCTCAGTCTCACTATTTCTCCCAGTCGCTACACTTACTGGCCTGCTGTTCCGGTTCCCACCTGCTTACCACCCTAGTTTAAAGCCCCACGAACAGCACTAGCAAACCCCCTGCTCAGGATATCGGTGACCCTCCAGTTCAGGTGCAACCCGTCCTTCTTGTACAGGTCCCACCTTCCCCAGAGGATATCCCAGTGATCTATATATCTAAAACTCTCCCTCCTACACCAGCTCTTTAGCCACTTGTTCAACTGTACCATCTCCCTGTTCTAAGCCTCACTAGCACGTGGCACATTAGGTTATGTTGCTGATAGTAGAGAAAGAAAAACTTCCATGAGGGTTTTACAATATTGCTTTGGATATCTCTATTCACCTCACATTCATATAACCGCAAAACAGGGGTGGCTTGTGGCGCAGTGGATAGCACTGGGACTCCGATGCTGAGGACCCAAGTTCAAATCCCAGCCCTGGATCACGGTCCATGTGGATTTTGCACATTCTTCCCGTGTCTGCGTGGGTTTCACCCCCACAACCCAAAGATGTGCAGATTAGGTGGATTGGCCACGCTAAATTGTCCCTTAATTGGAAAAAATAATAATTGCGTACTCTAAAAAAATTTTTTTTTAAAGTAACTGCGAAGCAGTGATTCATTCTTTCAAACATGTCAAGATTATGCTAACAGGGCAGTACGGTGGCGCAGGAGGTTAGCACTGCTTTCTCACGGTGCCGAGGTCCCAGGTTCGATCCCGGCCCCGGGTCACTGTCCGTGTGGAGTTTGCACATTCTCCCCGTGTCTGCGTGGGTTTCGCCCCCACAACCCAAAAATGTGCAGGGTAGCTGGATTGGCCATGCTAAATTGGCCCTTAATTGGAAAAAATGAATTGGGTACTCTAAAATTTCGAAAAAAAAGATTATTCTAACAACTGAATTGAAAATGTCGCTAATTAGGGTCAACCATGGCTGAATTGGCAATTCTCAGACACTCAGTCAGTAGGAACATAGAACATAGAACAATACAGCGCAGTACAGGCCCTTCGGCCCACGATGTTGCACCAAAACAAAAGCCATCTAACCTACACTATGCCATTATCATCCATATGTTTATCCAATAAACTTTTAAATGCCCTCAATGTTGGCGAGTTCACTACTGTAGCAGGTAGGGCATTCCACGGCCTCACTACTCTTTGCGTAAAGAACCTACCTCTGACCTCTGTCCTATATCTATTACCCCTCAGTTTAAAGTTATGTCCCCTCGTGCCAGCCATTTCCATCCGCGGGAGAAGGCTCTCACTGTCCACCCTATCCAACCCCCTGATCATTTTGTATGCCTCTATTAAGTCTCCTCTTAACCTTCTTCTCTCCAACGAAAACAACCTCAAGTCCATCAGCCTTTCCTCATAAGATTTTCCCTCCATACCAGGCAACATCCTGGTAAATCTCCTCTGCACCCGCTCCAAAGCCTCCACGTCCTTCCTATAATGCGGTGACCAGAACTGTACGCAATACTCCAAATGCGGCCGTACCAGAGTTCTGTACAGCTGCAACATGACCTCCCGACTCCGGAACTCAATCCCTCTCCCAATAAAGGCCAACACTCCATCGGCCTTCTTCACAACCCTATCAACCTGGGTGGCAACTTTCAGGGATCTATGTACATGGACACCTAGATCCCTCTGCTCATCCACACTTTCAAGAACTTTACCATTAGCCAAATATTCCGCATTCCTGTTATTCCTTCCAAAGTGAATCACCTCACACTTCTCTACACTAAACTCCATTTGCCACCTCTCAGCCCAGCTCTGCAGCTTATCTATATCCCTCTGTAACCTGCTACATCCTTCCACACTATCGACAACACCACCGACTTTAGTATCGTCTGCAAATTGACTCACCCACCCTTCTGCGCCTTCCTCTAGGTCATTGATAAAAATGACAAACAGCAACGGCTCCAGAACAGATCCTTGTGGTACTCCACTTGTGACTGTACTCCATTCTGAACATTTCCCATCAACTACCACCCTCTGTCTTCTTTCAGCTAGCCAATTTCTGATCCACATCTCTAAATCACCCTCAATCCCCAGCCTCCGTATTTTCTGCAATAGCCTACCATGGGGAACCTTATCAAACGCTTTGCTGAAATCCATATACACCACATCAACTGCTCTACCCTCATCTACCTGTTCAGTCACCTTCTCAAAGAACTCAATAAGGTTTGTGAGGCATGACCTACCCTTCACAAAGCCATGCTGACTATCCCTGATCATATTATTCCTATCTAGATGATTATAAATCTTGTCTCTTATAATCCCCTCCAAGCCTTTACCCACTACAGACGTGAGGCTCACCGGTCTATAGTTGCCGGGGTTGTCTCTGCTTCCCTTTTTGAACAAAGGGACCACATTTGCTGTCCTCCAGTCCTCTGGCACTATTCCTGTAGCCAATGATGACATAAAAATCAAAGCCAAAGGTCCAGCAATCTCTTCCCTGGCCTCCCAGAGAATCCTAGGATAAATCCCACCAGGTCCCGGGGACTTATCTATTTTAAGCCTGTCCAGAATTGCCAACACCTCTTCCCTACGTACCTCAATGCCATCTATTCTATTAGCCTGGGGCTCAGCATTCTCCTCCACAACATTATCTTTTTCCTGAGTGAATACTGACGAACAATATTCATTTAGTATCTCGCCTATCTCTTCAGACTCCACACACAATTTCCCATCCCTGTCCTTGACTGGTCCTACTCTTTCCCTAGTCATTCGCTTATTCCTGACATACCTATAGAAAGCTTTTGGGTTTTCCTTGATCCTTCCTGCCAAATACTTCTCATGTCCCCTCCTTGCTCGTCTTAGCTCTCTCTTTAGATCCTTCCTCGCTACCTTGTAACTATCCATCGCCCCAACTGAAACTTCGCACCTATTCTTCACATAGGCCTCCTTCTTCCTCTTAACAAGAGATTCCACTTCCTTGGTAAACCACGGTTCCCTCGCTCGACGCCTTCCTCCCTGCCTGACCGGTACATACTTATCAAGAACACGCAGTAGCTGATCCTTGAACAAGCCCCACTTATCCAGTGTGCCCAACACTTGCAGCCTACTTCTCCACCTTATCCCCCCCAAGTCACATCTAATTGCATCATAATTGCCCTTCCCCCAGCTATAACTCTTGCCCTGCGGTGTATACTTATCCCTTTCCATCATTAACATAAACGTCACCGAATTGTGGTCACTGTCCCCAAAGTGCTCTCCTACCTCCAAATCCAACACCTGGCCTGGTTCATTCCCCAAAACCAAATCCAACGTGGCCTCGCCTCTTGTTGGCCTGTCAACATATTGTTTCAGGAAACCCTCCTGCACACACTGTACAAAAAACGACCCATCTATTGTACTCGAACTATATCTTTTCCAGTCAATATTTGGAAAGTTAAAGTCTCCCATAATAACTACCCTGTTACTTTCGCTCTTATCCAGAATCATCTTCGCCATCCTTTCCTCTACATCCCTAGAACTAATAGGAGGCCTATAAAAAACTCCCAACAGGGTGACCTCTCCTTTCCTGTTTCTAACCTCAGCCCATACTACCTCGGAAGAAGAGTCCCCATCTAGCATCCTTTCCGCCACCGTAATACTGCTCTTGACTAGCAGCGCCACACCTCCCCCTCTTTTGCCTCCTTCTCTGAGCTGACTAAAACACCTAAACCCCGGAACCTGCAACATCCATTCCTGTCCCTGCTCTATCCATGTCTCCGAAATGGCCACAACATCGAAGTCCCAGGTACCAACCCATGCTGCCAGTTCCCCTACCTTGTTTCGTATACTCCTGGCATTGAAGTAGACACACTTCAAACCACCTACCTGAACACTGGCCCCCTCCTGCGACGTCAAATCTGTGCTCCTGACCTCTATACTCTCATTCTCCCTTACCCTAAAACTACAATCCAGGTTCCCATGCCCCTGCTGCATTAGTTTAAACCCCCCCAAAGAGCACTAACAAATCTCCCCCCCCAGGATATTTGTGCCCCTCAGGTTCAGAAGTAGACCATCCTGTCTGTAGAGGTCCCACCTTCTCCAGAAAGAGCCCCAGTTATCCAGAAATCTGAATCCCTCCCGCCTGCACCATCCCTGTAGCCACGTGTTTAAATGCTCTCTCTCCCTATTCCTCATCTCACTATCACGTGGCACGGGCAACAACCCAGAGATAATAACTCTGTTTGTTCTAGTTCTGAGCTTCCATCCTAGCTCCCTGAAAGCCTGCCTGACATCCTTGTCCCCTTTCCTACCTATGTCGTTAGTGCCAATGTGGACCACGACTTGGGGCTGCTCCCCCTCCCCCCTAAGGACCCGGAAAACATGATCCGAGACATCACGTACCCTTGCACCTGGGAGGCAACATACCAAACGTGAGTCTCTCACGCTCCCACAAAATCTCCTATCTGTGCCCCTGACTATAGAGTCCCCAATTACTAATGCTCTGATCTTCTCCCCCCTTCCCTTCTGAGCAACAGGGACAGACTCCATGCCAAAGGCCCGTACCCCATGGCTTACCCCTGGTAAGTCGTCCCCCCCACAAGTATCCAAAGCGGTATACTTGTTTCTCAGGGGAACGACCGCAGGGGATCCCTGCACTGACTGCTTTTTCCCAGTCCTTCTTACAGTTACCCACCTATCTCCAATCTTTGGTGTAACTAATTCCCTGAAGCTGCTATCTATGATCTGCGATCTAGGAGATCGGTTCAAGTTCCACTCCAGGATTTGATGTTGCAGTGCAGAACTGGGGGAATGTTGCACTGTTGGAGATGCCACTTTTCAGGTGATACTGTAATCTGAGCTTGTTCTCTCTCTCCCAGGTGGATTCTAACGACACCAAGACTCCCTCCCATAGAGCAGGGGCATTTTCTCTGGTGTACAGGCTAATGTTTATCCCAGAAACACCGGGCTGAATTTTCTGCCCCCCCCCGTTGGGTCGGAGAATCGGTGCCGCACCGCGCGAATTGCGCCACGGCGTCGGGACGCAATTCTCCGCAGTGCATAAAACCGCCGCTGGCGTAGTCGGCGCGGTGCCAGTTGGGGTATGCGCCGATTCTACGGCCCCAATGGGCCGAGCGGCCGTCGTCAAAAAACCGAGTCCCGCCGGCGCCGTTCTAACATCGTCTGTGCCAGCAGGACCTCGGTGTTGAAGGGTCCGGGGGCGGCCTATGAGGGTGGACGGGGGGTCTGGCCCCGGGGGGAGCCTCCGTAGTGGCCTGGCCCGCGATCGAGGCCCACCGATCGGCGGGTTGGCCTCCCTGTCCCCCGGCCTCCTTTCCTCCACGCCAGCTCCTGTAGCCATGCGACATTTGACGCCGGGGCCGGCGCGAGGAAGAAGGCCACTGCTCATGCGCTAGTTGGTGTTGGCCCAACTGCGCATGCGAGGACCCCGCGGCGCCGGGTTCAGGCTGTGATCTGCAGCTGGGGCGGCGTGGGCCACTCCAGAGCCGTCCTAGCCCCCTGTGGTCCCGGTACGGGCGCCGATGCCGGAGTAAAACACTCCTGTTTTTACTCCGGCGTCGGCACGTAGCCGCCCGATGGAAGAATCCCGCCCACCATCTCTACAGTAGATTATCATGTCATTATGATAGATGGATGACAAAGTTAAGAACCCATGGGATCCAACAAAATTGGATCCAGAATTGGCTGAGTGGCAGGAAGCAGAGGGTGATGGTCGAGGGGTGTTTTTCTGACTGGATGCCTGCGCTCAGTGGGGTCCCGCAGGGATCAGTGTTGGGGGCCTTGCTGTTTGTGGTTGATATAAATAATTTAGACATGAATGTAGGCAGGTTCATCAGTAAGTTGGCAGGTGATACGAAAATCTGCCACTCAGTTCAAGAGCAAATAGGGATGGACAACAAATGCTGGCCCATCCACATCCCGAGAACAAATAAAAAATAAAAACATGGACTTCCTAAGGACACTTGATACAGCGCCACACAACAGAGGTGGGAACAGTTATAGCTCATGAGATAAAGAGCACAGCAGCAACATGATGGTGAAATTAGCCGAATGACAGGAAACAGGGAGGGATGGTTAGTAAATGTTTTGCGGTCTGGAGGAAGGCTTGATGTGGAGTTCACCATAGGTCGGCGTTGGGACCTATAAAACCTTCAGGAATCCCGAGAAGGTTACGCAAATGAAGATTCATTTGGCAAACAAAAGTAAATGCTGCACATAAGTCCTGGCCTGGACTACCGATCATATCGGTTCCGACCCGGGCCGCCTTTTCAGCACGAAATTCACAGACTCCAGCTGCCAGGCCTCCCCCTCTCAGTGGGGGAGCTCGTAGCCTATGGGCCCCCGGGGAGATCAATTGGGTCATGCCCGGCGGTCTCCTGAGGATTATTACTGGACCCTTTCTTTGAATGACATACGTCAATGACCTGGGCCGGGATTCTGCGATCCGGGTTCGTCTGTCACCCACCGCTGCCAGTGAGGGCGGCAGATTTGGCGGCCAACCAAAACTCCAGTCAGTGCAGCAGGGCTGGAGGATCTGGCAGGTGTGGAAGGATGGAGAGATCCTGCCCTGGGCCGGGATTTTCCCCTACCCGACGAGGGGGTCGGAGAATCCCGGCCATGCTCTTTGGTGTGCAGGGCACAGCTTCAAAATGTTCAGATCATATGAACCTTGGAAACATTATTGCGAACCGTGAAGAGGATCGTGCGGATCTTCAGAAGGACGAGTTGGTGGAATGGTCAGACAAAGTGTCACACAAAGCTCAATGCAGAGGAATGCAAAGGATTCATTTTGGTCGGGTGGACATCGACCGACAATAGAAAATAGGGGGCACAACTTGAGTTCAGGAACAGAGGCACCCTGGGTGTTTATGTGTCATAAATCATTGGCTTAATTGAGGTGTACAAAATTATGAGGGGAAGAGATAGGATGGAGAGGATAAAATTGTTTCTCTTGGTGGAAAATTCTAGAACCAGGGGACATAGATTCAAGATAAGCGGCAGAAGGTGTAGAGGGGACATGAGGAAGAACTGATTTTACGCAGAGGATGCTGGGAGTCTGGAATTCGCTGCCTGAGTTGGTGGTGGAGGCAGAGACCCTTAACTCTTTTGAAAGGTACCTGGATCTGTAACTTAAGTGCTGTAAGCTACAGGACCATGGACTGGGTGCAGAAAGTTGGGATTGGAAAGGGCACCTTGGTGTTCTCGGGCTGGCGTGGATCGGATGGGCCAAATGGCCTCCTTCTGTGCTGTAGCCTTTCTTTGGTTTAAATTGGCAGTACAACACACCTTCCAAACCCACAACTGTATTGATATGTATTTTGTCAGTATAGTGAAGGGCTAATAATTGCATCGATGTATAAATCAAACACTAGAGGACGTTACTAATTCACTGTATATCAGACAGCCTCTCAAGGAATTCTGGGAGATGCTGAAGAGAACACGGAGAGAGTAGAGTGAAAATTGAAGAGAGATATATAGCACGAGTCAAGCCATAGTGTAGTTTAGTAGTTAGATAGAATATTGAATACTGCTGTACAGATTCAATATCATTTGTTTATTATCCATAACTCAGTAGAGTGTGTGAACTTCATTTAATTAGTAGTGTAATAATAAATTAGTTTGATTCAATCTTCTGATTGGTATATTCTTTGTCAACACGACATTGGGCGACCTGGACAAAAAGGACAAAGAGTACACCATATTACCTGTCGTGGTAATATAACATGGTACCAGGTGAAGTTTTTTAGATAGATTAGTTAGAAACTAGCTAACAGAAACTAGCACACGACTCAGACTTCATAGAACAGACTGTTTACAGACCTGTTACTGCAAAACACCGAAGAATCCCAAACTCATGGTGAAAGTTCAAACTCTACGACAGCTTAGGCTATTTGGTAAACTAGATGTTAACTGGAGAGTTTTCAAACAACAGTTTCAGCTATATCTGTCTGCATCTGATTTAAACAATGCAAGTAATGATCGGAAACTAGCATTATCCATAACGATGGCTGTGCCACAAGCCATAGAAATGTATAACTCATTTCAATTTGCAACGGACGAAGATAAAACTAAATATAATATAATAGAAAAATTTGATTTGCACTGTAAGATACAGATTAATGAGACATATGAAAGATTTATCTTTTAGAAAAGGATGCAAAAAAATGGGGAATCGATTGATTGCTTCATAACAGATTTGAAACTCAAAGCTTAAACATATAATTTCTCCATTTTATCTGAATCTATGATCAGAGACCAGATTGCATGTGGAATTGTAGATGAAAAGCTCAGGGAATGTTTGCTGCGACAAAAGGATCTCGAGCTGGAAAACACGATCGAAATGTGTTGAATGCATGAATTGTCTAAAAGTCAGTATTCTGAGATTCTGCAAAAAGAAAAGAGTGTGAAAATGAGCGTCAAAACCGATTGCGTTGGAGCTGTGGCGCAGTTCAGAAAAATGTGTGTTCCGGATGGCAGCCATATTGCGCACGCACATTCCCGACCTACACACGTGCACTTCACAAAAAAACACGAGAAGGAAGAAGACCGATGTGCGCGTGCTTGAAGGCACTGTACGCGTGACGAAACAAATGTCATGACATGTGGAGGCTGTGAACACACCCACCCACACAAAAAATGTCCTGCACTTGGGAAACTTGCTCAAAATGTTGCAAACTCAACCACTTTGCTGTGCAATGCAGAACCTCACTTAAAGCAACACAATTTAAATCTGCAAACCTACGGAAGGCGTTCATAAGAAGTGTAGACACAACAGAAGAAGCTTATCAGAATGATTATTTTGCCAATGATCTTGATGCTTACTGCTTAGAAGATTCCTTCTTTGTAGGCATTATTGAAAAATTTGATGATACTTCAGATATTTCATCTCCTCCTCAATTACTACAATCTATTAACACGGAATCTGAATGGAACAAACCGCTTCAAGTAAATGGTTCTGAAATCATTTTCAAGCTTGATACAGGAGCCTCCGCGAACTAGATCAACATGAATGGCCTTTCGCAACTAAGTCGACCTCCTAAAATCCATCAGATTGTCAATTGTATGATTCTAATTGCAATGCAATCACCTCATTGGGATTGTGCTATTTATTGGCGACAAATTTCGACACTGCCGTATCACTAAGATTTGAGATTGTTGAATCTAACACATCTTCCCTCTTAAGTGCACAAGCCTGTCTGGATCTTCACCTAGCTCAAAGAATTTATAGCACAAGTTCACCTCTTCCACCTATTCAGGAAGATATTCAAGGAATTCTTGACCACCTTCCTCACGTCTTTGAAGGTATGGGTACTCGTCCACTTCAATATTAAATACAATTAAATCCAGATGCCAAACCAGTGGTACACCCTCCTAGAAGAGTTCCTGCCCCGCTTTGTGAAAGATTAAAGCAAGAACTTGCACTCATGCAGAAACTTGGCATAATCTCCAAGATAACAGCACCGACTGACTGGCTCAGTTCAATGGTGTGCGTAAAGAAGCCTTCTGGGGAATTAAAAATCCGCCTAGATCCAAAAGGTCTAAATAAAAATATAAAGCGTGAACGTTAGCCAACATCCAAGCATGAAGAAATCACCAGTGATACGGTGAATGATAAAATATTTTCTAAACTGGATGCCTCCAGAGGATTTTGGCAAATGCAGTTAGATGACACAAGCAAGAAATTGTGTACGTTCAACACACGGTTTGGTCAAAACTGTTTCAACAGAATGCCATTCGGTATTATTTCAGCATCGGGAATATTTCATCGAGTGATGAAACAAATGACTGAAGGTATTGATGGGGTACAGGTTTACGTGGATGACATCATCGTTTGGTCATCTACATGTGAAGAGCACAATGCAAGGCTATTGCAAGTCTTCCAACAGATACACAAATGTGGTTTAAGACTAAACAGAGCCAAATGCGATTTTGGTATCTCAACTTTAAAGTTCCTGGGAGATCAAAGTTTGGAACATGGGGCGAAATTCTCCGACCCCCCGCCGGGTCGGAGAATCGCCGGGGGCTGGCGTGAATCCCGCCCCCGCCGGTTGCCAAAGTCTCCGGCACCTGAGATTCGGCGGGGGCGGGAATCGCGCTGCGCCGGTTGGCGGGCCCCCCCGCGCGATTCTCTGGCCCGGATGGGCCGAAGTCCCTCCGCAAAAATGCCTGTCCCGCCGGCGTAAATTAAACCACCTACCTTACCGGCGGGAAAAGGTGGCGCGGGCGGGGTACGGGGTCCTGGGGGGGCGTGGGGCGATCTGGCCCCGGGGGGTGCCCCCACAGTGGCCTGGCCCGCGATCGGGGCCCACCAATCGCGGGCGGGCCTGTGCCGTGGCGGCACTTTTCCCTTCCGCCTCCGCCACGGTCTCCACCATGGCGGAGGCAGAAGAGACTCTCTCCACTGCGCATGCGTGGGAATGCTGTCAGCGGTCGCTGACGCTCCCGCGCATGCGCCGCCCGGAGATGTCATTTCCGCGCCAGCTGGCGGGGCACCAAAGGCCTTTTCCGCCAGCTGGCGGGGCAGAAATTCGTCCGGCGCCGACCTAGCCCCTTAAGGTTGGGGCTCGGCCCCCAAAGATGCGGAGCATTCCGCACCTTTGGGGCGGCGCGATGCCCGTCTGATTTGCGCCGTTTTGGGCGCCAGTCGGCGGACATCGCGCCGTTTCCGGAGAATTTCGCCCATGGTGTGCAAGCTGACGATGATAAGGGGCGGAATTCTCCGACCCCTCGCCGGGTCGGAGAATCGGCGGGGGTTGGCGTGAATCCCGTCCCCACCATCCTCCGAATTCTCCGGCCCCCAAAAATCGCCCTGGCGTGAATCGCGCCGCCCGCCTCGGAGAATGGCGGGGACCGGCCCGGCTCAATGGACCCCGGGACCGGCCGAGTTCTCCCGCCTGCAATGGGCTGAAGTCCCGCCAGTTTTTTGCCAGTCCCGCCGGCGTAAATTGGAATAGGTCCTTACCGGCAGGACCTGGCGGCGCGGGCGGCCTCCGGGGCTCTCAGGGGGCGCTGGGGGGATCTGGCCCCAGGAGGTGCCCCCACGGTGGCCTGGCCCACGATCGGGGCCCACCGATCCGTGGGCGGGCCTGTGCCGTGGGGGCACTCTATTCCTCCGCATTGGCCGCTGTGGTCCTCCGCGCTGGCCGATGCGGAGACAAACCCTCCCGCGCATGTGCCAGGATGACACCAGCAGACGCTGATGCTCCCGTGCATGCGCCGGCCGGCGGAGGCCCTTCGGCGCCGGTTGGCATGGCACCTAAGTCCTTCCCCGCCGGCCGGCGTGGCACAAACCGCTCCAGGGCGGGCCTAGTCCCTGAAGGTGCAGAGGATTCCGCACCTTTGGGGCGGCCCGACGCCGGAGTGGTTCACACCACTCCTCGGCGCCGGGACCCCCCGCCCCACCGGGTAGGGGAGAATCCCGCCCAAGATTGCTGCCATACAGAAGATGACAATCCCAGAGGACAAGAAAGCAGTGTTGGGATTCCTAGGCGTTGTAAATTTCCTTGGAAAGTTCATTCCAAACCTCTCTTCCAGAATCCCAGCTTTGCGACATCTCATCAAAAAGTCGACTACATTCTCGTGGACTGATGCTCATCAAACAGAATGGATGGATCTAAAGTCACAGTTGACTATTGCACCTGTTCTCAACGGATGCAAGTCAAAGTGGAATTGGAGCTGTTCTTCGACAAAGAGATGACGATTCTTTGTGGACACCAGTTGCTTGTGCATCACAAGCAATAACACCTACTGAACAAAGCTATGCCCAGATAGAAAAGGAATGTTTAGGCTTACTAACAGGAATCCTCATGTTTCACGACTATGTATATGGCCGATCTACATTCACGGTCGAAACTGTTCACCGACCACTTGTTCACATTATTCATAAAGATTTGAATGATATGACTCCTAGATTACAGTGTATTCTTATGGAAGTTGCATCAATATGACTTTCGACCTATCGGTACTCCAGGCAAGGATTTGATAATTGCTGATGCATTACCTCGTCCTATCAACTCAGAAGAACAACCACCAGAGTTCATTCAGCACATCGAAGCTCAAGGGCAGCTTTGAGTTGAAACCTTACCTGCCTCAGACGACAAACTGCAACCCATCAGAGATGAGACCAACAAAGATCCAATATTGCAACATTTGAACAGTGGTTGGCTGAAAGGACACTGTTCCAAATACAGAAACATTCAAACGGAACTCATAGCTGTTGATGGATTATTACTCCGTCTCGATCGCACAGTGATTCCTATGTCACTTCGACCCATGATTCTACAACAAATACATGAAGGTCATCTCGGCATAGAGAAATGCAAAAGAAGAGTGAGACAGGCAGTATATTGGCCAGGCATCAACAAGGACATCACAAACCTGGGGCGAGATTCTCCGACCCCCCGCCGGGTAGGAGAATCGCCGGGGGCTGGCGTGAATCCCGCCCTCGCTGGTTGCCGAAGTCTCCGGCACCGGAGATTCGGCGGGGGCGGGAATCGCGCCGCGCCGGTTGGCGGGCCCCCCCGCGCGATTCTCCGGCCCGCATGGGCCGAAGTCCTGCCGCAAAAATGCCTGTCCCGCCGGCGTAAATTAAACCACCTACCTTACCGGCGGGTCAAGGCGGCGCGGGTGGGCTCTGGGGTCCTGGGGGGGGCGCGGGGCGATCTGGCCCCAGGGTGTGCCCCCACGGTGGCCTGGCCTGCGATCGGGCCCCACCGATCGGCGGGCGGGCCTGTGCCGTTGGGGCTCTCTTTGCCTTCCGCCTCCGCCACGGTCTCCACCATGGCGGAGGCAGAAGAGACTCCGTCGACTGCGCATGCACGGGAATGCCGTCAGCGGCCGCCAACGCTCCCGCGCATGCGCCGCCCGGAGACGTCATTTCCGCGCCAGCTGGCGGGGCACCAAAGGCCTTTTCCGCCAGCTGGCGTGGCGAAAATTCATCCGGCGCCGACCTAGCCCCTTAAGGTTGGGCCTCGGCCCCCAAAGATGCGGAGCATTCCGCACTTTTGGGGCGGCGCGATGCCCGTCTGATTTGCGCCGTTTTGGGCGCCAGTCGGCGGACATCGCGCCGTTTCCGGAGAATTTTGCCCATTCTTGAGTCTGAAACATGCCAAAGAAATCAACCTGCTCCACGCAAAGAAAAGCTTCTACTGCATGCATTGGAGAAGACTCCATGGTCAAAAGTGGGAATCGACTTGTTTCATTTCTATGCCTGTGATTATGTGTTAATCATAGATTACTTTTCAAATTATACTGAAGTTTTCAAATTATCTGACTTGGCTGCTAAATCCGTGATCAAGGCTACAAAATAAATTTTTGCTGGATATGGGATACCGTGCAAAGTTGTGACAGATAATGGACAGATAATGGATCGTGTTTTGATAGTTATGAATGGACAGAATTTGCTAAAGCATGTCATTTTGCTCACATTACCTCAAGTCCTCTCTGTCCACAGTTGAACGGAAAAGTTGAGAAAGGGGTTCACATCGAAGCAACTTCTAAAAATATCTTTTGATTCTGACATGAACCTAGCTTTACTCAACTGCAGAACAACTCCTCTTGCAACAGGTTTATCTCCTGCTCAACTATTGATGAACATAGAGTTAAGAACAACTCTTCCATGCATTATATTCCTGATCCAGATCATCAGCCAGTCATCAAAAAGATGCAACATCAACAAAGCATTCAGGAAAAATACTACAATCAACAAGCGACAACACTGGAACTACTGAATCCAGGTAATCAAGCAAGAACATAAGAACTAGGAGCAGGAGTAGGCCATCAAGCCTCTAGAGACTGCTCCGCTATTCAATAAGATCATGGCTGATCTTTATTGGACTCAGCTCCACTTTCCGGCCCGAACACCATAAACCTTAATCCCTTTATTCTTCAAAAAACTACCTATCTTTATCTTAAAAACATTTAATGAAGGAGCATCAACTGCTTTACTGGGCAAGGAATTCCATAGATTCACAACCCTTTGGGTGAAGAAGTTCCTCCTAAGCTCAGTCCTAAATCTACTTCCCCTTATTTTGAGGCTATGCCCCCTGGTTCTGCTTTCACCCGCCAGTGGAAACAACCTGCCCGCATCTATCCTATCTATTCCCTTCATAATTTAATACATTTCTATAAGATCCCCCCACATCCTTCTAAATTCCAATGAGTACAGTCCCAGTCTACTCAACCTCTCCTCGTAATCCAACCCCTTTAGCTCTGGGATTAACCTAGTGAATCTCCTCTGCACACCCTCCAGTGCCAGTACGTCCTTTCTCAGGTAAGGAGACCAAAACTGAACACAATACTCCAGGTGTGGCCTCACTCACACCTTATACAATTACAGCATAACCGCCCTAGTCTTAAACTCCATCCCTCTAGCAATGAAGGACAAAATTCCATTTGCCTTCTTAATCACCTGTTGCACCTGTAAACCAACTTTGTGCTCATGCACCAGCACACCAAGGTCTCTCTGCACAGCGGCATGTTTTAATATTTTATCATTTAAATAATAATCCCTTTTGCTATTATTCCTACCAAAATGGATAACCTCACATTTGTCAACATTGTATTCCATCTGCCAGACCCTAGCCCATTCACTTAACCTATCCAAATCCCTCTGCAGACTTCCGGTATCCTCTGCACTTTTTGCTTTACCACTCATCTTAGTGTCGTCTGCAAACTTGGACACATTGCACTTGGTCCCCAACTCCAAATCATCTATGTAAATTAAATTGTGAACAGTTGTGGGCCCAACACTGATCCCTGGGGGTCACCACTAGCTACTGATTGCCAAACAGAGAAACAACCACTAATCCCCACTCTTTGCCTTCTGTTAATTAACCAATCCTCTGTCAATGCTACTACTTTACCCTTAATGCCATGCATCTTTATCTTATGCAGCAATCTTTTGTGTGGCACCTTGTCAAAAGCTTTCTGGAAATCCAGATATACCACATTCATTGGATCCCCGTTATCTACCGCACTGGTAATGCCCTCAAAAAAATCCACTAAATCACTGAGGTGATTCACTTTGGAAGGAATAACAGGAATGCGGAATATTTGGCTAATGGTAAAGTTCTTGAAAGTGTGGATGAGCAGAGGGATCTAGGTGTCCATGTACATAGATCCCTGAAAGTTGCCACCCAGGTTGATAGGGTTGTGAAGAAGGCCTATGGAGTGTTGGCCTTTATTGGTAGAGGGATTGAGTTCCGGAGTCGGGAGGTCATGTTGCAGCTGTACAGAACTCTGGTACGGCCGCATTTGGAGTATTGCGTACAGTTCTGGTCACCGCATTATAGGAAGGACGTGGAGGCTTTGGAGCGGGTGCAGAGGAGATTTACCAGGATGTTGCCTGGTATGGAGGGAAAATCTTATGAGGAAAGGCTGATGGACTTGAGGTTGTTTTCGTTGGAGAGAAGAAGGTTAAGAGGAGACTTAATAGAGGCATACAAAATGATCAGGGGGTTGGATAGGGTGGACAGTGAGAGCCTTCTCCCGCGGATGGATATGGCTGGCACGAGGGGACATAACTTTAAACTGAGGGGTAATAGATATAGGACAGAGGTCAGAGGTAGGTTCTTTATGCAAAGAGTAGTGAGGCCGTGGAATGCCCTACCTGCTACAGTGGTGAACTCGCCAACATTGAGGGCATTTAAAAGTTTATTGGATAAACATATGGATGATAATGGCATAGTGTAGGTTGGATGGCTTTTGTTTCGGTGCAACATCGTGGGCCGAAGGGCCTGTACTGCGCTGTATTGTTCTATGTTCTATGTTCTAAATTAGTTCGGCACGACCCGCCCTTTATGAATCCATGTTGCGTCTGCCCAATGGGACAATTTCCATCCAGATGCCTCGCTATTTCTTCCTTGATGATAGATTCCAGCATCTTCCCTACTACCGAAGTCAAGCTAACTGGCCTATACGTACCCGCTTTCTGCCAACCTCCTTTTTTAAACAATGGTGTCACGTTTGCTAATTTCCAATCCACCGGGACCCCCCCCAGAGTCTAGTGAATTTTGGTAAATTATCACTCGTGCATTTGCAATTTCCCTAGCCATCTCTTTTAGCACTCTGGGATGCATTCCATCAGGGCCAGGAGACTTGTCTACCTTTAGCCCCATTAGCTAGCCTATCACTACTTCCTTAGTGATAACAAACATCTCAAGGCCCTCAGCTGTCATAGCCTCATTTCCATCAGTCACTAGCATGTTATTTGTGTCTTCCACTGTGAAGACTGACCCAAAAAAACCTGTTCAGTTCCTCAGCCATTTCCTCATTTCCCATTATTAAATCTCCCTTCTCATCCTCTAAAGGACCAATATTTACCTTAGCCACTCTTTTTTGTTTTATATATTTGTAGAAACAAAGGATTCACATTCCTGCTGGAGGATGGTCTGCTATTTATAGAAACATAGAATTTACAGTGCAGAAGGAGGCCAATTGGCCCATCGAGTCCGCACCGGCCCTTGGAAAGAGCACCCTACCAAGCCCACACCTCCACCCTATCCCCGTAGCCCGGTAACCCCACCCAAACGTTTTGGACACTAAGGGCAATTTAGAATGGCCAATCAACCTAACCCGCACATCTTTGGACTGTGGGAGGAAACCGGAGCACCCAGAGGAAACCCACGCAGACACAGGGAGAACGTGCAGACTCCGCACAGACAGTGACCTAAGCTGGGAATTGAACCTGGGACCCGGGAACTGTGAAGCAATTGTGCTAACCACTCTGCTACCTTGCTGCTGCCAAAGCAATTCGTCAAGCAGCACCATGCTCATATATCATTCACACAAATGAAGGTTCGATTGACGAAATCGCCAAGCTCTTTTGAAAATATCTAACAAGATATTTCCTGATCTTCAAATGCATGAAAGATGACAGCATGCGGCGCAGTGGTTAGCACTGGGACTGCGGCGCTGATGACCGGGTTCGAATCCCGGCCCTGGGCCACTGTCCGTGTGGGGTTTGCACAACCCAAAGATAGGCAGGTTAGGTGGATTGGCCACGCTAAATTGCCCCTGAATTGGAAAATTAAAAAAAATATATTTGGATACTCTAAATTTAAAAACAAAATGCATGAAAGTCTCTCTCATATCACTGACATCTTCCAAGATAATGGAAGACTCACAGAAGACGTTCACAACCTCCGACACTCCTGTTCTTGCTTTGAGAAGATCATCCAGGATTAGAAGGAAGCCGGAAAGACTCAACTTGTGAATGATCACAGATGGACGGTTAATCTTTTTTACCTCACCTGTTAATTTCATCTACATATCGTGTGTTATGTACCGATATTGTACATTTTCTCCGCTTAATAATGGAAAAGAAATGTCTAAATAAAAAGGGCGAATGTATTGTCAGTATAGTGATGGATTAATAATTGCATCCATTAAAATCAAACACTAGAGGGCGTTACTAATTCACTGTATATAATTTTTGTGAGGGCCACGAAGAATCCAGCACGAGTTTTAAGGATATAAAGTAATAACATTTATTTACAATAACATACATATATATATAACAGCAGCAGCAACTTCACTTGCTGCACACTCCTTCCTGCTGGTTCCTAAACTGGCCAGCTTTATTTATACTAGGAGTTTACTAATGGTTTCTCCGCCCCCCTCATTGGGGAAGCTCATACTCCCACAAGATTGTGGGATTGTCATTAGTCCCCAGCCAATGGTAAGTAGGCATGTTATAACAATAAGGCAGCCTCGATAGGAATTCTGGGAGAAGCTGAAGAGAACATGAAGAGAGCAGGGTGAAAGTTGAATAGAGATATATAGCACAAGGTCAAGTCATAGTGTAGTTTGACAGAACATTGAATCCTGTAGTCCAGATTCAATATCATTTGTTTATTATCTATAACTCAGTAGAGTGTGTGAACTTTATTTAATTAGTAGTGTAATAATAAATTAGTTTGATTCAATCCTTTGATTGGTATATTCTTAGTCAACATTACATCGGGCGATCCTGGAGAAAAAGACAAAGAATACAACATATTACCTGTCACGGTAATATGACAACTACCTCTACCATCTAGAAGGACGAGGGCAGCAGATACATGGGAACATCAGCACTTGCAGGTTCTCCTCCACGCCACTCACCCCCCCCCCCCTAACTTGGAAATGTATCACCGTTCCTTCAATGTCGTTGGGGCAAAATCCTGGAACTCCCTCTCTAACAGCACTGTGGGTGTACCTACGCCACAGGGACTGCAAGAAGGCAGCCCACCACAACCTTCTCAAGGGAAACTAGGAATGAGCAATGAATCCTGGCCTCGCCAGAGAAGCTCATATCCCATAAATGAATTATAAAATAGTTGAGAGTGAGGTTAATAACAGCAGGGGCAGCACGGTGGCACAGTGGTTAGCACTGCTGCCTCACGGCGCCAAGGTCCCAGGTTTGATCCTGGCTCTGGGGCACTGACCATGTGGAGTTTGCACATTCTCCCCGTGTTTGCGTGGGTTTTGCCCCCACAACCCAAACATGTGCAGGGTAGGTGGATTGGCCACGCTAAATTGCCCCGTAATTGGAAAAATGAATTGGGTACTCTGAATTTATATTGAAAAAATAACGTGCACAGCATCCTCAGCTTTATTAACATGGGCAGAATACCAGAGTAGGAACAAGGAGGTTGTGTTGAACTTGTATAAGACATTACTCCATCCTCAGCTGGAGTATGTGTCCAGTTCTGGACACTGCATTAAAGGAAATATGCAATGCCATTGGAGAGAAAGCAAGAAGAGGTTCACAGGTATGGTTCAGGGGTGAGAAACTTCAGATATGAAGACAGACTGGAGAAGTTAGGACTGTTTTCCTTAGAGAAGATAAGGCTGGGAGTATGTCTGTCAGAGGTATTCAAAATCATGAGAGGTCTGGGCAGAGTAGACAGGTGTGGTGAACGTTTTGCAGTAACCATTCACCATGTATATAACTGTATCATGCTGTTGCCCATGTGGGCTCCACCTATGGACCATTGTAAGGTATTACCTGAAATGTATCATGTTGGGGCCTGTGTGGGCTCCGCCCCTGGCTCCACCCCTTGAGGGGAAGTATAAAGAGCAGTAGCCCTGTAGGCGGCCCTCACTAGCAGATCAGTCGCAGGCAGGCACTGTTCTAGTTGATTAAAGCCACAGTTTACTTCTACTCCTGGTTTTGTGTGAATTGATGGTCGCATCAACAGGGAGAAACTGAAAGGATGGGGAATGATTTTAAGTAATTTGCAAAAGACGCAGAAGTGACATGAGGAAAAAGGTATTCATGCAGCAAGTATTGGGAGGTATTGCCTGAGAATGTGGAGCCAGGTTCAATCGATGCGCGGCCTGAGAGCCTTGTGGACGTGGGGGGTCAATCAAAGCATTTAAAAGTGTATTAACTTATTGTCTGGAAATGAAGAGCATGCAGCGCTGCAGAGTGAAGGCTGGAGAATAGCACAAAGCAAATTCCTCATTTAGACAGTTGAATGGTCTTCATCTCCACTGTATTAGTTCTGTCATTCGATGACATTCAAGCAGCTGCCATCAGAGGAATTGAACACATGTCGCAGAACATTAACCTGGACCTCTGGATTACTAGTCCAGCATCTCCACACCACTACCTCCTCCTATCTTGGAAATGGTGCTGTAGATTTGTACTGTCGCCGTTGATTGAGGGACGAATGTTGGCCAGGGCATGGCACCGACCCTGCCCATGTTAACCTGACCCTTGACAGACAGGTGGCTGGATTCTCCGTTTCAGCGGTGCCGGCTCGAACGGAGAATTCACGGGCGTTTTAGGATGCCAAAAATCGGCGCAGAACCCTCACTGATTCCGGGACCAGTGAGGGGCCAACAGCGGTGCTGGGTGACCCTCCTGTGGCGGAAACGGCCGGAGAATGGCCGGGTCCCTGGCCGCGCATGCGCACGGCGACATCCTGCAGCAGTCACGCTGTACAACATGGTGCCGGCTGTGTCCGGACCCGACCCACCATCCGTGACCCCACAGGCCAGCCCCCAGCAGTCCCTCCACCCCTTGTGGAAGCACCCCCCCGGCCTGCGACACGGATCCTGGCCGAGTGTGGCACCGCTGGACACAGTCCACAGCCGCCATTCCGAGTTCCTGACCGCCGAGACCACACATGTCCCGAGCGGTCGGGAACTCATGCCATCGGGGGCGCAGCAACGCTGGAGGGCCACCTGATAATGCACCAATGCCGTTGCAATGGTGCGCAGTGCACGGCGCGATGACGCCATTTCAGAGGGGGCGGTGCATGGCTGACCGGTGTCAAACTGGCATCGGCCCTGATTTGGGCATCGGAGCCCATTGTCCGCCCCAGCTCCGATTACAACATCGGCGTCGGGCAAAGGAGAATCCCTCCCAGGATCTCTGTTTAACATTCCACTCAAAGGCCAGCGCTCAACAGCAGAATGATCTGTTGGAACTGGAAGGAATTGTCATTCTGGATTATTAGCTTAAACCTTTGTTTGAGGTAATCCTTCGATTCTAACTCCAGGAGTTGGGTTTGTCTTGGGCTCATTTGCAAAAGCACTTCAAAATAATGATACGCCTGTGAAGCACATTTAGTTTTTCCTGAGAGCTGTGTTGAAGCTGTTCATCAATGCAAGCTTCCTTTCCACATGGTTGACTCCACGAGCTAATTGATGATGGTTATGGGCCACCCGCCGTCCCACCTTTCCTTCTGGATACACCCCCATAACCTCACCCCAATTCATCTCTTATTTGGGCCCCCAGCTAGGGTCATGACCCTGCCACTGAATTCCCACACCCAGCTCCCTAGGTAGGTCACCCATTTTGGGGCTCCTCTGTCCAGTACCTGTATCCTGCCACCTCCCCTTTAACGTCGCACCTTGGGACTCAACTTCTTACAGCGGCTCATTAACTGCAAAGTAAATCACATTGAACTACACAGAGATTAGCAAAGTGCCACTCAATACAGATTAGAAGGCTGGTGTCAACGAACACAAGTCAGATACAGAGCATCAACTATTGCCATCAATACACCACCTATTGGTTAGCTGTCACTTAACACGGCTAGCAAAGTACTAAATCAAACAAAGAGGACCGGTATTAATTGGCAGGTAATTGAGGATGATGTACGAATAGTTGAAACACCTAGATATATCATGTAAGTTTGACAGGCACATGAGGTGCAATTTAACCAAAAAGGTTTCTAAGTGTGGGGGCGAGAGGGAACAGCCACGAGCTTCCCGATGCTCGGCTCGGTGAGATCATCACTGTTATAATTCATCCACTTAACGAGGCCACATGGGCTCCTCGCTGCGATTCATGGTCCCGCCGGCTGATTCGCTGGGACTGCGCTCGCCAAACCCCTGCCAACAAGGAGGAGCAGCGCTTAAAACGACCCTACGCAGCCAACCCCACTCCGCTCACAGCCGAGCCGCCACACAGATCAGCCTCACGGCGATGCCGACCAGGCCAGACTGTTGGGTGTGGTGGAGGCCTGATGGGAGGCCCCGTTCCCCGGATGGTCACTGAGGAGGGTCAGTCACAAGGCAGCCACTGCCGCCTGGGAGGAAGTGGCAGCGTCATCAGCTCGGGGAGCGTGAAGCAAGAGGGCCGGACCACAAGTAGGTCAACCACCTCCATCGGGCATCTCGAGTGAGTTTGCACCGGACCCCTTCCCCACCCCCACATTCTGCTCCCCCCACACAATCGCCCTGCCCCAATACTCCCCATCCACCACTGCACTCCCCGCACCTCCTGTATTCCCCAACCCCCAGGATCCCGCTTCCCCATAGTCCCCCCCCGCCCCCTCCCCAGGCTCTCCACCCCCCCCATATGCCCCATTCCCCCCAAACTCCCATTGCTTAGCACCTGGAGTTCTTGTAAGGTAAAATGCTTTTAGGGTTTAGTTGAGATAATTTTAGGGTTGGAGACAGGATCCCGGGGAGTAAACTTTGACGGATGACAGACTGGACGTGACGGGAGCTGCAACGAAGCAGTTTCCCTAAAGTTACAGCCGAGGTAACCAGGAAACTGGGACAGGAAATTTTTAATTGACTGCCGTTAAGTGAACAGAGACCAAGGTATTGTTTAGAGGGCGGCACGGTAGCACAGTGGTTAGCTCTGTTGCTTCACAGCTCCAGGGTCCCAGGTTCGATCCTCGACTTGGGTCACTGTCTGTGCGGAGTCAGCACGTTCTCCCCGTGTCTGCGTGGGTTTCCTCCGGGTGCTCCGGTTTTCTCCCACAAGTCCCAAAAGACGTGCTTGTTAGGTGAATTGGACATTCTGAATTCTCCCTCTGTTTACCCGAACAGGCGCCGGAATGTGGCGACTAGGGGCTTTTCCCAGTAACTTCATTGCAGTGTTAATGTAAGTCTACTTGTGACACTAATAAAGATTATTATTTATTTAGAAGAATTCAATGAAGTGTAAACAAAATGTTCTGAGTTAAAGAAACAATCGCAGTAATTACATTTAAAATGGGACAGTACACTTCAGAGGTAGATGAAATGTTTGATGTCATTTTAATACTGTCTTGAAGTCAAAAATTAAAGAATTGCGGGTCGTTTTGCACAGCAGTTAAGATAAAATCCCACCAGAGACCCCCCCCATAAAACAGCCCCACCACAGACCCTCATAACAGAGCCCCCCACCACAGTCCTCCACCAGAGACCCTCTCTTAACAGAGCCCCCACCACAGTCCTCCACCAGAGACCCTCTCTTAACAGAGCCCCCACCACAGTCCCCCACCAGAGACCCTCTCATAACAGAGCCCCCCCCACCAAATATTCAACATAACAGAGCCGCCCACCACAGACCCTCATAACAGAGCCCCCCACCAGTATTCTCTGGTGGGGGTCTCTTTTTTATGAGTTGTCTTTGATGGGGGCTCTGTTAAGGGGGATTCTGCTAGGGGATTGTTCTTTGGGGGTCTCTACTGGGGGGGCTTTGTTATGGGGATGCCTCTGGTGGGCGCTCTGTTATGATGGGCTCAGTATGGGGTCTCTGCTGAGGGGCTATGATTGGTGTCTGTTGGGTGTCCGGTGGAGCATCTGGTGGGAGGTCCTGGTGGGGGCGTCTGGTGGGGGTGGGGTGGGTCGGATTTGATTGGTGGGGGGGGGGGGCCCTCTGCTGGACTTTGGGGGCACCCACCTCAAAGACATCCCTTTGGCCTTCTGAGAGATCCACCGCGCCAGGACTTCCCTGACAAACACCTGTGCCAATCCATACCTGTGTGAATCCTGGCCCAGAGGACCGGAGAATCTCAGAGGCCTGGAGAATCACGTGTTCAGCAGTTACTAGGATTCAAATGGGTGAATCTGACCTATTTGAACCCTCCCGTTAGCGTGTGGTGCAAACCTCAATATCGCCGCCAGGGGGGGGGGGGAGTGGAGCGTCGGAAACGGTGCCCATCCCGGTTGTTCGATGGCGCTGGATTCTTTGCAGGTCACTCCACTGCCGTCGGGCAGTGGAGATCCCGCCCTGTATTTTTAGCAACATTAAGGCCGTTTTCTCTTAAACGTTTCTTTTTCTCTTCATTGTTGAAGGGATTCAAAACCCATGCTGGGGCGCAGCTCCACAGATACTGCCAAAGCCAAGAGCATCAGCTCCCTTGACTCCTGTGCGTACACCTAAACAGTGGTCAGTCCTACAGCCCTGACCACCGTGCCACCTGTTTTCATGAGACAGTCACCCTGATTCCCATTCTCGTCGGGATTTAGAAAGGCTATTTCTGGATGATTTTGTTTCCCCTTCCTGGTCAGTGTGACACCGAAGCCAATTGTAATCCCACCTCCGCCCACATCAGAACATTCAACAACAACACAAAATCAAACTGGGACTTTGTGGATTATTACCAAAACAGGGAGGACATTTACCCACGAGGTCATTGTAACAGGTCGCAACTGAAACTGGCTCCAAGGTCAATTAAACCTCTCAAAAACCCAATTTAACATTTTTTCATCCCAGCCCCTAAACCTGTATTATTTGCTATTTCCCATTGGTGTATGCATTTTGTGTGCTGGTAATAAGTGTAATAACGCTAGAATTTCAGTTTGCAATGCATCAGTGTAATGTTTATTTAATCTTTTAAAACCCACCGCAATTTTTAATATGGATACAAATCTATCTGATAACCTGGGCATCACATTAACCATAGCTTCCTGCTCCAGTTCGCTCTTTGTCAAGTCTTCAACACCAGGCAGCTCTGTGTCTTCTGCTATTTTTATGCTCATTAATGTTAGAAAACACAAGCAATGTGTCATCTAATGATTGCTTTTTTATTTCACCTCTTCTGTTCTTGGTGGTGTCCGACGCTGCAGATTTTTGGGTTTACCAATTTTCAGACTTATTTAAATAGTTCATTCAGGGGATGTGAGACTCGTTGCTGACAGCTAAAGTAGCAACATGGAATCCATACAGTGCAGAGTGAGGCCATTCCGCCCATCCAATCTGCACTGACCCTCCGAAAGAGCACCCTACCTAGGTGCACGCCCCCACCCTATCCCGGTAACCGTTTGGACACGAAGGGGAAATTTAGAATGGGAAGTCCGTCTAACCTGTACCTCATTGGACTGTGGGAGGAAACATGAGCACTCGGAAGAAACCCACGCAGACACGGGGAGGATGTGCAAACTCCACACAGACAGTCAACCAAGGCTGGAATGGAACGCGGGGTCATGGTAGTGCTAACCACTGTGGCACCATGCCCCCCCCCCCCCCCCCCCACCACCACCATCCCCGCACCCCCACCCCCAAGGACAACTCTGCTCACCCAGGTACGGGAAGGATCTGACAAGCGGGAAGGACTGGAGAAAATATATGATCAAGTTGCCAGGAATGGAGAATTCTAGCGATGAGGGTTTTAGCGGTTGAGCGATGAGGAAAGATTGGACAGACTGGGTTTGCTTTTGTTGGATCAGCTGAGGCTGAGGGGAAATTTGGTTGATGAGTATAAAATTATGAGGGACAGTCTGGATAGAGGGGACCTATTTCGCTTGGCAGAGTGACGTATGACGAGCAATTACTGATGGTCCAAAAAAATAGGGGACACTGATTTCAGGTTCTGGGCAAGGTGCAGGAAAAGTGAGGTAGAGCTTGTTTACACAGTGAGCGGCAATGACATGAAGCTCGCATGGGAAACAGCTACGGTCAATCATTTCAGAAGCAAATTAAATAGGCACTTGAAATAAATAAGCGTGCAGGTCTATGGGGGCAGAGCGAGGGAATGACACTAACTTGATTGCTCCAATGGGCTGGATGACTTTTTTCTTTGCGTAAATGACTCTGACCTTATCGATTCAAAGTGATTGTCAGGAGGATTAGAGGGGAGCCCAGGAACTCATTTTACACAGAGATGCGTGGTCATCTAAAGCGCAGAGCCAACGGAGGACAGAAACCCTCATTGTGTGTCAGAAATACTTGGATGGGCACTTGAGTTGTCGCAACCTACATGGCCACGAACCAAGAGCTGAAGAGTGGGATCAACCTGGAAAGGTCTTTCTTGACCGACACAGGCATGATCGGCTGAATGGCCTATTTCTTGCAACACAATTTCAGGGGAGAAATCTGATTAAATGGCACTACTTCTTGGATTTTGACCCAGCGATGGTGAAAGAACTTCGAAACATAAAAACAGAGGAAATTAAAGCAGGTGTAAGCTCCGACTACAAAACTGCTCCACCATTCAATAAGATCCGAGTCGTCTTCTCCCTCAACTCAACTTTCCTGGCTTCACCCATATCCTTTAATTCCCTATTATTCAAACCTCTACCTCCAAGAACTAGGTACAGAATTGAAGCAACACAGCAACTTTTTGGATGTACCTCGGTGAGGAAGATTTATCAATGACGCATGGATGATTCTCAGCATCCCATTATTCAAGTCTTGCCAGATAGTCAGAATTTCTTGCAAGCTTTGAGTGATGCGATCCTGAGAATCTTTCAGATACCATTGATGGAAAAATTAGCATGGCACTGCTGGGGTGCCCGGTTGGCAATGGCAGGTTGGCAATACCAAGGTTCTAGGGTCCCAAGGAGAGTGCCAGGGTGCCAGTCTGCCTTGTCCCGACCACCTGGTCTCCAATAGCCTGAGAGACCGCCCCTAGGCGCTGTTATGACTAGTCCACGTTTGTGTGGATCAGTACTAAACGGCATCCTGATGAGGTCTCCCAGACACGGCCATTGAGTCCCGAGCAGCAGGTCATTCCGGCGAACGTATATTTAAATGAGCCATGTGGATATTTAAATATGAATGAAATGAAAATCGCTTATTGTCACAAGTAGGCTTCAATGAAGTTACTGTGAAAAGCCCCTAGTCGTCACATTCCGGCGCCTGTTCGGGGAGGCTGGTACGGGAATCGAACCGTGCTGCTGGCCTGCCTTGGTCTGCTTTAAAAGCCAGCGATTTAGCCCAGTGTGCTAAACCAGCCCCTATGCAGAACTAGATTGTGCCCAGTGAGGGCGCGATCTAGATTGCAACATCACGTGAGATCCAGTTGAATCTCATGGGACGTTTCGAGCATCGCAAATCCCTTCGAGAGGCCTCACACGAGATTCAACGACCTCGTCCCGCCACTAAGTCGGGCACAACGAGGCCACTGAATCACTCCCCAGATCTTGCTTTGGAACATATTGTACAGGCAGTCAGCCTTCAGTTTCTGATATTTCTTGCTAATGCTTCTCAGAATAAACCTCCTACAAGTTAATTGTTTCCCAGAGTTACCGTTAAGGTTCAACACGAGAGCCACCAAGGATGAGGAGTTGTGTGGAGTGTCTGGAGACATTTAAGGGGAGCTGATGTTCAAAATCACGATGAACTTCGATTGAGTAAGTAAGGAGCAAATGCTTGGGCTGGTAGGCGGATCAGTAACAAAAGGATTGGAGTCAATTGGCAAAAAGAAATAAAGAAATGCTGAAGACATTGTTCATTTAGGAAGTATTTTGATGATCGAGGATGAATTGGCTGACGAAAGCAGGTTCGATTGTAACCTTCAACAGGGAATTGAATAGACATGTGAAAAGGGCAGGCTTGTCGAGCTTTGGGAGAACAATGAAGGCGTGGGAACTTTTGGATCATGCTTAATAATAATAATAGCTCATTGTCACGAGTAGACTTCAATGAAGTTACTGTGAAAAGCCCCTAGTCGCCACATTCCAGCACCTGTTTGGGGAGGCTGGTACGGAAATTGAACCCGCGCTGCTGGTATTGTTCTGTATTACAAGCCATCAAATTAGCCAAATGTGCTAAATCAGAGCAATGATTTGAGGAAATCAGAGTATGATTTTGTGATTCGCTGATTTCTCTGTTGATACTTGCTTATGCTGATGCCAACTTTTTTTAAATGCAGCTGCATTCCTGATTTCTGGTTGTGGTAATTCTGCCCTAATAGAGCTCATGATCCCAGTAATGTTCAGATACTTCCCTGTGATACAGACAAAAGCTCGAGTGTGTGGGAGAATCTGGTGGATGTCTGTTTTTTTAGAGCAGAATTTGGCAGCAAGGCAACACAGTGCTTCACAGCTTCAGGGTCCCGGGTTCGATTCCCGGCTTGGGTCACTGTCTGTGCGGAGTCTGCACATTCTCCCCCGTGTCTGCGTGAGTTTCCTCCGGGTGCTCCAGTTTCCTCCCATAGTCCAAAGAGGTGCGGGTTAGGAGGATTGACCATGCTAAGTTGCCCTTAGTGTCCAAAAAGGTTAAGTTGGGTTATGGGGATAGGGTGGAGGCGTGGGCTTGAGTAGGGTGCCCTTTCCAAGGGCCGCTGCAGACTCGATGGGCCGAATGGCCTCCTTCTGCACTGTAAATTCTATGATTCTATTACTGGGGCCTTCCTGGCCAGAGTGACTGAGTGCTGGCGAGGAGTATTTATCAATCAGCCACATTGAGAGACCCAGACCAAAAGGCCTTCCAAATTAACGTCCGTAATTGTTGAAGGGACAGTTTGGTCCTCTTCTCTGCCTGCACAGAACTCTTCTGAGGTAATATCCATGAGCACGTTTTAGGAGTTGAAAGCGGGAGGGGGAATTGTTCGCACCACATGCTGTGCTGACTTTTGTCATATCAAGAACATGTGTATTAGCAGTCCACGAGGTTAACTGCCTCAGCTTGCCTCTGTCAAACTGATTGCAGGAGCCATAGCAACAAAGCAGCCGCTGACTTGTGATGCTCAATAATTCATGAGGAAACAAAGCATTGCGCGCACTTAAAACTGAGGCAAGCGGTGGATAAAACCGATCTCACTTCGCTGAGCAGAAATCAATCAGTCACCCTGTTGCAAAACTCAACTGGAAGCAGAGTGTCGTCTCTGGCACCTACTGATATATCCATCAGTGTCACTTGGCTGATCCATCACTCAGAAAGAGTGCTTGGGATCAGGTCATGATGTTCTACAATGTCTTTACCAAAAGTAGTGAAGTGCAGAAAGCAGCTGTTCCAGCGAGCTTCTATTGTTAATGGGGATGTATAATATATACATTAGCCAATTAAGCACAGGAGCTTTTAATTAATAGCCACAAATCAAAAACAAATTTAGCTACCCGGTATATTCATGAACTTCACTTACAGTTGTTTACAAGGGCAACTTTCATTTATGTAGTGTCGGAAATGTTGCGAAAACTCCCAAAGGTGTTTCACGGACACAATCTCACTCTGCGGCAAAGTGATATCGGCGGAACACATGGCCATGGGGTAGGTTATAAGGAGTGATGTTAAGGAAGAGAGTGAGGTCGAGAAGTGATTCATAGAATTTACCGTGCAGAAGGAGGCCATTTGGCCCATCGAGTCGACACCGGCCCTTGGAAAGAGCACTCTACTGAAGCCCACCTCCACCCTATCCCCGTAATCCAGTAACCCCACCTAACCTTTTTGACACTGAGGGGCAATTTAGCATGGCCAATCCACCTAACCTGCACATCCTTGGACTGTGGGAGGAAACCGGAGCACCCAGCGGAAACCCACGCACACACGGGGAGGACGTGCAGACTCCGCACAGACAGTGACCCAAGGCCAGAATTGAACCCGGGTCCCTGGAGCTGTGATGCAGCAGTGCTAACCACCGTGCCACTGTGTCGCCTATTGAAGCAGGAAATTCCAGGGTTATGGGTTCAGGGGTTTGAAGGCACAATCACCAATGTTGGAGGGATTAGAATTGGGGATGCGCTGGAGGCAAGATTGGAGAAACCCTGAGATCTTGGAGGGCTGTGGGGCCGGAAGATGTGACTCAGATAGGGAGGATGAGGCCAAGGAATTCTTTGAACACAAGAATGAGAACGTTACACTCAAGCTATTTTGAAAAACGATACACATATTTATTCAATTCTCTTTCCCTCTGGATAATGAATCTTAGACAACCTGCTGGTAATATTGGAATGGTTCCTTCTGCATATCATAAGGGGTGTAATTTTGATGAATAACAGTTACAATATCTTTCATCCATACAAATAAATTTCACCAAAGGGATAGATTAATGAAAATTAAAAAATCAGAGCTGATATTCTTGGAGCTACTGCAATAACAAGGGGAAATAAAAGCTTTCTCTTTGGCTTTTACCCAAGGGATCTGAAAAACACAATAAAAATCAAGCATTTAGAACATCTTTGCATGAGGGAAAATTATGAATTCATTTTGGTGACATGACTAGACTGAAGAGTACATGATGTGATAAAAGCAGAAAATACTACCGGGTCAAAACCCTGGAACTTCCTCCCTATCAGCATCGTGGGTGTACCTACATCACAGCGACTGCAGCGATTCAAGAAGGCAGCTGAAGACTACCTTCTCAAGGGCAGTTCGGGGTGAGAAATAAATGCTGGCCTTGGCAGTAATGCACACATACTGTGAAAGATTATATTTTTTTAAATTGGGACTGCCGTTAAAAAAGACACATGCAATCTTTGGCTTTATATAGAAGAAAAGTAAGGAGATTTTGCTAAAACTTCATTATAAAATGCTGGCTAGACCTCAGTTGGCATATTGCGGCCTATTCCGGGTGCCGCATTTGTGAAACACACCAAAACCCGGGGCTGGTTTAGCACAGGGCTAAATCGCTGGCCTTGAAAGCAGACCAAGGCAGGCCAGCAGCATGGTTCAATTCCCGTCCCAGCCTCCCCGAACAGGCGCCGGAATGTGGCGACTAGGGGCTTTTCACAGTAACTTCATTCGAAGCCTACTTGTGACAATAAGCGATTTTCATTTCATTTCATTTTCAGAAGGTGACGAGGAACTGTACTGGAACGGAAGCAGGGATGGCAGTCTCCAGTCACACGGAGACACTTGAGAACAGGAAGGTGTTCTCCTTCGAGCAGAGAAGGTTAATGGGGGATTCAACACGGGCGTTCAACACCAGGAAGAGCTTTACTGCAGTAAATAAGGGGAAGCTGACACTGATGGCGGAAGTGTGAGTGAGCAGAGAACATGGATGCAAAGTAATTGGCAAAAGGATCTATGGCGACATGAGAAACAAATGCGCAGTGAGTTGTTATTACTTGGAATGGGCTGCCTGAAGGTGGAGTGGAAACAGCTTCAAGAGTAGGTTTCGACAGAGAATTGGATAAACATTTAAATGGAGGAAATAATGCAAGGTTGTGGGGAAATAGTGAGCACTGGTGCTCATTGGCTAAGTCTTCCCATAGAGCTAGCACAGGTATGTGGGCTGAATTATCTTCTCTTCTGCTGAATAATTGCATGATTCTAAGACCATTGTCCTCTGCAGACAGAAAACATAGGTCGATGTGCAATACTGAGCACTTGCTGAATCATCAATTCTGTCCTTTTTTTTTGTTGATTTCTTTGTATTTCCAGCACTTTCTGTTTTTTGTTCCAGTGTCGATTGTTGCTTTATTTTGGTCTAACACCTCGTTGCCTGCTTTTAACTTCAATTGAAAGCATTGTTGTGAGATAAAATTCTTGTCGAAATGAGTGTCTCGCTTGAAGCTATTTCCAGGAAACGATGGTGAAGGGTTGAGCCACAATCAGCACAATTGCTCAGACATCAGCTCTTGATCTCAATCGTGTCACCCTGGGTCAAATGAAGGCGAGAGATCTCCACAACAAAATCTATCAGACCAATTGCCAAGTTAACTAGTATTTATATAACAGGCCCTTTCACTTCCTGTGTGCAATTTGCAACTGTAAATCCTACCAGAAAGAACATTCATTTCCATGCCCCTTTCAGAATATCAGCACATCCCAAAGTGCTTCGTAGTCAAAGAAGTGTTTTGACGTGCAGTTAATGCAGGAAATGCTGGAGCTAATTTGCACAGACCAAGTTCCCGCAGACAGCAATGTGATAATAACAGGATAATCCCTGTCTTTTTCCAGTGATGTTGATTGAGGAGTTGGTCAGGACACCAGGGGTAAATTCCCTACTCCTCGCAGAATGGTGCCAGTGCATCTTACATGTCTATGTAGAGAGGGCAAATAGGGTTCAGTTCATGTGGGTGGCATGCCCAGACAATGCGGCATTCCCTCAGGACCGCACTGAAGTGTCTGCCAGGAAGTCATGCTCAGGTCTCTGAGACTCTGGACCCGCAACTTTCTGAATCAGAGGCAAGAGTGTCATCCACTCAGGCTTCACTGCTCACCTCTTGCTGGAGAGCAGGAACAAGTGAGAATAAAGAACAAAGAACAAAGGAAAATACAGCACAGGAACAGGCTCTTCGGCCCTCCAAGCCCGTGCCGACCATGCTGCCTGACTAAACTACAATCGTCTACACTTCCTGGGTCCGTATCCCTCTATTCCCATCCTATTCATGTATTTGTCAAGATGCCCCTTAAATGTCACTATCGTCCCTGCTTCCACCACCTCCTCCGGCAGCGAGTTCCAGGCACCCACTACTCTCTGTGTAAAAAACTTGCCTCGTACATCTACTCTAAACCTTGCCCCTCGCACCTTAAACCTATGCCCCCTAGTAATTGACCCCTCTACCCTGGGGAAAAGCCTCTGACTATTCACTCTGTCTATGCCCCTCATAATTTTGTAGACATCTATCAGGTCGGCCCTCAACCTCCGTCGTTCCAGTGAGAACAAACCAAGTTTATTCAACGGCTCCTCATAGCTAATGCGCTCCATACCAGGCACCATCCTGGTAAATCTCTTCTGCACCCTCTCTAAAGCCTCCACATAGTCTGGTAGTGTGGCGACCAGAATTGAACACTATACTCCAAGTGTGGCTTAACTAAGGTTCTATACAGTTGCAACATGACTTGCCAATTCTTATACTCAATGCCCCGGCCAATGAAGGCAAGCATGCCATATGCCTTCTTGACTACATTCTCCACCTGTGTTGCCCCTTTCAGTGACCTGTGGACCTGCACACCTAGATCTCTCTGACTTTCAATACTCTTGAGGGTTCTACCATTCACTGTATATTCCCTACCTGCATTAGACCTTCCAAAATGTATTACCTCACATTTGTCCGGATTAAACTCCATCTGCCATCTCTCCGCCCAAGTCTCCAAACGATCTAAATCCTGCTGTATCCTCTGACAGTCCTCATCACTATCCATAATTCCACCAACCTTTGTGTCGTCTGCAAACTTACTAATCAGAAACAACATCAGAAGATGGCAATGAATCTGAGCTGTCGGTGTCATTCACGGTGACATGTCTAGAGCTACTTAGAATGGTGAAGATGTGGCACCAGATCATGTAAACAGGAAATATTAAACAACCAGGCCATGTTATCCTCCAACCGGCAAATATTCTCATAATTTTTACCTGTCCTGCTTCCTTTTATCCCCTATTTCGTCCTTCACCTATTTTTCAAACAGTGCCATGGGATGCATTACATCCACTGAGAAAACAGACTGTGAACGAATGCAGCCATAAATATGAGGTTATAAAATTATCAAGCTATACATACAGTTATAAGGTTAAAATTGTGATTTTCCCATGAAGTAGGGATTAAAAATTAAATGCCGAGATCATGTGCTGGACAAAGGTTCAAGAAGTTTATGAACATGCCAAGGCATCATTTTACAACAACATCCTTTGGCATATCTTTAACACAAAGTTGTTTGGGGGAAAATTGACAGGAACTGGCCTTTAGATCGCCTCAGCAAGTCATTGGGAAGTGGTGAGATTTTAAAATCTATCAATCAATGACGTTAACAATGATCCTAAATAACATGTGAAAATGAGCCCTAGAAACTGAGTGACCATGATTTGTAGCTCTAAGTGTTCTGTTTGGTCGAAGTATGTTGACAAAAAAAGGATGTTGTCCAGCAGAAGTGCTCAACATGCTTCCTGCTTGTTTAGTTCTTTCAGGTATAAATATGGGAATTACACAATAAGGTTTTTAGATTCATTAGGTTCAATCCAGCATCTCTCAGGTAAAGGTGTACTGCTGTAGTGTAATGATAATAGTTCTCTATTTAAGTGAGACAGAGGCACCTTGCTAGACTTGGCAGCTTTCTGAAATGAAATGAAAATCGTTTATTGTCACAAGTAGGCTTCAAATGAAATTACTGTGAAAAGCCCCTAGTCGCCACATTCCGGCGCCTGTTCGGGGAGGCTGTTACGGCTTTCTACGCAGGGATTTCAGGTAAATATAACTTCAAATATTGATGGATATTTTAAATATTTCTCTGTAACATAATAAAATCTGGATTCTCTATTAGAAACAAGATAATACTTACTTTTCCTCCAACTATCAATGTAGCAATTATCACGAAAAGTGAATTGCTTATTCAGTTCTTTGATAAACTTTTATATAATTTAGAAAATATATTGGGAAGTATAGTCTTCTGTATCCAAACTTGAAAACGCATGTGGAGAGTGGAGAGATGGCTGGACCCTTCTAATATCCGAATTGTTATAATCTAGCCGAAACTTGTCAAAAACAATATCTGGTGGATGGTAATATTCTCTGGTGGCTCTTAAGAAAGATTAGGATCAGCTCTTCATAATTCACTTCAGTCTCGGTTTGATTCAAAAGATACTACCTCCGGCAGTGCAGCTCTCCCTCAATATAGCATAGGAGTCCTAAAGTAGGACATGAACCCACAACTTAATCTTGAAAGTTGACATAGAACTTGCCTCAGCCAATACCCATAGTTACTGGCTCTGCTATAGGATCATACACACAGAAAGAGGCCATTCCGCCCATTATTCTCATGTCAGCCCTTTGAAAAAACTATCTAAAAAGCATAGATCAAATTCCTTTTTAAACATTCCTGTTGAATCTGCTTTGACCAGTGCCATGCAGATTGTACAAAATCATCGGCTCTTTTACTCTTTTCGGGCGGCACAGTAGCTCAATGGATAGCACTGTTGCTTCACAGCTCCAGGATCCGAGGTTCGATTCCCGGCTTGGGTCACTGTCTGTACGGAGTCTGCACGCTCTCCCCGTGTCTGCGTGGGTTTCCTCCGGGTGCTCCGGTTTCCTCCCACAAATCCCAAAGACGTGCTGTTAGGTGAATTGGACATTCTGAATTCTCCCTCAGTGTACCCGAACAGGCGGCGAGTTCCAACGGCGTGGAACTAACCATCTATTGCCGGTCAGGATGGTGGCGTGGTGGCTCCAGACTCAGTTCGCGGCCACCCTGGCCAAGGGGGGGGAGATCGGAGGCAACGGGCGGCCTTATAGGCGGCCGGGGATTAGATCTGTGCGGTTTCAGGCTCGGGTGAGCGGCCGATCGGGGGTGGGGGGTTGGGGGGGGGGGTCGGGTATTAGGGTATTTTTAAGCCTAATAATAATAAAGACTATTATTATTATCACTCATCATCTTAAACCTGTCCCCTATGGTTACCCGGCCCCCCCACTTGCGGAAGCAAATTGAACCTATTAATTTTATCCTTGGTGATTCTGAATTCTTCGACTAAATTGCCCCTTAACATTCGCGAGTCGAAGTTGTCAACGATGGCTCAGTGAGCGGCACTCTCACTTCCGAGTGCAACTGTTCTGGGTTCAATCTCCCCTCGAGGACTCAAGCACACGTTCTGGACTGACACTCCAAGTGTTGAGAGAGAGCTGCACTGTGGGCGGTGCTGACCCCTGAATTGAACCAGGAATGTTTGCGATCTCAAGTTGGATCCAACGGCAGTATTTCAGAGAAGAGCAGGACCAGCGACCCTGGTGTCTCAATGAGCACCACAAAAACAGATCACCTGGTGATTATCACATTTCTCCGAGCTTGATGCATCCAAATCAACTGTTGTGTGTGCCACATCACAACAGTGATCATGAAGTGTTTGAAGATGTCCGGCAGGCATATAAAGTCTCTTCGATTCGCGTCTCTTCAGGAGAACATTGGGTGGGATTTACCGACTGCGGGTAGTCGGTAGTAGGGGTATTACGGTACCCAGGTTGATGCTGTAAGACCATTGGTGTGGGAGGTACCTGAGACAGCAATACCATTGGTGAAGCCTGCCTACTGGTTCCGTCCTGTAAGGTGGAGCATAAGAGCCTGTATCTCCCTAGCAGCGGTTACTGAAGCAAGGTATTATTGAGGCTAGCAACAGTTCCTGGAGAGCTCAAGTAGTGGTTGTAAAGACCGGGGAGAAGCAGAGGATGGTCATCGATTATAGTCAGACCATCAATGGGTATACGCAGCTCGACGCGTTCCCCCCTCCCTCGCATATCTGATTTGGTCAATCAGATTGCACAATACAAGGTCTTTTCCACGGTGGATCTAAAATCCACCTACCACCAGCTCCCCATCCGCCCTAGCGATTACAAATACACTGCATTCTAAGCAGATGGGCGGCTCTACCACTTCCTAAGGGTTCCCTTCTGTGTCACAAATGGAGTCTCGGTCTTCCAACGGGAGATGGACCGAATGGTTGACCCGCATAGTTTGCGGGCCACATTTCCGTACCTCGATAACATCACCATCTGCGGCCACGACCAGCAGGACCACGACACCAACCTCCGAAAATTCCGCCATACCGCAAAAATCCTTAATCTAACCTACAACAAGGACAAATGCATGTTCCGACCGTCTAGCCATCCTCGGCTACGTGGTGTATGAGGGAGTTATAGGCCCAGATCCCGAACGCATGCGCCCCCTCATGGAGTTTCCCCTCCCCCACTGCTCCAAGGCCCTGAAACGCTGCCTGAGATTTTTTTCATATTATGCCCAGTGGGTCCCCAACTATGCGGACAAGGCCCGCCCACTAATTCAATCCATGGTTTTCCCCCTGTTGGCAGAGGCCCGCCAGGCCTTCAGCCGCATCAAAGCGGACATTGCAAAGGCCACGATGCACGCAATCGATGAATCCCTTCCCTTCCAAGTTGAGAGCGACATGTCCGACGTAGCTCTGGCGGCCACCCTCAACCAAGCGGGCAGACCCGTGGCCTTCTTCTCATGTACCCTCCATGCTTCAGAAATCTGCCATTCCTCTGTTGAAAAGGAGGCCCAGGCCATAGTAGAAGCTGTGCGGCCCTGGAGGCATTCCTTGGCCAGCAGGAGATTCACTCTCCTCACTGACCAACAGTCGGTTGCTTTCATGGTCGATAATGCACAGCGGGGCAAGATAAAGAACGATAAGATCTTACGGTGGAAGATCGAGCTCTCCACCTACAATTATGAGATTGTGTATCGTCCCGGGAAGCTAAACGAGCCTCCTCTGCCCTATCCCGCGGCACATGTGCCAACACACATGTGGACTGACTCCTGGCCCTCCACAAGGACCTCTGCCACCTGGGGGTCACTCGATTCTTCCATTTCATCAAGACCCGCAGCCTGCCCTACTCCATCGAGGAGGTCAGGACCGCCACCAGGAACTGCCAAATCTGCGCGGAGTGCAAGCCGCACTTCTACAGGCCAGAGAAAGCGCACCTGATAAAGGCTTCCTGTCCCTTTGAACGCCTCAGTATGGACTTCAAAGGGCCCCTCCCCTCCACCGACCGCAACACGTACTTCCTGAACGTGATTGACGAGTACTCCCGGTTCCCATTCGCCATCCCCTGCCCCGACTTGACCGCAGCCACCGTGATAAAAGCCCTCCACAGCATCTTTACACTGTTCGGTTTCCCCGCCTCCATACACAGCGATAGGGGGTTCTCCTTTATGAGCAACGGACTGCGTCAATTCCTGCTCAGCAAGGGCATTGCCTCGAGCAGGACGACCGGTTACAACCCCCGGGGAAACGGACAGGTAGAGAGGGCGAATGGAATGGTCTGGAAGACCGTCCTACCGGCCCTACGGTCCAGGAATCTCCCAGTCTCCCGCTGGCAGGAGGTCCTTCCCGGTGCACTCCACTCCATCCAATCACTGCTGTGCACCACAACCAACCAAACACCTCATGAACGTCTCCTTGTCTTCCCTAGGAAGTCCTCCTCCGGGACCTCGCTTCCAACCCGGCTGGCAGCTCCTGGACCCATTCTGCTCCGCAAACACGTGCGGGCGCACAAGTCGGACCTATTGGCCGAAAGGGTCCACCTCCTTCACGGTAACCCTCAAAACGCCTACGTGGTGTATCCCAACGGCCGACAGGATATGGTCTCCCTACGGGACCTGGCACCCGCTGGATCCCCACCCACACCCCCACCACCAACCCCACCCTCCCTCCCACTGGCGCACCCCACAGCAGCCCCCTTCCCAGGTGGATCGGTCCTCCCACCGGTCCCATCTCGGGGTGATGAAGCTGCCAAAGAAGCCAAAGCCACGCTCCCAGAGCCATGGATGCCCGAGCTGACTCCTGCATCACCGCCGAAACTGCGATGATCGCAGAGGACGACCAGGGCCCCTGACCGACTAATTGCTTCTTTTTGAAAGAAAATAAATACTGTAAATAGTTGCGACATGTGACGAGGCAAAACACTGTACTAATGTATACCGGGTACCACCATAATCTCAACCTCTACCACTGTATAACGCGAGAGCACCATCCCTGCCGGACTCTTTCTTTAACAGGGGGTGAATGTGGTAGTCGGTATTAGGGGTATTACGGTACCCAGGCTGATGCTGTGAGACCATTGGTGTGGAAGGTACCTGAGACAGCAATGTCATTGGTGAAGCCTGCCTGCTGGTTCCGCCCAGTAAGGCGGAGTATAAGAGCCTGTGTCTCCCCAGCAGCTGCATTCTGTACCTGCGCTGCTGGGGGAAACATCTAGTCCAATAAAGCCTTCAATTGTCATCCAATCTCACTTCTGGAGTTATTGACCGAGCATCACCGACCAACCCATGCTTGTTTTTCACCGATCGAGGCGGCCCCGCCAGTGGGATTTTCAGTCCCAGGGCTTCTCGTTGACTGCATCCCTCATTGCCAATCAACCATTCTGCTGACGTGATTCATTGACGTGATTCATTGGTTCTGTACCTTTGGAAGTGCAGTAGCCAATACAGCTCAGAAAAAGCCGGGTACATCATGTTTGCTGACCTTTCCTGATGCTCGACTGGGCGATGGTGATCAAGAGTCAGAATCGAAACCAAGGCAATCACGGACTTCATAGTTGCTGACCTTGTCCTTGTATTTAATGCCTCTTGCTGTGCGAACAAAGCCATGTTGCAACTCGAGGAAACAGCTACGCAGTGACAGTTGTATGAAGAAAGAAGCTCAATTTTATAGCGTCTGCCACAACCTCATGGCATCCTAATATACATTGCAGCCAATTAATTATTCTTGACGTGTGGTCACAGTTGCAATGTGGGGAACGCAGCAGCTAACTCGAGCACAGCAAGCTCCCACGAGGGAGACACGGAGGCACAGTGGTTAGCACTGCTGTCTCGCGCCGCCCAGGACCCGGGTTCGACGTGGCCCTAGGTCACTGTCAGTGTGGAGTTTGCACTTTCTCCCTCTGTCTGCATGGTTCTCACCCCCACAACCCAAAGATGTGCAGGTTAGGTGGATTGGCCACGATAAATTGCCCCTTAATTGGAAAAAAGAATTGGGTACTCTAAATTTATTTTTAAAAAGCAAGCCCCCACAAACAGCAATGTAATAACGACCAGGTAACTGCTGATGGTTGAGGGAAAGGTGTTGGCCAGGACAATGGGCATAAATCCCTGCTCTTCTTCAATATAGTGCCATGGGCTCTTTTACCTCGTTCCAGGAGCAGGGTCAAATCCTCAGTTTCATGTCTTTGTCAAAAGATAACACCTCCGACAGTGCAGTTTACATTCAGTACTGCCTGCCGCGATTGAGCTCAACTTTCTGGTGTGGGACTTCAACCCAAAATCTCAGGTTCAGAGTTAACAGAACTCACATAGCTGGACAGCTGGTTTGTGATGCAGAATGAGGCCAGCAGCGTGGGTTCAATTCCTGTACCGGCTGAGGTTATTCATGCACCGCCCCCCACCCCCCCCCACCTGAAGTGTGGTGACCCTCAGGTTAAATCACCATCAGTTAGCTCTCCCCCTCAAAGGGGAAAAGCAGCCGATGGTCATCGAGGACTATGGTGACTTTACCTTGACATCTGGAAGATTGTATACAGTTCTGGGCACTCTACCTGAGAAAGGATATAGTGGCCTTGGCAGATGTGCAGGCCTGAATCACTAGACCGTTACCAGAGCTCTAAGGGTTAGATTACGATGAGATTAGTTTACGATGTAAACTAGGTTTGTGTTCACAGATTAAAAAGAAGTTTTAAGAGGTGGTTCGACTTTAACTTTTAGGCTTTTGACATAAATAGAGAGAGGAGCAGAACTTCTTACACCAATAGGGGAATCCAGAGAAAGTAAACACATTAAAATTAATGTTGGCTATTTGGGAGAAAAATTAAAAAGCATTTCTACATGTAAAGTGTGCGAGTGTGAAATTCTCAATCAAAGAGCTGCAGATACCAATATATGCTAAATATAAATATTTGTTATGAATCTGAAATGCGGGTTTTGCTCGCCAAGGGTGTTACGGAACCTGGAGCCCTGTGGAATTAAAACATGGATCAGTTTAGATCTCATTGAATTACAGAACAGCTTTGAAAGGTTGAATGGCCTATTCACATCCGCATGTTTCTGACAACAAGTCTCCCTTTACGCAACCTTCAAATTTACCCAATTTCCCATCAGCTCTCATTCGGAATTCTGAGATGCAAAATCAGCAAAGGACTCGCCTGAATAAATTAAAGGAATAAAAATGTATCCTCAGTGGAAAATCCCGTGTTAATGTTTGTCAGGCATTCCTGGTAATGACATTTGAAAAACATCTCCTTGTTGTGTTTACATAAAGAACTTGAGTCAATTGTCTGTCACATTCTCTTAAAATCTGTAAAAATAAACTTTGAAAAATTCAACAAGTCAAAGTTCTAAATTCTCGCACACTGCATCAGAAGAATGGAATGCAGCCCATAATATGTACACTCATGAATATTTCAAAAAGCTTTCGTTTTGAAATGGGAATTGTTCAGAGCATTGTGACGAGAGTGGGAGGTGCAGTGGGTTGCTTTTAGATTGACTAACACCTCCGTCACATTTAATCTTTAATATTTGTACTCGCATCATTCAAATCGCAAGTGCAGGCACCATGTGACAGCAATGCAATGATTAAACAATCAATCAACGTGGCTCGCACTGCTTACAGTGATGTTCTGCTTCTAAAAGATGTGCGGGTGAGGTGGATTGGCCACGCTAAATTGCCCTTAGTGTCCAAAAAGGTTGGGTGGAGTTACCGGGTTATGGGGATAGGGTGGAGGTGTGGGCTTGGGTGGGGCCCTCTTTCCAAGAGCCAGTGCAGATGCGGTGGGCCGAATGGCCTCCTTCTGCACTGTAGATTCTATGATTCTATGATCCTATCCAAACTTGGCCAAGTCAAGGCCGACATTTGTGTGAGTGCTGCACGTTCAGAGATGCCGTCTTGTCAGTTGAGAATTAAAACCGAGGCCTCATCTGGGGTAGACATGAAAGATCTCCTGGCAGTAGCAAAAGCCTTGAAGTTGGTGTCTTGAGCGACATTTATTTCTCAATGAGCACCACTAGGAGAATGGATGACCTGATGACCATCACATCACCGATTGTTGGTGCACACAAAGTTGCTGCTGTACTTGGCTACGTTTCGAAAATGCTTTATTCCTCCATCGAGGAAGCAAAATTCCATCTGCGGTTAACTAAAAAAAATGAGTGACACTATTGAACTGAAAGAGAAAGCAGGGGCCGGATTCTCCGCTCCCCCAGCCGTGTGCTTCCCGGCGGGACTCACTACTTCCACCATTTGTCAATGGGATTTCCATTTGAAGCCACCCCACGTCGCCAGGCAACCCGCGGAAGAGTGTGCGCTGCCTCCGGGAGCAGAGCATCCCAACGGCCGGAGAATTCCAGCCCATATATTTGTGCAGAGACGAGTGGTCGCTCAGAAGATTGGATGGGATATAAAGAACATCAAAGAATGATAAAAGATGAAGAAGGAGGGAACAAGAGAGCGAGGTGAGAGAGTCAGGGAAAGGTGGATTCTGTGGGGGGTGGGGGGGTTTGAACTGGGAGGGGGGTTGGAAGAGGTGGGACAGAGTTGATGAGATGTCGGTGGCCTGGCCTCCTAGTTGGTGAATCGGGAGGTGATGAGATGCCCCTCCCGTGTGCGGTGGCCTTTGATCACACATTGGGCAGCCTGCCCTGCCAGCTCAGGCTCCATGCCCAGATCCTTCTGTACACCATCCTCATCCTCCTGGTCAGATGCGGGCTGCCATTTTTCCTGCGCCTCCAGCATGCCACCCTGCTGCTGCAGCATGTGGTGCAGGCCGCAGCAGACCACCAAGATGCTCGGGACCCTCTGGGGGCTATGCTGGAGCGCACCACCAGAGTGGCCCAGGGAAGCACATCTTGAGTACTTTGAAACGTCACTTGATATAGACCTAGTTGCTGGGTGAACGTTGTTGTGTTATGTACTCTGGGATAACACAGGCTGCAACTCGATGCAGCTTTGACCAAAAGATACTCCAGACTTTGAAGTAAGTTCAATGTGATTTATTGAACCATTAGCACGGTTCTCTATGAGTTCGACTCTCCTGCTAATCTATCTATAGTAACTCAGTCTAACTAACCAGTCTGCTCTAAGCTACGTGGTGGGTGTGATGCTTCTGATCTGCCTCTTGTCCTACTCTCTAAGTGTCGCCTGTGGAAAGAGACAGAGCATGTGTGCCCTGTCCTTATATATGGGTTGTGTAATGCCCCCTTGTGGTAGTGTCACCTCTGGGTGTCTTGACTGCCCATTGGTCGTGTCCTATTCTATGTATTCATTAGCTGTATGTCTGCATGTCATGACGTCTCTGGTGCTCCCTCGAGTGTTTACTTAGTCGTAGTGTATTTACATTAATCCCTTGTGTATTCACAGTGATTCATAGCACTACAAACGTCATTATAACGGTTGAGCAATGAGAGAGCTGTACCTACAACAAGGTTTGCCTCGAGGTGAGGATCCACTGCCTCTTCACCCAGATGACCTGTCTCAACTGAGTTGTTCTTGTCAGGCAAACGGACCCTTCCCTCACACTGACGGCTGTCTCCATTGCTTCCAAACTCCCCTCTTGACACTCGTGCATCTGAAGGGCAGCAGGCATACAGGGTGGTACGGTGACTCTTGTGGCACCGGTGAGCCGGCCAGGGCTCTCTGGCTCCATACCCTCTGGAGGACATCCGCTAATGGCACAAACGTCACAGGGCATGGAAAGCACCACCTCTGATGTACATCCTGGGGACACACATTGACATAGCACTAGCCCACGGAGGATCAAGAAGAGTGGGTACAGAGTGAGGGGGTCGGCGTGGGGGTCACCGTTTGTAGCTCGGTGGAATGGAAATCTGCCACGGTGACATGTTCACTGTTAAAACATATCACGCCTCAGACATATGAAGCCTCTGTCACGTTAATCCTTACAGCAGACGTGCCCCCTGTAGCCCTCCACTGCCGGCCCCCACCCCAACCCTCGAGCACAGTGATCGAAGGTCAAACGCCCTCGATGTAGACCCCAGTCAGAGAGTGGTTGTGACGCTGTCAGCAGAGAGACAGGAGTCAGACTTTGGCATAAATTGAGGAGCATCAGAGCTTCCCTCACAGCGAGTGATCGTCACTCTCCTGCCTTGTGTAGTGACCCACTGACAGAGCCACAGAGGCACATCACCCTGGAGTGATGTTGCACCGACCCTGAAGGGGGGAACACGGTGGTCGAGGGTGGGGGGTGGGGGAATGGGGAGAGGAAATGAAAGGGAAGGGCATGGGGGAAAGTGAGGATTGGGGGGGGTGGGCAATGGGTGATGGAGGAAAATGGGGGGAGAGCAGGTTGGGTTGAGGGGGAAAGGGAATGGGGGAGGGTAATGGGAGGAGGGAGGGAAATGTGGGCCAGGGGCTTGAGCTGAGGGACACAGCCTCACCTTAGTAGAATCTGGAGACGAGGAGGGCCTCCCTCGTTCTCCAGCTGGACTCTTGCCGACTGTCCTCCATGCTCCGGCACCTCCTCGGGCTCACCCTCCAGCCCCCCCGGACTGCCTTATCCTCCTCCCTCCTCCTCAGGCGAGGCCGCATGCCCCTCCACCTCCTCCAGCATGTCACGGCCACCCCCCCCCCCCCCCCTGCTGTTCCACCAGACTTTGGAGGGCACACCAGACTACCACAAAGTGGGAGAACCTCTGGAGCATGTACTGCAAGGCAATAGGTGGTTTTATCGATAATATTTGGTCTATGCAATCTCCAGGACTGTTTTTGATTTGAGAGGATTGGAGTGCAATTTTCCCGAATATTTTTTCTCCATCATTGTCCCTAAGCTTCTGTTGTTTCTCCCAGGAGTTTACATAAGTTCATCAAATATCGGAGCAGAATTAGGCCATTCGGCCCATCGGGTCTGCTCTGCCATTCGATCATGACTGACCTCATCCTGGCCTTAAATCCACCGTTCCGACCGTTCGCCATAACCCTTCAATGCATTACCCATTAAAAATCTGATAACTCCTCCTTAAATTTACTCACTGTCCCAGCATGCACCGCACTCCGGGGTAGCGAATTCCACAGATTCACAACCCTTTGGGAGAAGTAGTTTATCCTCAAATCTGCCTTCAATGTTCTCCCCTGATCCTGAGACTATGACCTATCATGGGATTTTATTTTTTAATTTCCTCCTGAGCAGGATGAGAACCTTGGTACGACGATGACCACGACGCTAATGTGTCAGCCAACATCATGCATTCCCGCCCAGAAAACTGGCTCAGGGGTGAGTGAGCTGCCCCTTTCCAGTAAATAAGGATGGGGAAGAAACGTTCGGCCTTGCTGATGTGTTAGGCAGGTTGGTTGGATGTGGACTGCACTCGATGCAGGGAAGTTAGAAACAGACGTCTAACACAGGAGAAGATCCAACACTGTTTTATTCAACTAGATGAACTGCTGTACATATTCATCTGTGGGTCGACACTATACTGATCTGACTAGTGACCTTGTAGTAGCCTGACCAGAATTACTAGCTACCGCATGGTGTTTGCACTGGGCTAGCTCGTGGACTCTGACTGTCTCAGTAGCTGGGTCCCGAGAGAGTGGGAAACCTAGTGCCCTCTGGCTTTATAGTAGTAGTGTCCTGTCTGGTGATTGGCTGTGCTGTGTTGTATGCTTACTGATCATCCTATGTGTCAATCACTGCCTGTGTGCATCTCATTATATACATGAGTGGGTATTATGACACTTGCCAGTGACACTCACACACATCCCACGAGCCTGTAAAAAAAGGCTCTGCCCAGCATCCGGGAGATATTTTATCCCTCGATCAACATCACGAGAAACAGATTTTCTTCTCATTATCACACTGCTGTTTGTCGAAGCTGGAGGGAACCTTGCAAAGGAATTTTGCAGACAAGCCGTAAAATAAAGTTCAGCAAATGAGATGAATCAATCACAGAAGAACAGCAATTAGGAAGAGAAGAAATACTCCCATTTATATCCCGCCTTATCAGATCCCTGGGAACAGACAATGAATTACCCTGAAGGGCGGTGAGTGGTGAAACTGGTTTACCAACAGCACAATTCCGCAAAGCACAACTAAGTGAATGGTCCATTAGTCTGTTTTGGGGCAAGGGAGGACCTTTCAGCAGGAATACACAGAGGCATTCAGGACAACAACATCGACTGAAAGAGGCAAGCTACACTTTGGTTCAATGTTCCCTCTAAAGGACGATGTTAAGGAGCTGACCTCATGATCACAGCTTCACTGTGTAGCCAGCAGCAGGTCGATTTTTCACCCTGATATAAGGGAAACACAAATGGCTGGACACTGCCGGAATAAGCTGACTGCTAGGGCTGGAACTGCACTACTTTTCAGTGTGAATAAAATGACACAAAGAAATGCCGTGGAGAGAGAAGGGAGCTCAAGTTTCGAGTCTGCATGACTCTTTGTCAAAGTTCTGACAAAGAGTCATCCAGACTCGAAATGTCAGCTCACTTCTCTCTCCACAGATGCTGTCAGATTTGCTAGACTTCTGATGATATGTCAACCATCATCTGTGTATATAATATAATGACCAAACTGTATATAAACATTAGTGCCTGAGTGTATAGATTACAATTCTAACATCTGACCACAGGTGGCATGGTGACAGGAAAACGTTACTGGAACAAAGAAACATCTGCCTGGATGTATGGGTTACAATTCTAGCATCCGGCCACAGATGGCGTGGTGACAGGAGAACATTACTGGAACACAAACTCATGTGAGGCAGAACGTGGATAGCAGGCGGAGAGTCCAGTTGCATACCAAAGAACGCCTTGGTCAATAGTAATTAATAATAGTTAATCATATTTTTTGTATTTAGCCATGGTATCCAACTGTAATCAGAGTAGACATCATAGAAACCCTTTCGTGTTTTAGTTAAGTAATGAACAGTTTTGTTCATTTACAAAGCCCTATGTTCTCTGACCACTACAACTGCAAAGATATCGCCATCCGTGCATACAGAGAACATACAGAGGGCAGCACGGTAGCACAGTGGTTGGCAAAGTTGCTTCACAGCTCCAGGGTCCCGGGTTCGATTCCCCGCTGGGTCACTGTCTGAGTGGAGTCTGCACGTTCTCCCCGTGTGTACGTGGGTTTCCTCCGGGTGCTCCGGTTTCCTCCCACAGTCCAAAGACGTGCAGGTTAGGTGGATTGGCCGTGATAAATTGCCCTTACAATCCAAAAAGGTTAGGTGGGGTTACCTGGTCACGGGGATAGGGTGGAAGTGTGGGCTTAAATGGGGTGCGCTTTCCAAGGTCCTGTGCACCTTCGATGGGCCGAATGGCCTCCTTCTGCACAGTAAATTCTATGATCACAAGATTGTCTGTTGTTGTTCCAGATTCCAGCATCCGCCGCAATCTTAACAAAGAAATTCCATTACCCCGCAATGATCTTTCTCATTTCCATCTGCCCTACGCCTCTGACTTGTTGGCACTGTGGCGGTTCTGTTAATATTGACGTGTGCCCACCCATGCATCCAGCATAAAGGCCGTTTAATCACGTGCGGCTGTCTATTTTCTGCTCATCATATCCCTAGTTGCTGCACATTGGTACCCTGTCCTGGATTACTCCAAGGGTTCTTTGTGATTCAGACACAATGCAATTGAGAGAACAACGGCAGAGGTTTGTTTACTCTACTTTATTGATAGGAATAATATGATATAAGAATATAATGTAAGAAGAATATAAGATAAGAATACAACGCAAGCATCTCACGCCCATCAGCTGGTTGGGGACCCCGGCGCCGGGCGGCAGCTTTGAGATCCGGCTCCTGGCACTTGTCACGACTCAGGTCCGAGGCGAACGAACAAGCAGAAACGCCACTCATTTATACAGTGGAATAAACAAATCTAGAAGAGATAAGCGGCTGGGAAACCAGCAAGATGTTGAAAATAGTTGGGTAAATAAAGTATTAAACAAGCATAGCTTGGCATGAGAACGCCTGAGTTTGCCCAGTCAAGATCCTGGCCTTGGAAGGCCGCCAAGTATCCTCATAGTGAGCAGAATTAACCCACCCCTTTCACCACCACCAGCCCCCCCCCCACCCCGCACCCCACCCCATGCAACATAGAGGGGGCATCACTGCCCTGTCGTGTTAAGGGTTGAAAAGGAATTGGACAGGTTAATGTTATTTTTAATAAGCAAGGCCAAAATGAGCAATGGAATCAAGTTCGGTGAACAGAGGTGTGATTCAGATCAATCATGATCTTAATCACGGGCAACCGCAGGCTCAATGGGCCAAATGGCCTGCTTCTGTCCCAATACTCTAATGCCACTTCTCAGACTGACAGGTCTACAGGCCTGTTAAACATGCAGGGATTACAAACTGGCCCATATACATTGAGGGAAATCCCAATCCGGAGTACACTGGGTAATTCATTTCTGTACAAAGGTTCCTCTGCGCTTTGCTTCCAATCTGTGCTCGATTAAAGATTCCTCATTCGTGTTTGTGACACGTGGCTTCTTATTGAAATGAAAATCGCTTATTGTCACAAGTAGGCTTCAAATGAAGTTACTGTGAAAAACCCCTAGTCGCCACATTCCGGCGCCTGTTCGGGGAGGCTGTTACGGGAACTGTGCTCGATTAAAGATTCCTCATTCGTGTTTGTGACATGTGGCTTCTTATTCCAGGCTGTGTGCCGGGGGTTGGGAAGCATCCTCTACTTGGCAACTGTTTTAACAGTCATTTTAACGGTCATGCAAAACTCTGTACGGGGAGCGCAAAATAATTCCCTCCAGACGTTACGCCAAGGAATCTCTGTCCCAGGATGGTGACTGGGACATTAAGCGGCAGGTGTTCAAACTCAGGCGCTCTCATGCCAAGCTATGCTTGGTTAATACTTTATTTATCCAGAGGAGGTTCACAAGAATGATCCCTAGATTGAAGAACTTGTCGTATGGGGAATGGTTGAGGACTCTGGGTCGGTACTCGTTGGAGTTTAGAAGGATGAGAGAGGATCTTATTGAAACTTACAGGATACTGCAAGGCCTGGATAGAGTGGATGTGGAGAGGGTGTTTCCACTTGTAGGAAAAACTAGAACCAGAGGACACCATCTCAGACTAAAGAGACGCTCCTTTAAAACAGAGATGAGGAGGAATTTCTTCAGCCAGAGGGTGGTGAATATGTGGAACGCTTTGCCGCAGAAGGCTGTGGAGGCCAATTCACTGAGTGTCTTTCAGACAAAGATAAATAGGCTCTTGATTAATAAGGGGATCAGGGGTTATGGGGAGAAGGCAGGAGAATGGAGATGAGAAAAATATCAGCCATGATTGAATGGCGGAGCAGACTCGATGGGCCGAGTGGCCTAATTCTGCTCCTATGTCTTACGGTCTTCACAGCAGGGATGCTGACAGAGGCAGTTAATCCTTTCCAATTTGTTTTTCAGTCAGTCTACTCTCAGAAACGCAAGAATATTGAAATGCATTTGGCCATTCAGCCCCTCCAGACCTGCCCCGCCAATGACGTAGAATGTTTGGATGGTGCACTTACACCACAGGGGCTGCAGCCGTCGAAGAAGGCAGCTCACTACCTTCTCAAGGGCAATTAGGGATGGATAAGACATGCTGGCCGATCCAGCGAAGCCCACATCCTGTGAAAACATCAGAAAGGTTCAATTTGCCCCATGTCTTAGAGGGTGATCCGTGAGGGAAAAATAACACAGAGTAAAATCCCATTGCCCAGCAATGTTCCTTCTCTGCTCTGCGTACTCGACCTTTCAGGACTGCGACAATTCCTTTATTACCGGGCGGGATTTTCCAGCCCTTCTCGCCAGCCAGACCTTCCTGTCCCACCGAAGGCGACTTGACATAGCGGGTGCGGCTGGTGAGAAACACCCTGCCAACGGCCAATAGCGAGGCACCTGTCGGGGGAGGCGGAGTGTGAGGGAAGCAGAAAATCCCAGCCATTGACATGTACCCGTCCACACATCTCAGCTACATGTACCTGCCTTTAACTATCCCTTGCATGTCCTTACCCAACACAACTGTACCAGTCTTTGTCCTGAAAGCTCCATTCATCCCAGCATTCTCAGAGTTTCAGGAAAGCGAGACCCTGGTTTCTACTACAAGTTGGTTGCGGATTCAAATTGCACTCCAGAGTCTCGACCACAAAATCCAGGATGGACATCCAGATCTACAGGAATAGTGCCAGAAGACTGGAGGATAGCAAATGTTGTCCCCTTGTTCAAGAAGGGGAGTAGAGATAACCCCGGTAACTATAGACCAGTGAGCCTTACTTCTGTTGTGGGAAAAATCTTGGAAAGGTTTATAAGAGATAGGATGTATAATTATCTGGAAAGGAATAATTTGATTAGAGATAGTCAACACGGTTTTGTGAAGGGTAGGTCGTGCCTCACAAACCTTATAGAGTTCTTTGAGAAGGTGACCAAACAGGTGGATGAGGGTAAAGCAGTTGATGTGGTATATATGGATTTCAGTAAAGCGTTTGATAAGGTTCCCCATGGTAGGCTACTGCAGACAATACGGAGGCATGGGATTCAGGGTGATTTAGCAGTTTGGATCAGAAATTGGCTAGCTGGAAGAAGACAAAGGGTGGTGGTTGATGGGAAATGTTCAGACTGGAGTCCAGTTACTAGCGGTGTACCACAAGGATCTGTTTTGGGGCCACTGCTCTTTGTCATTTTTATAAATAACCTGGAGGAGGGCGTAGAAGGATGGGTGAGTAAATTTGCAGATGACACTAAAGTCGGTGGAGTTGTGGACAGTGCGGAAGGATGTTACAAGTTACAGAGGGACATAGATAAGCTGCAGCGCTGGGCTGAGAGGTGGCAAATGGAGTTTAATGCAGAAAAGTGTGAGGTGATTCATTTTGGAAGGAATAACAGGAAGACAGAGTACTGGGCTAATGGTAAGATTCTTGGCAGTGTGGATGAGCAGAGAGATCTCGGTGTCCATGTACATAGATCCCTGAAAGTTGCCACCCAGCTTGAGAGGGTTGTTAAGAAGACGTATGGTGTGTTAGCTATTATTGGTAGAGGGATTGAGTTTCGAAGCCATGAGGTCCTGTTGCAGCTGTACAAAACTCTGGTGCGGCCGCATTTGGAGTATTGTGTGCAATTCTGGACGCCGCATTATAGGAAGGATGTGGAAGCATTGGAAAGGGTGCAGAGGAGATTGACCAGAATGTTGCCTGGTATGGAGGGAAGATCTTATGAGGAAAGGCTGAGGGACTTGAGGCTGTTTTCGTTAGAGAGAAGAAGGTTAAGAGGTGACTTAATTGAGGCATACAAGATGATCAGAGGATTGGATAGGGTGGACAGTGAGAGCCTTTTTCCTCGGATGCTGATGTCTAGCACGAGGGGACATAGCTTTAAATTGAGGGGAGATAGATATAGGACAGATGTCAGAGGTAGGTTCTTTACTCAGAGAGTAGGCAGGGTGTGGAATGCCCTGCCTGCAACAGTAGTGGACTCGCCAACACTAAGGGTATTCAAATGGTCATTGGATAGACATATGGACAATAAGGGAATAGTGTAGATGGGCTTCACAGGTCGGCGCAACATCGAGGGCCGAAGGGCCTGTACTGCGTTGTAATGTTCTATGTTCTATGTTCTCGATACTATTTGAAGAAGAGCGGGGCAAAGTTTCCTCAGTTACTACTTATCCCTACCTCACTGAAATGGATTATCTGGGTTATTATCGCACTGCTGTTTATGGGATCTTACCGTCTGCACATTGACTGCCGAGTTTCCGATATTACAAGGGACCACACTTCGAAAAAGGTAGTCCCTTAGCTGTAAAGCACCTTAGTTTGCCCTGACATTGTGAAAGTTGCCTTGAAAAAGCAAAGGGCAGGATTCTCCGTTCCTGCGTCTAAGTGCTGAGGTCAACGGAGGATCCATGGTGTTCCACGACAGAAAGATTGGCGCCACACCCACACCGGTTCCGGTGAGGAGCTATCACCGGCGCTGCGTGAAACATCCGTGGAATGCACAGAAAATGGTGGGAGAATCACCGGGTCCGTGCTGGACAAGCTGCAGCCCCGCGCACGCCAACACACCTCACAGGCGCACCGATCGCGGCCAGCAAGAAGCCGCCAGTTGTGCTGTACCGCATACCCGTCCACCCCGACCCCACAGCCCACCTCCTGGCTATGCCCCACTACCTCCGCACCCCCAAACCCCAGCCCTGGCAGAAGCCCCCCTGCCAGCGGCACGGATCTCGGTGGAGTATGGCGGTCCTGGACACTGTCTGCATGCCCTCTCTCTCTCTCCACAACCGCCATGCCAGGCTCACGACCACTGAGACCACACGTGGCCCGCGCCGTCGGGAACTCGGCCCATCGGAGGCGGAGCATCATGGGTGGGCCCGATAATGATATTCAAACACTGTTGTGACTGCGCAAGGCGCATTTCTCAATAACACGGATTTGGAGGGGACGGAGCATCGCGACGCGGCGTCAAACCGGTGCTCACCGCAATTTCGGCATTGGGAGCCATTCTCCACCTGATCACCATTCCCGATTTTGGCGTTTGGCTTCGGAGAATTCCGCCCAAAGTCTTTCTTTCACTTTCCTCCCCTGCCACAACCTTTTGTAACATTAATCATTTCCATAATTCCTTTTCATTCATGTGGGCATGCTGGCTCGGCCAGCATTTATTGCCCATCCCTAATTGTCCTTGAGAAGGCGGTGTTGAGCTGCCTTCTTGAACCACTGAAGTCCACTGATGTAGGTACACTCACTGTGCTGTTAGGGAGAGAGCTCCAGGATTTTGAACCAGCGACAGTGAAGGAACAGTCACCATTTCTTCGCGCAAAGAGTGGTGAGCCTGTGGAATTCATCACCGCAGGAAGTAGTTGATGCTAAAACTTTGAATATATTCAAGAGGCGGCTAGATATGGCACTTGAGGTGAATGGGATCAAAGGCTATGGAGAGAAAGCAGGATTAGGCTATTGAGTTGGATGATCAGCCATGATCGTGATGAATGGCGGAGCAGGCTCGAAGGGCCAAAAGGCCTCCTCCTGCTCCTATCTTCTATGTATCTATATATATATTTTCAAGTCAGGGTGATGAGTGACTTGGAGAGGAATCTCCAGGTGGTGGGGTTCCCAGGTATCTGCTGCTCATGTCCTTCTAGATGGTAGTGGTTTCGGGTTTGGAAGGTGCTGCCTAAGGAGCCTTGGTGAGTGCCCCCAGAGCGTCTTGTAGGTGGTCCACGCGGCTGTCACTGTTCATGGGTGGTGGAAGGATTGGATGATTGTGGATGGGGTACCAATCAAGCAGGGCTGCTTTGTCCTGGATGGTGTGGAGCTTCTTGAGTGTCGTTGGAGCTGTACTCATCCAGGCAAGTAGAGATTATTCCATCACGCTCCTGACTTGTGGACAGGCCAGGGGGAGTCAGAAGGCAAGTTGCTTGCTACAGGATTCCGAGCCTCCGTCCTGTTCTTGTAGCCTTAGGATTTATATGGTTGGCCCAGTTCAGTTTCCGGTCAATGGTAACCCCCAGAAAGTTGAAAGTGGGACGAATGTCTGATCAATTACAAAGCACTGCGTGACCAGGTTTGTCAGTTTGAGCAAAACTTGCAACACCTGCATTCGAACCAATAAAGAATGTTTTTTTTATTATTCGTTCGTGGGACGTGGGCGTCGCCGGCTGTGCCAGCATTTATTGCCCATCCCAATTGCCCTTCAGGGGGCAGTTCAGAGTCTCCCACTTTGCTGTTGTTCAGAGGTCACATGTAAGCCAGACTGGGTAAGGACGGCAGATTTCTTCCCTAAAGGATTTTCGTGAACCAGATGGGGTTTCACGGCAATCGACAATGGTTTCATGGTCATCATCCGGTTTTTAATTCCAGAATTTTATTGAGTTCAAACTTCACCATCTGCAGTGGTAGGATTTGAACTGAGTCCCCAGATCATTACGTTGGGTCTCTGGTTTGCTAGTCCAGTGACAAAACCACTACGCCACCACCTCCCCTGCATATCATAGAATTTACAGTGCAGAAGGAGGCCATTCAGCCCATCAAGTCTGCACCGGCTCTTGGAAAGAGCACCCTACCCAAGGTCAACACCTCCACCCTATCCCATAACCCAGTAACCCCACCCAACACTAAGGGCAATTTTGGACACAAAGGGGCAATTTATCATGGCCAATCCACCTAACCTGCACATCTTTGGACTGTGGGAGGAAACCGGAGCACCCGGAGGAAACCCACGCACACACGGGGAGGATGAATAGCTTATTGTCACAAGTAGGCTTCAATGAAGTTACTGTGAAAAGCCACATTCCGGCACCTGTTCGGGGAGGCTGGAACGGGAATTGAACCCGCGCTGCTGGTCTTGTTCTGCATTACAAGCCAGCTGTCTTAGCCCACTGTGCTAAACCAGCCGCTCTGACGGAAGGGCAGGGCTTCGACAACAAGACATTTTATTTCTGAAGCACCTATCATATGGCAATGTACCCTAAGCCTTTTCACAGGAGGGAAGGATAGCTATTAAGCCAAATGTGGGGACGTTATTTGGATAAAATTAATTGGTAAACTCTCTTTAAAAGGTGTAGGTGTGATGGATTGAATGTCCTTCATTCAGTGAATCTCTGCTTCTCGGGCAGCTGGCCAAATGCTTCGTAGTTTTTAAGCAGCATCTTTGAGAAGGAGTGAATGAGCTACAGAGGCAAAATGATTTGGGGAAGGAATTTGAGAGTTTTGGGATCAAATGGTTGAAGGAGCAACAAATCATGATGGCGAGAAGGAAGTAGAGTTATGGACAAGAGACCAAGGGTCAAGTTATAGCCATCTCAGGAGGAGTTCCCTTTAACATCTGCACCGAAGTATAAAGTGCAGATTATTCCACTTTAGGGATACCTGTACCTTCTTTTAAATATCAAAATTGCTCTCATTTATTTGCCCAGAAGTATTGTGTTAGGCATATAACATTAATGGTAATTTCCGTCAGAATCAATGACTCTGCACTCAATGCACACAATGCACATTCAAGCACAAGATTAATAGGTCCAATTTTCCCCATTATCACCTTTGCAAATTTGCTCATCTAAATGGATGAGTTTAACAGCTCATTATTCAGTATCTAACTGCCATAAATGTCATATGTCTCAGATCTTAAGCTGTCTTAAACTGCTTTATTATTATGAATATAAAATGTCATTTTTTTGTCTGTTTAAAAAAAGCTTCGGCCTCACTGTAATCAGTGCTCGTACTGAGTCAATACATCAGAATAAATACATGCAAAAAGGGAGAAAATCAGAGGATTCAAATTTGTTTTAAGTCTTGAGAAAATACTCCCTAATAAATTATTAATGACTATCATATTTCTTAGATTTTTCACCTAACAGGCAACCCTCGCGATCATCTCCTTACACATTAAGTGATAGAAAATGCATGTAATTTGAACGTTCTGAGGGAGTTTCAGCACTCAATAGATTAATTCACCTGGGAGCAGGTACTACCAAGCCATTGCAATAATCTTCTCTCCTTTTGATGGTTCTTTTGAGACTGCGTTAGTTTCTGCTTGCTGAAGAATGACTAAGGGAGGTCAGGAGGTGGGGTGCCTGGGGTGGGTGGGTGGGGGTTGTGTTATTTTCTTATTGACGTCCAAATCACTGCAATCTAGACGCAAGAAATAGAATGGTTCCTGGAGCTGAGGGATTATAGATTCAGGAATATAGGGGGGAAGCTGAGGTTGTTCTCCCTAGTAACCAGTAAGTATATATTAAAAGAACCAGAGCACAGATGAGGAGAAGCTTTCTTACACAATGACTTGACGTTACTTGATAGGGTGATGCATACAAGGTTGAATCATAGTCACCAAAACAAAATTGGACAAACACTTAAAAAGTGGAATAATTACGGGGATAATGCGAAGAACAGGTAGCCGGACTAACTGGCCCTTCGATGGGCTGAATGGCCTTATATGTGCTGTTCCGTTCCATGAAATATAATTCTGTGTTAAGGTGCTGGAAAGCATAGCAGGCCATTTAAGATGTGATGTGGAATAATAGCGACGTGAATGAGTGACTTAACGGTTTTTGTTCCCTCTCTTGGTAACACAGGAGCAGCTGCAATGAAAGAGGTGTGTTCAGCCCATTGTGAAAAGAGTTATGTAATTGGCCCCCTCCCCCTGTTCGGTCCCCATAGTCTCACAAATGTGTTCCTTTCATTTCCCTCTTTGGTTACTGCCTGAAACTGAACATAGTTTCCTCACCAGTCAACCACAATTGTTCCGCTCAAGGATGACTCGATGGCTTGCTCTCCCTCGACGGAGAAGATTAAGAGGTTGCTTCATTGAGGTGTTCAAAATTCCGAATGATTTTGACAGGGTAAAGTAGGATATTGTTACGATGCTTTGGGTTAGTGTGCGGTCGATTCCAGCTCCACAGAGACCAGAGCCTGATTAATAAGGCGGTTCGGGGTTATGGGGGGAAGGCAGGAGAATGGGGATGAGAAACCTATCATCCAGGATTGAATGAGGCTCAATGTGCCAAATGGCCTAATTCTGCTCCTCTGTCCTGTGGTCTTACAAGTAAATTAACCAATAATTTGTATAAAGTTTCTGAGATTTTTGGCCGTAGACTGCTCCAATGATTTACAGGCACCAGATTTGTAAGTGAAACACAACAACTGTTTACTTATAACAAAAATAAAGATAATACATGCTAAACTAGCTAATCAACTACTAACCCCCCCTTTTACCGTCCCACCCTCTACCCAAAACACACAAGACAGATACACACAGAAGGAGAGGTAGGGTATAGAAATAATAGGAATTAAAATATGAAAAGGAAGATACAACTCTTTGCTTCGAATGTTGAAGGCATTACAGCAGTTGAAATGAAAAAATGAAATGAAAATCGCTTATTGTCACAAGTAGGCTTCAAATGAAGTTACTATGAAATGCCCCGAGTCGCCACATTCCGGTGCCAGTTCAGGGAGGCTGGTACGGGAATTGAACCGTGCTGCTGGCCTGCCTTGGTCTGCTTTCAAAGCCAGCGATTTAGCCCTGTGCTTCCAGGACATGGAGTGACTGAAACCAGCAGTTGGATTGCTAATGCCGCTCTTCTGATAGTAACATTCAGTCGGAACTACCAGGCTGTAGTATTTCTTCTGGGGAGTCACTTTAACTTTTATTAACCTGGGCCTTCATTCCAAAACAACAGCGTCAGGCCTGTGTAATTCGTATTTGTGTCCAACAGCCTTTCCAAGAAATGAGAAGAGATTTCAAAAAGAGTATTTAAACAACTGACCCCGCCTGCAGCAGCTGTTGGATTGGATTTTCTTAAGATTTTCTTTGCCTCCCCTCAAACCACTGAGAGCTGTCTTAGCCTGAGTTTTACTCTGATTTGGTTTCCCAGACTCGCTGGAATGTCCTCCAGCTTGACCGAAGAGGAAACAGAGTCTTCAAGTGTGTGTCACCCATTCAGCGAGAGAGAAATTCAAAAGAGCCTCCTTCAGCTCTGAGTTCAGAACAAAACTAACACCTGGAAACACAGTCTCTCAGAGGAATGAACATTCCAGAGTGGTCAGTACCAATCAGCATCAAGCATCAGCTACGCTTCGGCAACCTGTAACAGTCTATTGGCCGACAGCCAAGTCGATCAAGAGGTGCAGTAGAGCAGAACTGCTGATTGGCTGTTGCTGGGGAAATTTGCATACGTCGGTTGAGGTCACCTTAACTTGAAGGTTTCACAGATTATCACAGAATTTACAGTGCAGAAGGAGGCCATTCAGCCCATCGAGTCTGCACCGGCTCTTGGAAAGAGCACTCTACCCAAGGTCAGGGTGTACCTGAGCAAGAGACCCTAGCTGTTCAAGTAAAGACAAGCATCCAGCAGAGGGCAGTAGAGCGGAGCTGCTGATTGGCTGTTGCAGGGAAAATATGCAAACGTCCGTTGGGCACACCCTAACTTGAAGGTGTACCTGAGCAAGAGATCCTAGCTGTTCAAGTGAATACAGGCATCCAGCAGAGGGCAGTAGAGCAGAGCTGCTGATTGGCTGTTGCAGGGGAAATTTGCATACATCCGCTGATCTCACCCTAACTTGAAGGTGTACCTGAGCAAGAGATCCTAGCTGTTCAAGTGAAGACAAGCATCCAGCAGAGGGCAGTAGAGTGGAGCTGCTAATTGGCTGTTGCAGGGGAAATTTGCATACGTCCGTTGTGCTCACCCTAACTTGAAGGTGGTTTGTGGAGGAGCTGTTGTCAAGTGACACTTAAACCCGAAACACTTGTTCAGTGTTTCCCTCCCTACCACCTCCTCTAACCAAAAAAAAAACAACCGCTGTAAAGATCAAGAGGAAGGCTCGAGGGCAGGTAGAAGTAGAAACAAGTTGAACCGTGACATCACAGCCTACAAGTAAGGGATTGTCTGGTGACTGGTAAGTAGTTGTTCTTTTATTTTACCTCAGGTGTTATCATGCGGAGCGCAGAGGTTGCTAAGTGAGTGCTTGCTGAGAAGGGGAGTGAATAACAAGTAAGCTCTTTCTTTTTCTTTTTTTATCTGGAGGGGATGGCAGGGAAGGTAGCGCAATGTTCCTCCTGCAGAATGTTTGAGGTGAGGGACGCCATAAGTGTCATTGCTGATTTCATCTGTAGGATGTGCACCCATCTCCAGCTCCTCAGAAACCGCGTTAGGGAATTGGAGCTGGGGCTGGATGAACTTTGGATCATTCGGGAGGCAGAGGTGGTCATCGATAGAAGCTTCAGGGATGTAGTTACTCCGAAGAATCAAGACAGATGGGTGACAGTGAGAGGGGCTGGGAGGAAGCAGTCAGTACAGGGATCCCCTGTGGTTGTTCCCCTTAGTAACAAGTATACCGCTTTGGATACTGTTGGGGGGGATGACTTACCAGGGGTAAGCCATGGGGTACAGGTCTCTGGCACAATGTCTGTCCCTGTTGCTCAGAAGGGAAGCGGGGAGAGGAGTAGAGCATTAGTCATTGGAGACTCCATACTTAGGGGGATAGATCGGAGATTCTGTGGGAACGAGAGAGACTCACGGTTGGTGTGTTGCCTCCCAGGTGCCAGGATGTGTGATGTCTCGGATCGTGTTTTCGGGATCCTTAAGGGGGAGGGGCAGCAGCCCCAAGTTGTGGTCCACATAGGTACCAACGACATAGGTCGGAAAAGGGATAGGGATGTAAGGCAGGAATTCAGGGAGCTAGGGTGGTAACTTAGATCTAGGACAAACAGAGTGATTATCTCTGGGTTGTTACCCATGCCACGTGATAGCGAGACGAGGAATAAGGAGAGAGAAGAGTTGAACACGTGGCTACAGGGATGGTGCAAGAGGGAGGGATTCAGATTTCTGGATAAGTGGGGCTCATTCTGGGGTCGCTGGGACCTCTACAAACGGGATGGTCTACACCTGGACCAGAGGGGTACCAATATCCTGGGGGGGGGGGGGGGGGGGGGGGATTTGCTAATGCTCTTCGGGCGGGTTTAAACTAGTTCAACAGGGGCTTGGGAACCTGAATTTTAGCTCCAGTATGCAGGAGGTTGAGAGTAGTGAGGTCATGAGTAAGGTTTCAAAGTTGCAGGAGTGGACCGGCAGGCAGGAAGGTGGTTTAAAGTGTGTCTTCTTCAATGCCAGGAGCATCCGGAATAAGGTGGGTGAACTTGCAGCATGGGTTGGTACCTGGGACTTCGATGTTGTGGCCATTTCGGAGACATGGATGGAGCAGGGACAGGAATGGTTGTTGCAGGTGTCGGGGTTTAGATATTTCAGTAAGCTCAGGGAAGGTGGTAAAAGAGGGGGAGGACTGGCATTGTTAGTCAAGGACAGTATTACGGTGGCAGAAAGGACGTTTGATGAGGACTCGCCTACTGAGGTAGTATGGGTTGAGGTTAGAAACAGGAAAGGAGTGGTCACCCTGTTAGGAGTTTTCTATAGGCCTCCGAAGATTTCCAGAGATGTAGAGGAAAGGATTGCAAAGCTGATTCTGGATCAGAGCGAAAGCAGCAGGGTAGTTGTTATGGGGGAGTTTAACTTTCCAAATATTGACTGGAAATGCTATAGCTCAAGTACTTTAGATGGGTCAGTTTTTGTCCAATGTGTGCAGGAGGGTTTCCTGACACAGTATGTAGGTAGGCCAACGAGAGGCGAGGCCATATTGGATCTGGTACTGGATAATGAACCAGGACAGGTGTTAGAATTGGAGGTAGGTGAGCACATTGGTGATAGTGACCACAATTCGATTGCGTTTACTTTAGTGATGGAAAGGAATAGGGATATACCACAGGGCAAGAGTTATATCAGGAAGAAAGGCAATTACGATGCGATGAGGCATGACTTAGGATGCATCGGATGGAGAGGAAAACTGCAGGGGATGGCCACAATGGAAATGTGGAGCTTGTTCAAGGAACAGCTACTGTGTGTCCTTGATAAGTATGTACCTGTCAGGCAGGGAGGAAGTGGTCGAGCAAGGGAACCGTGGTTTACTAAAGCAGTCGAACACTTGTCAAGAGGAAGAAGGAGGCTTATGTAAAGATGAGACATGAAGGTTCAGTTAGGGCGCTCAAGAGTTACAAGTTAGCTAGGAAGGACCTAGCTAGGGGCAGCACGGTCGCATTGTGGATAGCGCAATTGCTTCACAGCTCCAGGATCCCAGGTTAGATTCCCGGCTTGGGTCACTGTCTGTGCGGAGTCTGCACATCCTCCCCGTGTGTGCGTGGGTTCCCTCCGGTTGCTCTGGTTTCCTCCCACAGTCCAAAGATGTGCGGGTTAGGTGGATTGGCCATGCTAAAATTGGCCATAGTGTCCAAAAATTGCCCTTAGTGTTGGGTGGGGTTCCTGGGTTATGGGATAGGGTGGACCTTGGGTAGGGTGCTCTTTCCAAGAGCCGGTGGAGACTCGATGGGCTGAATGGCCTCCTTCTGCACTGTAAATTCTATGTCTATGTCTATGACCTAAAGAGAGAGCTAAGAAGAGCCTGGAGGGGACATGAGAAGTCTTTGCCCGGTAGGATCAAGGATAACCCTAAAGCTTTCTATAGATATGTCAGGAATAAATGAATGACTAGGGTAAGAGTAGGGCCAGTCAAGGACAGTAGAGGGAAGTTGTGCGTGGAGTCCGAGGAGATAGGAGAGGTGCTAAATGAATATTTTTCATCAGTATTCACACAGGAAAAAGACAATGTTGCCGAGGAGAACACTGAGATTCAGGCTACTAGACTAGAAGGGCTTGAGGTTCATAAGAGGAGGTGTTAGCAATTCTGGAAAGTGTGAAAATAGATAAGCCCCCTGGGCCGGATGGGATTTATCCTAGGATTCTCTGGGAAGCTAGGGAGGAGATTGCTGAGCCTTTGGCTTTGATCTTTAAGTCATCTTTGTCTACAGGAATAGTGCCTGAAGACTGGAGGATAGCAAATGTTGTCCCCTATTCAAGAAGCGGAGTAGAGATAACCCCGGTAACTGTAGACCAGTGAGCCTTACTTCTGTTGTGGGCAAAATCTTGGAAAGGTTTATAAGAGATAGGATGTATAATCATCCGGAGAGGAATAATTTGATTAGAGATAGTCAACACGGTTTTCTGAAGGGTAGGTCGTGCCTCACAAACCTTATTGAGTTCTTTGAGAAGGTGACCAAACAGGTAGATGAGGGTAAAGCAGTTGATGTGGTGTATATGGATTTCAGTAAAGCGTTTGATGAGGTTCCCCACGGTAGGCTACTGCAGAAAATACGGAGGCATGGGATTCAGGGTGATTTAGCAGTTTGGATCAGAAATTGGCTAGCTGGAAGAAGATAAAGGTTGGTGGTTGATGGGAAATGTTCAGACTGGAGTCCAGTTACTAGTGGTGTACCACAAGGATCTGTTTTGGGGCCACTGCTCTTTGTCATTTCTATAAATGACCTGGAGGAGGGCGTAGAAGGTTGGGTGAGTAAATTTGCAGATGACACTAAAGTCGGTGGAGTTGTGGACAGTGCGGAAGGATGTTACAAGTTACAGAGGGACATAGATAAGCTGCAGCGCTGGGCTGAGAGTTGGCAAATTGAGTTTAATGCAGAAAAGTGTGAGGTGATTCATTTTGGAAGGACTAACAGGAAGACGGAGTACTGGGCTAATGGTAAGATTCTTGGCAGTGTGGATGAGTAGAGAGATCTCGGTGTCCATGTACATAGATCCCTGAAAGTTGCCACCCAGGTTGAGAGGGTTGTTAAGAAGGCATACGGTGTTTTAGCTTTTACTGGTAGAGGGATTGAGTTTCGGAGCCATGAGGTCATGTTGCAGCTGTACAAAACTCTGGTGCGGCCGCATTTGGAGTATTGCGTGCAATTCTGGTTGCCGCAGTATAGGAAGGATGTGGAAGCATTGGAACGGGTGCAGAGGAGATTTGCCAGAATGTTCCCTGGTATGGAGGGAAGATCTTATGAGGAAAGGCTTAGGGACTTGAGGCTGTTTTCGTTAGAGAGAAGATTGGATAGGGTGGACAGTGAGAGCTTTTTTCCTCGGATGGTGATGTCTAGCACGAGGGGACATAGCTTTAAATTGAGGGGAGATAGATATAGGACAGATGTCAGAGGTAGGTTCTTTACTCAGAGAGTAGTAAGGGCGTAGAATGCCCTGCCTGCAACAGTAGTGGACTCGCCAACACTAAGGGCATTCAAATAGTCATTGGATTGACATATGGACGATAAGGGAATAGTGTAGATGGGCTTTAGAGTGGTTTCACAGGTCGGCGCAACATCGAGGGCTGAAGGGCCTGTACTGCGCTGTAACATTCTATGTTCTATGTTCTATGTTCTATGTGTCATCACTGATGTTAGGCCATCTGGCTGGAGTGTCCTGTTTTCTTTTAATTAAAGGTGAAATCCATCTTGAGCTTGCCTTAACTCCACTTCGCTATCCACCCCCAGACCGTTTGACTTCCTTGTCCGTCTGGAATCTATCTAACTCGGCTTAAAAAATATAATTGACTCTCTGTTCTCTGGGTAAAACATTCTGAGGCGAACGTTTTTTCCTCATCTCTGTCTTAAATGGAAGACCCCTTATTTTTGAACTATGTCCCTAGTTCTGGGCGGCCCGGTAGCACGGTGGTTAGCACTGTTGCTTCACAGTGCCAGGGACCCAGGTTCGATTCCCGGGCTTGCGTCACTCATGTAGTCTGCACGTTCTCCCAGTGTCTGCGTGGGTTTCCTCCCACAAGTCCCGAAAGACGTGCTTGTTCGGTGAATTGGACATTCTGAATTCTCCCTCTGTGTATCTGAACAGATGCCGGAATGTGGCGACTAGGGGCTTTTCACAGTAACATCATTGCAGTGTTAATGTAAGCCTACTTGTGACAATAAAGATCATTATTATAATCTCTCCCACAAGGAAAAGTGCCCTTTCTGCCTCCATCCTGAGTCCAGTCAGCATCTTATATTTCAATAGGGTCACCACCTCCCATGCTTCTGAATTCCCATTGGTACAGGCCCTTCCTGTTCAACCTTTCTTCATAGTATAACCCCAGGAATCAGTTGAGTGAACCATCTCTGAACTGCTTTTAATGCAATTAGTTTTGCCTCCACATTGTGGAGAATTATTAGCTGTTGGATCCAAACAAGGATCTCTTAGCAACAATACAAAATATGTAAATGAGCAGGTATAAGCTTCGAAGTACATCTTGCACTTGTTTCAAAATCCCTCCACCATTTCACCACTCCCTGGCTCTGCAATATCGTCCACCCCACAGTTCCCTATGATCTCAGGATTCTTCCAGCTGAGGCACCCTTCACGAACCCACCTCTTATCACTCCACCGTGAGCAGCCATGCCCTCTGCTGCTGAGGGTCAAAACTCGGGAACTATTTTCCCAGACCTCTCTGCATCTCTATCTCTCCCTTTTCCTTTAAGATGCTCCTTACAACAAACCTCTTTGAGGAGCTTTCTCAAACAGAATCTGACACTGAACCACAGAGAATTTTAAAAGCTCGATCAAAGAGGTATGTTGCAAGGTGGACAGCGAGGCAGTAAGGCAGAGCGATATAATGATATCTGCAAGAAGCAATTGATGGAACAAGCAGGAAAATCAACAGTTTTAAGTTCCAAATTTAACCACAGATTGAAATAGATTCTAATGATCTAGCAGCGATGGTGTCAGAATACTCCAGTGGCGATAGCACAACGTTTCCCGCCAGATGGCTGAATGTTCAGGTTGGGGGGATGTCTGTCACACACACTCTACCAACGTGGGTCAGTCGCGTTCTGTGATTTCTCAGCTGGGCAGATTGGTGGAACGGCCCATGACAGGGAAGATTCCGATATACACAGAGGATGCCAGTTAGGGATCAGGGGAAATTGGAAAAGAAGGCAAAGGATGTCAACAGCACTCTCATGCTGTCACCTCCATCGCCCCCAAGGACTGGTTTGAGAAGCAGAATAATGTGAAGAGGGGATATCAAAATAAAAACTGAACGTGAATTTTCTGCTCCACAAAATGAAGGATCTCTATGTTGAAAAATGAAACATTGTCTGAGCTGATGCACCATCAAAGATTACAAGATCAATCAAAGACACAAGTGAAAACGGCACTGAGCAGAACCACACTGTTATCACAGCATTATTAGTGATATGATAGTTATTTTCATTTCTTCCATTGATCTGTCTCTCCCTCACCAGTGTTCCCCCTCACCCCTGCCCACTTGGGCCATCTGTTCCTAGTTACCCTTTGATACTCTGCTCACCTTTGTTCAGCCATTCACACATTTTAATCTCTTTATGTGCCACTATCAGCCCCTTCTTCGCCTTAATCACCCCCATTTCCATTCCCTTTGTCCTCCACATCTTTATCAACCTCCACCTATCACTGGCCCCCTATCCCGCCCCACCACGCCACTGCCCCCCCACAATGGTATAAATGTGACCCTATTTCCAGTTCTCTCCAGCTTTGACAAAGAGTCAGCCAGCTTCGAAAAGTTAGCTCCCTTCTCTCTCCACACATGTTGACATTGTCTGGTATTTTCTGTTGTTACGAGTTCTTCTGTCAACCCCTTCACTGCCTGGTTGAAGCACAGGCAACTACAAAGCTGGAAAAAAAAGAATTTTTTTTATTAAGAGCGGCCATCTCACCGAGGTGACGTCATGTCAGCCCACATTTTGACAGTTGTGACAAATTGCACCACAGCAGCTGAGACAGCCCCCAACATTCGGAATAAAACAACTCGCAACACTCTGAAAAAAGTGTCAATTCACCCGATCTCCCAGTGTTAATGGGATCTTCAAGAAAAATTCACTTTCTGAATCCGGATCCATTTCTTCACCCAAAACTAATCAGCTCTTTCTAGGACCATACCCGATCTGTGTACTAAGTTGAATTGAAATTGGTCTGTTAGCTTTTGAGATCGTGGGGGCGGTTTTGAACCCTCACTCTCCGTCCATGAGAAATGCGGTGCAAGCTCAAAATTCGGAGAGAATCGGAAGTTGAGATTCTCTCTGACATCATTGGGATTTGCAGTTTTCACCCCTAACGCTAGTGGACTACCAATCACGCATAAGAACCCGAGAGACTCACTTTAATGCATTAGCATAGCATCAGCGAACAGTCACTCCGGAACTGAAGGCACTGTTGCTGAGCAGAGGGACAGAGGTAGTATTGAAGAAGCAGGTGTGCTGCAGAAGGACTTGGACAAGCTGGGAGAGTGGGCAAAGAAGTGGCAGATGGAATACAATGTGGAAAAGTGTGAGGTTCTGCACTTTGGAAGGAGAACTGGAGGCATAGACTATTTTCGAAATGGGGAAATGCTTCGGAAATCAGAAGCACAAAGGGATTTGGGAGTCCGTGTTCACGATTCTCTTTAGGTTAACGTGCAGGTTCAGTCGGCAGTTAAGAAGGCAAATGCAATGTTAGCTTTCATGTCGAGAGGGCTAGAATACAAGACCAGGGATGTACTTCTGAGGCTGTACAAGGCTCTAGGCAGACCCCATTTGGAGTATTGTGAGCAGTTTTGGGCCCCGTATCTAAGGAAGGCTGTGCTGGCACTGGAAAGGGTCCAGAGGAGGTTCACAAGAATGATCCCTGGAATGAAGAGCTTGTTGTGTGAGGAACAGTTGAGGACTCCTCTTCTGGAGTGAGCTGGCACTCACCAATGCAGCTATAGCCTCCCAGACAGGGGTGATCAACTTCCTGGGGTGCGGATACCGGATGCCTCACGTGGTTTCCATTACCTGGACCACTGGGAGCTCTTCCGGGGCAGGTGTGATCTGTATAAGAAGGACGGGTTGCATCTAAACAGGAGAGGCATAAATATCCTGGCCGCAAGGTTCGCTAGTGTCACACGGGAGGGTTTAAACTAGTATGGCAGGGGGGTGGGCATGGGAGCAATAGGTCAGAAGGTGAGAGCATTGAGGGAGAACTAGGGAATAGGGACAGTGTGGCTCTGAGGCAGAGCAGCCAGGGAGAAGTTGCTGAACACAGCGGGTCTGGTGGCCTGAAGTACATATGTTTTAATGCAAGGAGCATTACGGGTAAGGCAGATGAACTTAGAGCTTGGATTAGTACTTGGAACTATGATGTTGTTGCCATTACAGAGACCTGGTTGAGGGAAGGGCAGGATTGGCAGCTAAACGTTCCAGGATTTAGATGTTTCAGGCGGGATAGAGGGGGATGTAAAAGGGGAGGTGGAGTTGCGCTACTGGTTCGGGAGAATATCACAGCTGTACTGCGAGAGGACACCTCAGAGGGCAGTGAGGCTATATGGGTAGAGATCAGGAATAAGAAGGGTGCAGTCACAATGTTGGGGGTATACTACAGGCCTCCCAACAGCCAGCGGGAGATAGAGGAGCAGATAGGTAGACAGATTTTGGAAAAGAGTAAAAACAACAGGGTTGTGGTGATGGGAGACTTCAACTTCCCCAATATTGACTGGGACTCACTTAGTGCCAGGGGCTTAGACGGGGCGGAGTTTGTAAGGAGCATCCAGGAGGGCTTCTTAAAACAATATGTAGACAATCCAACTAGGGAAGGGGCGGTACTGGACGTGGTATTGGGGAATGAGCCCGGCCAGGTGGTAGATGTTTCAGTAGGGGAGCATTTCGGTAACAGTGACCACAATTCAGTAAGTTTTAAAGTACTGGTGGACAAGGATAAGAGTGGTCCGAGGATGAATGTGCTAAATTGGGGGAAGGCTAATTATAACAATATTAGGCGGGAACTGAAGAACATAGATTGGGGGCGGATGTTTGAGGGCAAATCAACATCTGACATGTGGGAGGCTTTCAAGTGGCAGTTGAAAGGAATACAGGACCGGCATGTTCCTGTGAGGAAGAAAGATAAATACGGCAATTTTCGGGAACCTTGGATGACGAGTGATATTGTAGGCCTCGTCAAAAAGAAAAAGGAGGCATTTGTCAGGGCTAAAAGGCTGGGAACAGATGAAGCCTGCGTGGAATATAAGGAAAGTAGGAAGGAACTTAAGCAAGGAGTCAGGAGGGCTAGAAGGGGTCACGAAAAGTCATTGGCAAATAGGGTTAAGGAAAATCCCAAGGCTTTTTACACGTACATAAAAAGCAAGAGGGTAACCAGGGAAAGGGTTGGCCCACTGAAGGATAGGCAAGGGAATCTATGTGTGGAGCCGGAGGAAATGGGCGAGGTACTAAATGAATACTTTGCCTCAGTATTCACCAAAGAGAAGGAATTGGTAGATGTTGAGTCTGGAGAAGGGGGTGTAGATAGCCTGGGTCACATTGTGATCCAAAAAGACGAGGTATTGGGTGTCTTAAAAAATATTAAGGGAGATAAGTCCCCAGGGCCTGATGGGATCTACCCCAGAATACTGAAGGAGGCTGGAGAGGAAATTGCTGAGGCCTTGACAGAAATCTTTGGATCCTCACTGTCTTCAGGGGATGTCCCAGAGGACTGGAGAATAGCCAATGTTGTTCCTCTGTTTAAGAAGGGTAGCAAGGATAATCCAGGGAACTACAGGCCGGTGAGCCTTACTTCAGCGGTAGGGAAATTACGGGAGAGAATTCTTCGAGACAGGATCTACTCCCATTTGGAAGCAAATGGACGTATTAGTGAGAGGCAGCATGGTTTTGTGAAGGGGAGGACGTGCCTCACTAACTTGATAGAGTTTTTCGAGGAGGTCACTAAGATAATTGATGCAGGTAGGGCAGTAGATGTTGTCTATATGGACTTCAGTAAGGCCTTTGACAAGGTCCCTCATGGTAGACTATTACAAAAGGTGAAGTCACACGGGATCAGGGGTGAGCTGGCAAGGTGGATACAGAACTGGCTAGGCCATAGAAGGCAGAGAGTAGCAATGGAGGGATGCTTTTCTAATTGGAGGGCTGTGACCAGTGGTGTTCCACAGGGATCAGTGCTGGGACCTTTGCTCTTTGTAGTATATATAAATGATTTGGAGGAAAATGTAACTGGTCTGATTAGTAAGTTTGCAGACGACACAAAGGTTGGTGGAATTGCGGATAGCGATGAGGACTGTCGGAGGATACAGCAGGATTTAGATTGTCTGGAGACTTGGGCGGAGAGATGGCAGATGGAGTTTAATCCGGACAAATGTGAGGTAATGCATTTTGAAAGGTCTAATGCAGGTAGGGAATATACAGTGAATGGTAGAACCCTCAAGAGTATTGAAAGTCAAAGAGATCTAGGAGTACAGGTCCACAGGTCATTGAAAGGGGCAACACAGGTGGAGAAGGTAGTCAAGAAGGCATACGGCATGCTTGCCTTCATTGGCCGGGGCATTGAGTATAAGAATTGGCAAGTCATGTTGCAGCTGTATAGAACCTTAGTTAGGCCACACTTGGAGTATAGTGTTCAATTCTGGTCGCCACACTACCAGAAGGATGTGGAGGCTTTAGAGAGGGTGCAGAAGAGATTTACCAGAATGTTGCCTGGTATGGAGGGCATTAGCTATGAGGAGCAGTTGAATAAACTCGGTTTGTTCTCACTGGAACGAAGGAGGTTGAGGGGAGACCTGATAGAGGTATACAAAATTATGAGGGGCATAGACAGAGTGGATAGTCAGAGGCTTTTCCCCAGGGTAGAGGGGTCAATTACTAGGGGGCACAGGTTTAAGGTGAGAGGGGCAAGGTTTAGAGTAGATGTACGAGGCAAGTTTTTTACGCAGAGGGTAGTGGGTGCCTGGAACTCGCTACCAGAGGAGGTAGTGGAAGCAGGGACGATAGGGACATTTAAGGGGCATCTTGACAAATATATGAATAGGATGGGAATAGAAGGTACGGACCCAGGAAGTGTAGAAGATTGTAGTTTAGTCGGGCAGCATGGTCGGCACGGGCTTGGAGGGCCGAAGGGCCTGTTCCTGTGCTGTACATTTCTTTGTTCTCTTTGTTCTTTGTCTGTGGCACTCCCTCCAAATGTCTAGTCAGGGCTTCCACTGAGAATGTTGGATCAGCAGGTTTCCTGGCTAACATCCCACTGGTGGATCTGGAACGAGTGCTGGGGAGGTGTTTAAATAGAACTGCCCAGTGACTGCAGTGATTAAGTTTCACTGGGGCGAGCAAATCAGTGGGAGGTTGCCAAGGGCGTGGCGTGATTCACGTGGAGAAAAAAGCGTTTCTTTCAGAGGCTCAAAATTCGGTGAGAAATCCCTCCAATGGGGCTTGCACCGTTTCTCTCACCAGACCTGACACTTGGCCATTGTAGGGTCAGATTCCGCTCACGCTGTTTGCAAACAGATTGACAAAGAGGGGCGGCACATTCAATGGCAGAAGTAAGGATGCAAAGTGAAGAAAGAAGGGTTTGCTTTGCCCTTTTCTTTGACTCCCCCCTTTAATATTGTACCATTCAGCTTGCATTGCCTCTCCTTGGGCGTCATTCTCCGACCCCCCGCCGGGTCGGAGAATGGCCGTTGGCCGCCGTGAATCCCGCCCCCGCCCCCGCCTAAGTCTCCAGTACCGGAGATTGGGCGGGGGTGGGAATCGGGCCGCGCCGGTTGGCGGGACCACCCACTCAATTCTCCGGCCCGGATGGGCCGAAGTCCCGCCCAGAAATTGCCTGTCCCGCCGGCGTAAACAAAGCTGGCATTTACCGGCGGGACCAGGCGGTGTGGGCGGGCTCCGCGGTCCTGGGGGGGGCACTGGGCAATCTGACCCCGGGGGGTGCCCCCACGGTGGCCTGGCCTGCGATCGGGGCCCACCGATCCGCGGGCGGGCCTGTGCCGTGGGGGCACTCTTTCCCTTCCGCCTCCACCACGGCCTCCACCATGGCGGAGGCGGAAGAGACTCTCCCCACTGCGCATGCGCGGGAAACTGTCGGCGGCCGCTGACGCTCCCGCGCATGCGCCGCATTTCCGCGCCAGCTGGCGGGGCAACAAACGCCATTTCCGCCAGCTGGCGGGGCACCAAATGCAATTTCCGCCAGCTGGCGGGGCGGAAATCCCTCCGGCGTCGGCCTAGCCCCTCAATGTTGGGGCTCGGCCCCCAAAGATGCGGAGCATTCCGCACCTTTGGGCCGACGCGATGCCCGTCTGATTGGCGCCGTTTTTGGCCAAAATGTACCACCCTCACCCAATATAGAAAATCCAGCGTTGTGATTCCAACACGCTCCTTCATGTGGAACGTTAAAGAGAATTATTTGGCGCCAGTCATAAACCAGGGGCGGGATTCTGCCAGAACCAGCAGGGCGGGCAAGTCTGGCGGGAAGGAGTGGCGTGAACCACTCCGGCGTCGGGCCGCCCCAAATCCTCTGCACCTTCAGGGGCTAGGCCGGCCCCAGACTGGTTTGCACCGCGCCGGCCGGCGGGGAAGGGGCTTGGCGCCACGCCAACCGGCGGCGAAGGGCCTCCGCCGGCCGACATGAGTTGCCGCATGCGCGGGAGTGCCAGCATGTGCTGGCGTCATCCCCGCGCATGCTAAGAGGGCTTTGTTTCCGCACCGGCAATGGCGGACTGCTACAGCCGCCGGTGCGGAAGAATAGAGTGTCCCCACAGCACAGGCCCGCCCACGGATCGGTGGGCCCTGATCCGGAGCCAGGCCTCCTATGGGGTCACCGCCCGGGGCCAGATCCCCTGCACCCCCCGGAGAACCCCGGAGGCCGCCCGCGCCGCCAGGTCCTGCCAGTAAGGACCTACTCCAATTTACGCCGGCGGGACAGGCAAAAAACGGGTGGGACTTCAGCCCATCACGGGCTGGAGAATCGGCGGGGGGGGCCACTGCCAGCAGACGCCAACCGGCGTGACCCGATTCCCGCTCCCGCCAAATCTCGGGCGCCGGAGAATTCGGCAGCCGGCCGGGGCGGGATTCACGCCGACCCCCAGCGATTCTCCGACCCGGCGGGGGATCGGAGAATCCCGCCCCAGGACTTCAGCATTTTTGCCTTGGCAACAGAAGTCACGTTTGCTGCAGATCTCTTATTCGTTGCCAAGTGTGCCCATCGCCTGCAGAAAACCCTTCACCCTCCACAAAGCAGCTCCAACTCAATACCCGAGCTCTGTCCAAAGGCAATTTGAACTCTCTCTCTCCACAGCTGCAATGACTCAATGAGTCGTTGAGTTTATCCAACCCTTTCTGTTTAATTACAGAGTTTCTGTTTGCCCGGTTTGGATGACGTGGGGGCAGAGATTCAGCGATCCTGTTGGGCCCGGCGTGGAGCTCTGAAACCCGAGGAAGTCGCCCCTGAGCCTCAAATCGGGCTCCCTGCCGGGTGCCAGGCCGATCATGAGTCACCCGACTCGCTCCACCCGGCCCGACCTGGATCTCGGCCTCTCTGGATGTTTAAATGAGCCTCGGGCAGCACAGTGGCGCAGTGGTTAGCACTGCTGCCTCGCAGCGTCGAAGTCCCAGGTTCGATCCCGGCTCTGGGTCACTGTCCATGTGGAGTTTGCACATTCTCCCCGTGTTTGAGTGGGTTTCACCCCCACAACCCAAAGATGTGCAGGTTCGATGGATTGGCCACGCTAAACTGCCCCTTAATTGTAAATAAATGAATTGGGCACTTTAAATTTATTGTAAAAATAAATAAAAAATGAGCCTCGACGACTCAGTTAAATAAATTATAATGTTCATTGCAAGTTTCTTTTCATACTCTTCTTTTGTAACTGTTGCTATCTCTCTCATTACCCTTCGTTACTTTTATTTCTTTGCCATTCACCAAGATCAGTTCCTTTTCTTGTTGTATATTTTCAAGCTTTTCCTTTTCAGTTTTGTGCTTACCTCTTTTGTCATTCTTGGTTGTTTTATTTTTTGGCAGGAGAAAGCTCCAGCTCCTTCGGCACGTCAGCTGGTTCTGTATCAAAGCTCCAGCTCCTTCGGCACGTCAGCTGGTTCTGTATCAAAGCTCCAGCTCCTTCGGCACGTCAGCTGGTTCTGTATCAGATTGAGTTCCCTGTTGAATACCTCCTCCTGATCCTCTATCAAAAAAACCATCAACAGATCACGTGATCACGTCACTGGTAGGGAGTGGGGAAACTTGGAAACTCTAGTCTCGCCTTCGAGATTTGTGTTTCTGAACTTGCGTGCAATTTAGTGGCCATTCCAAGAATATCCGACATGATGAACGTGGCCGCCATAACAAGACCCCTAGCAACTAGTTCATGTTTATCCATTTCAAGCATGACATTCAATTCTATCATATTATGACTTCTGTTGCATAAATTTTCAAGGACCATTAAGCTGCTAACTAAAGTTCGACTCGTTGCTCATTCCCACTTCCGATGTGACTTTGCCCTCTTATTGATTCAAGGAAATATTGTTGCAGGAAACCATGTTGAATGAATTCGCTATCTGAGAGGAGCGAGAATGCTTATTTCAATCTATATGAAAATACTGCATCAAAACCAATCTGCCTTTGCTCCGTGCTTGTCTAATCTCCACATTTATACAAACTAACACTTCACAAGTGCGACCAGAATGTCTGGCGAGATAAACCAGGAACACGAGGGGAAGGGAAGAAGAAAAAGAGTGACTTGTTAGATATCTAAAACAAAATCCAAATGTTTACCTCTGCAAACAAACCGCATTTAATCTGTAAAATATTGGATTTGCTGTGTATAATTCAAACTGGTTATTTGGGTATTTCACAGAAGGTGCATGGTGACAATGTTACAGAATCACAGAATCATCTTGCAGCTTAGAAAGTGGCCTTTGGCTCATCATCATAGAATCATACAATCATAGAATTTACAGTGCAGAAAGAGGCCATTCGGCCCATCGGGTCTGCACCGGCCCTTGGAAAGATCATCCTACTTAAGCCCATGCCTCCATCCCATCCTCGTACCCCAGTTAGCCTACCTAACCTTTGGACTCTAAGGGACAATTTAGCATGGCCAATCCACCTAACCCGCACATCTTTGGACCGTGGAGGGAAACCGGAGCACCCGGAGGAAACCCACGCAGACACGGGGAGAACGTGCAGACTCCACACAGTCAGCCAAGGCCGGAATTGAACCAGGGACCCTGGAGCTGTGAGGCAGCAGTGCTAACCACTGTGCCACCATACCACACATGCCTGTGCCAACCATCCAGCACCTATCTATTCTAATCCCATTTTCCAGCTCTTGGCCCTTGTGTGCTGTGGCATTTCAACGTTTCCATCTAAATGCTTCTTAAATGTTGTGAGGGTTCCCGCCTCTACCACCCTTTCAGACAGCGAGTTCCAGATTCCCACCACTCTCACATTCTATCGACATCTCCTGCCCCGATCTTAAATCTACGTCCCCTGCTTATTGTCCCCTCTCCTAAAAGGAGCAGTTTCTTCCTGTCTACCCTATCTATGTCCATCACAGTTTTGTGCATCGCAATCAGCCTTCTCGACTCTAAGGAGAAACAAACCCAGCCTGACCTGCCTCACTTCACAGCTGAAACGCTCCAGCCCAGACAACATCCTGGTGAGTTGCCTCATCCCCTGCATGCTCGCTAGTGCAATCACACCTTCCTATAGTGTGACGATAGCAACTGCACACCGTACTTCAGCTGTGGCTTAATGCATTTACAAAGAACAAAGAACAAAGAAATGTACAGCACAGGAACAGGCCCTACGGCCCTCCAGGCCCGTGCCGACCATACTGCCCGACTAAACTACAATCTTCTACACTTCCTGGGTCCGTATCCCTCTATTCCCATCCTATTCATGTATTTGTCAAGATGCCCCTTAAATGTCACTATTGTCCCTGCTTCCACCACCTCCTCCGGTAGCGAGTTCCAGGCACCCACTACCCTCTGCGTAAAAAACTTGCCTCGTACATCTACTCTACACCTTGCCCCTCTCACCTTAAACCTGTGCCCCCTAGTAATTGACCCCTCTACCCTGGGGAAAAGCCTCTGACTATCCACTCTGTCTATGCCCCTCATAATTTTGTAGACCTCTATCAGGTCGCCCCTCAACCTCCTTCGTTCCAGTGAGAACAAACCGAGTTTATTCAACCGCTCCTCATAGCTAATGCCCTCCATACCAGGCAACATTCTGGTAAATCTCTTCTGCACCCTCTCTAAAGCCCCCACATCCTTCTGGTAGTGTGGCGACCAGAATTGAACACTATACTCCAAGTGTGGCCTAACTAAGGTTCTGTACAGCTGCAACATGACTTGCCAATTCTTATACTCAATGCCCCGGCCAATGAAGGCAAGCATGCCGTAAACCTTCTTGACTACCTTCTCCACCTGTGTTGCCCCTTTCAGTGACCTGTGGACCAGTACTCCTAGATCTCTTTGACTTTCAATACTCTTGAGGGTTCTACCATTCACTATATATTCCCTACCTGCATTAGACCTTCCAAAATGCATTACCTCACATTTGTCCGGATTAAACTCCATCTGCCATCTCTCCACCCAAGTCTCCAAACAATCTAAATCCTGCTGTATCCTCTGACAGTCCTCATCGCTATCCGCAATTCCACCAACCTTTGTGTCGTCTGCAAACTTACTAATCAGACCAGTTACATATTCCTCCAAATCATTTATATATACTACAAAGAGCAAAGGTCCCAGCACTGATCCCTGTGGAACACCACTGGTCACAGCCCTCCAATTAGAAAAGCATCCTTCCATTGCTACTCTCAGCCTTCTATGGCCTAGCCAGTTCTGTATCCACCTTGCCAGCTCACCCCTTATCCCGTGTGACTTCACCTTTTGTACTCGTCTACCATGAGGGATCTTGTCAAAGGCCTTACTGAAGTCCATATAGACAACATCCACTGCCCTACCTACATCAATCATCTTAGTGGCCTCCTCGAAAAACTCTATCAAGTTAGTGAGACACGACCTTCCCTTCACAAAACCGTGCTGCCTCTCACTAATACGTACATTTGCTTCCAAATGGGAGTAGATCCTGTCTCGAAGAATTCTCTCCAGTAATTTCCCTACCACTGAAGTAAGGCTCACCGGCCTGTAGTTCCCTGGATTATCCTTGCCACCCTTCTTAAACAGAGGAACAACATTGGCTATTCTCCAGTCCTCTGGGACATCCCCTGAAGACAGTGAGGATCCAAAGATTTCTGTCAAGGCCTCAGCAATTTCCTCTCCAGCCTCCTTCAGTATTCTGGGGTAGATCCCATCAGGCCCTGGGGACTTATCTACCTTAATATTTATTTTTAAAATAAATTTAGAGTACCCAATTCATTATTTTCCAATTAAGGGGCAATTTAGCGTGTTCAATCCACCTAACCTGCACATCTTTGGGTTGTGGGGGCGAAACCCACGCAAACAAGGGGAGAATGTGCAAACTCCACACGGACAGTGACCCCAGAGCCGGGATCGAACCTGGGACTTCGGCACCGTGAGGCAGCAGGGTTAACCCACTGCGCCACCGTGCTGCCCTGCTTAATACATTTATACAGCTCCATCATAACCTCCTTGCTCCTTTATTCTATGTCTCAGCTAATTAAGGCACGTATCCCATATGCCTTCTTAATCACCTTATCGACCTGTCCTACTGCCTTCAGGGATCTTTGGATATGCACTCCAAGGTCCTGCCATTCATCGTACAAATCCTTGCATTGTTCATCTTCACAAAATGCACCACCTTCCACTATTCAGGGTTAAATTTAATTTGCTGCTGTTCTGCTCATTTGGCCAGAATGTCTATATCTCACTGTAATCTGAGGCTTTCCTCTTTGCTATTTACCACACCACCATTTTTGGGTCTTCTGTGAACTTACTGATCATACCTCCTACATTCACGCCTAGATCATAAGACCATAAGATAAGACCATAAGACATAGTAGCAGGATTATAGAACATAGAAATTTACAGCGCAGTACAGGCCCTACGGCCCTCGATGTTGCGCCGACCTGTGAAACCACTCTAAAGCCCATCTACACTCTTCCCTTATCATCCATATGTCAATCCAATGACCATTTGAATGCCCTTAGTGTCGGCGAGTCCACTGCTGTTGCAGGCAGGGCATTCCACGCCCTTAATATTCTCTGAGTAAAGAACCTACCTCTGGCATCTGTCTTATATCTATCTCCCCTCAATTTAAAGCAATGTCCCTTCATGCTAGACATCACCATCCGAGGAAAAAGGCTCTCACTGTCCACCCTATCCAATCCAATCCTCTTGTATGCCTCAATTAAGTCACCTCTTAACCTTCTTCTCTCTAACAAAAACAGCCTCAAGTCCCTCATAAGATCTTCCCTCCATACCAGGCAACATTCTGGTAAATCTCCTCTGCACCCTTTCCAATGTTTCCACATCCTTCCTATAATACGGCGACCAGAATTGCACGCAATACTCCAAATACGGCCGCACCAGAGTTTTGTACAGCTGCAACTTGACCTCATGCCTCCGAAACTCAATCCCTCTACCAATAAAAGCTAACACACCATGCGCCTTCTTTACAACCCTCTCAACCTGGATGGCAACTTTCAGGGATCTATGTACATGGACACCGAGATCTCTCTGCTCATCCACACTGCCAAGAATCTTACCATTAGCCCAGTACTCTGTCTTCCTGTTATTCCTTCCAAAATGAATCACCTCGCACTTTTCTGCATTAAACTCCATTTGCCACCTCTCAGCCCAGCGCTGCAGCTTATCTGTGTCCCTCTGTAACTTATAACATCCTTCCGCACTGTCCACAACTCCACCGACTTTAGTGTCATCTGCAAATGTACTTATCCATCCTTCTACGCCCTCCTCCAGGTCATTTATAAAAATGACAAACAGCAGTGGCCCCAAAACAGATCCTTGTGGTACACCACTAGTAACTGGACTCCAGTCTGAACATGTCCCGTCAACCACCACCCTTTGTCTTCTTCCAGCTAGACAATTTCTGATCCAAACTGCTAAATCTCCCTGAATCCCATGCCTCCGTATTTTCTGCAGTAGCCTACCGTTGGGAACCTTATCAAACGCTTTACTGAAATACATATACACCATATCAACTGCTTTACCCTCATCCACCTACTCTTCACAAAACCGTGTTGACTATCTCTAATCAAATTATTCCTTTCCAGATGATTATAAACCCTATCTCTTATGAACCTTTCCAAGATTCTGCCCACAACAGAAGTAAGGCTCACTGGTCTATGGTTACCAGGGTTGTCGCTACTCCCCTTATTGAACAAGGGTACAACATTTGCTATCCTCCAGTCTTCTGGCACTATTCCTGTAGACAAAGATGACTTATAGATCAAAGCCAAAGGCTCAGCAATCTCCTCCCTAGCTTCCCAGAGAATCATAGGATAAATCCCATCTCGCCCAGGGGACTTATCTATTTTCACACTTTCCAGAATTGCTAACACCGCCTCCTTATGGACCTCAAGCGCTTCTAGTCTAGTAGCCTGAATTTCAGTATTCTCCTCGACAACATTGTCTTTTTCCTGTGTGAATACTGATGAAAAATATTCATTTAGCACCTCTCCTATCTCCTCGGACTCCAAGCACAACTTCCCACTACTGTCCTTGGTTGGCTCTACTCTTACCCTAGTCATTCTTTTATTCCTGACATATCTATAGAAAGCTTTAGGGTTATCCTTGATTCTTCCTGCCAAAGACTTCTCATGTCCCCTCCCGGCTCTTCTTAGCTCCCTCTTTAGGTCCTTCTTAGCTAACTTGTAACTCTTGAGCGCCCTAACTGAACCGTCATGTCTCATCTTTACATAAGCCTCCTTCTTCCCCTTGACAAGTGTTTTGACTGCTTTAGTAAACCACGGTTCCCTTGCTCAACCACTTCCTCCCTGCCTGACAGGTACATATTTATCAAGGACACGCAGTAGATGTTCCTTGAACAAGCTCCACATTTCTATTGTGCCCATCCCCTGCAGTTTTCCTCTCCATCCGATGCATCCTAAGTCTTGCCTCATCGCATCATCATTGCCTTTCTCCCAGATATAACTCTTGCCCTGCAGTATATACCTATCCCTTTCCATCACTAAAGTAAACGTAATCGAATTGTGGATGCTATCACCAAAGTGCTCACCTACCTCCAATTCTAACACCTGTCCTGGTTCATTATCCAGTACCAAATCCAATATGGCCTCGCCTCTCGCTGGCCTATCTACATACTGTGTCAGGAAACCCTCCTGCGCACATTGGACAAAAACGGACCCATCTAAAGTACTCGAACTATAGCGTATCCAGTCAATATTTGGAAAGTTAAAGTCCCCCATAACAACTACCCTCTTGCTTTCGCTCCTATCCAGAATCATCTTTGCAATCCTTTCCTCTACATCTCTGGAAATCTTCGGAGGCCTATAGAAAACTCCTAACAGGGTGACCGCTCCTTTCCTGTTTCTAACCTCAACCCATACTACCTCAGTAGGCGAGTCCTCATCAAACATCCTTTCTGCCACCGTAATACTGTCCTTGACGAACAATGCCACCCCTTCCCCTCTTTTACCATCTTCCCTGAGCTTACTGAAATATCTAAACCCCGGCACCTGCAACAACCATTCCTGTCCCTGCTCTATCCATGTCTCCGAAATGGCCACAACATCGAAGTCCCAGGTACCAACCCATGCTGCAAGTTCACCCACCTTATTCCGGATGCTCCTGGCATTGAAGAAGACACACTTTAAACCACCTTCCTGCCTGCTGGTACACTCCTGCAACTTTGAAACCTTACTCATGACCTCACTACTCTCAACCTCCTGTATACTGGAGCTACAATTCAGGTTCCCAAGCCCCTGCTGAACTAGTTTAAACCCTCCCGAAGAGCATTAGCAAATTTCCCTCCCAGGATATTGGTACCCCTCTGGTCCATCCATCCCCATCCAGGTGTAGACCATCCCGTTTGTAGAGGTCCCACCGACCCCAGAATGAGCCCCAATTATCCAGAAATCTGAAACCCTCCCTCCTGCACCATCCCTGTAGCCACGTGTTCAACTCCTCTCTCTCCATATTCCTCGTCTCGCTATCACGTGGCACGGGTAACAACCCAGAGATAATAACTCTGTTTGTCCAAGATCTAAATTTCCACCCTAGCTCCCTGAATTCCTGCCTTACATCCCTATCCCTTTTCCTACCTATGTCGTTGGTACCTATGTGGACCGCGACTTGGGGCTGCTCCCCCTCCCCCTTAAGTATCCCGAAAACATGATCCGAGACATCACGCACCCTGGCACCTGGGAGGCAACACACCAACCGCGAGTCTCTCTCATTCCCACAGAATCTCCTGTCTATCCCCCTCAGTATGGAGTCTCCAATGACTAATGCTCTACTCCTCCCCCCCCTTCCCTTCTGAGCAACAGGGACAGACTCTGTGCCAGAGACCTGTACCCCATGGCTTACCCTGGTAAGTCGTCCCCCCAACAGTATCCAAAGCGGTATACTTGTTACTAAGGGGAACAACCACAGGGGATCCCTGTACTGACTGCTTCCTCCCAGCCCCTCTCACCATCACCCATCTATCTTTATTCTTTGGAGTAACTACATCCCTGAAGCCTCTATCTATGACCACCCGAATGCCTCCCGAATGATCCGAAGTTCATCCAGCTCCAGCTCCAGTTCCCGAACGTGGTTTCTGAGGAGCTGGAGATGGCCCATCGAGTCTGCTCTGTCATTCAATGTGGCAAATATTTTTATCATCCCCATTCTCCTGCCTTCTCCCCATAACCCCTGATCCCCTTATTAATCAAGAACCTATCTATCTCTGTCTTAAAGACACCCACTGATTTGGCCTCCGCAGCCTTCTGCGGCAAAATGTTCCACAGATTCACCACTCTCTGGCTGAAGACATTCCTCCTCATCTCTGTTTTCAAGCACCGGCCCTTTAGTCTGAGATTGTGTCCTCTGCTTCTAGTTTTTACAAGTGGAAACATCCTCTCCACGTCCACTCTATCCAGGCCTCGCAGTATCCTGTAAGTTTCAATAAGATCCTCCCTCATCCTTCTAAACTCCAACCAGTATAGGTCCAGAGTCCTCAACCGTTGCTCATGCGACAAGCTCTTCATTCCAGGGATCATTCATGTGAACCTCCTCTGGACCCTTTCCAAGGCCAGCACATCCTTCCTTAGATACGGGGCCTAAAACTGCTCACAATACTCCAAATGGGGTCTGACCAGAGCTTTCTACAGCCTCATTAATCTACGCTGAAGCAGCAAGGGACCCACCACCCATCCCTGCGGAGCACCACTGGGTGCAGCCTTCTAGTTACAAAAACACACTATGTCCATCACCCTCTGCCTCCTGCCACAGTCGCCAGTGGGTTCTCTTCGCCAGGCACCTGTTTGTCAAAAGCTGTTGTGAACCCCATCGCCGTGATGCCATGTCAGTTTGGGGGAGTGGGGGGTGTAATGCTAATGTGGAGGGGGTATTACAGCCAGGAAGCCCGCGAATGAAATTAAAATGCGTGGCCACGGGGTTCCCGATCTTCATGACGGGATCCCCATTAGGTAATTGCTGGGGGCGGACGGAGAAGGGGTTGGGGCGGGGACGACGACAATCAGATTATCCACCCCATCCGTCAATCCCACCCATTGAAAATGAGGCAGGAAAATCCCCTATTTGTGTCTCACAATCCTTAACTGTTAACTGTCCCAACAAACGTATGCACAGAATAAAAACAGAAGATGCTGGAAATTCTCAGCGAATCAGCCAGCCCCTGTGGAGAGTGAAACTGAGTCTCTGGCTCGGAGCTTCCTGTCTGATCCCGGACTTAAGTCGATTGCCCGGCACACTTGCACGGCGCGACCAGCCGGAAGTGCAGACGCATGGACATGCACGCTGGAAATGCACGTTTAAACTCCCCGTCTGTTATTGTTTTACCTGCTTTTTCTTTTTTGTTTTTTTAATAAATGTTTTATTAAAGCTTTTCCAACCAACGTTTTTAACATGACTAAAATAGAAGTACAAATAATAATAAAAATGAACAAGGATTCTTAAACAAAACAAGGTGGGTGTTGTCTTCCTATAAAACCTACATTATATCAACAGTTCCCCCCCCACCTGTGCCTCCCCCCACCCCTCCCCCAGGATGCTTCCCCCAGATGGGAATTGTCAGTAATTCTGACAATTACTGCTCCCCTAGAAAGTCAAGGAAAGGTTGCCACTGCCGGGAGAACCCCATCAAGGACCCTCTCAAGGCGAACTTTATTCGCTCCAGGCTGAGGACCCCCGCCATGTCGCTAACCCAGGTCTCCACACCCGGGGGTTTTGAGTCCCTCCACATTAACAAGATCCGTCTCCGGGCTACCAGGGAGGCAAAGGCCAGAACCTCGGCCTCTTTCGCTTCCTGCACTCCCGGATCCTCCGACACCCCAAATATCGCTACTGTTGAACTCGCCTTCACCCAGTGTCCAAAATCCTGGACATCACCCTCGCAAACCCCTGCCAGCATTCTTTAAGCGCCGGGCATATCCAGAACATATGGGCATGGTTCACCAGACTCCCTGCACATCTCGGGCACCTGTCCTCCACCCCTCAAAACTTACTCATTCTTGCCGCCGTTGTGTGCGCCCGATGCACCACCTTAAACTGAATTAAGCTGAGCCTGGCACATGATGATGAGGAGTTCACCCTGCCCAGGGCGTCGGCCCACAGGCCCTCATCCAGCTCCTCACCCAGCTCCTCCTCCCACTTGTCCTTCAACTCCTCCAGTGAGGCTTCCTCCACCTCCTGCAGCTCCTGATATATGTCCGACACCTTCCCCTCCCCTACCCAGATGCCAGACAACACCCTGTCCTGGATCCTACGCGGGGGCAGCAGCGGAAATGTCTCCACCTGTTTTCTAAGAAAGCCCCGAACCTGGAGGTATCTGAACGCATTCCCCGGGGGCAGGCCGAACTTCTCCTCCAGCGCCTGCATGCTAGGGAAAGTCCTGTCTATAAACAGGTCCCCCATCCTTCTAATGCCTGCCCTATACCAACCAGCCTTGGAACCCCCCATCCATCCTACCTGGAGCAAATCTATTGTTATTACGTATCGGGGTCCACACATAGGCCCCTTCCTCCTGCCTGTGTCTCCTCCACTGCCCCCAAATCCCCAGTGCCTCCGTCACCACCGGATTTGTGGTGTATTACGTTGGTGAGAACGTCAGCGGAGCCGTGACTAGTGCCCCTAGGCTGGTGCCTTTGCATGACGCTGCCTCCAGCTGCCCCCACGCCGCCCCTTCCTAATCACGGCCACATTGGGTGCCCAATAATAGCTGCAGAAGTTCGGCAGAGCCATCCTCCCCCCCCCCCCCCCACGCTCTAAGAATGCCCTTTTAACTCACAGAGTTTTATTCGCCCACACAAACCCCGTAACAACCCTATTCACCCGCTTAAAAAAGGACTTGGGGATGAAAATGGGGAGGCACTGAAAGACGAACAGGAACCTGGGGAGAACCGTCATCTTCACAGTCTGCACCCGTCCCGCCAGGGAAAGCGGGAGCATATCCCACCTTTTAAACTCTCCCTCCATCTGCTCCACTAGCCGGGTTAAGTTGAGCCTGTGCAGGACATCCCAGTTCTTGTATCCCCAAGTACCGAAAGCACCTCTCCACTATCCTGAGCGGTAGCTCCCTCAGTCTCTCCTCCTGGCCCCTAGCGTGGACCACGAACAGCTCACTCTTCCCCACGTTCAATTTATACCCCGAGAAGCTCCCAAAGTCCATCAGGATCCGCATGACCGCCCCCATCCCCTCTAGCGGGTCCGGAATGTACAACAACAGGTCATCCGCATAGAGGGAGACCCGGTGTTCCTCCCCCCCCGCGTACCAGCCCCCTCCAATCCCTTGAAGTCCTGAGCGCAATGGCCAATGGCTCAATTGCCAGGGCAAACAGCAACGGGGACAGGGGACACCCCTGTCTCGTCCCCCGGTGCAGCCTGAAATATTCCGACCTTAGCCGGTTTGTGGACACACTCGCTACAGGGGCCTGGTACAGCAGCTTGACCCACCCTATAAATCCCTCCCCAAATCCAAACCTGCCTAATGTCTCCCACAGATACTCCCACTCCACCCTGTCAAAGGCCTTCTCCGCGTCCATTGCAGCCACCACTTCCGCATCCCCCCCACTCCGAGGGCATCATGATAATGTTCAGGAGCCTCCTCACATTCATGTTCAGCTGCCTGCCCTTTACAAAACCCGTCTGGTTCTCCCCAATCACTCCCGGGACACACTCCTCTATTCTGGTGGCCAGAATTTTTGCCAACAGTTTGGCATCTACATTCAGGAGCGATATCGGCCTGTAGGACCCATACTGAAGCAGATCCTTCTACTTCTTCAGGATAAGTGAGATCAATGCCTGCGACATTGTCGGAGGGAGGATCCCTCTCTCCTTTGCCTCATTGAAGGTTCTTAGCAGGAGCGGGCTCAGTAGCTCCGAGAACTTCTTATAAAATTCTACAGGGACGCCGTCCGGATACGGGGCCTTGCCCGACTGCATGCTTGCCAGCCCCCTGACTACCTCCTCCAACTCAATTGGGGCCCCCAATCCCTCCATCCGCTCCACTTCCACCCTCGGGAACCTCAACCGGTCCATAAACTGCCTCATCCCTTCCCCCTCCCCAGGGGGCTCTGACTCGTATAACTTCCCGTAGAACTCCCTGAAGACTTCATTGACCTTCTCTGGGCTCAGCACCATGTTGCCCTCCTTATACCGCACTCCCCCAATCTCTCTAGCCACCTCCCTCTTGCGCAGTTGGTGCGCCAGCATCCTACTCGCCTTCTCCCCATACTCGTAGACTGCCCCTTTCATTTTCCTTAACTGCGCCTCCGCCTTCCCCGTGGTCAGCAAATCGAACTCCGCCTGACGTTTCCGGCATTCGTTCAGCAGCCCCCCTCGGGGGCGTCCGCGTATCTCCTGTCTATCCGGAGTATCTCTCCCACCAGCCTCTCCCTCTCCGCCCTCTCCTTCTCTCTGTGGGACCTGATGGAGATTAACTCTCCCCTAACGACGCCTTCAAAGCCTCCCACACCACTGCCACCGTTACCTCCCCTGTGTCATTCGCTCCCACATAGTTCTCAATGCTCCTCCCTATCCGCGCACACACCTCCTCATCGGCCAGCAGCCCCACATCCAGTCTCCAGAGAGGGCGCTGACCCCGCTCCGCCCCAGCCGCAGGTCCACCCAGTGCGGGGCATGGCCGGAGACCGCAATGGCTGAGTATTCAACCCCCTCCACCCTGGGGATCAGCGCCCTACTCAACACAAAGAAGCCTATCCACGAATAGACTTTATGGACGTGGGAGAAAAAGGAGAACTCCTTCGCCCTTCGCCGCGCAAACCTCCACGGGTCCACACACCCCATCTGGCCCATGAACTCCCACAGGGTCCTGGCCGCCGCCGGCCTCTTTCCCGACCTGGACTTGGAACGGTCCAAAATCGGGTCCAAGACTGTATTAAAGTCCCCTCCCATAATCAGGCTACTTGACTCCAAGTCCGGGATCCTACCCAACACCCGCCTCATGAAGTCTGCATCGTCCCAGTTTGGGGCATACACATTCACTATTGTTATGGGCGAGGCATTTTCAGAACCTCAAAAGTATCATGGAGTTCAACCAATCTCTCCCTTTAATGTATTTGTTGCTTTTCCTAGCACACGGCTTGTTCCCTAGGTGTGGGATTACAATTATGGACACGTGGGTTTTCAAACACTAAACAATGTTTATTCCATGAACTCAACTTAACATCTTAAATAAACATTGGATCTCTTAACACCCCTTACTTCAAAGATGACGCCGAAAATATTGCAACAGTAAATAGTTCCTCAAAATTCCTTCAAACTTTCAAGAGACTTAACACCTTTAAACAGAATCACATCAGGTTAAAGGCTTTACTATTATGAGTTTAAATCACCCAAATTATCCAGAGATAGTCTTTCATGGCAGAGATCCAGCTCACTGCAAACACAGACACTCCCAAGCTCTTTTCAAACTGCAAAACTAAACTGCAAAATGGCTGACCTGACCTTAGCTCCACCCACTCTCTGACATCACTGTTTTCTTAAAGGTACATTGCTTAAACATCCATGTCTTAAAGGTGCTCTCACATGACACTAGCACCACCCGGGCCCCCTGCAGCTTTCCACTCACCATTATGTACCTTCCCCCCTTGTCCGCCACGATACTCCCCGCCTCAAATGCCACTCGTTTATTAACCAAAATTGCCACCCCTCTGGTCTTTGAGTTTAACCCTGAGTGAAACACCTGTCCAACCCATCCTTTCCTTAGCCTTGTTAAGTAATGGGTTAAGAGTTCAGTAATGCATTAAGAGACACTGCAATTAGTTGTCTCATTTATGTTAAGTATCCAATGATTGACACTGATATGTAAAGGGGCTTCAGGTGGCCCTTGGGTCAGATGGTGTGCTAAAGTTTTGTGCAGAGGCTGTGGAAGTGAAATAAATGGTGTTTGATGAAAAGGAACAGGACTTTTGACTCTTCATACAATGGTAACTAAAATGTATAACAGCCTCGTCTGGTCCACGAGCTTTAAGTGCGTCTCTTGCAACATGGCCACATCCGCCTTCAACCCCTTTAAATGCGAGAACATGTGAGACCTGTTGACCGGCCCATCCAGGCCCCTCACGTTCCACATGATTAGCCTGGTTGGGAGGTTGGCCACTGCCCCATCTTGCCGACTAACCATCTCCCTTTTTCGGCCAGCCACGTGCCCCCGCCTCCCAATTCCAGCCCTCCCCTCAGCGGCCCCCCAGCCTGACTCTCTATCCATTCCTCTCACCTGGCTCCCCGTCAGTCATTACCTGCTTTTTCGACGCGCTGCGCTGAACCTGCTGTGTTTAAAATCCAGGGACAGCACTAACTTGGCCGACTTGCCCCGGTGTTAGCGGAGTTTTTATACTTTTTATTTGTATGTTTTTTTCAGGGTCCAGGGCCCAGGAGGCTGGAGACATCAAGAGATATCTGTCCGCTGGGTTCATGTTTCATATTATTAGTGTTAAACATTTATAAATATGTTTAAAATTCAAATTAAGTGAAAGGAAGATATATTTTTATCTTTTTTAAAGTTTGGTTAGTCATGTGGCTGTTAATTCCATTAAAAGCTGCTTTGCTGTATAAAGTGAGTTTAAAGTCACAGAAAGTGACTGAAAGATGTTTCTTTACTTCTGGTTTGTCACGAGGATGTTAATTCCATTAAAGGAACTGTAATGGTTAGATTGCGGTGATCACTCGTGAACGAGTATGATTGTCCACCTTAGATACTCCGTGTTACTGGTCACGGGGCCTGTGGGTCCTTGTGTAGCTGATGAACTCGATCCTAGAGCCACATCTTCAATCACTCACTTGGCTGGAGTTTCCAAAAGGTGGGATCAGTCCTTGGACAGTTGGTCACAGGTGTTCCTTTCTCAGGCTCCTTTTCCGGGCCTCCTCTTGCCGTTGGGCGTTCTCGAAGAATTGTGACCCTTCAATCAGGAGGTTCCTTCGAGTAGGTCCCTCCTGAGCAAGGGTCTCCTAGGCTTTGACATCTATGTTCCATTTCTTGAGATAATAAAAAAAGTATTTATTGTCACAAGTAGGCTTACAATGAAGTTACTATGAGAAGTGATGTGCTGGGTACTCTGCTACACAGACGAACCAACTCGGTTGCGAATGGTACAACTCAGTTTTATTACTAACATTTTTTTACAGGGGTAAACTGGTTACTGAGGTTCGATCATAACCCTAGAATCTGTGGACCTATTCCTAATACTATCTTGGAGTGGCACTCAGCACATGGTGGATGTCCGAGTGGCTTGCTGTGAGCTCTGTGCCCTGAGCTGTCTCCTGCTGGTATGCCCGGGAAGTGTCGTGTTCCCTGTTTTGTAGTGTGTATGCTCTTGCCTGTGATTGGCTGTGGTGTTGTGTGTGTGTTGATTGGTCCGTTGATCTGTCCATTAGTATGTATGTATGTTTGTACCATGATGTTCACCTGAATATCATGACAAGAAGCTCCTAGTCACCACATTCCAGCGTCTGTTCGGGTACACAGAGGGAGAATTCAGAATACGCAAATCACCCAACAGCACGCCTTTCAGGACTTGTGGGAGGAAACCGGAGCACCCGGAGGAAACCCGCGCAGACACGGGGAGAACGTGCAGACTCCACACAGACAGTGACCCAGCCGGAAATCAAACCTGGGATCTTGAAGATGTGGAGCCGCAGTGCTAACCACTGTGCTACCGTGCTGCCCATTCAAGCCAGCAAGGTGTCTTTGAAGAGTTTCTTTTGTCCTCCTCTTGTTCGGGATCCTTCCTTGATCTCAGTGAAAAAGATTTGCCTTGGCAGTCAGGACTACTAAGAATATGGGCGGCCAGAGGAGGTCATCGTTGGTTTCGGATGATCATGTCCTCGATACTGGTGGTATTGACTCCTACAAGGACACGAATGTTAGCACCTCTGTCTTCCAAGCTGATTGAGAGCTAAAACGCATTTGACTTTTGCAATTTATTTTAAGCTGTGTTAACCTGATGTAATGTTCATCTTTACAAGCTGCAGTGATTACTTAAAATGCTTTAACAATGTTTAGTGCCTTAGTTGATGTATATTTAAACTCTCGCTCCCGCCTCATCTCACTCCCTCCCTCTTTCCCTTCCCCCCCCCCTCCTCTCTCTTTCCTGCCTTTCCCTCCCTCCACTTTACAAATGGACAGAACTGTTGGGCTTACGTGAAAAAATATATTTTATTGACCGTTGTGTTCAGGGCCAGGGTTTAGAGAACCCCAAAGTATATCATGAGAAAATGAGGTTGTTATTACATGAAGTGCAATTGTTGAGCTGATAAAGTTAAACATTCAGTTAAATGTTAACTGGTTTGAAGTTTGGTATTTGTAAAATTATTTTTGTTAATAAATACTTTCTATCAAACTTTACAAGCTTCTATAAATGTCTTTCTGAAACATCAGAACACATTTTATTGAGATGATTATAAATGAATTAGACAATTGAAATTAACGAGGCAGAAACATAATAACACGGGTAACATGTTGGCAAAATGGTTAGCACTGCTGCCTCACAACACAAGGGATCCGTGTTCAATTCAGACCTCGGGTGACTGCGTGGTGTTTGGCTGCTCCGGTTTCCCCCCACAGTCCAAAGATGTGCGGGTTAAGTGGATTGGCCATGCTAAATTGCCACTTAGTGTCCAAACGTCCAAAGTTTAGGTGGGGCTGGTGGGTGGGTCTGGGTAAGGGGGCTCTTTTGGAACACCAGTGTCGACTTCATGGGCCGAATGGATTTCTTCTGCACGGTATTGGAGGAATTCTATGATTCTATGAACACAAGTCAAAAAAATATCAGTTGCCGGACTCTCCATTTTCTGGTGCGACGCTCCCCTGCCGGCAGCGGGATTCTCCGCCCCGGCCGCCGGTCAATGGGGTCTCCCATTGTGGTCACCCCACGGTGTCGGGAAAACCCTGGCCGTGAGTCCGCTTCCGGTGAAACGGAGGATCCCGCCGACGGAGAATCGAGCTCCAGAGGTCACAAGGACAGTGACAGCAAAAAACGCTGGGGAGCTTTCAAAATCTTACGACCATAATAAAAATGCACAAACATTTTTAAGCATGTCACACATCATGTGTAACAATATACAGCAGATTTAAATAGTTTCACAGATTTAAATAAATAAGATTCTTATAAATAATCACCATTAATCATAAGAAAAATTAAAATTACTTTAAAAGAACCAATAACCAGAGCAATGCCTGTTTAAAAGAAGCAAAAAACAAAGTTTGAAAAGTTTCAACACACCTTCAAAACACATGTTGCCTGCTGTCTTCAATATAAATCTTCAGTTTAAATTCCTGCCCTCAATGGGCGTTCCCGTAGCTGCTGTGTCACAAGGAGGTGTGTCTATAATCGAAACTACGCCACGCTGGAGCCTGCCCAGAGTGTTGCGCTGGAGGCTGCCGCTGGAACAGGAAGGTTCGACGTGTTTTCTGAGGGCAGCTGAGTGCACAGTTTTCTCTCTCTCAGTATCTGCGGCCCCTGACCTTCCGCTGATGTTCAATATTTCAGGCTGATGACCTTTCACCAGAACAAGATAAAGTTAGAAATGTGATAAGCATTAAGCGGGTGAAAAAGCAGTAGAGGGGGGGATGGAGGAAGAACAAAAGGGAAGATCTGTGACGGGGGAGAAGTCAAAAAACTATGAAAGGCACCATTGAATTTATCAAGCATCTTTCACGGCTTTGGAATGGCCAATTGGCACATCACAGCAAGGTAATTATAAAACCATAAGACCATAAGGCATAGGAGCGGAAGTAAGGCCATTCGGCCCATCGAGTCCACTCCACCATTCAATCATGGCTGATTTCAACTCCATTTACCCGCTCTCACTCCATAGCCCTTAATTCCTCGAGAAATCAAGAATTTATCAACTTCTGTCTTAAAGACACTCAACGTCCCGGCCTCTACCGCCCTCTGTGGCAATGAATTCCACAGACCCACCACTCTCTGGCTGAAGAAATTTCTTCTCATCTCTGTTCTAAAGTGACTCCCTTTTACTCGAAGGCTGTGCCCCCGGGTCCTAGTCTCCCCTGCTAATGGAAACAACTTCCCTACGTCCAGCCTATCTAAGCCATTCATTATCTTGTAAGTTTCTATTAGATCTCCCCTCAACCTCCTAAACTCCAATGAATATAATCCCAGGATCCTCAGACGTTCATCGTATGTTAGGCCTACCATTCCTGGGATCATCCGTGTGAATCTCCGCTGGACCCGCTCCAGTGCTCTTGAGGTGTGGGGCCCAAAATTGCTCACAGTATTCTAAATGGGGCCTAACTAATGCTTTATTTAGCTTCAGAAGTACATCCCTGCTTTTATATTCCAAGCCTTTTTCAATTGTACGCACTGTTGTAATGTAATGCAGGAAACTCAGCAGCCAATTTACACAGCAAGAACCCACATCGATCAATGTGTTGATGACCAAATAATCTGTTTTTGTCATGTTGATGGCGAATAAATATTGACCGACCACCAGGGCTAACAGCCTGATCTCCTCCAGGAGACAGTGACAGGGCATCTTTCATGTCCACCTGAGAGGGTGGGATGGTGCTCGGGTTGAACATCTTGGGCGGGATTCTCTGACACTCGCCTGGTCGGAGAATCGACGGGTGGCAGCGTGAATTCAGCCCCCGCCGGCTGTCGAATTCTCCGGTGCCGGGATTTGGCAGGGGCGGTAATCGCACAGGGCACCCCCCCCCCCCCCCCCCCGGCGATTCTCCAGCCCGCGATGGGCCAAGTGGCCGCCCGTTTTTTTTTTTGCCGGTCCCGACGGCGTAAATTGGACTAGGTCCTTACCGGCGGGACCTGGCGGCGTGGGCGGCCTCTGGGGTTCTCAGGGGGGGCGCGGGAGGATCTGGCCCCGGGAGGTGCCCCCACGTTGGCCTGGCCCGCGATCGGGGCCCACCGATCCACAGGCGGGCCTGTGCCGTGGGGGCACTCTATTCTTCCGCACCGGCGGCTGCAGTGGTCCACCATGGCCTGTGCGGAGATGAAGCCCTCTGTGCATGCACTGGGATGACGCCAGCACACGTTGGCCCTCCCGCGCATGCGCCAACTCGCGCCGGATGGCGTAGTCCCTTCGGCACCGGTTGGCGTGGCGCCAAGCCCCTTCCCTGCCGGCCGGTGCGGCGCAAACCACTCCGGGGTGGGCCTAGCCCCTGAAGCAGTGGAGGATTCTGCACCTTTTGGTTCACGCCACTCCTTCCCGCCGGAGTTGCCCGCCCCGCCGGTTCTGGCAGAATCCCGCCCCTTATCTGAAAGAGAGCACCTCCAATGGCACGGCACTCCTTCAATAGCGCACTGCAGTGTCAGCCATGACTTTGGCCACAAGTTCTGGAGTGGGGCCTTTTGCCGATGAGCCGTGGCTGTGAGCAGCTGATTCACAGCTGATTTAAGTGACAAAATGGTTCACGGTTCAAGGCCAAAGGGAGTGGTCTTGGGAGACGCAGCAAGATCAATGGTATTTGTATGGCTCACCCACCCTGCCCCCAGGGTAACCATGGTGGTGTGGGGAGGGCGCGGTATGGGGCGGGGAGTTGGGGGGGGTGGGGAGTCACATACAGCGGGAATGGAAATTCCCCCCCCAGTGGGAACCTTGGCCGGAGAATCCCGCCCAAAGTTAACCCCCACATTCAACTCATTTCACCTTTGCTAAAACGGTGGATGGCGCAAATTCAATACAAATGCAGAGACATAAGATTTTAACATTGGAATCTTCTACAAAAAGAAAGAAATGCTTTTAAATCATCAGTGGCGCACTAAATGAAGTTTCTACTTTAAGAGAGTCACTTGGAGGGGATCAGATGAAGTCATGGAAATGTTTTTGGTTTACTCAGGGAGATGCTGGAGCTGGACGTGAGTAAACTCTGAGAGTAAATACGGAGGCTTCTTGCCACAAAACCCCTTTTTAAAAGAAAACAAAGACAAACCTTAGCGGAGGAAATCACAAACAGGTACATTAGTTACAAATTGAATAATAGATCATCACGGATACAATCCTCGGTTTAATTTGTGTTTTATCTCTGGTGTCAGACCATGATAGAGCAGGAGGACAGTGGAAAAACCCTAGTGTGTATGCAGTGTATATTGAAGGATTATTCATCCAGCTGCCGTCAGTAATTTTGAGTTTTTAATACAATCTGACCGTGCAAATACAATACAATGAATCATTAGTCTACAACAGTACATTTTTAAAAGAAAAAAATATTTTTTTGTGTCATGATATCCATATCGGCATATCATGGTGCAATCACACACACACTGATGGACAGGCAGTTGGACCAACCAGCACACACACAACATCACAGCCAATCACCAGTGAGAGCACACGCACTATAAAACAGGGAACACCATAGTTCCCGCTCATTCTACCAGGAGATAGCTCAGAGCACAGAGCTCACAGCGCGCCACTCAGACATACACCATGTGCTGAGTGCCTCACTACAATAGTGATAGGGATGGGTCCACAGGTTAGCTGGTGAAGCACGTACCCAAGCCAGGAGTTAGTTGTTACCGTTGATTAGACACTAAAACAGAGTTGTACCGTCTACAGCCGTGTTGGATCATTTGTGCATCAGAACACCCAACACGACATGATACCAGTAGTGGACGCAAACCAGCGACTGTGAGACCTACCTGCACCCTTTCAGAAATCCGCCATCCTGCCCCATGGAAACCATCAGCCCGCCGCAGCCGCTCCGAATCGCTGGTAATCTCGGCGTAAACTGGAAGCTGTTTAAACAGAGCTTCCAGCTCTTCCTGGAAGCCACAGACAGGGAGAATGCATCGGACACCAGGAAGATCGCCCTCCTCCTCTCCACGGCGGGGCAACACGCCATCCACATCTATAACTCCCTGGCATTCGCGGAAGGCGAGGACAAAACAAAATATAAGACGGTGCTTCTGAAGTTCGAGGAACACTTCAGCGTGGAAGTCAATGAGAGCTTCGAGAGGTACCTCGTCCAGCAGCGCCTGCAGGGTAAGGATGAGCCTTTCCAATCTTACTTGTCACACCTCCGTATCCTCGCGCAGTCCTGCGGCTATGGGGCCACCTCTGACTCCATGATACGGGATCAGATAGTTTTTGGGGTCATCTCGGACACCCTACGCCAGCAGCTCCTTACAATAAAGCGCCTCACCCTAGCGATTGCCATCGACACCTGCGTCCTCCATGAGAACGCGACCAGCCGGCACTCCCAAATCCAGGCGGCCGAAACGGCACGTCACGGGTCCTACGAGGCAGAGCGGGTCCAGTTGATCGAGTTCCTCCCGGCCCGCGGCACGGACGAGGGCGGCCATTTCGCGCGCTTGCATGTGCCAAAAGAGGGAACGTTGACGCAGAGGGACGTGATGCGCAGGCGGCTCTACTCAGGGCCGCACTGCGCATGCGCGGTGGCGCAACGAACGCCATGACGTCACGACGTGCGGCAACTGTGGCTCCGCCCACTTAAAGCGGCAATAACCGCCTCATTCATTTCATTCAATGTCCAGCCAAAACGCGACAATGCCTTCGATGTGGTAGGATGGGCCACTATGCGCCCTGCTGTCGAGCAACTCAACCTGTCAACTCCCAACAATTCCGCCAACCTCGCAGGGACGTGCGGGCGGATCAGCCCCTCTACACTGAGTCATATCCAGAAAGTATGCAGACCAGCGATACTGAAGACAGGGAGCCTTTCCGCGTTGCGGTAATCCACAAGAACTGGATGTCCCCAAGTCGGAACCACCAGCCGCTGCCAGTGATCCGGGTGATGAGTGGTGTGCCACCCGAACGGTCAACCGATCCCAGATCACATTTCGCCTGGACACTGGTGCCCCTGCCAATCTCCTCGCATGGTCAGCCTTCCAGACCTTGAAGGTCAAACCACCGATTCTGCCATCCCACTGCCAGCTGGTTGACTACAATGGAAACGTCATCCCGGCCACGGGGTCCTGCCAGCTCGAAGTTACACACAATTCACATACAGCCACACTGTCTTTTGAAATAGTTGGATCCTCGAGGGACTCTCTGTTAGGCGCACAGGCGTGCAAGATCCTCCACCTCGTTCAGCGGGTACACACTCTGTCTCCAGAAGGCATGTCCGATTTCCCGGATGCAGACTTTAGGGCGCAGCTCCACTCGCTCCCCGCGCACAACCAGGAGGTTTCCGAGGGCATGGGCACACTGCCCTACTCTTACAGAATACGGCTCAAACCGGACGCCACCCCGGTTATTCACGCACCTCGTAGGGTCCCAGCGCCACTCAAGGACCGCCTCAAGCAGCAGCTGCAGGACCTGCAGGACCAAGGAGTGCTTTCCCGGGTCACGGAGCTGACTCCATGGGTCAGCACCATGGTGTGCGTAAAAAAGCCCTCCGGCGAGCTCCGGATCTGCATCGACCCAAAAGATTTGAATCACAACATTATGAGGGAACACTACCCCGTACCCAAATGAGAAGAAATCACGAGCGAGATGGCTCGGGCAAAAATATTCACCAAGCTTAATGCCTCAAAGGGCTTTTGGCAGATTCAATTGGATCAGTCCAGCAGGAAGCTGTGCACTTTCAACACCCCATTTGGCAGATACTGCTACAATTGGATGCCATTCGGCATCATTTCGGCCTCCGAAGTGTTCCATCGCATCATGGAACAGATGATGGAGGGCATCGAAGGGGTACGCGTCTACGTAGACGACGTTATCATCTAGCCCACCACACCACGGGAGCACATCAGTCATCTCCAGCGTGTCTTTGCACGGAAACGGGATCAGGGCCTGCGCCTTAACCGAGCCAAGTGCTCTTTTGGCCAGACTGAGCAAAAGTTTTTTGGGGACCACAACTCCCGGTCGGGTGTGCGGCCGGATGCCGACAAAGTGGCAGCCATCGCAGCCATGCAGCAGCCGTCAGACAAGAAGGCAGTGCTGTGCTTTCTCGGGATGCACAACATCCTGGGGAAGTTCATTCCTAACCTTGCTTCGCACACGACTGCTCTTCGCCACCTGGTCAAAAAGACAACGGAATTCCAGTGGCTGCCCGCACACCAGAGCGAATGGGAGGAGCTCAAGGTCAAGCTCACCACCGCCCCGGTATTGGCGCTCTTCGACACCACTCGGGACACAAAGATCTCGACTGATGCCAGCCAGTCCAGCATTGGGGCAGTACTCCTGCAACGGGACGACACTGCATCATGGGCTCCGGTTGCCTATGCGTCGCGGGTCATGACCCCCACAGAACAGCGCTATGTGCAGATTGAGAAGGAGTGCCTGGGCCTGTTGACTGGCATCGACAAGTTTCACGACTATGTTTCTGGTCTTCCGCAGTTCACTGTGGAGACCGGCCATCACCCCCTGGTCGGCATCATTCAGGAGGACCTCAACGACATGGCCCCTCGCCTCCAGCGCATCTGCTCAAGCTCCGGAGGTACGACTTCCAACTTGTCTACACCCCGGGGAAGGATCTCATCATCGCAGATGCTCTGTCCAGGGCGGTCAACACACCGCCTGACTCGGAGGGGTTCGTTTGTCAGGTCAACGCACAGGTAGCCTTCACATCGGCCAATCTGCCGGCCACTGATGCACGTCTGGCCCACATTCGCCGTGAGACGGCGGCTGACCCCCTTCTACAACGTGTGATGCGCCACATGACAGAAGGGTGGCTCAAGGGGCAGTGCCCACAATTTAACAACGTCCGGGATGACTTGACCGTCATTGATGGTGTCCTCTTGAAGTTGGATCGGATCGAGATCCCACACAGCGGGCACAAGCTTGTCCTCGAACAACTGCACGAAGGCCATCTCGGAGTTGGAAAGTGCAGGCGGAGGGCCTGAGAGGCTGTGTACTGGCCGGGCATCAGCGACGACATCGCCAACATGGTGCTCAACTGCCCCACCTGCCAAAGGTTTTAGCCGGCGCAACCCCCTGAGACACTTCAGCCCCATGAGTTGGTCACGTCCCCCTGGACAAAGGTGGGTGTGGACCTCTTTCATGCGCTCGGCAGGGACTACATTATTCTGATTGACTACTTCTCAAGTTATCCGGAGGTCATACGCCTGCACGACACAACATCATCAGCTGTCATCCGGGCATGCAAAGAAACCTTTGCTCGCCATGGAATTCCGCTCACCGTCATGTCTGACAACGGGCCTTACTTTGCGAGCCAAGAATGGTCTTCCTTTGCCACTTCATACAACTTCACACACGTGACGTCCAGTCCCTTGCATCCTCAGTCGAATGGCAAGGTGGAAAAGGGCGTCCACATTGTGAAGCGGCTCCTCTGCAAGGCTGCTGATGCCGGATCTGACCTCTGTTTAGCCCTGCTGGCCTATCGCTCGGCCCCACTGTCCACGGGCCTCTCGCCAGCCCAGCTGTTGATGGGTCGCACCCTCGGGACCAATGTGCCGTCCATTCATGTTCCTGACCTCGACCATGCTCCAGTATTGCGAAGGATGCAACAACAGCGTGCTCAGCAGAAGGTGGCACATGACGCTCGGGCTCTTCCTGCCCTGGCGCCTGGAGACAACGTCCGCATACACCTTCCGGAAGGTGGCTGGTCGGCAACCGCCGAGGTTCTCCGCCACCTGGCTCCCCGCTCATTCCTGGTTCACATGCCTGATGGCTCCATTCGCCGCCGTAATCGGCGGGCCCTTCGTCTGGTTCCGCGCCCGCTACAAGAACATGCACTGGTGCCATGCCCTCCTATTGTCCCTGATGTCAACTTTGTTAAGCTTCCTGCCACTCTGCCTATTCCTCTCTTGCCCGTGGCCAGGCCCATTCCTCAGCCGGTGGATCCTGACCCACCCTTGAGGGTCTCAACCCGAATTCATCGCCCACCTGAGAGACTTGACTTATGAGTCTGTTCACACACTGGACTCACTGAATTGTTTTACAGTCCTGTTAATAAGTTTTTTTTCTTGTCGTTCATTGTTCCAGAAGTTTTCTCTCATCGTTTGTTGATTGCATTTGTTCTGTTATTGGTACAACCTCGTTGCTCTGTTGCACCTGACACCTTCCTCTGTATATAGTTTAGCCTCATGTACATGTTGTAAATATTGCACACACATACTCAGATGCACTCAGTACACATTTCTATTTATTATCATGTAGGCACATATCCTTTGTGAAAGGGGGGATGTCATGATATCCACATCAGCATATCATGGTGCAATCACACACACACACTGATGGACAGGCAGTTGGACCAACCAGCACACACACAACATCACAACCAATCATTCGTGAGAGCACTCGCACTATAAAACAGGGAACACCACAGTTCCCGCTCATTCTACCAGGAGATAGCTCAGAGCACAGAGCTCACAGCGCGCCACTCAGACATAGACCATGTGCTGAGTGCCTCACTAAGATAGTGATAGGGCTGGGTCCACAGGTTAGCTGGTGAAGCATGTACCCAAGCCAGTAGTTAGTTGTTACCGTTGTTTAGTCAATAAAACAGAGTTGTACCATCTACAGCCGTGTTGGATCATTTGTACATCGGAACACCCAACACGACACTTTGGGTTGTAGGCATCACTGGCATTTATGACACATTCTTTAGTTGCCCTTGAGAAGAAAATGATGGGCCTTCTCCTTGAACCACTGCACTCTATGTGGGGAAGGTACTCCCACAGTACCTCTGGTTAAGGGAGCGTAAAGAGAACACTAGTTGGAGTCATACCTGCCACAAAGGAAGATGATTGTGGTGGTTGAAGGTCAATCATCTTGTTTCCAGGACATCACTGCAGGAGTTCCTCAGGGGAGGCTCAAACATCTTCAGCTGCTTCATCAATGACCTTCCTATCATAAGACCACAATGAGGATGTTGGATGACGATTGCTCAGTTTTCAATTTTATTCAAAACTCTGCTGTCCTCAGCCCGTGCCTGCAGGTAACAAGATCTGGACAACACTTAGGCCTGGACTGATAAGTGGCAAGTAACATTTGTGCCACAAAATGCCAGCCAATGACCATTTTCGAAAGGACAGAATCTAACCATCTCTTCTTGACATTCAACAGCAATACCATTGCTGAATACCCATCCAGCAACACCCTGGGGGTTACCACTGACCAGAAACTGAGCTGGACTAACCATATAAATACTGTGGCTACAAGAGGAGGTCAGAAGATGGCAATTCTGCTTGGAGTAAACCACCTCCTGACTCTGCAAAGCTTGTCCATGATGGTCAAGGCTCAAGTCAGGAGTATGATGGAACGCTCTCCACTTGGCTGGATGAGTGCCGCTCCAACGACACTCAAGACGCTCAACACAATCCAGGACAAAGCAGCCCTGCTTGGTCTGCATCCCATCCACCACCTTAGCTGTGACTCAGCTGATAAGTGGCTCACCTCGAATTCACAAGGCTCTGGTTTCAATTTCCAATCTAGAGCCTGAGCACAAAAATCATGGTTGACATTTCAGTGCAAAACGGAGACGCATCGTCTGAGAAGTGTCATCTGAACCACACCTGCCTGCTCCGGTGGATGTAGAGCCCATGAGATTATTTTAAAGAGGAATAGGGGTTTAGTTCACAGTGTCTTGGCCAATATTCATCCCTCAATCAACATGACACAAAGAAAGCCAGATTATCTGCTCATTGTCACGTTGCTGTTGTGGGAATTTGTTGAGAGCAAATTGGCTGAGGTGTTTCCTACGTTACACCAGTGACTACACATTAAAGACTACTTCATTGGCTGTAACGAGCTTTGAGGTGAACGGTGCTGATGAAAAAAGCTATCCAAATAAAATCTTTTCTTTAAAAATTCATTCCCCTTCAACGTGGGCAGCACGGTAGCATAGTGGTTAGCACCGTTGTTTCACAGCTCCAGGGTCCCAGGTTCGATTCCCGGCTTGGGTCACTGTCTGTGCGGAGTCTGCACGTTGCCCCTGTGTGTGCGTGTGTTTCCTCCGGATTCCTCCCACTGTCCAAAGATGTGCAGGGTTAGGTGGATTGGCCATGCTAAATTGCCCTTAGGTTAGGTTAGGTGGGGTTACTTGGTTACGGGGACAGGGTGGGGATGTGGGCTTAAGTGGGGTGATCTTTCCAAGAGCCAGTGCAGACTCGATGGGCCGAATGGCCTCCTTCTGCCCTCTAAATATCTATGATCTATGACCACTGAAGCAAAGTGGCAGCAGTATGTTCTGCGTATTGGATGCACGGCTGCAACTCACCAAGGCTCCTTCCAAATCTGCAACCTCTACCACCCAGAAGGAGAAGGAAAAGAGACTCATGGGGAACACCACCAACTGGAACTTCCCCACCAAACCACACATCATCCTGGCAATATCGGCCTTCCTTCACTTGTCACAGAGCCACCAGCCCAGAGCTCCATTCCTAACATCACTGTGGATGCACTTAGAATCTAGAGGAGGCAGTGGTACAGTAGTATTGTCATTTGAATGGTAATCCAGTGACCTAGGCTGATACTTTTGGGACCCGGGTACGAATCACACCACAGCAGGTGGCAAAATCTGAATGAAATAAAAATCTGGAAATAGAAGTCTAATGGTGACTATGAAACCATTGTCAATTGTTGTAAAAACCTATCTCACTCACTAATGTCCTTTAGGGAAGGAAATCTGCTGCCTTTACCCAGTCTGGCCGACATGTGACTCCAGACCCACAGCAATGTGATTGCCACTTAAATGCCCTCTGAAATGGGTGAGAGGGACACTCAAGGGCAATTAGGTCACTGTGTAAAGTATTATTGTAGCGTATGAATTTGAACAGCCCTGATTCCCCCTTCATTCCCCGCCTGAGAACAGAAAGGTGTTTTCGATCTTCATTACCTTCCTCATTAGTACTGGCATTTTTTTCCCCAACCCTCCAGTTTGGAGTGATCGATCCCCTGTCAGTAACCCCACAGCAAACCCGAGATAAGCTAAAATAAGAGGGTTGGGTTGCTTTGTACACGCACCAAATGCGGGAAGGGGTTTAGCAGCATCCACCTCCTTTGCACTCATACAACAAAAGAGCGATAAGGAAAACTTAGTAGGCCGCAGATGAGTCCAAAGCGAGTAAGTAAAATAAAACTATATCTATTGCAAAGCAATTATATTTACAACATACATCAGATCCCAGGCGGGTCAGCTCTGTTGGTTCCACACCAGGCCGACTTTATATCGAACTCAATCATGAATGCCCTCGGGCTCTCCATCCCCTTAGCGGGCGAACTCCTTCTCTGCGAGACTCACGGGGAGACTGATTGCTCCAGCCCTGTAGGTCTCGTGTAGGTTATAACAGAAAAGAAAGGGGTGCAGGGCAGGACAACTGTAGGAGGACCATTCGTATCCAAAACTTTGTCTCTCTCTTTTTACAGATGCTGCCAGACCTGCTGAGTTGTTCCAGCATTTTCTGTTTTTATTTCCAATTTCCAGCATCTGCAGTATTTCGCTTCTATAAAAATAAGAGTTACGGTTTCACTTGAGTTAGAGTTCGGAATCAGAAGCCCAATGGTGCATTCCTTCACAGGTTAGTGGATTGAAACTGTTGCAGAATGACCTAACTGGCCTGAAGCGAGGGTTTCAGCGATGGAAGGAGGCACGTAGAGCTGAATTAGTTTCATAGGCACAGACACAGGAGTTTGGATGATCCATTAGTACATAGTGCAGGGGAAGCCAGGCAATTTACCTGGGCAGAGCACTTTCTGCTGCTACCTATCCCACACTTCATAACAGGGCTCTGTTCCCACTCGGATAGATTTGGGACCTCAGTGGGGAACTCCCCGACGAGGCTGCACTTAGTCCCACTTTTTGCACTGAGGAGCTCCGCTCACCAGAACTCCAAAAAGCAGAAGGAGATCTGGCGTCCCCATCTCTTGACCACCGATGCGGAAAAATGCCACCTTGGCACTTCCAGACTGGCAGTGCCCCTTCCAGCTAGCAGTGCCAGTGGGCACCTTGTCCGTGCCAGGCTGGTATCCAGGTGATGGTGCCAGGCTGGCAGTGTCCTGGGTGGCACCAGTTTTGCCAGGACGCCACACTGCCAAGGGGTCAAGCTCCTGGGGGCCTCTAATTCCCTGGGAGACCCCCACGAATGCCGTACCATCTGGTCCCCGATTGTGAAGATCAGCACTGAACGGCGCTTGGCCGAGACATCAAAGAGGAAGGCGTTAGACCCCAACGCCTTGGACAGACGAGAGAAGCTGTCTCACTCTAATATGCAGAACTGCTAAAAACTGATCAGCCCACAATAGGCGGGATTCACATTGCGTCATCGCGCCAGATCACGATAGATCTCGCGAGACATGCGGAGCCGGGTAGATCCCGGAAGAGCTATTTCCTGGCATCTACCAGCGCTGGTTTCTAGGTGTAACACAGCTGGTAGATTGTGCCTACCATCTCCATTGGCCAGAGTTCTGCCTCTGAAATACAAAAATGTGTTGGTGAATTTCTTGGGAATTTGATTCTCTTTAGCCATGGGGCATGAGCGGTTCATTAAAGATAAGAAGGTCCTTGGTGGTTTTCTGAAGATTAGAAATAGTTTTGTTGAGATTCATAAGAACATAAGAACTAGGAGCAGGAATAGGCCACCTGGCCCCTCGAGCCTGCTCCACCATTCAATGAGATCATGGCTGATCTTTTGTGGACTCAGCTCCACTTTCCGGCCCGAACACCATAACCCTTAATCCCTTCATTCTTCAAAAAGCTATCTATCTTTATCTTTCATGACTGGCCTGGCCTGCCCATTGTTAAACTAAAATAATAATTTTATAAAATAGCCAGATTGACTTAAATATCTATTTTCCTTCCTGTCCTCCAGCTTGGACAATTTCCTCTTGTCGCTTCCTGTTCATTGGCAACTAACCTTAAACCTGTGACCTCTGGGTCTCTTACCAGCAGGAACAAATTGTCTTTTCTAATTTGTAAATAACCTTCATAACTTTGAACTCCTTCTCTAAATATCCCCTTAATCTTCGTGCTAGGAGGAGACAAGTTCTATCTTCTCCAATATCGGCACCGAACGGGAGGCCCTCATTCCAGATGCCACTCTGGTAAGTGTCCGTCACACCCTCTCCGAGAGCTGCCTAAAGTGATTTATGAAATTCAATAGAGCCCGGCGATCTCCGGCCACTTGCTTGCGGGTTTCCCGGTGGTGTGGGGCGGTTCGAATGGGTACTTGAACTGACAGCGGCGGGAGCAGAGAATCATGCCACCTGCGAGTGGCGCCCCATCTCCCGATGTCGCGAAACGTGCGGCTTGGAGGCCGAGAGAATCCCGCCAATCAAAACTAATCAAAACAAGACTTACAATAATTCTGCTAAACTTTATTTCACACGTCAAATACAATTTACTTTTTGATTTACTTTTGAGGGCAGTGGGTGCCTGGAACTCGCTACCGGAGGAGGTGGCGAAAGCAGGGACGATAGTGACGGTTAAGGGGCATCTTGACAAATACATGAATAGGATGGGAATAGAGGGATATGGACCCCAGAAGTGTAGAAGATTTAAGTTTGGACGGGCAGCATGGTCGGCACGGGCTTGGAGGGCCGAAGGGCCTGTTCCTGTGCTGTACTTTTATTTGTTCTTTGTTTGTTCTTTGATTTGCAAAATATCGGCATTGAGGAGAGGGAAATTATCGACCAAAGAGCAGAACAATTTTGAATACACTTTGGGGATAGAAATGGTGCCGGGACAAAAAGAATCGATGGACGACAAGCCGATCAGTTACCCAAAATATGTGTTTGTTAAAGAAAAGGACTTTTGCTGAAACAATAATTTTCAGGAGCTCTCGTTATGTAAATCAATACAGGAACAATAAATTGAACTCCTATCGTATAAGTGCCGGTCACACATGCTTGGGGTGCAGAGGGATTCATGAGCTCGGTGTAGAGCAGCTGAACAATGGAATGAACAGCACTGGTGAAGAGGCAGCAGAGAAGAGGGAGACAAAGGCAGGAGGAGTAGGGGAACAAGGTGGGCTCTTGGGCCTGGGGTCTTCCAGGAGCACATTTTCTCCCTCCATTCCAAAAGGACCCCAATTTCTGTTTACTGAACAATGTATATACGATAGTTTATTTAGTATTAGTTGTCCTATCAGTGTGTTATTTGTATTAGTGTGTGCACCCTCAGTGGAGATGATGCCGTAGTGGTAATATCATCAGCTTAGCAATCTAGAGAGCCAGGCTAAAGACATGGGTTCAAATCCCACCCTGGCATCTGGTGGAATTTGAACTCAATTCAGAAAGTTTGGAAACAATAACGGTGACCGTGAAACTATCATCAATTGTTGTATGAACCCATCTGATTTTCCAATGTTTTTAGGGAAGGAAATTGGTCATCCTTACCTGATCTGGCCTACATGTGATGCCAGACCCACAGCGATATGATTTTAAAATGGCTGCTGGCAAGTTGTTCAGTTGAAGGTCAAATCGGAAAGCCATCCTTACCAGTCATCCCCACAACCCACAATGGAGTAAATTTTAAAAGATTAAATTTGTTGGCTAAAAATGTCAGTTCCATATTCAGTAATATTGTGTTACGTACCCTGGGATAACACAGGCTGCAACTCGATGCAGCTTTGACCAAAAGATACTCCAGAATTTGAAGTAAGTTCAATGTGATTTATTGAACCATTAGCACAGTTCTCTATGAGTTCGACTCTCCTGCTAATCTTGCTATAGTAACTCAGTCTAACTAACCAGTCTGCTCTAAGCCACGTGGTGGGTGTGATGCTTCCTGTCCTACTCTCGAAGTGTCGCCTGTGGAATGAGACACAGCATGTGTGCCCTTTCCTTATATATGGGTTGTGTAATGCCCCCTTGTGGTAGTGTCACCTCTGGGTGTCTTGACTACCCATTGGTCGTGTCCTATTCTATGTGTTCATTAGCTGTATGTCTGCATGTCATGACATCTCTGGTGCTCCCTCTAGTGTTTACTTAGTCGTAGTCTATTTACATTAACCCCTTGTGTATTTACAGTGATGCATATTACCACAAGTAATTGTGGTGCGAGGAATGCGAGTTTAATAGCAAAGTGGCCAGGACTGTCTCCGCCTCTGTGTCTGCCCTTGCTGTTAGCTGTCGATTCAGTACATGTCCTGCACCAAAGCCTCCTGCATGGCATCCAAGAAACCCGTTGCACACGCTCTCATTGTTTGTGCCTTTTTATTTCACTTCCAAGCTTCCTGTTGTGTCACTCCTCTTTAACTAGTTTCAGCCTCCACTGCAGTCAGAATGCACCTTCCCATTCAGAGGTGCAGTCTGGCTTAGGTATAGTGCAAAGCTACGTTTCAGTGAAATGAAAAAAATGAAATGAAAGTGATGTTAGCATCGCAGGATTCGAGGCCGCCCGCTGAGGCATGTAGGCACTCAGCAGTGAAGCTCGGAGCCGGGCAGCACACCACAATCATTACAATCGTCAGGCAGCGTAACATTTGTGTGCTGTCTGCATCACAGTGAACGGGGGCAGGTTAATCCCCCATGCTTGATCTCACAATCAGATCAGCCATGATCTTATCAAATGGCGGAACAGGCTCGAGGGGCCGAGTGGCCCACTCCTGCTCCCAAATTGCCGGTTCCTATGCATGGATGACCTGAGGGTCTGAAAGGTGAGATACAAATGTAAGTTCTGTCTTCTGATTTCAAACATGGTTCCCTCTGCAGGATGCTGTGTGATGCCCATCGGACAAACAACAAATAGTTGGAATCATTAACCAAAGAACATGGATTTAAGGTGATTTTTATAGAGTCAGAGGCAACATTAAGAATAATTTTCTTTAGCCAATGAGTTATTGTGATCTGGAAGTTTCTGCATCAGAGAGTGGTGGAAGCAGATTCAATAGAAACTCTACAAAAAAAGGAGGAGTACGTGCGGGCGGAGTGGGGAGGGAGGTCTTTCACATGAACCTTTGCGCACTGGGACGTCCTTTATATATGGCACCCCAATATTTAAGAAACAAAGTTGTTGGTCAGAACCTGCCCTGATAGCATGATGTCGTGGGGACCACCCTTTGCCATTTCTTACTCAATGTCCCCAACCAGATCGCAGAGGAAGCCGTTCCAACGGCGCTTTCCCCCTCCACAATCGCACTTTGCCAAATACAGGAAAATTCCGCCCAACGGCCGAAACTTTCCAAACGTTCATGCCACCGGGTCTTCCCAGTGCCCGAAGGATCAGAGTTAAGCTGATTGGCAAGAGAAGCGGGCATTCGCAGTGGTGAGGAGTGTGTCCAACGGGAAACCTCGTTGACAACGAGGTGACCAGACGATTCCTCCGCCGGCCAATGACAGGCCACCTCTTGTGCGGTAAATTCCATCCAGTGTTTTGAGTCCTTATGAAGAACAGTCATACGGACTCGAAACGTAAACTCTGTTTCTCTCCACAGATGCTGCCAAACCTGTTGAGCTTTCCCAGTTTTTGTTTCTGATTTCCTGCATCGGCGGTATTTTTCTTTCAGATTTGCCGCCTGTCGTGCTTCGAGTAGCAATAACTTGGATGGTAAATGAGCGAAAAAGTATTTCCTTCAACTCGTTACCCAATTCCCTTTGAACATTTCTCGAGAGACTGTACCCACTGTCTATCCGGCAGTGCATTCCAGATCAGAGCAATTTGCTGTGTAACTTTAGTTTTGTTAAGTTCTCTTGCCAATCAACTTAAACCCTTCAGTCACTGGGAATTCTATTCTATTCGAACTTGCACATGAACATACTAACAAGGAGAAGCTGTAGCCAATTCAGCCTCTCAAGCTCTGCCATTTAGTAAGATTATGGCTGATCTGATATTAGCATTAAATCTGCATCCTATCCATTCCCAATAACCTATCACCCTCCCTTGCGTGACAAGAATCTATCAACCTCTGCCTTAAAAATTATTGAAAGACTCTGCTTCCCCCACGTTTCCAGAAAGAGTTCCAGAGAGTCATGACCCACAGAGAGAAAAGCATTTCACCTCATCTCCATTTTAAGTGGACAGCCCCTTATTTTCAAACATTGACCTCTAGTTCCAGATTCCCCTACAGAAAGAAACATCCTTTCAACATCCACTCTGTCAATACCACGCAGGATTTTATATGCTTCAATCAAGTCGCCTCTTACTCTTCTAATCTCCAGTGGATACAAGTCTAACTTGTCCAGTCTTCTCTCACCAGACAACCTGTTCACAGCAGATATTAGTCCAGTAAACCCTCTCTGAACTGCTTCCAACGCATTTGCATCCTTCCTTAAATAAGATGACCAATACTGTGCACAGTACTCCCAATGTGGTCTCACTAGTGTCCTGTGCAACTGAAGCATAACCTCCTTACGTTTGCATTCAATTTCCCTCTGAATAAATGACAACATTTTATCAGTTTTTCCAATTACTTGCTGGACCTACATACTTCCTGCACCAGAACATCCAGATCCCCCAACACCTCCGAGCTCTGCAATCTCTCACCATTTAGATCATAAGGTTTTAAAAAATTCTTCCTGCTAAAATGGACAATGTCGCATTTTGCCTTAGTTATACTCCATTTGCCAGATCTTTGCGTAACCTATCGGTGCCCCTTTGTAGCCTCCTTATGTCCTTTTCACAACTTAGTTTCCTGCATCTCCTTGTGTCATCAACAAATTTGGCCACCATCCTTTCAACAGCTTGATCCAAGTCATTCATATAAATTGTAAGCAGTTGAGGGCCCAGCACTGATCTCTGTGTCAAACCAACCTCCACAGATTCATTTATGCCTCTCTGCTCGCTGATATTCAGCCAATCATTTATCTATGCCAATAAGTCACCTCCTATACCACAAACTTTGATTTTCCAAAACAACATTTGATATGGTACGTTATCAAATGCCTTCTGGAATCTAAGTACAGGACAACCACAATTTCTCCTTTATCCACAGAACATGTTACCTCCTCAAATAAGTTTCTTTTTTATTAAATAAAAATTTAGTGTACCCAATTAATTTTTTTCCAATTCAGGGGGAATTTTGGCGTGGCCAATCCACCAAGCCTGCACATCTTTGGGTTGTGGGGGTGAAACCCATGCAAACACGGGGAGAACGTGCAAACTCCACACGGACAGTGACCCAGAGCCGGGATCGAACCCGGGAACTCGGCACCGTGAGGCAGCAGTGCTAACCACTGTGCCACCGTGCTGCTCCTCAAATAAGTTTGTTAAGCATGATTTATCTTTCACACAACCATGTTGACTCTGCTTGATTATTGTAAACCTTTCCAAGTGCCCTGCTGTAACTTATTTCAGAATAGCTTCGAACCTTTGATGGATGTTAGGCTTACTGGGGTCTCCCAGGCCATTAGAGACCTTCGGGTGGTCTGGGACCGGGCAGGTAGCACCCTGGCACACCCTCTGGCACCTTGCCACTGCCAGCCCGGCACGCTGGTAGTGCCACCCTGATTAAATGCTTCTTAAATGTTGTGAGGGTTCCTACCTCTGACACACCAAGTGGTGGGAAGAGAGAATCCCACCATCAGCGAATGGCGCGCTGCAGAGAAACCCGCGGCTGGGGGGCAACCGAAGAATCCCACCCATGATATTATCGCAATTGCCGAAATGTAGCTGAAAGAAAGGCAGAAATGGCAGCTGAACATTCCTGGTTACAGAGTTTTCTCACAAGATAAAGAAGGGGGTAACAATGGAGAGGGGCTTGCAATATTGATTAAAGGAACAATTACAGCCACGCAGGGTGGAAGATACGGTGGAAGGATCATCAAATGAAGTAATAAAGATTGAACTGAAGGACACAGAAATGGTAATCTCACTCCCAGGGGTTAGATCCCTAAACAGTCAGAGAGGGATAGAAGAGCAAATATGGAGGCAAATCTCTGAAAATGCAAATGCAATGGGGTGGTAATAGTGGGGGATTTCAACTGCTCTTGGATAGAATCCTTGTGTCAGTCACCAAAGGAGCAGAACTCTTAAAGCACTTTCAGCAGACAGCTTCATTCAGCGTGTCTGTAGGAAGCCCAACAGGAGAGGGGCCGGACGTGGACTTAGTTTTAAAGAATCATGCTGGGCAAGTGAAAGAGGTGTTGGTTGGGAGTGGAAATATTCGTTCAGTTAGACTGAGGGTACTTATGGAAGAGGGCAAAGGGAGACCAGCGATAAAAATTGTCACTTAGGGAAGAGCTAATTTTACTGAGCTGAGATGCGGTTTAGCTAATGTGGACTCAAAACAGCTCCATGAAGGTACATCTATGGCAGATCAGTCTGAGGCAATGCAGGGAGAGAAATAGTGTGGGTTTCAGAGCAAATACGGTCGAGGCAGGTGCAACACCCAGCATTTTAAGCTTTGAGCAACACTCAGGCAATTTTGTGGCATTTAAACTTGGGTCAAACTAGTAGGAATGCTTTACATTCAAGTTGAATAACTTTTGTTAGTGAAAATGACCAATCTTCCACCTTTTTCAGTCGTTCTGGAGCTGTCACATGTTTTCCCACATTAGTAAAAGTGGCTGCTTCATTTCAAAAAGGCCATGGCAGGTTTTACCATCACAGCGGATCTGAGGAAACAGGCATTACTTCTCCACTGTGGCGGTGAATAATTAGAGGATATCTTTGAAATCTCTGTGCCTGAGAAAACTGGTTGCGATTCAGCGACCTGTTCTAAGTCACCAGCGTCCTATTTCATGTCGAAAAAAATACAATAAATGAAACAATCATCTTCAGATCGAAACAGGAAACAAGAGGTAAATGAGCCAATTGACCGGTATTGAATTTACTTGAGGCAACCAGCGACGAAAATGTGACTTCGGTGATGTGGAGCATGTCGAAAGGGAAATCAAAACACAAAAATATTGATGCTTGTCTCGTCAGCCAAATCTGCTGGAAACCCCGAGGAAGGCAGAAATCTGTCAGATCTGTCGGGAGTTAGCAAGACTACCACTTTCCGGGCCCAGAACATTCTCTCTTACAACAGGTGATTCTCCAGGATGTAGCCTCTGATGGGACATTTAAGTTATGATAAATGATGTTATGATGAGAGGTTGGATAAGCTTGGGCTCTTTTCTCTGGAGCAGAGAGGACTGAGGGGGTCACCTGACCGAGGTGTGCAAGATTATGAGGAGCATGGACAGGGTTGATAGTTCAAGGGTCAGATCCGAGGGGACAAAAGTTCAAGGTGAGGGACTGGAGGTTCAGGGGGGACTTGAGGAAAACCTTTTTTGCCCAGAGGGTGATGATGGTCTGGAACACACTGCCTGGGAGGGGGGGAGAGGCGGGTTGCCTCACATCATTTAAAACGTACCTGGAAGAGCACTTAGCCGTCATAATATTCAAGGCTATGGGCCAAATGTTGGCAAGTGGGATTAGGTAGGCATGTCAGGTGTGTTTTTAATAATAATAATATTTATTGTCACAAGAAGGCTTACATTAACACTGCAATGAAGTTAGTGTGAAAAGCCCCTATGTGTCGGTGCAGACTCGATGAGTCACAGGGTCAACTTCTGCGCTATATTATACTGTGATTCTGTCATTTCGCTGGACTTTTGAAAATTCTACTGAAGTTGAGGCTGTCAAAAAGGGGAGGAGGTGGCATAGTGGTATTGTCATTGGACTATGAATAGAACATAGAATTTACAGTGCAGAAGGAGGCCATTCGGCTCATCGAGTGGCACTAGCCCTTCAAAAGAGCACCCCACTTAAGCCCCACACCTCCACCCTATCCCTGTAACCCAGTAACCCCACCTAAACTTTTTGGACACGAAGGGGCAATTTATCTTGGCCAATCCACCTAACCGGCACATCTTTGGACTGTGGGAGGAAACCGGAGCACCCGGAGGAAACCCACGCACACACGGGGAGGACGTACAGACTCCGCACAGACAGTGACCCAAGCCGGGAATCAAACCAGGGACCCTGGAGTTTGTGTCTGTGTGTTTGTGTCTGTGTATGTCGGTGTGTGTCAGTCTCTCAGCATGTGTGTTAGAATGTGTGCGTGCATGTTAGTATTAGTGTGTGTACCAGTGTGTGTACCAGTGTGTGTGCCAGTTTGTGTGTGCATATGTATTTGTTTGTGTGTTAGTCTCTTAGCATGTGCGTCAGTATGTGTGTTAGTGTTAGTATGTGTCTGTCTGACTCTGTGTGTCAATGTGTGTGTGTGCCTGTGTATGCAGGATCTGTGCGTGTATGCAGGGTATGTGTGTGTGTGTGTGTGTGTGTTCAGGATATGTGTGCATGCAGGGTGTGTGTGTGTGTGTGTGTGTGTTCAAGGTGTGTGTATATGCAGGGTGTGGGTGTGTGTATGCAAGGTGTATGTGTATGCAGGGTGTGTGTGTTCATGGTGTGTGTGAGTGCATGTCTGTATGTAGGATCTGTGTGTGTGCAGGGTGTGTATGAGGGTGTGTGCAGAGTGTGTGTATATGTGTGTGCAGGATGGGTGTGTGTGTGCAGGGAGTGTGTGTGTATGCAGGGTGTGTGCATATGTGTGCAGATGTGTGTCTGTGCAGGGTGTGTGTGTGTGTGTTCAAGGTGTGTGTATATGCAGGGTGTGGGTGTGTGTATGCAAGGTGTATGTGTATGCAGGGTGTGTGTGTTCATGGTGTGTGTGAGTGCATGTCTGTATGTAGGATCTGTGTGTGTGCAGGGTGTGTATGAGGGTGTGTGCAGAGTGTGTGTATATGTGTGTGCAGGATGTGTGTGTGCAGGGTGTGTGTGTGCAGGGAGTGTGTGTGTATGCAGGGTGTGTGCGTATGTGTGCAGATGTGTGTCTGTGCAGGGTGTGTGTGTCTATGCAGGGTCTGTGCATATGCAGGGAGTGTGTGTGCATGCAGGGTGTGTGCGTATGCAGGGAGTGTATGTGTGTATGCAGGGTGTGCGTATGTGTGCAGATGTGTGTCTGTGCAGGGTGTGTGTGTGTATGCAGGGTGTGTGCGTATGTGTGCAGGATGTGTGTAGGTGTACGTGTGTTAATTATTTCAGATCCAATTATTAATGATTCATTCCTGCTAATTCTGAGCAGCAAGAATAAGAAGACAATTTGAATGATGATTGACAAAGAGTCATCGGACTCGAAACGTTCGCTCTTTCCTCTCCCTTCAGATGCTGCCAGACCTGCGGAGATTTTCCAGCATTTTCTCTTTCGTGAATGATGATTGACTCTTTTCAGTAATGATGACAAGTCTGTAGTCTGAATCCAGGAGGATATAAAAGCACTGTGTCAGAAATATCTCCAACAAACTAACGCCAAGTTATATCATGAAGCGGGAAACACTGCACTCTCGGAGCAGCAACCTCCAGTTGCTAGGATCTGAATTATTTTTTGTTTCTACTTCAGGGCATTTGATTTCTTTTTGCGGAGACGGCAAACCCACTGAATGGGAATTTACAAGCGACATATGTTGTGGGAGTTCTCCCATGTGCAGTGATAATGTGAGATATTTCTCTACATTAAATCAGTGGCTACATTGATTCATTGGTTGTAAAGTGCTTTGGGACATCCTGAGGTCATGAAGGTACGATGTAAATGAAGGTTCATTCTCCTAATGGGTATTAGAAGACATCAATATGAGATAGGTTTGTTCCATTGACCTGCTACAGGTAATTTGAGCTGAGTTGGCTCCTTTGTGCAAATCATTCTGTGAGAAAATCCTTTATGTTACATTCCTTTTTTCTACAGATACCTCTTGGCTGAACCAGACTTCTTGTTGGTTTAGCTCACTGGGCTCAATCGCTGGCTTTTAAAGCAGACCAAGGCAGGCCAGCAGCACGGTTCAATTCCCGTACCAGCCTCCCCGAACAGGCACCGGATGTGGCGACTAGGGGCTTTTCACAGTAGCTTCATTGAAGCCTACGTGTGACAATAAGCGATTTTCATTTCATTTCATTTCATTGGGTGGAGCTGGATCAGGGACTGTGGATCGATTGGAGACCTTCTCTTCCGGATGGTGCACCGAAGTGTTAGCGAAGTAGAATCCTCCTCTCTATCTGCTTCCTCTGATTCCATCTTGGAGCCTGAGTTCTCGTTATCAGGGGAGACGGACGCAGGATTATCTTCGGGTTGGCGATTATCTCTGTGGCTGGCGGGGAGGCTTGGATCGGGGTGGACTCCCTACTTCTGAGATGGGCCAGGTGTTTCCTCAAGACCTTATCCTGGACGCTCACTTTGGAGGACAGTGGTCCTGTTTTCTCCAGGGACCCGGCTACAACCATCTCCAAAGTTCCTCACATAGACTGGGTCACCTCTTATGTCAGATCTCGCACACTCATTCCTTTTCCTGTTCTCTTGCTGGGACTCCCCCTTTCTGAATAGGTTTGGGAATGGACCGCTTCACCTCGCACAAAGCTGTTGTCCATTACCAGTTCTGCCGGGGCGATTTCTGTTGTAGTACGGCGAGTGTCCTCTAATCTAATAAAAACTGTGGCCTCTATGGATGCTGCCGGTTGCTTTTTCATGCAGATTTTAAAGATCTCCAATGACCATTCTGCCAGCCCACAATGGGTGCTGGTCTAATATGTCTGATGTCGTTGGGTTGTTTGAAGCTTTGGAACTCACCGCTGGTAAAGGCCATGCCATTGTCTGAAACAGGGGGCGTCATTCTCCGACCCCCCGCCGGGTCGGAGAATGGCCGTTGGCCGCCGTGAATCCCGCCCCCGCCCCCGCCAAAGTCTCCGGTACCGGAGATTGGGCGGGGGCGGGAATCGGGCCGCACCGGTTGGCGGGACCCCCCGCTAAATTCTCCGGCCCGGATGGGCCGAAGTCCTGCCCAGAAATTGCCTGTCCCGCCGGCGTAAATCAAAGCTGGTATTTACCGGCGGGACCAGGCGGCGTGGGCGGGCTCCGGGGTCCTGGGGGGGGGTGCGGGGCGATCTGGCCCCGGGGGGTGCCCCCACGGTGGCCTGGCCCGCGATCGGGGCCAACCGATCCGCGGGCGGGCCTGTGCCGTGGGGGCACTCTTTCCCTTCTGCCTCCGCCACGGTCTCCACCATGGCGGAGGAGGAAGTGACTCTCCCCACTGCGCATGCGCGGGAAACTGTCGGCGGCCGCTGACGCTCCCACGCATGCGCCGCATTTCCACGCCAGCTGGCGGGGCACCAAACGCCATTTCCGCCAGCTAGCGGGGTGGAAATCCCTCCGGCACCGGCCGAGCCCCTCAATGTTGGGGCTCGGCCCCCAAAGATGCGGAGCATTCCGCACCTTTGGGCCGGCGCGATGCCCGTCTGATTGCCGCCGTTTGTGGCGCCAGTCGGCGGATATTGCGCCGTTGGGGGATAATTTAGCCCCTGGTCTCCTGGTGTGTCGTAGTTTGTCGACTACAGCGTGGGATGTTGTAAAGCTCATGCGGTTTACCTCCAACCATCTGAAGTGTGCATCAGCCCAGGATCAAAAAACATGGCACCCATACATGGTCCAGAAAAGTCCACATGCACTCACACCCATGAGGCAGGTGGTGCTCGAAGAGTTAATCATAAACAACTCCACGCTGCATCCAGGTGGAGGCAAGAAGGGGGAATTGCCTTATCCTCCTTAAAATGTCCCAAGAAGGGCCTGTGGTCGTTCAATATTATAAACTGATTGTCATCGACGTACTGGTGAATTCTTTTGCACCAAAACACGACAGCTCTCCCTCTCGATTTGAGAATACCTCAGATCAGCTGAGGAAAGGCGTAGGTGATGGGCCTTTCTGTTCCCCCTTCCTGCCCCAACCCCACAAGGGGAAGCATCGCACATCAGGATGTGTTCCTTTTCGAATCATAGAGTCACGCAGCACAGAAAAGGCCCTGTGACCCATCGCATGTGCGCCGGTCAAGAACACCCGCTTAACTGTTCTAATCCCATTTTCTAGCACTTGGCCCATTGTCTTGTACACAGTTAAAGAGATAGTACTTAGTTTCAGGGTCGAAATGGGCCAATAAGTTGTATGACAGCAGCTGTCGTTTTACTTCCTCAAAGGCCCCCACTTGTGGCGCCTCACAAGACCATTTTTGGTACTTTCGCAGGAGTATGTACAGTGGAGACAACAAGGAAGACAAATTTGGGATTAACTTCCCATAATAACTGACCCATCCCAGGAAGGATTTCAATTCTGTGATGTTTCTTGGAGTTGGTGCTTCCCTGGTGGCCCTCACCTTGTCCTCCATTTGGATGTAATCCTTTTCTATCCACTCTATACCGCAAGGAGCTCACTTCGCTCACTTGGAAAACACATTTTTGAGATTGAAATCCATGCAAATGACAGTTTTATATAGATCCACTGGCGTGGAACGCAAACATTGAAATCGCCACCAGCGAGGGACCAGACCCTAGCTCTCAATCGGCGCAAGGTGCAAACCTCGAATTTTGGATTTCCCGCGATTCTCCGCTCGATCGCGATTTGCGAATCCGGCGTCGTGATGCTGAGAATGTGGCCCATTGTCTCATTGAGGAGACATTGAACTGTCTGCAATATGTGGCGGATACCAAAGTTTCTCTTACACAAAACAAAGATATTTAGTCCTCATCCAATTTAACAAAAAAAGCCAGATTATCTGCTCATTGCCACATGTTTTGGTTGTGGGAGCTTGCTGTGCACAAATTAGTGACAATAATTATTATTATTAGCTGCCATGTTTACTCCACTTCTAAGTAGTTAATTGGCTGTAAAATACTTGGGGACATGCTGGGGTCATGAAAGTCACTGTCTAAATGTGAAGCGATTTCCTCCTTCACACTCTGGTTCTGAACTTGGCTCGTTTCCTGTTCAGCAGAATGTGCATCATTTGTACACGTGATGGGTCCATTTACAATTCATGGACGATGAGCTGATGCACTAATGTCCCAGCTCCCTATGTGGGAGCAGAGAAGAAATGCATACATTGAAAGGATACTCAATTACTGCAATCTTTCTCTTTTTGTTGAATTGCTGGCCCAGATTTCGCAATGGCAATGCATCTAACATTAGTCAGACTTGTTCAGAACAGGGTTATGTTTTAAAATGATTTGGTGGGTGGTGTGAGCCTATTGCAGTGCGGCAAGAGAGCCCCAGCCATCTGGGACCTGACTGAACCTGGCTAGCAACTTAACCAATTAGACTGACAGCTTGTGACATTACAGTGCAGAGGCCGGGAGTTTCACTGGGTGCATCGAATGTCAGGTTTTAAAACTGGCATTTAAAAATCTCCAGCAACGCCCTCTTGGCATCATGAGGGCGGAAGGGCGGGGACAAGGCTGACAAGAACCACAGAGACGGGAATGATCGCAGAGATCTGTGACCGCATCACCAGAGATCTCGCATGTTGCAGCATCGAGGCACTGCCTGCCAGGAACTCTGTAACACTTATCCAGCAGGCCCCTCATTCAGAGAGCTGCGTCTTTGACTCAATCAGCAGCGTCCCGCAGTGGCAGACCCCATCATGTGCTCAAGTCTTTAAGTGGGCTGGGAATCAATAATGAGAGGCCAGACTATTGTCACGTGACAGTCCTGAGGGTCTGAGGGCAGCAAGGTGACATGGTGGCTAGCACTGCTGCCTCACAGCGCCAGGTCCCAGGTTCGATTCCCCGCTGGGTCACTGTCTGTGCAGAGTCTGCACGTTCTCCCCGGGACTGTGTGAGTTTCGTCCGGGTGCTCCGGTTTCCTCCCACAGTCCAAACATGCGCAGGTTAGGTGGATTGGCCATAGTAAAGTTGTCCCTTAGTGTCCAGGGATGTGCAGGTTATGGGGATGGGGCGGGGCGGCGCCTGGGCAGGGTATTCTTTCAGAAGGTCTTTGCTGACTCAATGGGCTGAATGGCCTCCTTCTGTGCCGTATGAATTCTATGCTTCTATGGACGCTGAAGAGACTGTGGAAGACTAGATTCTGGGGATATAGTTCAAAAATAAGCTGCCGGATTCTCCGTCAGCGGGATCCTCCGCTTCGCCAGCAGCGCACCCACGACCGCGGGTTTCCTGATGGCGTGGGGCGGCGACGATGGGAAATTCCATTGGCTGGCTGTGTAGAAGGGTGTTCTTTCTACCCCACAACAGGCTGGAATTGGGTGTCACAGAACTGTGGGTGTCTCTCCCTGCAGGCTTTGAAATCAAAGGCCCGGAAGCGTCACCCTGCGACCGCTTCGCAAGAGAGAGTGAGCGAGGCTCACCATTCATACCTGACCGGTGACCCTGGCCTTATGCCACACCAGCTACCCTGACCGCCACCTACACCTGTGTGGCTCTCTCTCTTGTCGGTGGCGAAAACTACCACCCTGTAAGTGCCTCGCTAGGGCTGCTTCACAAGAGAGAGAGGGAGGAATTCCTCTTTTTTCTTAACCTCCTGGGTGAGCGTTTCGAGGCACCCAGACCCCTTCAAAGATTCTTGACTGCAGAACAATGTCTTGGCACTTGAGCGCGACTTGGCCAGGGCGAGCGATAAGGGAACAGGCGAGACCACAACCAAGGTGAATTAAAATTAAGTAATTTATTCAAGAAAAAGGAAGTCTAGTTTATGAAATCCACAACCCAAATTGAAATCTACACACACTTGCAATTATGTCTATGAGAACAAGGACTAACGGCACAACGAAAAATCCTTACTTTAAACAATTTTAGCAATGTTTTACAGGACGTTTTATATATATACCGTCCCTTACCACCCCTCCTCAATAAGCCTAGCCTAATTGGGGGTTTCTGTAAGCTGACAAAATCTACTCACCACTTCCTAGCTGAATGGGTCTGTTTAAAAACACACAAAATCTTCAGGCTCCCCTCTGGCTTCTTGGGGCCTAGTTTGTTACGTCTGTCTCTGCACCTGGTTCGTGGAGACTTGCTTCTCCTGTTGAGCTCGTAGTTCTGCCTTGTGGTGGTCGCTTCGTAGGTTTTTAGAGTTTCTCCTTCTTGGTTTTCAAATCTCCTCCAGCCCAAATTTCTGTGCAAAACTTCTCAATCGGAAATTCTCAGTAACCAACCCAAGATCGCTTTTTCACTTGTCTGTGTCCTGTATCTATAAGCGCGCATGTTTCAATGGAGCCGGCTGGCTCCTCCCACTGATCGATTTCACAGACAAAAGACGCGCTAATCACTCTCAGGAAAAAGTTAACCTGATCAGTTTCTTCACAATAGCTGATGACGTCACCAGAGCTTGTCTGATTGCTTGCAAATGGCTACTAGGGGACACTGGGACATTTTGAAGTGATTTGCCATTAGTGGAATAGGTTTCTGTCTGGTTTGGGCAGAAACTCATTTCCATAGTCATTGTCTTCCTCAGCTCACTCTGAGCCACCCACATTCCTGGCATAATTTTTCAGTTGGCCCTGGCCCATTGTCCCCTTTGTCCTTCTCTGGGATGATTTTGTGATGTGTATTTCCCTATCTGGCTGCTTCCAGCCATTTTGTTGCAGGCTTTTGCATGAAATCTTTCTTATTTTAAAATGCCTGTAAGTCTTGCCATTTTTGTAGCAATGTTGCCCGAACTGGCTTGGATGGAGAGTTGCCATAACTTACTGCTGCGGGAACGGAGAACCCCAGTGCTGCCGGGGGAGCACCGCACAGGAAAAGGGGACTGGTGGGACGGAGAATCCCGCCCAAGGAGTCTCTCATTTAAGATGGAAATGAGGAGAATTGTGTCTCTCAGAGATTCGTGCAACTTTGGGACTCCATTCCCCAGAGAGCGGTGGAGGCGGGCTCATTTTTAAGACAGAGGTGGATAGATCCTTGACTAACATGGGACCTAAAGGTTATTGGGGGTAGGCGGAATGTGGAGTTGATCTTATTGGATGGTGGTACAGGATTGAGGCGTCGAATGGCCTCCTCCTGGTCCTGATACATTTGTTCGTATGTTCACATTATAGGAGCGGGAATCGGCCATTCAATCTCTTGAGGCTGCTCCACCATTCAAATAGATCACAGCTGCTCTATACCTCAATTTTATTTACTCTTGGTTCCCTTTATCCTTTGATTCTGTTACCTACCAAATATTGCAGACTTGAAAGATTCAATTGTCTCCCGGCACCCAGAGGTTTTCGTCGGAGACACTTCCAGATCTCCACTGGCCTTCATATGTTAGGCTTGCTTCCTGATTCTACCGCTAAATGGCTCACTCTGATTTCATGCCCTCTTGTTCCTGATTCCCCCACCAGAGGAAATAATTTCTCTGCCCCGACCCCGATATTTCAGGACAAAACAAAATGACAGAGGTGAGGAAAATTCCAGTAGCTACACCCAGATAACCAGCATTTAATGCCCATCCCTAACTAACCTTGAGTGGGCAGATATCCTTCCCTAAAGAACATTCATGAACCAGATGGACTTTGACAACCATTGTTTCATGGTCATCGTTAGACTTTTAATTACTTTGCTTACTTCTAACAAAGTTTTCTCTTCAAATTTCCTTCAAGTTGCCCACGGTTGTATACACCCAGTTCAACGCAGGCATCCCCAGCGTCTTAAACGTAGCCACCTCAGGTCAGAACATGATTCTAATGTTCTTTAACTCTCTATCTTCTCAACTTGACTATCCCAGACATCCACCTCACTTTCAACTGCTCCCAAGGTTTTTGATACTTTTAGCCAACAGGACAAATTTCAGGTGAGTCCTACTAACCGAGATGTTCCCCACACCACTCTTTCTCTGACCTAAACAGCTTGAAAAGATGTTCCCTGCAACAAGCCTCCTGTTTACCCTTTTCTTTTCTCGTGTTTATTTCCCAGGAAGTTTAATCACGTGATCAGTTCCTGGAACATAAACATCTAGAGAAATCTAGTTCTTAAAGGGACCATGACCCCTACATAAAATAGTTTTATTTCCCCCAAAAGCACGTGGTCTGCCATAATTGATCATAATAATCTTCATGCTGTGGGAAATAAGATCTCATCACTGAAATGCTTCCTTTGTAACCTTGAGGCAACACAAAATCTTGCATTTTTACAGCACCTTTAACTTTTAAAATGTCCCAAGGGGAATCACAAGCGAGTGATCAGACAAAATGTGCCACTAAACCACATAGGCTGGTCGATCAAAGACTACCTCAAAGGGGTAGGATGTAAATAAGCAGGAGCAAAGTGGACCCCATTAGTGAGGTAATTCCACAGCTTGCAGAAGGGGGGGGGGGGGATTGCGGAGGGTGTGCAGGCAGCTGGAGCCATGGCTGCCAATGGTGGAGTGAAGGAACACAAGGCATTTTGTGCGCTAATGCCTGGCCTCCAAATACAGCTGATGGCGTCCTCGTCCCCCAAACCCATACTGCACCTCCCCTTATGAATGCGCTCCCAGCGTTGTCGGGATTGGCGGAATTGCAGGTGTCACCCTCAGTGCCATGGCGTCACCCAGTGAGAAAAGATGCTTGTGTCTCACTCTGTCATATATCAAAATGCAAAAGCTCGGCACAGACACATTATACTTCACATGAGTTTCTTTGTGCACTGTAGCATTCATTGATCTATTTACCTCCGTGAGAATGAACTGAAAGAACAGAGGTATTGATTGATATGGGCAGTAACTTTAATCTTGTGACAGTAGTTATAACGCAGGGAGCTATTAGTGTGGCTGGCACTGTTGAGCACAGTTGGAGAGTTAAGGTTCTGTAAAGCAGCAGTAGACAGACACTGCTTGATAGCGGTTGAGATGACACCAGGTATCCTTTATAATAAAAGTGCTAAGTGACCAGACAGAAAAATGACAAATTACATTTAATATCGAGGGATGGAAGGTACGACTGTGTATTGTGCAAAAAAAACGCAGAAACCATTACAGTTATTTGCTACACTTTTATTGAAGATTTGGTGAGGTTTTCTTTTAATGAAGACTGATTTCTCATGGCAGGCAATTCAAATTTAATTTATCTGAGATCTATTGGAGCCTAAATGTTTTGGCAGAAATTATTTTTTGATCACGCAATGGCACACAGCTCAGGACATACATTACAGAAACTCAAAGGGTAAAACCTGAAGGTTCCATCAGTAGATACACACTGTGTTACAAACAGAAGAACAGAGAAGTTGCAAAGGCTAAACGACTTTTTCCTCTTTCCTGGGCATTGCTGGTTAGGCCAGCATTTGTTGCACATCATTTGTTGCTCTTGAGAGGATGGATTTGAGCTGTCTTCATGTGGTGTGTGTACTCTGTCGCCATCTGGGATGGCCACTTTCAGTATACAAAATGGACACTCGCAGAGCCTATAGGGAAAAATGGACAATACAAAGCAACAAGCAGGCACAGAGCCTGAATGTATATTTGGAAGGCAGTCTGCAGACGGAATCGAAACTCTGGGTCGATTTACATATTAATGGCCCATCTCTGGGAAACAAAGAACGAGTGCTCAGGTAGCCGATCCTGTCCCAGACCGTCTGTAGCCACTACCCCAGCAAGAAGACACAAACAAAGCAAGGCCAACCGCCACCTAGGACACGCCCAGTCATCAGGGCACCCACCCCTTTGTTGGCTTAGATCGATGACAATGATCAAGAAGTTGCCCAATTAATTGGGACCAAGTTTAAGGCCCGCCTAAAAGCACGCGAAGCCCCTCCGAGTTTAAGAAGGAACCCCCACCAAAGGTTCACTCTCTTGGGTTTGGCTCTCAAGCGGAGAGACCCTTCCACCTGCACCACCAGAAGCAAGCAAGTTCAAGTTCAACGCTCGCTACCAGACGGACGACCTTAGCTGTTCTCCTGTTACCTCTTCGAACCCAACAGCCTCAGATCCGAACAACGGCCATTGTTCCTCTGACCTAAGTGGGCACCCGAAGTTAGGTGTAGGTGTTAGTGATAGATATAGTTTAGCCTGTAGTGTTATTGTGCATGAGTAAATCAGACTGTGTGTGAATAAAGTAGTATTGACTTTGAACTAACTAACTGGTGTGTTGGCTCTTTGATCGGTATTCGGGTTGAACCTTGTGGCAGTGTCGAGAGATACCTGGCGACTCTGAAAGCATACTCATAATTGAGATTAAGAAAGGCGACCTTATTAACTGCCATATTTATAGCAAGTAAACAGGGCAACAACTCCCATGGAGCAGCGAGGTAGGGAGTTCCTGGATTGTGGACCGTCAAGACCGAAGGAAAGGCGATAAAGTTCCAAGTCAGCGCGGTGCGTGGCCTGGGAGGAAACCTGCAGCTGGTGATGCTCCCATGCATCTGCTGCCCTTCTTCTTCCAGCAGGGGTCAAAGATTTGGCAGGTGCTGTTGAAGAAGCCTTGTTGAATTGCTTGGCCCATTTTGTAGATGGTACACACTGCTGTCACTGTGCACTGTTAGTGAGGATATTGTTACAACACTCTGGACAAGTGCACAGTCAATTCCAGCCCCACCTGACCCAGAGTCACAACACAAGTGAATTAGCCAATTTTGGTCCTTGGCAGCCCAATAATTACAGTCACCAGGTTCATAAATTTAAACACAATTACTGTTTATTTATAGCTAAAACTATAGTGAACTATGTAGTAAAGACAGCTGGTAAACTATAACCAATTATTAACTCCCACATTAACTTGTCCCCCTCTACACACACACACACACAAGACAGACAAATATAGAGGGGTGGAAATGGGCAAAAGTAGTAAGTGAAATGAAGAAAAGTCTTTGGGCTGGATTCTCTGCTTTTGGGACTATGTCCCTGTGGTGTTGGGTGCTCTGAGGTACAGACGAACCAACACGGTTGCGGTTGGTACAACGCAGTTTTATTCCAACTAGTTATTTACACAAGTTGACCATGCCAAGGAAGCGTAGGCCGACTACGGCATGGCTGTGGTGGCGCTCACCTTGTCTGCATCCGGACGGACCCCAGACCGGGAGATATGGTCCCCCAGGAACTTCAATTCGGTCTGGCCAAAGGCGCACTTGGCTCGGTTGAGGCGCAGGCCGTTTTCCCGTATGCGGGCAAAAACACGTTGGAGGCGATGTATGTGCTCCTGTGGTGTGGTGGACCAGATGATGACATCGTCCACATGTACGCGCATCCCTTTGATGCCTTCCATCATCTGCTCCATGATTCTGTGGAAGACTTCGGATGCCGAGATGATGCCAAATGGCATCCGGTTGTAGCAGAATCTGCCAAAAGGGGTGTTGAAGGTACATAGCTTTTGGCTGGACGGGTCCAGTTGGATCTGCCAAAATCCTTTAGAAGCATCCAGTTTCGTGAATATCTTCGCTTGGGCCATTTCACTGGTGATCTCCTCCCGTTTGGGTATGGGATAATGTTCCCGCATAATGTTATTATTGAGGTCTTTGGGGTCTATACAGATGCGGAGCTCGCCAGAGGGCTTCTTGACACACACCATGGAGCTGACCCATGGCATGGGCTCCGTGACCCTGGATAGGACCCCTTGGTCCTGGAGATCCTGCAGCTGCAGCTTAAGGCGGTCTTTAAGTGGTGCAGGAACCCTGCGAGGTGCGTGAACGACCGGGATGGCGTCCAGTTTGAGGTGAATTCGGTAGGTGTATGGCAGTGTTCCCATGCCTACGAATGCCTCCTGGTTGTGGGCGAGGAGGGATTGGAGCTGTGCGTTGAACTCTGCATCCGGGAAGTGAGACGTGCCGTCTGGAGAGAGAGTGAGAATTCGTTGCACAAGGTGACGAGCCTTACATGCCTGTGCGCCCAGCAGGGAGTCCTTCGATGAGCCAACTATCTCAAACGAGAGTGTGGCCGTGTGTGTTTTGTGTGTCACCTGGAGCTGGCAGGATCCCATGGCCGGGATAATGTTCCCATTATAGTCGACCATCTTGCACCGGGATGGCTGGATTGGTGGTCTGACCTTCATGGCATAGAATGCTGACCATGCCATGAGGTTGGCGGAGGTGCCAGTGTCCAGGCGGAAAGTGATCGGCGATCGGTTGACCGTCAGGGTGGCACTCCATTCATCGGCCGGATTGATGGTGTTGACCCGGTTCACATCAATGACCGCAACCCGGAAGGCGTCTTGGGCATCTGTGTCGCGGTTTGGATGTCGTGATGTGGAGGCTGGATGGTCCGCACGTGTCTGCGAGGTTGTCGGAGATGTGGAAGATCCACAGGTTGAGCCGCTCGACAGTAGGCAGCGTAGTGGCCCATCTTGCCACAGCGTAGGCATTGTCGGGTTTTTGCGGGACATTGCCCTTTTAAATGTGCAGCTCCACAGTTGCCGCACGTCATGACATCATGGCGTTCGTTACGCCACTGCGCATGCGCAGTTCAGTCTTGCGTCGGGCGCGCCTGCGCAGCACGTCCCTCAGTGGTGCCGTAGGTTTTGGCGCGCACAAACGTGGGAGGCCTCAAAAAGTGCGCGAAACGGCCGCCCACGTCCGGGCCGCGGGCCGGGAGAAACTCGATTGCCTGGATGCATTCGGCCTCGTGGGTGGCCTGGCTTGCCGATTCAATCGCCTGAAATTGGGCATAGCGGCTGGTCGCATTTTCATGCAGGACACAGGCTTCAACTGCAGATGCTAAGGTCAGGCCTTTAATTTTTAGAGGCTGCTGGCGTAGGCCACTGGAAGCAACGCCAAAAACGATCTGGTCCCAGATCATGGACTCTGAGGTGGTGTTGTAACCGCGGGACTGCGTGAGTATGCGGATGTGCGTCAGGAAGGTCCGAAAGAGCTCATCCTTACCTTGTAGGCGCTGCTGAAAGACATACCTCTCAAAGCTTTCATTGACCTCAACGTTGAAGTGTTGGTCGAGCTTGAGGAGGACCGTGTCATATTTAGATTTGTTCTCGCCTTCCGCGAACACCAAGGAGTTGTATACATCGATGGCGTGCTGACCTGCGGTAGTGAGGAGCATGGCAATCTTTGTTTCGTCCGAGGCTCCCTGTTTTTCGTTGGCTCGCATAAACAGTTAGAATCGCTGCTTGAAGAGCTTCCAATTGGTGCCCAGGTTCCCAGCGACTTGCAACGGCTGCGGTTTGTTGTGGGTGTCCATGGCTCACGATGGCAGATTTGCCTGTAAGTATCGATTCACTCACTGGTACCAGGTGGTGTTGGGTGCTCTGAGGTACAGACGAACCAACACGGTTGCGGTTGGTACAACGCAGTTTTATTCCAACTAGTTATTTACACATCTGTCTTGGTACTCAGCACGTTGTGACTGTGTGAATGTCTTGTTAATGAGGTCCTGGCTTTGTCCTGTCTCCAGATGGACTGCCCAGGAGGTGTCGTGTTTCTTGTCTTATACTGTGTCTGCTCTTGTCTGTGATTGGCTGTCGTGTTATGTGTGCTAATTGGTCTGTCGGTCTGTCTATCATGATGTGTGTGTTTGAATATCATGACAGTCCCCACGCTGTCAGGAAAATTGTGGTATTTTATGCCAGAAAAACTCGCGTCAAAAGGCCACAGATTCCCGGTGTTGCTGGGGGCTAACAGGCAGCAGTCGAGGAGCTCGTAGCTCTAGCTCCAATACGGTCCCCCGCACTTCCGGGTTAGGCGCCGCACATGCGCACAGCGGTGGCCTCCAGTGGCACACCGTGATCCATGGCAGACTCAGTCTACGGACCTGGGCCGGCAAAATAGTGCCCAGCATCGGCCGCTTGCATGGCCCAGACCGCCCTCACACATTGCCCCCAGCTACGAATGAAGCCCCTCCCCCCCCTGCCAGCCGATCGGTCCTCCTCCGACTGTGGTGGTCCTGGACTGAGTCCGCAGCTGCCACGCGAGCATCACGGACGGTGGGACCATGTTAGAACCACGCCGTCGAGAATTCAGCCGGTCGGCCACGGAGCACTGCAGGGCTCGTTGATGGGCGAGGGGGCCTTCCCGGGGTCCCTGGAGCTGGAGCCGCCGCGAGCGGTACTGGTGCGGTTCCACCGCTTCATGGACAGGGAGTGTGTCCTAAGGTGGGAAAAGAAGGAGCGGAGCAGCAGGGGGGAGAATGCAGAGGTCCGGATATACCAGGACTGGAGCGCGGAGGTGGCCAAGAAGAGGGCTGGGTACAATCGGGCAAAGGCGGTTCTGCATCGGAAGGGGGTGAAATTCGGGATGCTGCAGCCGGCGCGACTGTGGGTCACTTTCAAGGACCGGCACCACTACTTCGAGACGCCGGAGGAGGCGTGGGCCTTTATCCAGGCCGGAAAGTTGGACTCGGATTGAGGGTTGGTTACGAGGGGATGTTGAGAGGGGATTGAAGTGATTGTTGTGTTTTGGGGGGATGTTCTGTTCTGTTTGGTGCTGTTTTCTTTTTGGGTGCTGGGTGGGGTAGGGTGAAATGGTTCGTAGTGGGGGTGTGGTGAGAGTGTGGGCGTCGGTGGTTGGAGGAGGGGGCCCCATTGAGGGGGAGGGGAGAGGGGAGGCCCGAGATGAGGGAGCAGGGATCAGGCCGCGAAAGGGAGCTGCGCCGGAGGGGGCGGGGCCGGCTTGGTGGAAAGTGCGGGTTTTTCTCCGCGCTAGGGAAGGAAGGGGGTGGGGTCAGGGGGAGGGGTGGGGCTGGAGAGGAGCGCCCGCTGATGGACAGGAGGAGGGGGGAGATTCTCACACTGAGGGGGGGGTCGATGGAGTGGCGGGAGCGGCCGGGGTCAGCAGGAGTCAGCTGACTTACGGGAGTGCTATGGGGGTGAGCAACGCAGCTAGGGGGGGATCTAGCTGGGGGAGAAGGGGGGGGAACTGGGTTGCTGCTGCATTGGCCAAAGGGGAGCTGGAGCCTGAAGAGAGAGTCGGGGCGGGGGTCTGCCGCTGGGGGGAACGGAGAGTGCGGGAGGCGCGGGCACGCGGCTGGCCTAGAAAGGGAGATGGCTAATCGGCAGGGGGCTGGGGGGGGGAGGGGGGGGTGGGGGGGGCTGATCCGGCTGATAACTTGGACTGTGAGAGGCCTGAACGGGCCGGTCAAGAGGGCCCATGTGTTCGCGCACCTGAAGGGACTGAAGGCAGATGTGGTCATGCTCCAGGAGACGCATTTGAGGGTGGCAGACCAGGTTAGGCTGAGAAAGGGGTGGGTAGGGCAGGTTTTCCACTCGGGGTTGGACGCAAAGAATCGAGGGGTGGCGATTTTGGTGGGGAAGCGGGTGTTGTTTGAGGCGCTGAGCATCGCGGCAGACAATGGAGGTAGGTAGGTGATGGTGAGTGGTAAGCTGCAGGGGGTGTGGGTGGTCTTGGTGAATGTGTATGCCCCGAATTGGGACGATGCCGGATTTATGCAGCACATGTTGGGCCGGATTCCGGACCTGGAGGCAGGGAGCCTGATAATGGGGGGGGACTTCAACACGGTACTGGATCCAGCATTGGACCGCTCTAGATCCAGGACGGGTAAAAGGCCGGCGGCGGCCAAGGTGTTGAGGGGGTTTATGGACCAGATGGGAGGAGTGGACCCATGGGGGTTTGTCAGGCCGGGGACCAGGGAATTCTCTTTTCTTTTCCCACGTCCATAAAGCCTACTCCCGGATAGACTTCTTCGTTTTGAGCAGGGCACTGATCCCGAGGGTGGAGGACACGGAGTATTTGGCCATAGCCATCTCAGACCATGCCCCGCACTGGGTGGAGCTCGAGCTAGGGGAGGAGAGGGACCAGCGCCTGCTGTGGCGCATGGAGGTGCGTTTGCTGGCAGATGAGGAGGTGAGCAGGGGGATCCGGGGGTGCATTGAAAGATACCTAGAGGTGAACGATAATGGGGAGGTGCAGGTAGGGGTGGTCTGGGAGGCACTGAAGGTGGTGATTAGGGAGAGTTAATCTCCACTAGGGCCCACAAGGAGGGGAAGGAGAGGAGAGAGAGGGAGAGGTTGGTGGGGGAGATTTTCAGGGTAGATAGGAGGTATGCAGAGGTCCCCGAGGAGGGACTACTCAAGGAGCGACGAGGGTAGAGGAGGGGCAGGTGGCGGGGCTTGGGGCACCGGTACGGCTGGAGGAGCTGACTAAGGGGCTGGGGAGTGATGTGTTGGGTGCTCTGGATCCGTGGAACACATACAGGCCACCAACACTTAAAATAGTGCAACACTATTTTATTAAGTTAGAAACTGTTGAACATACTTTCACTGTGGGTTAACACGATGTTAGATTAAACTAAAAACCTATGTCTGTCCGAACCAGTCTATGCACTCAGCACATGGTGAGGATCTGTGCTGTAAGCTCTGTCTTTCTAGGAGGCTGCATCCCGAATGATGCCCTCTGTGTATATAGTGAATGTACTCTAACTGGTGATTGGCTGCGGTGTTGTGTGTGTTGATTGGTCTTGCTGTGTGTCCATCAGTATGTGTCTGCACCATGATATACTGGTGTATATTATGACATCACCCTTTTATAAAAGAATGTATGTGTGTGGCAATAAATAATGTATGGTGAGAATGTTCCTAACTACGTGTGGGGTGCAAAGACATATTTACAGGACTACGTACATGACAACTAAGCTATTTACATGGGAAGGTGCCTGGTACAGAGAAGCAGTATGCAACAAGAATAACGAGATCAACACTATATACAAACCAGGGAAACGATCAAACAAAGCAATGAAACAATGCAGAAAGTCTTTAAGTCCGCAAAGTTCATAAATCAAGTCTCTGAAGTGGGCGACGAATTCTGGTTGACCGCTTCAAGGGTGGGTTGCAAGCCGCCGGTTCAGGAGCGTGCTGGACTGCGTCAGGGTCAGGGGTATGCAGAGTGACAGGGAGCTCTGCATAGTCCGTGGCAGGGTCAGAGGGCGAGGCAACAGTGGAGGATCACGTGGCGAGCGTGGAACGAGACAAAGGGCGCGTCGATTGTGGCGCAGAATAGAGCCATCCGGTAGACGAACCAGGGACGAGCGGGGGGCCACCTGCCGAAGGACAACAGCGGTTGCAGACCAGCCACCATCCGGAAGATGGATGCGGATGTTGTCATCTGGAGCTAGAGCAGGGAGATCAGCTGCACGGGAGTCATGAGCCGCCTTGTGCTGTGCACGAGACATCTGCATCCGGCGAAGGACCGGAACGTGGTCGAGGTCTGGGACATGGAGGAACGGCAGCATCGTCGTCAGGGTACAACCCATGAGTAACTGGGCTGGCGACAGGCCAGTGGACAGCGGGGCGGAGCGATAGGCCAGCAAGCAAGGTAGAAATTGGACCCAGCATCGACAGCTTTGCATAGGAGCCATTTGACTATATGTACTCCCTTCTCCGCTTTGCCGTTGGATTGGGGGTACAGGGGACTGGATGTCACATGGGCAAAATTGTACCACTTGGCTAAGTTGGACCATTCCTGGCTGGCGAACTGGGGCCATTGTCCGACATAACCGTGAGCGGGATGCCGTGTCGAGCAAAGGTTTCTTTACATGCATGAATGACTGCAGACGAGGTGATGTCGTGCAACCGTATCACCTCCGGGTAATTCGAAAAGTAGTCCACGATCAGGACATAGTCTCTACCCAGTGCGTGGAACAGGTCGATGCCCACCTTGGTCCATGGTGACATGATCAACTCATGGGGCTGCAGGGTCTTACGTGGTTGGGCCAGCTGGAAGCGCTGACAAGTGGGGCAGTTGAGCACTGTGTTGGCTATGTCCTCATTAATGCCGGGCCAGTACAATGCCTCTCGGGCCCGTTGGCGGCACCTTTCCACGCCAAGGTGGCCCTCGTGTAGTTGTTTCAGGACAAGTTGGCGCATGCTATGCGGGATCACAATGTGGTCCAGTTTTAGAAGAACCCCGTCTACTACCGCCAGATCATCTCTGACATTATAGAACTGAGGGCATTGGCCCTTGAGCCACCCGTCCGTTAGGTGGCGCATGACACGCTGTAGCAAGGGGCCAACCGCCGTCTCGCGATGCATTTGGACGAGGCGTTCATCCATGGCAGGTGGATTGGAGGCCGCAAATGCCACATGGGCATCAACCTGGCAGACAAATCCCGCTGGGTCACATGGAGTGTTGACTGTCCTGGAGAGAGCATCTGCAATGATGAGGTCTTTGCCTGGGGTGTATACCAGCTGGAAGTCGTATCGCCGGAGCTTGAGAAGAATACGCTGGAGGCGAGGCGTCATGTCGTTCAAGTCTTTCTGTATTATATTGACCAGCGGGCGATGGTCGGTCTCGACGGTGAATTGAGGAAGTCCGTAGACATAATCGTGAAACTTAACCACACCGGTCAGAAGGCCCAGGCACTCCTTTTCTATCTGCGCGTAGCGCTGCTCCGTGGGGGTCATCGCACGTGACGCATATGCAACGGGGGCCCATGATGAGGCCTCATCACGTTGAAGGAGCACTGCCCCAATGCCGGATTGACTGGCATCGGTCGAAATTTTAGTCTCCTTTGCTGGATCAAAGAAAGCTAAGACCGGGGCCGTGGTCAGTTTTGTTTTGAGTTCTCTCCATTCGCGCTCGTGGGCAGGGAGCCATTGGAAGTCCGTCGTCTTCCTGACCAGGTTCCTGAGAGCCGTGGTATGAGAGGCGAGGTTAGGGATAAACTTCCCTAAAAAATTGACCATGCACAGAGATCGGAGGACCGCCTTCTTGTCCTCTGGTGTTTTCATAGCTGTGATGGCAGCTACCTTGTCCGCATTCAGCTGCACACCCAATTGGGAGATGTGGTCCCCGAGGAACTTGAGTTCCATCTGACCAAAAGAGCATTTGGCCCTGTTGAGGTGGAGGCCATGCTCATGTATACGTCTGAATACGCGCTGGAGGCGACTAACATGCTCCTGCGGGGTGGTGGACCAAATGATTATGTCATCGACATAGACGCAAACACCTTCAATGCCTTCGATCATTTGTTCCATAATCCTATGGAACACTTCTGATGCAGATATGGTCCCGAACGACATCCTGTTGTAACAATATCTGCCAAAGGGGGTATTAAATGTGCAAAGTTCCTGCTGGATTTATCGAGCAGGATTTGCCAGAATCCTTTTGGGGCGTCGAGTTTGGTGAAGAGCTTGGCGCGAGCCATCTCACATGTGAGCTCTTCGCGCTTGGGAATTGGATAATGCTCCCTCATGATATTGCGATTTAGATCCTTGGGATCAATGCAAATTCTCAATTCGCCGGAAGGCTTCTTTACACATACCATGGAACTGACCCAGTCGGTCACTTCCGTGACTTTGGAGATCACTCCTTGGTTCTGGAGGTCCTGCAGCTGCTGCTTGAGGCAGTCCTTAAGGGGTGCAGGGACCCTGCGAGGTGCGTGCACCACAGGCGTGGCATTCGGTTTTAATCAAATCTTGTAGGTGTACAGGAGCGTGCCCATGCCCTCGAAGACGTCATGGTACTGGTTGATAATGGAGTCGAGCTGTGCCCTGAGGTCAGTGTCCTGAAAGGCAGATGCATCAGCAGGAGAGAGAGAGTGAACTCTCTGAACTAGGTTCAACAGCTTGCATGCCTGCACGCCAAGCAGGGAGGCTTTCGAGGAGCCCACGATTTCAAAGGGAAGGATGGCTTTGCGTGACCTGTGCGTCACTTCAAGTTGGTATGAGCCACTGGCAGCAATGGCATTGCCATTATAATCTAATAGCTGGCAGGCTGATGGGAGGATGGCTGGTTTGACACAAAGGCTTTGGAGGTCAGACCGTGCAATGAGATTGGCGGAGGCACCAGTGTCCAGGCGGAATCGTATTTGGGACAGGTTGACCGTCAGGGTGGCACACCACTCATCGTCTGGATCGATGCTGTATACCGATAGAGGCTGGATTCTTTGCTTCGGGGCACCCTGTTTTTTTGTAACAATACCGACTCGAAAAGGTGCCTTCGGGTCCTCGGTGTCAATATCGGGTAGTCGGTCTGCATCGGACTCGGTGACCGTGAGTTGAATGGCCCGGACATTCCTGCGAGGCTGGCCGGAGCGATACGAATTGGCAGGCCGAGCTGATCTGCATAAAGCAGCATAGTGGCCAAGTTTGCCACATCTCAGGCATTGTCGGGATTTGGCAGGGCATTGCCGCTTTAAGTGGGTGGAGCCACAGTTGCCGCACGTTATAGCGTCAGTACGTTCGCTGCGCAACCGCGCAAGCACGGAGCGGCCGTACGTGGTGCGCGCCCTGCGCAGTACATTCGTCGATGTCGCTGTCCCCTCGTTCGGTGCGCACAAGCGCGGGAGTCCGCGAAGAGCGCGCAAAATGGGCGCCCTCATCCAGGCTGAGGCCCTGGAGTTGCTCGATTGCTTGGACCCGTTCTGCCTCGTGGGGACCCTGCCACACCGTTTCAGCCGCTTGGATGTGGGAATACCGACGAGTGGCGTGTTCGTGTAGCACGCAGGTCTCGATGGCGGTCGCTCGGGTGAGCTGCTTCACCTTAAGGAGCTGCTGGCGTAGGGGGTCCGACTGACCACCAAAAACGATTTGGTCGCGTATCATGGAGTCGGAGGTGGGCCCGTAATTACAGGATTGCGCAAGGATGCTGAGATAGGTGAGAAAGGACTGGAAAGGTTCATCCTTACCCGGCAAATGCTGTTGGAATACATAGTGCTCAAAACTTTCATTCGCCTCTATGTTGCAGTGAGTGTCAAACTTGAGGAGGACATTCTTGAATTTTGATTTATCTTCATCATCAGCAAAGGTGAGAGAATTGAAAATGTGGATGGCATGTTCCCCGGCCGTGGATATGAACAGAGTGATCTTCCTGGTGTCCGAGGCATCTTCCCGGTCTGTGGCTTCAAGGTAGAGCTGGAATCGTTGTTTGAATGTCTTCCAGTTGGCCCCTAGGTTACCGGTGATGCGGAGCGGCGGCGGCGGGCGGACGCTGTCCATTTTGCAGGATGACTGTATGCTGGCGGAAGGCAGATCACTTGCAGGTAGGTCTAAGAAGTTCTAATATTCCTCAACTCCTGGTACCATGATGTGTTGGGTGCTCTGGATCCGTGGAACACATACAGGCCACCAACACTTAAAATAGTGCAACACTATTTTATTAAGTTAAAAACTGTTGAACATACTTTCACTGTGGGTGAACACGATGTTAGATTAAACTAAAGTGCTTTGCCTGTCCGAACCAGTCTATGCACTCAGCACATGGTGAGGATCTGTGCTGTAAGCTGTAAGCTCTGTCCTTGTAGGAGGCTGTATCCCCAATCCACGGGAACTCTGATGCCCCCTGTCTTTATAGTGAGTGTGCTCGAACTGGTGATTGGCTGCGGTGTTGTGTGTGTTGATTGGTCTTGCTGTGTGTCCATCAGTGTGTGTGTATCTGCGCCATGATATACTGGTGAATATTATGACAGGGAGTATGCAGGCGGGGAAGGCACCGGGGCCAGATGGGTTCCCGGTGGAATTTTACAGGCATTATATGGACCTGTTGGACTCACTACTAGTGAGGACTTTCAATGAGGCGATGGAGGGGGGGGCCCTACCCCCAACGATGTCCAGGGCGCTAATCTCGCTGATCTTGAAGCGGGACAAGGACCCTTTACAGTGTGGGTCGTATAGGAAAATCTCTCTCCTCAATGTGGTTGTGAAGCTGTTAGCGAAGGTGTTGGCTACCAGAATTGAGGACTGTGTTCCGGGGGTGATCCACGAGGACCAGACGGGTTTCGTGAAGGGAAGGCAGCTAAACACCAATGTGCGGAGGCTCCTAAATGTAATCATGATGCCTGAAGTGGAGGGGGAAGCGGAGCTAGTGGCGGCTCTGGATGCGGAGAAGACCTTCGATAGGGTGGAGTGGGGGTACCTGTGGGAACTGTTGAGGAGGTTTGGGGTCGGGGAAGGGTTCGTTAGTTGGGTTAGGTTACTGTACGAAGCCCCGGTGGCGAGTGTGGCTACAAATCGGAGGAGGTCGGAATACTTTAGGCTGTACCGGGGCTATTTGCATTGGCAATTGAACCTTTGGGTATGGCTTTGAGGGAGTCCAGGAACTGGAGGGGGCTGGTGCGGGGGGTGGGGGGGTGGGGGTGGGGGTGGGGGGTGGGGAGGAACACCGGGTATCACTGTATGCAGACAACCTGTTACTGTATGTGGCGGACCCGGTGGGGAGGATGCCAGAGGTGATGCGGATCCTCAGGGAGTTTGGAGACTTTTCAGGGTATAAGCTCAACATGGGGAAGAGTGAGCTATTCGTGATACACCCAGGGGACCAGGGAAGGGGGATACATTGAAGAGGGCGGAAGGGAGTTTTCGGTACCTAGGGATCCAGGTGGCCAGGAGCTGGGGGGCCCTGCACAAGCTCAACTTGACGAGGCTGGTGGAGCAGATGGAGGAGAAGTCTAAAAGGTGGGGTATGCTGCCACTCTCCCTGGCGGGTAGGGTACAGTCGGGGAAGATGACGGTGCTCCCGAGGTTCCTTTTTATATTCCAGTGCCTCCCCATCCTGATCCCGAAGGCCTTTTTTAAACGGGTCAGCAGGAGCATCGTAGGGTTTGTATGGGCAAAAAAGACCTTGAGGATCAGAAGGGTATTTCTGGAACGGAGCAGGGACAGAGGAGGGCTAGCATTGCCTAATCTGTGTGGGTACTACTGGGCTGCCAATGTGGCGATGATACGCAAGTGGGTAATGGAGCGGGAGGGGGCGGCGTAGAAGAGGCTGGAGATGGTGTCCTGTGTGGGCACGAGCATGAGAGCGCTGGTGACGGCATCACTGCCGCTCCCGCCGACAAGGTACACCACGAGTCCAGTTCTGGAGGCGATCCTCAAAATTTGGGGGCAGTGGAGACGCCACAGGGGGAGGCAGAGGCATTGGTGTGGTCCCCGATCCGAGAGAATCATCGGTTTGTCCCGGGGAGAATGGATGGGGGTTCCTGAGCTGGCACAGGGCAGGTATTAGAAGGATGGGGGACCTGTTTATAGATGGGACGTTTGCGACCTTGGGGCGTTGGAGGAAAAATTTGGGCTCCCCCGGGAAATGCCTTCAGGTACATGCAGGTAAGGGCGTTTGTAAGACGGCAGGTGAGGGAATTTCCGCTGCTGCCAGCACATAGAATCCAGGATAGGGTGCTCTCGGGGGTGTGGGTTGGAGAAGGCAAGGTCTCAGCGATCTACCAGGAGATGCAGGAGGAGGAGGAGGCCTCGGTGGAGGAGCTGAAAGGTAAATGGGAGGAGGAGCTGGGGGAGGAGATAGATGAGGGTACGTGGGCGGACGCCCTGGGTAGAGTAAATTCTTCCTCCTCTTGCGCCAGGCTTAGCCTGATACAATTTAAGGTTCTGCACAGGGCGCACATGACTGGGACAAGGCTGAGTCGGTTTTTTGGAGTGAAAGACAGGTGTGTGAGGTGTTCGAGGAGCCCAGCAAATCATGCCCACATGTTCTGGGCGTGCCCAGCGCTGGATGGGTTCTGGAGGGGCATTGCGAGGACGGTGTCTAAGGTGGTAAACACCCAGGTTAAGCCGAGTTGGGGGCACTATTTGGGGTATCGGACGAGCCGGGAGTGCAGGAGGCGAAAGAGGCCGGTATTCTGACCTTTGCGTCCCTGGTAGCCCGGCGGAGGATTCTGCTTCAGGAGAAGGATGCGAGGCCCCCGAGTGTGGAAGCCTGGATCAGCGACATGGCGGGGTTCATTAAATTGGAGAGGGTAAAATCTGCCTTAAGAGGATCTGTGCAAGGTTCTTCAGGCGGTGGCAACCGTTCCTAGACTTTCTAGCGGAGCGCTAGGAGGTGGTCAGCAGCAGCAACCCGGGGCGGTGGGGGGTACTTTGTGTTTACTACTGTGTTTATTATCGTTAAATGGGGGGCTTGTATATTGGGGGAATACGTGACATAGCTATAAGATGTTTATTTATATGTTCTTTGTTTTTTTCTTATTTCTGTCAGGGTGGGGGAGTTTGTGGAAAATATGTAAAAATCTTGAATAAAATTTAAAAAAAAAGTTTAACAAAACATCCCAAGGCCATTCACAGAGCAGTTATCAAATAACATTGAACATCAAGCCCCATAAGATAGCATTAGACGAAAAGACAAAATGTTTGGGCAAATAGGTGGGTGTGTAGGAGTCACTTAAATCAAGAGGTAGCGGCAGAGAGCCAAGAGTTTTAGCGGAGGGACTCTGGAGTTTAAGGCGCAGTCGGCTGAATGCATTGCTACCAAGGGTGGAGTGATTAAAATCGGAGATGTGCACAAGGTCAGAATTGGAGAAGAGTAGTGATCTCGGAGAGTGTACAGGCTGGAAAAAGTCACAGGGAGAAGGAGGGAGCTGGGTGGGCGTGGTGGAGGGGCCATGGAGAGATTGGAGGACAAAGAACAAAGAACAAAGAACAAAGAAATGTACAGCACAGGAACAGGCCCTTCGGCCCTCCAAGCCCGTGCCGACCATATTGCCCGACTAAACTACAATCTTCTACACTTCCTGGGTCCGTATCCTTCTATTCCCATCCTATTCATATATTTGTCAAGATGCCCCTTAACTGTCCCTATCGTCCCTGCTTCCATTAACTCCTCCGGTAGTGAGTTCCAGGCACCCACTACCATCTGCGTAAAAAACTTGCCTCGTACATCTACTCTAAACCTTGCCCCTCTCACCTTAAACCTATGCCCCCTAGTAATTGACCCCTCTACCCTGGGGAAAAGCCTCTGACTATCCACTCTGTCTATGCCCCTCATAATTTTGTATACCTCTATCAGGTCGCCCCTCAACCTCCTTCGTTCCAGTGAGAACAAACCGAGTTTATTCAATCGCTCCTCATAGCTTATGCCCTCCATACCAGGCAACATTCTGGTAAATCTCTTCTGCACCCTCTCTAAAGCCTCCACATCCTTCTGGTAGTGTGGCGACCAGAATTGAACACTATACTCCAAGTGTGGCCTAACTAAGGTTCTATACAGCTGCAACATGACTTGCCAATTCTTATACTCAATGCCCCGGCCAATGAAGGCAAGCATGCCGTATGCCTTCTTGACTACCTTCTCCACCTGTGTTGCCCCTTTCAATGACCTGTGGACCTGTACTCCTAGATCTCTTTGACTTTCAATACTCTTGAGGGTTCTACCATTCACTGTATATTCCCTACCTGCATTAGCCCTTCCAAAATGCATTACCTCACATTTGTCCGGATTAAACTCCATCTGCCACCTCTCCGCCCAAGTCTCCAGACAATCTAAATCCTGCTGTATCCTCCGACAGTTCTCATCGCTATCCGCAATTCCACCAACCTTTGTGTCGTCTGCAAACTTACTAATCAGACCAGTTACATTTTCCTCCAAATCATTTATATATACTACAAAGAGCAAAGGTCCCAGCACTGATCCCTGTGGAACACCACTGGTCACAGCCCTCCAATTAGAAAAGCATCCCTCCATTCCTACTCTCTGCCTTCTATGGCCTAGCCAGTTCTGTATCCACCTTGCCAGCTCACCCCTGATCCCGTGTGACTTCACCTTTTGTACTAGTCTACCATGAGGGACCTTGTCAAAGGCCTTACTGAAGTCCATATAGACAACATCTACTGCCCTACCTGCATCAATCATCTTAGTGACCTCCTCGAAAAACTCTATCAAGTTAGTGAGACACGACCTCCCCTTCACAAAACCGTGCTGCCTCTCACTAATACGTCCATTTGCTTCCAAATGGGAGTAGATCCTGTCTCGAAGAATTCTCTCCAGTAATTTCCCTACCACTGAAGTAAGGCTCACCGGCCTGTAGTTCCCGGGATTATCCTTGCTACCCTTCTTAAACAGAGGAACAAAATTGGCTATTCTCCAGTCCTCCGGGACATCCCCTGAAGACAGCGAGGATCCAAAGATTTCTGTCAAGGCCTCAGCAATTTCCTCTCCAGCCTCCTTCAGTATTCTGGGGTAGATCCCATCAGGCCCTGGGGACTTATCTACCTTAATATTTTTTAAGACACCCAACACCTCGTCTTTATGGATCACAATGTGACCCAGGCTATCTACACTCTTTTCTCCAGACTCAACATCTACCAATTCCTTCTCTTTGGTGAATACTGATGCAAAGTATTCATTTAGTACCTTGCCCATTTCCTCTGGCTCCACACATAGATTCCCTTGCCTATCCTTCAGTGGGCCAACCCTTTCCCTGGCTACCCTCTTGCTTTTTATGTACGTGTAAAAAGCCTTGAGATTTTCCTTAACCCTATTTGCCAATGACTTTTCGTGACCCCTTCTAGCCCTCCTGACTCCTTGCTTAAGTTCCTTCCTACTTTCCTTATATGCCACACAGGCTTCGTCTGTTCCCAGCCTCTTAGCCCTGACAAATGCCTCCTTTTTCTTTTTGACGAGGCCTACAATATCACTCGTCATCCAAGGTTCCCGAAAATTGCCGTATTTATCTTTCTTCCTCACAGGAACATGCCGGTCCTGTATTCCTTTCAACTGCCACTTGAAAGCCTCGCACATGTCAGATGTTGATTTGCCCTCAAACATCCGCCCCCAATCTATGTTCTTCAGTTCCCGCCTAATATTGTTATAATTAGCCTTCCCCCAATTTAGCACATTCATCCTCGGACCACTCTTATCCTTGCCCACCAGTACTTTAAAACTTACTGAATTGTGGTCACTGTTACCGAAATGCTCCCCTACTGAAACATCTACCACCTGGCCGGGCTCATTCCCCAATACCAGGTCCAGTACCGCCCCTTCCCTAGTTGGACTGTTTACATATTGTTTTAAGAAGCCCTCCTGGATGCTCCTTACAAACTCCGCCCCGTCTAAGCCCCTGGCACTAAGTGAGTCCCAGTCAATATTGGGGAAGTTGAAATCTCCCATCACCACAACCCTGTTGTTTTTACTCTTTTCCAAAATCTGTCTACCTATCTGCTCCTCTATCTCCCGCTGGCTGTTGAGAGGCCTGTAGTATACCCCCAACATTGTGACTGCACCCTTCTTATTCCTGATCTCTACCCATATAGCCTCACTGCCCTCTGAGGTGTCCTCTCGCAGTATAGCTGTGAGAATTTTACAATTGGTATAGTAGTGGACATCGAACGAATAAAGTAAACAAGCACCAGGGTGATACACGATCAATTACACAAAGACGAGAGTTGGATGCAACTGAGGCTTTATTACACTAAGATGTGTGGCCTCCTACAGCAGCTGGCGAAATGGCTGCTGTACAAGGAGCACACAACGTCCCGTTGGTGACGCCAAAGGGAAGCCTAAGAAAGTGGTAAAGGCGGCCATCTGCCTCGAAGGCAGTGTATGGGTGGTCCGCCTGACAGATGGGGAGCTGGTGGTAGGCGAATTTTAGGTCGACAGTTGAGAAGACCCGGTACTGTGCAATCTGATTGACCATATCAGATATGCGTGGGAGGGGGTACGCGTCGAGCTGCGTGTACCTATTGATGGTCTGACTGTCGTCCATGACCATTCTGTGTTTCTCCCCATTTTTCACAACTACCACTTGGGCTCTCCAAAGGCTGTTGCTGGCCTCGGTGATGCCTTCCCGAAGCAGTCGCTGGACTTCGGACTTGATGAAGGTCCTGTCCTGGGTGCTGTACCGTCTGCTCCTGGTGGCGACGGGTTTGCAATCTGGGGTTAAGTTTGCAAATAGGGAAGGCGGGTCGACCTTTAGGGTCGCGAGGCCGCACACAGTGGTAGAGGCCCGCCGAATTTCAATGTTAGGCTCTGGAGGTTGCACTGGGAGTCCAGGCCGAGTAGTAAGGCAGCGCAGAGGTTGGGGAGGATGTTGAGGCCGGAGCCGCTGAACTCCACGCCCTGGACAGTGAGACTGGCTATGCAGTACCCCCGCAGTACCACAGTCGCCACGAAGTGGGACCCGGAGGCCAGGGGGATTCTCTGGTCCGCGAGGGAGCAGCGCCTTACCGTATCGGGATGGATGAAGCTCTCGGTGCTCCCAGAGTCCAGCAGGCAGGAGATCTCATGCCCATCGATTTTCACGTTGGTAGAGGCCGTTGCTAGGTTTCGTGGGCGGGACTGATCAATCGTGACCGAGGCGAGACGCGGCTGGTCGTCGATGGTGGCAGACGATGGGGTGCCCGGGGTGCATGGGTCCTGGTATGATGGCGGCGCCCACGGGCCGCACGTGTCATGGGGGAAACAAGATGGCGGCGCCCACGGGCCGCACGTGGTCCGGGGAGGGGAAGATGGTGGCGCCCACTGGCTGTACGTGGGGGCGGTCAGAGCAATAGCGGCGACTGCGCAGGCCTGGCGCACCGCAGCAAAGTGTCCCTTCTTGCCGCAGGCCTTGCAAAGGGCGCTCCGGGCCGGGCAGCGTTGTCGGGGGTGTTGTGGCTGCCCACAGAAGTAACATTTGGGGCCCCCGGGGTTGGTTGGCTGCCGCGCGGCACAGGCGTGGGGTTGGCTGAGTGGGGTCCCTGAAGAGGCGGCCGTCTGCGGAGTCCACGGTGCGTAGGAGGGGTGGGCCGGGCGGCCGGGGGTGTAGGCCTAGATGTTGCGCGAAGCGACCGTCAGCGAGAGGGCTAGCTTTTTGGCTGCTGCGAGGTCGAGCGTGGCCCCTTCTAAGAGGCGCTGACGGATGTAATCCGACCCTATCCCCGTAACAAAAGCGTCTCTCATGAGCAAGTTCGAGTGTTCCGTGGCCGTGACGGTCTGTCAGTCACAGTCTCTGACTAGGGGAATTAGAGCACGCCAGAAATCTTCCACTGACCCTCCAGGAAGTTGACTACAAGTGGAGAGGATGTGTCTGGCGTAGAGCATGTTAGTCTGCTGAGCGTAGTTTTCCTTCAGTCGTGCCATGGCGTCTTCGTAGGTCGGCACGTCCTGGATAAGTGGAAAGACATTGGAGCTCAGCCGCGTGTAGAGGATCTGAATCTTCTGAGCTTCCGGAATTGGGTCTGGTGCAGACCTGATGCAAGCTTCGAAACAGGCTAGCCAATGTTCAAAGTCCTTTTTGACGTTGCCTGATTGCAGATCCAGCTGCAGGCGATCCGGCTTGATGCGGAGGTCCATCTTCTGAAAACTTTAGTGTAATAAATTGATGCACCATCAATTACACAAAGATGAGAGTTGGATGCAATCGACGCTTTATTACACTAAGATGTGTGGCCTTCTACAGCAGCTGGCGAAATGGCTGCTGTACAAGGAGCACACATATTTGTCATGATATTCAAACACACACATCATGATAGACACACCAACAGACAAATCAGAACACACAACACCACAACCAATGACAGAAAGATATAAAAGCACAGACACGACCCCCGGTGGTCAGTATTAGCTGCAGAGGAGAACCAGGACACATCTGTTACCAAACACACTCAGGGAGACAGCACGTGCAGAGTATCCAGAACGAACTGTATTATAAGAGTTATAATAAAATAGAGTTGTACCACATACAACTGTGTTGGCTCATCTGTGCACCAGAGCACCCAACACCACATGGTACAGGAGTGGATCGATACCTGCCGGCATACCTCAGTGTACACAGACAACCAGCAGTGCCCAGGCAAAATGATAGAGCTCCCGGTTCCGCAGCCGCTCCAGTGCTACGGCGATCTCCGCGAAAACTGGCGGCGATTCCGGCAAATGTTCGAATTGTTCCTGGTGGCAGCTGAACTCCAAGACCTGGATGATAGCGAAAAAATTGAATTTCTCCTCACCATCGCCGGTGCAAGGGCAAGAGAAATATTCACAAGGTTCAGGTTCTTCAGGAGGCAGCAAAGGTACGATTACCAGGCAGTCCTGGACAAATTCTCCAAGTACTGTGAAGAAAACGCAATCCAATCGGCAAATAAAGGTAAGAAAAGCTGCAGTACTCACCTCGTGGCTGGGATCCCGGAGCCCGAATTCCCAGAAGCCAAAATCCCGGGCCTGAGAGAAGGCTGGGTTGAGGTCGGCGGCCATCTTTCTAAAGGTATAACGCTAGCACAGTTGCGCGAGCAGTGCGCAGAACCGGAAGTTTCGTTTGCGCATGCGCGAGATGCTGCGCATGCGCAGTCAAGAGAACGGCCATCGGTAAAGGAACAGCGATCTGAGCATGCGCAGTCGCTTCCTACGTGCTACATACCGAGCGTCAGGATGTCAGAGGCCCCAGACTGCACCAATTTAAAAGGGAAATGTCCCAAATCCAATTTAAAAGGGAAACGTCCCAAATCAAAAAAACAAAAATCTGTTAAAGCTGTAAAACAACCTTCCCTCACCTGGAATGACAGCACAGTGCCGCAAATTGACCCAGGAGATGAATTTGACCTCCGAAGAACCCTCCGACAAGCAGTTACCTACGCACAAGCCGATGATTCCGACCTTGAATACTTCGATGACGATCTTTACAGTGTTTCCGGACCTCGCGAGCCCAATGATAGCCCCGTGGTCCTATATGACTATGACTCGGACGAACCTTTCGTGTTGCACATTGGCGGCCCCCACATTGAATCCGACGCAGATGCGGATTCATTTTTCGGATTTGAGGATCTTCAATCCAGCAGATATGACGTTCCAACTTATCAGTACCGGATGATGCTGCAGCCTGACATTAACAGACAGGGAGCGGTGCAAGCACACGGAGAGTGCCCTGCTGCCACACAGAGCGTGGTCCACGTCCCGCTCAACGTTCCCGACTCTATGAAAGAAGACATGCAAGACTCCAGAGTGCAGTCCTCGCATGAACCAGAAGTGACTCCAGTGTCACAAGCTTCCACAGCAAGCTCGTGGACAGACTCCACAATTGCAGGAATGCAAGACTCCAGAGCGCAGTCCTTGCACGGACAAGAAGTGACTCCAGTGTCACAAGCCTCCACAGAGAGCTCGTGGACAGCCTCCACGATAGAGGCAACGCAAGACTCCAGAGCGCAGTCCTTGCACGAACAAGAAGTGACTCCAGTGTCACAAGCCTCCACAGAGAGCTCGTGGACAGCCTCCACGATAGAAGCAACGCAAGACTCCAGAGCGCAGTCCTTGCACGAACAAGAAGTGACTCCAGTGTCACAAGCCTCCACAGAGAGCTCGTGGACAGCCTCCACGATAGAAGCAACGCAAGACTCCAGAGCGCAGTCCTTGCACGAACAAGAAGTGACTCCAGTGTCACAAGCCTCCACAGAGAGCTCGTGGACGGACTCCACGATGGAAGGAACGCAAGACTCCAGAGCGCAGTCCTTGCAGGAACAAGACCATGAGGGTCTAGCAACCTCTCCTGACCAACCAGCGGCAGACGATGCAAGTCTGCCATGCTCACGTGAACAGCAAGAAGGCTATAACAGCCTACCATGCTCCACTACACAGCAGCATGAATATGACGGTCTCTCATGCTACAATGAAGGGCACAGCGCTGAAGACTGTTCAAGCCCAACTGAAGACAAGCCAAAGGAATCGCCTCGTCCAAGCCCGAAGAAAAAAGGTTTATGCGCTGACCTTCAGGATCATTATAGCCGAACAGAGATTAATAATGCTGCACGGCCACAGAAGGATGCTGAGGATTTGCTAACGAAATTAATTGAATGTTTAACTTGCAAGGAGCAGACTGAGAATTGCCAGTGTTTTAGTACGGATCGAAAAAATGGACAAGACATTGATCCTCAGGTAATGGAAATAACACAACCTGAATCATATCTACAGCAGGGACAAATGTCTCCCTTCAACACAACACCGCAAAATCCCAACTTCGGAGACCAGCAGTTAGTCAGTAATGACTCTTCAAACCTTGAGGGGAACATTAATTGCATTGAACCTATACACGCTCCACTGATTATTGAGCAGAACATTGGAGCAAGAATCCTGAGGACACCGACATCGAGTAGCCAGATAACGAATTTAAAACCCACAGCAGTTTCAAGTGAACCAAGTGTGCTTTCCACTAATGGTGAAGATGCAGATAAGGTCGACCCGATTATCCATTGTACCACACTAACCCCAGTGATTAAGCAGTTATGTATGGGGAGTATAATGTGGGCAATTGAGAACAGTAAAAGAGAGACTGTGACCATGCCAGTCCCAGCAAAATCAGACCCAGAGACCATGAAGGCATGTACATTAGACAAAGATACATATGAGGCACCTGAGAAGAAAAGTGAAACGGAATGTTCTTTGGAAAATAGTACAATGTCGATAGAAACATTGGATCCTATATTCGAGACCATACCTATGGGAGAATTTGGGGGTAATAAACAAGGTTCTGCAATGTCTGGGGGAAGATTTAAAATTCCAAAGAAGAAAAGCCCAAATGAAGGACAACGGCAAGACAATGACAGTCCACCGACATGGTGTGCACCACCAGATGAAAACTCTGACAATTTACCCAACCCTAGTGAACAGCAAGCTGCTAATGAGTATCTATCCACGGGATGTGAGACGAGTGACGACAGCATCCCACTTCCCATGCAAAAGGTGCAAGGTGACAGACCTCGCCTAGTGCGTACCGAGGCACTCGACGATCACGGTGGGACCACTGACGACTGCGGTGGCAGCGCACCGCTTCCACCCTCGATGGCTCGACCCTCTCCACTGGTTGGTGCATTCCTGCATGTTCCGACTCCAGAAGTGCAGCTTCAGGGAATCTCGGCTGCCTCCAGTGAACCTGTTGGGACTCCGGACGGGGGGCATCGACGGAAGGCAGACCGGACTCCAGATGGGGAGCAGCCAAGCGCCGACTCTGATTCGCGCACGCCAGACCTTGCTCCGGACGGGCGGTGTCGCGGCCTCGGTGATGGCACGCTCAGGGTGACGGCGGATGCCACGGCGACAGGGAATGGATCGCGTGGCAGTCCCACTGGGTCGGCAGTGGCAACCAGCACCGGCGGTCCAAGATGGACACACCAATTCGCGCCATCGCCAGACGTTGATGCGAGCAACAATTCTCTCTCCAAGGCGACATGCTTCGACGTTTCTCTGCGGAGTCGCCCTTCCGGCACAGCAGGTGGCCGGAACCAGCGTACACGGTCTCGGCCAACTTCCACATCTGGCACAGTCATCGCCTTGCATGATATTAGTGATGGTGCTACTTCGATGGCAACGACCCATCGGCTACAAGATGCCGTCCACCACAAACATAAAAAGAAAAAGACTCCACCTTGTTCCTGGCATGCAGGGCGGATGGATTGGTGCGTAGGCGCAATCAGCGAGCTTTGCGCCGCCTTCCACGCTCGCAACTGAACCGTACGCACACGCCGGATCCTCCACTGGTTCCCAAGGATGACTTCGTGGAGATGCCACGGATCATGCCCCTTCCATCGCCACCAGAACCAAACCACAGCCAAGGCACCACTAACAAAGATGTTGAATGTTATATTTGCACGAATGAAAAAACCAAGCACTGCACGAAGTACAACAAATGGTAAAGTAGAGACTTCGGCAACAGCATCACCTCCAACAGTCCAAGGTGAACCAGCGTGACCCCAAATCTCCACAGCTGAACCGGCTTGAGGACCAGCCCATTCTTGAGGCGGTCACCCATTAGACTGGACTTATAACGCTGTTCATACGTTCAAAAAGTCAAACACTTCTGTATTATAACCTGTTGTTGTTTATTGTTCCAGATATCGTCTGACCGGACCAATGTTCAAGTTTTTTTTTTTTTTTTCTCTCGCATCCAAGTTTTGTTATGGTACAACCTTGTTAGTGTGACGCACCCGACATCGCCCCATGTAAATAGTTACGTCATATACACACGCTGTACATAACACACACACACACTCTTCGATGCACTCACGACACAATTATATTTATAACCACGTAGGCACATATCTTTGTAAAAAGGGGGGATGTCATGATATTCAAACACACACATCATGATAGACACACCAACAGACAAATCAGAACACACAACACCACAACCAATGACAGAAAGATATAAAAGCACAGACATGACCCCCGGTGGTCAGTATTAGCTGCAGAGGAGAACCAGGACACATCTGTTACCAAACACACTCAGGGAGACAGCACGTGCAGAGTATCCAGAACGAACTGTATTATAAGAGTTATAATAAAATAGAGTTGTACCACATACAACTGTGTTGGCTCATCTGTGCACCAGAGCACCCAACACCACAATATTTATACTCCGTCTACTGGGTGGAGCCAGCAGGCAGGGAACTACTCCCGTACCTGTAGTACAGGAGCCTTACCACAAATCACCTAATATATACATCAGTGGTGACTACCACACTGGGCAAACCAGGAAGTGATATGAACTGATGATTATCCATCACTTCTAATTAAATCTTACACCGAGTAAAATAAATAGTTTGGACATTTAAAAGCAATCAAGGTAGCAGCTAAAATATCTGAAATAAACTTTGAAAAGGCAGCATAATTTATTTTTAAAATATAGAATTTTTATAAGAATCAACAAAAGTGACCTTCCATAAATATAAGATTAGCTTCTCGGGGTCAATGAGGCTATTTATTCAGCAGTTATTCTGAACTTGGTTGGCTGAATGGGACTTGGTCACGGGAACACAAAATGCATTGAACCCATTTTGGTCAGTTAACCGACGGAGGTATCATTTACCCGTAATACCTCTGAGATTGAAATGGCAAACACCTTTAACTGTGATTCCACTAGAGCCTTTTCATCCCTGAATTAAACAAACCAAGAACCAAGCTGTGCAACATTCTATTTGTTTAATGTTTAATTTAATGCTTTGTTGCCTAAACTAAACATGCAAAACTATTATAGGGAATAAATAAGTACAATAATTCATCAATAATGTATTATATTTCGCCTTGACAAAAAGCTGCCTCACAAATGTGAGGAAATACATAATTAATGTGCAATAAATATTTAATTGGCGTTGTAAAAAATCAATTTATAGAACTTTCCAGTTAAATGTGATTCCACGCTGTTCAAATCATTAAAAACACAACCTTCAAACTTAACAGTAAATTTGGGATAACAATAAAATTAACATCAAAATAGCTGTGTCCATCACCCTTTAGGCGTCATGCTTCAAACTTCATTTCAGACACAAAGCAACTTTGGAAAAAATGAGGGAGCTACCCAGTTCTATGCAGCATTTATCTGACTGGGAGCTAGAAAATAATTGGAGGAGGCCATTTGACTCTCTGAGCCAGATCTACGATCCACAAATCATGGCTGACTTCCTTCCCGCCTCCTTCCATTGTCTCATCCGTCAGAAAGGCGGGAGTGGTGAAATGATGTTCACCTGTCAGGAATCGTGACAGTGCCACCTTTACTGAGGCCAGGTTCTGGACGAACTGGGACACTCACTGGATTGAATTTTCCAGGGTTGGTGCAGAAACACAGCAACAGCACCAAAAGCGGCTGCTACTTCAGCACCAGCAACAATGGCCAACCAATTAACGGCCAGGAGGTGCAGGACCTGTCCAGTTGACAAGGGCTGCAGGTTGGGGGAATGCAACAAGGTGCCAATCATGGCGTCACCTGACTGAAATGCATGTTCTGGCACCATCGTCAGGGTTTCCATGCAGCGCTGTCTTGTTCCTCAGGATTTCCTCGATTAACATCGCTGCTAAAGCGGCCAATATACTCCATGCTGCGAGACACTCCAGCTCATCTGAAGACTCAAGGAATGGACCCGGGAGATTGCTGTAACCATGGCAGAAGGAAGAGACCCTTGAATTAACAATGCCTCCATGCAGGCTTTCAGCTAGACTGCAATGTCAAGGCAGCAGCTCCTTTTCCCATTGGACACCAAGATGAGATCCTTCCAGTTTGACCAAGGAAGTCTGGATGAGGATTGCTGACAAGGTCAGCAGCTGTTGTGTTACCCTCTGAACCTGAGTATAGTGCTGCAAATAGATTGATGACATCCTTCACTCCACCAGTGTGAGTTCCCCATACTTCTCTCCTGATTGGGACTTGCATGTAGCAATCCATAGAATCCTTACAGTGTGACAGAAGCCATTCAGCCCATCGAGTCTGCACCAACTCTCTGAAAGAGCACCCTACCTAGGCCCATTCACCCCGCCCTATCCGTATAACCCCACCTCACTGCCACATCTTTGGAAAATGAGGGGCAATTTAGCATGGCCAACCCACCTAACCTGCACATCCTTCAATTTGTCTCTCAATGGAGCTGGTATAAGTCTCGATGTGTGAATCACTGGGTTTGCCTTTTCCTTCAATTGGATTTTGGACATGAGAGCAGTGCGAAAGCCTTGGAAAATCTCATGAAAATGATTTAGTATAGAGTCTCCTCCGGCATGTTGTCTGGTTACAGAGAAGTCTACACTGTAAACCCGTTTAACTAGCTGCAGTTCCTACATGCTTCCACTCCTATCAGAGATTCATGTTCTGCCACCACAACAGAAAATTTAAATGTGTAAATTCTTTTTTTTACATTGACATCGAGCTCATGTGCTCCTAATGTTGTGATTTTGTTTTCATTGTAAACCCTTAATGGGCAGCACGGTAGCCTTGTGGACAGCACAATTGCTTCACAGCTCCAGGGTCCCAGGTTCGATTCCGGCTTGGGTCACTGTCTGTGCGGAGTCTGCATATCCTCCCCGTGTGTGCGTGGGTTTCCTCCGGGTGCTCCGGTTTCCTCCCACAGTCCAAAGATGTGCAGGTTAGGTGGATCGGCCATGATAAATTGCCCTTAGTGTTCAAAATTTCCCTTAGTGTTGGGTGGGGTTACTGGGTTATGGGGATAGGGTGGCGGTGTTGACCTTGGGTAGGGTGCTCTTTCCAAGAGCCGGTGCAGACTCGATGGGCCGAATGGCCTCCTTCTGCACTGTAAATTCTATGATTCGATGATAAATTCTATGATTAACAATACTGTTTTGTTTACTGCTTGCAGTTTAATTCGTAGCTTTCTAACATGGACAAATTGATGAAGTTGGCCCTTCGCACCTGTGTCGAGTTTGACTGTTATTACTGTGTCATTTATCATCAATGGCACGGTCCATTTATCTTGCTGAGTTTCTGCATTAACTGCACTGTTGCGACAAATTGCCACCGCAACATTGTCATTTTGCATGCAATCAGTATACTTGTCCCCGTCATGTCGACGAAGAACATGTCTTCGAGGCACACTTCATCAACTGTGTTGATGGCTTTCATTTGTTCCACTTTCTGACGAGAAAAACATTGGCTAGCAAAATGATTTGTTATTCCACATTTGGAGCATACCTTTCCAAACGCTGGGCATTGTCGTGGCATATGCCGCCTCGTTGGCATGAACTGGCGGATGGGGTCGGCCGCTCAAAATAGCCGCCTGCGCTGGGACCATGTGTTTTATTCAACTGCGTCACCACACTAATGCCATCTTCTGCCTTCGCGCCAAAATGCTAGAGATTCAAAGTGCCAATCTGCTTTGCTGCAAGCTTGCTAGCGTGACATATTCCGATAGCATTTTGGAGTTGAAGCTCTGTTTCTCTTAGAATCCTCTATTGTTGTAGATCCCGGATACGATCTGATCGCGGATCATTGATGATTGGAGGGTACTAAAATCGAACGACTGCGCATTTAACCGCAAGTCGGTGAGAAAGCTATCAAATGCTTCGCCTGGTTGCTGTGTGCACGTGCAAGATATATAGTGCTCAAAGGTTTAATTTTTTTAGGAGAGCAATGCCGATCAAATTGCTTGAGAACGTCATAAAAGTTCTTACTATCTGCCTCGCTTTCGAGGGCAAAAGTATTGAAAATTTCAATTGCTTGCGGACCTGTTACAGTGAACAACTACGCGATACGCCTCTCGTCAGGCTGTGCCTACAGACCAAGGACTGCAACATAGAGTTTGAACTGCTGTTTAAATGCCCGCCAATTTTCATCTACGTCACCGGTAAACCAAAGCTGTTGAGGTGCCTTGATACTTTCCATCCTGGGCTTCGAGGTTTTACCGCACGTTGAGCACCAGTTGGCAGTAGCTTATCAGGTCAGTAGAGAAAAAATGGGTTTTCTTTCTCCTTCTTCGAAGTTACCTTGAAATGTTTGGATATTTGTAGAATCTTCTTGTTCTTATTCAATCTTCACTCTTGGTACCATGTCATGTTCTGTTGACTGGCTGATATGAATGATGCACTGCAGAACGTCTAGTTTAACTAATTTATTATGAATCAACTGCATGGTAAAGATAACTGGAACAAATAAATAACAAGCTACTAACACTAACTAACTATTATAGAGCTACTGCAAAATATGTCTATCCTCCAACATGACTTACTCTCAACTGCCTCGAGGCACAGAGCTGCAGGGTGGACTTACACTGCCGCATTGCATCCTGCTGGTCGGAGGTTGTGGGTAATATTATGTGCAGAACTGCTTTATGCACATCATCAGACTATGTTTTTTCATGTATGGAACGATCTGCCTGGACTGTACACAGAACAACACTTTTCACTGTACCCCGGTGCACGAGACAATGAAACCAAAACTTTCAAAAACCTTCTGCTGATGAAAAAAAGCCTATCCTACACTTCCTCGTCTTTCAATTTTAAGTTGACAACTCCCTCATAACTAGCTCCCCAACGCTCCAGGAAATTGCTTTTTTAATATTCATTCTGCCAAAATTTTACAAAGAAACCTTTGTTAAGTGATATCTAGTCGAGGACCTGGTTCAACGCCAACGAGTCTGTTCCCAGCCGCATCTGCTGGAAATGAAAGACAATGTTCATTTTAAAGTTAACCAGTTCATAAAGTAAAACCATTGAACGACAGAAAAGAAGATAATGCAGTCGTCCTTTGATCTGAAACGAGATGGATATATCAGTATGTCACTGGTACAATTTTAAAAATGTAGAGGGAAATAACATCTTTCCGCTCTCGATATGCTGAAGGTGTTAATTTGTGTTGGGTTACCTGTGGGTTTGGTTGGGCACAAAGTGATCTCTGGTGTCTTGCTGAAAGGTTAGTAAGTCGTCAACCCCCTCAGAAAAGGTACAGTATGAGATAATAAGGGAAGAAGATGGCAAGCGAATCGAAGTTTGCTCAGCTGTCACACTTTGAGGGTTTGAGTTACATTGATTTGTCAAAAGGATACTTGGCTGAACCGGTTAAACTTGTTTATGGAGGTGCTGGTGATGCTATGAGACATTACAACATATTTACAGTACACAATCAGGCCATTCAGCTGATCAGGTGCATTTTGGTGTTTATGCTCCTCACAGATTATCTTCCACCCCCCCACCCCCTCTCTTCACCTAACCCCATCTGCACATGGTTTCACCCTTTCGTGTTTTTCTAACTTCACCTTAAATACATCAACACCATTCATCTCGGGCGCGATTCAGCAGCCTTACCCCACCTCACAATGCCAAAACGTCTCGTGGAATTCAACGGAACCTCATGTGACGTCGCGATCTGGATCTCACCCTCACTAGGCATGACGCAGATCAGCATGTCAGAATGAGCCGTTCAGCTCATTGAAATATACGTTCGCCAGATTCACCCGGCGCCCAGGACTCCCGTGCCTGGGAGACTTTGTCAGGGCGCCGTATAGTATTGGTCCGCACAAACGCGGACCGACGGAATGGCACCTGGTGTTCTCCCACATCATTGGCGATCCCCAGGTGGTGGAGGACAATGCATGGTGGCACCCTGGCTCTCCCTATGGCACCCAGGAACCTTGACAGTTCCAGGCTGGCAGGGGCGTTGTCAGGCCGCCAGGCCTTCTGCTTTCTTTCTGTGGACCAATTCTCAATCCATGTTACCCACAATTCTACACGCTCAAACTTTATTGACTAATATCCTGAGAAGGATCTTATCAAAATCCTTCTCAAAATCCAAACACACCACATCCACTGGTTCTCCCTCCTTTATCGATGCTGCAAGTAATATCCTCAAAAGGCTCGGTTGCACGGCGGCACGGTGGTTAGCACTGCTGCCTCACAGCGCCATGGACAATTCCGGCCTCGGGTGACTGTTTGCCCTTTCTCCCTGTGTGTGCGGGGGTTTCCTCAGGATGCTCCGGTCTCCTCCCTCAGTCCAAAGATGTGCAGGTTAGGTGGATTGGCCATGCTAAATTGCTTCTTAGTGTCCAGAGATTTATTGAATTTGTTGGGTTTGTTTATTGTCCCGTGTACCGAGATACAGTGAAAAGTATTTTTCTGCGAGCAGCTCAAACAGATCATATCGTACAAGAAAATTAAAGAAAATAAAAAGAAAATACATAATAGGGAAACACAAGGTACATAATGTAAATACATAGACTCCGGCATCGGGTGAAGCATACAGTAGTGTAGTATTAGTCAGGTCAGTCCATAAAAGGGTCGTTTAGGAGTCTGGTAACAGCGGGGAAGAAGCTGTTTTTGAGTCTGTTAGTGCGTGTTCACAGACTTTTGTATCTCCTGCCCGAAGGAAGAAGTTGGAAGAGTGAGTAAGCCGGGTGGGAGGGATCTTTGATTATACTGCCCGCTTTCCCCAGGCAGCGGGAGGTGTAGATGGAGTCAATAGATGGGAGGCAGGTTCGTGTGATGGACTGGGCGGTGTTCACGACTCTCTGAAGTTTCTTGCGGTCCTGGGCCAAGCAGTTGCCATACCAGGCTGTGATGCAGCCCGATAGGATGCTTTCTATGGTGCATCTGTAAAAGTTGGTCAGGGTTAATGCGGACATGCCAAATTTCCTTAGTTTCCTGAGGAAGTATAGGTGCTGTTGTGCTTTCTTGGTGGTAGCGTCGACGTGGGTGGACCAGGACAGATGTTTTGAGATGTGTACCCCTAGGAATTGGTTTGTGTTGCTGGGTGACCCGGGCAGGACGAAGAGAGAGAGATATGAACTTGGGGCTTAACTCTTATTGTCCCCAGGGGCTTCCCGCCTTTCGGGGTGGACCCTGCACCTGGTCCCAAGTGATTGGACTTTGTCCCAATCGCTTGGTTCGATTTCTCCAATACTGGTGCGGTTCCCTGACCGATGGGCGGTCTTGAGGTGCTCGTTCACCTCCTTTGTGTTGGCTCCTGCTGGCGCCGGGGACACTGGCTTTGCTTTGTGTGTCTCAAATGTCACTTACTGTTCCTGGGGATTGCTCATCAGTATGCAGGTGGCTGCTACATTGTTATGCTGATGGTCGCTGGTATCGATGTTGTCTGGCCTTTTGCAGAGTTAAATACACAGCAAACCTGCACCTGCTGGTTTCTGTCTGTGTTGGCTGACTTTCCCATCAGCCTTTGCCGTTCGCCATTTTAAATCGGGAGCTGGCCAATTTAGGTGGCTACAGATGTAATGAGCCCACATCTGTCAGAGTTTACCTTTGCCTTTTCACATGCCGAATGAGACTTTTACACTTCACCTGTATGTCCCTTGTACTTTGCATTCATATTCCCTTTTCCCTTTCTTAATCAGTTTCTTAGCCCTTCTTTGCTGGATTCTACATTGCTCCCAGACCTCAGGCTTGTCACCTTCCCTGGCTCCTCAAAAAACACTTCCTTTGATCTCACGCAATCCTTAACAATTCTTTCCTTCCGCGTGATTGATTTACCTTCCCCTTTGTGCCTTTGAACAGAGTTTCCCAACTCTATAAAGCCATGGAATCCTATTGACAACCCAGGGGCATTGAAGGAACCCTGAATATTCTTATTACACTGGACAAAAGCAAATTACTGCGGATGATGAAATCTGAAACCAAAAGAGAAAATGCTGGAAAATCTCAGCAGGGCTGGCAGCGTCTGTAGGGAGAGGAAAGTGCGACCGTTTCGAGTCCAGATGACCCTTTGCCAAAGCTTTGCGAAAGGGTCCTCTGGACTCAAAACGTTAGCTCTTTCTTCTCCTTACAGATGCTGCCAGACATTCTTATTACACTTTCTTTTGTGAAGGAAGTGGAAATTCAGACACCAAATGTATTGAAGTCTTTTCTATCTATATGTCTCTATTCATTGCCATTGAGACAATATCTTATTCAACAAAGTACTTAAGTGTGATCTTCCTCTTGTCATTTTTAATGGGAGGAGTGATGCTACTCTTTTGCTCACAGATTTGTTTGATGTCGGGGTGGAGTTGGAGAGCTAGATTCTCACATCTGATGCAGCAGTCACTCTGCTCCTGTTTTTTTGCTTTCGGTGCAGTGTATCGGGGAAAAAGCAACTTGCACACATGTTGTGGCGAAAGGAAGGAGCTCACGAACATCCTCCTTACCACATTCGAGAATTTGTGCACTAAGATGCTCCAAAAATTAATTAACAGAACTTCTCCAAAGTGTTGTTTTAGCGTGGCGCCAGAAACCGACATTAATCAGGCTCTCATAATCGTGCACTGATACGCCAACAGGCTTGGCTGTTACTGCAAACGGGTTATGCACCCACCTATTATCGCCTATTGGCGGAGGGAAATATTGCAACACAGAAGAATGCAAATCATTCAGATGCTGGGTAATGTCACTGAAAATATTTTCGGGGGGGATAGAATTAATTTCAGTGAGAAAGTTATTCAATGCCGGAAAGAAGTTGAAGCTCTTATTTTCTATGCATGAAGTCCAAAAAAACACAGTTTCCGCGACAACGCTGAAATCTTGGGTGGGATTCTCCGTCCGTTTACGCTGCCAAATTCTCCACCCTCGCCAGCAGCGGAAGCAGGGCAGACACGCAACGGAGTATTCTAGTGCTTATCTTTTGAATTCAGCCGGTAATATCCTTTCCTTACCACTACAGATAGGGGGCTGGTTTAGCACAGGGCTAAAGAACTGGCTTTTAAATGCAGACCAAGGCAGGCCAGCAGCATGGTTCAATTCCCGTACCAGCCTCCCCGAACAGGCGCCGGAATGTGGCGACTAGGGGCTTTTCACAGTAACTTCATTTGAAGCCTACTTGTGACAATAAGCGATTTTCATTTCATTTTCTATTCCTTGCAGTGACAGATTCACTTCCATTAACTTGGTAAAAATAACTGTAGGACACACAGATCTCAAAAGCCACGAGGTATTTATTTGTCAAAGACTCTGAAAGTTTGTGATGCACACAGAGCAGCAAGACTTCACGACGAAGCTCAAGAAGTCGCACGAGCATGTTGCCTTGCGACAGCCACCTTACCGCTGTGTGTCGGAGCAGCGTTGTGGGCTCACCTCCCACTTCATCGCCCAGAATGTGAAACAGTCCTGATTTCAGTGGCTGAGTTGCAATGCATTTGATCATTTGCACTGCTCCATTCAGCACAGTTTCAGCATCTTCTTCACAGCGAGTGCATGTCTGTGGAGGACACTGGCTGCTCGGACAGCCCGTGCTGCAGCACGGATTCACTCCACACCTGCTGTCTTCACTTCCCTTTGAGGATCTTAATGCCAATCCTACTAAGGTGCCCTGACGCTATCTGTGGTGTTGCTTTGCAGAGGGTCACCCAGCAGCAAGTCCTCCTCAATAACATCATCAAAGATGTAGCACACCAATACAAGCAATATTGCAAGCCCCGACTCATCGAACAGAAAGGTGCATACATTGCAAGATTTCAGACGAGAAACAACCTAGTTTTTGATGTCAGCAGCAAGATCTTGAATTTGTTGGGGGACAGTATTATTTAAAAGTTGATGCGCCTCAATTTGTTTACCAACACGCTCATCCAGTATCTATGTTACAATGTCTTCCGTGCAAGGCTTCATCAGGGTTTTGCCAATCGTGTGGGCTTTTCCCACAAGTGCAATGTGATAACCTATTTAGTGAGATGCCTCTGTTACATATTCATTATTGATCTTGATCTTGTCATCTCCGCTGTGGAGTGCGACCTGTCGCTCACCTTTGCCTCGCCTCGAACTTTTAATACTTACTTTGGCGATCTTTCCTCCTGTCGAATCGGAAGGTGGCTTCTTAATGCATTGGCTTCTGACACACTGACTAGTGAGCCTATCAGTCGCCAAAGCAGGGAGAATACCAGCTCCAATTGGACAAGCTGGAAAGACCGCTTTTCTCAAATTTTCAACAGTTGTTCCCACGGAACCCCAGGGTTCCCAGCAACCCAGTTTGGGAAAAGCTGCCATAGAGCAATACAAATCTGTTTTAGACCATGGAGTAATTCTTAACTAGCCACTGCCTGTCTGCTGTCAAAGATTTTAGAATCCACCACAGCCAAGCTCTCTCATGTCTTTATAATTTCCTTTAATCAGATTTAAGACCCTGGTTTCAGGGTAAACTGCATCACATTCAAACCTAATGCAAGATTCTATCGTATTCTGGTCACTATTTGCCTAAGGATTCTTTACAGCAAGGTTATTAGTCAGCCCTTTCTCATTACACAACACCAAATCCAAAATAGCCCATTCTCTAGTTGGCTCTGCAATGTACTGTTTCATTCACATTCGTGGAATTCCTCTTCCAGAGCAGTCACGCTGATTTGGCTAACCCAGTTTATATATAAATGAAGTTGTCCATTATTACTGTATTACCCACATTACACATATCCCGAATTTCCCAATTTTGTATCCTGTTTAATATTACCACTACAGATAGCTGGACTGTAAATAAATCCCACAAATGTTTGCTGCCCCTTTCCTTTTCTTAGCTCCACCCAAACTTCTGAGATCCTCACCTACGAATGGACTGATCTTGTCCATAATTAACCGGGCTACCCACCTCCTATTCTTTTTGCCTATCCTCCATTAAATGCCAAAATTCCTGGGATACCCAATTCCCAACCTTGGCTACGCTGCAGACGCATCTCATACTTATTTACCTCAATTTGTGTCTTCATATCATCATGTTTTTGCAAATGTTACACGCATTCAGACGGAATGCCTCTAATTCTGATTTTTTTTTTACATTATTCTCTTTCTGATCCTATTTGATGCCTGCCCACCCTTAGTCTGTCTTCTGTTTTTCTACTTCCTTTTACCAGTTCAGCCTCTCTCGAAGCTGAACTCCCTCTCACACTCCCATCCTTTGCCAATTCATTTTTAACGCTTCCCAGAAAGCACAATCGAATCTCTCTTTGAGGATCTTAATGCCAATCCTAATAAGGTGCAGCCCATCCATCTTGTACAAATCCCACCTCCCCCAGAACCCGTCCCAATATCACAGCATTCTGATGCACTCCCTCCTAGACCAGTTCGCCTGCCGCATGTTCAAGTGCTTAGTTCTCCCATACCTGTGCTCACTAGCCCGTGGCACTGGAGGTAATCCTGAGATTACTGCTTTAAAGGGACTGCTTTGTATTCTCCATCCTAACTCCCTAAAATCTGCTTTCAGGACCGCATTCACCTTCCTACCTAACTCATTGACACCAGCGTGGACCACAACCGCTGGTTGTCCTCCCTCCTCTAGAACGACATACTGCAGCTGCTCTGTGACATCCTTGACCCTGGCACCAGGGAGGTAACATGTCTGGCCACAGACACACCTGTCTGGTCCTCTACATAACACATCCCCTGTCGCGATTGCTATTTCCCGCCTCTTTCTTTGCTTGTGTACAGTCTGTGGTGCCACAAACCTGGCTCCAATTGCAGTCCTCTGAGGAGCCAACATCCTCACCAGTATCCAAAACAGAAAATCACTCAGCGAGCGGGTGCTGAGGTGAGACGCCTGCACCAGCTGCTTGGGTGTCTTGGACTGTCTGGCTGGCACCCATTTCCTTTCTTCCTCCAAGCTCCTATGCCGCGCGGTGTGACCACCTCTCTGAACCTAGCTCTCAGCCTCGTGGATGCACCAAAGTGACCCCAGCTGCCGCTCGTCTGAAACCCGGAGCTCAGGTTTCTGCAGCTGGTGGTACTTCCTGCACACCAGGTCATCTAGGCCACCGATAGAATCCCCGGTTTCCCAGATACTTCTGCATGAATCGCAAAAGGTTCATATGCAGGTACGGCAACTAATTCGGGAAGCTTGCAAAATGTTATTGTTTATTGTGAGGGGAATTGAATACAAAAGCCGGGAGCTTATGCTTCCATTGGACAGGACATTGGTGAGATTCTATCTGGAGTACCGTGTACAGTTGGGTTTCCCAAACTTTTCCAGCCACAGAACCCGTCCGACCTCCCAAGAGTACTGAAGAGACCCCTGAGAAACATTGGCTGGGATTCTCCGTCCACGGGATTCTCCGTCCGCAGGATTCTCCGTCCACGGGATTCTCCGTCCACGGGATTCTCCGTCCGCAGGATTCTCCGTTCCGCAGGATTCTCCGTCCACGGGATTCTCCGTCCACGGGATTCTCCATCCACGGGATTCTCCGTCCACCGGATTCTCCGTCCACGGGATTCTCGGTCCGCAGGATTCTCCGTCCACGGGATTCTCCGTCCACGGGATTCTCGGTCCACGGGATTCTCCGTCCACCGGATTCTCCATCCACGGGATTCTCGGTCCGCAGGATTCTCCGTCCACGGGATTCTCCGTCCACGGGATTCTCCGTCCACGGGATTCTCGGTCCACGGGATTCTCCGTCCACCGGATTCTCCATCCACGGGAATCTCCGTCCACGGGATTCTCCGTCCACGGGATTCTCCGTCCACGGGATTCTCCGTTCACGGGATTCTCCGCCCGCGGGATTCTCTGTCCGCAGGATTCTCCGTCCGCAGGATTCTCCGTCCACGGGATTCTCCGTCCACAGGATTCTCAGTCCGCGGGATTCTCCGTCCACGGGATTCTCCGCCCGCGGGATTCTCCGTCCACGGGATTCTCCGTCCACGGGATTCTCCGTCCGCAGGATTCTCTGTCCACGGGATTCTCCGTCCACGGGATTCTCCGTCCACGGGATTCTCCGTCCACCGGATTCTCCGTCCACGGGATTCTCCGTCCGCAGGATTCTCTGTCCACGGGATTCTCCGTCCGCAGGATTCTCCGTCCACGGGATTCTCAGTCCGCAGGTTTCTCGGTCCGCAGGTTTCTCCGTCCACGGGATTCTCCATCCACGGGATTCTCCGTCCACCGGATTCTCCGTCCACGGGATTCTCGGTCCGCAGGATTCTCCGTCCACGGGATTCTCCGTCCACGGGATTCTCGGTCCACGGGATTCTCCGTCCACCGGATTCTCCGTCCACGGGATTCTCGGTCCGCAGGATTCTCCGTCCACGGGATTCTCCGTCCACGGGATTCTCGGTCCACGGGATTCTCCGTCCACCGGATTCTCCATCCACGGGATTCTCCGTCCGCAGGATTCTCTGTCCATGGGATTCTCCGTCCATGGGATTCTCCGTCCACGGGATTCTCCGTCCGCAGGATTCTCTGTCCACGGGATTCTCCGTCCACGGGATTCTCCGTCCACGGGATTCTCGGTCCGCAGGATTCTCCGTCCACGGGATTCTCCGTCCACGGGATTCTCCGTCCACCGGATTCTCCGTCCACGGGATTTTCGGTCCGCGGGATTCTCCGTCCGCGGGATTCTCCGTCCACGGGAATCTCCGTCCACGGGATTCTCCGTCCACGGGATTCTCCGCCCACCGGATTCTCCGTCCACGGGATTCTCCGTCCACGGGATTCTCCGTCCGCGGGATTCTCCGTCCACGGGAATCTCCGTCCACGGGATTCTCCGCCCACCGGATTCTCCGTCCACGGGATTCTCCGTCCACGGGATTCTCCGTCCGCGGGATTCTCCGTCCGCGGGATTCTCTGTCCGCGGGATTCTCCGTCCGCGGGATTCTCCGTCCACGGGATTCTCCGCCCGCGGGATTCTCTGTCCGCAGGATTCTCCGTCCACGGGATTCTCCGTCCACGGGATTCTCTGTCCACGGGATTCTCTGTCCACAAGATCCTGCGTTCCGCGGGATTCTGCGTTCGGTGGGATTCTCCACCCGCTGGATTCTCGTTGCGCCGACAGCGCAGCCACGCCTGAGGGATTCCGGCCGATGCAGGGTCGCTCTGCTCTTGTGAGGCTGCCACGGAACAACCCAGTTTGGAAACCCCGGGTGTACAGTATTGGTCTCCTTATTCAAGGGAGAATGTAAATGTGCTGGAAGAAGTGCAGAGGAAGTTTACTGACGGTAGCATTGCGGATAGCACAATTGCTTCACAGCTCCAGGGTCCCAGGTTTGATTCCCGGCATGGGTCACTGTCTGTGTGGAGTCTGCACGTTCTCCCCGTGTCTGCGTGGGTTTCCTCCGGGTGCTCCGGTTTCCTCCCACAGTCCAAAGATGTGCAGGTTAGGTGGATTGGCCATGATAAATTGCCCTTAGTGTCCAAAATTGCCCTTAGTGTTGAGTGGGGTTACTGGGTTATGGGGATAGGGTGGAGGTGTTGACCTTGGGTAGGGTGCTCTTTCCAAGAGCCGGTGCAAAATCGATGGGCCGAATGGCCTCCTTCTGCACTGTAAAGTCTATGATTCTATGATAACTACCTGGAATGGGTGGGTTGTCTTATGAAGAAATGTTGCCATGGCTCGCATTGTATCTCCTGGAGTTTAGATGAGTGAGAGGTGACTTTATTGAAACCTAAAAGATCCTGAGGGCTCTTGACAGAGTAGATGTGGAGGATGTTTACTCTTACGGGTGATTCTAGATTGTTTACAAATAATCTGCGGACCGTTTAAGATGGAGGTGAGTAGAAATTACGTTCTCTCAGAGGGTCATGACTCTGGAACTCTCTTCCTCAAAAGGTGGGGAAACAGAGTCTTTGAATATTTTTGAGGTCGAGCGAGATAGATTCCTGATAAGCAAGGGGTGAAAGGTTATCGGGGCAGCACAGTGGCACAGTGGTTAGCACTGCTGCCTCACAGCGCCAGGGGCCAGGTTTGATTCCGACCTCAGGTGACTGTCCGTGTGGAGCCTGCTCGTCCTCCCCGTGTGTGCGTGGGTTTCAACCGGGTGCTCTGGTTTCCTCCCACAGTCCAAAGATATGCAGGTTAGGTGGATTGGCCATGCTGAATTGCCCCCGAGTGTCCAAAAGGTTCGGTGGGTTATGGGGTTTAGGGATAGGGTGATGGATTGGGCTTAGTTAGGGTGCTCTTTCGGAGGGTTGGTGTAGACTCGATGGGTCGAATGGCCTCCTTCTGCACTGAAGGATTCTATAAATAAGGAGACCAATACTGTACATAATTCTCTTGATATAGTCTCGCCTATGCAGTGTGGGTGTTCTATGATACTATGGGTAGACAGCAATGTGGAGTTGAGTTTTCAATCAGGTCAGCCATGACTTTTTTGAATGGTGGAGCAGGCTCGAGGGGCCGAGGGCCCGAGTGGGCTAGGCCCCTGGTTCGATCTTCGAATGCACAGAAAGGCTACTCGCTCTATCGTCCTCTACTGACCCATTGGAAGAATTGTGTAATGAGTCCCGTTCCCCAGCACTTCCCACATAGCTCTCAAAACGCATTAATTTGAAATCTACCTGTAAATTCCTGGGGAGATGTTGTTGCCTTTCAGATGGTGCGTTTCACATCACAACACCTCACGGAACAAAAATGCGCTGCGGGATTCTCCTCTGCTTCCCACGCCCATGAGCTTCCCGATGGCGCGGGGTGGCCACAATGGGGAACCCCATTGGCCGTCTGCGGGAACGGAGAGTCCCGCTGCCGGAGGGGTCGCACTGTGCCGGAAAACTGGGCTGGCGGGATGGAGAATCATGCCCGTGGTCCACACACCAGAATCGTGCAATGTGTAATGTGTGCAATATTCCCAGCTGACTTGTAAAAGATTTGATGTGATTTGATTTATTGTCACATGTATTAGTATACAGTGAAAAGTATTGTTTCTTGCATGCTATACAAACAATGCACACCGTACAGAGGGAAGGAAGAAGAGACTGCAGAATATAATGTTACAGTTATAGCAAGGTGTAGAGAAAAGATCAACTTAATACGAGGTAGGTCCATTCAAAAGTCTGATGGCGGTAGGGAAGAAGCTGTTCTTGGTACGTGACCTCAAACCTTTGTATCTTTTTCCTGACGGAAGGTGGAAGAGAGTATGTCCGGGGAGCGTGGGGTCCTTAATTATGCTGGTTGCCTTTCCGAGGCAGCGGGAATTGTAGACAGAGTCAATGAATGGGAGGCTGGTTTACGTGATGGATTGGGCTACATTCACGGCCGTTTGAAGATTCCTGCGGTCTTGGGCAGAGCAGGCTCCATACCAAGCTGTGATACAACCTGAAAGAATGCTTTCTATGGTGCACCTGTAGAAGTTGGTGAGAGTTGTAGGTGACATGCCAAATTTCCTTAGTCTTCTGAGAAAGTAGAGTCATTGGTGGGCTTTAACTATAGTGTCAGCATGGGGGGACCGGGATATGTTGTTGGTGATGTGGACACCTAAAAACTTGAAGCTCTCGACCCTTTCTACTTCGTTCCCATTGATGTAGACAGGGACATATTCTCCACTACGCTTCCTGAAGTCGATGACAATCTCCTTCGTTTTGTTGACATTGAGGGAGAGATTATTGTCGTTGCACCAGTTCACCAGATTCTCTATCTCATTCCTGTACTCTGACTCGTCATTGTTTGAAATCCGACCCACTAATGTGGTGTCATCAGCAAATTTGAAAATCGAGTTGGAGGGGAATTTGGCCACACAGTCATAGGTGTATAAGGAGTCTAGTAGGGGGCTGAGGACAGAGCCTTATGGGGCACCGGTGTTGAGGATGATCGTGGAGGAGGTGTTGTTGCCTATCCTTACTGATTGTGGCCTGCGGGTTAGAAAGTTCAGGATCCAGTCGCAGAGGGAGGAGCCGAGGCCAAGGCCACGGAGTTTGGAGATGAGTTTCGTAGGAAAAAGAGAAGTCTTTCCTGCAATCCCATTCCATTTTTGGAATTGTGCTGGATTGCACAGTTGGGAGGAAGGTCGCCTTGGTTAGGCCACAGGGTTTAAGATATGAAAGATTTTTTGTCGATCGCGTGCTAATCAGGAAATGGGAACAAAGCTTTCCTCCAGATCTTCCATTCCGGCAGATGGAAGGCAGGCCATAAATTATTGTGGGATAGCTAGGCCAACACTATGGGCGCGAGTGCTGTGAAAAAGCTGGAGGGTAATCTGAAATGATTAGACAAATAGTTAATTACTAAAGATAGTAATGGGTCTTTCTGGTAAACACCCTGCAGACAGCTCATTATTTTCTGAAACTAATGGGGCTGGCAATCCACTGTTCGTTGCTAAAGAGACAGGATTGCATTATTGGATTAGCTCTATAATTCATAGCTGACAAAGAAAACTATCACTTACATTCGACATGCCAATTAATTGTGCTGCATTCGTGATTGTGTTTTTTTCACCAGTTATGAAAATACACGTTTATTATCTCATGTTTAGTTTCTGGAGTCCACACATTTTTCTTGCTGTTCTTTCAATTGTACATTAGGTTTCCACAGCTTGGGTCCCAAACTACGAGTTAAGTGTTGCTTGTTGCCGACAAGTTTACTGTCCACCTGTTAGATTGGCAAGGTTGACATTTACTCCCCCATTGGCACTGGCCTTCAAGAAAATGGTGGTGGACCTTTAGAAAATATATGAGTCAACCGGTGTTGATGTGAGGCTAGACTCGGATATAAACCAGGCTGTCGTGTTCTCTGTAATTCTGTTCTCAGGGTGGATATCGTAGTGTTCACAAAGACCACAGAAGCTAAGTTCATGAACAAAGCTAACATTTATTTACACTACGGGGGCGATACTCCGAGCCACGCGCCGGGCGGGAGAATCGGAGCAACCGCACCACGGCGCTGGCATGCGATTCTCCGAGGTGCGGAGAATTGGCGCCATTTGCGCCTGCGCGTTTGGTGCGCCGCCAGCCGCTGGAATCGGCCACTAGATTCTCCGGCCCGGACAGGCCGAGCGGCCGCTCCGATACGACAGAGTCCCGCCGGCGCCGTTCACCCCTGGTCGCTGCTGGCAGGAACTCTGCGGGAACGCTCGGAAGCGGCCTGCTGGAGGGGAGGGGGGGCTCCTACACCGGGGGGGGGCCCTCCGAAGGGGTCTGGCCTGCGATCGGGGCCCACCAATCGGCAGGCCAGCCTCTCTGTCGGTGGGCCTCCTTTCCTCCGCCGGCAATGTTATAGCCCTGCGCCATTGTTGTGCGGGGCGGCCTGGGGGAGGACGGCCATGGCGCATGCGCGGGACCCAAGGCGCCACGTCTTTTACTGGGTCTCCGACACCGCGCCAAGGCCCCGCCCCCTCAAACCGAGCCACGCCGCTGCCAGCCCCACGGAGGCCCCAGAATAGGGGTCCGGGAACAGGTGCCAACGCCGGAGTAAAACATTCCGGTTTTTATTCCGGCGTCGGCACTTAGACTCCCGTTGGGAGAATCCCGCCCTACTTATTTAAGCTCGACCACTTACTCCTATCGGGACTTTTCACAGTAACTTCATTGCAGTGGGTTTTTTTTAAATTTAGAGTACCCAATTCATTTTTTCCAATTAAGGGGCAATTTAGCGTGGCCAATCCACCTAACCTGCACATCTTTTGGGCTGTGAGGGCGAAACTCACGCAAACACGGGGTGAATGTGCAAACTCCACACGGACAGTGACCCAGAGCCGGGATCGAACCTGGGACCTCGGTGCCGTGGGGCAACAGTGCTAACCACTGCCCCACCGTGCTGCCCCCTTCATTGCAATGTTAATGTCAGCCTATTTGTAAGAATAAAGATTAGTAATATACAATCTATACTCAACTAACACTAGTCTCTACACTCTATAGCTATACCCTGATCTCTCTCACTACTCCTGCGCTGTCCTCTCCAGCTCTCTCCCAGAAGTCGGTGAGTCAGTGCTTTGTAAAGTTCTGCATCTAGCTCCATCTAGTGGTTAATTATGATATGACATTAACCCTTTGTATTCTGAACTTGTCCCATAACATCACACAGGCCTGGTAAAGATGGCAGGTTTCCTTCTCTGGAGAGTAATGAGCGAGTTTACAACAATAAGACGGAGTCATACAGGGCTCTGAGGAGGTAGCAGGGGACATGGATTTGATTGATTGATTTTGGGGGGGGAGCATTGGCACAGGAAGGAATCACCTCCACTGTGTTCTGTGGTTCATTGTACATTTTACATCATATCTTGAGATGATATTTTGTCACGATAACACGAATGAAGGAATTCTGCTATACTGACTGGTCATTTGGACGTTAGAGGTTAGAACGTATTGTGGATGACAAGAACAGACAAATACGTAAAAATGATGATCTGATTTTCCGCTGCTGCTGGTATAATTTGTTAATGGTATGATAGTTATATTGTTGAGATACATAGGTCAAAGGCAAGGGTTGATTAAGTACCAAGAGCACTTATAAAGAGAGACTGCTAGATAGGAGGTAGACACATGTCATGTTGCATTCTGTAAGTAACCCAACTGTCAACAAAAGGATTTTTAACTAGCTTCATACTTCACCATCTGGCTTGGGATCCAGTTGTTATCATTAACAGTCGTGCCTGAACTGAGACTCAAATCAGCTCCATTTGGAAGAACGTCCGTCATTATCTACAACCTGACTTCATCACCAATGAACAACAGGAAATAATACTGAGAACGTATTGGCAGCAGGGGCAGCTACAATAGCTGAGCTACTCAGAGAAATAAATAAATTATTTTTTAACACAACCCCACAAGTACTTTGGAAGAGCAGGCACTATTTTAATAAAAAAACAAGGCAACTATTTTGGGCACAGCAAGCTCCCACAATTGGCAATGAAAGAAATGACCGAGTCATCTGCTTTCGAGTTGTTGGTTGAAGGATAAATATTGCTCAGGAACGCCTGAAGAACTGCCCTCTCCATTCCAGAGTCGAGCATGGTCCACCTGAGATTATGGTTAGAAGTTTCCTCTTTGGGAGCTATTCAGGCACAAATTGCCTCAAATTTGCCTTCGTTTTGAGAAATGTTATTTTTTCTCAAGTCTCTACTCAAAATTGTCTACAAATGGGAAAAATTCAAAATGTGCCATGAACCAACACAATTGTTTTGCATTAAAATTATTCCTTGATATATTTAAGAATGGTAAGTTGACACAATTTCAGTAATTCAGCCGGGAATATGTTTCTCATTTGAAAAACTAAGCATTTTAATTCAGATTGTCTTATCCACCACCTTGAACCAAGGTCCCGCCCCCAACCCCCCCCCCCCCACTCCAATATCCTTTGATCCATTGAGCCCCAGGAGCTATAATCTAACTCTTTTTTCTTGGCCTCAACTGCTTTCTGTGGTAGTGAATTCCACAGGCTCACCACTCTCCCTGGGCGAAGGTATTTCTCCCCACCTCAGTCCTAAATAGTTTAGCCTGCATCCTTAGACTGTGACCCCTGGTTCTGGAATCCCCTGAAAATTCAAATGAAAAGAAAATGACATTCAACAGTTTCTAAAAGGTGTCCTTGGCTCCGATACAGAAGCGGAACTTTGATAAAGTTCTTTGAAGGCCTGCAAATAGTTGCAATCAATGGAAACTTATCATGGTGGGTAATTCAATCGGAGCTCTGACCAGTCGTGCGGTTAATGCTGACTTCCCGAGGGCTGTGTCCTGAATAATATTTATTTTTGCAATGTTGATTGAGAGATAATGATTGACCAGGCCACTGGGGAGAAATTTTCCTCTCTTCGGGGAAACTTCAGGCCACTGTATATTTTATATCTCTATTTCAGAGTAATGGCTCAATAATGACTTTGTCAGTGACAGGTTAAGTATAACCTGTAGCATAACCGTACCTCAATGGTGGATGCGCTCCTAGAAAGTTGTCAGCGACTACTGAAACACTTAAGAAACATCCGATTCCTATAATTTTCAACACTTAACTTTCTGATGGCATAGGTTGTTGTGCAAAATGCCTTTTGAATCATATTGGTCGATGAATCTCGCTGTCGAGCTCCTTTTATGCAGTGTCGTGCAGCAGTTGCGTTTGTTTTGGGTCTGTGTAACCGTTCGCACAATATGGGGTGGATAATGGTTCTGACGTGAGATTGACATTTTAAGATCTGAATGGTAAATCTCCAACCCAACTCTCTGCTGCAAAAGTGCAGAAAATACTTATTTAACAATCTTTTCGATAATCTTTTACTATTTGATGGATTTAACCATCCATTAATCCTACCCAGTGCCAGGCACATTTGTTTGATTTAAGGTGTGAGTCATCCTTCAAGATAAATAAAAAATAACTGATTTGATGTTTCCACGGGCTTCAAACAGAAAATCTAAGTTGGATTGATTGATTAAATCTAAATCGAATAACAATGCAAGTGGAGGGCTTTAAGCTGCAGCCGAGCATTCAACACTGAGCTGTGGGTTTTCCTTTTAGCACTTGCGTTGCGGAAAATTGTTGTATTATTCAGCTGAGTAAAAAGACCCACATTTGCGACTTTTGTGTAAGCTACTGGGATACGACTGAACTTGAACAGGTTAATTCCATAAAACCAATCGTCCTTAAGACATAGGAGCAGAATTAGGCCATTCGGCCCATCGAGTCTGCATTCAAACAAGGCTGATATGTTTCTCATCCCCGTCCTCCTGCCTTCTCCCCGTAACCCCTGATCCCTTTAATTCCAGCAATATTCGTAAAACGCACCTAACGAATCGCAGTTGGGCGTTTGTTATTTGCTGTTGAATTCAGCGTCAAAACCTCATCCCGCATCACCGCTCACCCACAATGGGTGAACAGGTCCCTGCGTCAGTGGGAAACCCATCAATGTGTAAATTGCTTCGAGAGCTCGCATTCAGTATTGTAGGGATCCCACGGAAACTTAAGACCGGCACTGAAATTGTAAAATCTCCTTCTGCCAGGACATTACTTGCAGGATTCTCACTGAACTCAATATTAAATTGATTGGTTTATGTGTCTGCCTCCGACTTTATGACCTGGACATTCCTAAAGCCGGCAATCGCCGAATTGTCATTCTGCTCCTCGTGCCTGCCCCGACGCTGCTCCTTATTTCTAGACAGGCCTTCCTTGTCCACCCTCTTCACGAATGCACAGCTTAGCTTCCATACCAGAACTCCACTGTGGCGTGGATGGTCAGCAGAATTGGACTCACCCCCTTTTTGTGGCATGATCTGCAGCAAGGTAAGTTTAAATGTTTGGTGTGGGCAGCACGGTAGCACAGTGGTTAGCACTGTTGCTTCACAGCGCCAGGATCCCAGGTTCGATTGCCACTTGGGTCACTGTCTGTGCGGAGTCTGCATGTTCTCCCTGTATCTGCTTGGGTTTCCTCCGGGTGCTCCGGTTTCCTCCCACAAGTCCCGAAAGACGTGCTATTTGGTGAATTGGACATTCTGAATTCTCCCTCCGTGTACCCGAACAGGTGCCGGAATGTGGCGACTAGGGGCTTTTTACAGTAACTTCATTGCAGTGTTAATGTAAGCCTACTTGTGGCAATAAAGATTATTGTTCTGAATGTTGGTGAGTTTGGTGGGTAAGTGCAGAGGGGGCAGGTGGGTACAATGGAAAGTGAGTAGGGTGACATGTGGCAGAGTGTTTGGGTGGCAGGTTATTGGGATGGCAGGTGTGCGAGGTGGGTCAGGGGTATTTGGATCAGGTTGGTTGTAGTCGGGTGGTAGGGCATGTTACAGTCTTTTGGACTTAACATTGAATTCAGTTCAACAACTTCAAATTATGAACTCTCTCCTCCACCTTCACTCCCTTTTTATTTCTTTCAGTTTATTTTATTTTCTGTCATTGATTAATTTTTCCTGTCATTCCCCAGGAGTTCTACTAGCTTTTCCCTGACTATTATTTCCTGGGAAGCTACCCCGCTAAGTATGCTGGAACTGTCCAAAGTCCCCACTCTAATGTAGTGTTGGAAACATTCACGAAGAAGGTCCCAGGGAGCAGGGGAATTGTCCATCGGGAGTGCAGACGTCCCAGGCAATTCCAAAGGAGGTCAGTGCATCAGGTTCCCATACACATTTCGGTGCAGTCTCTGATTAATCCGGAGATTGGAAGATTGGTGATTGGGCCACTCACATTGTTTGGACCATTCACATTGTTGCAATGTTAAGTAGTGTAAAATATTTTGATAATCCCAACAGGCTGAGTGAGATGGGTCTTTGAATTCGAGGAACATCTAGAACACTTGCATCTAAAATAATGATTAATTGAGCACTAATTGGAAATGGTTTGGGTGACCTTCTGCTTATTGTTTCAATGCCCCTGTTTACAATGCCCCTGTTTACAATGCCCCTGTTTACAATGCCCCTGTTTACAATGCCCCTGTTTACAATTTCCCTGTAGTCAATATGATTTCTTCACCGACTTATCAACTTGTCCTGCCGCCTTCAACAATTGGGAAATCACCAGATTTTTTTTTCCCTTAAGCTCAAATGATATTATTTTTATCCTTTGCTTTTCTGCCCCTCGGAGGAGATTACATGCCTGGTGAAGGATGGAAGCATTGCAGGTCAAGCTGCTTAATAACAACTTGATCATGTGGGAAATCCGAGGTAGCCAGCTCATCTTCCCCTGTCTCGCATTTTCTACTGTGACTCAGTTGGTCGCTTCCGAGACAGAAGGTTGTGCATTCAAGCCGCACTCTGGGATTTGAAGAACAAAAGTCCAGGCTGACCCTCATTACCATTCCTGCAGAGGCCAAGAACTCTTTACAACTAAAGGAACCCCAAACAATGCCAACAGAAAGAAACCAATGGACAAGATTTCATTTTTTAACAAAGTTTTACTGTAACCATTCAGCCAAATGAACATAATCTGAACATTAACTAACAGGCAAAGTGATACTTCAACCAGAAAGGTGAATTTCACTTCAAATAGTCGACTCAATAAAGATGGGTCTCACAAAATACTTCCACTCTGATGTGTTAAGTAAATTGGTTCAACGTTATCTGCAACTGGATGCAGTGAAACTAGAAACAGGCGTCTGACACAGGAGATGGTCCAACACTGTTTTATTGAACTTCCTGATTGCTGTACATAGTCTGCTGTGAGTTGACACTCTATTGATCTCACTGATAACCTCCTACTGGCTTGACCAGACTAACTCTCGGCCTCATGGTGATAGTGCTCACTGGCTTGTGCACTCTAACTATCTCAGTAGCTGTGTCCTGTGGAGAGAGCGAGAGTCTTAATGCCCTGTGTGCTTTATAGTGGGGGTGTCCTGTCTGGTGATTGGTTGTTATGTGTCGTGTGTGTTCATTGGTTATCCTGTGTGTCAATCACTGCCTGTCTGCATCTCATTCTATACATGAGTGGATATTATGACACACTCGACATCGCGCTTCTGGCGCACATGTCAACATCAAGGGGCAATCACAAAGTTTCTTCCAGTTTCTTCAACCATTCCTCAATATGCCGAGTCAAATCTTCCAGGGGCCTTTGCTAAAGGTTCCTTTCTGTCCGCGTTTGCCAGGTGCAATTATCACCAGCAAGACACATTTCAACAAACACCCTCTCCCTCCAGTAACCTCAGCCCTGACAGCACAAATTACCAGAGACCTGTAAATCCAATCTCCCATTAACTATCTAGTTAGCTCCGGTGAAACTGCCTTTGCCACAGAGGGATTGCTATTTCTCCCTGTCTGCTTTTCCATTGAATAGAAAATACCTGTTCCTGGGAGAGAGCCTATGGGCGAAATTCTCCGATATCGGCGGAAAGTCCGCCGATCGGCGCAAAAAACGGCGCAAATCCCACTTGCGTCATGCCATAAAAATGGGACGATAGTCTCCGGCCCGAAATGGGCTAGCAGCGACGTAACGGGATCCGCGCTTGCGCAGTGCTGCACGGCGTGACGGCTCATAAGGCCGCGCAGCTCCCCCCCACCCGACCGGAACACCCGACCGCAACACCCGACTGGATGGCTGGCCGTCGCTCAGTCGCGAGGTTCGAGTCACGCGATGTGGAGGCGCTCCTGGACGCGGTGGAGCAGAGGAGGGACGCCCTGTATCCCGGGCACGGCCGCAGAGTTGCCCCACGCCACAGCCGGCGTCTGTGGAGGGAAGTGGCAGAGGCCGTCACCGCTGTGGCCCTAACACCACGGACAGGCACCCAGTGCCACAAGAAGGTGAACGACCTCGTCAGAGCAGGCAGGGTGCGTCTCCCCCATATCCCCCCACCCACATATCCCCCATATCCCCCCTCCCCCATATCCCCCCTCCCCATATCCCCCATATCCCCCCTCCCCATATCCCCCATATCCCCCCTCCCCCATGTCCCCCATATCCCCCATAATCCCCCCTCCCCCATATCCCCCCTCCCCCATATCCCCCATATCCCCCCTCCCCCATATCCCCCTCCCCCATATCCCCCATATCCCCCCTCCCCCATATCCCCCCTCCCCCATATCCCCCCTCCCCCATATCCCCTTTCCCCATATCTCCCATATCCCCCCTCCTCCATATCCCCCATATCCCCCCTCCCCATATCCCCCATATCCCCACTCCCCCGTATCCCCTTCCCCCATATCCCCCATATCCCCCCTCCCCATATCCCCCATATCCCCCATATCCCCCCTCCCCCATATCCCCCCTCCCCCATATCCCCCCTCCCCCATATCCCCCATATCCCCCCTCCCCCATATCCCCCATATTCCCCCCTCCCCCATATCCCCCCTCCCCCATATCCCCCATATCCCCAAGTGAATCCAGCCCTAACCTTAACCTCTGCAATGCACGCGCAACCGATGGCGTGCATTCATATACCTGCCTAACACTGTTGCCTTTTACCCCTGCCACCACTGCCCCCCCCCCACAGGAGAAGCGCGCACACAACAATAGGGAGCATGTGAGGACTGGAGGAGGGCCCGCTGATGAGAGGCCACTGACCGTACACGAGGAAAGGGCCCTGGAAATGGCTGGCGGAACTGAGGACCGGGAGGTTGCAGATGCAGAGGTCGGGGGCCCACCAGCAAGTGAGCCACCGACAGCCCGTCCCCATATCCCCCCTCCCCTATATCCCCCTCCTCCGTATCACCTGATCACTGCCTGATGTCTAACCATGCATGCTTCATTGTGTATCGCAGGACCAAACGGCCAGGCACCCATCCCCGCAGATGCACACCGCCCGCAGGATGCCCCTCAGAGACCACAGGAGACGGAGAGACCCGCACCCTCCAGCACGCGACGCCCGCAGGATGCCCCTCGCACACCACGGGAGACGGAGAGACCCGGACCCTCCAGCATGCGACGCCCGCAGGATACCCCTCGGAGACCACGGGAGACGGAGAGACCCGGACCCTCCAGCATGCGACGCCCGCAGGATGCCCCTCGGAGACTACGGGAGACGGAGAGACCCGGACCCTCCAGCATGCGACGCCCGCAGGATGCCCCTCGCACACCACGGAGACGGAGAGACCTGGAGCAACAGGGAGACGACACCCCCGTCACGTGCGGGAGCGACCACCCAGCGATGAGGGGGGCAGCCACAGGCCCCCGTCACATCCGAGCCAGGACACCACTACCCAGGACACCACTACCCAGGACACCACTACCCAGCACACCCCTACCCGGGACAGCACTACCCAGGACACCCCTACCCGGGAAGACAAAATACCGGACAGTGACTCAGAGTGGATGGGTGGAGACGAACCCCCACCCCAAAGTGCCATGGAGTCAGAGTGAGACGAAGAGCACGACACAACGCCACTGCTGTCACCAACACCATCCACCATCGCAGAAACACTCACCACGGTTGGGCACTTTAGTGATGAGGCGTCTGGTACACTCACTGGTGCGCACAACACAGCCGTCCCGGTACAGCAGGTGGAGGTAGGAGCAGCAGAGGGACCGGGCGGTCGGAGGGCAGCCCAGGCCAAGCGAACATCTGCCGCCCAGATGGATCCCGGGTTCCTGCAGTTACCACACCCACACATAGATCCGATGCAACCACCGACCCGGAGACGAGCGAAGAGGGTGACGGGCGGCTTGCGGCGGCTGCGGTCGCAGGTGGAGGAGTCCACCCGCGTCCAGGAGCTGGGAGTGGTCCCGGTCATGCGTGCCACCCAGGCTGACACCGCACGGGTGGCGTCCGCGGTGGAGGCAATGGTTGCGACGGTGTCAGACATGGGGAACGGTTTGCGAGGCCTGGGGCCTTCCGTGCAGGCGGCGTCTGTGGCCCAGGAAATGGCTGCCCTCTCACAGGAGGCCATGAGCCAGTGCCAGCGCCAGATGGCAGAGGCGCTCAACGCCATAGCCCAGTCTCTGCAGGCCATGGCCCAGTCTCAGCAGGCCATGGCCCAGTCTCTGCAGGCCATGGCCCAGTCTCAGCAGGCCATCGCTGAGGGCATCGGCGCCAGTGGCCATGTGCGAGCCGGCGTCGCACTGTCACAGACAGGGTTGGCCAACACCCTGGGCTCCATGGCTGCAAACCTGCAGACCCCTGTCGATACCAGCACGGGCCTCCAGGACTGGCAGCGCCAGATGTCGGGGGGGCGTCGGATGGCCAGTCCGTTCGCATCCCCCACCCATGTAGAGGCCTGGGGGCCATCGGGCACCCCGAGGGAGGAGGAGGTGGTGTTGTCCGTCCCGGCTCCCTCTGTAGGGGAGGTCCCGGTGCACCGCGACACCTCGGACTCCCCTCCTCCCGTCCCAGGTGCATCGGGTGGGCAACGGGCAGGACAGGCTGGCAGCTCGCCATCCCAGTCGCCCGGGCCGCAGCCTGGCCCATCTAGGCCAGGACGCCCCAGGAAACGGCTGCCAAAGGGATCCAGTGTCAGAGGGCAGGAATCACAGGAGTCCACCTCCAGTTCTGCTGTACCATCTGGGGAACCACGTAGACGTAGTCAAAGGGCCCGTAAGGCCAAACAATTAGACACTGAGTAAGTTGGCACGGGTGCAGGGCACAGATGAGTTTTAGGGGCTAGGGCACGTGCATGAACTCCTTTGGTTATTAAAGTCAATGTTACACCTACAGAAGCTGCCTTTGTGCTCTGTCCAAAGTGTGCGGGTGTGTCATGTACGTTGAGCGCAAGTGTGTGTGTGAGGGGTGGTCTTACCTCAGCCCCAGGTGAGTCTGCCCCCTTCCCCCTGGGCCGCCATCAACATCCCCCGGGCAGAGGACGGGACCGTGCGCTGCAGTGTCACAGCCGCATGCAGGGATGGTCCGGGTGGATGGTGGTACTGTGGCCATGGGTCAGACATAGTCCAACGATGTAGAGCCAGGAGCTCATCGCAGGGCGGGTTGTCATCATCCTCCATGGCCTGCAATAGACACGCGTCCACCCGCAACTGTGTGAGCCCGGCCCGTTGTGCCGCCGGTGGATCGGCAATGGGGGGGTGGGGGGGGGTGTGCATGCGGGTGGGGTGGGTGGTGTTGGGGAGGGGGGTGAGGGTGCTGGGTGGGTGGATGGGTGGGGGGTGTGGGTGGTCGGCTGTTGCCATGGTGTGCGGTCTGTGGCCATACTACCCGATTCCCACGCCCATTTAATCAGTGAAGCGGGTGTCTATCAGTCTGTCCCGTGCCCGCTGGGCCAGCCGGTAACGGTGGACAGCCACCCGCCTGTGTCTACCCCATCTGCCCTGACCATTGCCCCCATCCCCCTCATCTGGGGAGGACTGGGCCTCTTCTTGCTGCTCCTCCACTCCGCCGTCCTCTGCCTGCGGCACATCGCCCCTCTGCTGGGCTATGTTGTGCAGGACGCAGCACACCACAATGATGCAGCCGACCCTATCTGACCGATACTGGAGGGCGCCCCCAGAGAGGTCCAGGCACCTGAAACGCATCTTCAGCACGCCAAAGCACCTCTCGATCACTCCCCTTGTCTCTACATGGGCAACATTGTAGCGGTTCTCCGCCTCATTGCGTGGCCTCCGTATAGGCGTCATCAGCCACGATCGCAATGGGTAGCCCCTGTCGCCCAGCAACCAGCCCCTCAGCCGGGGATGGCGTCCCTCGTACATGCCGGGGATGGATGACCACGACAACACGAATGAGTCGTGTACACTGCCTGGGTGACGGGCGCAGACGTGCAGGATCATCATGCGGTGGTCGCAGACCACCTGTACGTTCATCGAATAGGTCCCCTTCCTATTAGTGAACACGGCCCTGTTATCTGCAGGTGGCCGCACGGCGACGTGCATCCCATCGATCGCGCCCTGGACCATGGGGAACCCGGCCACGGCAGAGAAGCCCACGGCCCGGGCATCTTGGCTGGCCCGGTCCACGGGGAAGCGGATGTAGCGGTGCGCCATGGCATAAAGGGCATCTGTCACTGCCCGGATGCACCGGTGCACCGATGTCTGCGATATGCCGGACAGGTCCCCACTCGGTGCCTGGAATGACCCCGTTGCATAAAAGTTCAGGGCCACCGTAACCTTGACGGACACAGGGAGAGGGTGTCCCCCGCCAGTGCCACGCGGTGATAGGTGTGCCAGCAGGTGGCAGATGTGTGCCACGGTTTCCCGGCTCATCCGGAGTCTCCTCCTGCATTCCCGGTCCGTGAGGTCCTGGTATGACTGCCGTGGCCGGTACACACGGGGCGCCCTCGGGTGCCTCCGTTGCCGTGGGGCCGCGACGTCCTCCTCCCCCTCCTCGTCCTGTCGGTCAGGTGTCCCTCCAGCCTGGGCGGCTGCCGCCTGCCCCTCTGCGGCAGCCTGCGCCGCCTCTCTGGCACGCTCCTCCTCCTCTTCCTCCTCCTCCTCCTCATCCAGGGCAACATAGACATGAGCGGCTGCCACCACGGCGGCCAACATCGCTGGATGATCTGAAAACATGACGGCCTGGTGGGGGGGAGGGGAACGACGACATGTCATCATTGCCCATATCCCCTCCTCCCCCCAGCCAGGTGGCATGGACCGCATGGGTCGAAATGTTGGGGGTTGGCACCTGGCCAGGTGGACCAACTCATTTGCCCACCCATCACCCTCCTCGGCACGGAGCCCCTCCCCAACCACCACCCCAGCACGGACCCCCCCAACCCCCAACCTCTACCCCAGCACGGACCCCCTCCCCAACCTCCACCCCAGCACGAACCCCCCCCAACCCCCAACCTCCACCCCGGCACAGACCCCCCCCCCAACCCCCAACCTCCACCCCGGCACGGACCCCCCCCCCAACCCCCAACCTCCACCCCAGCACGGACCCCCTCCCCAACCTCCACCGCAGCACGGACCCCCCCCAACCCCCAACCTCCACCCCGGCATGGACCACCCCCAACCCCCAACCTCCACCCCAGCACGGACCCCCCCCAACCTCCACCCCAGCACGGACCCCCTCCCCAACCTCCACCCCAGCACAGACCCCCCCAACCCCCAACCTCCACCCCAGCACGGACCCCCTCCCCAACCTCCACCCCAGCACGGACCCCTTCACCAACCTCCACCCCAGCACGGACCCCCCCCAACCCCCAACCTCCACCCCAGCACGGACCCCCCCCAACCCCCAACCTCCACCCCAGCACGGACCCCCTCCCCAACCTCCACCCCAGCACGGACCCCCCCCAACCCCCAACCTCCACCCCAGCACGGACCCCCTCCCCAACCTCCACCCCAGCACGGACCCCTTCCCCAACCTCCACCCCAGCACGGACCCCCCCCAACCCCCAACCTCCACCCCGGCACGGACCCACCCCCAACCCCCAACCTCCACCCCGGCACGGACCCCCCCCAACCCCCAACCTCCACCCCAGCACGGACCCCCTCCCCAACCTCCACCGCAGCATGGAGCCCCCCCAACCCCCAACCTCCACCCCGGCACGGACCCCCCCCAACCCCCAACCTCCACCCCGGCACGGACCCCCCCCAACCCCCAACCTCCACCCCAGCACGGACCCCCTCCCCAACCTCCACCCCAGCACGGACCCCTTCCCCAACCTCCACCCCAGCACGGACCCCCCCCAACCCCCAACCTCCACCCCAGCACGGACCCCCCCCAACCCCCAACCTCCACCCCAGCACGGACCCCCTCCCCAACCTCCACCCCAGCACGGACCCCCCCAACCCCCAACCTCCACCCCGGCACGGACCCCCCCCAACCCCCAACCTCCACCCCAGCACGGACCCCCTCCCCAACCTCCACCCCAGCACGGACCCCCCCCAACCCCCAACCTCCACCCCAGCACGGACCCCCTCCCCAACCTCCACCCCAGCACGGACCCCCCCCAACCCCCAACCTCCACCCCGGCACGGACCCCCCCCAACCCCCAACCTCCACCCCAGCACGGACCCCCTCCCCAACCTCCACCCCAGCACGGACCCCCCCCAACCCCCAACCTCCACCCCGGCACGGACCCCCCCCAACCCCCAACCTCCACCCCGGCACGGACCCCCTCCCGGCACTCCCCCGGAGCCCAGCCTACTCTAACCACCCCCCCCCCGCCGCACACACACACACACAAGCCGAGACACACCTCTCCTCACGCAATCAGTCTGCGGCCACGCCATTTCCTGCCCAGAGTCAACCCCCCAGGCCGTCACTCACCTCCTCGCTGGTCGGCGTGAGCCTGGAGCACCGGGTCACGCCGATGAAAAGGAGGTTTGATTCACGTCGACGTGAACAGTCATCACGTCGACGGGACTTCGGCCCATCCGGAAGGGAGAATATCGGCAGGCCGAAAATCGGCTGCCTTGCGCAGACCCGTGACATTCTCCGCGGCAGCGGCGCCATTAACGCCCCGCCGACGTTTCTCCCTTCGGAGACTTCGGCGGGGGCTGGGGCGGGATTCACGGCGGCCAACGGCCATTCTCCGACCCTCTGGGGGGTTGGAGAATGACGCCCTATTTCTTTTCTGAGCAGTTATGTTCTGAGTTCCTTCGTTTTCTGCCCACAGCTCCAGCTGTAATCCAACATTTGGTTCCTTGTCTTAATTATGTTTGCTTGAGTTAACTCTCATTTCCTGGCAACCTAGATGACATGAACACTAATCAGAAGTCTAATGATAGCATGGCCAGGAATCAATTTAACTTCTTCTCCCAGAAAACAACTTAGTTTCACTTTGGATTTAAAGGGACATTTGAAAATGTCAGCACCTTGCCATATTCAGAGCATGTAACACGCTGTAATACAGTGCTGAGGCATGTCTGGAGGTCCTGGGCGGAATGTTCCCAGCCCACGCCGGGACGGAGAATCGCGCGACGCCGCCCCATGCCAGTCCGACGATTCTCCGGTGAGTGGAGAGTTGGCGCCAGCGCGGTCGGCACGGCACCGGTCGGGGGCCGCTATACGCGGCCACCCTCCGCAATTCTCCGCCTGGGATGGGCCGTGAAAGAAATCTGGGTCCAGCCGGCGGCGTCCACGTGTGGTCTTACCCGGCGGGACCCCGACGTGCATCCTTTCGGGGGCGGCCTGGTGGGGGGGAAGGGGGTTCAATCCGGGGCGGGTGGGGGGCAGGGGGCTCTGCTGTGGCCTGGCCCGCGATCGGGGCCTACCGATCGGCGGGCCAGCCTCTCGGTCTGGGAGCCCCTTTTGCTCCGCGCCGGCCCCTGTAGCCCTACGCCATGTTGTGTCGGAGCCGGCGAGCAGAAGGAAGCCACTGCTCAGTCGTAGTGCGCATGCGCTAACCCGCGGTGCCCATTTCATGCCAGTATCAGCAGCTGGAGTGGCGTGGGTCGCTCCAGTGCTGTGCTGGCCTCCTGTAGGGCTCAGAAACACTGCTCCTGGGGGCCTGTTGACGCCATCATAAAACGCGACGGTGTTTACAACCGCGTCAACATTTAGCCTCAGGATCAGAGAATCCCGTCCACTGTTTTTTGGATGAGATGTTGAGGTCCGGTCTGGCCTATAAAGTGGGTACAAAAGAATACTTAGTTATATTCCCACGATGCACAACAGAGTTATTCACAGTGTTCGGGGCAATATTTATCACTCAGCCAACATTTAAAAAATTGATTACCTATTCATGATGACATTACAGTTTGAGGGACAGTGTTGTGCTCCATTCGGATGCCACTTTTCCTGTATTACAATGGTGATTACACTTCAAAAGTATTTCAATTACCATGAAGTGCTTCAGTCTGTGTGGTGACTGTGAAAGGCTCCATATAAATGCAAGTTTTTCTTATTTTCCTTTTCTCTGTTGGACATTCTAACACTCTGAATTCTTTTGTAGCACTTCCCTTACGCCCATTACACGGAAAGTATGGTACATCCGCCACATTATTTTTATGTGGCAGTCCTCAGATGTGAGATATTCCATCCCCCCCTCTGATGACCTTCTATAGAAGGATTGCGAACACCTGGGGACACGAAATGGAGCATGTGAGAATAAGGACAGTGAGAAAGCAGCCTTCATTTTTCAGTTGATCAGATGATTTTATTTCTCTTTCTTTTCAAACGATTAACAAAAAATGTATCGGTCAGGAAGCTTCATCATAAACACTCAAACTAGCTACCCCTTTTCGTTTTCAGAAACTCACTTAAATTTTACTTCTTCTCAACTTCACTCAGCAGCAACACTGTGAAGCAGACCGGGAGGAGAGTGAAGCAGGTCAGGATCACTGTGAAGCAGACCGGGAGAAGTGTGAAGCAGATCCGAACTTCTGTGAAGGCACAGGCAGGAGAGTGAAGCAGCTCAGCATTAGTGATGTGCTCGTAACAGTGGACCTCAACAGAATCCATCGCTGGATTTCTCCCAATATCACACTCAAGAGACGATGGAAACAGACTGATAAGACAGATAATTGCGTGGCTGGAGATATGGTGCAAGGGGAATGGCTTTAGATTCTCGGGACTTTGGGACCTGCCCCTGGGAGATGGAGCATGTGCATGCCAGATGAGTGACACCTAAATACAACTAGGAGTGAGTTCCTTGTGGGACAATTTTCCAATGCTTTTGGGGAGGTCTTAAACTAACTTAACAGGGGAAACAAGAGGAAATATCAGACAGAAATACCAAGGTGCACAAAATACTGGAAGAGATAGATAGCACTCGAGTAGGAAAGAGTAAGTTATTAGTGTGGCCTGAGTAAGGGAGAATGTAACATAATTGTTATGGGCGAGGTGTTTTCAGAACCCCAAAATGTATCATGGAGTTCAACCAACCTCCCCCTTTAATGGATTGTTGCTTTTCCAGCACACGGCTTGTTCCCCAGGAGTGGGATTACAATTATGGACAGGTGGTTTTTAACACATAACAATGTTTATTCCATGAACTCAAATTAACCTATTAAATGAACATTGGATCTCTTAACACCCCTTACTTCAAAGTTAACCCCAAACATAATACAACACTATATAATCCCCCAGAATGTTCCTTCAAACATCCAAAAGGTTTCAAACCTTCAAAACAGTAACACAACAGGTCACAGTTAATATAAAGAACATATTTTCTGTTTTATGGCAGAGATATATCAGCTTGGTTGACTTTAGCTCCAGCACCTTGCTTTTCTTCCTGCAGCTCTCTGGAAACACACAGTCACACCCAAGCTGCTTTTAAAAACTGAAACCAAAAGCAGAAGTGAGCTCAGCTCCCCCCAACCTCTGACATCACTTCAGTAATAGGATCATCTCCATTCCTTTAAGGTACATTGCTTAAACATCCATTTCTTAAAGATACCCTCACATGACATAATCTAAATCATAGACATGTATTTAAATGCATGGAGCGTGGACAATAAGGATGATTTCTTGTGCCGTGTGGAAAGTTGATGTGGCATTATTGGTAGAGTGATTGCGTTTCGGAGCCATGAGGTCATGTTGCAGCTGTACAAAACTCTGATGCGGCCGCATTTGGAGTATTGCGTGCAATTCTGGTCGCCGCATTATAGGAAGGATGTGGAAGCATTGGAAAGGGTGCAGAGGAGATTTACCAGAATGTTGCCTGGTATGGAGGGAAGATCTTATGAGGAAAGGCTGAGGGACTTGAGGCTGTTTTCGTTAGAGAGAAGAAGGTTAAGAGGTGACTTAATTGAGGCATACAAGATGATCAGAGGATTGGATAGGGTGGACAGTGAGAGCCTTTTTTCTTGGATGGTGATGTCTAGCACGAGGGGACATAGCTTTAAATTGAGGGGAGATAGATATAGGACAGATGTCAGAGGTAGGTTCTTTACTCAGAGAGTAGTAAGGGCGTGGAATGCCCTGCCTGCAACAGTAGTGGACTCGCCAAAACTAAGGGCATTCAAATGGTCATTGGATAGACATATGGACGATAATGGAATAGTGTAAATGGGCTTTAGAGTGGTTTCACAGGTCGGCACAACATCGAGGGCCGAAGGGCCTGTACTGAGCTGTAATGTTCTATGTTCTATGACAGAGACGGTGCTCGACTTCCGGGTGCGGCGATGACCAGCTGAGTCGCACGTTTCGGCAGCTCCCGGTGAAACGGACTTTTGGGCTCTTGATAGGAGCCCCAACGGCAATTTTAATGGCTAAAAACACCGTGCGGTAAACCAGAAGGGAATTCCCCCTGGACACGGATGGAAAAAGGAGAGGAAAGTGGCCGGATTGCAGCGGATCCTTTGGAACAGCGGCAAGGAAGGCAAGCAAAAACCAAGATGGCGTCGGAAGGTGGCAGTTTCACATGGGGCCCTGAACAACAAGAGTTCTTGAAATGCTGCGTGGAAGAGATAAAAAAGGAAATGAAGAAAGAGCTGTTGGCCCCGATACTACAGGCGATTGAAGGGCTAAAGGAGGAACAAAAGACCCAGGAGCGGGAGCTTCGGGTCGTGAAGGCGAAGGCAGCCGAGAATGAGGACGATATACAGGGCCTGGTGGTGAAGACGGAGATACAGGAGGCACATCAGAAACGATGTGTGGAGAGGTTGGAGGCACTGGAAAACAACGCAAGGAGGAACAACCTGAGGATTCTTGGTCTTCCTGAAGGTGTGGAGGGTGCGGACGTCGGGGCATATGTGAGCACGATGCTGCACTCGTTAATGGGAGCGGAGGCCCCGGCGGGTCCGTTGGAGGTGGAGGGAGCATACCGAGTTATGGCGCGAGGACCGAGAGCAGGAGAAACTCCCAGAGCCATAGTGGTGAGATTCCTCCGTTTTAAGGATAGAGAAATGGTCCTTAGATGGGCGAAGAAAACTCGGAGCAGTAAATGGGAGAACGCGGTGATCCGCGTTTATCAAGACTGGAGTGCGGAGGTGGCGAGAAGGAGGGCGAGCTTTAATCGGGCCAAGGCGGTGCTTCATAAAAGGAAGATAAAATTTGGAATGCTGCAACCGGCAAGACTGTGGGTCACATATCAAGGGAGGCACCACTACTTTGAGACGGCGGATGAAGCGTGGACTTTTATTGTGGAAGAAAAACTGGAATGAGTGGATTATTAAAAAGAACGTTTGGACAAAGTGGTGGGGCGAATGGGGGGGGGCGAAGAGGGGTTTTATGTTCTAATCCTGCGGTGTGGTAACTTTTCTCTCTCCCACAGGGGGTGATGGGGGGGAGGTGGGGAGGGAGAGGAGATGGGGCATTGGCCATGGGGGGCGGGGCCAAGGGAGAAGCGCGGGCTTGGCTCCCGCGCTATGATAATTATGGCGGGAATAGAGAAGCAGGAAGGAGGGGGCGTCGCACGGTGCGAGCCGTGGTCACGGGGGGAAGCCGAGGTCAGCCAGAGTTTGCTGACTTCTGGGAGCAACATGGGGGGAGTAATTACGCTAGCGGGGGGTCTAGCGGGGGGGGGTGGGAGGGGGGAATTACTGGGTTGCTGCTGCTGGGGAAAGGGGGGAGCGGGTACGGGAGAGGATGGGCGGGGGGGCACCGCCTGGGGGAGATACAGCTGCGTGGGAACCGGGTGAGAAGCTGGAAAAAGATGATGGCTAATCGGCAAGGGGGGGGGGGTGGGAAGCCCCCCAACTCGGCTGATCGCGTGGAACGTGAGAGGGCTCAACGGGCCGATAAAGAGGGCACGGGTACTCGCACACCTTAAGAAACTTAAAGCAGATGTGGTTATGTTACAGGAAACGCACCTGAAACTGATAGACCAGGTTAGGCTGCGCAAAGGATGGGTGGGGCAGGTGTTCCATTCGGGGCTAGATGCGAAAAACAGGGGGGTGGCTATATTAGTGGGGAAGCGGGTAATGTTCGAGGCAAAGACTATAGTGGCGGATAACGGGGGCAGATACGTGATGGTGAGTGGCAAACTACAGGGAGAGACGGTGGTTTCGGTAAACGTGTATGCCCCGAACTGGGATGATGCCAATTTTATGAGGCGGATGCTAGGACGCATTCCGGACCTGGAGACGGGAAAGCTGATAATGGGGGGAGACTTTAACACGGTGTTGGAACCAGGGCTGGATAGGTCGAAGTCCAGGACTGGAAGGAGGCCGGCAGCAGCCAAGGTGCTTAAAGATTTTATGGAGCAGATGGGAGGTGTGGACCCGTGGAGTTTCAGTAGACCTAGGAGTAAGGAGTTCTCGTTTTTCTCCTATGTCCATAAAGTCTATTCGCGCATAGACTTTTTCGTGCTGGGTAGGGCATTGATCCCGAAGGTGAGGGGAACGGAGTATACGGCTATAGCCATTTCGGATCACGCCCCACACTGGGTGGACTTGGAGATAGGGGAGGAAACAGGAGGGCGCCCACCCTGGAGAATGGACATGGGACTAATGGCGGATGAGGGGGTGTGTCTAAGGGTGAGGGGATGTATTGAAAAGTACTTGGAACTCAATGACAATGGGGAGGTCCAGGTGGGAGTGGTCTGGGAGGCGTTGAAGGCGGTGGTTAGGGGGGAGCTGATATCAATAAGGGCACATAAAGGGAAGCAGGAGAGTAAGGAACGGGAGCGGTTGCTGCAAGAACTTTTGAGGGTGGACAGACAATATGCGGAAGCACCGGAGGAGGAATTGTACAGGGAAAGGCAAAGGCTGCATGTGGAATTTGACTTGCTGACTACAGGCACTGCAGAGGCACAATGGAGGAAGGCACAGGGTGTACAGTATGAATATGGGGAGACCATATTCAACTGGCACACCAATTGAGGAAAAGGGGAGCAGCGAGGGAAATAGGGGGAGTGAGGGACGAGGAAGGAGAGATGGAGCGGGGAGCGGAGAGAGTGAATGAAGTGTTCAAGACATTTTATAAAAAATTATATGAAGCTCAACCCCCGGATGGGAGGGAGAGAATGATGGACTTTTTGGATCGGCTGGAAATTCCCAAGGTGAAAGAGCAGGAAAGGGTGGGACTGGGAGCACAGATCGAGGTAGAAGAAGTGGTGAAAGGAATTAGGAGCATGCAGACGGGAAAGGCCCCGGGACCGGACGGATTCCCAGTCGAATTTTATAGAAAATATTTGGACTTGCTCGCCCCGGTACTGACGAGGACCTTTAATGAGGCAAAGGAAAGGGGACAACTGCCCCCGACTATGTCTGAAGCAACAATATCGCTTCTCTTAAAGAAGGAAAAGGACCCGCTACAATGCGGGTCCTACAGACCAATTTCCCTCCTAAATGTGGATGCCAAGGTCCTGGCCAAGGTAATGGCAATGAGAATAGAGGAATGTGTCCCGGGGGTGGTTCACGAGGACCAAACTGGGTTTGTGAAGGGGAGACAGCTGAACACGAATATATGGAGGCTGTTAGGGGTAATGATGATGGCCCCACCAGAGGGTGAAACAGAGATAGTAGTGGCGATGGATGCCGAGAAAGCATTTGATAGAGTGGAATGGGATTATTTGTGGGAGGTGTTGAGGAGATTTGGTTTTGGAGAGGGGTATGTTAGATGGGTGCAGCTATTGTATAGGGCCCCAGTGGCGAGTGTGGTCACGAATGGACGGGGATCGGCATATTTTCGGCTCCATAGAGGGACAAGGCAGGGATGCCCTCTGTCCCCATTACTGTTTGCACTGGCGATTGAGCCCCTGGCGATAGCGCTGAGGGGTTCCAAGAAGTGGAGGGGAGTACTTAGGGGAGGAGAAGAACACCGGGTATCTTTGTATGCGGACGATTTGCTACTATATGTGGCGGATCTGGCGGAGGGGATGCCAGAAATAATGCGGATACTTGGGGAGTTTGGGGATTTTTCAGGGTATAAATTGAACATGGGGAAGAGTGAGCTGTTTGTGGTGCATCCTGGGGAGCAGAGTAGAGAAATAGAGGACCTACCGTTGAGGAAGGTAACAAGAGACTTTCGTTACCTGGGGATCCAGATAGCTAAGAATTGGGGCACACTGCACAGGTTAAATTTAACGCGGTTGGTGGAACAGATAGAGGAAGATTTCAAGAGATGGGATATGGTAGCCCTGTCAATGGCAGGGAGGGTGCAGGCAGTTAAGATGGTGGTCCTCCCGAGATTCCTCTTTGTGTTTCAGTGCCTCCCGGTGGTGATCACGAAGGCTTTTTTTAAAAGGATTGAAAAGAGCATCATGGGTTTTGTTTGGGCCGGGAAGACCCCGAGAGTGAGGAAGGGATTCTTACAGCGTAGCAGGGATAGGGGGGGGCTGCCACTACCGAGCCTAAGTGAGTACTATTGGGCCGCTAATATTTCAATGGTGAGTAAGTGGATGGGAGAGGAGGAGGGAGCGGCGTGGAAGAGATTAGAGAGGGCGTCCTGTAGGGGGACTAGCCTGCAGGCTATGGTGACAGCCCCATTGCCGTTCTCACCGAGGAACTACACCACAAGCCCGGTGGTGGTAGCTACACTGAAGATTTGGGGACAGTGGAGACGGCATAGGGGAAAGACTGGAGCTTTGGGGGGGTCCCCGATAAGAAACAACCATAGGTTTGCCCCAGGGGGAATGGATGGGGGATATGGAATGTGGCAAAGAGCAGGAATAACGCAACTGAAAGATCTATTTGTGGATGGGAAGTTCGCGAGTCTGGGAGCGCTGACCGAGAAATATGGGTTGCCCCAAGGGAATGCATTCAGGTATATGCAACTGAGGGCTTTTGCGAGGCAACAGGTGAGGGATTTTCCGCAGCTCCCGACACAAGAGGTGCAGGACAGAGTGATCTCAAAGACATGGGTGGGGGATGGTAAGGTGTCAGATATATATAGGGAAATGAGTGACGAAGGGGAGACTATGGTAGATGAACTAAAAGGGAAATGGGAAGAAGAGCTGGGGGAGGAGATCGAGGAGGGGCTGTGGGCGGATGCCCTAAGTAGGGTAAACTCGTCGTCCTCGTGTGCCAGGCTAAGCCTGATTCAGTTTAAGGTATTACACAGGGCGCATATGACTGGAGCGCGGCTCAGTAAATTTTTTGGGGTGGAGGATAGGTGTGCGAGGTGCTCGAGAAGCCCAACGAATCATACCCATATGTTTTGGTCATGCCCGGCACTACGGGGGTTTTGGATGGGGGTGACAAAGGTGCTTTCAAAAGTAGTGGGGGTCCGGGTCGAACCAAGCTGGGGGTTGGCTATATTTGGGGTAGCACAAGAGCCGGGAGTGCAGGGGGCGAGAGAGGCCGATGTTTTGGCCTTTGCGTCCCTAGTAGCCCGGCGCAGGATATTGCTAATGTGGAAGGAAGCCAAGCCCCCGGGGGTGGAGACCTGGATAAATGACATGGCGGGGTTTATAAAGCTAGAGCGGATTAAGTTCGTCCTAAGGGGGTCGGCTCAAGGGTTCACCAGGCGGTGGCAACCGTTCGTCGAATACCTTGCGGATAGATAGGTGGAAGGGGAAAAAGAAGGCAGCAGCAGCAGCCCAGGATTTGGGGGTGGGTGTAACTTGTGACAAGGCAGTTGCCAATTAGGGCTAGTTTTCATTTTTGTTATTTAATATTTATTCATTTTTTGTTTTTTGCTTATATAAAATAGGTCATTGTTATTTGTGCTGTTATAATATTGTGTAAAGGATGCACAATGTACTGTGTTGGTTGACCAAAAATTTTCAATAAAATATTTATTAAAAAAAAAACAGAGACGGTGCTCAAAGAAGGGCAGGACTGGGTGTTAAATATTCCTGGTTACAGGAAAGATATTAAGGAAGAAATGTGTACAGTGTGGCAGTATTGATGAAAGATGTCCGTCCCAGAGGGGTCAAGGACAGATTCTATTCGGCCAAAGGTAAGGAGCAAAATGATACAATTCCATTTCTCTGTATAACCTATAGGCCACTAATTAGTGGGAGTAAGGTCGAGGAACAAAATTGCAAGGGAATTACATGGAAGTGCAAAAATGATAGATTAATGAAAATTGGGGTGTTCCGAAAAGGAGAGGCAAATTGAGCTCCTTCATTTTTCTCAACGTCTGTCTGTAAGCAGAGATGCTTTCATTGGGCAGCACGGCAGCAGAGTGGTTAGCACTATTGCTTCACAGCTCCAGGGTCCCAGGTTTGACTCCCAACTTGGGTCACTGACTGTGCGGAGTCTGCACGTTCTCCCCGTGTCTGCGTGGGTTTCCTCCGGGTGCTCCGGTTTCCTCCCGCAAGTCCCGAAAGACATGCTGTTGGGAATTTGGACATTCTGAATTCTCCCTCCGTGTACCCGAACAGGTGCCGGAATGTGGTGACTAGGGGCTTTTTCAGTAATTTCATTGCAGTGTTAATGTAAGCCTCCTTGTGACAATGTTATTTTTGAATTGGACCATGGCATGTTTCCCCAAATCATCTGCTTGTGAATCAGAGAATTTCTACAGTGCAAAAAGAGGCCACTCTGCCCATTGAGTCTGCACCGACCCTCTGAAAGAGCATTCAACCCAGGCCCACTCCCCCGCCCTATTCTGGAATCCCATAAAACTGCACATCTCTTGGACACTGAGGAGCAATTTGCCATGCCCAGTCCACCTAACCTGCACATCTTTGGGAGGAAACCGGAGCACCCGGAGGAAACTCACGCAGACACGGGGAGAACGCGCAAAATCTACACAGTCAATCTTTAAGCGACTCGCAGCAAAATCTCTTTGGAGTGCAATCAGAAAGATTGATTATTCATACATTCAAACCCGGAGGATGGCCAGCACATCTGTATACACACATGCAAGCACACAGGGAGGATAAAGGAAGGAAGACAGTTTGACAACGAGGAATAACCTAGAACAAAAAATCACAAATGCACGGCTATTAATTCATGCAAATGTCAAAGTCCAGTGAGAGTTCCGTCACGTAAGAGTTCAGGCAGGTTCCGCTGCTTGAATACAAGAGTTGACAAATTCCTTGAAAGCTGGTGATGATACGTAGAGACCTGGTCCAACCCACAGGCAATCTGGAGAACTTTGCAGAGAGTTAGTGTTCAAGGCGGATTAGACTTGATGGAGGCACTGCTGTCAGTCTGGAATCCATCTTTGATGTTGACAGGTTGGATGTTAACAGCAGGCTGACCTGGGATCCTGGAAGGTAACATTCAAAATTTCCAAAGACCAAAGTAGCGTCGGTCATGTGAGCTGTCCATCAGTGAGTCAGTTTGGTTAACAATCAGTTTCTATGGCCGGAATTCTCCGCCCGTTGCGATCACTTTTCCCACCGGCATGATTTTGATTACAATCCAAAATCCTAATGACAAGCGGCGGGAAGATAGGATCCCACCGCGAGTGAACAGCACACCATCGAGAAACATATGGCTGGGGAACCAGAGAATCCAGCCCCACATCTCTGGTCAAAATCCATTGTTCATCTTTGGAGACAGATGGTGGCTATTAGTCTCGCCGCAAGTGTAACATGCTTTGCTGGCTCTCTCTTAGTTAAAAGTCCAGGCTGTGGAGAAATACCATCCATTGCTCCTTGTTGGGTACTGGGTACACACAATGACTGATGTGAGCCAAGTGGGCCAAGTACTAGTAAGAGAACATTTAGGGACAGTGATCACTGTATTAGAAGATTTAGGTTGGATCTGGTGAAGAAGAAAAGAACAATTTAAAGTAAGAACAATTAAATGGGGGGAGGGGGGAGGGGTTAGGGTGGGTGGTCGGCGGGGGGGGGGGGGGGGGGGGGGGGGGGGGGGCAAAGAGATCTGGGCTGAATAAAATGAAAATCAAAGATTGGCAGGAAAAATTGCAACTGAACAATTGGCTACCTTCAAAGATGAGGTAGTTCGGGCTCAGACAAGGCATATTCCCGCAGAAGTGGGAAACAAATCCAGAGCTCCTTGGATGACAAAAGGGATAGAGGGCGCGATTGAGCAGACTTGAAACTAAGTCCGGTTTCGGGCACGTTTCCCAGCGGCTGCAGTGCCAACGTTCACTTCGCTATTCCCCGGCGCTTTGCCGTTTTTTGGGGCATCGGGGAGTTACTCCCCACCGAGGCCACATTTCAGTCAACTTCCTCCACCGGCGAGCTCAGCCGGCGAGCAGGAACAGCTCCTTGCAGATCGGGGCGCCATTTTGACCGGCAGCCCTCAACGCTGCGTCCCCTCCTTTCAGCACCCCCTCCCTGCCTTTCTGGCGCCCCCTTCACCCTGTCCAACCATCGAGTGCCCCATGGACTCCCCCTCACTTCCCGTCTGGTGGCAGTGCCAATGTGCCCGGGTGCCAGAGGGAGTGCAAGGGTATTACTTTGTCCTGCCCTCGACTTCCCGGGTGTCTCGGATGGCCTGCAAGATCCTCCTTGAAGTGCCGCCATGCCTGGTTCACGTGGAAACCAGTGCTAGACAGTGCCTGGTTGAGGTCTCACAGGTGCGGCCGTTGCCTCCCGGGCACTGGGTGAAAGCCTGATGGCTCAGTTAAATATGCGGACCTGGATCACACCCAGCGAGGTCGAGATCCAGATCGGCCGGTCGGAGTGAGTCACACGGCGCGGAGCCAGATTTGGGGCTCTCACAGGATTCATCCGTTGCACTCGGCTCCGCAACACGGTGGCTGAATAGTGCCCACAGACTAATATACAGAAGAAGTGTCCCTGTGGTACATGTCAGGTGGAAAATACAATTGGGAACCAGGCTGAATGTAGAAGATTCAAAGGGAAAGTAAACATACAAATAGGACGAACAAAGAGGGAGCATGAAAAGAGAATAGCTGCTCACTTAAAAGGGAATCTCAAAGTCCTCTGGCGGCACACAAGATTGTTAAAAGGAGGGGTAGGGCTGATTAGAGATCAACACGGGGTTTTACATATGGCGGCAGAGGGCATAGCTGTATATTATTAAATGAATAAGGACATACAAGCCTACCAAATAGGAAGGTAGCGGCGCGGTAGGACAGTGGTCAGCACTGTTGCATCACACCGACAGGGTCCCAGGTTCGATCCCCGGCTTGGATCACTGTCTGTTCGGAGTCTGCACGTCCTCCCCGTGTGTGCGTGGGTTTCCTCCGGGTGCTCCGGTTTCCTCCCCACAGTCCAAAGATGTGCAGGTTGGGTGGATTGGCCATGGCAAACTGTCCTTAGTGTCCAAAAAAAGGTTAAGTGGAGTTGCTGGGTTACAGGGATAGGGTGGAGGTGTGGGCTTAAATAGGGTACTCTTTCCAAGGGCCGGTGCAGACCCGATGTGCCGAATGGTCTCCTTCTGCACTGTACATTCTATGATTCTATGAGCTGAACTAAGCCTTTTGGCCCTTGAGCCTGCTCCACCATATGCGGGTGATCTGTCGGTGTTTCAAGTTCTACATTCTCATTCCTCCCCCCGATTTCCAACGTCAGTTTGTTGCGCTCTTGCCTCTATTCAGAAGATTCCAGGTTTAAGTTCCAGTCTCGCATTCTCCGACCCCCCGTCGGGTGGGAGAATCGCCGGGGGTCGGCGGGAATCCTGCCCCCGCCGTCCTCCCAATTCTCCCGCCCCCACCAAAAACCGGCGTGGCGTGAGTCGCGCCGCCCGCCTCGGAGAATGGCGGGGTCCGGCGCGGCTCAATGGGCCCCGGGGCTGTCCGGATTCTTCGGCCCGCGATGGGCCGAAGTCCAGCCCATCTGTAGCCGGTCCCGCCGGCTTAAATCAGAGTAGGTCCCTTACCGGCAGGACCTGGCGGCGCGGGCAGGCTCCGGGGTTCCTAGGGGGTTGCAGGGGGGGATCTGGCCCCGGGATGTGCCCCCATGGTGGCCTGGCCCACGGTCGGGGCACACCTATCCGCGGGCGTGCCTGTGCCGTGGGGGCACTCTACCCTTCCGCACCGGAGGCCGTGGTCATCCGCCATTCCCGGTGTGGAAGTGACTCCATGTGCGCATGCGCGGGGATGACGCCAGCACGCGCTGGCGCTCCTGCGAATGAGCCGACTAGCGCCAGCCAGCGGAGGCCCTTCGGCCCCAGTTGGCGTGGCGCCAGACCCCTATCCCGCCAGGGTGCCAACCCCTCCGGGGTGGGCCTAGCCCATGAAGGTGCAGAGGATTCCGCACCTTTGGGGCAACCCGACGCTGGAATGGTTCACGTCACTCCGTCCCGCCGGGACCCCCCGCCCCGCCTGGTACGGGAGGATCCCGCCCCCCTCATCACACAAACCCAGGGCTGATATTGCAGTGCAGCGCTGAGAGAGTGCTGCACTGTGGGGGGTGCTGTCTTTCCGATGAAACAGTCCACTGAGGCCCTGTTGTCCCTCTGAGGTGTTAATAAAGTACCTCCTGCCACAATTTGAAAGAAGAGCAAGAAAGTTATCCCAATATCCTGGCCAATATTTATCCCTCAACCAAGATGGCAAAAACAGTTTACTGAAAGACAATTAGCTGATGCATTCGCTACATTGCAACAGTGACAACACCTCAAAAGTACTTTTAATAATAATAATCTTCATTCGTGTCACAAGTAGACTTACATTGACACTGCAATGAAGTTACTGTGAAAATCCCCTAGTCGCCACATTCCCGCGCCTGTTCGGGTACACAGAGGTAGAATTCAGCATGTCCAATTCACCGAACAAGCATGTCTTTCGGGACTTGTGGGGGGAAACTGGAGCACCCGGAGGAAAACGTCATTGGCTGTAAATGTCCGATGGTCACAACACTTTCTAGAACAATGCAAGTCTCCCTTGTTCTCCTTTTTCTTTCTTCATGCACTTAAAATCCTCTATTCTCTCCCTATCCCATTGCGTTGTGAAGTGAGTGTATTGAGCCAGATGTTTGCGACCTATTACCACAGTGTTTATGGTTTAGTGAGGCTTTTTCCAAATGTTTAGCCTGAATTTCTACCTAATCTGAGCTACAATTTACTTGAGCTACAGTACACTTTGAAAACGGCTGAGAGGAATTTTCTTTGAAATGAACTTTGTTCTCCTGCTGTGTAAAAACAGGAGGCCACAGGGATTACAGGTCCAACAAGTAGATAATGGAAAGCGGGCACTAATGGCGGGTTTCCATAATTTCAGGATGGAAACTGTTAAGATCGGAAGCAAGGACTCCACACGAGGCCAGGTAAGCAGGAGACAGCTCTGTTTATTTCCAACTGGCGACACACTAATCCCTGTACTCCTCTCCCCACACGGCCTCAATCCCCGAGTGTTGGAGGGCAACCATACACAAGGCAGGTTGTGATCCACTTACGGGGTCATAACAGAAACATTCTGGCTGACGTTAAAATTGGTGATGTGGTAGCGCGACCACTTTAAGGGGGCGAGTGTTGAGGTCCATGTGACTGGCCCGGCACCAACCGCATGGCAATGCGTGAACCCTGGTCAATAGAGAGAAAGTGCGGGGTCCTGGGGTCGGGGTTCCGGGCCGCGTGGACTTCAGAGCTGGAGATTCGGCATTGCTGTCCGGCACTGCTCTGTGCCTGTATGTCCTTTCTTCTGCCACCCTAGGCTAGTGCAAATTCGATTCCAGCCCCACTCAGCCCGGAGTCACAACACAAGTGAATCAACCTATAATTCTTATAAAAACACCCAAAATCTTTGGCCCTTGGCTGCCCAATAATAATAATAATAATACAATATTATTACAGTCACCCAGTTTGTAAGTTTAAACACAATTACTGTTTATTTATTACTAGAACAATTATGGAATTCACAGTAACTACAGCTGCTTCTGACAAGCTAATACCTGACCCCCCTTTAGCTGCCCCACCCTCTTCCCACACACAAGACAGACAAACACCTCGGGGTGGAAAGGGGTAAAAATAATAAGGACTAAGGTCAAAAGATAAGAGTCCTTGCTTCAGATGATGAGTTCTTTAGTGCACTTTCTTCACAGTATTAGTTCACATTAAAGTCTTTGGTTTACAGCCTGTATGATATTCCTGGCAGTTAACAATCTCTTAATCACAGCTTTTACAGGAGAGACCCGTTACTTCACATTAGCCTGTTCTGCAGAGAGAGTTATCGGAGTCAGCATTCTGCGGGCATCAGCCTTTTCTGCAGAGAGAGAGGTGGTTCCCACAGTGGCCTTTTGGTGAGAATTCACTTGTTGGTTCTGGAGAAAACAGAGTGGGGAAAAAAGAGCCGTTTTCTCCCTTCGCTGCCGAAGCAGAACTGAAAGCTTCTCAGGTCTCCGAGCCATTTCAGTGGAAATAGATCCAATCCTCACCCGTAACTGGTCAGAACACAGCCCTCTGGGCCAATTCATGGGTCGTCAGCCTAATCAATCAAATCGAGACTCAGCCAATCTCTGCCATTGGTGATGTTCAGTCCACCCTCCAGTCCAAACCAGCAGAGGCTTCTGCACGAATTAAAGGCACAGGCCACTTTCCTTAAAGACACATGTCCATAAATCACCCATGGGTCAAAAATGTTACAGCAAAAATAAAAGAAAGGAGAAATAAGGGAGGAAACAGGAACCAGCAGGAAGGACCTTTACAAGTTGCCTTTGCTTCTTGTTAATAAACTCCACTTGGGTGTTACTCGAACTTTCCCCTATCTTGCCACCACAAATGAAATGATCATTTGGCTGGGTTCTCCAACGACGGGATCCTCCGCTTTGCCGGCAGCGCACTCACGCCCGCGGATTTCCCGACGGCATGGGGGAAACCCAATTGGCTGGCTGCCGGGATGGAGGGTCCTGCTGCCGGCGGGAGCACGCCGTGCCGGAAAACGGGCGAGGCGGGACGGAGAATCCCGTCCATTGTAGGTTGTTCCAAATGCCATTTTTAGAAACGAAACTGCTCACGAACGCAGTTTACTTTCTGTTCAGCAATTCTAATCGCATCTGAACAGCGAATAGCCATCCATTGAGAATGGATCGCAGTTTGGCCTTATAATCTTGTGATTTAATTGAATTATGCAGTAAAGAATTAATAGCCTTGGCTATTAGTGAGCATCTGAATGTGGTACATTTTGATTGAAAGTTTCGACCATCGGGTCAAAGGAATCGTTACGTTTCTTCCCCAGCATGGTGTATGAAAATGCAATCCCAATCAAAACATTCTTTTTCTGAAAAGCCGCGCTTGTTTGCACATTATGGGGCTTATCTGATATGAGGGGGCATGCTGATTTGTTTGAATTTTTAAAACTTCTTCACAGGATGTGGGCATTGCTGGATAGGCCAGCATTTATTGCCTATCCCTCATTGCTATGGAGAAGGTAGCATCTTCTTCAACCGCTGAAGTCCCTGTGGCGTAGGTACACCCACAGTGCTGTTGGGGAGGGAGTTACAGGATTTTGACCCAACGACAGTGAAGGAACGGCTGATATATCTCCATTTTTAATAAATAAATTTAACGTACCCAATTCATTTTTTCCAATTAAGGGGCAATTTAGCGTGGCCAATCCACCTTTGTGTTTTGAGGGCAAAACCCACACAAACACGGGAAGAATGTGCAAACTCCACACGACAGTGACCCAGAGTCGGGATTGAACCTGGGACCTCGGCGCCGTGAGGCTGCAGTGCTAACCACTGCGCCACTGTGCCGCCCAGGCGACATATTTCCATGTTTGGATGGTGTGTGGCTTGGAGGGCAATTCCAAGGTGATGGGGTTCCCATGCACCTGCTGCCCTTCTACTGATGGATGGTAAAGGTTGCATGATCAGAAGCAGCCGAGGAGGTAACTCGCGACCTCCAGGCCGGGTCAAGTCACCAGAGGGTAGGGTGTGACGAGGAGGCCCTGCAAAGCGGGAGAGCGCGGGGCCCCCAAAAGTGTACTTCCATTTCTGGTTGCAGTACACCTTGGAGATGGTACGCACAGCTGCCACGGTAAGTTGGTTGTGGATGGATAAGATGTTTCAGGTGGTGGATGGGTGTCAATCAAGTGAATTTCTTTGTCTTGGATGGTCACAAGTGTTGTTGGAACTGCACTTATTCCAGACAAGTGGAGAGCGCTCCATTATTTATCAGCACACTGATCCAAGAGTACAAAATATTTCATGCCTGGTGATGAAATGTTGTCAGTTTTGATCCACCCCCCTGCAAGTTAGCAAAGTCTCAAGAGGCTCCTTCAATTGGTACGGCTGTTCTCGAATGAAGTGGAAAATACAGTCTTCAGACATTGCAGTTCCAGACACTGATCGACTAGTGAATAATAGACTTCACGTGTATTGTCTTGTCAGATTGAAGAGAGAGAAAAGACTGATCGACACGACTTTCCATCTCATCCTTCAGCCAGTCTCCTTGCCCTTAATTCAGTCAGACACAACTCATGGCTTTCCATCATTGCTCAACTGCTGACTGGTCAAGTGGCTGAACAATGAGGATCAGGAGTGACTTTCAGAATTCCTTCGTCTACCTCAGGAAAGTAAAGAACGGCCGATGTAATTCCTCTTCAATTATGCTCAAAAATATTCAAAGTAAGGTCTCTCCCACCGCCACCACTTCCCTCTCGTACTCACTCAAGACACCAATTGACTTTGGGGTATGGCGAGCTGCTGATTCTGAATGTCACTGGGCCCAGGTCACTTGTGAGAACAGAGGACAATTGCAAGTTTTTGTTTATTCGTTCAAGGGATCTGGGCCTTGGTGGCTGGGCCAGCATTTATTGCCCATCCTTAATTGCCCTTGCTCGGGCTTTTTAAGAGTTAACCACATTGCTGTGGGTCTAGATTCACATGTAGTCCAGATCGGGTCAGGATGGCAGACTTCCTTCCCGAAAGGACATTGGTGAACCGTATACGACAATCGACAATGGTTTCATGGTCATCATCAGACATTTAATTCCAGATCTTTTAGAATCATAGAATCACGACAGTGCAGAAGGAGGCCATTCAGCCCATCAAGTCTGCACCGACCCTCTGAAAGGGCACCCCACCAAGGCCCCCCCCCCCCGCCCCATCACCATAACCCCAACAACCCCTGCTAACCTTTTTGGACCCTAAGGGGCAATTTGGCACGGCCAATCCACCTCAGGTGCACATCTTGTGGGAGGAAACCGGAGCACTTGGTGGAAACCCACGCAGACATAGGGAGAAAATGCAAACTTCACACCGGCAATCCCCCGAGGCTGGAATTGAACCCGGATCCCTGGAGCTGTGAGACAGCAGTGCTAAACACTGTGCCACCGTGCCGCACCAAATTTCACCATCTGCCGTGGTGGGATTCAAACCCAGAGCATTATGCTGGGTCTCTGAATGGCTAGTCCAGTGACAATTCCACTATGCCACCGCTTCCCCTTGTCTTCGGACCACCTGTAGCCGCAAATGACCCGACTCTGCCATGTACAGATTCTTCCAGTCGGTAATCATTGGATTACAAGTCGGGAGCACGAATCCCGGCTGTCTCTATTCCCCCTTCCACCCTCAAGGTGTTGTCGCCCGAGGACACACACATTACGAAGACTGGCAGAAGTTATCCTTGCTTTGGGGGACAAACAGCGATGTCGAACCAATCGTTGCAAGTGCATCAAGTCTTATTGGTAAGATTTGTAAACGCATTGCAAACCAGGGCTGATATCGGAACACCCTTTTCCTAGGTATTTTGCAGTGCAGGAGCTGCCAGTCAGCCCATTATGGTTGCACCTAGCTTAGTATAGTTTTGTGACTGAGCCCAAATGTTTGCTGTACAATGTTACTATCATTGTCAGCCCACTTTTACCCTCTTGAATACTTTACTCGGCGTTTTGTACAATTCTCCATTAATTTTGCTCAAATCTTTCATAATATCACATTTCATATGGCATCAAAAATTATTCATCCAATATATTGGATTGAGACAGTCGAAGCAGGCTAACATTGAGGGGAAGGGAACATTGTGGAAGCTTGTGGAGGAGGTTTATCAGCGTTGAATGGTAGCTGCTGTAGCAGGCGAGGTAAACAGGACCTCAGTGTCCCAACTTGTGGCCACTGCCTGCTGCGGAGCATTGCCTGCCGGGAACTTGGTGCCTGCCAGCAGAACTGGTTGGTCTCGGAGGACGCCAGGCTGGCAAATTGGTTGATTGGTTGTCCCTCGGCATGAAGTGCAAGCTGGAGAAAGAGTGGAGCCTCCTGGAGATAGAGAGGGAGCTGCCAACAACTGGAGGAGAGGTTGGAGACCAGTGAGTCACAACGGTGAGGATACAGCGCCTGAGAGTGCAGGGCAGACGGAAGACTCTGACGGTGTCTCAGGAAGTGTGAAGCAGGATTGGGGAGCTAAACAGCTGCTAGAGACCTCGGCAGACAGCGTGGGCATCATTCCTGAAGATGGGAGACAAGGTAATCTGGGTTAAATGATCACGAGAAATTAACAGCAGTAGATCCACCAACTAAACTCTGCTGCTCGAAGATCAAAGGTTAGGCGCCCAATCTGGAGCTCCAGCTGGGAATGTCCATTGCAAACAGACTATTTCATGAGTTTTTTAAAATAATAATAATCTTTATTGCCACAAGTAAGCTTACACTAACACTGCAATGAAGTTACTGTGTAAAGCCCCAGCTCACCACACTCAGGCACCTGTTCGGGTACACTGAGGGAGAATTCAGAATGTCCAATTCACCTAACCCACACATCTTTAGGGATTTGTGGGAGGAAACCAGAGCACCCGGAGGAAACCCACACACACACAGGGAGGACGTGCAGACTCTGCACAGACAGTGACCTAAGCCGGGAATCGAACTTGGGACGCTGGAGCTGTGAAGCCATTATGCTAACCACTGTGCTACCATGGCACCCAGACAAGTTAAGCTTTTCCATTAATGTGTATAAATATCTGATGCTAGTGGAATAACGAATCCCTGTTGCAGTTCAGGCACTTGAATCATGCCTTACAGAGTGCCCTATGTTACAGTCAGCGTCATAGAGTCAGAATGTCATAAGGCACAGAAATGGCCCTATGGCGCATCGCATTCGCACCGGTCAAAAACAACCACCTAACTATTCCAATCCCATTTCCCAGCACATGGCCCATAGCCGTGACTGCCTTGGGATCGCAAGTGCACATCTAAATACTTCTTAATTGTTGGGCAGTACGGTGGCGCAGTGGGTAGCATTGCGATCCCAGCTTTGGGTCACTGTCTGTGTGGAGTTTGCACATTCTCCCCGTGTTTGCGTGGGTTTCGCCCCCACAACCCAAAGACGTTGTAGGGTAGGTGGATTGGCCACGCTAAATTGCCCCTTAATTGGAAAAATTTATTTTAAAAAAAATACTTCTTAATGTAACGCCACTCTGGATGAACTTACCCAGGTTGTAATTCCAAAGTCCCTGCCTTGCCCAAACCCCTCACTCAGGCTTTGTGAGACAGGAGGAGCAAATTCCGCACCCGGCTCCATAGCTCTGGAGTAACTGGGGAGCAAAGAGTTAAGGAACACTTCTTTTCGACTGGAGTAGCTGCCATAAAGGGGATGTATAAAGAGACAATTTAAAGGGAGTGAATGAGATTCAAAGGTAAGTGCTGTGGTTTTATCATAATTCTCAGCATTACAAGGGTTATTGTAGTACCATGAATAGCCACTATAGGGAGCTGCAGATACAACTATATAAAGCAGTGACGCTAGACCTTCAGGGAAGTGTAAGCAGGAGATAGCCAGTGAAGGTCATCAGAGCAGTTAGTGTGAGAAGGGTAGATAAAAGTTATACCAGTGAGTGAGATTAGCAGTACGTGAGTGTAGTTAGATGTTATTGATCAATTCTGTATTCTAACAATGACTAAGTGTCGAAACCCAGTTTAGTAGTGTAAATAAAATCATAGCTTTGTTTAAGTAAAAGCTATACTGAGGTCTCTGTGGAACACTACGCAATCCACCCTGAATAAACAATACAAAGAACACCACAAGTACTTCAGGCAATCAGTGGGAGACCGGGAGGGGGGTCAGACTGGACTATTGGGGGCGTCGGATGGTGAGTATCGGGGGCTGGTCGGACTGGAGGGGCTTGGGGGGGTCAAAATGGAGGGAGTAACAGAGCGCGGGGAGGTTTGGAGTGGAGGGGAAGGGGAGGTCTGACCGGAGGCTGGGCGGTTCGGATCAGGTCGTCCGTGGGGGGATTCAGAAGGGGGGGGGTAGCGGCGTTTGGAGTAGGGGGAGGGAAGGAGTGTCGGACCGGAGGCGGGGTGGTGGGGTTCAGACGGGGAGGGGTGTGTGTACCAGTTGGGGGGGGGGTGGTGTTGGGCCCCCTGGAGGGGGTGGGGGCATTAGTATGGGTCCTGTGAGAGGCTGGGTCTGGGTGTCTAAATAAGTTACTCTGGAGTTACTGTGGTGATATACATCACTGTAAGTACACAAAGGGTTAATGTACATACAATACACCTAGGTAGACACTAGAGGGAACACCAGAGACATGACACACAGACAGTCAACCAATAGGTCAGTAAGATAGGACACGACCAATGGGCAGTCACGATACACACAGAGGTGACACTACCACAGGAGGGCATTACACCAACCCATATATAACGACACAGCACACATGATCTTCCTCTTTCTAGTGGAGACACTCGGTGAGTACAGACACAGGGTTGAGTGAACATCACAACCACCACGTGGATTGTAGCAGACTGGTTCATCAGTCTGAGTAGCTATAGCAGGATTAACAGTAGCGTCGAATCCAAGTAGGAGAATTGTTAATAGTTTAATAAATGTGTTAAAGCTATCTCCAAGTCTGAATCTTCCTTTGTCAAGAGTGCACATCAAGGAAGCAGCTTATGCTATGACAAGAGCATAACAAAACATGGTTCCAGGAGTGAAATGTTTCAATCCATATAGTTAAAACTCAGCAAACAATGACTACCAGCACCAGCAGCCAGGCAAGATGATGTTAACTAACAGGGTAAAAATGTCAGAACCATCTGAAGTTAGCGATTTAAATCACTTCTGTCAGACGGTACACAGCCCAGCACAAGTTTCCAGAGGAAGGTAGCGTTGTTGGGCAATTGCCAGGTAAACCCTTACCTGGGAACTTCCGAGAGGGATTTCCAGCACATCACTGGGGTACCCACTAAATTTGAGGCCGAGGAAACTGGAGGCTCTGGACCGATGTCGATATTAATGGAGGATGTTAGAAATTCTCAACATACTGACTTGCTACATCCTGTTGCACAAAGAAGGGAGAACATTACTGAAGAGTCCAATTTGTGAATGCCTTTTATTGAAATACATGCTGGAAAGTCTAAATAATGGAGGTTCACGATCCGAATTCTGGGTTAACGGCATTCCGTCGCTGTCTCGAATCCTCTCCGAGGCGAGAGTTCTGTGGGCAGGAGGCTGTGAAGAGTCAATAGAAGGAAGGAGAGGGGGATGAGGAAACATGGAAAGCAAAGGGAAGAGAAGGGTGTGAGCGTGTAAATGCAAAATAGAAACAGAAGACATTGGAGATACTCAGCAGATATTGATTTCTGATCTGATTTCTGATGAAAGGTTAATTGAAATATTGGCCAGGACTGGACTCCAGGAGGGGTCTCCGACGCAGGGAAGGGGCGGGGGAAGTAAATCCCAGGGAGCTGCATTGGGTCAGTTTCTCGATGTGGCCCCGCTGTATGGGGCGGACCAAGTTGCCGACTAGCATAATGAAAGTCCAATTAGGGACAATTCTACAAGACCGTCAATACTTTTCCAATGGCAGGGAAACTCCCAACCTCCAGTCAAACGAGGGGGCAAGCTCCCTCTGGCAGCCCAGAGAGCCATCCGAACTAAAGGTGTCAGTGTTCAGAGATTGAGTCATGGGGAGGGAAGGCATCCTCCAGGCTCCCAGTGGTTCCCCATGAACGGTTTCTCCTCTGGCTCTCGGTGACATTTCAGAGTCAACCACATTGATGTGGAACTGGGACAATTCCAGACCAGCTAAGGACATCAGGCTTCCTTCCCGGCAGGGCATTGTTAAACCAGATGGGCTTTTGCAGCAACCAACCATGATTTCAAGATCATCACCAGATTATTATTGAATTCAAATTTCACCTTCTCGAATTCAAAGTCCCCAGAGAATATCCTGTGTCTCATGCGGGGTCAATACCATTGTGCCAGCGCTTGGGTCATTCGCTCCATTTCTATCTCCACCGCCTGCCAGACCTGCTGAAGCTTTCCAGCTTTTTCTGATTTTTCTTTCATATTTCCAATATCCATACAATCTTGCGGGGGGCTTTGCATGTAATGAAACTTGGCCATTCTCTCAGCCCCATGTGAAAACTTACTGCTTTAATCATATTATGCCTTGACACAAGTGGATTACTCAGTGAACAGGTTGCACTTAAGAACTTACCAACCAGGATTTGTCCAATTTTCAAATATCTGCCAATTACTGTGTTCTTTATAAACCTCAACGCTGATGGAGCTGGTGATCCTGGCTGGGTCATTGGTACCAGCTGTCTAAGCAAAGGAAAGTTGATAGATTGGTCAACTCTGGGTGCTCTTAGCGTCGCTAGCCACTCATTTAATTCTTGCATGGGCCCTGGCAAAATGATTTCATGTACTTCTTGTCAAGCAGGGATGTGTTACAAAGAACAAAGAAAAAAACAGCACAGGAACAGGCCCTTCGGCCCTCCAAGCCTGCTCCGACCATGTTGCCCGTCTAAACTAAAATCTTCTACTCTTCCGGGGTCCATATCCCTCTATTCCCATCCTTTCATGTATTTGTCAAGATGCCCCTTAAACGTCACTATCGTCCCTGCTTCCACCACCTCCTCCGGCAGCGAGTTCCAGGCACCCACTACCCTCTGTGTAAAAAACTTGCCTCGTACATCTCCTCTAAACCTTGCCCCTCGCACCTTAAACCTATGCCCCCTAGTAATTGACCCCTCTACCCCAGGGAAAAGCCTCTGACTATCCACTCTGTCTATGCCCCTCATAATTTTGTAGACCTCTATCAGGTCGCCCCTCAACCTCCTTTGTTCCAGTGAGAACAAACCAAATTTATTCAACCGCTCCTCATAGCTAATGCCCTCCATACCAGACAACATCTTGTTAAATCTCTTCTGCATCCTCTCTAAAGCCTCCACATCCTTCTGGTAGTGTGGCGACCAGAATTGAACACTATACTCCAAGTGTGGCCTAACTAAGATTCTATAAGGTTCACAACTGAGGGTGTGCTAGATCCTCTGGAGAGAGTCCTACAGCACAGAGGGTGACCATTCAGTCCAGCGTGCCTGCACATTCCTAAAGAAGCTGGCACAATTGCAATGTCATCAGAAAAATTCACCGTTTTGATTTGTTCATCAGCAGTATCCCAGACAGTGAACTGCAGTGATTAAACATTTCCCTAAAGGCCAGCGATGATGCTGAATTAGGGATTGAGGAATTCCCATGGAATGGCACAGTAATGTGCTCAGGTGCAAATTGGATTTCTGCACTTCCGGCAAATGTATGGTGAAATCAGTTCACAAAGAATTTTCAGTCAATTTTTCCCCATTGACCTGCCTCGCGGAGATATTGAATGGGACTGGTTGGCCCACTGTGCTGAAAATTCCACTTTGCCCCACTCCCCCCACCCTCTCGCTCTTTCCCCATAGCTTTGCTGGCAGTTTTATTTTTATATTTAATTTAACTCCCCTTTTGAACATTCCGATCAAATCTGTTTCCACCGCCCCCTCCAGGCAATACATTCTGGAGCATGACAACTTGAAAATTAAGAATCAAAACAGACGAAAGGGGACATAAACTGTTCTGTGGACTGGTTATTTTTTAACACAGCATGATGTCCTAAAAGAAAAATAATCATAATCTTTATTGTCACAAGGAGTCTTACATTAACACTGCAATGAAGTTACTGTGACAATCCCTTCGTCGCCACACTCTGGCACCTGTGAGGGTACACTGAGGGAGAATTTAGAATGTCCAATTCACTTAACAAGCATGTCTTTCAGGACTTGTGGGAGGAAACCGGAGCACTCGGAGGAAACCCAAGCAGACACGAGGAAAACTCGAAGACTCCGCAAAGACAGTGAGCCAAGCCGGGAATCGAACCTGGGACCTTGGCACTTTGAAGCAACAGTGCTAACCACTGTGCTACCATGCTGCCCCTTGAATGATCTTTTTAATTTCTCAACCATTGTCTCAAAGGAGGTTGAGACAGACGATAAAAGTCCCACTTAGCTGAGTCACTTTCACACATTCACTTGGCATCAGAGTTATCTCGATGATAAGGTTACTAACTGCATTTGTTTATTCTAAAGCTGTTGAGTGTGCACTTGACTGAAGTGCGCTGTTGTTTTAAATCCTTCTCGCATCCTTTCCGTGCCTTTCTGAGGACACCTTTTCTGATGAGGCAGATTTAACGGCAAAGATAGCAAATGTATAACTTTCAAAAGGTCTCTGAAAATAATTCCACTTCTTCATTACCAAAGATTGAAGGAGCATTGTCTGGAGTTGAGAAGTCTGAGGAGAATTCAGACTGCAGACAAAGAACGTTCGCCTAGGTATGTTTTGATATGAACAATCAGGACTCATTTAATAAAAGAAGCAACAGAGAATATGCTATCTCGCCTGTGTAAGTTCCATTACATTTTTTCCCCCCTTATGGTCCTGTCTCATTTTACAGAAACCAGTTATTCACTGATATATTCCCCAACTGGCTACCCTTCATCTGAGAGCTAAACAAGTAAAATTCACTGAAGCCAATGATTTGATAAAGCAACGTTAACTTATTGGCAGTTTCCAGAAATAGTTCAAGATCAATGGCAATAGCCTTGACTAATTTAACTTTGCACCTTTTGTTATATTTCTTACTGTAATATATGTTACTCATTTGCTTCATACCAAGATGCTCTTAAACTCGATGTTGATTAACACTCGTAGTCATCCAATGAAAGCAAATAATTTATTGAGTAACTAAACAAATAAACTTGTGAGTTTGATTTCTTCAATACTTTTACTAGCTATTAAATAAACAAGATAGAATAAGAATAAATTATGATTAACTACACCTGCACTCTGAGCTAACTCGACACCTCTGGTCACTAGTCGCAATACACACACACAAAGAGGCAGGAATTCAGATTGAGTCTGTCTTTATACCACTTGTTAATGCTGCCATCTATTGATTACTTAGCTGTAATTACTATACATCAACCCCTTGTGCAGTGACAGATATGCAGTTCACTACATCCACCCTTTTTTATTTTATACATTTTCCACTTTTAGGAGAAACTAGAACCAGAGGGCACAATCTCAGACGATCCTTTAAAACAAAGGTGAGGAGGAATTTCTTCAGCCAGAGGGTTCCTACTAGGCTCTGCTCCCAGTCGATTTTCGTCAGTCCCTCCCTCATGTCCCTGTAGTTACCTTTATTTAACTGTAACACCTTTACATCTGATTCTACCTTCTTTCTTTCAAATTGCAGATTGAATTCTACCATATTATGATCACTGCCTCCTAAGTGTTCCCTTACTTGAAGATATTTAATCAAGTCTGGCTCATTACATAACACTAAGTCCAAAATGGCCTGTTCCCTCGTGGGCTCACATGATCAGACTCTTAAAATGACCTTGTTCCAATTAGGAACAACCATGAATACTCAACAGTGTTTGCCAAATCCCTAGTGAGCAATTGGTGGTTTGTGTCTTACCCATTAAGTAAGTATTATATCATTATAGGAATACAATAGCCAAGAGACCTACTTGGGGAAACCTCCTAATTGAAGGGAGACAGTTCTTCGAGAACACCTGACAGCGAGAGGAATCCCGGGAATGGAGCCTGAGAACGAGATACCAACGATCTTGAGTCCAATCCCACCTTTGGGAAACACCTGCTAGCTGTGGCGGTCAGAGATGCAGCTCGGGGATCAGGCTCATCTGCCACGCAAGGATCCCACAGAACCCCTGACCAGTGAATCGGAGTTTCTCACATGGACAATCATACTTGTTACCGAGTGGTCCCCAAAGGGAAGAAGGGAGGCCAACCAGATCATCTGCTTTCAGTTAAGTTGGTTGAGGGATAGATGACTGCCATGTCATCAGAAAGTAATACCTGATCGTCTTGCAACAATATTACTCGTTCCATAGGACCTTTCGTATTTACTTGAGAGGACAAATGGGGCCTCTGTTTTATGCCTTATCCAAAAGACGGCGCAGCATTCCCTCAGTATTGCACTGGAGTATTGTCCCAAGTATTTCACTTCAATTGGATTTGTGCCCACGCCCTGCTAGTTCAGAGGTTAAGAGTGCCAACAATTAAGGAACTTCTGAGGCTAAATTCTGACTCACTAAGATCTTGGGATAATTACTGTCGTCCTCAGAAAGTAAAGGGATATCTTAGAGTGAAAAAGGATATTACAGTTCCATAAAGATAGAGAAATGTGATTGAGACATATTTCAGGATCGGATTTGGAGATTAAATGCAATAAAAGCCAATGCAATTTCGCAAAAAGGGAAATCATTGTTTGACAAATTTATCCTTTTTTAATGATGTGAAAAAGTTAATGTTGGAAGGAAATGTCATAAATCTAACGTACATCTTTGATGACTGCAAAGCATTAATTTCATTGAATTATGGAAAATCTTTCACAAGTGTGAAAGATCTCCATAAATTGGCAAATTATGAGGCTTCAGATGCAAAGAATTGGACATTTGAACGTTCCTGAGGTGTTCTCCAAGTGACAAAAGTCAATGGCTTGGATTACCCCAAAAAGCAAATTGAATGCCCTCTCACTGCCAACATCGATATTACAAAATGGAGGCAAGCCTTTTGGCCAAATGGCCTGAGCTCTGTGCTCATCCTCCTCAGCAACTTGCTACATCACTTCGACCTGTTAAAACTGCCAGTGCACCTGAAGAAGTACAATCTGTAAAATCATCAGGTGTTAGTCAACCACGAGTTATCATCAACCAACTGCCAAGGACTGGATATTCCAGTGGACAATCAGAAGTGAAAGGGTATGGTTATCCTGACACATTCATACCAATGAGAATTTATTTCGAAGGCACACCAGTGTAAAACCAGAAGGACAACAAACACAGCCAAGCGGAAGGTGGAAGGAACAACATCAGGTTGTATCATACCACAAAGGGTGAAGTACATCCCATCAGTGGACTACAAGGAATTTAATACCTTCTCTGGGCAATGTAAATCGATAATTTCCCACTGTTGTGACATTAGGTAACATAAGGAATAAATGTTGGCCACTAACTGTACAGTTGGCATAATGATGAATTGTGTTTATTAAACAAATTTTTGTTTCTGACACTCTCTTTTAGATTTCCCCCCACTCACCCACGTTAACCCTGTTAGGGTTTTCTATAGGCCTCCGAAAAGTTCCAGAGATGTAGAGGAAAGGATTGCAAAGATGCTTATGGGTCGGAGCAAAAGCAACAGGGTAGTTGTTATGGGAGACTTTAACTTTCCAAATATTGACTGGAAACGCTATAGTTCGAGTACTTTAGATGGGTCCGTTTTGTCCAATGTGACACAGTATGTAGATAGGCCAACGAGAGGCGAGGCCATTTTGGATTTGGTACTGGGTAATGAACCAGGACAGGTGTTAGATTTGGAGGTAGGTGAGCACTTTGGTGATAGTGACCACAATTCGATTACGTTTACTTTAGTGATGGAAAGGGATAGGTATATACCACAGGGCAAGAGTTATATCTGGGGGAAAGGCAATTATGATGCGATGAGGCAAGACTTAGGATGCATCGGATGGAGAGGAAAACTGCAGGGGATGGGCACAATGGAAATGTGGAGCTTGTTCAAGGAACAGCTACTGCGTGTCCTTGCTAAGTATGTACCTGTCAGGCAAGGGAACCGTGGTTTACTAAAGCAGTCGAAACACTTGTCAAGAGGAAGAAGGAGGTTTATGTAAAGATGAGATATGAAGGTTCAGTTAGGGCACTCAAGAGTTACAAGTTAGCTAGGAAGGACCTAAGGAGAGAGCTAAGAAGAGCCAGGAGGGGACATGAGAAGTCTTTGGCAGGTAGGGTCAAGGACAACCCTAAAGCTTTCTATAGATATGTCAGGAATAAAAGAATGACTAGGGTAAGAGTAGAGCCAGTCAAGGACAGTAGCGGGAAGTTGTGCGTGGAGTCCGAGGAGATAGGAGAGGTGCTAAATGAATATTTTTCGTCAGTATTCACACAGGAAATAGATGATGTTGTCGAGGAGAACACTGAGATTCAGGCTACTAGACTAGAAGGGCCTGAGGTTCACAAGGAGGAGGTGTTAGCAATTCTGGAAAGTGTGAAAATAGATAAGTCCCCTGGGCCGGATGAGATTTATCCTAGGATTCTCTGGGAAGCTAGGGAGGAGACTGCTGAGCCTTTAGCTTTGATCTTTAAGTCATCTTTGCCTACAGGAATAGTGCCGAAGACTGGAGGATAGCAAATGTTGTCTCCTTGTTCAAGAAGGGAAGTAGAGACAACCCCGGTAACTATAGACCAGTGAGCTGTGATTTAGCAATTTGGATCAGAAATTGGCGAGCTGGAAGAAGACAAAGGTTGGTGGTTGATGGGAATGTTCAGACTGGAGTCCAGTTGCTAGTGGTGTACCACAAGGATCTGTTTTGGGCCACTGCTGTTTGTCATTTTTATAAATGACCTGGAGGAGGGCGTAGAAGGATGGGTGAGTAAATTTGCAGATGACACGAAAGTCGATGGAGTTGTGGACAGTGCGGAAGGATGTTACAGGTTACAGAGGGACATAGATAAGCTGCAGCGCTGGGCTGAGAGCTGGCAAATGGAGTTTAATGCAGAAAAGTGTGAGGTGATTCATTTTGGATGGAATAACAGGAAGACAGAGTACTGGGCTAATGGTAAGATTCTTGGCAGTGTGGATGAGCAGAGAGATCTCGGTTTCCATGTATATAGATCCCTGAAAGTTGCCACCCAGGTCGAGAGGGTTGTTAAGAAGGCGTACGGTGTGTTAGCTTTTATTGGCAGTGGGATTGAGTTTTGGAGCCATGAGGTCATGTTGCAGCTGTACAAAGCTCTGGTGTGGCCGCATTTGGAGTATTGCGTGCAATTCTGGTCTTCGCATTATAAGAAGGATGTGGAAGCATTGGAAAGGGTGCAGAGGAGATTTACCAGAATGTTGCCTGGTATGGAGGGAAGATCTTATGAGAAAAGGCTGAGGGACTTGAGGCTGTTTTCGTTCGAGAGAAGAAGGTTAAGAGGTGACTTAATTGAGGCATACAAGATGATCAGATTGGATAGAGTGGACAGTGAGAGCCTTTTTCCTCGGATGGTGATATCTAGCACGAGGGGACATAGCTTTAAATCGAGGGGAGATAGATATAAGACAGATGTCAGAGGTAGGTTCTTTACTCAGAGAGTAGTAAGGGCGTGGAATGCCCTGCCTGCAACAATAGTGGACTCGCCAATACTAAGGGCATTCAAATGGTCATTGGATAGACATATGGATGATAAGGTAATAGTGTAGAATGGCTTTAGAGTGGATTCACAGGTCGATGCAACATCGAGGGCCGAAGGGCCTGTACTGCGCTGTAATGTTCTATGTTCTATGTTTAACCTTGACACACTTGAGGCAAACATCAAAATCATAGAATGATAGAAAGGGTGTAGCACGGGAGGCAGCCATTTAGTCCCCCGTGTCTGTGGTAATATAATCAGGGCCTAGTTTTAAGGCCGATTAAATTGGATATCCTAAATTTAAAAATTGGGCGTTTTAAAATCAAACACAGTCAAACCTCGTACAGGCCAGACTTGACGAAGGTCAAATGTACAAAGAGACAGAAACATGTCTGGGCCTGTCCCACCAATCACCCGTCGAAGATCATCGCACTCTACTGAGAAACAACAGGAGACCATCGCACCCCATTGAAATGCACCGGCCAATTGTTTGAAGCCCAGATTGGGCCAGACTTTCTGTCACCTAGAGTTCCTGCCATTACCTTATATGGCATCAGGTCACATGTGAGCAAGAGCCTACCAAGCCCTCTTTACGGGTATCCTTGAATCTGGGGTATCCTTTTGTTTTATGTGGGTAATCTAAGGGTTAATAGTATTATTAGTAATAAGTTTGTTGAACCTTTATTTGTGTTTGTCCTTTGCTTATCTTACAACTAAGGACACCTGGGTAAAACTTTGATTGAAAACTGGTCAAAATGTCTGAGATTTGGCAGGTACAACATGTCCATCCCCGGTATAGAGTCATAGAGTCATAGATGTTTACAGCATGGAAACTGGCCCTTCGGCCCAGCTTGTCCATGCCTCCCAGTTTCCATCACTCAGCTAGTCCCACTTGCCGGCATTTGGCCCATATCCCTCTATACCCACCCTGCCCATGTAACTGTCTAACTGCTTTTTAAAGGAAAAAATTGTACCCGCCTCTACCACTGCCTCAGGCAGCCCATTCCAGCTGCTCACCACCCTCTGTGTGAAGGAATTTTCCCTCTGGTCTCTTTTGTATCTCTCCCCTCTCACCTTAAACCTGTGCCCTCTAATCCGAGACTCCTCTACCTTTGGGAAAAGATGTTGACTATCCACCTTATCGATGCTCCTCATTATTTTATAGACCTTTATAGGATCACCCGTAAGCTCCAGGGAAAAAAGTCCCAGCCTATCCGGCCTCTCCTTATATCTCAGACCATCAAGTTCGGGTAGCATCCTCGTAAATCTCTTTTGCATTTTCTAGTTTAACAATATCCTTCCTATAATAGGTGACCAGAACTGCACACAGTATGCCATGTGTGGTCTTACCAATGTCTTGTACAACTTCAACAAGATGTCCTAACTCCTGTATTTCATATTCTATTAAATAAAACCAAGCATGCTGAATGCCTTCTTCACCACCCTGTCCACCTGCGACTCCACCTTCAAGGAGCTATGAACCTGTACCTAGATCTCTTTGGCCTGTAACTTTCCACAACTCCTTACTGTTAACTTAGTAGGTCCTCCCCTGATTTGATCTCGCAAAATGCACCACCTCACATTTACCCAAATTAACTTCCATCTGCCATTCATCGGCCCACTGGCCCAATTGATCAAGATCCTGTTGCAATCCTAGATAACCTTCTTCACTATCCACTATGCCAACAATCTTAGTGTCATTTGCAAACTTACTAACCATGCCTCCTACATTCTCATCCAAATCATTAATATATATAACAAATAACAGTATCTGCAAGAGCAACCCAGTCCATCCCATTCCTCCGGCCTTTCCCCAAACCCTGCAATTGTATTTCTCTTTGGGAATTACTCAATTCCCCTTTGAAAGCCATGAATGAAACTGCCTCTATCACATTCCACCCCACCACTGCAGTGCCTTCCACATCATAACCACTCACAACATTAGAAAGTCTTTCCTTGTATTGCATTTGGTTCTTTTTGCCAATTTATTTAAATCTGTGCCCCCTAGATCCTGACCAATGGGAGCGGTTTATCTTTATTGACTCTGTCCAGAACCCTCATGATTTTGAACACAATTATCCAAATGCCTCTCAATCTTTTCTCGCAGGAGAACAGTCCAATCTGTCCACATAACTGAAGTTTCTCATTCCTGGAACAATTAGATCATAGATCTTAGATCATAGAATTTGCAGTGCAGAAGGAGGCCATTCGGCCCATCGAGTCTGCACCGGCTCTTGGAAAGAGCACCCTACCGAAGGTCAACACCTCCACCCTATCCCCAGTAACCCCGCCCAACACTAAGGGCAATTTTGGACACGAAGGGCAATTTATCATGGCCAATCCACCTAACCTGCACATCTTTGGACTGTGGGAGGAAACCGGAGCACCCGGAGGAAACCCACGCACACACGGGGACGATGTGCAGACTCCACACAGACAGTGACCCAAGCCGGAATCGAACCTGGGACCCTGGAGCTGTGAAGCAATTGTGCTATCCACAATGCTACCGTGCTGCTCTATAATCTTTCCTAAGATGCGATGTCCAGAATTAGGAACGATACTTTAGTTAAAGCCGACCAGTGTTTGATAAATGTTTATCATAACTTTCTTGTTTTAGAATCTGCCTCTATTCACAAAGCTTCTATCCTTTTAAAACACAAGGGGCGTCATTCTCCGACCCCCCAGATGGTCGGAGAATGGCCGTTGGCCGCCGAGAATCCCGCCCCCGCCGGTTGCCGAAGTCTCCGAAGGGAGAAAAGTCGGCGGGGCGTTAATGGCGCCGCTGCCGTCGGAGAATGGCACGGGTCTGCGCAAGGCAGCCGATTTTCGGCCTGCCGAAATTCTCCCTGCCGGATGGGCCGAAGTCCCTTCGACGTGATGACCGTTCACGTCGACGTAAATTAAACCTCCTTTTCATCGGCGTGACCCTGTGCTCCAGGTTCACGCTGACCAGCGTGGAGGTGAGTGACGGCCTGGGGGGTTGGCTCTGGGCAGGCGATGGCGTGGCCGCAGTCTGAATGCGTGACGAGAGTTGTGTCTCGGGTTGTGTGTGTGTGTGTGCGGCGGGGGGGGGGGGGGGTGGTTAGAGTAGGCTGGGCTCCGGGGGAGTGCCGGGAGGGGGTCCGTGCCGGGGAGGGGAATGGGTGTGTCCGTGCCGGGGTGGAGGTTGGGGGGGGGGGGGGTCCGTGCCGGGGTGGAGGTTGGGGGGGGGTTCCGTGCTGGGGAGGGGGATGGGGGTGTACGTGCCGGGGTGGAGGTTGGGGGGGGGGTCCGTGCCGGGGAGGGGGATGGGGGTGTCCGTGCCTCCGTGCCGGGGTGGAGGTTGGGGGGGGGTCCGTGCAGGGGTGGAGGTTGGGGGTGTCCGTGCCGGGGTGGAGGTTGGGGGGGGGGGTCCGTGCCGGGGTGGAGGTTGGGGGGGGGTCCGTGCCGTGGTGGAGGTTGGGGGGGGGTCCGTGCCGGGGTGGAGGTTGGGGGGGGGTCCGTGCCGGGGACGGGGATGGGGGGAGTCCGTGCCGGGGTGGAGATTGGGGGGGGGTCCGTGCCGGGGTGGAGGTTGGGGGGGGGTCCGTGCCGGGGTGGAGGTTGGGGGGGTCCGTGCCGGGGTGGAGGTTGGGGGGGGTCCGTGCCGGGGAGGGGGATGGGGGGGAGAGTCCGTGCCGGGGTGGAGGTTGGGGGGGGGATCCGTGCCGGGGTGGAGGTTGGGGGGGGGTCCGTGCTGGGGAGGGGGATGGGGGTGTCCGTGCCGGTGTGGAGGTTGGGGGGGGGGGTCCATGCCGGGGTGGAGGTTGGGGGGGGGTCTGTGCCGGGGAGGGAGATGGGGGTGTCCTTGCCGGGGTGGAGGTTGGGGGGGGGTCCGTGCCGGGGAGGGGGATGGGGGTGTCCGTGCCGGGGTGGAGGTTGGGGGGGGGTCCGTGCCGGGGAGGGGGATGGGGGTGTCCGTGCCGGGGTGGAGGTTGGGGGGGGGTCCGTGCCGGGGAGGGGGATGGGGGTGTCCGTGCCGGGGTGGAGGTTGGGGGGGGGGTCCGTGCCGGGGAGGGGGATGGGGGTGTCCGTGCCGGGGTGGAGGTTGGGGGGGGGTCCGTGCCGGGGAGGGGGATGGGGGTGTCCGTGCCGGGGTGGAGGTTGGGGGGGGGGTCCCTGCTCGGGAGGGGGATGGGATGGCAAGTGAGCTGGTCCACCTGGCCAGGTGCCAGCCTCCAACAGTTGGACCCATGCGGTCCATGCCACCTGGCTGGGGGGAGGAGGGGATATGGGCAATGATGACATGTCGTCGTTCCCCTCCCCCCACCAGGCCGTCATGTTTTCAGATCATCCAGCGATGTTGGCCGCCGTGGCGGCAGCCGCTCATGTCTATGTTGCCCTGGATGAGGAGGAGGAGGAGCGTGCCAGAGAGGCGGCGCAGGCTGCTGCAGAGGGGCAGGCGGCAGCCGCCCAGGCTGGAGGGACACCCGACCGACAGGACGAGGAGGGGGAGGAGGACGTCGTGGCCCCACGGCAACGGAGGCACCCGAGGGCGCCCCGTGTGTACCGGCCCAGGCAATCATACCAGGACCTCACGGACCGGGAATGCAGGAGGAGACTCCGGATGAGCCGGGAAACCGTGGCACACATCTGCCACCTGCTGGCACACCTGTCACCGCGTGGCACTGGCGGGGGACACCCTCTCCCCGTGTCCGTCAAGGTTACGGTGGCCCTGAACTTTTATGCAACGGGGTCATTCCAGGCACCGAGTGGGGACCTGTCCGGCATATCGCAGACATCGGTGCATCGGTGCATCCGGGCAGTGACAGATGCCCTATATGCCATGGCGCACCGCTACATCCGCTTCCCCGTGGACCGGGCCAGCCAAGATGCCCGGGCCGTGGGCTTCTCTGCCGTGGCCGGGTTCCCCATGGTCCAGGGCGCGATCGATGGGATGCACGTCGCCGTGCGGCCACCTGCAGATAACAGGGCCGTGTTCACTAATAGGAAGGGGACCTATTCGATGAACGTACAGGTGGTCTGCGACCACCGCATGATGATCCTGCACGTCTGCGCCCGTCACCCAGGCAGTGTACACGACTCATTCGTGTTGTCGCGGTCATCCATCCCCGGCATGTACGAGGGACGCCATCCCCGGCTGAGGGGCTGGTTGCTGGGCGACAGGGGCTACCCATTGCGATCGTGGCTGATGACGCCTTTACGGAGGCCACGCAATGAGGCGGAGAACCGCTACAATGATGCCCGTGCTGAAGATGCGTTTCAGGTGCCTGGACCTCTCTGGGGGCGCCCTCCAGTATCGGTCAGATAGGGTCGGCCGCATCATTGTAGTGTGCTGCGTCCTGCACAACATAGCCCAACAGAGGGGCGATGTGCCGCAGGCAGAGGAGGGCGGAGTGGAGGAGCAGCAGGAAGAGGCGCAGTCCTCCCCAGATGAGGGGGATGGGGGTAATGGTCAGGGCAGACGGGGTAGACACAGGCGGGTGGCTGTCCACCGTTACCGGCTGGCCCAGCGGGCACGGGACAGACTGATAGACGCCGATTCACTGACTAGATGGGTGTGGGAATCGGGTAGTATGGCCACAGACCGCACACCATGGCAACAGCAGACCACCCACACCCCCCACCCATCCACCCACCCAGCACCCTCACCCCCCTCCCCAACCCCACCTGCATGCACACCACCCTCCCCCCCCCATTGCCGATCCACCTGCGGCACAACGGGCCGGGCTCACACAGTTGCAGGTGGACGCGTGTCTATCGCAGGCCATGGAGGATGATGACAACCCGCCCTGCGGTGCGCTCCTGGCTCTACATCGTTGGACTATGTCTGACCCATGGCCACAGTACCACCATCCACCCGGACCATCCCTGCATGCGGCTGTGACACTGCAGCGCACGGTCCCGTCCTCTGCCCGGGGGATGTTGATGGCGGCCCAGGGGGAAGGGGGCAGACTCACCTGGGGCTGAAGTAAGACCACCCCTCACACACACACTTGCGCTCAACGTACATGACACGCCCGCACACTTTGGACAGAGCACAAAGGCAGCTTCTGTAGGTGTAACATTGACTTTAATAACCAAAGGAGTTCATGCACGTGCCCTAGCCCCTAAAACACATCTGTGCCCTGCAACCGTGCCAACTTACTCAGTGTCTAATTGTTTGGCCTTACGGGCCCTTTGACTACGTCTACGTGGTTCCCCAGACGGTACAGCAGAACTGGAGGTGGACTCCTGTGATTCCTGCCCTCTGACACTGGATCCATTTGGCGGCCGTTTCCTGGGGCGTCCTGGCCTAGATGGGCCAGGCTGCGGCCCGGGCGACTGGGATGGCGAGCTGCGAGCCTGTCCTGCCCATTGCCCACCCGATGCACCTGGGACGGAAGGGGGGGAGTCCGAGGTTTCCCGGTGTACCGGGACCTCCCCTACAGAGGGAGCCGGGACGGACCACACCACCTCCTCCTCCCTCGGGGTGCCCGATGGCCCCCAGGCCTCTACATGGGTGGGGGATGCGAACGGACTGGCCATCCGACGCCCCCCCCGACATCTGGCGCTGCCAGTCCTGGAGGCCCGTGCTGGTATCGACAGGGGTCTGCAGGTTTGCAGCCATGGAGCCCAGGGGGTTGTCGAACCCTGTCTGTGACAGTGCGACGCCGGCTCGCACATGGCCACTGGCGCCGATGCCCTCAGCGATGTCCTGCAGAGACTGGGCCATGGCCTGCAGAGACTGGGCCATGGCCTGCTGAGACTGGGCTATGGCGTTGAGCGCCTCTGCCATCTGGTGCTGGCACTGGCTCATGGCCTCCTGTGAGAGGGCAGCCATTTCCTGGGCCACAGACGCCGCCTGCACGGAAAGCCCCCGGCCTCGCAAACCGTTCCTCATGTCTGACACCGTCGCACCCATTGCCTCCACCGCGGACGCCACCCGTGCGGTGTCGGCCTGGGTGGCACGCATGACCGGCACCACTTCCAGCTCCTGGACACGGGTGGACTCCTCCACCTGCGACCGCAGCCGCCGCAAGCCGCCCGTCACCCTCTTCGCTTGTCTCCGGGTCGGTGGTTGCATCGGATCTATGTGTGGGTGTGGTAACTGCAGGAACCCGGGATCCATCTGGGCGGCAGATGTTCGCTTGGGCTGGGCTGCCCTCCGACCGCCCGGCCCCTCTGCTGCTCCTACCTCCACCTGCTGTACCGGGACGGCTGTGTTTTGCGCACCAGTGAGTGTACCAGACGCCTCATCACTAAAGTGCCCAACCGTGGTGAGTGTTTCTGCGATGGTGGAGGGTGTTGGTGACAGCAGTGGCGTTGTGTCGTGCTCTTCGTCCCACTCTGAGTCCATGGCACTTTGGGGTGGGGGTTCGTCTCCACCCATCCACTCTGAGTCACTGTCCGGTATTTCGTCTTCCTGGGTAGTGCTGTCCCGGGTAGTGGTGTCCCGGGTAGTGGTGTCCCGGGTAGTGGTGTCCTGGGTAGTGGTGTCCTGGGTAGTGGTGTCCTGGGTAGTGGTGTCCTGGCTCGGGTGTGACGGGGGCCTGTGGCTGCCCCCCTCATCGCTGGGTGGTCGCTCCCGCACGTGACGGGGGTGTCGTCTCCCTGTTGCTCCAGGTCTCTCCGTCTCCCGTGGTGTGCGAGGGGCATCCTGCGGGCATCACATGCTGGAGGGTGCGGGTCTCTCCGTCTCCCGTGGTCTCCGAGGGGCATCCTGCGGGCGGTCTGCATCTGCGGGGATGGGTGCCTGGACGTTTGGTCCTGCGATACACAATGAAGCATGCATGGGTAGACATCAGGCAGTGATCAGGTGATACGGGGGAGGGGAATGTAGGGAGGGGGGACATGGGGACGGGCTGTCGGTGGCTCACTTGCTACTACGCCCCCGACCTCTGCATCAGCAACCTCCCGGTCCTCAGGTCCACCAGCCAGTTCCAGGGCTCTTTCCTGGTGTTCGGTCAGTGGCCTCTCATCAGCGGGACCTCCTCCAGTCCTCACATGCTCCCTATTGTTGTGTGCGCGCTTCTCCTGTGGGGGGGGGGGGTGGCAGGGGTAAAAGGCAACACTGTTAGGCAGGTATATGAGTGCACGCCATTGGTTGCGCGTGCATTGCAGAGGGTAAGGTTAGGGCTGGATTCACTTGGGGATATGGGGGAGGGGGGGATATGGGGGAGGGGGGGATATGGGGGAGGGGGATATGGGGGAGGGGGGATATGGGGGAGGGGGGATATGGGGGAGGGGGGATATGGGGGAGGAGGGGATATGTGGGAGGGGGGATATGGGGAGGCTCACCCTGCCTGCTCTGACGAGGTCGTTCACCTTCTTGTGGCACTGGGTGCCTGTCCGTGGTGTCAGGGCCGCAGCGGTGACAGCCTCTGCCACTTCCCTCCACAGACGCTGGCTGTGGCGTGGGGCAACTCTGCGGCCGTGCCCGGGATACAGGGCGTCCCTCCTCTGCTCCACCGCGTCCAGGAGCGCCTCCACATCGCGTGACTCGAACCTCGGGGCTGAGCGGCTGCCAACCATCCAGTCGGGTGTTGCGGTCGGGTGTTCCGGTCGGGTGGGGGAGCAGCGCGGCTTTATGAGCCGTCACGCCGTGCAGCGCGTATGACGCTGCACGGCGTGAACCACTGCGCAAGCGCGGATCCCGTTACGTCGCTGCTAGCCCATTTCGGGCTGGAGACTATCGACCCATTTTTCCGACGTGACGCAAGTCGGATTTGCGCCGTTTTTTGCGCCGATCGGCGGAATTTCCGCCGATAACGGAGAATTTCACCCAAGGTGCTGGATTCTCCGCACTCCGACGCCGAAATAGCATTGGGTGTCGGGGTGGAGAATCCAGTTTCATGCATGGAATCGTAACCGGAACAGGTTCCTCAACTCTCCGGTCTCCGAAAAGCATATCGACCAACTGCAGCCATTGCTTGAGGCCCGTCCGCTATTCTCCGCCCCGACCGGCCGAAGTCGTGACGGGGTATCTCTAATCCCGACCTGCCGTTGGGGATACTCGCGAGGCGGCTGCGGACTCGGTCCACGGCCGCTGTGGGCGTTGGCGGGGGCGGGCCGATCGGAGGGCAGGGGTCCTCATAAGGACTGGGCCTTTATCGTGCGGGCGGTCCGGGCCAGGCATGCGGCTGATCGGGGCCACTATTTACTCAGTTCAGGCCCGCGTTCTGAGTCCGCCATGGAACACGGCATGGCCACATGCGCGGCGTGTGACCTGGAAGTGCGGGGGTACCATATCGGCAGCTAGAGCTGCGAGCTCCACGACAGCTGCCTGCTACCCCCCAGCAAGGCTGTGAATATGGGGCCTTCTGACACCAGTTTTCCTGGCATAAAAGACCACAGTTTTCACGATAGCGTGGGGACATGGTCCCTGAAATAGAGCACCCGCCTGAGACATTTTCCCAATCTGCTTTACCGCCTGTAATAATTTACACACATCAGGTACCTCTGCCTGTTCACTCCCTGTAGAATTCTTTCCTTACGGAAAAAGGACGTTTGCTAAGTTACATTCTCATTCTTTCTTCAACTCTGAGGAACCCAGTTATCTTAGTTTTGAATTTCGACCTCAGTATGCACCTCCGATCAAGTCAGCAATGTAACTGTACTTCTGTTGCACATCACAGAGCTTTGTTAACATTCCCAGCATCAAGCTCTGCCATGGCTCCGTTGGCAACACTCGCTTCTTCTGAGGCTAAAAGCTGTGAGCTCATGAAAGAAATTGGAGCCTCGTCCATCACTGTCCATAGCTCCAGACTACATGGTACATCAGGAATAGGAGCAGGAATAGGCCTTTTGGCCTCTCGTGACTTTTCCCCCATTCAAGAAGATCATGGCTGCTCTGTTTGGATATCGCGTTCTACATTCCCATCTACCACCTGATAACCTTTGATCACCTTGTCCAACAAGAAGCTATCTTCCTCTACCTTAAAATATTCAATTACGCCACCTCTTCCAGTTCCAAAATCGCACAACCCCGAGAGAAACATTTATCCTCATCGCTGCCCGATAATGGCCAGCCCCTAATTTTAAAACAATGCCCCTTAGTTCCAGACTCACCCGCAAGAGGAAACAACCTTTGCATTTCCACATTGTCTAGAACGTTCAGGATCCTATTAACTTCAATCAAGTCACCCCTCGCTCTTCTAAACTCCAGTGGAAACAAGCCCAGTCTTTCCTTATCAGACAACCCGCTCCTTCCAGGTATCAATCCAGCAAACATCCTGTGGACCATCTCCAACACCTTGTCCAACACTCTTCCTTAAATAAGGAGACCAAAACTGCACAAAGTATTCATACTTTTCTGTATGTTTTAATAAAGGATATAATTCCATTAACCTCAATTACTTGCTGTATCTGCATACAAGCGTTTTGTGACTCATGTCCTCGAACACCTAGATCCCTCTGCACCTCAAAATTATGCAGTTGTTCTTCATTTAAGTAATACTTTGCTTTTTATTTATTTCTGCCAAAAAGGAAATATTTCACAAGTTCCCATATTATATTCCATCTCGTGGATCTTTGCCCACTCACTCCACCCATGTATGTCCATCTACAATCTCTTTATGTCCTCTTCACAGCTTACTTTCCCACCTATCTTTGTGTCATTTGCAAATTTGTCTTCACTCTCCTCATCTGAGTCATTGATGTAAGTTGTAATAGGTTGAGGTCCCAGAATAGACCCTTGCAGGACTCTACGCATCACATCCTGCCATTTATGCACATTCTCTAATTTCTCCCAGCTAGCCAACCTTCTATCCAGGATAATGGGTGGGATTCTCCCCTACCCGGCGGGGCGGGGGGTCCCGGCACCGAGGGGTGGCGTGAACTCTGGCGTAAGGCCGCCCCAAAGGTGCGGAATCCTCCACACCTTCAGGGGCTAGGCCCGCTCCGGAGTGGTTTGCGCCGGCCAACGGCCGGCGGGGAAGGGGCTTGGCGCCACACCAATCGCCGCTGAAGGGCCTCCGCTGGCCAGCGCGAGTTGGCGCATGCGCGGGAGTGCCAGCATGTGCTGGCATCATCCCCGCGCATGCGTAGAGGGCTTCGTTTCCGCACCGGCAATGGCGGACCGCTACAGCCGCTGGTGCGGAAGGATAGAGTGCCCCCACGGCACAGGCCCACCGGAGGATCGGTGGGCCTCAATCGCGGGCCAGGCCACCGGGGGGGGGCACCTCCCGGGGCCAGATCCCCCCCGCACCCCCCCAAGAACCCCGGAGGCCGCCCGTGCCGCCAGGTCCTGCCGGTAAGGACCTACTCCAATTTACGCCAGCGGGACTGGCAGAAAACGGGTGGCCACTCGGCCCATTGCGGGCCGGAGAGTCGCCAGGGGGCCGCTGCCGATTCCCGCCCCCGCCTAATTCCCAGTGCCAGAGAATTCGGCAGCCGGCAGGGGTGGGATTCACGCAGCCCCCTGGCGATTCTCCGAACCGGCGGGGGGGTCGGAGAATCCCACCCCATATGTCGCCCCCAACACCTTGATCTTTTATTTTCCGCAATAACCTTTGCGGTGGCACCATATCAAATGCCTTCTGGAAATCCAAGTACAATACATCTACCAGTTCCCCTTTATCCATGGCGTATGTTACTCTTTCAAAAAACTCCAATAATTTGGTTAAACATTATTTCATTTGCACAAAGGCATGCTGACTCTTCCCGATTACCTTGAGTTTCTCTAAGTGGCCAGCTATGTCCTCCTTAAGATCAATTCTAATAAACATCCCCACGGCAGATGTCAAGCTAACTGGCCTACAATTTTCCTGAGCATAAATTAACAGAATTGTGCAATACATAAGGGGTCCATTTAGCCCATAGAGTCTGCAACAGCTCTACTGAATTCAGTTCATCACACTTCCTGCCTTTTCCCTAGACTCCTACATTTTTTTCCACCTCCTTGTCTTTATCCAATTTGTTTTGAAGGCTACTGTTGAGTTTGTATCTGTCACTGCATCAGGCAATACCTTTCAACTCCGCACCCCCCCCCCCCCCCCCGCAAAAACATTGGTTGCCTCTGGTTCTTTGGCCAATCACTTCAAACGGGTGACGCAATAGCACAGTGGTTGGCACTGTTGCTTCAGAGCTCCAGGGTCCCAGGTTCGATTCCCGGCTTGGGTCACTGTCTGTGCGGACTCTGAACGTTCTCCCCGTGTCTGTGTGGGGTTTCCTCCGGGTGCTCCCGTTTCCTCCCACAAATCCCGAAAGACGTGATTGTTAGGTGAATTGGACATTCTGAATTCTCCCTCCGTGTACCCAAACAGGCACCAGAATGTGGCGACTAGGGGCTTCTCACAATTACTTCATTGCAGTGTTAATGTAAGCCTACGTGTGACACTAATAAAGATTATTATTATGAAACCTCTGACCTCTGGCTAATGAACCCTTCAGCAAATGGAAACAATTTCTCTTCGCCAACTCTGTTTAAACCCTTCAGAACACTTCAATCAATTCTCCTCTTGGCAATTTCGGCACTAAGTAGAGCAACCCAAGATTGTCCAGTCCATCCACATAATTGTAATCATTGGCAGAGTCAGAAGAATTTAGATAAATCTGTGCTCGACGTTACCAAAGTTTAACTATTATGTTAAAGGACAAACTAGGCCTATTTTTGTTTCTGACCTTGGTTAGCTGGTCATCATCAATTAGGGCGCTGTATTCTTTCGTAAGGTGTTCACTTTCGCCTAAGTCTATGATTGTGGAGAGGATTATTCTGCATCATTTCACAGGAATGTGGAGCACCGCACAGAGCTGCCAGCAATTTTATATTATTTTCCTTCTCTAAGTCACCAGTGTCGATTTGCACATACAAAACATTGATTCTGTGGGCAGCGGAATTGCCATTAATGCCCGAAAGGATAAGTCATTTACCTTCGGGAGCCAATTCCCGATGAGCCTCTTTGCAATAAAACTGCGAGAGAATGAAAGGCACATCTCGCTGTGACAGCTATTGCAGTTTTATCGAGGTTTCATCACATTATCCATTTGGAGGGAGATGTGAACACCTTTATGGGGTTAGCCCGCAGCAGAAAAACACTGAGCAATGATAGATAACGGGACTTGCACTGAATACAATGCACCCAGCACAACGTATTATAGTGCTCAGGACAAGCATTCTAACTATGTGCTATTGAAGTCGGAGGTTCTGTTTGACAAACTGATTCCTCACGAAAATTGTCAGACTCAAATTCACCAATGAAACTTAATCATTCCTGAACTTCAAGGTTTTTTTTCTTCATACCCTTTGTTGATAATTGACTCAATGCAAGAATCCAACAACAGCAATGATGGTCACTGCAGCGTGGCTGTTTAGTGAACGTTCAGAGTAACTGTGAATTGACAATAAAGTGATGATTTTAAATTAATGCTTCAAGCTGTTTTTTCAAGCAATCTCTTTTCATGGAGCCATAAAAGAATGCAGCACTTGAAGGAGGCCCTTTCGCCTATTATCTCCATTCGGTAGAACTATCTGATTCGTTCCACTGCCCTGCTCTGTCCTCTGAATCATGCGAATATTCATCCTTTAAGCGAGGTGCAGTGGTTTTGTGACCGTACTGGTAATGCAGACTGCCAGGATGATCCTCTGGGGATCAGGGTTTGAATCCCACTATGGCAGCTGGCGGAATTTGAATTGAATAAAATTTGGAATTAGAAGTTGAACGATGACCATGGAACCAGCACTGAATGTTGTAAAAACGCATCTGTTTGGATGCTGAAGAAAAACAGAGTCCTATTCGTACAATGTATTTTATAATCTCTTTGCAATCAATGAGGAACTTTTGAGGAGCCATCATTGTAATGAAACACAACAGTTCATTTTTACACAACAAGCTTCCACAAACAGAAAGGATATAATACAATAATACAATGATAAAATAATACAATGATACAAAGTTAGGCAGCATTCAAGACAGTCTAAATTGCAAGGAGATATTGACAGATGAGGTGAATGGGCAAATTTGTGGCAGAAGAACTCAATGTACGTGGCTGAAGGGATGGTGTCAGGGGGAGAGTTTCAGATTCCTGGGACTTGGGACCGGTTCTGGGTGAGGTGGAACTGTACAAACTGGACGGGTTATCCCTGGGCAGGACTGGGACTGATGTCCCCGGGAAGCTGTTTGCTAGAGTGGTTGAGGAGGGTTTAAACTAATATGCCAGGGGGATGGGAACCCCCCTGCAAGGAGTCAGAGAAAAAGGGAGCAAGGACAAAAACAAAAGATAGAAAAGTGAACAGGAAAAATGATAGGCAGAGAAACCAAGGGCAAAATTCAAAAAAGGCAAAAGAGAAAAATATTGGGAGCAAGCCAAACTGTGAAAAAGACAAACTTAAAGGGTCTGTGCCTTAATGTACGGAGCATTTGCAATAAAGTGGATGAACTAATCGTGCAGATAAAAATAAATGGGTATGATAGAATTGGGATAACGGAGACATGGCTGCAGGGTGAACAGGGATGGGAACTGAATGTCCCAGGGTTTTCAGTATTTAGGAAGGACAGGCATAAAAGAAAAGGTGGCGGTGTGGCACTGTTGGTTAAAGAGGAAATTAACATAATAGCGAGAAAGGATATTAGCTCTGACAACTTGGAGACTTCACATCGATTGGGCAAATCAAGTTAGTCACAATCCCGTAGAGGAGGAATTCCTGGAGTGTATACGGGATGGTTTTCTTGACCAATGTGTGGAGGAACCTACTAGAGAGCAGGCCATCTTAGATTGTGTACTGTGTAATGAGAAGGGAATTATTGCCAATCTGGCTGTGCGAGACCCATGGGGATGAGCGACTATAACATGATAGAATTTTTTATCAAGGTGGAGAGTGAAGTAGTTGATGTTGAGACTAGGGGGCTGAATCTTAATAAAGGGAACTATGAGGATATGAGGCATGAGTTGGCCTTGATAGATTGGGGAGAGTTACTTAAAGGGATGACAGTGGATAGACAATGGCAAACATTCAAGGAACGCATGAGGGAACTATAGCAACTGTTCATTCCTGTCTGGCACAAAAGCAAAATGGTTAAGAGGGCCAATCCATAGCTTACAAAGGAAATTAGAAATAGTAACTGATCCTAGGAAGAAGCAGACAGAAAAATAATAGGTCTGAGGATTGGGAGCAGTTTAGAAGGGATTGATTAAGAAGGAGAAAGCACAGTACGAAAGGAAGCTTGCAAGAAACATAAAGACTGACACTAAGAGTTTCCATAGATATGTGAAGAGAAAGAGATTGGTAAAGAGAAATGTAGGCCCCTACAGACAGAAAAAGCGATATGCAGAATAAGGGACAAAGAAATGGCTGAACAATTGAATACAGACTTTGGTTCTTTCTTCACAAAAGAGGACACAAATCAGATCCCAGAAATGTTGGAGAATGAAACGTTTAGTGAGAGGGAAGAACTGAGGGAGATCAACATTAATAGAGAAATGGTGCTGGGAAAATCGATGAGTTTGAAGGCAGATAAATCCCCAAGGCCTGAGAATCTTCATTCCAGAGTGCTTAAAGGAGGTGACTCTGGAAATAGTGGATGCATTGGTGGTCATCTTCCGGGATTCTATAGACTCTGGAACAGTCCCTGCAGATTGGAGGGTAGCTCACGTCACTCTGATATTCAAAAGGGAGGTAGAGAGAAAACAGGGAATTATAGACCAGTAAGCCTAACATCGGTAGTGGGGAAAATTCTTGAATTCATTATCAAGAACTTTATAGCGGAATATTTAGAAAGCAGTGGCAGGATCAGTCAGAGTCAGCATGGATTTCTGAAGAGGAAATCATGCTTGACAAATCTGTTGAAATTCTTTGAACATGTAACCAGTACAGTCGACAAGGGGGAGCCAGTCGATGTTGTATATTTGAGCTTTCAGAAGGCGTTTGACAAAGTTCCGCATAAGAGATTATTTTACAAACTTAAAGCGCATGGGATTGGGGGAAGTGTATTGAGGTGGATAAAAAACTGGTTGGCAGAGAGGAAACAAAGAGTGGGAATTAATGGGTCCTTTTCAGATTGGCAGGCAGTGACGTGTGGGGTACCACAGGGATCGGTGCTGGGACCCCAGCTATTCACAATATATATTATTGATTTAGATGAGGGAACAAAATGTAACATCTCAAAGTTTGTAGATGATACCAAGTTGGGTGGGAGGGTGAACTATGACGAGGATGCAGGGATCTTACACCAAGATCTGGACAGGTTGGGCGAGTGGGCAAATCAATGGCAGATGCAGTATAATTTGTATAAGTGTGAGGTTATTCACTTTAGAAGCAACAACCTTCGGGTTGTAAATTGGCAGAGGGGAGTTTACAGGGGGACCTGGATGTCCTTGTGCACCAGTCGCTGAAGGCAAGCATGCAGGTGCAGCAGGCGGTAAAGAAGGCTCATGGTTTGTTGGCCTTCATTGCGAGAGGTTTTGAGTAAAGAATCAGGGAAGTGTTGCTGCAATTATACAGGGCCTTGGTGGGGCCACACCTAGAACATTGTGTGCAGTTTTGGTCTCCTTTTCTGAGGAAGGATGTTCTTGCTCCCGAGGGAGTGCAGCGAAGGTTTACCAGACTGATTTCAGGGATGGCAGGACTGTCACATGAGGGGAGATTGACTAGGTTGAGATTGTTCTTACTGGAGTTCAGAAGAATGAGGGGGGATCTCATAGAGACTTATAAAATTCTAACGGGACTAGACAGGGTAGATGCAGGAAAGGTGTTACCAATGATGGGTGTGTCCAGAACCAGGGGTCACAGTCTGAGGATTCAGGGTAAACCATTTCGGACAGAGGTGAGGAGACATTTCTTCACCCAAAGAGTGGTGAGCCTGTGGAATTCATTACTACAGGATGTAGTTGATGCTAAAACTTTGAATATATTCAAGAGACGGCTGGATATAGCACTTGGGGAGAATGGGATCAAAGGCTATGGGGAGAAAGCAGGATTAGGCTATTGAGTTGGATGATCAGCCATGATCGTGATAAATTGCGGAGCAGGCTCGAAGGGCCAAAAGGCCTCCTCCTGCTCCGATCTTCTATGTATCTATGTATGTATCTATGTAAGTAGGTTTGAGGTTATCCATTTTGGACCACAAAGGGATAGTGCAGAGTGCTTTCTAAATGGAGAGGTTAGGTACAGTGGATGTCCAATGAGACTTGGGGGTTCAGGCGTATAGATCCTTAAAATGCCAGGAACAAGTGCAGAAAATAATCAAAAAGGCTAATGGAATGCTGGCCTTTATACCTAGGGGGTTGAAATATAAAGACACAGGGATTGTGTTCCAGTTATACATAACCCTGGTTCTAGACCTCACTTGGAGTCACTGTGAGCTGTTCTGGGCACCACACCTTAGGAAGGATATTTTGGCCTCGGAGGGAGAGCAACTTAGGTTTACAAAAATGGTACGTGGATCGCAGGGGTTAAGTTATGAAAAGAGATTTCACAAATTAGATTTGTTTTCGCGAGAATTTAGAAAGTTAAGGGATGATCTGATTAAAGTAATCCATGCTTCCCTCATCTTAATATCCAGAGAGGAGGGGACAGATTTTTATTTTACTCAGAGTATTGGAATCAGAAGCGTTCATCCTAAAAAGGTGATAGAAGCTAAATCCATAAAGAATTTTCAAAGAGATATGGACAAGGTACTTGACAATGACAAACTTACAGGGTTACAGGTTGGGTTTGATACTAAATGCAATATCTCTTTTAAGAGGAGCTGCACAAACCAGTCAAGACGAATGGTCTCTGTTATGCATGTGGGTTATTGTAGCTGTGCGCAGCGTCTATTTAGAACAGAGTCACGTGACTTAGGTGATGTCACCGGCTACCTCGCGGGGGTGTCTAGCACTAAACCTTGTCCAGTGAAGACCAATTCAATAAACCTCTGTTAATCTTGAATCAAATCCACGTGCTACAACAATCTATTTATTCTGCACCGTTAGTCAAAGATACAAGTCTACAAAAAGAAAGCAGGCGATGAGGAATGGATCGGAAGAAAAAAAAACTATTTGTCATAAAATCATTGGAGTGGAGCAGCTTCAACAAATCAGTCGATCAACTGATTAATGGAAAGTCAGAAATCTCTGCCGTCGGAATCGGTAAGGTTTTGGGGCAAACAACTCAAAAGAAGGGTCCGTACTGATTTTAAAAGACAATGCAAGGAGTTAGGCTACGGTGTTCGCCACATTTAGCACAGTAAGACACTGGAGGTAAAGTGAGGCAGAGAAAAAAGGTTTCCCATAACTTTCATGCAAGTTCAAGCTGATGAAAGGTAAAGTTGTTACAAATTGGTAATGCATCTTGAATTAACTAGACCGCTGAATTAAGTGAAGGATGAGTCCAGTGCAAACCTTATACAGTGAAGACCTATTCAATAAACCTCTGTTATCTTGAATCAAACCCATGTGTTACGGCAATCTATTTATTTTGCACTATTAGAGGGCCGCATGGTTGCACAGTCGTTAACACTGCCGTCTCACAGTGGCAGGGGCCTGGGTTCAATTCTAGCCTACTGGGTGCTTACCTGTGCGGAGTTTGCAACTTCTCCCCGTGTCTGCGTGGGTTTCCTCCTGATGCTCTGGTTTCCTGCCACAATCAAAAGATGTGTAGGTTAGCTGACTTTTCGGGGTTGCAGGGATAGAACCAGGCAGGGTGCTCTTTCAGAGGGTCGCTGCAGACTTGATGGACCGACTGGCCTCCTTTTGCACTGTAGGGATTCCATGGTTCAAAGATGCAATGGTCTCCTTCTGTATTGCCATTTTCTATGATTCTACTTTATTCTCTGTTCTTGCACTGGTTCAAGGGCACTTTCAGTAGTTGCTGATTTTCCAGCTTGGCTTGCAATGTTAGAAATGAAACACCTCCTGTCCCCCACTTACTTTGGTCTTCAAGGTTCAATTTTCACATCCACAGATATGTCGCTGAATACAACACAAAGCATAAAGAATGAATATATTTTAAAATCTCCTCATCACCAGCCTGATTCTACAGCTGCAAATAAACTATTCTGAAGGCTTTTATTTCTGCTTGCCATCCTCTATTTCATTCCTCGACTGCTTCAACTATCCACTGTTCCTTAACAGCTCGAGCTAAAAACAATAATAATTCCCCTCTTGATCTTTCTGCATGATACTCAGATTTTGACCAGATCTCTTTCTATGTAATTACCAATGACTTTCATTTCTCAGCATTTTCAATCCAGATCGTAAACTTGCCTATGTAACCTTTGTGCATACTCTCTTTGTATTTGCAATCAGCGTTGTGATTTACTTTAGCTTAAATATCAATTTTCCTCTGATTTCTACCACAACCCTGCACTTGCTCAGCCAATCCCCTATAATGGAGCGAGTCTAGATTTTGAAGTCTGGTGGGTGAACCGATCGCGTTTTTTTCTTTAACACTCTTGGGAATTTTTCCTCATTCACTCGCTCAAGATGATCCTTACTTTTCTAGCGGGGGTGTGTTACCGTGGACTCGGGGTGTCCTGAGTTGCTGTGGCAAGACACACTTTTCCAAGCGTGTTTATGTCTCAAACTGTATCGTGAAGGTCGAGGCTGCAACATTCTTTCCAACACATGCTGAGGAAGAAGCTCTCCCATTGTCAGTCATTGACCAGTGATGGAGGGATTTTCAGGTTGATAATCAACCTGTTTGGTCAGGTTATGACCTTGCTCGGTCATCAGGATCTCGGGTGGGTCCTGAACGCAGAGCTGCTGGTTCCAAGGCAGGAACTCTACTCATTGCACCACAACATCTCCTTCATATCCCAGTAGGGAGACCTAATGGGCCTCACATACTCCTCATTGATTGTAATAAAAGCTAATTACTGCTGGAATGTCAAAACAAAAACTGGAAATTCTGGACAACCTCAGCAGGTCTGATAGCATCTTTGGCGAGAGAGAAGGGAGCTGACGTTTCGAGTCTGGAAGACTCTTTGTCAAAGCTCCTCGTTGACTGCATCTGTTTGTCAGGCCGCCCATCTTCTTTTGGAACAGTTCCCCTGAGGCTCTCACCCCTTTCCTCTCTCTTTGTCCTTCACCATGGTCTCTAATTAGGACTTAAACTAATGTGGCAGGGGGATGGGAACCGATGCAGGAAGTCGGAGGGAAGTATAAAGGCGACAGAAACAAAAGGCAGTAAGGGGGAAAGTGTAAAGCAGAGAAGCCATAGTCAGAAATCGAAAAAGGCCACAGTTCAGTGGACAGTGCCTGAGGAGAGATCAATGAATAGGCCCAGTAATACTAAAAGTATTAAAACGGGAAATAAAAACATGAATGGAAAGCGAAGCAGCAGGTTATTACATGAAGATATGGGGTCAACGATAAGGAAAATTAGGAGAAAAGTTGAAAGGAAAAATATCTTCAGAGAGGTTACTGATAGAGGTGTTAAGATTCAAAAAGGAGGTATAAAAACCAACGTAAGTGTACTTTACCTGAGTGCTCGTAGTGTTCGGAATAAAGTAAATGAGTTGATGGTGCAAATCATAGTGAATGACTATGATTTAGTGGCCATTACTGATACATGGTTAAAGGATGGTCAAGACTGGGAGTTAAATATCCAAGAGTATCAAACTATTCGGAAGGACAGAGTGGATGATAGGGGAGGTGGTGTTTCTTAATGTCATTCTTAATGTTATTTAAGAATGACATCCAGGCAGTAGTGAGGGATGACGTTGGTGCTATGGAGGATAAGATTGAATCCATTTGGGCGAAAAAGTCACTGATAGGACTCATCAATAGGCACCAAATAGTAACATTATGGTGGGGCAGGCAATAAACAAAGAAATAATGGATGCATGTAGAAATGGTACAGCAGTTATCATGGGGGATTTTAATCTACATGTCGATTGGTTTAACCAGGTCGGTCAAGGCAGCCTTGGGGAGTTTATAGAATGTATCTGCGATAGTTTCCCCGAACAGTATGTTAAGGGACCTATGAGGGAACAAGTGATCCGAGATCTGGTCCTGTGTAATGAGACAGGATTGATTCATGATCTCATTATTAGGGATCCTCTCGGAAGGAGCGATCACAATATAGTGGAATTTAAAATAGTGAGAAGTAAAATCAAACACTAGTGTTATGTGCTCAAACAAAGGAGATTACAATGGGATGAAAGAAGATCTTGTTAAGGTAATCTGGGAGCAAAGACTTTATGGTGAAACAGTTGAGGAACAGTGGAGAACCATCCAAGCAATTTTTCACAGTGCTCAGCAAAAGTTTATACCAACTAAAAGGAAGGACGGTAGAAAGAGGGAAAATCGATCGTGGATATCGAAGGAATTAAGGGAGAGTATCAAATTGAAGGAAAAAGCATACAAAATGGCAAAGATTAGTGGGAGACTAGAGGATTGGAAATCGTTAGGGGGCAACAGAAAGCTACTAAAAAAGTTAGAAGGAAGAGTAAGATAGATTATGAGAGTAAACTTGCTCATAATATAAAAACAGATAGTAAAAGTTTCGACAAATATACAAAACAAAAAAGAGTGGCTAAGGTAAATATTGGTCCTTTAGAGGATGAGAAGGGAGATTTAATAATGGGAGATGAAGAAATGGCAGAGGAACTGAACAGGATTTTTGAGGCGGTCTCACAGTGGAAGACACAAATAACATGCCAGTGACTGATGGAAATGAGGCGATGACAGGTGAGGACCTTGAGATGATTGTTATCACTAAGGAGGTAGAGATGGGTAGACAAGTCTCCTGGCCCTGATGGAATGTATACCAAAGTGCTAAAAGAGATGGCTAGGGAAATTGCAAATGCACTTGTGATAATTTACCAAAATTCACTAGACTCTGGGGTGGTCCCGGCGGATTGGAAATGAGCAAACGTGACACCACTGTTTAAAAAAGGAGGTAGGCAGAAAGCGGGTAATTATAGGCCAGCTAGCTTAACGTTGGTAGAAAGGAAGGTGCTGGAATCCATCAAGGAAGAAATAGCGAGGCATCTGGATAGAAATTGTCCCATTGGGCAGACGCAGCATGGGTTCATAAAGGGCAGAACGTGCCTAACTAATTTAGTGGAATTTTTTGAGGACATTACCAGTGCGGTAGATAACGGGGAGCCAATGGATGTGGTATATCTGGATTTCCAGAAAGCCTTTGACAAGGTGCCACACAAAAGGTTACTGCATAGGATAAAGATGAATGGCATTAAGGTGAAAGTACTAGCATGGATAGAGGATTGGTTAATTAATAGAAAGCAAAGAGTGGGGATTAATGGGTGTTTCTCTGGTTGGCATTCAGTGGCTAGTGGTGTCCCTCAGGGATCAGTGTTGGGCCCACAATTGTTCACAATTTACATAGAAGACCAGGAGTTGGGGACCAAGTACAATGTGTCCAAGTTTGCGACGACATTAAGATGAGTGGCAAAGCAAAAAGTGCAGAGGATACTGGAAGCCTGCAGCGGGATTTGGATAGTTTAAGTGAATGGGCTAGGGTCTGGCAGATGGAATACAATGTTGACAAATGTGAGACTATCCATTTTGGTCGGAATAACAGCAAAGGGATTATTATTTAAAGAATAAAATATTAAAACATGCTGCTGTGCAGAGGGACCTGGGCGTCCCAGTGCATGAATCATAAAAAGTTGGTTTGCAGGTGCAACAGGTGATTAAGAAGGCGAATGGAGTTCTGGCCCTCATTGCTAGAGGGATGGTGTTTAAGACTAGGGAGGTTATGCGGCAACTGTACAAGGTGTTAGTGAGGCCACACCTGGTGTACTGTGTTCAGTTTTGGTCTCCTGACCTGAGAAAGGACGTACTGGCACTGGAGGGTGTGCAGAGGAGATTCACTAGGTTAATCCCAGAGCTGAAGGGGTTGGATTACGAGGAGAGGTTGAGTAGACTGGGACTGTACTCGTTGGAATTTAGAATGATGTGGGGGTCTCACAGAAACATATAAAATTCTGAAGGGAATATATTGGATAGATGCGGGCAGGTTGTTTCCACTGGCGGGTGAAAGCAGAACTAGGGGGCATAGCCTCAAAATAAGGGGAAGTAGATTTAGGACTGAGTTTAGGAGGAACTTCTTCACCCAAAGTGTTGTGAATCTCTGGAATTCCTTGCCCAGTGAAGCAGTTGAGGCTCTTTCATTAAATGTTTTCAAGATAAAGATAGGTAGTTTTTTGAAGAATAAAGGGATTAAGGGTTATGGTGTTCGGGCCGGAAAGTGGAGCTGAGTTCACAAAAGATCAGCCATGATCTCATTGAATGGCGGAGCAGGCTCGGAGATCCTGCTCCCAGTTCTAATGTTCTTCTGTTCTTATGTAACCAAGGCACGCTGAGACTGGGCCATGGCCTTAGTGTCTCGAATATGTCATAGAAACTTCGAGTTAAAGAATCCCTACAGTGTAGAAGAAGGCCACTTGGTCCATCGAGTCTGCACCGACCCTCTGAAAGAGTTCCCTACCCAGGCCCACTTTCTCTACTCTATCCCTATTGCCTCACCTAACCTTCAGGCACTAAGGGCAATTCAGCATGTCCAATCCACCTAACAGCACGTCTTTCGGTCCTTAAGGGAGGAAACCGGAGCACCCGGAGGAAACCCATGCAGACACGGGGAGAATGTGCAAACTCCACAGTCACCCAAGGCCAGAATCTAACCAGGTCCGTGGCTCTCTGAGGCAGCAGTGCTAACCCACTGTGCCACCGTGCCGCCCGCTCTGCATCTGTTCTACAGTGACAGCTGTATTGCGTTGGCCTCTCATTTATTTGTCTCCTGCTGAGGTTCATTGCAGACATTGCCCCCTCTTGACCCCAGGCTGTTTGGAATGCCCTTTCTTCAAACGGAATTTGGACCCATATGTCCAGGATGCCCCCTCCGGTCTTCCCCGGCACCCGCCGCTTGTGGGCTATTTGATCGTTGGGCACACAGAAAGGACATATTGAGACCTTGGAACGCAGGTTTGATGGGGGTGGGGCTGTAGCTGTTGACATGCATGTGCAAGGCTCTTAATCAAGGAGGGCAATTTATGTGGTGGGGGTTTGTGGAGGGCGGGCTGCAAGGGAAATGCAGGCAGTTGGGGTGTTGTTGGCCTGTAGGCGATTGGCGGCAGGTGCGAGGGTGAGGAACGGGAGTGATGCCAGGGGCACAGATTTGGTTTCTCAACCGAGCTGCTGGAAGGAAGTCGTTCATCTTTCTTATGGGTCTGGTTCTAAAGGGGCTGGTTTAGCACACTGGGCTAAATCGTTGGCTTTTAAAGCAGACCAAGGCAGGTCAGCAGCACGGTTCAATTTCCGCACCAGCCTCCCCAAACAGGCGCCGGAATGTGGTGACTAGGGGCTTTTCACAGTAACTTCATTGAAGCCTACTTGTGACAATAAGCGATTTTGATTTCATTCATTATGGCATTGCATGCCAGTCGCCTTGGTAACGTCTGCGTTGATGTGGGAGAGACCCATCCCAAGCCTGATTGAGATGGGCAGGGTTGAGGCTCCCCCCCACCCTGGGGAAAAGGGCGGCCCTCCTCTGCACAACGGTATCCAGCAAGCGGGGTGCGGTTCTCCTGGTTGGCTTCTTCTTGCTGGAAGGAGAGAGTGGTGTCAGTGAATCTGACACCAGCGGGGCCGAGAATCGCAGGGCTGCACGTTGCCCGGATGGTAGCCCAGCATGTCCTGAATAGATTGTCGATGGCGCTCTCAGCGATGAACAGAGCACATTTACAGCAATCCTGCAGTGGTGGGAGATCACAGTCTCCTAAACAGAGACTCCTGCCCCTGGTGTTTACTTTAACAGGCAGAGCTGCTTTATTCCTCTTTCAATTATCAAGTTTATAAAAGTATTATATTGTGGAACTTTAAACTCAGGGTAATTGAACCACGTCATGTGATATGTTCTAAAGTGTACCTGATAGTAAATCTGGTTGATTTGATTGTTGGGGATCAAAGGACACATTAGATTGTTTCGCTAAGAAGATGCTTGTAGATAACGACAGCGGCCTTTGGGCTCACGGTGGGCAGACTCTGAGGTCGGGACTCTCCGGGGCTGTCCGCCACCAGGTGGCATCCTGAAGGCCCGGTGAATCGGGCGTGAGCTGAAAACAGGTTTCACACCAGTTGTCAAACCGGCTGTGAGTCTTCCGGCCTGCCCCAATGACCTTCCCGACGTCCACGATAAGATTTCCACCCAGACACGGCGACAACATGCAAATGGCTCATTAGAACTGCTTTCAATCTCGTTGCGGGGCAGGAGTCCTGATTCACCGGCTTCCGGGGATGCTCCGAATCTCCCGCCCCCCACCACTAAACAATCTGTGGTAATGGCTCATGTAAGAAACAAACGATGAGGGGTGAATGGCGGCTGTCTGAATACAAAGTGAAGGAATAAAGGAAGACATGGGGGGAGTGGTGGGGGGGGGGGGGGGACACACACGACTGAACCAGTGGGTAAAGAAATGAAATGGAGATAAAAATAAATTACTGCGGATTCTGGAATCGGAAACAAAAACAGAAAATGCTGGACAATCTCTGCCAGATTGTCTGACAGCAGATCTGGAGAAGGGAGCTGACGTTTTGAGTCTGGGTGACTCTTTGACAAAGCTGAAGAAAGCTGGAAATGGGGCTGTTTAGCACAGGGCTAAATCGCTGGCTTTGAAAGCAGACCAAGCAGGATAGGTGGAGAGAGACAAAGATGTCGAGGAGAGAACACAGAACATAGAACAGTACAGCACAGAACAGGCCCAGTTAGCTGGCCCAGGCGTTCTAGGCCCCAAACCGGAAGAGGATGCCTGTCAATGTCATCACAGTCAACAGGGCATAGCAACCAACAAGCTGTCCCCAGGACAACCGCTGATGTCAGGACTCCACTTCAATATAGCAACATAGAACACAGAACAGTACAGCACAGAACAGGCCCTTTGGCCCTCGATGTTGTGCCGAGCATTGTCCGAAACCAAGATCAAGCTATCCCACTCCCTGTCATTCTGGTGTGCTCCATGTGCCTATCCAATAACCGCTTGAAAGTTCCGACAGTGTCCGACTCCACTATCACAGCAGGCAGTCCATTCTACACCCTAACCACTCTCTGAGTAAAGAACCTACCTCGGACATCCCTCCTATATCTCCCACCCCGAACCTTATAGTTATGCCCCCTTGTAACAGCTACATCCACCTGAGGAAATAGTCTCTGAACGTCCACTCTATCTATCCCCCTCATTATCTTATAAACCTCTATTAAGTCGCCCCTCATCCTCCTCCGCTCCAAAGAGAAAAGCCCTAGCTCCCTCAACCTTTCCTCATAAGACCTATTCTGCAAACCACGCAGCATTCTGGTAAATCTCCTTTGCACCCTTTCCAATGCATCCACATCCTTCCTATAATGAGGTGACCAGAACTGCACACAATACTCCAAATGAGGTCTCACCAGGGTCATGTATAGTTGCAGCATAACCCCGCGGCTCTTAAACTCAAGCCCCCTGTTCATAAACGCTAACACACTATAAGCCTTCTTCACGGCTCTATCCACTTGAGTGGCAACCTTCAGAGATCTGTGGACATGAACCCCAAGATCTCTCTGTTTCTCCACATTCCTCAGAACCCTGCCGTTGACCCTGAAATCCGGATTCAAATTTTTTCCACCAAAATGAATCACCTTGCACTTATCGGGGTTAAACTCCGTCTGCCATTTTTCGGCCCAGCTCTGCATCCTATCAATGTCTCTTTGCAGCCTACAACAGCCCTCCACCTCATCCACTACTCCACCAATCTTGGTGTCATCAACAAATTTACTGACCCACCCTTCAGCCCCCACCTCCAAGTCATTGATAAAAATCACAAATAGCAGAGGACCCAGCACTGATCCCTGTGGTACACCGCTGGTAACTGGTCTCCAATCTGAAAATTTTCCATCCACCACCACCCTCTGTCTTCTATGTGATAGCCAGTTACTTATCCAATTGGCCAAATTTCCCTCTATCCCACACCTCCTTATTTTCTTCATGAACCGACCATGGGGAACCTTATCAAACGCCTTACTAAAATCCATGTATATGACATCAACTGCTCAACCTTCACCTGCACACTTAGTTACCTCCTCAAAGAATTCAATAAAATTTGTGAGGCAAGACCTACCCTTCACAAATCCGTGTTGACTATCCCGGATTAAGCTGCATCTTTCCAAATGGTCATAAATCCTACCCTTCAGGACCTTTTCCATTATCTTCCCGACCACAGAAGTAAGACTAACTGGCCTATAATTACCAGGGTCATTCCTATTCCCTTTCTTCAACAGAGGAACAACATTCACCACTCTCCAGTCCTCTGGCACTATCCCCGTGGACAGCGAGGACCCAAAGCTCAAAGCAATCTCTGCAATCTCATCCCTTGCCTCCCAAAGAATCCTTGGATATATCCCATCTGGCCCAGGGGACTTGTCGACCCTCAGGTGTTTCAAAATTGCTAATACATCCTTCCTCAGAACATCTACTTCCTCCAGCCTACCCGCCTGAATCACACTCTCATCCTCAAAATCATGGCCCCTCTCCTTTGTAAACACTGAAGAAAAGTATTCATTCAACGCCTCCGCTATTTCTTCTGACTCCATGCACAAGTTCCCACTACTGTACTTGACCCTGTACTTCCCTCACTCTGGTCATTCGTTTATTTCTCAAATAAGAGTAAAAAGCCTTGATCCGACCCGCCAAGGACTTCTCATGCCCCCTCCTATCTCTCCTGAGCCCTTTTTTCAGCTCATTCCTTGCTACTTTGTGACCCTCAAGCGACCCTACTGAACCTTGTTTTCTCATCCTTACATACTCTTCCTTTTTCCTCTTGACAAGACATTCAACCGCTTTTGTGAACCATGGTTCCCTCACACGGCCATTTCCTCCCTGCCTGATAGGGACATGCTTATCAAGGACACGCAGTATTTGTTCCTTGAACAAGCTCTACTTTTCATTTGTGCCTTTCCCTGAAAGTTTCTGTTCCCATCTTATGCTCCTTAATTCTTGCCTAATAGCATCATAATTACCCCTCCCCCAATTATAAACCTTGCCCTGCCGTATGGCCCTATCCCTCTCCATTGCAATAATGAAAGACACCGAATTGTGGTCACTATCTCCAAAGTGCTCTCCCACAAACAAATCTAACACTTGGCCCGGTTCATTACCCAGTTCCAAATCCAATGTGCCCCCCACCCCCCCACCCCCGCTTGTCGGCCTATCCACATCTTGTGTCAGGAAACCCTCCTGCACACACTGTACAAAAACTGCCCCATCCGAACTGTTCGACCTATGGAGGGTCCAATCAATATTTGGAAAGTTAAAGTCACCCATGACAATTACCCTGAGATCTCCACACCTATCCATAATCTGTTTTGCAATTACTTCCTCCACATCTCTCTTACTATTTGGGGGCCTATAGAAAACTCCTAACAATGTGACCGCTCCTTTCCTACTTCTAACTGCGGCCGATATTACCTCAGTAGGCAGATCCCCTTCAAACTGCCTTTCTGCAGCCGTTAAACTATCCTTGATTAACAATGCTACTGCTCCACCTCTTTTACCACCTTCCGTACTCTTACTGAAACATCTATACCCCGGAACTTCCAACAACCATTCCTGTCCCTGTTCTCACCATGTCTCCGTAATGGCCACAACATCGTAGTCCCAAGTACCAATCCACGCTCCAAGTTCACCTACCTTATTCCGGATGCTCCTTGCATTGAAGGAGACACACTTCAACTCACCTTTCTGTCTGCCGGTACACTCCTGCGACCTTGATACCCTCCTCAGTACCTCACTACTCTCAACACTGGCTTCTGGACTACAGCTCGTTTTCCCAGCCCCCTGACAAATTAGTTTACCCCCCCCCCCCCCCACCCCCGCGAAGAACCGTAGCAAATTTCCCTCCCAGGGTTTTGGTGCCCCTCTGATTCAGGTGCAAACCGTCCTGTCTGTACAGGTCCCACCTTCCCCAGAATGTGCTCCAATTATCCACGTACCTGAAACCCTCCCTCCTACACCATCCCTGCAGCCACGTGTTTATCTGCACTCTCTCCCTGTTCCTCACCTCACGAGCATGTGGCATCGGCAACAAACTAGAGATGACAACATGGTTTGCCCTAAATCTCAGCTTCCACCCTAGCTCCCTAAATTCCTGTTTTTAAACCCCGTCCCTTCGCTTACCTATGTCGTTGTTACCGATGTGTACCACGACTTGGGACTGCTCCCCCTCCCCTTTAAGGATTCTGAAAACACGGTCCAAGATAAAAGGACTATAAATGGGGATGATTAAGGCTAAGGAGGGTGCTGATAGTGGCGCATAAAGAGATTAGAATGTGTGAATGAAATGCAGACAGAGTTTTTGATCGTAAATTAATGAATTCAATGCAGAGTGCAGAATGAAAAGGTGAGGAGCTGTTCTTTGAGCTTACATTGAGCTTTATTAGAACGTTGCAGCAGGCCAAGGACAAGAAAAGATAGTTTGAAGCAGGAAATATCAGATTACCTGCTTCGGGACATTGAAAATGTAAATCCAGGGAGGTATAAGGGCACTGACATCTGCTGATCTGTCAGTAAAACCGGAACCAACGCTCTCGGCCGCTCTTTCCAGACCGGAATCAGTAGGAAAGCGAGGCGCAGGCACGGCGGCAGGGTGCCATAGTCAGAGAACCTGCCAGTTCTTCTCAAAACTCAGTTTATGCAATCAATTTCTTACAGTTGATTGGCGCTGCGTTCATGGTCTGAGAATCCGAGAACCATCCAGCGGAAACCCCTGCAAGGTTTCTTCAGGAGAAAATGTGAAGGAAAAAAATTGCAAAATGTCAATAATTAGAAACATAAGTGATGGAGGAGTTGGAAAAATGAGCAGGTCACCCCTGTATCTGTGACGAGAAAAGGAGAGGTGAGCATGTTTTGTTTGTGTGTGGATGTGTCGTGCCGGTACACACACTTAAAATTGAATTAAATTGTCCTTTCTCTTGTTGGGCCCTGACTGACCTGTTGTGTTTTTCCAGTTTTAGCCTGGTGTCCTCATTTCGAAGCCCAGCCCACGAAATGACTGATGTGCAATCAACAGCTGGCTTACCAGAAGGAATGAGAAAAGGAAAACTTGCATTTATACAATATCATTCATGATTCAAAGACTTCACGCCAATGAGTTACTATCGGATGTAGATACTCTTGTAAGAAACTAATTTTCACACAGAAATATCCCACTGATGGTAAAGTAACAGATAACCGCTAATCTGTTTTCTGGCATTATAATAATAATCTTTATTAGTGTCACAAGTAGGCTTACATTAACACTGCAGTGAAGTTACTGTGAAAAAACCCCAGTCGCCACATTCTGGCGCCTGCTCGGGTACACTGAGGGAGAATTCAGAATGTCCAATTCACCGAACAGCACGTCTTTCGGGATTTGTGGGAGGAAACCGGAGCACCCGGAGGAAACCTACGCAGACACGGGGAGAATGTGCAAACTCCGTGCAGATAGTGACCCAAGCCGGGAATCAAACCCGGGACCCTGGCGCTGTGAAGGGTCAGTGCCAACCACTGCGCTACCGTGTCTCATTGCGTAAGGGATAAATATTCTGCAGGCACCTCGCGAGAACGCCTAACGCAATGGGATTTTTAGTGCTTACCTGAAAGAGCAGCCAAGACCTTGGTTTAAAATCTTATCCAAAAATCTACTGGCATTGTAAAATCCCCTTGGTAACTGAGTGTAAGCCTAAATGCTACACTTCTGTCTTTGAAATCTTGAACCCACAACTTTCTGATACAGAGGTATGAATGTTACCTACAAAATCAAGACGCCTCATTAATGCGTGTGTCCAGGAGATTCATATGATCATTGGAACATAAGAAATAGGAGCACGAATAGACCATTCGGCTAAATTGCCCTTAGTGTCCAAAATTGCCCTTCGTGTTGGGTGGGGTTACTGGGTTAAGGGGATAGGGTGGAGGTGTTGACCTTGGGTAGGGTGCTCTTTCCAAGAGCCGGTGCAGACTCGATGGGCCGAATGGCCTCCTTCTGCACTGGAAATTCTATGACGATAGGTTCATGGCTGATCTGATTGTGGCCTCGACGGCACTTTCCCACCTATCGACCTTAATCCGCGAGTCCGCTATAGATTGGAAATCTGTCTAACTCAGCCGTGAATATAATCGATAACCCAGGGCACGATTTAATGGAAAAAAAGAATCCCGTTTTGGGCGGGTTTAGTGGGGTGTTTCCTGGCACCTGCAGTGCCAAGAATGACCTCGCTATTAAACGGGGCTCTGTTACTGTTCTGAGCCTCAGTGAGGAGCGCCTTGCCGAGGCTCCACTTAGACTCATTTCCTGGAAAAAATTGGGGTGCCATTTTCTCAACCCCCGACCGTGGCCACTGCACCCCCCCCCCCCCCCCCAATACTTCAATTTACAAGTTGGGGGTCCTCGAGCCCCCCTTGTGGCCATCTAAAATGGCCGCCCGCAAAGAATAATGGGAATTGTGGTCAGGTTGGGACACAGACGATACACAGCCCCTGGTATTGTGCAGAGGAAACTAGGCCGACACAGAAACTTGCACCTGCTAAAGGCCAATCACTGATTTCTCCAGGACAATGGGACACAGACTGAAACATAGCAGCAGTAACAGACTTGGGGGTGCCTATTTATCTTATTTGGGAGTGCATACGTGCCTTGGACAATAACAACTAGGACCACCCAGCTATCAAGGTATCCGCCCCTAATTGGCCAGAATCGGTTAGGGTGATCGAAATCCTATCGACCCATTGGATCCTGGGTTGGGACCGCCCAAAACAGTGGGAAAGATCGGGGGATAAGAGGAACTGCGCGACCAACATTCTGTCTCTTTTGGGACCAGCCTCTGCCCCACCAACTGCAGCACATCGACAAGCCAAGTTCAAGGACCCGCGATCACTACCTGAAAGACGACACTCAGCTAGACGTGCCTGACAACTTCCAACCGCCACACGTGAGGATTCAGACAAAGGCCTTGTCTAACCTGCACAGGGCCGGTCACTTGAAAGTCAAATAAAGGTAATTTAAGCTGTTAGGTACAGTTAATGTGTAGCCGCGTGTAGATTATTAAGCATAGAACCAAGCCTATGTTTAATAATAAACAATAATTGAACTAATCTACTGGTTGTGTGGTCATCTGTCCAATACAAGGAATGTACTCGCGTCTTGTGGTTATTATTAATAAAGATAAAAGAGCAACACCCTCAACCAACCTCATAAGGGCAGGGCACCCTGGGTCCAATCTCCGGCATGGGCAACATTCCACCTGGGCATCTTGGCGCTGCCAGCCCAGCACCCTGGTATTCCCAGGGTGGCACCCTGGTGGCATTGCCAGGTGGCAAGGCTGGCAACGCCAGGGTGCCCGGGCGACATCAGGACTGCCAAGGTACCACCTATCCCAGAACCCGACCACCGAGAGGCCCCTGATTACCTGGTCCACATTTGAGGAAACCTGTCCAAAACGGCGCCACGAGGAGTTATCATAGAATTTACAGCGCAGAAGGAGGCCATTCGGCCCATCGAGTCTGCACCAGCTCTTGGAAAGAGCACCCTACCCAAGGTCAACACCTCCACCCTATCCCCATAACCCAGTACCCTCACCCAACACTAAGGGCAATTTTGGACACTAAGGGCAATTTATCATGGCCAATCCACCTAACCTGCACATCTTTGGACTCCGAAGTGAGGCTGTTCGATCCCGTGCCTTGGGTAACGCCAGCACAGACATATTCAAGTGACCCTAACTGTACACTTGAATATGCAAATCTAGATCCCGCCAGTGAGGCACCTTGTTGGAGCCCACGAGGCGGAACAAGCATCGTAAATCCCGGGAGCGGACACTTGCGAGATTACCTGCCTTATTGCATCACCAAATTGGGAGCGCCGAGGCCAGTAGATCGTGCCTCTAGTCCCCACTGCTCACTGTGGTAGAAATTTCAAACGATACTGAGAGAAGAACGTCCTTCCCATTTCAGTCTCAAATAGGAGTCCCTCATTGTTAAATGATGACCCGAGTTTTAGAATCCATCAGGAAGGGGAACCTTCTCTCAGCATCCACCCTGTCAAGTCCCCTCAGAATCTTAAATGTTTCAATAAGATCACCTCTCATTCTTCTAAACGCCAATGAGCACAAGCCCAACCCCTTTCGACAGAAGACAAACCTCTCCGTGCTAAGAATCAGCCGAGACTGACTCCGGTACAAGTAGGTCCATCCTTTAAGGAGTCAAAACTGTGCACAATCCTCTTGGTGATATGTTTTGGGACAATATAAATATGAGGTTTATAAAACATCCCGGTGGGTAAAAGATACAATGGCCATGGTTGTAAAACTAGCGCAAGGATTTTACTTAACTCTCACACGCTTGGATATTTTCCCAATATTTTACTTGCTTACAAGCAGTGTGAATCCAGAACAAGGGGGTCGAACAAGGGAATGAAATCATGCCGCAGTATCTCAGTTTCGGGAGTGCTTTGATAACGTCAGGAAGTTGGTAAAAATCTTTTTTTTAAAAAGTATATTCACTGGGGTTGGATTGGTCAATGAAAAATGAATAGACGACACTTCAAGGTTTTTCAATTGACTTTGCTTGATACTTCGACAGACAGCTGGAAGAAGGGAACTTCAAGGCTTGAATCTTTTTATTATGTTCATTAAAGCCAGCTCTGTACGTTACAATTAATGTTACAGTAATGAGAGACGTTTTTGATATTTCAATAGCTTTTTGAAATTACTGCAATATTTGTATATCTAACAAAAAGAACAAAGAAATGTACAGCACAGGAACAGGCCCTTCGGCCCTCCAAGCCATTGCTGACCATGTTGCCCGAATAAACTACAATCTTCTACACTTCCTGGGTCCGTATCCCTCTATTCCCATCCGATTCATGTATTTGTCAAGATGCCCCTTAAATGTCACTATCGTCCCTGCTTCCACCACCTCCTCCGGTAGCGAGTTCCAGGCACCCACTACCCTCTGTGTAAAAAACTTGCCTCGTACATCTCCTCTAAACCTTGCCCCTCGCACCTTAAACCTATGCCCCTTGGTAATTGACCCCTCTACCCTGGGAAAAAGCCTCTGACTATCCACTCTGTCTATGCCCCTCATAATTTTGTAGACCTCTATCAGGTCTCCCCTCAACCTCCGTCGTTCCAGTGAGAACAACCCGAGTTTATTCAACCACTCCTCATAGCTAATGTCCTCCAACCAGGCAACATCCTGGTAAATCTCTTCTGCACCCTCTCTAAAGCCTCCACATCCTTCTGGTAGTGTGGCGACCAGAATTGAACACTATACTCCAAGTGTGGCCTAACTAAGGTTCTATACAGCTGCAACATGACTTGCCAATTCTTATACTCAATGCCCAGGCCAATGAAGGCAAGCATGCCGTATGCCTTCTTGACTACCTTCTCCACCTGTGTTGCCTCTTTCAGTGACCTGTGGACCTGTACTCCTAGATCTCTTTGACTTTCAATACTCTTGAGGGCTCTACCATTCACTGTATATTTCCTACCTGCATTAGACCTTCCAAAATGCATTACCTGACAGGGGCACCAGACAAGGATGCCGACTGTCCCTGCTGCTGTTCACTCTTGCGATTTAGCCATTAGCAATTGCATGGGAGTCTGGGATGAAACGGTTCCTTGATGGACTGGACATTCCAGTCGTGGGGGAAGGCAGAAAACGGGGCTTGGAAGCACCGCTAGCACTGGGAGAGATCATGGACAGCATTAGCTGCATGCAGGCGGGGAAGGCGCCGGGACCGGACGGGTTCCCGGCGGACTTCTACAAAACATTTGCGACAGCACTGGCCCCGCACCTGCGGGAGATGTTCACAGACTCACTAGCGAGGGGCACACTGCCGCCCACGCTAGCACAGGCCTCAATCTCGCTGATACCTAAGAAAGACAAAGACCCAACGGAATGTGGGTCATATAGACCCATCTCTGCTGAACACAGATGCCAAAATCCTAGCCGAGGACCAGACGGGCTTTGTCAAAGGTAGACAGCTAACCTCGAACATCAGGCGCTTGCTGAACGTGATAATGACCCCATCCATGGAAAGAACACCCGAGGTGATCGTCCCCCTGGTCGCAGAAAAGGTCTTCGACAGGGTCGAATGGAAATACCTCACAGAGGTACTGGAGCGGTTCGGGCTTGGAACAGGATTCATCTCCCGGGTAAAGCTCCTATACAACGCTCCCATGGTGAGCGTACGGAAAAACAACACCAACTCCCGATACTCCCAGCTGCACAGGGGCACCAGACAAGGATGCCGACTGTCCCTGCTGCTGTTCACTCTTGCGATTGAGCCATTAGCATCGCGCTCAGAGCAGCAAAAAGCTGGAGGGGGATCCGAAGGGGAGGCAGAGAGCACAGAGTCTCACTCTATGCAGATGACCTGCTCCTCTACATTTCGGACCCACAGAGCAGCATGGACGGAATCATCGCGCTCCTGAAAGAGTTTGGCGCCTTCTCGGGCTACAAACTCAACATGGGCAAAAGCGAGATCTTCCCGGTACATCCACAAGTGGGGGGGGGCAGCACTAACGGGACTGCCGCTTAAACAAGCCCGACACAAATTCCGCTACCTGGGGATCCAAATAGCCCATGGACTGGAAAGGGATCCATAAATGGAACCTCACCAGTCTGACAGAGGAAGTAACAAATGACCTGCAAAGATGGAACACACTCCCACTCTCCCTCGTGGGGAGAGTCCAGACGATCAAAATGAACGTGCTGCCCAGGTACCTCTTCCTATTCAGATCCATCCCGATCTACATCCCCAAGGCCTTTTCAAAGCATTAGACAAACTAATCATGGCGTTTGTATGGGGGGTGGAAGAATGCTGGGATCCCGAAGAAGGTCCCACAAGAAACAAAATCCAGGGGGTTGCCAGCCCTCCCAAACCTACAATTCTACCACTGGACGGCGACGGCCGAGCGAATAAGGGGATGGATCAAGGAGCCAGAAGCCGAGTGGGTGCGCGCAGAAGAGGCCTCCTGCAAGGGAATCTCCCTCCGGGCCCTCGCCATCTCGCCATTCCCATCCCCACCCAAAAAACACTCCAGCAGCCCGGTGGTAATAGCCACCCTCCAGTCCTGGAACCAACTACGGCAACAATGTGGCCAGACCAGAATGTCGGGTAAAGCTCCCATCTGCAACAACCATAGATTCAGGCCAGCGCTGACTGACGCCACCTTCAAAAGGTGGGGACAGGACAGAAGGACACTGACAGTCAGGGACCTATACACGGACGACAGGATCGCACCAATGGACGAACTGACAGAGAAATTCCAGCTAGCCAGGGGGAACGAGCTAAGGTAGTTGCAACTCAAAAACTTCCTGCGAAAGGAGACAAGGACATACCCACAACCACCTCGACAGACATTACTGGAAGAGGTACTGGACGCAAGCATCCTAGATAAAGGGAACTGCATCGACATGCATGAGCGACTGGTAGAAAGGGCCGACACCGTACTGGTACTGGACGCAACAAGAAAGAAATGGGGGGGAAGACCTGGGGATTGAAATAGGGTGGGGACTCGGGAGCGAAGCACTGCATAGGGTCAACTCCACCTCCACGTGCGCAAGGTTCAACCTGACCCAACTAAGAGTAGTACATAGAGCCCACTTAACAAGAAACAGAATGAGTAGGTTCTTCCCGGAGGTGGAGGATAGATGTTAACGGTGCCAAGGAGGCCTGGCCAACCACACCAACAAGTTGTGGTCTTGACCCAGACATACTGGGTACTGGACAGCCTTCTTTGAGGCAATGTCCAAGGTGGTGGGGGTGAAGGTGGAACCATGCCCGAAAGTGGCGGTCTTTGGGGTATCAGACCTGCCAGATGTATTCCTGGGGAGGAGGGCGGACGCCCTTGCCTTTGCCTCCCTGATCGCCCGCCATAGAGTCATGTTCGGCTGGCGGTCAGCAGCACCACCCAAAGCTGCAGACTGGCCGTCCGACCTCTCGGAATCTCTCCAAATGGAGAAAATCAAATTCACCATCCGAGGGTCAGCCGACGGCTTCCACAGAACGTGGGAGCCATTCACCCAACTGTTCCGAGACCTGTTTGTGGCCCACAAACAAGGAGAAGAATAGCCAGGTAGCCAAGAAACAGGGGAGAGTAGCCAAAGCATGAGAGGGGGGGATAGACCATGGGGGGGAACAGCTAAACCTAAGAGAAAAGAAAGGTGAACCACAGGAGAAGGGGAGGGACGAAGGGAGTGCAGAAGGGGGGGAGGGGGAAAGAGGGAAAAGGGAGGAGACAGGGAACAATAGAGGGGAACCAGAGAGGGGAAGGGGAGGCAAGGGAATGATAGCCAGAAGCAGAGCACGGGAAACGATAACAAACTTGGCAAACACAGGAACAGAGAGCAAGGAAAATACAGGCGGAAGACGGGATGAACGGCTGAAGCGGAGGTGAACGTGAGACGACAACGGCAGCGAAAACCGTCCGGGAGAAACAAATGACAACACCAACACCAGATCCATTCTCGTATTGCCCTCTCTGTATTGGACAGAACTAATGCAATTGTTTCTCCGGCACCCAAATGTATATCTACCCCCCTCCCCCCCACAAACAGGTGCCTACTTATGTGATAAAAATAATATTGCTAACTGTACAGAGTTGCTGTTGTTGAGCTAGTGCACAATATCCTACCAGTTTTTTTCTTTCTTTACTTTTCTTCTCTTCTATATATATACACTTTATTCTGTGTACATCACTGTAAATATACTTTGTTCAAAAACCCAATAAAAAACATTGATAAAAAAAACTTCTGCAATCTCCTCTAACCCGACAACCCTACAACATATCTGCGCCTTTCGAATTCTGGTCTCTGTGTCTCCCCAACTTTAATTGTTCCATCCTTGGCAGCTGTACCTTCAGCGACCTGGGTCCGAAGCTCTGGAATTCATTTGAAGCACCCTGCTGCCTCACTCGCTCGCTTTCCACCTTTGAGACATTCCTTTGTACATACCTCCTTGACCAAGCTGTTGGTCACCTGAGCAAATATCTCACCATGTGGCTCAGTTTCATGATTTGTTTTATAATGTGAAGCGCCGTGGGGCTTTTAATTACATTAAAGGCACTCAAAAGATGTCAGTCGCTGTTGTTGCTATCGTACATCAATGTAAAAACCAGGGGTTGGTTTGATTTCTCATGAATAAAAAGCTTATGCAATATTAAAAACTTCAAACAAAATTTCACCCGTCGACAAGGTTCGCCACTGCTTTTCAAAAGCACGAACCAGGCTTTACTGATAGTGAACTTTACTGAAAGCACTTTTAAGAAGGGAAGAGGTGAGAATTTGAGAAAGCAGGACAAAGAATATGTAAAGATGAAGAAAGATCCATCAAATAAAGGCGGCAAGTTGAGGGGGACTAATGTAAAATGTGGAAATGTATTGTCTCCTTGAGGAAAAGGTCTTGGTGCTAATCTTTCCAAGTCTAATTATTGGATAATTAGTGTTGACATGACAGTGATGAATAAAATCATATTTAAAATCCCGCCGCATGCAAAAATGAAAATATTAATTAATTTTAGTCTAAATGTAGATCAATGGTGCCTTGGAGGCAATTTTACAAATGGTTATATAGGTGCATGTTGACAAAGGAGTTATAAAATAATTACTAACTTATTTAGCCTTACAGAATGCTATACCAGATCTGTAACAGCTTGCACAATATTATATTATTAAGTATGCTAAGAGATGGCATCCTGCCTCTCTTCACACCGAGTCAAATGAAAAATGTAACAAGGATATAGTTCATTATTAATAGATAGGTATTAATTATTTAGTGTATACTCCTGTACTAAGTGGAAAATATATGCCCTGAGACACTTTCATTGAAACGTTATCCTGGCATCTATTGGGCGCTTAGACAGCCTTGGTGCAAAAATATCCAGAGACATTTTCATGAGCATTCGAGTCACCATCTTGTAGCAACTTCAACAGGTGACAGGTGAGAAAAGTTGTATATTTTGTATGAGATGTGAATGGAGTTCGATGGCAATGTGAAATGAAAACAATTGCTTATTGTCACAAGTAGGCTTCAAATGAATACTGTGAAAAGCCCCTCGTCGCCACATTCCGGGAATTGAACCCACGCGGCTGGCCTGCCTTGGTCGGCTTTAAAAGCCAGCTATTTAGCCCACTGTGCTAAACCATCCTCAATGTGGTAAATGGCTGGCAAGTGAGATTGCGGCAAATGCAGATTGCTCAAAATTATCCTGTATGTACGAAACGTTAATTGTGAGTTTGATTACTGTTACGACAAAGATTTGAAGTGACACAGCACTGTTAACGGAGTGAGGCATCCCAGTGAGGCTGTGAGTCTCATTGCGAACCTCCATTGTTATATTGTGAGTTGATCGAGAGACAGTCTGGAAACACAAATGAGTTTTATTGAACTAAGACGAACTATATATACTGGACAGCACAACTAATGTGCAGGTCTTGCTCCCCTGACTCAGGGGCTAACATTGGTCAAGCCCCAACGGCCAGAACCGTGGTAAGCACTGTTGCTTCACAGCACCAGGGTCACAGGTTCGAATACCGGCTTGGTTCACTGTGTGTGGAGTCAGCACGTTCTCCCTGTGTCTGCGCGCGTTTCCTCCGGGTGCTCCGGTTACCTCCCACAAGTGCTTGCTAGGTGACTCCGTGTACCCGAACAGGTACTGGAATGTAGCGACTAGGAGCTTTGCACAGTAACCTCATTGCAGTGTTAATGGTAGCCATGATGTGGAGATGCCAGCGTTGGACTGGGGTAAGCACAGTAAGAAGTCTTCCAACACAGTAAGAAGTCTTACAGCACCAGGTTAAAGTCCAATAGGTTTGTTTCGAATCACTAGCTTTTGGAGCGCTGCTCCTCACCCGAGGAAGGAGCAGTGCTCCGAAAGCTAGTGTTTGAAATAAACCTGTTGGACTTTAACCTGGTGTTGTAAGACTTCTGCAGTGTTGATGTAAGCCTACTTGTGACAATAGTAAAGATTATTATTTTCTAAACCCCTACATTCACATGTGTCCCCGTAGGCTCTCGGCCCATCATGTGGCTCGTGAAGTATCACCCCTTAAAGTGTCCCTTCCTCCTTAAGTTCCCTTACCGATCTTGTAATGCAGAAAACTCATATTTACGTTTATGTCGATACAAAAGGGTTTCAGTAATGGAGCTCAAAACAAACCACCGAAGGTAAGGCTATCAGGTGACTTTCTAGCTCTTGCAGAGCATCTCATCTTGGTCACTGCCTCTTCCAGATTCAGAGCCTCTGAGAGTCCAGCAATGGCAGGAGCATTGTGTCGAGTTCACACCAGCTTCCTCGATGGCCTTTGAGGAATCCCCTTGAGACGATCTTTGGCCTTTTTTTCTCTTTTTTAAAATTAAATTGAGAGTACCCAATTCTTTTTTTTCCAATTAAGGTGCAATTTAGCGTGGCCAATCCACCTAACCTGCACATCTTTGGGTTGTGGGGGTGAGACCCATGCAGGCACGGGGGAGAATGTGCAAACTCCATGCGGACAGTGACCCGGGACCGGAATCGAACCCGGGCCCTCAGGCAGCAGTGCTAACCACTGTAGCTGGGGACACTGTTGCGAGGTGCTCCGCAACGCACGTGCCAGCCAAAGGGGTGGGGCACGATTTTGCAAGCCGTGTCCGCGAGCGGCCGGCGCTATGATGCACGATGTGGCCGATGCACACCGCTGCTGTGCGCATGTGCAGCCGTGGACCCGGCACTTCTCCTGGCCATATCGGCAGCTCGAGCCGGGTGCTCCGCGCTGCCTTGGTGCGAGCCCCCAGCCAAACGGTGGATCAATGGCCGTTCTACCCCACTCTTTCTGTCGTAAAACGCCACTGTTCCCATTCCGCCGTGGGGACGTAGCCTCAAAGTCAGAGAATCCAGCCCCTTTGGCTGTGAAGGCAGTAATGTGGACTGAGATGATCACCTCATGCAGGCCATGAATGGCAAAGATTTGGCGTAGTTAGTCCACTGTGGCTTCTGCGGTGGGTGAACACACAGGCTTGACATCCAGCCACTTCGAATGGGCACCGACAATGACCAAAAACATCAAATCCAAAAGACGCCGGCAAAGTCTCTGGAGTTTATGGATAGACCCACTGGTCACTCTCATTGGTGCAAGTTTGCCGGAGGCGGAAGGTTACATTGAGACTGAGAGTGATCGCACCGATTGACAATTCTTTCAATATTCTTGTCGATCTCCGGCCACCCTGTAACTCCTGGCCAGCACCTTCATTTGAGATTGCCCCGGGTGACCACTGCGTAATTCTTGAATAAAAGGTTGCCACGCTGGAGGTGACATCATCACTCTGCAACCCTACAGGGGGACCCCGTCTTTGTAAGTCATTTCATCCCTATCATCTAAGGATGGTTTTCCAATCCTCACTAGACACAGGGGAGGTATTGGAGGACTGGAGAAATGCAAACATGGTTCCATTTTTCAAATTGGGATTGAAGGAAATGCCAAACAATTATTATGAAAGGAAGGTCTTGCTTCACAAATTTGATTGAATTCTTTGAATAAGTAACAAAAAGGGTTGATGAAGGTAGTGCAGTGGATGTGGTGTACATGGAGTTTAGTAAAGCAGTTGACAAAGTCAGACAAGACAGATTGGTCAAATCTGGTCAAAAGCCCATGGGATACAGGGCAAAGTGGCAAACTGGATAAAAGGTTGGCTTAATAACAGGAAACAAAAGGTAATGGTCGATGGCTGCCCTTGCAATTGGAAAGTTGTTACAAGTGGTGTTCCACGAGGCTCGGTGTCGGGACCCTGACTGTTTGTGTTATATATTAACGATCTGGACATGAACGTGGGGGGCATGATTGGGAAATTTGCAGATTGGCCAGTGTAGAGGATAACTATAATCTCCAGAATTATATAGATGGGCTGGTGGAATGGGCAATAAAGTAGCAGATGGAATTTAACACAGAGAAATGTGAGGTCATGCATTTGGGGAGGTCAAACAGTTACAGGTAGTACCCAATAAATGGGAATATACTAAGAGGGGTAGATGAAGTGAGAGATCTTGGTGTACAAGTACACAGGTCCCTCAAGGCAGCAGTTCAAGTAGACAAGGTTGTTAAGAAAGCAAATGGAATGCTCCTCTTCATTGGCAGAGATATAAGGCGGGATTCTCCAACCCCCCCCGCCGGATCGGAGGATCGGCAGTTGGGGGGGGGCGATGTGAATCCCGCCCCGACGCCGGCTTCCGAATTCTCCGTCGCCGTTTTTGGGCGGGGGCGGGAATCGCGCCATGCCGATCGGGGGCCGTTGGCAGCGGCCCCCCAGTGATTCTCTGCTCCCCGATGGACCGAGCGGCCACCTGTTTTCGCCAGTCCTGCCGGCGTGGATTACACCAGGTCCGTACCGGCGGGATCTGGCTCTGCAGGCGGCCTGCGGAGTCCTCGGGGGGGTGCGGGGGGATCCGGCCCCAGGGGGGGGGGGCCCCCCACCGTGGCCTGGCCCACAATCGGGGCCCACTGATCTGCAGGCGGGCCTGTGCCGCGGGGGCACTCTTTCCCTCTGCAGCTGCTGTAAAGCTCCGCCATGGCCGGCGCGGAGAAGAAATCCCCTGCCCCGGCCGACGGAGGCCCTTTGCCGCCGGTTGGCACGGCGCCAACCGCTTCAGTGCCGGCCTAGCCCCCAAAGGTGCGGAGGAATCCGCACCTTCCGGGCGGCCCAACGCCGGAGTGATTCACGCCATTCCTTGGCGCCAGTACGGCCCGCCTCGCCGGTTAACAGAGAATCCCGGCCATAGAATATAAAAGTAAGGATATAGTGTTGGAATTGTATGAAACACTGGTGAGGCCACAACTGGAATGCTGTGCGCAGTTCTGCTCACCACATTACAGGAAGGACGTAATTGCTCTGGGGAGAGCACAGAGGAGGTTCACAAGAATGTTGACAGGGCTAGAAAAGTATAGCTATGAGGATTGATTGGATAGATTGGGGTTATTTTCCTTGGAACATGCCAATATCGCACCCGATAAATCTTCTATCCTGGGGATAGGATATTTATCAACTTTAGCCACCCTGTTCTCCATCATCTTATAATCACCATAGATTCAATCTGTGCGGTTCGGCTTCAACATAGGGACGATGGGCGCTGCCCATTCTGAAAACAGTCCTGGAGTAATTACCCCCAGGCTCTCCAGACACATCTACTCCACCTCTACCTTCTGGTGTAGAGCATTATGGCACCGGTCGGTGTAGCATGAAAACAATTTGGTGTTGATTCCTGCTCTACAAAGATCTTTGCCTTCGCCCCTTTGAAGCATTGTAACTCCCTCTGGAAGACCTCATGGAATTTCCGTCGAGCTCTTGGAAAACCCCGTCTGTGATACTAAATATTTCTCACCAATTCAATTTGCTTTTCTTCAGCCAATCATGCCCCATGAGGCTTGGTCTCTTTCCGTCCACAACTATAAATGGTAGCTGAACCAACTATTGCTGGTGGGATACTGATATGGATTCCATTCCCGGTATCTTCAGCATCTCCCTAGTATAGGTGGCTAAGGTGGCTGATGAACTGGCAAGACTTACAGGCTGAAACTCTCACTGCAAATACGTAAATGTTTGCTGACCCACTACTGCGGCAGCCAACCCTGTATTGACCTCCATTTGGAGTGAAGAAGCATTGATGACAATGACAATCTCAATGGGGGGTGTTTTACTTAATTTTATCATATTGTTACGGGCCAGGGCTGAGAAACACCAAAGTGTATTATGAAGTTCACCTGACCTATAACGTTTATGTTGAATTTGGCTGGAATGAGCACAAAAGCCTTCGCTTCAGGTGTGATTTGTCAGACTTCCTAGGTGCTTCAATCAAAACAAGGTTTATTCTAAGAATGCAGTTAACATATATATATAAACATAGCAAGAATATTTTTTATCAATTACAAACATAAAGACAACACAACAGCTACAGTAATCGATATAAAACACTTAATGAATTCCCCCTTTAACTGTTCCAATTCAATAACAAAATCCAATAAACATAAACCCCTTTCAAAGGAGTGGCCCAGCACACTGCAATCTCACTTGAATGGGACGCGTCCTTTTCCTGAGATTCTGATCCAGTTCCATCCAACAGTTTCAAACACCTTCAGGAAAACAACTTTATCTTTAAAATTACCAAGGCAGTTTGCCACACCCAATGTGCTTTTCACTTGATCAGCTTTTAAAATGAAAACAAAGAAAAACAGAGAAAGCACTAGTTTCTCCTTCTGCAGATCAAAGCAACAAAATTAAAACTGAAACCAAAACACTAAACCCCCTTTCATCTGACAGCCGCAGCCCAGCTCCACCCACAAATGACATCTTTGAAGCCGTGCTTCCAAGCCATGTGACAAGGCATAACCTTTCTTAAAGAGACACTCACATGGCAATATTAAAATTGTATAGTTGTTTTTTCAGGATCTTCCTCAAGCTTCGCGACTGAGTTGCCGTCCCTTTTTTGGGGAACTTGAATTAGGCAGTTGCCTCTGCACCTGGTTAAAAAATGGCCATTCTCAATACATATGAAATAGTTGAATTCTTTATACCTGCATCTCCCCCACGATGGAGACAAACCTCTAGGCTTTGTGACTGCCAAGCACCTTTCTTCTTTTCTGTCTCCGCAGCTCTCTCGCTTCTGGTAATGCGACCAGCCACCACTTTCTGCCATATCTGGCTCACCTCGGTCCACACGCTTCGCAATTCGAAAGCGCTTTGGCTCAATGCTTTCAGTTGCTTGAACCAACTCAACCCCTTTGTCCAAGGATATCCTGGCTTCTGCGAGAAACTTCTTCTGAATATTTAAGTTGTGAGTTCCACAGACCAGCCGGCCACGCAGCATGTCGCTGAGAGAAACACCAAATTCACGATGTTCGACATTTATTGACGTCTGTTACAAAAGTGCTTAACCGTTTCACCCGGATCTCTGACGGCTATTGTTATATTGTGGATGATCGATGAGGCAGTATTTAACCACAAAAGATGTTTATTGAACTAAAGTGAACTATATACACTGGACAACACAACTAATATACAAGTCTTTCTCCCACACGACTCCTGGGCTAACTCTGACCATGCCCCATCTGCTAGAACCATGCTTAAACCCCTGACAGCCTTACGTTCAGGCACTAAGTCCCCATAGGCTTTAGGCCCGTCATGTGGTCCGTGAAGTTTCGCCTCTTGAAAGGGCCACGTTACCCAGTTTGAGGTAACTGTGGAGAGACAGGTTTCCTGATCCCCGTGGGAAATGCTGGCAGTTAAACCCAGACCTGCACTACTGGATCCAGGAGGCAATTGTTGTTCCACCTACCTGCTGCATCCAGCCAGCTGAGGTCTTCTCAACCTTGCCCCTCATCTGAGGTGTGGTGATCCTCAGGTTAAATCAACACCAGTCAGCTCCCTTCCCCCACTCAAAGAGGAAAGCAGCCTGTGGTAACCTGGGACCAAGTCCTTCTGTATCCCAGGCCTCTGATGTGATCAAATGTATTCCTGGAGGTTTTGTCATGTGACTTGCCTCCGTGCTCCAGACATTAGTCCGCCAGCACATCCATCCTGGTGACGTACTTGACTCCCTATGATGACTGGAAAGCAAAAACACTTATTCCCTAATTGGTGATGTTTGACAGTCAGTCAAACCGTCTTTATTTTCTATTTCCAATGTGAAGAGAAATGTTCAAAGAAAACACCAAAGAAACTATGGGCGGGATTTTCCGATCATGCCCGCTCCACGACAGGAAATTCCTGCCCAATGCCAGTGGACCTTTAAAGCTCCATCAAATATTCCACACAGACCTCCAACCCCCACCTCCTGGTGACGATTCCCATGGAAGGCGGGAACAGATTTATATTTTTAAATGTCCTGATGATTTTTCTCCAGATTGACACACAGTTGTGTCCTGGAGATTGATCTTCAATTCCTGGAGACCCCACGACACGTGTGGAGCTGGAGACACCAGGACAAGCCTAGAGCTGGAGACTCCAGGCCATGCCTAGAGCTGGAGACTCCAGGCCATGCCTAGAGCTGGAGACTTCAGGACAAGCTTGGACCTGGAGAATCCAGGCCATGCCTAGAGCTGGAGACTCCAGGCCATGTCTAGAGCTGGAGACTACAGGACAAGCCTGGACCTGGAGAATCCAGGACAAGCCTCGAGCTGGAGACTCCAGGCCAAGCCTAAAGGGTTGGCAACCCTAGCTTTTGATCAACACATGGCCTAGCTCCTCCCCACACTAAAGCCTGTGATCTAACCATGACATGACAGCTCCCCACCCCTCCACTCCACCTAATGCCACCCGCTCCCCCTCCTCCTCCCCCAACCACCAAGGGTCCCAGGATCATGGGATTGCCACTCTCCTCCTCCCAACCCGGGAATGCCTATACCCTGGGAAGATCAGCCATGGCATGACTGTTGCATACCCCTCTGGGTCTACATCTGGATGTGCTGTGCCCCATTGACATGCAGGAATGACTTGAGATCTCCCTCCCATCCCCCCACCCTGGGATCAAATCTCCCAGGAGAGGGGGTGCGCTGGGGGTGGCTGTATCTACCATTACCGTGGCCACCATTAATCTGACCCCCTACTGGGCTGGAAGTCAATCCAGTCGATCAGGCTGGCCTCAGGATGCGGAGCTCCTTGGCAAAGACACGCACAGGCTGTGGACGGAATTAATGGGGCCTTTGGGAGATGATTGGGGGAATGAGGTTCTGGAAAGTTTGGAGGGAAAGTGGAGGAGGTTGCAGTTCCCATCACCTTCTTGTTGCCATGCAATTCTTTCAGTGCTGGGAAAGGTGGAGGACAGCCTTCCTCTCCGGGTGTCACTGTAGCTGGTCTCTTATATTACATCGCTGAATACACTTCAGAAGGGCTGCCTTGGCTCAAAGCACAGTGGGACATCCTGAGTTGTTAAAGGCTCTGTCGAAATGCAAGCCTTCTTGTTACAATGCTGTTGATTTCAACGCCGAGAGAACGGTGTGTTGTGCTGAGATCATTGAAAGCTATATTTGTAATTTAGAAGGAGCAAGACTGAATGATGTTAATCCAGCTGTTAAAAATAGTGCACAATTTCAATCCACTTCTTCACTTCATGTCGTACGAACTTCAATTCGTTGAAGTTTGAGCACTGAATCAGAAACAGGGCTGGCATATTGTAAATACAGCTTTCCTCACCTGACCATCACAATGACACTCCTGCGAATGCATCCCTTGTGTGAAAATAGGCAAGGAGTACGTGAGAGTGGGTGCCGATGAGTCCAAGTGAGTCTGAATACGAAGCAGGAAGAATTACATGGCCGGGTTGTGTTGCATTCATTTGGTAGGTTGAAGGTATGTCACACACAATTACATTGCATAATGCGAGGAGACAATTCTTGATTTTCTTAAAATATTAATGTTAAATATTAATGTTGATCTGAAGCACTGAAATGAACGGTCCACTAAGCACATGTGCACCTAGATAAAGATGGTGAGCTTTTTATGCGTGACTGTACATGTTTACATGTCTGACTGCATGCCTGTACATACCTGATTGCACATGTGCACATGCCTGACTGTACGTGTCTCCGTGCTTAACTGTTCGTGTGCACATGCCTGACTACATGTTGTGACGCTGCAAGGGGTGAGAGGACGTTCATAGAATCATAGAAGCATAGAATCTACAGTGCAGAAGGAGGCCATTCAGCACATCGAGTCTGCACCAGCCCTTAGAAAGAACACACCACTTAAGCCCCACATCTCCACCCTATCCCCTTTATCCCCTTTATCCCCATAACCCAATCTAACCTTTTTGGACACTACGGGCAATTTAGAATGGCCAATCCACCTAACCTTCACATCTTTGGACTGTGGGAGGAAACCGGAGCACCGGTGGAAACCCACGCAGACACGGGGAGAACGTGCAGACTCCACACAGACAGTGACCCAAGACGGGAATCAAACGTGAGAGCCTGGAGCTGTGAAGCAACTGTGCTAACCACTATTCTACAGTGCTGCCTGTCATAATATCCACGCATGTATATAATGAAGTGCAGACCGGCAATGATTGACACACAGGATGACCTGTAAGCACACAGCACAGTGCAGCCAATCACCAGACAGGACACCACCACTATAAAGCCAGAGGGCACTAGGTTTCCCGCTCTCTCTGGACCCAGCCACTGAGACAGTCAGAGTCCACAAGCTAGCACAGTGCAAACACCATGCGATAGCTACTAAGTCTGGTCAGGCTAGTACAAGGTCTCCAGTCAGTTCAGTATAGTATCGACCCACAGTTAAATATGTATGTTAGTTCTATCGTTCAATAAAACCGTGTTGGATCTTCTACAGCGTTAGAGGTCTGTTACTCGCATCGCTGCATTAAGTGCAGTCCACAACGAACCGACCTGCCTCACACATCACTGTCCACCATATAGGTGGAGTTAAGAAACACAACGTAAGCAAACTGAAGACAAAGTCAAATGAATAAACAATTTATTGATTAAGACACATGTGATGTAGGAGCGGTTTCAAGACCTGTGTATTGAGTCAGCTTCCACGTGGGGTTATTCCCTGTGGCTCAACTCAGTACATTGAGGAACAAACACGACAACCTGGACAAGATGGGTTATTTAATCAAGCTTGTTTCGTGTACAAGGAGAACAGACTGGATATCTGCCAAGACCTGTTCTGCCGAACAAAGACCAGAACACAGTACTTATACAAAGTTCAAAAATCAATAGCCCACCCCAGTTGGACGCGATCCAATCCCTGAAGCTGCTACTTTTAAACTTATCCAATAGAATTATAAGCAGTGTTTAAACTTCACCCAATAGAATCGCAAGCCGCGCATGATTGATCCTCATCCTGACAGCTGTGTACAATCCCAGCAGCTTGCTGACTGTGAGAAACAGAACAACAGAACCAGCACCCTGGATTGTTTCACAAAGTCAGGATGTCAGAAGTAATGTCGTTTTGGTCATTATTTGGTCAAATATTTTGCGGTGACCTGCGGTTGCAAAGATCGCTACATAAATGCAAATACTTTTGGTATGTTGGCTCCCAGGTGCAAGGGTACATGATGTCCCAGATCGTGTTTTCCGGATCCTTAAAGGGGAGGGGGAGCAGCCCCAAGTCGTGGTCCACATTGGCACTAACGACATAGGTAGGAAAGGGGACAAGGATGTCAGGCACTTTCAGGGAGCTAGGATGGAAGCTCAGAACTAGAACAAACAGAGTTGTTATCTCTGGGTTGTTGCCCGTGCCACGTGATAATGAGATGAGGAATGGGGAGAGAGAGCAATTAAACACATGGCTACAGGGATGGTGCAGGCGGGAGGGATTCAGATTTCTGGATAACTGGGGCTCTTTCTGGGGAAGGTGGGACCTCTACAGACAGGATGGTCTACATCTGAACCTGAGGGGCAAAAAATATCCTGGGGGGGAGATTTGTTAGTGCTCTTTGGGGGGGTTCAAACTAATGCAGCAGGGGCATGGGAACCTGGATTGTAGTTTTAGGGTACGGGAGAATGAGAGTATAGAGGTCAGGAGCACAGATTTGACGTCGCAGGAGGGGGGCCAGTGTTCAGGTAGGTGGTTTGAAGTGTGTCTACTTCAATGCCAGGAGTATACGAAATAAGGTAGGGGAACTGGCAGCATTGGTTGGTACCTGGGACTTCGATGTTGTGGCCATTTCGGAAACATGGATAGAGCAGGGACAGGAATGGATGTTGCAGGTTCCGGGGTTTAGGTGTTTTAGTAAGCTCAGAGAAGGAGGCAAAAGAGGGGGAGGTGTGGCGCTGCTAGTCAAGAGCAGTATTATGGTGGCGGAGAGGATGCTAGATGGGGATTCATCTTCCGAGGTAGTATGGGCTGAGGTTAGAAACAGGAAAGGAGAGGTCACCCTGTTGGGAGTTTTCTATAGGCCTCCAAATAGTTCTAGGGATGTAGAGGAAAGGATGGCGAGGATGATCCTGGATAAGAGCGAAAGTAACAGGGTAGTTATTATGGGAGACTTTAACTTTCCAAATATTGACTGGAAAAGATATAGTTCGAGTACATTAGATGGGTCGTTTTTTGTACAATGTGTGCAGGAGGGTTTCCTGACACAATATGTTGACAGGCCAACAAGAGGCGAGGCCACGTTGGATTTGGTTTTGAGTAATGAACCTGGCCAGGTGTTGGATTTGGAGGTAGGAGAGCACTTTGGGGACAGTGACCACAATTCGGTGACGTTTACGTTAGTGATGGAAAGGGATAAGTATACACCGCAGGGCAAGTGTTCTAGCTGGGGGAAGGGCAATTATGATGCCATTGGACGTGACTTGGGGGGGATAGGTTGGAGAAGTAGGCTGCAAGTGTTGGGCACACTGGATAAGTGGAGCTTGTTCAAGTATCAGCTACTGCGTGTTTTTGATAAGTACGTACCGGTCAGGCAGGGAGGAAGGCATAGAGCGAGGGAACCGTGGTTTACCAAAGAAGTGGAATCTCTTGTTAAGAGGAAGAAGGAGGCCTATGAGAAGATGAGGTGTGAAGTTTCAGTTGGGGCGATGGATAGTTACAAGGTAGCGAGGAAGGATCTACAGCGAGAGCTAAGACGAGCAAGAGCAACGAGGGGACATGAGAAGTATTTGGCAGGTAGGATCAAGGAAAACCCAAAAGCTTTCTCTAGGTATGTCAGGAATAAGCGAATGACTAGGGTAAGAGTAGGACCAGTCAAGGACAGGGATGGGAAGTTGTGTGTGGAGTCTGAAGAGATAGGCGAGATACTAAATGAATATTTTTCGTCAGTATTCACTCAGGAAAAAGATAATGTTGTGGAGGAGAATGTTGAGACCCAGGCTATTAGAATAGATGGCATTGAGGTACGTAGGGAAGAGGTGTTGGTAATTCTGGACAGGCTGAAAATAGATAAGTCCCCGGGGCCTGATGGGATTTATCCTAGGATTCTCTGGGAGGCCAGGGAAGAGATTGCTGGACCTTTGGCTTTGATTTTTATGTCATCATTGGCTACAGGAATAGTGCCAGAGGACTGGAGGACAGCAAATGTGGTCCCTTTGTTCAAAAAGGGGAGCAGAGACAACCCCGGCAACTATAGACCGGTGAGCCTCACGTCTGTAGTGGGTAAAGTCTTGGAGGGGATTATAAGAGACAAGATTTATAATCATCTAGATAGGAATAATATGATCAGGGATAGTCAGCATGGCTTTGTAAAGGGTAGGTCATGCCTCACAAACCTTATCGAGTTCTTTGAGAAGGTGACTGAACAGGTAGACGAGGGTAGAGCAGTTGGTGTGGTGTATATGGATTTCAGTAAAGCATTTGATAAGGTTCCCCACGGTAGGCTATTGCAGAAAATACGGAGGCTGGGGATTGAGGGTGATTTAGAGATGTGGATCAGAAATTGGCTAGCTGAAAGAAGACAGAGGGTGGTGGTTGATGGGAAATGTTCAGAATGGAGTTCAGTTACAAGTGGCGTACCACAAGGATCTGTTCTGGGGCCGTTGCTGTTTGTCATTTTTATCAATGACCTAGAGGAAGGCGCAGAAGGGTGGGTGAGTAAATTCGCAGACGACATTAAAGTTGGTGGTGTTGTCGACAGTGTGGAAGGATGTAGCAGGTTACAGAGGGACATAGATAAGCTACAGAGCTGGGCTGAGAGGTGGCAAATGGAGTTTAATATAGAGAAGTGTGAGGTGATTCACTTTGGAAGGAATAACAGGAATGCGGAATATTTGGCTAATGGTAAAGTTCTTGGAAGTGTGGATGAGCAGAGGGATCTAGGTGTCCATGTACATAGATCCCTGAAAGTTGCCACCCAGGTTGATGGGTTGTGAAGAAGGCCTATGGAGTGTTGGCCTTTATTGGTAGAGGGATTGAGTTCCGGAGTCAGGAGGTCATGTTGCAGCTGTACAAAACTCTGGTACGGCCGCATTTGGAGTGTTGCGTACAGTTCTGGTCACCGCATTATAGGAAGGACGTGGAGGCTTTGGAGCGGGTGCAGAGGAGATTTACCAGGATGTTGCCTGGTATGGAGGGAAAATCTTATGAGGAAAGGCTAATGGACTTGAGGTTGTTTTCGTTGGAGAGAAGAAAGTTAAGAGGAGACTTAATAGAGGCATACAAAATGATCAGGGAGTTGGATAGGGTGGACAGTGAGAGTCTTCTCCCGCGGATGGAAATGGCTGGCACGAGGGGACATAGCTTTAAACTGAGGGGTAATAGATATAGGACAGAGGTCAGAGGTAGGTTCTTTACGCAGAGTGGTGAGGCCGTGGATTGCCCTACCTGCAACAGTAGTGAACTCGCCAACATTGAGGGCATTTAAAAGTTTATTGGATAAACATATGGATGATAATGGCATAGTGTAGGTTAGATGGCTTTTGTTTCGGTGCAGCATCGTGGGCCGAAGGGCCTGTACTGCGCTGTATCGTTCTACTTTCCTTACTGTCACACGTGCAATTCAAACTCATTAATTCCGAGCGTTGACAATTTTCTTTTTGCGCTCTCCAACAGTTCTGTCAGCAGGCGACGTTGTGCCAAATATCTTCATTACAGCATGCCTTTTAACACTGTTAGCTTTCACACCGTTATCATTCATATCTGTGTCCCCGCCTACTGAACCATTTCAATTGTGCTGAATTATCACCAATGCTTTGATGCCTCATCACATTTCATAAATACAAGGCCTTCAGCTGGATTTTATTTTGATGGAAGCACCTTCCTGTTGCTCACTTTCAATCTGTGCACGATACAGCAAGAAATAAGGAATGGGCAGCACGGTGGTGCAGTGGTTAGCACTGCTGCCTCACGGCGCCGAGGTCCCAGGTTCGATCCCGGCTCTGGGTCACTGTCCATGTGCAGTTTGCACATTCTCCCCGTGTTTGCATGGGTTTCGCCCCCACAACGCAAAGATGTGCAGGGTAGGTGGATTGGCCACGCTAAATTGCCCCTTAATTGGACAAAATTAATTGGATACACTAAATTAAAAAAAAGAAATGAGGAAAAGAAAGAAAAACATGTCTGTAAATCGCACACTTCACCACTTCAGGGCACTTTGCAGGTAAGCAAGCATTTTCTTGAAGTGCAATTAGCATTGTAATGCAGGGGATACGACGACCAATTTTAGCACAGAAAGATCCCACAAGCAGCAATGTGATAATGATCAGAGAACCTGTTTATCAATGAAGTTGATTAAGGGTTAGATATAGGACAGGGCATTCGGGAAGCATGTCACCTGCTGCTCTCAACGACAAACGTTAAGAAAAAGGGATAAGGTCCTGCAAGCAGAATATAGGGAATTAGGAGGGAAATGAAAAAGCATGACCTCCAAGGTAGTAACCTCAGGCTTACTTCCTGTGTCACGTGCTAGCGAAAGTAAAAAATAACAGGCTATATCAGACAAATAAGTGGCTGGAGAAATGGTGTAGGAGGGAAGGATTCAGATTCCTGGGAAGTTGGGACCGGTTCTGGAGAAGGTGAGACCGGTATAAGCAGGACGGGGGGCCACCCGGGCAGTACTGAGACAAATGTCTTCGGGGCGGGCGATGGTGTTTGTTCGTGTTGTTGGGGATCGTTTAAGCTAGCATGGCAAGGGGATGGGAACCTGAGCAGAGAGACGGAGGAGGGAGAAACAAGAATAGAAACAAAAGATAGAGATATAAGAAGCTAAAGCGGAAAGCAGAAAAAACAAGGACGATAAAGAAGTGGGGCCAGTTACAAAATACAGCTGAGATGACTAACAAAGATAAAAAGACAAGTCTCAATGCCTTGGGCGAGATATTCCATCCCGCTACACCAGCTTCCTGCTACGGCGCACCCCCACCAGCAGTGGGATTCTCCGTCCCACCAGCCGGCCAATGGGGTTTCCCACTGTGGGCAGCACCAAGCCGTCGGGAAATCCCTGGGCGTGGGTGTGTTGCCAGCGCAACGGAGAATCCCGTCAGCGGACAATCCAGCCCCTTGTGCCATAATGTGCGGACCATTCACAATAAGGCAGTACAACTAGATACAGTTGCAATTACTTGGCTGCAGGGTTGATAATAATAGCTTATTGTCACAAGGCGGCTTCAATTAAGTTACTGTGAAAAGCCCCTCGTCGCCACATTCAATCCAATACTGGGGAAGGATATTGGCTTGGAAAAACATGATGTTGGATCGGTACAGGTGGAGCTAAGAAACATCAAGGCACAGAAAATATTATCTGGGGTTGTCGATCGGCCTCCATACAGTCGTGGAGACGTAAGGGAAGGAATTGAACAAGAAAACATAGATCCATGCAATGAGGGTATGACTGTGATCATGGGTGACTTTAATTTATACGTGGATTGGAAAAACCAAATTAGCAATGGTACGGTGGAGAGAAGTTCCTGGAGTGCGTGCACGTGATGGTGTCTTAGGACCAAAATGTTGAGAAACCACCCAGAGATCAAGCAATTCTAGAGTGGGTACGATGCAATGAGAAAGGATTAATTAACAATCCTGTTGTGTGGTGTCCCTTGGGAGGAGCGACCATAATATGATTGAATTCTTTATTAAGGTGGCGAGTGGATTAGTCGAATCCGAAACTAGGGTTCTGAATCTGAACAAGGGGAACTATGAGGGCATGAGGTGCGAATTAGCAAGGATAGATTGAGGAATCTTACTGAAGGGCTTGACGATGCAGAGGCAATGGTTCAGACTATAAAACGTGTGCATGAATTACAACAATTATTCATTCTGCCTGGCTCAAAAACAAGAGGAAAGATGGCTCAACCATGGCTTATAAAAGAAATTAGGGACAGTATTAAATCGAAAGAGGAGACTTATTAAATTGCCAGTAAAAGCAGCAAGTCTGAGGATTGGGAGCATTTTAGAATTCAGCAAAAGCAGACAAGAAATTAGATCAAGAGGGGTAAAATAGAGTATGTGAGTAAAATTGCAGAGAGCATGGGAACTGACTTTAAAAGCTTCTACAAATATGTGAAGAGAAAAAGATTAGTAAAAGGATATGTAGGTCCCTTCCAATCGAAAGTCAGGGAAGTACTAATGGGGAACAAAGAAATGGCAGAATAATTGGGCACATACTTTGGTTCTGTCTTCACGGCAGCATGGTAGCCTTGCGGATAGCACAGGGCAGCACGGTAGCATTGTGGATAGCACAATTACTTCACAGCTCCAAGGTCCCAGGTTCGATGCCGGCTTGGGTCACTGTCTGTGCGGAGTCTGCACATCCTCCCCGTGTGTGCGTGGGTTTCCTCCGGGTGCTCCGGTTTCCTCCCACAGTCCAAAGATGTGCAGGTTAGGTGGATTGGCCGTGATAAATTGCCCTTAGTGTCCAAAATTGCCCTTAGTGTTGGGTGGGGTTACTGGGTTATGGGGATAGGGTGGAAGTGTTGACCTTGGGTAGGGTGCTCTTTCCAAGAGCCCGTGCAGACTCGATGGGCTGAATGGCCTCCTTCTCCACTGTAAATTCTATGATAGTCTATGACATAAGAGGACAGAAAAAACCTCCCAGTAATGTCAGGAGCCAATGGTCTCGTGAGAGGGTGGAACTGAAGGAAATCAGCGGAGGTGCTGGGGAAATTAACGGGGTTAAAGGTTGACAAATCACCAGGACCTGATCATCTACATCCCAGAGTATTGAAGGAAGTGGCCCTGGAAATATCGGGTGGTCATCTTCCAAAATTCATTTGACTCAGTAGCAGTTACTACTGTTTGGAGGATGGCAAGTGTAAGTCTTAAAAAGAGAGGGAGAGAAAAAAGGGAGAATTACAGACCAGTTAGCCTGACATCTGTATTGGGGAAGATGCTAGAATATATTATTAAAGATGTGACATCTGAACATTTGGAAAGCATTAACAGGATTGGACAAAACCAGCATGGGTTCATGAAAGGCAAATCATGCTTAAAACATCTACTGGAGTTTTTGTGGATCTAACTCATAGAATAGATAATGGAGAACCAGTGGATGAGGTATATTTGGACTTTCAGAAGACTTTTGATGAGATCCTCCATAAAAGGTTAGTGGACGAAATTTACGTACACAAGATGGGGGTAATGAAGGCATGGCCTTCATTTAAGGGGATTTGAGTAGAGAAGAAGGGATGTATTCCTGCCTATTATGCAGGGCATTGATGAGTGGCTATCTGGAGTACTGTGTGCAGATTTGGTCTCCCTACCTCAGAAAAGATATACTTGCTACAGAGGGAATGCAGCAGAGGTTCACCGGGCTGATAGCGGGGTTGACGGGACTGTCCTATGAGGAGAGATTGGTTCGATTGGGCCTGTATTCACTGGAGTTTAGAAGGATGAGAGGAGATCTGATTGAAACGTATAAAATTCTAACACGGCTGCACAGACTAGATGCAGGGAGTATGTTTTCCCTGGTTGGGGAATCGAGAACCGGGGACACAGTCTCAGGGTACGGGGTCGTTCATTCAGGACTGAGATGAGGAGAAATGTCTTCACTCAAAGGGTAGTAAACCTGTAGAATCTTCTACCACAGGAGGCCGTGGAGGCCAAGTCACTGACTGCATTCAAGAAAGAGAGAAATAATGTTGAGATTTTCATGATATCAGGGGATATGGGGAGAAAGCGGGAATATGGCATTAAGATAGAAGATCAGCCATTATCATATTGAATGGCCGAGCAGGCTTGAAGGGCCAAATGGCCTACTCCTGCTCTTGGTTTCTATGTTTGAAGGGTGCCCCACGGGGCCTTTTGCATTCCCATTGAGGTCTCATTGGAAACGCAGTTCCCTCAGTAAAGCTTTGAGATATTGGATCCAAATCTCTGCAAGGCCTGGCCCAAGAGCATTTGCCATCTCAGGCAAACATTCAGCCTGGCGCCTCCCATGGAATGTGATGTCATGGAAATACAGCGGCAAGGCGGGAGAGAGTTCTAAGGAGGAGGAAGTCCAGGGAACCCAGAGAGAGACCTAGGGAGCAGGTTAACGTGGAGATTCTCTGCCTCCACATTGGGAATTCAAACTCCCGGCTGTGTGAACACATCCCAACAATGAACGGCCCGCAGGTAAAAGATTCTGCCGCTTAACTTCCCGTCGCAGTCATTTATGGAAATAATGAGAGAACATTTGCAGTAAACCTTAAAATCAACTCCCTGACCCGATCAGCTGTGAATTGATCTGAATCCCTGCTCGCACCCACCCCTGTCGGACTAACGCTTGCTGTTTGCGTCCGAACATAGAACTTACCAACTTTTACAGATGCACCATAGAAAGCATCCTATCAGGCTGCATCACAGCCTGGTATGGCAACTGCTCGGCCCAAGACCGCAAGAAACTTCAGAGAGTCGTGAACACCGCCCAGTCCATCACACGAACCTGCCTCCCATCCATTGACTCCATCTACACCTCCCGCTGCCTGGGGAAAGCGGGCTGCATAATCAAAGACCCCTCCCACCCGGCTTACGCACTCTTCCAACTTCTTCCATCGGGCAGGAGATACAGAAGTCTGAGAATACACATGAACAGAGTCAAAAACAGCTTCTTCCCCACTGTCACCAGACTCCTAAATGACCCTCTTATGGACTGATTTCATTAATGCTACACCCCTGTAGGCTTCACCCGATGCCGGTGCTTACGTAGTTACATTGTGTACCTTGTGTTGCCCTATTATGTATTTTCTGTTATTTCCTTTTCTTTTCATGTACTTAATGATCTGTTGAGCTGTTCGCAGAAAAATACTTTTCACTGTACCTCGGTACACGTGACAATAAACAAATCCAATCCAATCCAATAGGGAATAGGAAGAGGAGTAGTTAGGTCTGACCCTCGTACCTGCTCCGCCATTCGATAGGATGATGGCTGATCCGACATTCCCCATGTCCACTTTCCTGCCCCTTCCCCGTATCCTTTGATTCCCTGACTGGTCAAGCACCGTGCAGACCCCTCAATGAAATTCAAACCCCACCAATCACAACACAGCCTCACAAAATCCCAGCCTATCAGAGTGCCCCCTGGCTTTTCCTTTTCAATGTCAGGAGGTTTGAATTTGATTGGTTGGCACTGCGCTGGATGTGATGTCTCTATGCAGGTGCCGCTTTGTGATAATGGGGGTTGGATTTCCTTTCCCTTGGTTGTTGATGATGAATTCTGAGACTGATTTGTTTAAAACACCTGGGATTTCACTTGAGATTTAAAAATTTTTTTTCCCATTCCCCAAATGTTGTCACTCTATAAAAACGAGCACCTAATTTGCTGAAGGGAGAGAGCTGGCCTGGTTTGAACTCACTATCTTCCGACATCGAGTAGTTACAGACTGAGACATGGCTTAATTAAAAGACCAATTTACCTAACTACCTTCAGAGTAACTATATGGCCATTTTGACACAAATTAAATACAGTCACAACATCTGGACTGAAATTGAAGACAAGATCTAATAGACAACAGTAGAAGCGTTGTCTATAAACCCTGGCAATACAAAGCCAAGACAGGTGAACTAATAATCAAGAAACCCAGGCTAACGACCTGGCAACAAATCTCACCATGGCAGCTGGTGAAATTTAAACTCAATTCATGAACTTGGGAACTGCGAGCTCGTCTCAGGAAATGGCGATCGTGAAACTATTATGAGGGGCATGGATAGGGTGGATGGGCAGGCACTCTTTCCCAGGGTGGAGGGGTCAGTCACCAGGGGGCATAGATTTAAGGTCCATGGGGCATAGGTTAGAGGAGATGTGCGAGGCAGGTTGTTTACGCAGAGGGTGGTGAGTGCCTGGAACGTGTTGGCAGGGGACGTTGTGGAAGCAGATCCATCAACGGCGTTCAAAAGGCATCTCGACATGTACATGGATAGGATGGGTATAGCGGGAGATGGCATGAGGATGTGCTGCGGGTTTTGGCAGAGGGTGTGCTTTTGAAAAATCACCACTATTCTTAGAAGTCCCCCTATACCAAAATGGGCTGACATTCTAAATGGTGATCAGGGATTCTCACTCCCCGACTCCGATGCAAGCTTCAGTGGGTGCTATTCAGGTCAAACAATATTTTCAAGTTATCCCCCGGTATAACCCATACCTTCACCGAAGATTTCATCTACTTACCACTTAGTAGCATCGATCCTGGGTCCCGCATTGCTAAGTAAGTAAAGTAGACTTTGGAATAACCACTGTTTCAGGTTAAAACTTTTAAGTTATTTTATTATTATATATATTTTCTCTTTTTAAAAGATGCAATTACTGTCTTTATAGAAAAGTAAAAAGATCTTGCTTCTGGATCCTTCTGGTTGGTTGAAGGGACCTTCAGGCCCAACTTGACAATCAATCTTCTTTAAAGTCTGGTCTTCTTTAGATGTATCAGCTATTTTACCTCGGCTGCTCGGCCCTGTCCATTTCCCATGGCCGAGCTGATTGTAATCTGAGTCTAGCTGCTTGTTCCTTCTCTGCTTCTCTCTCTCTCCCTCTGAGCTCTGGTTCTCGTTCTGGTTCTGAATCTGAATCTGATAGTTCCTGCCCTGGTCTCGAGGTTTATATTTGCTTTCTAACAATTAAGTTTTTTGATGTTATTGTAAAGTAACTCTTATTTTCTTTGATTGTAAAAAGGAGCTTTTGATCTAACCCTTTTAATCCAACTAAGTATACATTTTGACATGACTTCATCTCATAGATCTGATTACATTGTGTCCTTTGTGGTGTTCAAAATGCTTTAGTTTCAATAGGTGTTACTTTTAATTCCTGTCATTTCTATATTTTCATTTTCCAATTGTGTCCTCAGCTCAATTTTGACTTTGATTTTGGATTTGAATTATGTTTCTCGTAGACTGATAGCCTCCAGTTTTCTTTAATTTACCTGGTATTAGCAAATTTTCACACCTAGAATCTCATCCTTTCTTTTCCAGATCCTTACTAAGTTAGTTACTTTCAATGAAGGTGTGAGCCATTGTCTTTGGCTTCATTCAAAGTCCTGTTTGTCTTGTTTGCCGAGCCTGCTTGACCAAGGATATCTGAATTTTACAATCCTTCCCTGGCAGCTGCTGTTAACCCTTTGTGGGATCTTGTCCTGTATTCTCTCACATTTCTCTCAGACCAGATATTGCCAGACTTCCATGTTTCAAATGACACATCTTTCCATATTATCAATTACACCCCATCTTGACATCTGAAACATAACTATATCATTGACTGTTAAGTGTCCACTTTTTCTGTCATCCAAATTGCTTTCCGTTTCTCATCGGAATGGTAAATTATGATATCATGTATCACCCCTTGCTTCATTCATTTAAAGGTTCAATTGATCCTGCTTCTATCCCTGACTTCTCCCACATTAATGTCTAACATTGTCCTGAACCATGTATGTCTGCCAACCCCTGGTGTACATGAGAGAATATCTTTCTGACAAACTTCCTTCAAATCCCTTTTGTCTGTTATAATTTCCCTTACAACATTTGCAATACAATATGCCAACAGTATTCGCAAAACCACATCGAACTGTCATTTTTTCCAAATAAATAACCCTATTGTTAAATACACAGTTAAAAAAAAATTAAGTCTTATCTTAACACATTACTCATCACCTAACCACACAAATAGACCGTATGTTACAACTTTACATATTTGCAACTGTTATCACAATTTCAATACTAAAAATAAAGTACAATATCGACACATCCCTTCATGGCTTTGCGACAATAGTCATTATATACTAAATATGGCGTGTTAACAACATCAATATTATTTGTGATATTCTCTGCAGTTAAATCAAGAAAACACACTAAACTACCACTATACCCCTGTATTAAAACATTCACACAGTTTAGAAATGCTGATCAAGGTCCTTGAACAGCACACATAGCCCCATTATCATACATAACAGTCCCTACCAATTTACAAGACATTTCTTCTTTAATAATGTTTACAGCTCTTCAATGCAATATTGTTTGCTGCATTGTTAATAATTTTCCCACCGTGGCATCTAGCTACAAAAATTCTTAAACTTTTATCATTTATCATATGGGGGTTCCTCGTCAGTCGCTGCTGTCTGCCGAGACCCTCAATAACTCCATCGCTTAGTACCTACCCCATGGAGACCTCAGATCATCCATCAGCTGATGTCCAATTAGAGATGTCTGACCGGGTTTCACTGCTCAGTAATAATTCGAAATTTTGATTTGTTTCTAACCCGTAAAGTTTTCCTACGGGCTCTTGTCATTTAATTCCCTCAAATATGTAGCCAATTGTATCATTAGTTTTCCCCCCAATCCTGTCTAAAACATTCTTCTCTGGAGTGCAGTTCTCTTCCTTCTTGTGAACTGGTTTGTCTGTTATTTATTTTTTCCATCTGAAAAATCAAATGAACAGGTCAAGGGTGGAGAGGGCCCTATTCTTCAATTTGTACTTTCTATCTTTGTTTGGATTCCCCAGAGTGCCCTCTCCAGGACTTCCCGATTTCTTTTGCCACCATTTCTTTCTTTTTTCTTTTTGAACTGGTTTATTTTCCTTATCCTTGATATACATCATACAATTAAAGCTTGTTAAGCCTCCTCCTTCTGTCATTGCATCCCTGAGTGAGACAAAACTCCTCCCCTTTTGCTCACTCAATGATCCAATCATTGAAACCTTACCCTGATACATTCCTGATATTGCTACTGCATTTACTTTAATTACTTGATTTTGATTACGACCGGATTTCTATGAAGGTGAGTTCCAAACATGACATTTTAACTTTATCATCTGTCCAATCAATGCTGCTCACGGGTTTTAATTCACTGTCCTCCCACCAATTGGGCCATGTGTTTTGATTGTGATACAATTTCTTTTGTTCCAGACACCATGCTTCTCTAAGTCAACTGTATGTTTACCCAGATTCTGAACAACCACGGGCGTCATTCTCCGACCCCCCGCCGGGTCGGAGAATGGCCGTTGGCCGCCGTGAATCCCGCCCCCGCCCCCGCCGAAGTCTCCGCTCCCGGAGATTGGGCGGGGGCGGGAATCCAGCCGCGCCGGTTGGCGGGACCCCCCGCTGGATTCTCCGGCCCGGATGGGCCGAAGTCCCGCCCAGGAATTGCCTGTCCCGCCGACGTAAATCAAACCTGGTATTTACCGGCGGGACCAGGCGGCGTGGGCGGGCTCCGGGGTCCTGGGGTGGGGCGCGGGGTGATCTGACCCCGGGGGGTGCCCCCACGGTGGCCTGGCCCGCGATCGGGGCCCACCGATCCGCGGGCGGGCCTGTGCCGTGGGGGCACTCTTTCCCTTCCGCCTCCGCTACGGCCTCCACCATGGCGGAGGCGGAAGAGACTCTCCCCACTGCGCATGCGCGGGAAACTTTCGGCGGCCGCTGACGCTCCCGCGCATGCGCGGGGAAACTGACAGCGGCCGCTGACGCTCCCGCGCATGCGCCGCATTTCCGCGCCAGCTGGCGGGGCAACAAACGCCATTTCCGCCAGCTGGCGGGGCGGAAATCCCTCCGGCGTCGGCCTAGCCCCTCAATGTTGGGGCTAGGCCGCCAAAGATGCGGAGACTTCCGCACCTTTTTGCCGGCACGATGCCCGTCTGATTTGCGCCGGCTTTGGCGCCAGTCGGCGGGCATCCCGCCGTTGGGGGAGAATTTCGCCCAACATCTTTACATTTTACAACTTCACTGATTATTTTTCCTGCAGTTTTAGTTGGTAGCTTCACCCACACTTCCTCTGTGTTATCAATTGGTTTTAATATCTTAATTTTACTACCTGCATCTATTTTTATCAAATCTTTCCCTGCCATCAGATTCTCATTTCCTTATACTGCCAGTAATTCTCTTAATCTAACTTTTGATCCAAAATCTTTATTCTCTAAAGCTCCTTCTTCCCTGTATTTTTTCTAAACATCATTATTTTTGCTGGTGACATTCCTGTGCTTATCGGGCACTAGGACCCTGCAGTGTCAATTTCAATGCTCAGTTTCAAAGCCTGCTAGCAGCTGACTGCTGCCCAGTACAAATTCTGTATCCGTTTATCCAAAGACTAATTTAGTTCTGAAAATGCGATTTATGTCCTCATAATACTGATCACATTTCTACCTGCCATTTATAACTTCCAATTAATGTGAAACTCAGTTTTGCAAAATACAACATTTTTTACAAATACAAACACCAAAGGAAATTCACAATTCCTTATTAGACATACACACATTCATTCATCCACTCAGACCTTGGATCTCTACTGGAGGATTTCACAAATCCTTATTAAACACACACTCATGTATCCACTGAGATCTTGGACCTCTATTCAGTGGGGTTTTAGTTACTTTAATAAAAATTGAGACCCCTCCATGCTGATAAAGTTTCACTTATGCAGGAGTTTTTTGCCTCTGTTAATTTCTTCCACTCTTGTTTCATTTCTTCAACTCTCTTGACCGTGTTTCAGAGCAAGAGGATTATTCTAATTGCCATTTTTCGGAATTCTAAGTTCTGTTCCTGGTTGTCCCTTTCAGTTGCAATCTGAAATTAAGGATAAGTACCCTTTCTGGGCCATATCCAAGGCTGACTAAGGCACTATCTTCCCGTTTTAGTTAAGGGTCGATTGGTTATTGGTCTCTAAAGATGCTAGGCGGCCCCATTTCTCTAGGATGTAACCTCCCAATCTGCCTCACTCTAAGGATGATTTATTTTTTGGCCTCATTTTACCAGTAATGGATGCAAGATTTTTAGTGCTGTCACCAAGATGTCTTGCAGACATTATCTCAGGGTCAGCATCTTCTAGTCTGCTGATTTTACACACCCAACCTGAGCTTCAGTCCCCTCGATCCACAGAATATCCTTACAAAAGTCAATCACACATGACTTTCCAGACTAAACTCGGCAGGTAAAGTCTGACTCACACATCGACCAGAAACTTCCAATATTCTAGCCTTTGTGCCGGTTAGAAACTTCTCATATTCCAACCGTTTCTTGGGAACTAGAAACTTCTAATATTCTAGCCCCCACTCTAGCCCCCATTCTGCTCAACTAGAAACTTCTAATATTCTAGTCTCGCATTACCTAAAAACTTCTAATATTCTCGGTCCCTGTTCGGGCGCCATGCTTTTGAAAAACTCACCACTATTCTTAGAAGTCCCCCTATACCAAAAAGGGCCGACATTCAAAATGGTGATCAGGGATTCTCACTCCCCGACTCCGATGCAAGCTTCAGTGGGTGCTATTCAGGTCAAACTATATTTTCAAGTTATCCCCCGGTATAACCCATACCTTCACCGAAGATTTCATCTACTTACCACTTAGTAGCATCGATCCTGGGTCCCGCATTGCTAAGTAAGTAAAGTAGACTTTGGAATAATCACTGTTTCAGGTTAAAACTTTTAAGTTATTTTATTATTATATATATTTTCTCTTTTTAAAAGATGCAATTACTGTCTTTATAGAAAAGTAAAAAGATCTTGCTTCTGGATCCTTCTGGTTGGTTGAAGGGACCTCCAGGCCCAACTTGACAATCAATCTTCTTTAAAGTCTGGTCTTCTTTAGATGTGTGGTGGTATGTATTAGGGGTCATGTGGGACTGTGAAGCCGTGATGCTATTGGCTGACAGATCCCGGGTCCTGGTTGGCTGCTGACTCCTGGCTCCGCACTGAAGGCGGAGTATAAGAACCCGAGCGTCTCCCCGCCGCTTCATTCTGTTGCTGAACTGCTGGGGACAAGTCTTGCTTAATAAAGCCTGAATCGACTTCATCACTTCTCGTCTCTCTCGTAAGTCATTGTGCGCTACAATTTATTAAGCAAGCTTAAAAGACTATGGAGCTCCGGATCGCCCCGGAATGCCTGCAGATCAGCCCCCGCGCAGCGAACTCGGCAGCAGTATTTAAACACTGGCAAGAATGTTTTGAAGGCTACCTCCGAACGGCCCCCGGATCAGAGAAGACCAGAAAATGCAGGTCCTGCATTCGAGGGTAAGCCCGGAAATTTACCCTCTCAGAGAAGACGCAGAGGATTTCCCGACGGCGCTCGCATTACTGAAGGGCATCTACTTTCGGCCCGTGAACCAGGTCTACGCGTGCCACCAACTCGCAACTAGACGGCAAAGTCCCAGAGAATCTCTAGAAGAATTCTACGCCGCGCTGCTAATTTTGGGACGGGGCTGCAGCTGCCCGCCGGTGAACACGATCGAACACACGGACATGCTAATTCGCGATGCTTTTGTGGCAGGTATGAACTCTCCCCAAATCCGGCAAAGACTTTTAGAAAGAGAGTCGCTAGGACTCTCAGAGGCACGGGCCCTTGCAGCTTCCCTAGATGTGGCCTTGCAAAACGCCCGCGCCTACGGCCCCGACCGCGCAGCAGCCCCTTGGGCTCCGTGGACCCCCGTCGCGACAAACCCCCCCCCCCCCCCCCGCAGGCTTGCGCGGTTAAAGCACCAGACCATCACGGGGGGGCCCGCTGCTATTTCTGCGGGCAAGCGAAACACCCCCGGCAGCACTGCCCGGCCCGCGCAGCTATTTGTAAAAGCTGCGGCAAGAAGGGCCATTACGCGGCAGTGTGCCGGTCCCGGGGGGTCGCCGCAATCCCCGGAGAAGAACGAGCCCAGCATATCCCAAATGCTCCCCAATCCCCCCAGCGCCCCATGTGCGACCCGCAGGTACTGCCATTTTGGGTCCCGGGCACCACGAGGGGAGGATGGGTGCCGCCATCTTGTGACCCCCAGCCACGTGCGATTCATGGGGCGGACATTTTGTCCACCCCCGACCACGTGCGATCCATGGGGGTGGCCATTTTGTCCACCCCCGGCTGCGTGCGATTCATGGACGCCACCATCTTGGTTGACAACAAAGGACCCCAGCATCGACGGCTCCACGGGGTCCGAAGAAGACGCCACGACACTACTACCACGACTGGCTTCGGTGACACTGGATCAATCACGGCCCCGGACGCTCCAGACAACGACAACAACGGTGCTGATCAACGGACACGAGACACCATGCCTGATCGACCCCGGGAGCACTGAAAGTTTTATTCACCCAGACACGGTAAGACACTGTTTTCTGACCATCCATCCAAGCACGCAAAAGATTTCCCTAGCTGCAGGATCCCACTCCGTAGAGATCAAAGGGTTCTGCATCGCGAACCTAACAGTGCAAGGGAGGGAGTTTAAGAACTACAGGCTCTACGTCCTTCCCCAACTCTGCGCGCCCACATTACTGGGATTAGATTTCCAGTGTAACCTGCAGAGCCTAACATTTCAATTCGGCGGCCCAATACCCCCACTCACTATCTGCGGCCTCGCAACTCTCAAGGTTGAACCGCCGTCCTTGTTTGCAAACCTCACCCCGGATTGCAAACCCGTCGCCACTAGGAGCAGACGGTACAGCGCCCAGGACCGGATGTTTATTCGGTCTGAAGTCCAGCGGTTGCTGAAGGAAGGCATAATCCAGGCCAGCAATAGTCCCTAGAGAGCCCAGGTGGTAGTAGTAAAGACCGGGGAGAAGCAAAGGATGGTCGTAGACTATAGTCAGACCATCAAAAGGTACACACAGCTAGATGCGTACCCTCTCCACCGCACATCCGACATGGTAAATCGGATTGCCCAGTATAAGGTTTTCTCCACCGTGGACCTCAAGTCCGCCTACCACCAGCTCCCCATCCGCCCAGGTGACCGCAAGTACACAGCCTTCGAGGCAGACGGGCGTCTATACCACTTCCTAAGGGTCCCATTTGGTGTCATAAACGGGGTCTCGGTCTTCCAACGGGAGATGGACCGAATGGTTGCCAGCACGGGTTGCAGGCCACATTCCCGTATCTCGACAACGTAACCATCTGCGGCCACGATCAGCAGGACCACGACGCCAACCTCCAAAAATTCCTCCAGACCGCTAACGCCCTGAACCTCACATACAACGAGGAAAAGTGCGTTTTTAGCACAAACCGGTTGGCCATCCTGGGATACGTAGTGCGCAATGGGAAAATAGGCCCCGACCCCGAACGCATGCGCCCCCTTATGGAATTTCCCCTCCCCCACTGCTCCAAAGCGCTGAAACGTTGCCTGGGTTTCTTTTCATATTGCGCCCAGTGGGTCCCCCAGTATGCAGACAAGGCCCGCCCGCTAATACAGTCCACTACCTTCCCCCCGAGACAGAGGCTCGCCAGGCCTTCAGCCGCATCCAAGCGGATATCGCAAAGGCCACGATGCGCGCCATCGACGAGTCCCTCCCCTTCCAGGTCGAGAGCGACACATCTGACGTAGCTCTGGCGGCCACCCTTAACCAAGTGGGCAGACCCGTGGCCTTTTTCTCACGGACCCTCCACACCTCAGAAATCCGCCGCTCCTCAGTGGAAAAGGAAGCCCAAGCCATAGTGGAAGCTGTGCGACATTGGAGGCATTACCTGGCTGGCAGGAGATTCACTCTCCTCACCGACCAACAGTCGGTAGCCTTCATGTTCGATAATGCACAGCGGGGCAAAATTAAAAATGACAAGATCTTAAGGTGGAGGATCGAGCTCTCCACCTTCAACTATGAGATCTTGTACCGTCCCGGAAAGCTGAATGAGCCGTCCGATGCCCTATCCCGCGGCACATGTGCCAACGCACAAATAGACCGCCTCCAAGCCCTCCACGAGGACCTCTGCCACCCGGGGGTCACTCGATTCTACCATTTCATAAAGTCCCGCAACCTCCCCTACTCTGTGGAGGTGGTCCGTACAGTCACCAGGAACTGCCACATCTGCGCAGAGTGCAAACCGCACTTTTTCAGGCCGGATAGAGCGCACCTGATCAAGGCTTCCCGCCCCTTTGAACGCCTCAGTTTGGATTTCAAAGGGCCCCTCCCCTCCACTGAACGCAACACATACTTCCTGAACGTGGTGGACGAGTACTCTCGTTTCCCCTTCGCCATCCCCTGCCCCGACATGACAGCGACCACAGTCATTAAAGCCCTTGGCACCATATTCACACTGTTCGGTTGCCCCGCGTATATCCATAGCGACAGGGGGTCCTCCTTCATGAGTGACGAGCAGCGCCAGTTCCTGCTCAGCAAGGGCATAGCCTCGAGCAGGACGACCAGCTACAACCCCCGGGGGAACGGGCAAGTAGAGAGGGAGAACGGCACGGTCTGGAAGACCGTCCTGCTGGCCCTACGGTCCAGGGATCTCCCAGTTTCCCGGTGGCAGGAGGTCCTCCCGGATGCTCTCCACTCCATCCGGTCTCTGCTGTGTACCACCACTAACCAAACGCCTCATGAGCGCCTCCTTGTGTTCCCCAGGAAGTCCTCCTCCGGAAAGTCGCTGCCGACCTGGCTGGCGGCCCCAGGACCCATCTTGCTCCGGAAACATGTGCGGGCGCACAAATCGGACCCGTTGGTCGAGAGGGTTCACCTTCTCCACGCGAACCCGCAGTACGCCGACGTGGCGTACCCCGACGGCCGACAGGACACGGTCTCCCTGCGGGACCTGGCACCCGCCGGCAACACACACCCCCCCCCGACACCGATCATCCCCTCCCTGCCACCGGCGCACCCCGCGACCGCCCCCTTCCCGGGGGAATCGGTCCTCCTCCCATGCCTGCCCAGGAGTGAAACAGGAACAAACACCGAAACGCTCCCGGAGACGACAACGCCTGAACAAGCACTTGCACCACCACCAGGGCTGAGGCGATCGACGAGGAAGACCAGACCGCCCGCTCGACTCGTGGCATCCGTGTGACACCAAGAATGTTGTTGTATTGTAACAAAAAAAAAAGTTTTCTTGCTAATATTGTAAATAGTTTCACAAACTTGTACATAGCCCAGTGTAGGGCTAAAACTGTAGTAACATGTCCGAAATTTTCCTTCCAGGGCCAGCCTTGTGAACCCCTACCACCATGCGAACCACCACCCCGCCGGGTTCCTTTTTAACAAGGGGTGAATGTGGTGGTATGTATTAGGGGTCATGTGGGACTGTGAAGCCGTGATGCTATTGGCTGACAGATCCCGGGTCCTGGTTGGCTGCTGACTCCTGGCTCCGCCCTGAAGGCGGAGTATAAGAACCCGAGCTTCTCCCCGCTGCTTCATTCTGTTGCTGAACTGCTGGGGACAAGTCTCGCTTAATAAAGCCTGAATCGACTTCATCACTTTTCGTCTCTCTCGTAAGTTATTGTGCGCTACAAGATGTATCAGCTATATTAGCTCGGCTGCTCTGCCCTGTCCATTTCCCATGGCCGAGCTGATTGTAATCTGAGTCTAGCTGCTTGTTCCTTCTCTGCTTCTCTCTCTCTCCCTCTGAGCTCTGGTTCTGGTTCTGGTTCTGAATTTGAATCTGATAGTTCCTGCCCTGGTCTCGAGGTTTATATTTGCTTTCTAACAATTACGTTTTTTGATGTTATTGTAAAGTAATTCTTACTTTCTTTGATTGTAAAAAGGAGCTTTTGATCTCACCCTTTTAATCCAACTAAGTATACATTTTGACATGACTTCATCTCATAGATCTGATTACATTGTTTCCTTTATGGTGTTCAAAATGCTTTGGTTTAAATAGGTGTTACTTTTAATTCCTGTCATTTCTATAGTTTTATTTTCCAATTGTGTCCTCAGCTCAATTTTGACTTTGATTTTGGCTTTGAATTATGTTTCTCGTAGACTGAGAGCCTCCAGTTTTCTTTAATTTATCTGGTATTAGCAAATTTTCACACCTAGAATCTCATCCTTTCTTTTCCAGATCCTTACTAAGATAGTTACTTTCAATGAAGGTGTGATCCATTGTCTTTGGCTTCATTCAAAATCCTGTTTGTCTTGTTTGCCGAGCCTGCTTGACCAAGGATATCTGAATTTTACAATCCTTCCCTGGCAGCTGCTGTTAACCCTTTGTGGGATCTTTCCCTACATTCTCTCATGTTTCTCTCAGACCCGATATTGCCAGACTTCCATGTTTCAGATGACACATCTTTCCATATTATCAATTACAGGTGGCAATAAGCGATTTTCATTTCATTTCAGAACCACGCCATCAGGAACTCAGCCAGTTTTGCCCGGAGAATCGCTGGGGGGCGGGGGGGGGTCGTCTGTCAATGCCCCCCCAGCCGCACCACGTAATCCGCGCGCAAGCGGCGCCGGGCACGATCCCTGCGCAAACATCGATTCTCCGCCTCCGCGCCAAACGCGATTTCGGCTTGGGGCTGCAGAGAATCCAGCCCCTGGTCCGGTGAAGTTTGGATACCAGTCATTAGTTTATTTTATTGCGCAGGAAGTGGACACACAGACCACTCGGCATGGCCTGACACATTTGGCTCAATCAGTAATACGCAATGATAAACAATAATTAACAAATTGGGCCTGAATTTGCTGGGTAAGCGATGGTGCATTTAATGGCGCGCACGGTTATCAGTCTGTAAATAACCCCATGTGTTGTGGTGAGTAGGAGATTAGCCTTGAGCTGCGATCCAGCACAAATTGCTGGGTAATTTGAGCTGCTCCACAGTTAACCTGACAAACACCAAGGTTCACACTCAACATCTCTGCAGGAGCTCCGGGAAATTGCTGGGATCTATTGCTGCAGCGGGTCTGAATTCAGCACACGGCAGAAAGGTAGGGCTGGTACATTTACAACACAAGGAGCCTTTTAATGATGCGAGTAATATTCTAGTAACCCCATCCTAACGGCACTGTGGGTGCACTAACCCCACACGGACTGCAGCGGATCAAGACAACAGCTCATTTCCCCAAGGGCGTTAAGGAATAGAAATTAAATGTTGGTTTTGCCAGTGGTGACCCCATCTTATCAAAACAGAAAAGCTTTCTTTTCCATTCTTTATTCCTCATTCTGTATCTGATATGATTCTAATTTATCCCTGGCCAGAGTTTTCCCTTGCAGCTCACTTGGCAGGGTACTTGGCCCACCGTGAGGTCCATTGCGTCAGGGCCAGGCTGGCCAATACTTGTACCAGAGGGCCAGAGAATCAGGGAGGCATGGAGAATCCGGTGTCTAGCCGGTTAATAGGATGCAAATCGGCCTTTTTGACCCATAGAGGGCTGGTTTAGGACAGTGGGCTAAACAGCTGGCTTGTAATGCAGAACAAGGCCAGCAGCACGGATTCAATTCTCGTACCGGCCTCCCCGAACAGGTGCCGGAATGTGGCGACTAGGGGCTTTTCACAGTAACTTCATTGAAGCCTACTTGTGACAATAAGCGATTTTCATTTCATTTCATTTGCACCCTCCCCCATCACAGGACCGAACCTCAATACCACGACCAGCGGGGGAGCGGATCATCAGAAACATTTCAATGCCCCGCGCTGACCCCATTTCTTCCCTGATGCTGGAATCTCAGCGACATCAGGAACTCCTCTCCCAGCGCCAAACAGTGGAGAATTCAGCTCACTTTGTTCGCACCTCACTGACTGTATTTGTTTTTATTGTCTTATGTTCACAACCTTAAAGAACCAAAGATTTCTCAATCCAATCGAACCCTTTTGTAAAAGCAACACAAAGGCTGTGCCGATGTCAGAAACTAGGACGTCTGATATTCCATGGGTGCAAAACCTCTGTCGCAATTTGTTGACTGGAGCGTGGGAGGTACTGGAGCTCATGCAGTGTACCGCTAACCATTTGGAGTGTGCATCCACTCGGATTAAAAATATGGAACCCATAAAAGGCTCCGCAAAGTCTGCATGCACTCGCACCCATGGCCTGCTTGGGTCACTCCCATGGGCGTAGGGAGGCTGAAGGAGAGAGTTTTTGATTCTCCTGGCAAAGGTCGCATTGTCTCACCAAGTCCATGATGCCTGGTTCAAGGTCTGGCCACCAGATGTTGCTCCTGGCTAGCATATTCCATTCCAAATACAACAGGGTGGCCATTATGCCATTCCATTACTATCAGGTGCCACACTGGAGGAGGGACAATTACTGGGATCCCTGAAGAATAATACCGTCCTCAATACTGAGTTCACCTTCCTTGGTCAGATGAGGTTTCATTTCCTCCGAGGACTGCCCTCGGACTCCCCCGACCAGCATCATGTGCTTCAACTTAGACAGAGTTCGATCTTTCTGCGCACGGGCCTTAATTTGCTTTGCAAATACTGGCAAAGTCTCCGAACAGCTTTGGGTTGTTGTGCCCTCTTCCAGTGGTGGTAAAGGAGTCGGGCTTGTGGGTAACGGGAGGGCGAATCAAGGCATCAGCGTTACCTATCCGTGTTCCCGAGCAGTGATCTGTGAGATATTCATGAGCACCCAGTACAGGCCCCAACGCTTTATCTGGCAGAGACAATAGTGGGGATTGCCTTATCCTTCTTAAAAAGCATCAATAAAGGCTTTGGGTCGGTTACTATAATAAAGCACCGACTGTATACGTACCAGTGAAACTGTTTTAAATTTTAAAAAAATAATCTTTATTATTGTCACAAGTAGGCTTGCATTAACACTGCACTGAAGTTACTGTGAAAAGCCCCTAGTCGCCACATTCCGGAGGAAACCCACGCAGACACGGGGAGAACGTGCAGATTCCGCACAGAACGTGACCCAAGCCGGGAATCAAACCTGGGAGCCTGGCGCCGTGAAGCAACAGTGCTAACTACTGTGCTACTGTGCTGCCCCTGTTTCTGATGTGGAAGCACCTCCCCAACCCTATAAGGGGAAGTATCACATGTCAGGATGGAGTCAGGGAGTGGTCAAAATGGACCAATAAGTTGGATGACAGCAATTATTATTTAACTTTGATGAAAACCTCTGCCTGTGGCGCTTCACAAGGCCATTTTTGGTTTGTCCACAACAGTGAATGCAAGGGGTGGGGAAGGTTACAAAGAAGTCCAAATTTGGGACAGATTTTACATGATAATTTACTAAAGGATTCTAACACTGTGCTGTTCCTTGGAGTTGGTGCTTCCGTGATGACCTTCACCTTGTCCACTGTTGATTTCCGGCGCCAGGGTCCGAGGTTCGATTCCCGGCTTGGGTCACTGTCTGTGCAGAGTCTGCACGTTCTCCCCGTGTCTGCGTGGGGTTTCTCCGGGTGCTCTGGTTTCCTCCCACAAGTCCCGAAAGACGTGTTTGTCTGGTGAATTGGACATTCTGAATTCTCCCTCAGTGTACCTGAACAGGCGTCAGAATGTGGCAACTAGGGATTTTTCACAGTAACTTCTTGCAGTGTTAATATAAGCCTACTTGTGGCACCAATAAAGATTATTATTATGTAGATTTTTTTTATTTGTCCGATACCACAAGTAGGTCACTTTGTTGGCCGAAAAAAAACTTTTTCCCTTCTTCAGGTGCACCCCAGCTCTCGGAAGACTCCACAAGAACTTTTCTGGGTTCGCGAAGTGCGTTTGTTCTAAACCCGATGCCCCCCTTGACGAGGGAGTCATCCAAGTGCAATGCCACTTTCGATAATCCTTTGAGTATTCTCCATGACCCGTTTGAACACAGCACATGCTGATGAGATCCCCGTAGGGCAAGTGAATATACTCGGCAAGTATGCTCAAAGAGGCCCTTGTGTGTGTTGATTGTAGCATTTTTGCAAGAAGGCTCACCTGATTCAAGTTGAAGATACAATGTGGCTCATATCCAACTTAGCCAATGCCTGACCACCTGCAAACTTGGCACGCACATCTTTGATCTGAGGCATGTTGTACCTGTCTGGCTTGGAAACCTGATTAACCTTTAGACTATAACCTTCACACTGAAGGATTTCTCCGGTTTAAGGACAGGAACGTTAGCTGCGGCCCACTCTGTGAATCATACAGGCCTTATAATAGCTACATTATCAAGGTGCACACGTTTGGTCTTCAAATAGCAGGTATGGAACCAGTTTTGCACAAAATTATTTAGTTGTAGCATCGGGGCCGACATAAATATTGGCTTTAACTCCACTTATTTTTCCAAAGCCGTCCTGGAAAACATCAGGGTATTTGCTGATGACATCATACAGTTCGCCCTCCACTCAGCCTGATAATCTCCAGCCCGTTTTACTTCAGCCGCTAGAGCCAATCTCTCTGCTTTAGGCTTGGCCCTGGTCCCAGCACAGCTATGTGTCTCCTAAGCTCAAGCGTTGACTATCAGTTTGGAGGTAATTATATGTCTGTTCCCAATGACGAGATCGTAGTTCCTTTGTCCACCTACATTTTCCTTGGATGACCATTCACCAGCACTACCGCTACTATGGGGTGACCTTGGTTGTGATGATGCGGTTTAGCTACCTTGTCCCAGTTTCTGAAAAGGGCTATACCATCGTGGCATGTGTCTGTACCTGCCTTGGCTGTGATGAATATAAGAAATTGTTATACTTTATAGTTTGGATTTTGCAGTGAAACCTAGGTATCAAAATCTAGGTTAAAATGCATGCAGCTATGATTAAAAGTGAGATATTCAGTGATTTTGGAGGGGAAGGGTATTGCTAATAGATATTAAAGCCACTTTACCTGTTTGCAGGTAGAGAGCTAATGTAATTTTGTAGCAGTTTGAACCTGGCTAGACAAATCAAGGCACATCTTGTAAAAAGTGGCAAAAGAATGCTGTGTGCTTTGAGTGCAGCTGGTGTAGCTTACGGGAGGGCCCAGGTCTGTTCAGACAAAAGAGTTGCTTCCAGGACTCTAAGCTGACCAGAACGTTTTTAGCTTGGTCCTAAAAAAAGTTTCTCTCTCCAAGGACTCTGCACCCAGATAAGCAAGTAAAACCTGGATGTCAACTTCATACACAAATCGTATTTGAAATGTATAGGTTACTTAATTGGAATGTAGAGGCAGGTTTTGTGAAGCAAGTTAAATTGCTGTACTTGTTAACTGTGAAACTATTTCTTTGTTGTTAATGTGCTTAATTTTTTGTTCAAATTAAAGTTTGTTTTGATATAAAAGCTGTCGACTAGTCAGTGCTATCACCCTCGTGGTACACTAACATTTCCTCACAGATTTACCAAATGCAAATAGTTGGGTACTAGTCAGAGATCTGAACCAAAATTGGGGTTCTGGTCTGGATCAATAACTTGGCTTCTCCCCTGTGTAGCACATGTTTTGCCTATTCCTATAACTTTGTCTTGGCTGTGCACTTAGGCAGTGCTTATAATAGTCCATTGTCTGACATTTACAATCCATTTGTTAGCATTTTGTTACCTTGGGCTGTCATGGTATTTCTTTGACAGCTGGGTGACGGGAGTTGAGCTTTGATTTTGTAATGGACTATTTGGCATCCACTTATACAGGCAACTTCATTTGAGTAATGGTCACTTTTACATGAGCTCCTTCCCCCGAACTGGAGGACATTGCTATCTGACGTCCCTTGTAGTTCCTGCGCCCGTTTTTCTGCATTCCCCAGTCATAGAGCTATTTCAATTGGTTTCTTTTCAAATCAAGATGGGGTTCTGCCAATAGGTTTTTTTGAGTTGTCACATTGTTTGTTCCGCATCCCAGTCTGTCTCACAACATTTCGGTCAGGGATGGTCCGAATTCACGATGTTCTGTCCATTTCCGTAATCTGGCCAACAATTCGGTGACGGGTTCCCCTGCGGTTCACCCTGCTGTGTTAAAGCGACATCTCTGGAGTATCTCAGTAGGCTTCAGGTCATAATGTTTTGTTTTAACCAAGTTTACTTACTCGTTTAAAGTCTTCGAGCCAGGGGAGTTCTGGCTTTTTGTCGTGCTGAATGTTGGGGCCCCACATGCTGTCAGCAAGATAACTTTCCGCATCTCATCTCCCTCAATATTATTAGCCGAGAAGACATAACACAAGCGCTCTGTGTATTGGGACCAGTCTTCTCCACTCACATCATAGCGTTTACCAAAACGAGGCAGTTTATTCTCACCGGGAAGCCATTTGCTTTCAACAATGAAAGGTGGCGAAGATAAATCTTGTTTGCTCTCATTGCCTTCTTGAACCAAACCATTTTATTAAAGCAATGAAAAAGGTCATTGCCGCAGCTTGCAGCACATAGGTCCAAGCCCGGGAACCTGCAGAATAACAGCCCAGGTTGAAGCAACGGGTTTTAAATTCCTCCTATTGGGCGAGCTACCAGCCGCTTCATAGGGGAAAAGTGGCAGCACAGGTGGAAGTTGTGGTAAAGAAAGCATATGGCATGCTTGCCCTCATAGGACGGGGTATCGAGTATAAAAGTTCGAAAATTAAGTTACAGTTATACAGAACATTGGTTCGGCCACATTTGGAATACTGTGTCCAATTCTGGTCACTGCACTACCAGATGGACATGGAGGCTTTGGAGAGAGTACAGAAAAGGTTTACCAGCATGTTGCCTGGTATGGAGAGTATTAATTATGAGGAGAGATTGAATAAACTGGGATTGTTCTCCCAAGAGAGACGGAAGCTGAGGGACGACCTGATAGAAGTTTGTAAAATTATTAGGGGTACAGATAGGGTGAACAGTTGGAGGCTTTTTCCCAGGGCGGAATTGAAAATTACAAGGGGGCACAGGTTCAAGGTGAGAGGGGATAGGTTCAGTGGAGATGTGCGGGTGGGGTGGGGGGGGGAGGTTTTTTACACAGAGGGTGGTGGTGGTGGCCTGGAATGCACTGACAAGTGAGGTGGTTGAGGCAGAGACATTAGCGACCTTTAAGACTTACCTAGATCGGCACATGAACAGACGGGGTATAGAAGGATACAGACGGTTGGTCTGGGTAGGTCACATGATCAGCACAGGCTTAGAGAGTCGAAGGGACTGTTCCTGTGCTGAACTGTTCTTTGTTCTTTGTTTAATTCATATTCCATGATGTCCACAGGGAGATAGCATTCCTGTAGGTCAGGAGGACATTGGGACGATCGAGTCTGCACTGAGCCTCTGAGAGAGCGCCCTACCCAGGCCCACTCCCCCACCCTATCTCCGTAACCCCATGAATCTGCACATCTTTGCACACACTCAGGGGCAATTTAGCATTGGCCAATCCACCCAACCTGCACTTCTTTGGACTGTGGGAGGAAACCGGAGCACCCGGAGGAAACCCACGCAGACACGGGGAGGAAGTGCAAACTCCACACAGACAGCAACCCGAGGCCGGAATTGAACCGGGGGCCCTGGCGCTGTGAGGCAGCAGTGCTAACCACTGTGCCACCATGCCGCCCAATCTTTTCATGACCCCCGTTTTCTTCGTGGCCACCATGACAGTTCTTATGTTCAATTCTGTATTATTGATCGTCTATAGGGAAACATGGGAATGCAGATTATTACCTTTTTAACTACCTGTTGACCCACTGTCATTATTTTAAACTTGGATGGAAATACTTAATTTTCTGACCTCAGTATTTGAAGGTAATCCAAGTTCTTTCTATGAAAGAATGCCATAAAAATCCCAAAAGGAGACAAACTTTGTCCCAGATATTTATGATAAGATTTATACAGCACCTCAAAATTAGTAAAACATCCCCAGGCATTTGAGACGGGTGCTATCAAACCAAAATGTTACACTGATCGAATGTGGAGCTATTAAGACAAGTGACCTAGAACGGTGTGCTTGAAGAAAGGAAAGAGAGATGGACAGAGGGAGGGAGTAATAGGGAGGGAATTCCACAGCTTAAAGCCAGCGCCAAAATGACAGGTAATTTTTCAGATGTTAATCTGTGCAGCACTGAAACTTGCTGAACGAGGAAGTAAAGAATTTGGGTCGAACGCAGAACACTATCAGTCACACCCTCAGGAGATTCCAAAGCGTTTTACAACAAATGAATTACTTTTGAACGACAATCATTGTTTTGTTTCTTGTGCAGGCAATGCCATCTTTTGAACATTAATTTTAAATTTGCATTTCAGAAATTTGCATCTGTATCCCATGTTATGACTGCTCAGGTTTTACCTGATTACAGTTCTCACATCTCCACTTTACTGTCAGTTCAGCTGTTTTGCTTCCAACAGCCATATTTGCACACGGAGCAACTCTTCTGTACGCGTACCTTGGCTCTGTTCCGTACCTTGACTGCTTTGATTTATCTTTTCCAGCAGAACTTGGCACAACAGCAGGTGATGCTTTTTAGAGGTTTGAATGGGAAGGAGGAGGCTGCCAAGTTAGCTTTGATGGATCCGGTGTTTTTGCCATCTCTCTATTTCTGATGGCGAGCAGTTCCAATTCACTGCCTTTTACCTAAATCTCTGTCCTTGTGGTAACGCTGCTCTAACACTATCAGCGGCTGAATAGACTCCTCCTGGCCCCACATTTTGGAATTATAAACTTTGATCCCGTTTTGATATGTGGGGCCAGATTCTCCGATTCCGAGGCTAAGAGCGGAGGATCCGTGGCGTTTTACGTAGAACAAAATTGGCACCGCCACCTCACCGATGCTGCGACCAGTGAGAGCCTAACAGCCGCGCCACACGGCCTTCACAAAATCAACGGCCTGAGAATTGGCAGGTCCGTGGCCGGGCATGCGCACGCTGACGACCTGCAGCGGTCGCGCCGTACAACATGGCACCGGCCGTTCGCAGACCCAACCTGCCAGATAGTGCCCCCCTGGACACCCCCTCGCCACCCCCTGTTGCTCTTTTTAATGGAATACTATCCCACAAGCACCATCAATAATGTTGCCAATTAATAATGATGCTCTTTAGAATCGCCAGGTATCAAATGATACCACCACAAGGCTTTACCGGATATCGATCAAAGGACCACACAACCAGTTAGTCAGTTCAAGTTCAAAGATGGTTTATTTACACACAAGGATTATTTCGACATGCAATACAAAACACTACAAGTTAAACTACACCGAACAACTACAATAACCTACACTTAACTTCAGGGCAACCGGCTCTGTGCAGATGGACAAGGCCTTTGTCCGGATCTTGCGTGGCTGGGTGGAAGAAGTGGCTCTGTTTCTGCTGGGCTCATCCGTCAGGTAGCGATCGTTGGTCTTGAACTTGTCTGTCTGGTCGTTATGCTGCACTTGTGTTGCCATAGGCCGGATCCAAGAGAGACCGAGCACATGGCTGTGTTTCTTCTTATCCCTCTGGGATTTTGCGATCGTTGGGGCGGTCCTTAACTTGGACCCAATAATTCGACAGGCTTCAATCACTGCCTTCGATTTTGGCCAATAAAGGGGCGGGTGCCTTGATGGCTGGGCGTGTCCTTAGCGGTCATTGATCTTGGCTGTTCGGGCTCCCTGAGTAAAGGGAGTGGCGTCGATTAGTCTGTATCTGTATCGGTTACCTGAGTACAGTTCTTTTGTTCTGGGGAAATGGGCCATTAGAATGCAAACGAGGGGTTTCGATCGCGTCTAGCGATCTGGGTTGCAAATACACACACAAGCTCTGAGTCTGTCTGAGTCCTAAGTTGGCCATAATTCCCATGGTCCTTTGCAGGTAACCATCTGAGGTGGCTACACCCCCACCAGTCCCCCCAGCTCTCCCAGAAGCTCCCCTCCCCGGCCAGCAGCATGGCTCCCACCCGACTGTGGCGGCGCTGGATACAGTCCACAGCCACCACGCCGGGTTCCCGCACGGCTGGGACCCCACGTCCCCAGCGACGTCGTGAACTCGCCCCATTGGAGGTGGAGCATCGGGAGAGGGCCTTCAGGTGACGTTAGAGGCCGTCCCAATGGTACGTGGTGATGCCATTTCGGAGGGGGCGGAGTATGCGAAACCTGCATCAAACAGGAGCTGCCCCGATTTTGTTGTAAAAAGGGATTCTCCACCCGATCGCCAATTACGAAATCGGAGTCGGGAAAGGGAGAACCTCGCCCAACTCATCTGAAAGAAAGTACTTTAATAAAGGAGTGAAACATGTGGGGCGTGGGGTGTTGGCTGGTGTCTGGGTGTCCTGCCTCCCGGTTTGAATTACACCGTGTAGGGGTAAAAACATTCTCGGCAAGGCTCTGAACGATTATGCATTTAAGTAGCCTTTACACAGTTCCCACTCTAACACCCTGCACAAAATCACAGGGGAAGTGGTGAAAAAGAACACACGATCGCGCAGACAAGGTTGCCTTTCCAAGGTTGGAGCAAAGGAATTTTGAGTGTTATAAATGCACATTCTCATCTCTGTCATTTATATGTATCATTGGACCCCAGCCTCCCATCACATAAACAAACTTCTACCCACCCTTTGCTCCCTACCATCAGTATTGAATCCAACTTGCCAAGTTACCCTGGATCCCTTCATTGGGTGAAGGGACACAATTCTTCAAGGACACTCGGCGGCAAGGGGAGCCCTGGAAAAGGAGCCTGAGAAAGGAATATCAGCGATCTGGAGTCCAAAAAACTGCTCCCACCTCCCGGAAACACCTGCCAAGTATGCGCTCGAAGACGCGGCTCCAGGATTGGGCTCATCAGCCAAGCAAGGACCCACAGTAAGTAATAAAAAATAAAGTCGCCATAGTCCCAAAGGCGGGACCTTTGTGAATAACCTCAGCCGGTGCGGGGAATTGTACCCACGCTGCTGGCCTCGCTCTGCGTCACAAACCAGCTATCCAGCCAAGGAAGCTAAATCGGCCTCCAAGAACTGCATTTGATAATATGGAAAGAAAGATGTGTCATTTGAAACATGGAAGTCTGGCAATATCTGGTCTGAGAGAAACATGAGAGAATACAGGGCAAGATCCCACAAAGGGTTAACAGCAGCTGCAAAGAGCAGGATTGTAAAATGCAGATAGCCTTGGTCAAGCAGGCTTAGCAAACACACAGGATTTTTGTACGAAGCTAAAAACAATGGTTCACACCTTCATTGCCATTAACCATCTTAGTAAGCATCTAGAAAAGCATTGGTGAGGGTTTCAGGTGAGTTAGTGATAAATGTAAACCTTTCAAGTTATAACCAAGTGGATTTTTAGCATTACGCTAAAAGCAATTATTCACACCTTCATTGAAGTAAAATCAGTAGATAGAAAAGAATGACTAGGGAGGCAAATATATAGGTGTGAAATTCTGCTAACACCAAGTAAATTAAAGAAAACTGGAGACTATCAGTCTACGAGAAACATAATTTAAAGCTGAAATCAAAGTCAAAATTATGAACTGGGGACACAATTGGAAAATAAAACTATAGAAATGACAGGGACCAAGATTCACACCCCTCTTGAAATCAAAGCATTTTGGAATATCACAAAGGAATTTTGAACATCACAAAGGAACAATATAATCAGAGATCTATGAGCTGAGGTCATGTCAAAATGAATACTTAGACGTGTTAGAAAAATTTAGATTAAAGGTACCTTTTACAATCAAAGTGAAATAAAAGTTACTTTACAATAAAGTCATAAAAACTTAATAACTGTTAGAAAGAGAATATAAACCCAGAGACCAGAGCAGGAACTACCAGAACTCAGAGAGAAGCAGAGAGGAGGAGAAGCAGAGAAGGAACAAGAGAAGCAAGCAGAATAGCTTACAGTCAGCTCAGTCATGGGAAAGGGACAGAGCCACGTAGCCGAGCTAAAACAGCTAATACATCTAAGGAAGACCAGAATTTAAAGAGGAGGCAGAGTCAGCTCAGAGTCAGCTCAGAGATAGCCAGCAGAGCCAGCTCTCACAGCTCGGTACATGGGAAAGATAGGACACAGCAACCGAGCTCACCAGCGAATACATCTAAAGAAGACCTGACTTTAAAGAAGATTGATTGTCAAGGTGGGCTTGAAGGTCCCTTCAACCAACCAGAAGGATCCAGAAGCAAGATCTTTTTACTTTTCTGTAAAGACAGCGATTGCATCTTTTAAAAGAAAAAAATATACAGAATAATAAAATAACTTTAAAGTTTTAACCTGAAACAGTGGTTATTAGCCTACTTTACTTACTTAGCAATGCAGGACCCAGGATATCAATGCTACAGAGGGGTAAGTAGGCAAAATTCTTCTGTGAAGGTATGGGTTATACTGGGGGATAACTTGAAAATATAGTTTGACCTGAATAGCACCCACTGAAATCTGCATCGGAGTCAGGGAGTGAGAATCCCTGTTCACCATTTAGAATGTCGACCCTTTTTGGTATAGGGGGACTTCTAAGAATAGTGGTGAGTTTTCAACAACGGAACCCACAGAAAACACGACCGGTAACAGGGAGTTTCTCAGGTGAACAGTCATACTCATTGGCGGGTGATTGTCAAAGAATTATTATTATTATTTTTACACACCTCAGTGAAGTGTCTACATCCCTGTTCATCTATTGCCCACTGACTGGTGGGGGGTGGGGGGGTGGGGCGCATAACACGCTCCCACAATCAGACTGCCCCCGTTTCTATTGCTCAGCTCTACACATGGACATTCAAGTAACTGCAATGTAAAAATGGAGTCCTTGTTTGAAATGAAAAGTTGAATGGGCAACTAAACTAGAAGGCAATCTCCGCAGGTCTGACTGCCTCTCTCTCGAGAGAGAGCGGAGTTAACCTTTTTCAGACTCGAAGTGCTCGGTGCCTTTTCTCCCCACACATGCTGCCAGGTCAGCTGAGATTGGCCAGCATTTTGTGTTTTAGTTTCGGACTCCAGATCCGCAGTGATTTGCTTCATATCGTAGAATGGGGAGATTTACGTACGGAATTCTTGTTTCAAGTACTTATAAGAAACGTGTTGCGTTAATAGAGCTTGTTCATTTTCCTTAAGGGTGTGAAATCTTATTGGGCAGTCTTTTCAGTTAATGACTGGGAATCCAAATTTGTTTTTAAAAGTTTTGGGGCGGCATGTGTCACAGTGGTTAGCACTGCTGCCTCACGGCGCCGAGGACCTGGGTTCGATACCGGACCCCGGGTCGCTGTCCGTGTGGAGTTTGCACATTCTCCCCGTGTCTGCGTGGGCCTCACCCCCACAACCCAAAGATGTGTTAGTTAGGTGGATTGGCCACGCTAAATTGCCCCTTAATTGGAAAAAGAAGAGTAATATAAATTTTAAAAATAAATAAATAATAACAGTTACCAGCCTCAGCCAAGATTGCGACATGAATTGGATTAAGGGATACTTTATTCTGGTGTCAGCTATGCCTGACAAGGTTTAGGGATCTCTCAGATGAGGTCTAAGCCCGATAGATGCTGCATCACAGCAAGTAGGGTCAGGCACTTTCTGGCTGATTGCTCACTCTGCTGAGTCAAACTTCGGTTCAATAGCCAGCGACAGGGAAATTGCACTTTTGCTTTGAGTTTTATTAACCAAACTAATAATATGAGTTGAAATAATGAATCACTATTTGGGCATCACTTCAAATAAATCTCACTTTCTGTGACTTAATTCAGCAGAAAACTAGGCATGGCAATTTCCATGACAGAAATGAAGCCAAAAGAGGTAGGAGCTCACCCACAATCAGTCTGGTGTCTGCCAAGTCGTCAAGCTCAAGATCACCTGCTGCTCAGGTTTCATCTGCCCCCCCCCCCCCCCCCCCCCCGCCCTGTTGTCCATCTCCACAGTGAGTTTGGTTTATGTCCCTTTGTGATTCTCAGCTAAGCCCCATTCTCACGCTATGTCACAACAGCTTTATTGTCAGTGAGCTGCCAATTCCTTCTCCTCCCCATCCATGGCACCTGTTTTTTTAAATCTCTAAGTCTTGTGCCTGGGACGGTCCGTTCCCTTCCACAGGAAGTGGCCCATTGAGCAAGAAGGACCCCAATTCCTCGGCGCCCACCTCAGATTCGGCTTCATCCTGGCTTACTTCCGGATAGGTTGCGCATCCATGCTTAAAGCCTTGCACTTCCACCCTCTGGCACTAGATGACAACACTGGCAATAAATGAAATGCCCGATTGCCAATCCTTTTCAGGGCTGGTGTTCACCCGCATTTCCCTGCTCTCCAGATATATTCTTTTTTCTTTAAATAATTAGCCTGACAGCTGTAGATTCCACCTTACCTTCTGACACAGTGAAGCAGAGCGTTTGTCTGCTCCTCTGCTGTTCGATATCCCGATTTATTTTGCCCCCTTATCAAGACCACAGGATTCCCCAAAACATTTAGTATTCAGAGAATTACTTTTCTCCAAATGAAATGTTACATAAGTTAAAACTTATTCACGACGCCCTATGCTGCTCTTGCTCATGTATTTGCTTTGTTTGGCCCCTTGTTCCGCACTGTAACCAATCACTGTACTTTGTTGATTATTCTTTTTGTCCACTGTGTAAGAACATAAAACATGGAACATGCAGTGCAGAAAGAGGCCATTCGGCCCATCGAGTCTGCTCCAACCCACTTAAGCCCTCACTTTTACCCTATCCCCGTAACCCAATAACCCCTCCTAACGTTTATGGTCACTATGGGCAATTTAGCATGGCCAATCCGCCTAACCTGCACGTCTTTGGGCTATGGGAGGGGACCGGAGCACCCGGAGGAAACCCACGCAGAGGCGGGGAGAACGTGCAGACTCCTCACAGACAGTGACCCAGCGGGGAATCGAACCTGGGATCCTGGCGCTGTGAAGCCACTTTCAGGAAACACTGACAGCATGGGACTATTAACTCCAGAATCGATCAGGCTGAGGAGTGACCTACTAGAGGACGTTAACATTCTGAAAATGTTCAGTGGGGTTAACGTTGAGCAATCCTGGCCTTACACCTGTGATGGTGCTCCTTGCGGGAGGGAGGGGGAATGGGCGCAGCTCGGAATATTTTTGTCTGAATGTCTTGTGTCTTTTAGTTTTGTTCTGGAGTTTGGGAAGGAAAGTCTCCAGCACAAGGCCACAGGTGAGCTGGGAGCAGGTGGGCCGGTTGGAGGGTCGGATGGAAGAAGATCGCGGGTGGGGGGATTTGTGGCGAGGACTGGTCAAACCTTGCTGGGCACCATTATCATGGTGGGTAAGGGAAGATGGTGGGCGGGGGGAGCCGGTGGCGCTGGTGGGGAGGGTGGGGGAATGGTAATGGGGGTGGGCATCCAATCGTGGGGGGGGTGCAGATAACTAGTAAACGTGTTAGGCCAGCTCTCCTGCTCCGCCTGGCCCACAAGCAATGCTGTAAAAGCACCGACCACATGGATCCTGTCCTTCTCTATTTCTTTCATCTCTCAGGTTTCCGGGGGTCATGAAATGCAGCCTGACCAAGATTAAATACAGGATCACTGGCAGAGAGCTCCCTGCCCTGCCAGGGCTGGGCATTGTCACGGGCACAACAGGGAACTTTGTAGAGGGGCCAATCACAATGGCATCAATGACTCCCTGATAGCTGATGAACATGTAAACAACACCATGCAGCAGCCATCAATGAAAAACAACATTTACAAAATTATCTCTTTCAATTCAGTTGTGTCCTCAATTTGATAAATAACCCACAGAAACAGAATGCTCTCAATTAATAGGGTGACTGACCTTTTTCATTCAGCTTCCTGTCTTAGTTATGAGATCGAAGGTTTGCATTGCCAGAGAAAATAGGAGCAGGAGGAGACCATTCAGCCTTCGAGCCTGCCCTGCCACTCATTATGATAATGGCTGATAATCCAACTCAGTCATCTATTCTCGAGTTCCCCCCCCGTTCATTACCCTTTGAGCCCTTTTAGCCCCAAGAGATATAGAACAAAGAACAATACAGCACAGGAACAGGCCCTTCGGCCCTCCAAGCCTGTACCGATCATGATACCAACTATATAGCTTCTATATATATATCTTCTATATCTCTCCTTCTTGAAAACATACAACGTTTTGGCTTCAACTGTGGTGAAGAATTCTACAGGCACCCAACCAATCTCAGTCCCAAATGGTTTATTCCGTCTCCTTAGGCTGTGACCCCTGACACCGCCATCAGAAACAACTTCCTGCATCCCCCCTATCTAATCCTATTAAAATTTTAAAGTTTTCTATGAGATTTCCCCTTCATTCTTCGAAACTCCAACAAATATCTTCCTAACCAATTCAATCTCTCCTCATATGTCAGTCCCACCATCCCAGGAACCAGGAACCATCCCAGGAATCAGTCTGGTAAACCGTTGCTGCACTCCCTCCATAGCAAGAACATCCTTCCTCAGATAAGGAGACCAAATCAGCCCACACTATTCGGATTGGATTGGATTGGATTGATTTGTTTATTGTCACGTGTACCGAGATACAGTGAAAAGTATTTTTCTGCAAGCAGCTCAACAGATCATTAAGTACGTGAGAAGAAAAGGGAATAAAAGAAAATACATAATAGGGCAACACAACATATACAATGTAACTACATAAGCACTGGCATCGGATGAAGCATACAGGGTGTAGTGTTCATGAAGTCAGTCCATAAGAGGGTCATTTAGGAGTCTGGTAACAGCGGGGAAGAAGCTGTTTTTGATTCTGTTCGTGCGTATTCTCAGACTTCTGTATCTCCTGCCCAATATCAAGGTGTAGCCTCACCAAGACCCTGTATAATTGCATCAAGACATCCCTGCTCCTGTACCCGGATCCTCTCGCTATGAAGACCAACATACCATCTGCCACTTTACCGCCTGCTGCACCTGCATGCTTACCTTCAGTGACTGGTGAATGATAACCCAGTTCTCGTTGCACATTCCCCTCTCTCAATCTATAGCCATTCAGATAATAATCTGCCTTTCTGTTTTTGCTATCAATGCAGATAACCTCGCATTCATCAAAACTATACTGCATCTGCTAAGCATTTGCCCACTTACTAAAGTTCTCCTAATCACACTGAACCATCTCTGCATCCTCCTCACAGTTAGAGGCGGATTCACAGTTCATCGGGCCTCACACTCACCTTCATTATTACCATCTGGAAACCTCATCCCTCCCGACCCCACCCATACTCGCCCCATGGAACTCAAAGGCAAAAGCCACAAAAATACACAGATTGATCACTGCTTTTAAACTTGCAAAAACACGACTGTATTAATAATTACTAAGTTGAAATAAAGCTTACCTCTTGTCAAAATGGGAGCAAAGTTGGTCAATATTGCCAAGTGTAAGTCTTGAATTGGGAATACATATAACTTGCTGTGAGCAACGAGATGGAAAAATCAGCCTATGGCGTCACTACGGCACAGGAAGAGTCCAGTGCAGGAGGGATTACTCCAATCAACAAGTTGCATTCACTGCCATTCAGTATATTTCAGAGCATCCCATTCAGTTTCAAACATAAAATGTAACTTTCTCTCACGGAATCAAAGAAGCTATTGTCATACATTTGATAAAGTTTCCCATGGCAGGTTGATGGAAAAAGTGAAGTCGTATGGGGTTCAGGGTGTACTAGCTAGATGGATAAAGAACTGGCTGGGCAACAGGAGACAGAGAGTAGTGGTGGAAGGGAGTATCTCAAAATGGAGAAAGGTGACTAGTGGTGTTCTACAGGGATCCGTGATTGGACCACTGTTGTTTGTGATATACATAAATGATCTGGACGAAGGTATATGGGGTCTGATTAGCAAGTTTGCAGACGATACTAAGATTGGTGGAGTTGCAGATAGTGAGGAGGACTGTCAGAGAATACAGCAAAATATAGATAGATTGGAGAGTTGGGCAGAGAAATGGCAGATGGAGTTCAATCCAGGCAAATGCGAGGTGATGCATTTTGGAAGATCTAATTCAAGAGTGGACTATACAGTCAATGGAAGAGTCTTGGGGAAAATTGATGTACAGAGAGATCTGGGAGTTCAGGTCCATTGCACCCTGAAGGTGGCAACGCAGGTCGATAGAGTGGTCAAGTAGGCATACAGCATGCTTGCCTTCATCGGACGGGGTATTGAGTACAAGAGTCGGCAGGTCATGTTACAGTTGTGTTGGACTTTGGTTAGGCCACATTTGGAATACTGCGTGCAGTTCTGGTCGCCACATTAGCAGAAGGATGTGGATGCTTTAGAGAGGGTGCATAGGAGGTTCACCAGGATGTTGCCTGGTATGGAGGGTGCTAGCTATGAAGAAAGGTTGAGTAGATTAGGATTGTTTTCATTGGAAAGACGGAGGTTGAGGGGGGACCTGATTGAGGTCTAAAAAATTATGAGAGATATGGACAGGATGGATAGCAACAAGTTTTTTCCAAGAGTGGGGGTGTCAATTACAAGGGTCACGATTTCTAGGTGAGAGGGGGAAAGTTTAAGGGAGATGTGGGTGGAAAGTTTTTTACGCAGAGGGTGGTGGGTGCCTGGAACGCTTTGCCAGCGGAGGTGGTAGAGGCGGGCACGATAGCATCATTTAAGATGCATCTAGACAGATATATGAATGGGCGGGGAACAGAGGGAAGTAGATCCTTGGAAAATAGGTGACAGGTTTAGATAAAGGATCTGGATCGGCGCAGGCTGGGAGGGCTGAAGGCCCTGTTCCTGTGCTGTAATTTTCTTTGTTCTTTGTTCTATTCACATGAGCGGAGTGTCCAGTGATTCAAAATCCAACCTCAGTGGCTTTGTCCAGCAGGATTCGGTTCTTTGTCCCAGAGACATTCAGAAGCCCAGTCGTGAGAGAGATAATGGTTAGAACCACCAGCATGTGACTAGACGCAGCCGTTACATCAGACAAGCAGAAAAACAGAATTTCAACAAGAGAATATGGAAGAGGGACAGTGCTTTAAGATTTTCTTGCTTCATCCCTCGTTGGCATGGCAATTTAGGCAGCTCCTTTTCTGCACTTTTTCTTTACAAAATCATTAATTGCATCATTGTCGGCAAAATCTTGCAAAGACGCACTTTCAATCGTCAGTATTGCTAAACTTGTCAAACCTTCCTGACTCACGAGTTTCACCAAACATTTTTAATAATTCAATACAGAAAAAGAATGCTCACTGGAAGCATTTGTGTGACAGGTATTGTTACAAATATTTTCAGAATTATTTCCACATTTGGAAAGGTTGCCCGCAAGTCATCACATACAATTCTGCAGAAACCAGCTGGCCACTTCAAAGCACAGAGTTTTTCATTGTCGGTGAAATTAATGAATTATTTCACGTCACCTTCAAAAAGGTACCTGTTTATGTCTTTCCGGTAGAACTCGCTTAGTTCCTTATTACAGTGGCTTTTGGCATTTGAATCCAAACTTTTGTCAAAAACCACGCAAGATAAATCAACAATTTTCTTCAGACTCACTTCTATTCTGGATTTGCACCATTATTGTTTCATAAATAACATTGGCAGTCTCAATGATGAACTTCTCTTTTCATTTTAAAGTGTTTTCATTGTCTCTAGTTTCATCAAAAACGAACTTCCTGCACATTGTATGCATCTCATCATCAAAGAACAAAGAACAGTACAGCACAGGAACTTCTATTAGGTCGCCCCTCAGCCTCTGTCTCTCTAGGGAGAACAATCCCAGTTTATTCATGCTCTCCTTATTGCAAATACTCTCCATACCAGGCAATATCCTCTTTCATCCTTAACATCCCAGGCCCAAAACACTCAATCCAGGTTAAGCAGTGTTTCACTTGCACCTCTTTCAATCTGGGCTATTACATTCGCCGCTCCCAATGTGGTCTCCTCTCTTTCTGATTAGTAAGTTTGCAGACGACACAAAGGTTGGTGGAATTGCAGGTAGCGATGAGGACTGTCAGAGGATACAGCAGGATTTAGAACATTTGGAGACTTGGGCGGAGAGATGGCAGATGGAGTTTAATCCGGAAAAATGTGAGGTGATGCATTTTGGAAGGTCTAATGCAGTTAGGGAATATGTAGTGAATGGTAGAACCCTCAAGAGTATTGACAGTCAGAGAGATCTAGGTGTACAGGGCCACAGGTCACTGAAAGGGGCAACACAGGTGGAGAAGGTAGTCAAGAAGGCATAGGGCATGCTTGCCTTCACTGGCCGGGGCACTGAATATAAAAATTGGCAAGTCATGTTGCAGCTGTATAGAACCTTAGTTAGGCCACACTTGGAGTATAGTGTTCAATTCTGGTCGTCACACTACCAGAAGGATGTGGAGGCTTTAGAGAGGGTGCAGGAGAGATTTACCAGTATGTTGCCTGGTATGGAGGGCATTAGCTATGAGGAGAGGTTGAATAAACTCGGTTTGTTCTCACTGGAACGACAGAGGTTGAGGGGCGACCTGATAGAGTTCTACAAAATTATGAGTGGCATAGACAGAGTGGATAGTCAGAGACTTTTCCCAGGGTAGAGGGGTCAATTACTTGGGGCATAGGTTTAAGGTGTGAGGGGCAAGGTTTAGTCCAAATGCGGCCGCACCAGAGTTTTGTACAGCTGCAACATGACCTCATGGCTCCGAAACTCAATCCCTCTACCAATAATGCCACATCATCTTTCCACACGGCACAAGAAATCATCCTTATTGTCCACGCTCCGTGCATTTAAATACATGTCCATGGGCGTCATTCTCCGACCCCCCGCCGGGTCGGAGAATCGCTGGGGGCTGCCGTGAATCCCGCCTCCTCCGGTTGCCGAAGTCTCCGGTACCGGATATTCGGCGGGGGCAGGAATCGGGCCGCGCCGGTTGGCGAGCCCCCCCGCTGGATTCTCCATCCCGGATGGGCCGAAGTCCCGCCGATAAATTGCCTGTCCCGCCGGCGTGGATTTAACCACCTTTTGAACGGCGGGACAAGGCGGCGTGGGTGGGCTCCGGGGTCCTGGGGGGGGCGCGGGGTGGTCTGACCCCGGGGGGTGCCCCCATGGTGGCCTGGCCCGCGATTGGGGCCCACCGATCCGCGGGCGGGCCTGTGCCGTGGGGGCACTCTTTCCCCTCCGGCACGGTCTCCACCATAGCGGAGGCGGACGAGACTCCCTCCACTGCGCATGCGCGGGAAACTTTCAGCGGCCGCTGACGCTCCCGCGCATGCGCCGCCCCGACATGTCATTTCCGAGCCAGCTGCCGGTGCAACAAAGGCCGTTTCCGCCAGCTGGCGGGGCGGAAATCTCTCCGGCGTCGGCCTAGCCCCTCAATGTTGGGGCTCGGCCCCCAAAGATGCGGAGCATTCCTCACCTTTGGGGCGGCGCGATGCCCGTCTGATTGGCGCCGTTTGGGGCGCCAGTCGGCGGGCATCGCGCCGTTTCGGGAGAATTTCGCCCCATGATTTAGATTATGTCATGTGAGAGTACCTTTAAGAAATGGGTGTTTACACTAAGGGCATTCAAATGGTCATTTGATAGACATATGGACGATAAGGGAATAGTGTAGATGGGGTTTAGAGTGGTTTCAGAGGTCGGCGCAACATCGAGGGCCGAAGGGCCTGTACTGCGCTGTAATGTTCTATGTTCTCACAAGGGCTGATTTAGCACAGTGGGCTAAATAGCTGGCTTGCATTGCAGAGCAATGCCAGCATTGGGTTCAATTCCCATACTGGCCTTCCCGAACAGGTGCTGGAATGTGGCGACTAGGGGCTTTTCACAGTAACTTCATTGAAGACTACTTGTGACAATAAACTATTAAGTAGGCTTCAAATGAAGTTACTGTGAAAAGCAACATTCCGCCGTCTGTTCGGGGAGGCTGGTACGGGAATTGAACCCGTGCTGCTGGCCTGCCATGGTCTGCTTTAAAAACCAGCGATTTAGCCCAGTGTGGTAAACCAGCCCCGAGTGCAGCACGGTAGCATTGTGGATAGCACAATTGCTTCACAGCTCCAGGGTCCCAGGTTCGATTCCGGCTTGGGTCTCTGTCTGTGCGGAGTCTGCACATCCACCCCGGGTGCTCCGGTTGCCTCCCGCAGTCCAAAGATGTGCAGGTTCGGTGGATTGGCCGTGATAAATTGCCCTTAGTGTCCAAAATAGCCCTTAGTCTTGGGTGGGGTTACTGGGTTATGAGGATAGGATGGAGGTGTGGGCTTGGGGAGGGTGCTCTTTCCAAGAGCCAGTGCAGACTCGATGGGCTGAATGGCCTACTTCTGCACGGTAAATTCTATGATAAATTCTATCCCGCCTTCATCTGATGCCGTGGTATCTAGTTACATTGTACACCTGTATTGCTCTATTATGTATTTTCTCTTATTTTCTTTTCCTTTCATGTACTTAATGATCGGTTGAGCTGCTCGCAGAGAAATACTTTTCACTGTACCTCGGTACACGTGACAATAAACAAATCCAAATCCGAATTGAGATTCTCCGTACTGCTGCACCCTTTTTCCGGCCCGAAGCACCCCCGCCAGCAGCGGGATCCTCCGTTACGCAAGCTGGTCAATGGGCTGTCCCATTGCGGTCATCCAACGTCGTCGGGAAACCCGCGGGTGTGGGTCCCCTGCCGGTGACGTGGAGGATCCCACCGACGGAGAATCCCGCAGGAAGGATTCTCAGGGGGTTTGAAAGGGTCGATGCTGAGAGGATGTTTCCTCTTGTGGGAGAGTCTGGGACCAGAGGGCGTAATCTCAGAGTGAGGGGCACCCATTTAAGGCAGAGTTGAGGAGAAATTTGTTTCCTCAGAGGCTAATGATTCTGTGGAATTCGTCACCGCAGAGAGCAGTGGGGCGCGATCACTGTGCCGCGCCAGAGTTGGAGCACGACACAGTCAGTAAATATTGCGATACTCACCTGGTTCATTACACCTTGCGTAATCTCAGCCTGATTATGGGGCTGGTTTAGCCCAGTGGGCTGACAGCTCGATTGCAATGCTGAGCAAGATAAGCAGCGCGGGCTCAATTCCCGAACCAGCCTCCCCGAATGGGCGCCGGAATGTGGTGACTAGGGGCTTTTCACAGTAACTTCATTTGAAGCCTACTCGTGACAATAAGTGATTATTATTATTATTCAACTTGAATTTGTTAATCCAAACATGCCTGAGAAGAGATTTTCTGGGATTTGGGTAGACTGTTGCCCAAAGCTTACAGCTTCTATTGTATTGCTTCTCCCGTATAATCTTCAACTTGGCAGAAGGGCTCTCCAAGCTCAACGTTTGGATTCCTCTCTTAGGCACTGAAATGTCTGCTCGCCCATCGCAGTAGCTGATGCCTCTGTATACACTTCCATCTTAAGAGTACTCCCATTTACCCACAACATTACAGTCATTGGGAACATTGTGCCTGGTTTTAGATTAAACAGAGAGTGAATTCCGGAGCCACAGATGCTAGGCTCTTCCACATTCTATACTTAGAACATCTTAGTTGATCGATCAGCTCTGCACCGCGTTATCAAATGTCCTCTTTTGGAACAATAAAGTGTTCAGCCTCCTTATACCAATATGATTCAGGATTGTGGTTACATCCACATAGTTAACATTCCCCTTTATATGTTACTGTCTGATAGCCTCTGTCGTATCTTTTTGTTTTGTTGGTAGATTAATTGTTTCCGGCTTTGCAGCTGCTTCAATGGTTTTGCCACCGTGACTGGCGGTATGCTCTCGTGCTCCCTGGTAAATGGCAGCATTTCCTGTGCTCTGCAGCTCTGTTGCACCTTTTGCAGTGCTTTCCATGACCACCACTATCTCCATTGCTCATTGAAAATGTATGTCAGCTTCTGCAAGTTGAATTGTTCATCCCACAGACTAACCGATCCTTCATCATGTCATTTGGGGTCGCTTCAAAATCACCACACTCCGATGATTGCCACAGTTTAGCATTTGATTCACTTGGGGTTCCCACCCTTGAATTAAATTTGGATCTCTGAAGGATGATTGATTGGTGAGATTGCAATTGAGCCGTCACTAAATCCAGAAGCTCACTGACTGATTTGGCGTTGGGCTCACTTAGGGCTGTAAGGCTGCAATTAAGGTTATGGGTCTGACTTCCACAAACACTCTTGAGAATTGCTTTGCATTTCGCTCCCTCTCTTATTTTGCTGCTTGGAAATAATGCTTGAAATGTTCGACGTGTTGTGCCCACTCCTCCACAGAAGAGTCCAATAGGTCTGTTCCCTCAAAGAAAGGTATTCTAGTGAGTACATTTTTTTCTTTTTCACTGACTTTGATTAAAACAGGATCCTCACAGGTGTCGGAGAGGCAGTGCCAGGATCATTTTCTTGTGGTTAAATGTAATGATACACTTTTGCATCACAGACGTCATGAGCTGGATTCTCTGCCAGCGGGATGCTCTGTTTTACTGGCAGCCCAGGGGTTTCCCGACGGCGTGGGGCTGCCCCACAATGGGAAACCCCATTGACCAGCCGGCGTAATGGAGCATCCCGCCGGCGGGGTGAAACAGAAATGCGACGCGGCGGGGCGGAGAATCAAAACAAAAGGGGATTTATTTCCAAGTCTTTGCCAGAAGCTTCATGTTTGCAGCTAATTCCACAGTACCTCTACACCTGGGGAATGCCTTCCCAGGCTAACCGCCCACTCTGAATCCCAATTAATCACCAAGACCAGCCTATCCATACTCTGCTGTGTTGCCCTTGAAGGGGCAATTACCACAATTCCTGGTTTTAATCACTCCACTATTGGTGCCTGGCCTCTAAACACTGGAATATCCTCCACACATCTCTCTGCCTCCCTACCTTTCTTTCCTCCTTTGGACCTCTTGGATCTGGTCCAATTATCCAAGTTTCTGGACATCTACCTGAATATATCTCAAAGTGGATTACTTCATACTTAGTTTCCCATGCTCCTGGGAAGCACCTTTGGAAGTTTCATTCCATTAAAGGCACAATAATAAATATAGGTTGAAAAACTTTAATGCATTATTGGGAAAGCTACATAAATGACTCAGATTCCAGCGCACTATGGTGCAACGAGTTCCATAAATTCACCACCCTCTGCGAGAAGTAGTTCCTCCTCATCTCAGTTCTAAATCTACCGCCTCTCAACAGATTCCAGAGACAGGAAGGGTTGAAGAGATGTGAAATCAAGGGTGAGAATTTTAAAATCAAGGCCTTGCTTGACCGGAAGCCAATATGGATCATACGAACATAGGAACATAAGAAATGGCATCAGGAGTAGGCCATTCAGTCACTCGAGTCTGTTTTACCGTTCAATAGGATCATGGTTCAAATGCCATTTTCCCACACGATTGTCATATCCCTTGATGTCTTTAATATCTCGATGTCTATCAATCACTGCTTTAAACATACTCAATGACTGATCTTACACAGCCTCTGGATGGATGGGTGGATTGATTTGTTCATTGTCACGTGTACCGAGGTACAGTGAAAAGTATTTTTCTGCGAGCAGCTCAACAGATCATTAAGTACATGAAATGAACAGGAAATAAAAGAAAATACATAATAGGGCAACACAAGGTACACAATGTAACTACATAACACCGGCATCGGATAGAGCATACAGGGTGTCGTGTTAATGAGGTCAGTCCATAAGAGTCTGGTAACAGCGGGGAAGAAGCTGTTTTTGAATCTGTTCGTGCATGTTGTCAGACTTTTGTATCTCGTGCCCGATAGAAGAAGTTGGAAGAGCTAGTAAGCCGGGTGGGAGGGGTCTTTAATTATGCAGCCTGCTTTCCCCAGGCAGCGGGAGGTGTAGATGGAGTCAATGGATGGGAGGCAGGTTCGTATGATGGACTGGGCTGTGTTCACGACTCTCTGAAATTTCTTGCGGTCCTGGGCCGAGCAGTTGCCATACCAGGCTGTGATGCAGCCCAATAGGATGCTTTCTATGGTGCATCTGTAAAAGTTTGTAAGAGTTAATGTGGACATGCCGAATTTCCTTAGTTTCCTGAGGAAGTATCGGTGCTGTTGTGCTTTCTTGGTGGTAGCATCGACGTGGGTGGACCAGGACAGATTTTTGGAGATGTGTACCCCAAGGAATTTGAAACTGCTAACCATCTCCACCTCGGCCCCGTTGATGCTGACAGGGTTGTGTACAGTACTTTTCTTCCTGAAGTCAATGACCAGCTCTTTACTTTTGCTGGCATTGAGGGAGAGATTGTTGTCGCTGCACCACTCCAGTAGGTTCTCTATCTCCCTCCTGTATTCTGACTCGTCGTTATTCGATATCCGGCCCATTATGGTTGTATCGTCAGCAGAGAATTGCAAAGATTCACAACCCTCTGTGAAAATAAATTTTTCCTCAACTCAGTCCTAAGTGGCTTTCCCCTCATTTTGAGATTGTGCCCGTTGGTTCTAGACACTCTAAGCAAGGTAAACATCTTACCTGTATCTACCCTGTCTATTCCTTTAAGTATTTTGTAGGTTTCAATTAGATCACCTCTCATTCTTCGAAACTCGAGAGAATATAGGCCCAGTTTGCCCAAACCTTCTTTATAAGACAGTCCCGCCATCCCTGGATCATGTCTGGTGAACCTTCGTCCCATTCCCTCTTTGGCGATAATATCCTTTCTGCGGTAAGGGGACCAAAACTACAGGTATGGAATTACCAAACCTCCCCACAGTTGAAGCAAGACTTCACAACTCCTGGACTCAATTCCTCTTTGAGATAAAGATTAATATTCCATTAGCCTTCCTAATAAGCTGTTGCACCTGCATGTTAGCCTTCAGTGACGCATTGATAAGGACACCCAGGTCTCTTTGTACATCCTTTGACAAAGAGCCATCCAGACTCGAAACATCAGCTCCCTTTTCTCGCCACAGGTTCTGCCAGACCTGCAGATATTGTCCAGCATTTCCTGTTGTGTTTGATTCCAGCATCCGCAGAAATTTGCTGTTACCATTTGTATATAAACACTTTCTGATCTCATACCATTGAGGAAATACTCTACACACCTGCTCCTTCGACCAAAGTGGATTAGCTCGCATTTTTCTGCATTCTGTTCCATCTGCCGCACTCTTGCCCACTCACTGAGTCTGTCCAAACCCTCCTGTTACATCTTCCTCACGACACACATTCCTGTCTAGCTTTGTGTCTTCGCAAACTTGGAAACATTATACTCGGTCCCCACATCCAAATCATTCATATATATTGTGAACAGCTGGGGCCCAGTGGGTCCCCTGCGAGACACAGTGTGCCAACACGAGAATGACCCGTTTATTCCTCCTCTCTGGTTGGCCAATCCTCAGTCCATGACAGGATGTTACCTCCTAGCCCATGTGCGTTTGTTTTGCTAATTACCCTCTTGTGCGGGACTTTATAAAAAACCTTTTGAAAATCAAAATATACCATGTACATCGACTCTCCTATGTCAACTTTGTTGGTAACATCCGCAAAAAGCTTCAAGTTTGTCAAACATGATTTCCCATTCGCAAACCCGGGCAGCACGGTAGCATAGTGGATAGCACAATTGCTCCACAGCTCCTGGGTCCCAGGTTCGATTCCTGGCTTGGGTCACTGTCTGTGCGGAGTCTGCACATCCTCCCAGTGTCTGCGTGGGTTTCCTCCGGGTGCTCCGGTTTCCTCCCACAGCCCAAAGATGTGCAGGTTAGGTGGATTGGTCATGTTAAATTGTCCTTAGTGTCCAAAATTGCCCTTAGTGTTGGGTGGGGTTACTGGGTTATGGGAATAGGGTGGAGGTGTGGGCTTTGGTAGGGTGCTCTTTCCAAGAGCCGGTGCAGACTCGATGGGCCGAATGGCCTCCTTCTGCACTGTAAATTCTATGAAACCCATTCTGATTATGTCCAATAAGATGATATTTTTCCAAGTGTCTATTGACCACGTCCTTTACAATAGAGTCTAGCAGTTTCCCTACCATTGATGCAAGGTTAACAGGTTTGTATTTCCCTGTTTTCTCTCTTCCTCCCCCAAATAGTGGGGTGACAATTGCTGCCTTCCTCGCTTCAGGAACCATTCCAGAATCTGTAGGATTTTGAACAATGATCGCCAATACATCCATTGTCTCTGTAGCAACCTCCTTCAACACTGTGGGGTGCAGAAAATCAGGTCCCCTTAATTTCTCCAAGACAACCTTCTTACTTATTCTAATATCCTCCAACTCCTCATTCTGCCTGGTCCCTTGGGTCTCTACATCTGGGAGATTTCCGTCACCTGCCTGCGCGAAAACGGAATAATTTTGTCTGTGATGTGGGAGAACGTGCTGATAATTTCCCTGAAAGAGGGTGAGAAACACAAACACGGCCTGAGACAGATTGGTCCGAATAGCCTCTTTTTACTGTGTAAATTTCACGGAATCCGACACACTCATAGCAAAAACTCTTCTTAAAAAAATTCTGTTTTTAAATTTTTAAAGAAAAAGAAAAATGACCAAGCTTTTCTGTTGGCAGCTGTGAGAAGTCACGTGTAGTTTTTCTAGAGGCATTGCTATAATTCACAGACAACTTTGCCAAATGTCCCCCATTTGTCTCTTCCCCCAGGCTGTTCTCCTTTATCAAAAGCCCCATATTTTTCCAGTTGTTTCCTGACTCATTTGTTTGCCGATCTCACTTATCTTTTTAGTCGCTTTTACATCAAAATTTTCACACTCAGCCTCAACGTATTAACATCGGGGATTCCCCGGACACCCCAGCGGCGTTTCTGGGCGGCGCCCCGTTCGCTAATGGCGGGATTCACTCTTCCCGTCGCTTGTCAATGGGATTTCCCACAGAAGCCACCCTGCGCCGCTGGGAATCCCGCAGGCTTTTCCTTTGCCGGCGGGATCAGAAAATTCCCAGCAACCGGCCGCACCAGCTACGCATCCGCAACCCCCTCTCGACGGCCAGTGTGGTCTACGTGAAATTGATGGGTCAGTTCATTTGTGGCCATTTTCTAATAATAATCTTTATTGTGACAAGCAGGCTGACATTAACACTGCAATGAAGTTACTGTGAAAATCCCCAAGTTGCCACATTCCTGTTCGGACACACGGAGGGAGAATTCAGAATGTCCAAATGACCTAACAAGCACGGACGGGATCCGCCGGGTCGGAGAATCACCGGGGGGGGGGGCCGCGTGAATCCCGCCCCCGCCGGCTGCCGAATTCTGCGGCGCCGGGGATTTGGCAGGTGCGGGAATCGCGCCGCGCCGGTTGGCGGCAGCTGGCAGCGGCCATCCCCGCCGATTTTCCGGCCCGAGATGGGCCAAGTGGCCGCCCGTTTTCGGCCAGTCCCGCTGGCGGAAAATACACCAGGTACTTACCGGCGGGACCTGGCTGCGCGGGCGGCCTCCGGGGTCCTCAGGGAGGTACGGGGGGATCTGGCCCCGGGGAGGTGCCCCCACGGTAGCCTGGCCTGCGATCGGGGCCCACCGATCCGCGGGCGGGCCTGTGACGTGGGGGCACTCTATTCCTCTGCATCGGCCGCTGTGGTCCTCCGCAATCGCCAACGCGGAGATGAACCCCCCCCTGTGCATGCGCTGGGATGACGGACGGCGCTCCCGCTCATGGACCAACTCTCGCCGTCCGGCAGAGGCCCTTCGGCGCTGGTTGGCGTGGCACCAAGCCCCTTCCGCGCCAGCTGGTGCGGCGCAAACCACTCCGGCACCAGCCTTGCCCCTGAAGGTGCGGAGGAGGTGCCGGAGTGGTTCACGCCACTCCGTGGCGCCGGGACACCCCACCCCGCCAGGTAGGGGAGGATCCCGCCCCACATCTTTCGGGACTTGTGGGAGGAAACCGGAGCACCCGGAGGAAACCCACGCAGACACGGGGAGGACGTGCAGACTCCGCACAGACAGTGACCCAAGCTGGGAATCGCGCCTGGGACCCTGACGCTCTGAAGCCACAGTGCTAACCACTGTGCTACATTTCCTCCTGGACTGATTTTCTTTCTCTTTGCCTTCGACAGAAAGCATCAGCCGCAACTGCCCAGCAGGTAGAATATCGACCGCACTCTCTCAGGAACTGGAGTTACGTTTCGTCACTGCCTTTCTCCAACCTGGGGAGAATGAAAAAATAAGATCAATAAATGAAAGAAGTCACATCTACCTCGTACATTATTCCAACCTGGGGCAGCACGGTAGCACAGTGGTTAGCACTGTGGCTTCACTGCGCCAGGGTCCCAGGTTCGATTCCCCGCTGGGTGACTGTCTGTGCGGAGTCTGCACGTTCTCCCCGTGTCTGCGTGGGTTTTCTCCGGGTGCTTCGGTTTCCTCCCACAGTCCAAAGACGTGCAGGTTAGGTGGATTGGCCATGATAAATTGACCTTAGTGTCCAAAAAAAAAGGTTGGGAGGGGTTATCAGGTTACGGGGATAGGGTGGAATTGTGGGCTTAAGTGGATCGGTGCAGACTCGATGGGCCAAATGGCCTCCTTCTGCACTGTATGTTCTATGTTCTCAGGAGGCCTCACAGCACCGAACAGCCAGCGACGTATTTTCAAAATTTAGACAATATTGTAATCATGGAAACTCATGACACGGAAGGAGGCTATTAATCCCATCATCCCTGTGCTAACTCCTTAAAGAGAAGCCGTGGATAGGATAATCAGCCATTTCGATTTTTAAATGGCTGGTTTACTTCAAATCATTTTGTCGAAACCTGTTCCTTTGGTTAAAAAGAAAAAAAACGTGGTTGCATTTACAGCCTTGGGATATTCCAAAAGACCTCACCAACAATGGCTTATTTCTGAAGCGCAGTGGCTATTGTTATATAAGAAGGGGATCTATCAAAGTGCACTGAGCAAGCCCCTGCAAACAACAGCATCATAATGACCCAGATCATCGGCATTTTCCTGAACTTGATTGAGGGAGAATTAACCAATCGCCTGAAACGTGGAATCGCAGCGACGAGCCTGTGTTGTTGAAGAGCCAGTCGCTGAATGAAAGAGGGTTGAAAATGGAATAATCAGACTGATAAATTCTCTCTCTCACTCTCTCTCTCTCACTCTCTCTCTCACTCGCACTCTCTCTCTGTCACACTCTCTCTCACTCTCTCTCACACACACTCTCACACTCTCTCAGACACTCTCTCTCACACACTCTCTCACTCTCTCTCTCTCACTCTCTCTCTCAATCTCACTCTCTCTCTGTCACACTCTCTCTCACTCTCTCACACACACTCTCACACTCTCTCAGACACTCTCTCTCACACTCTCTCTCTCACACACACTCTCACACTCTCTCAGACACTCTCTCTCACACACACTCTCACGCACACTCTCTCTCTCTCACACACTCTCTCACTCTCTCTCTCTCTCTCTCACACTCTCTCACACACTCTCACGCACACTCTCTCTCTCTCACACACTCTCTCACTCTCTCTCTCTCTCTCTCTCACTCTCTCTCACACTCTCTCTCTCAAACACACTCACACACACTCTCACACTCTCTCTCACCCTCTCTCACACTCTCTCTCACACACACACACTCTCTCTCACACTCTCTCTCTCCCACACACTCTCACACACACTCTCTCTCTCACACACACACTCTCTCACTCTCTCTCTCACACACTCTCTCACACCCTTTCTCACACACACTCTCACACTCTCTCACACACTTCCTTTCTCTCACACACTCTCTCACACACTCTCTCTCACACTCTCTCTCTTTTTCTCTCTCTTGATGTGTTGGGTACTCTGCTACTCAGACGAACCAACTCGGTTGCGAATGGTACAACTCAGTTTTATTACTATCATTTTTTTACAGTGGTAAACTGGTGACTGAGGTTCGATCATAACCCTAGAATCTGTGGACCTATTCCTAATACTATCTTGTAGTGGCACTCAGCACATGGTGGATGTCTGAGTGACTTGCTATGAGCTCTGTGCCCTGAGCTGTCTCCTGCTGGAATGCTCAGGAAGTGTCGTGTTCCCTGTTTTGTACTGTGTATGCTCTTGCCTGTGATTGGCTGTGGTGTTGTGTGTGTGTTGATTGGTCCGTTGATCTGTCCATCAATATGTATGTATGTTTGTGCTATGATGTTTACCTGAATATCATGACATCTCTTACACAGACTCTCTCTCTCACACTCTCTCTCGCACACACTCTCTTCCTCTCTCCCTCACACACTCTCTCTCTCTCACATACTCTCTCTCTCACACACTCTCTCTCTCACACTCTCTCTCTCTCATTCTCTCTCACACACTCTCACACACACTCTCTCTTTCTCTCTCCCTCAAACACACTCTCTCTCTCTCTCTCACACTCTCTCACACACACTCTCTCTTTCTCTCTCCCTCAAACACACTCTCTCTCTCTCTCTCACACTCTCTCTCTCTCACACACTCTCTCTCTCACACTCTCTCTCTCTCACACTCTCTCTCTCTATTTTTTTTCTCTCACTCTCCCTCTCGCACACACTCTCTCTCTCATTCTCTCTCACACACTCTCACACACACTCTCTCTTTCTCTCTCCCTCAAACACACTCTCTCTCTCTCTCTCACACTCTCTCTCTCTCACACACTCTCTCTCTCACACTCTCTCTCTCTCACACTCTCTCTCTCTATTTTCTTTCTCTCACTCTCCCTCTCGCACACACTCTCTCTCATTCTCTCTCACACACTCTCACACACACTCTCTGTTTCTCTCTCCCTCACACACACTCTCTCTCTCGCGCACTCTCTCTCTCTCACTCTCTCTCTCTCCCTCTCTCTCTGAGTTGAGTCCAGTGATGGAACGAAGCACAACACAGCCTGAGAACAGCTAATGAGAGAATGTGTCCAGAGTTCCTTTAGAAATAACAAATGTTTCTGCCACCTTGACTAAATAGAGGCTGGCTGCAGTAATTAATGTTTTAAATATTAATTATTTTTCAGATTAGAATGTAATTAAAGGAATTCAGGTCGAGGAAATGATATGCTCCTGCATGGTATGTGGTGCTCAACATATAACCGGAAAGATAAAAATCACACTTCACAGTGAACTGAATTCCTAAACACAATTTGCATACAGCTGAAAGTTACTTTTAACAAAGCCATTTCAAAACTTATGAAAGTTACGTTGCTCTGTGCATATTAATGCATTTGAACCAGTATTAAACATTGCAGTTAAGGTAAACCCAGAGCCCACCCAGATGCAGATTCAAAAAGGAACAAGTACTGAAATCAGGAAGGATTCGTTCACACAACTGGGAAGCATTCAGTGGTGGAGGAATTGGGCTTCGAAATGGACATTAATGTCCCTGTAACGGTACGGCGCGGAGGCCGATTGCTTGGAAATGGCGAAACGTCTGCCAGCAAGTACACCAGACACCATCTGGGTATCAATCACCGGCAGAGATCGTGACACCAATCAGTGTACAACATTTCCACATCAAATTGCAATGCCCCACTTTCCATCTTGTCTGACCATCGAACAGCTAAACATGACGTTAAACAGCATTAAAAAAAAAACACTTAACCATTACTTACAGGGATCAAAATTATTTGCAGCTCAGTTGCTGCATTGTTTATTCTGGTTACTGGTACGATTGTGTGTGTTTTGGGATCTGTTCTGTATTTTCCGAGCGTTTCAATGGTCCAGAGGTCTGGCTGGTGCTGAAGTGCTTATTTTTTTAGCATTGAACATGATTGGGGGGGTTGAGAAGAGGCCGCGTGGAGCAGGGCAAATTGCCAGAAGAGGGAGAAGGGAGAGAGGATCTCCCAGCAAGAAGCCCGAGTTCTGCACGATGACACCATGAATGTAAAACTTCACTCACTACAAGTCCCACTGCGTCCTTTCCTTTATCACTGATTATAATGTCCCCTCTTTCCAGCAACACAAAAATAAAACCACCAGAAAATGTACATTCCAAACCAATTTTATGACTTCAATCAGGATGCTTTACAAATTAACGATTGGCTTTGTGAATTTGAATAGTTTTTGTCCTCTGTGTTCCTTTGCACGTCGTAATGTTCCCTGGAGTACTTCTCCAGTGCTTGCACAAAGGGTGGTAGACATTTCCTGGCCTCCAACTGAGGAGACAGCAGATAGTCTCAGAGGGTGATCGCAATAAGCACCGTTTGGCGTCGGACTGCACCATTTGGATCTGGGCTGCAACAGTTTGTGCGGCTAGCTGGCAGGAAAGAGCAGTGGAACTGATAGGATGGCAGAAGGAGGAGGCAGAATGCTGCCATCCTGAGAGAGGGCAGGTGTTTTGTGGCCCACAAAGCCACTGCCATTCTCCCTGAGCAGGATCTAAGCAGGCCTAGTAATCTACTGGAGCACAACAGCTGTGAGAACTTTGAACAGTGGCATCCAGAACCATGATGGCAGCACTCTGAGCTTCCACTGCAGCACCCAGGACTTTGCTTTTGTGAAAGGGGATTTATGTTCAACCAGTTTATTGGATGATGTGGCGATGACGGCGTTGGACTGGGGTGAGCACAGTAAGAGGTCTTACAACACCAGGTTAAAGTCCAACAGTGTTGTAAGACTTCTTACAGTTTATTGGAGATCTTGGGCGGGATTCTCTGACCCCCCCCGCCGGGCCGGAGAATCACCGGGGGGGTGCGTGAATCCCGCCCTGCCGCCCCGACGCCGGCTGCCGAATTCTCTGGTGCCGTTTTTTTTGCCGGGGGCGGGAATCGCGCCGGTCGGGGGCCATTGGCAGTGCCCCCCCCCCCCCCCCCCCACGATTCTCCGGGCCCCGATGGGCCGAGCGGCCGCCCGTTTTCGGCCAGTCCTGCCGGCGTAGATTACACAAGGTCCTTACTGGCGGGACCTGGCTCTGCGGGCGGCCTGCAGAGTCCTCAGGGGGGTGGGGGCAGGGGGGTGGGGGCAGGGGGGATCTGGCCCCGGGGGCCACCGATCTGCGGGCGGGCCTGTGCCATGGGGGCACTCTTTTCCTCCACTCCGATGGCACAAAGATATGTGGGAAAGTAAATTGTGAAGTGGACGTTAGGCGGCTACAAAGGGACACGATAGGTTAAGTGAGTGGACAAAAATCTGCCAGTGGAGTATAATGTGGGAAAATGTGAAATTGCCAGGAGGAATAAAAAAGATCATTACCTAAATGGTGAGGGATTGCTGAGCTCGGAGATGCAGAGGGATCTGGGTGTCCAAGTGCATGACTCACAAAAGGTTGGTATACAGGTGCAGCAAGTAATTAGGAAAACTAATAGGATGTAATGGTTCATTGTAAGGGGAATTGATTGCAAGAATAGGGAGTTTATGCTTCAGTTGGGCGCTATTGAGGCCATATCTGGAGTACTGCATACAGTATTGGTCTCCTTATTTAAGGAAAGAAGTAAATTCATTAGAAGCAGTTCAGAAAATGTTTATTGGACTAACTCCAGGAATGGACGGGTTGTCTGATGGGAAAGGTTGGAGAGTTAAGGGGGGGGATTCTCCGACCCCCTGCCAGGTCGGAGAATCAGCGGGGGACGGCATGAATCTCACCCCCGCCGGCCGCCGAATTCTCCGGCGCCAGAGGTTCGGCGGGGGCGGGAATCACGCCGGGCCGGTCGGCGGGCCCCCACCGGCGAAGTCCCGCTGCTGTCATGCCAGTCACGCCGGCGGGAATTAAACCACCTCTCTTACCGGCGGGACTGGTGGCACGGGCGGGCTCCGGGGTCCTGGGGGCGCGAGGCGTTCTGGCCCCGGGGGGTGCCCCCCCAGTGGCCTGGCCCGCGATCGGGGCCCACCGATCCACGGGCGGGCCTGTGCCGTGGGGGCACTCTTTTCCCTCCACCTCAGCCATAGCCTCCGCCATGGCCGACACAAAAGTGACCCATCCCTTGCGCATGCACGGGGATGACGTCAGCAGCCGCTGACGCTCCTGCGCATGCGCGGACGTCCGCCGGCTGGCAAAGTCCCTTCGGCCCCGGCTGGCATGGCGCCAAAGGCCTTTCCCGCCAGTCGGCAATGCGCCAACCACTCCGGTGTGGGCCTAGCCCCTCAAGGTGAGGGTTTGGCCCCTAAATATGCGGAGAAACCCGCACCTTTGGGGCGGCCCCACGCCGGAGTGGTTCCCGCCAGTCCATCCCACCAGCGATCAGCTAAAAGGGGTGCCTCGTGGTGGATACCACAGGCTGATTGAGTTGCCCACCATTTCTGCACTGGGCTCAAAGTTCAGCACAGAGCAGAGCAGGAAGATTGTGACGGGTATGATGGAGCTGTATAAAACGCTGGTTAGGCCACAGTTGGAGTACTGTGCGCAGTTCTGGTCACAACACGATAGGAAGGATGTGATTGCACTAGAAAAGGTGCGGAGGAATGGGGTAATCAGGTACTCTGATCGCCACCCCTGCTTTAGGAGGCTAGCTAAATTCAACCCTGCTGTTGTCATAATATACATCGATGTATACAATGGAGTGCAGCCAGGCAGTGATTGAAACACAGGATGACCAGTAAGCACACGGAACAGAGCAGCCAATCACCAGACAGGACACGACCACTATAAAGCCAGAGGGCACCAGTTTTCCCGCTCTCTCGGGACCCAACCTCTGAGACAGTCAGAGTTAGTGAGCTGGCCAGGGCAAACACCATGTGGCAGCTAGTAAGTCTGGTTAGGCTAGTATCAGGTCTCCAGTCAAGTCAGCATAGTGTCAACCCTCAGTTGAGCATGTATAATAGTTTGGATGTTAAATAAAATCGTGTTGCAGCTTATCAAGTTTTGGAGGTCTGTCTCGTGCTGCACTGCATCAAGTGCAGTCCACATCGACCCAGCCTACCCAACACATCAGCTGTCGTCTGGAGGACATCTTAAAACTGAGACCCTTTGGAAAAGATCTTGCGGCATCTCTTTTAAGAAGCGCAGTGAATTCTCCCCCATCCTTCAGGCAGTATTCATAGAATTCATAGAATTTACAGTGCAGAAGGGGGCCATTCAGCCCATCGAGTCTGCACCAGCCTTTGGAAAGAGCACCCTACCCAGGCCCACATCTACACCCTAACCCTATAACCCAGTAACCCCACCCAACACTAAGGGCAATTTTGGACACTAAGGGCAATATATCATGGCCAATCCACCTAAACTGCACATCTTTGGACTGTGGGAGGAAACAGGAGCACCCGGGGGAAACCCACACACACACACACGGGGAGGACGGGCAGACTCCACACAGACAGTGACCCAAGCTGAATTTCGAACCTGGGAACCTGGAGCTGCGAAGCAATTGTGCTAACCACTATGCTACCGTGCTGCCCGAATTATCTTTAGTGCACAACAATCGGCTGCCACAATTATTTCTGCACAACTGTAGGTGCTTCTAAAGAGCGTTTCTTTGGATACAAACATCTGGGGACATCCTGAGGGCCTGGCCAGATGCTGGATGAATGCAAATGCTTTCTTTCCCTGACTGATGTCACAAGCCTCTCTGAAGATCTCGAGATGAATGACAGTAGAAGGAGCCCTTTGTTCTATGATGAATGTCCCACTAATTAAATCACAGGAACCCATTGCACTGAGATGCAAGAATGCTGTGAATATAATTTTGCTACTAATTAATTACTGACAAAAACATAGATGCTCCCATTTTCAGCAGAATTTAGAGTTTTACAATGGCCACAGCCTTACCTTTCTATAGCATCTTTCATATAGTCAAACATCCCAGGGTGCTGCACAGGAGAGTTATTGATATTTGACACCAGCCACATGAAGAGATTGAGGCACGATCAATTGGACTAAAGACGATATAGTTGAATCCAAACTGAGGCTTCATTGCTATCAGATGTGTGGCCTCCCACAGCAGCTAGTGAAATGGCTGCGAGCTAGAGGACACGCATATTTATACCCCGCCTCCTGGCCGGAGCTAGCATGCAGGGGCCACAGGCGAACCTGTAGTGCAGGTTCTACCGTACATCCTCTAATATAGGTACAACAGTGGTTTACCACAGTGATATCAGGACAGGTGATCAATAGCTTGGTCAGAGAGACGGATTTTCGGAATCATCTTTGAGGAAAGGGAGAGTTTGGGGAAGAAATTCTCAAGCTTCCGGCCATGAGGCCTGAAGGCACAGGCAGGTTTGATGAGGCAAAAGAAATGGGGAGGACGCACCAGAGAGCGGGGCGGATAGGGCGCAGTAATCTCAGAGAGATGCTTATGAGAGGCAAGGCCACAGAAGGATTTGAGCACAAGGTTAACAACTTTACGAACGTGCTTTCTAATTCAGACAAGATCCGAATTTACACCAGCCATTCACAACCTTGTCACTTTTATTTGCCCTCGCTGTGACAGCATCCAGCTTTTGCAGATGTCGACTTGTTGGACGGTATAAACAGTGCAACACAAAGAACAATTGATCTTTTTTTTTGACATCTTCAACACTGGCTCGTTTCTTCCACCTGTTATTTGATTTGAGATTTTCATTGCATCTTTCACTTGTTAATTAAAACAAAATTAGACTTTGTTGTTATCTCGCGTATGGGCCGTGAAGTGAATAGTTATTTCTTGCCCCTCACACTTCCACAGGCTCCAGGGAATTTCATCCTCCCTGGACTAACCAATTTAGATTTAGTTTTCTTGCTCATGTCCTGTTGTGATAAAACAAGCCCCAACATTGCAATCTTCCATCTGAAGCAATTCGAATGCTGGAATATTAATTCAGTTGTATTAAAGTAATTCAATAAGCCATTTCAATCAAAATAAATTGATTTTAAACATTGTGGGATCCAGTATTTGTTTTGGGTGCAAATCGCTCTTGAATCACTGAATACACAGTGCAAAAGGAGGCCATTCGGCCCATTAAGTCTGCACCAGCCCTTGGAAAGAGCACCCTACTTAAGCCCACACCTCTACCCTATCTCCATAACCCAGTAACCCCACCTGGACACTCAGGGCAATTTAGCATTGCCAATCCATCTAACCTGCACATCTTTGGACTGTGGAAGGAAACCAGAGCACCCGGAGGAATCCCACGCAGACACGGGGAGGATGTGTAGACTCCACACAGACAGTGACCCAATCCGGGAATCGAACCTGGGGCCCCGGAGACGTGAAGCAACAGTGCAAACCTCTGTGCTACCGTGCCGCCCTTGAAATCATAGAACCATAGAATTTACAGTGCAGAAGGAGCCATTTGGCCCATCTAGTCTGCACCGGCCCTTGGAAAGACCACCCTACTCAAGCCCATGTCTACATCCTAACCCCGTAACCTAGTAACACCACATTAAACTTTTTGGACACTAAGGAGAATTTAGCATGGCCAATCCACCTAACCTGCACACCTTTGGTCAGTGGGAGGGAGCCGGAGCACCTGGAGGAAACCCACACAGATACGGGGCTGAACTTCACAGCCCACACCGGCCTGTTTTTGGCAGGAGTGGGGAGGGGAGCGGTTTTGGTGGGCAACACGTAAAACATGTTGGGTGGATAGTCCACCTCATTTGTACCCACACCTGACCCGGTCTCCATTGTACACAGCTACTGGACTGACCATTGTAGCTTTACTGAGGCTCTTCAGTGGTCAGATATTGCCCACTTCAGGCCCTCAATCCGCCTTTGCAATCAAAATAAATTGGCCAGTGGAAGACAGACTCAAGTGGCAGTCTATTTTATCACCAGATTTGGTGGAATGTGGGGAGGCGGGGGAGAAGGAAGGGTGTACCTTTGCGGGTATCCTCTGCGCAGCGGGGCACACTCCGTTACAACCTTACCCCCTCCCCCACTTTGTACATCCTCCCAGCCTTCATTCCCCAAACCTCCACACCCACCCTCCCCACTCCCGAATAACTCTCCCTGAGCTCCCCAATCCCTATCATACTAACGCCCTGCGCTTAGCTGAGTTCAGTGGCCACTCCCACATCTCCCAGCAGCACACACTACTCAGTTGTGATGTTGCTGGGATGGCGAGAGCGGCTGACCAGTCTGAGGGATGGAAGACAGATCCTCGGTTAAGGCTGTCCACAACAGGTTGAGGCTGCTGGGCGAACCTGGTTCAATTCAATCGATTTGTAACCCACTTTTCTTATTACGCCCACCCACCCCCTCCCATTAACATTCAGCCTCGGTATTGGTTTTCCAAATAGGTTTCCGTTCAAAGCCAGTCATTATTGTAAAATCTCACGTGAACCAGTGCAACAGGGGACACTTGCTTCTTTTCCCCCTGCGTTAAAATATTGCTCCTTCATGCACTTTCACTCTTGTTTTAGGAGTTTGTGTGGCACAGTGCATAATCGCCCTGCCTCTGGTTCAAGCCTCACTCCAGGAATTTGTGGCCATGGAAAGCATGGTCTCAACATGGCCAAACAGGCGGTGGGGAGGGAGTGGGGGCTGGGGAGGGGGAGGGGGGTTGTGGGAGGCAGTATGGGACCCTATAGTTAGGAGGATAGCCAGTGGGAGTCCAGAAGGTTGTGTTGCCTGTTCAGTGCCAGGGTTGAGGACAGCTGCTCGGGGCTGGAGGGCAACTTGCCGTGGGAGGGGGAGTATCCACCTGTTGTGGTCCACATAGGTGCCAATGTTGTCGATGGGGTGAGGAAGGTGGATCTGCATTGGGAGCAGGAACCTTTTGAATGACCAAGTTCTGCTGATCACCTCAGCCACACTCAAATTGACATAAGGTATATAAGATTGGAGTGCACGGCTGAAAGATTGCTGTGGGAGAAATACGTTTGGGTCCATGGGCACTGCCACCAGTCCCGGGGAAAGTGGGAGCTATGCCACTGGGATGGTTTTCCATGAACTGGGCTGGGGCCAACTTTCTGTAGAGGACCTGTTACATCTCACGAGGCGTGACAAGCCGGGTAGATCTCGCAAGGTTTACCAGTCGCGTTATGTCTCGAGTTGGATGCGGTGGCCATTAGATTGAGCCCGATGTCTGAATGTGCAAAGCAAATGTAACCAAATGAATGAATTGTTAGCACAAGTCGAATAAATATGAATGACCTGATAGCCATCACAGAGGCATGGTTACAATGGACCATGGTTGGGGTCTGAATTTTGATAGGTATTTCACAGTTGGAACACTAAATAGTGTGTTACACTATTAATTCTGGTGACACTATTAATTCTGGCTTTCATGAGTACAACAGTGAGAGGTGATATTAGCTCAAAAGAGCAAGATCTAGAATCAGTTTGTGTCGAGAAAAGGAATACGGAAGGTAAGAGGTAATTTCCAGGAATAGTGTATAGATTCCTCAACAGTAGTTATAAAGATTGGATTGGATTGGATTTTGTTTATTGTCATGTGTACCGAGGTACAGTGAAAATTATTTTTCTGCGAGCAGCTCAACAGATCATGTAGTGCATGGAAAGCAAAGAAAATACATAATATGGCAACACAAGGTACACTATGCAAATACATAGACACCGGCATCAGGCGAAGCATACAGGAGTGTAGTATTAATCAGGTCAGTCCATAAGAGGGTTGTTTAGGAGTTTGGTAAGAGCGGGGAAGAAGCTATTTTTGAATCTGTTAGTGCGTGTTCTCAGACTTTTGTATCTCCTGCCCGATGGAAGAAGTTGGAAGAGTGAGTAAGCGGGTGGGAGGATTATTTGATTATGCTGCCCGCTTTCCCCAGGCAGCGGGAGGTGTAAATAGAGTCAATGGATGGGAGGCAGGTTTGAGTTCACAGAGCATGTACCTGACAATTTATTGGAGCAGTACATTCTGGGGCCAACCAGGGACAGACCACTCTCGAACTGGCAATATCAAATAAGCAGGATTAATCAATAACCTCATGGGAAGGAGCATTGAGAAGACAACAATCATAACATGAGAAAATTTCAATTTCAATTTGAGGGTGAGACAGGTGGGTCTGGCACTAATGTTTTGAACTTGAATAATGGTAATTATAAGGGTATGAAGGCCGAGTTGGGTAAATGAACTGGGAAACTAGGTTTAGAGATGCTGTCATTTAAGAATGTTTTTAATAACTCTCAGCAAAGATATATCAGAGAGAAAGACCCTTTGAGAAGATGCATCATCTGGGGCTAAATAGGAAAGTTAAGGATGTGTATCAAATTGAAAGAAACACTAGAAATCATTGAAGAATGGTGGTAGGTCAGAAGGACTGGGCAGATTTCAACAATTGACAAAGAATGACGAGACTAATTACAAAGGAGAAAGTGGAAAGTGTGAGAGAAAGCTAGCTAGAAACATTCAAACAATTAGTACAGTTTCTGTAATTATTTCAAAAAGTAAAAGAGTAACTAAAGTGAGTGTTGGCTTGGCAGAGAGGGAGTCTGGTGAATCAATAATAGAAAACAAGGAACTGGTGGAAGCTTTGAACAGGTATATTTTACCTGTTTTCAGCTTAGAAGATTTGGAAAACTTCTCAAAGGTACTTGAAAATCAAAATTAAAACATCACCAACATTAAGCACTGGGGAAATATATTAGGCTGGACAAGTCCCCAGGTCCTGCTGACCTGCATCCTTGGGTCTCAAGAAAAGGTGGCGAACGAGATATTAGAGGCATTGGTTACGTGATGACCTGGCAGGTGGTAATTGTCGTGCGAACAAAATCCCAGTGGGAAACTTGGCAAGCTACCACAGCAAGTGTCAATTAGTATTTTACTACATGTTCTGAAGTCAGAAATCACAAATTCCAGCGACAATTTTGGAGATTTTGAATACTAAATTAAACATTTGTTGTTAAAAGAGAAGAAAACTTGGAAACACGCAAGATCAAGGTTACGGTGAGATCTTCCTGCTGTTGATGCCAGGGTATCTTCCAGTCCCCCTGACGGTGCACCCACCTCCTGCCACCTGTTTCAGGTTTCCTGATGGTGTGGGGTGGATTCAATGGGAAATCCCATTGACAGCGCTGGCACCAAACCCCGCTGCCTCCTGCCTCTGGGAAACATGTTACAGGGAGGCCAGACAATCTCGCCTTACATTCCCACAGTTGACACCAGCGTTACAGGACATTCCACTAACAGATAATTGTTTGGTTAGTGTTATAACCCTCACCAGACCTATAGAGAGGGGCCGATTCACCTCCCCATTAGCCTCCCCGTGAGGCTCGTGAGGATTATAACAGTTAGACTTAAAAATAAACACCCCTTTCGGCAACCAGCCTTACAGAAAATTAATCTATAAAACAAATTCCAGTAATATTACCACAAGGCAAACCCACTGTTGCTATAGGGATGATATGTCACAGGGCCTCTCTCTTAATTTCTCTCTCTTTCTCACTCTCTCTCTCCCACTCTCACACCTCTTTCTCTCTCTCTCTTTCTTTTACTTCTCTCTCACTCTCTCTCTCTTTCACTTTTGTGGGCAGCACGGTAGCATTGGGGTTAGCACAGTTGCTTCACAGCTCCAGGGTCCCAGGTTCGATTCCCGCTTGGGTCGCTGTCTGTGCGGAGTCTGCACGTTCCCCCCGTGTCTGCGTGGGTTTCCTCCGGGTGCTCCAGTTTCCTCCCACAGTCCAAAGATGTGCGGGTTAGGTGGATTGACCGTGCTAAATTGCCCTTAGTGTCCAAAAAATGTTAAGTGGGGGTTACGGGGATAGGGTAGATACGTGGGCTTCAGGAAGGAGTTCTTTGTAAGGGTCGGTTCAGACTCGATGGGCCAAATGGCCTTCTTCTGCACTGTAAATTCTATGATGTATGATTCTCTCTCTCTCTCTCTCTCACCTCTCTCTCTCACCTCTCTGTCCCTCTCACTTCTCTCGCTCTCTCACTTGACTGTGGAAATCCAAGGCTTTACACAAAAACCTTCTTTCTGGATCACACAGACATTCTCTGGGACTGAAGGCTCTGTCTCAGCACCACACTCTCTTCAGGATCTCAGGTGGCCACCCCCAGCACAGCTTTCACACTCTCTTTAATGATGCTTTTCTTCTTTCATCTTTTCCTAATTGTCCTCCTCCATCTTTGAAATTTACCTTTCCCCGAATATAAAACCCTTAATGTTCCCCTTCCGGCCACGACTTTCGGGTAACATAAAATGTAAGAACTTTCACGCATACACCGACACACAAACACACGCACAACCACACACACGTGCACAATCACATGTGCACACACACAGACATGTAGTCACACACACACACATGTGCACACAGACATGTAGACGCACACAGACACACACGCACACAGACACATGCAGGCACACACGCAGGACACACACACACATGTAGACACAGGCAGACATGTAGACACACACACAGACATGTAGACTGACACACACATGGATACACTCAAACAGACACACACCGACAGGTAGACACACATGCAGACATGTAGACTTATACGCAGACATTTAGACACACGCACACACACACACTGACAGACAGGCACACACACACACTGACAGACAGGCACACACACACAGAGACATTTTTAAAATGAATTTAGAGTACCCAATTATTTTTTTCCAATTAAGGGGCAATTTAGCGTGGCCAATCCACCTAGCCTGCACATCTTTGGGTTGTGGGGGCAAAACCCACGCAAACACAGGGAGAATGTGCAAACTCCACATGGACAGTGACCCAGAGCTGGGTTCGAACAAAGAACAAACAAAGAACAAAGAAATGTACAGCACAGGAACAGGCCCTTCGGCCCTCCAAGCCCGTGCCGACCATGCTGCCCGACTAAACTACAATCTTCTACACTTCCTGGGTCCGTATCCCTCTATTCCCATCCAATTCATGTATTTGTCAAGATGCCCCTTAAATGTCACTATCGTCCCTGCTTCCATCACCTCCTCCGGTAACGAGTTCCAGGCACCCACTACCCTCTGCGTAAAAAACTTGCCTCGTACATCTACTCTAAACCTTGCCCCTCTCAACTTAAACCTATGCCCCCTAGTAATTGACCCCTCTACCCCGGGGAAAAGCCTCTGATTATCCACTCTGTCTATGCCCCTCATAATTTTGTAGACCTCTATCAGGTCGCCCCTCAACCTCCTTCGTTCCAGTGAGAACAAACCGAGTTCATTCAACCGCTCCTCATAGCTAATGCCCTCCATACCAGGCACCATTCTGGTAAATCTCTTCTGCACCGTCTCTAAAGCCTCCACATCCTTCTGGTAGTGTGGCGACCAGAATTGAACACTATACTCCAAGTGTGGCCTAACTAAGGTTCTATACAGCTGCAACATGACTTGCCAATTCTTATACTCAATGCTCCGGCCAATGAAGGCAAGCATGCCATATGCCTTCTTGACTACCTTCTCCACCTGTGTTGCCCCTTTCAGTGACCTGTAGACCTGTACTCCTAGATCTCTGATACTTTTAATACTCTTGAGGGTTCTACCATTCACTGTATATTCCCTACCTGCATTAGATCTTCCAAAATGCATTACCTCACATTTGTCCGGATTAAACTCCATCTGCCATCTCTCCGCCCAAGTCTCCAAACAATCTAAATCCTGCTGTATCCTCTGACAGTCCTCATCGCTATCCGCAATTCCACCAACCTTTGTGTCGTCTGCAAACTTACTCATCAGGCCAGTTACATTTTCCTCCAAATCATTTATATATACTAAAAACAGCAAAGGTCCCAGCACTGATCCCTGTGGAACACCACTGGTCACAGCCCTCCAATTAGAACAGCATCCTTCCATTGCTACTCTCTGCCTTCTATGACCTAGCCAGTTCTGTATCCACCTTGCCAGCTCACCCCTGATCCCGTGTGACTTCAACATTTGTACTAGTCTACCATGAGGGACCTTGTCAAAGGCCTTACTGAAGTCCATATAGACAACATCCACTGCACTACCTGCATCAATCATCTTAGTGACCTCCTCGAAAAACTCTATCAAGTGAGTGAGACATGACCTCCCCTTCACAAAACCATGCTGCCTCTCACTAATACGTCCATTTGCTTCCAAATGGGAGTAGATCCTGTCTCGAAGAATTCTCTCCAGTAATTTCCCTACCACTGAAGTAAGGCTCACCGGCCTGTAGTTCCCTGGATTATCCTTGCTACCCTTCTTAAACAGAGGAACAACATTGGCTATTCTCCAGTCCTCCGGGACATCCTCTGAAGACAGTGAGGAACCAAAGATTTCTGTCAAGGCCTCAGCAATTTCTTATCTACCTTAATATTTTTCAAGACGCCCAACACCTCGTCTTTTTGGATCTCAATGTGACCCAGGCTATCTACACACCCTTCTCCAGACTCAACATCTACCAATTTCTTCTCTTTGGTGAATACTGATGCAAAGTATTCATTTAATACCTCGCCTATTTCCTCTGGCTCCACACATAGATTCCCTTGCCTATCCTTCAGTGGGCCAACCCTTTCCCTGGTTACCCTCTTGCTTTTTATGTACATGTAAAAAGCCTTGGAATTTTCCTTAACCCTATTTACCAATGACTTTTCGTGACCCCTTCTAGCCCTCCTGACTCCTTGCTGAAGTTCCTTCCTACTTTCCTTATATTCCACGCAGGCTTCGTCTGTTCCCAGCCTTTTAGCCCTGACAAATGCCTCCTTTTTCTTTTTGACGAGGCCTACAATATCTCTCGTTATCCAAGGTTCCCGAAAATTGCGGTATTTATCCTTCTTCCTCACAGGAACATGCCAGTCCTGAATTCCTTTCAACTGACACTTGAAAGCCTCCCACATGTCAGATGTTGATTTGCCCTCAAATTTAGCACATTCATCCTAGGACCACTCTTATCCTTTGTCCACGAGTACTTTAAAACTTACTGAATTGTGGTCACTGTTACCGAAATGCTCCCCTACTGAAACATCTACCACCTGGCCGGGCTCATTCCCCAATACCAGGTCCCTCGTTGCACTGTCTACATATTGTTTTAAGAAGCCCTCCTGGATGCTCCTTACAAACTCCGCCCCATCTAAGCCCCTGGCACTAAGTGAGTCCCAGTCAATATTGGGGAAGTTGAAGTCTCCCATCACCACAACCCTGTTGTTTTTACTCTTTTCCAAAATCTGTCTACCTATCTGCTCCTCTATCTCCCGCTGGCTGTTGGGAGGCCTGTAGTAAACCCCCAACATTGTGACTGCACCCTTCTTATTCCTGATCTCTACCCATATAGCCTCACTGCCCTCTGAGGTGTCCTCTCGCAGTACAGCTGTGATATTCTCCCGAACCAGTAGCGCAACTCCGCCTCCCCTTTTACATCCCCCTCTATCCCGCCTGAAACATCTAAATCCTGGAACGTTTAGCTGCCAATCCTGCCCTTCGCTCAAACAGATCTCTGTAATGGCAACACCATCATAGTTCCAAGTACTAATCCAAGCTCTCAGTTCATCTGCCTTACCCGTAATACTTCTTGCATTAAAACATATGCACTTCAGGCCACCAGACCCGCTGTGTTCATCAACTTCTCCCTGTCTGCTCTGCCTCAGAGCCCCACTGTCCCTATTCCCTAGTTCTCCCTCAATGCTCTCACCTTCTGATCTATTGTTCCCGTGCCCACCCCCCTGCCATACTAGTTTAAAACCCCCCGTGTGACACTAGCAAACCTCGCGGCCAGGATATTTATGCCTCTCGGGCTTAGATGCAACCCGTCCTTCTTATATAGGTCACACCTGCCCCGGAAGAGCTCCCAGCGGTCCAGATAATGGAAACCCTCCCTCCTACACCAGCTGTTTAGCCACATGTTTAGCTGCTCTATCTTCCTATTTCTAGCCTCACTGGCACGTGGCACAGGGAGTAATCCCGAGATTACAACCCTAGAGGTCCTGTCTTTTAACTTTCTGCCTAGCTCCCTGAACTCCTGCTGCAGGACCTCATGCCCCTTCCTGCCTATGTCGTTAGTACCAATATGTACAACGACCTCTGCCTGTTTGCCCTCCCCCTTCAGGATGCCCTCTACCCATTCGGAGACATCCTGGACCCTGGCACCAGGGAGGCAACATGCCATCCTGGAGTCTCTTTCACGTCCACAGAAGCGCCTATCTGTGCCCCTGACTATAGAGTTCCCTATTACTATTGCTCTTCTGCGCTTTGACCCTCCCTGCTGAACATCAGAGCCAGCCGTGGTGCCACTGCTCTTGCTGCTGCTGTTTTCCCCTGATAGGCTATCCCCCCAACAGTATCCAAAGGGGTATACCTGTTCGAGAGGGGGACAACCACAGGGGATTCCTGCACTGACTGCCTGCCCTTTCTGGTGGTCACCCATTTCTCTGCCTGTACCTTGGGTGTGACCACATTTATATAACTGCGATCTATGACGCTTTCCGCCACCTGCATGCTCCTAAGTGCATCCAATTGCTGCTCCAACTGAACCATGCGGTCTGGTGAGGAGCTCCAGTTGGGTGCACTTTCTGCAGATGAAGCCATCCGGGAAGCTGGAAGCCTCCCGGACCTGCCACATCTCACAGTCAGAGCACTGAACCCCTCTAACTGACATTGCGCCAATTAATTAAAATTAAAAGTGTTTTAAAAAATGTTTTCAATATTATTTTTTAATTTTTTCAAAGTTACTGTTAACTATCTGTTTCCTAGCACTAGATTTCTAATATAAATGCGAAAGCTAAATATAGTACCCTCCGATCTCTGGCTTAGATACCCCTCTAAATTATAATTAAGTAATTATGTTTAATTAGTTACCAATGCTTAATTTTTTTAAGTACGAAGACTTACAACACCAGGTTAACGTCCAACAGGTTTGTTTCGATGTCACTAGCTTTCGGAGCACTGCTCCTTCCTCAGGTGAATGAAGAGGTATGTTCCAGAAACATATATATAGACAAATTCAAAGATGCCAGACAATGCTTGGAATGCGACCATTAGCAGGTGATTAAATCTTTACAGATCCAGAGATGGGGTAACCCCAGGTTAAAAAGGTGTGAATTGTGTCAAGCCAGGACAGTTGGTAGGATTTTGCAGGCCAGATGGTGGGGGATGAATGTAATGCGACATGAATCCCAGGTCCCGGTTGAGGCCGCACTCATGTGTGCGGAACTTGGCTATAAGTTTCTGCTCGGCGATTCTGCGTTGTCACGCATCCTGAAGGCCGTCGCACCTCTCTCACACTCCGCAACCACCTCGTCCGCCAGCTCTACAGCAGACGACACAACCTGGAAACCAAGATAGAGGCCATATTCTCAACTTGAGCTCAGGATGCAGCAGACCAGCTGCGGAACACCGCCAAACAGATGAGACAACAATACTATGCCACCTATATGCACACCAAGAACAGAAAGCTTGAGAAACTTGGCATCACCACCGGCAGCAACCAACGCGGAGCCTGACACAAAAACTAGACTCCCCGATCGGCTGCGACTCCGAGCATCTAACTGTGCAGATCTAACCCCGGCCGCCTCTGAACCCCCTCCCACCCCGGGTGTCCGATCACCCCTCCCGCCACCAGGGCGGCCGCAGACTGAGTCCGCAGCCGCCACGCGAGTATCCCGACCGGCAGTAGATGGTTAGCTCCACGCCGTCGTGAACTCGGCTGGTCGGGAGCGGATGATCGCTGGGCGGGCCTCTGACAATGGGCCCCCAGCCGCGTGGTGTACTCTGCGATCACGGTGATTCCCGGGTCCCGGAGAATCGCCGGACCGGCACCGGGCCCGATCTCGGCGTGAACGTGGATTCTCCGCACCCGCGCCGAATGCGGTTTCGACGCGGGGCTGCGGTGCATCCAGTTAATTATTTTTGCTCAAGGAATGGGGCGGGATTCTGCGCAAATCGCTGGGGCGGGACAAAACGGCGCAAACCCTGGCGGGAACCACTCTGGCGTCGAGCCGCTCCAAAAATGCGGACTCCTCCGCACCTTCGGGTGCAAGGACGGCGGTGGAGTGGATTGCGCCGTGCTGGCCGGCGGGAATGGGTTTGGCACCACGCCAACCAGCGCCGAAGTGCCTCTGCCGGCCGGCGTGAGTTGGCGCATGCGCGGGAGTGTCAGCGTCTGCTGGCGTCATCCCCGCGCATTCGCAGGGGGGTTCCATCTCCGCGTCGGCCATCGCGGATCGGTACAAGGCTGACGCGGATGAATAGAGTGCCCCCACGGCACAGGCCCGCCCGCGGGTCGGGGCCAGATCGTCCTGCGCTCCCCCGAGGACCCCGGAGGCCACCCACGGAGCTGGGTCCCACCGGTAGGGACCAACCATGATTTACGTCGGCGGCTCCCTCGTTAAACGGGCGGGACTTCGGCCCATCGCGGCCCGCAGAATCCGGGCGACCCCGGGGCTCATTGAGTCACGCCAGTCCTCGCCATTCTCCGAGGCGGACGGCGCGATTCATGCCGGGTGATTATCAGGGGCCAGGGAATTCGGAGGACGGCGGGGGCGGAATTCACGCCGACCCCGGGAGATTCCTCACCTGGAGCGGGGTTGGAGAATACTGTCTGTGGTTTCTGTTCACAAACCGACTTTTTAAACAAATGCATGGTCAATGACATTTCACGTCTAACCAGATCTCACTGGGGTGAAGAATTGAAATGTGCCCCCACCAAGGTGGGGGGGGGGGGGGGGTCACCGGTGAGCCTGGAATAGTGGCTTTGGCTGCGGACAGGAGAATGGAGGTGATCAGATCAGTCTGATAGAATTGTGCAGCAGACTGGAAGGCGTGAATGGACTGCTCCTGATCCTATCCCCGTATGCTCGCATGAGCTCATTCCTCACCTGTCCTTGCCATCAGAACCCCCGTACCCTCTCCCCCTATCCTCACCCTGAGACCCTGCACCGATCTGGCCCCCCTTGGTCTCGAATTTAGAGCAGCGGGACTTCCTGTAGTTCCAGCAGCGGCCACCGCCCGTGGTGGCGCTGTTGGGATTTCGAGGCTGCCGACAGAGTGAGGAGTGGTCCAATCGATGATCAACGCTCCACGGAACATGAAATCACTCTGACCCACTTTCTCAGTGAGCAGAGAACAAAGGACAAAGAAAAGTAGAGCGCAGGAACAGGACTTTCGGCCCTCCAAGCCTGTGCTGGTCATGGTGCCCCAAAGAACAAAGAAAAATCCTGGAAAATCCTGTCCGATACCACAGTGAGGAGTCAGCCTAAATTAAGTGTTGAGTCTTGACGGTATGGAGCTTAAGCCAGAACCTTCTAATCAAAGGCGAAAGTACGATGCCCTGAACCCTGGCTCACACTTCACACCTGCAACGTGAGCTGAATCCAGCCAAATCAATGAATCCGGCATACAAACGGTTACAGGGTTGAGGAGAGGATGATTTGTGCATGAAGAAATATTACAAGGCTTCGTTCTCAATTAAGTGCGAGCTATTATTCAAAAGGAGGTCGCCAGTGGGTGAAAAGGCAACAGATTATTTTTCATTATTATTGCAATGACAGAAAAAAAACAGCAACATAATAATGAAATGTCAGGATGAATTACAAAACAAGGAGGCTTCTCCAGTGTGGCTACATGGTAATTCATAGACAATGATGTATGTTTTCTTGATGTAGGGCGGACAGTGTCATTCTTAATAATGACATACAGCATCCCATCTGTCTCATACATTATATCTCTCGCCCTGGAACGGTCTTGTTATCCAAACTCTGGCCTGTCTTGTTCCGCGGAGTACCTTTTGCTTGCGGCTCCTGCTAATTTAAATGTGTGTCCATATTATACTCGTCACCCCCCCCCCCCCACCACCCCACCCCACCCTACAAATTAATCCGTGGTTTGAAGCAGGGTGTTGTGTTGTATCAGTCGCAGGTTAACGATGGCAGTGGGAGAGCGGAGGGAGCACGAAAAGAGGAAATTAAATTGAAAATAAGCTCCGCCGATCTCCTGATGGCACAATAACAACTCTCGCATCTATCAATCTCGCACCTTGAGCATCGTGAAATCCCCCAAGGCAATTCACAGGAGCGTTGTTATCAAATGGAATTTGAGGTTGAGCCACCGGGAGAGACATAAACACAGCTAACCAAAAACTTGGTCAAAAAAATATGATGTCAAAGAGTATCTTAAAATGGGGGGTGGGGGTGGGGGGGGGGGTGGGTGGCGGTGAACGGCGGAGATGTTTATGAAGGGAATCTCCAAACTCGGACCTAAGGAGCTGAAGACACAACTGGAGGTGTTGCTGAAGCTGCAGAGCTATGGGGAAAGGTCAGGGGATTGGGCTAGGTGGATGGGTCTTCAAAGGATCTGCCACAGCAACGATGGGCTGAATGGCCTTCTTCTGTGCTTTATGATTCTATGCACATGCAGACTAATTAAAATCTTCTCAGATATTAGAGGGTCAAATTTCTGTTACGCATCCCCAAAGCTTGGAAGTCATATTCGGACACTGAAGCTGCCCATGTCTAAATGCACCAAGACCTGAATAATATCCAGGCTCCGGCTGACAATTGACAAGGAACATTCATGCAATACAAGTGCCAGGCAATGACCATCTCCAAGATAGAACCTAACCATTGCCCCTTAATGTTCAAAGGCATTACCATTGCTGTAGCCCCCACTATCAACACCCTGGGTGCAGTGAGGTAATTCGGTGAAGAGTGGGAGAAGGTGCTTTTTCCCTACTGTTTTGTTCTCTCTCTTTCTTCGGGCCTAATTTCGGGAGCCGTTCGGAGGAGGAGGAGCAGTCTCTGTGAGTATAAAAACCTAACGGAAACTTCCTGTTTTCCAGTTTTTTTTCCCAAAAGTGACGTCAGAGGGAAGCTGTGATCTGAGTGGTTGATAGCAAATCTGCCCCAAATTTTTTTTAAAAACACAGCTAAACTCATAAACTTAAATTAAACTAATTAATTAATTAGTGATGGCTGGTCAGGTGATGTGCTTGAGCTGCTTGATGTGGGAGCTGGCAGATCCCATTGCGAGCTGCAGCGACCACATCTGCAGTAAGTGTTGGCTGCTCGAAGAGCTCCGGCTCAGAGTTGATGAGCTGGAGTCTGAGCTTCAAACACTGAGGCACATCCGGGAGGGGGAGACTTACCTGGACACTGTGTTTCAGGAGGCAGTCACACCTGTCAGAGTAAGTAGTTTAAATCCTGCCAGTGGCCAGGGACAGCAGGGTGTGACTGCAAGTCAGGCAGGTAAAGGGAACCAGCAGTCAGGAACTCAGGAGCCTCAGCCCTTGACTCTGTCCAACAGGTATGAGGCACTTGCTCCCTGTGTGGATGGCGAACAGGGCTGCAGGAAGGATGAGTCAGCTGACCAAGGCACCATGGTTCAGCAGGCCATTCAAGGGGAGGGAGTAAATAGGCAAGTTGTAGTTGTAGGGGATTCTATTATCAGGGGGATAGATAGTATCCTTTGTGAGCAGGATAAAGAGTCCCGCATGGTATGTTGCCTGCCCGGTGCTAGGGTGCGGGACATCTCTGACCGGCTTGAAAGGATACTGGAGAGGGAGGGGGAGGATCCAGTTGTTGTGGTCCATGTCGGTACCAACAACATAGGCAAGTCTAGGAAAGAGGACCTGTTTAGAGAAAATAAAGAGCTAGGATTCAAATGAAAAAACAGGTCCTCAAGGGTCATAATCTCCGGATTACTGCCCGAGCCACGTGCAAATTGGCATAGGGAGGCAAGAATAAGGGAAGTTAACACGTGGCTGAAAGAGTGGTGTGGGAAAGAGGGGTTCCTTTTCATGGGACACTGGCATCAATTTTGGGACAGGGGGGACCTATACCGTTGGGATGGTCTCCACCTGAACCGAGCTGGGACCAGTGTTCTGGCGAAAAGAATAAATAGGGTGGTCAATAGGACTTTAAACTAAAGATTGGGGGGAAGGGAAAGTCAGGGAACCAAGAGGTGAAGTAATCAGTGGGAAGCGTAGCTGCTTAGGAATACAAAAAAGCACGAAAAGACAAAACTCAGGAGAGGTTACGATAGTCCCCATCCCACAAAATATGACACAGTGTATGGAAAGGCTCAGTAAACCAAGGTCCACCACACTAAGAAAACAAAAAGGGACGGTCAATAGAGAACTAAAGGTGCTATATTTAAATGTGCGCAGTGTACGGAACAAGGTAGATGAGCTTGTGGCCCAGATTGTGACTGGCAGGTATGATGTGGTAGGCATCACAGAGACATGGTTGCAGGGGGTTCAGGACTGGCATTTAAACATCCAGGGATTCACAACCTATCGAAAAGACAGGGAGGTGGGCAGAGGGGGCGGGGTTGCCTTGTTAATTAGGAATGAAATTAAATCAATAGCACTAAATGACATAGGGTCAGATGATGTGGAGTCTGTGTGGGTAGAGTTGAGGAACCACAAAGGCAAAAAAAATAATGGGAGTTATGTACAGGCCTCCTAACAGTGGTCAGGACCGGGGGCACAAAATGCACCACGAAATAGAAAGTGCATGTCAGAAAGGCAAGGTCATAGTGATCATGGGGGACTTCAATATGCAGGTGGACTAGGTAAATAATGCTGCCAGTGGACCCAAGGAAAGGGAATTCATTGAATGTTTACAGGAGGGCTTTTTGGAACAGCTTGTGATGGAGCCCACAAGGGAACAGGCCATTCTGGACTTAGTGTTGTGTAATGAGCCAGACTTGATTAAAGATCTTAAAGTAAGGGAGCACTTAGGAGGCAGTGATCATAATATGGTAGAATTCAATCTCCAATTTGAAAGAAAGAAGGTAGAATCAGATGTAAAGGTATTACAGTTAAATAAAGGTAACTACAGGGGCATGAGGGAGGAACTGACGAAAATCGACTGGGAGCAGAGCCTAGTGGGAAAGACAGTAGAACAGCAATGGCAGGAGTTTCTGGGAGTAATTGAGGACACAGTGCAGAGGTTCATCCCAAAGAAAAGAAAGGTTATCAGAGGGGGGATTAGGCAGCCATGGCTGACAAAGGAAGTTAGGGAATGCATCAAAGCAAAAGAGAAAGCCTATAATGTGGCAAAAAGTAGTGGGAAGTCAGAAGATTGGGAAGGCTACAAAAACAAACAGAGGATAACAAAGAGAGAAATAAGGAAAGAGAGGATCAAATATGAAGGTAGGCTAGCCAGTAACATTAGGAATGATAGTAAAAGTTTCTTTAAATACATTAAAAACAAACGGGAGGCAAAAGTTGACATTGGGCCGCTCCAAAATGACGCTGGTAATTTTGTGATGGGAGACAAGGAAATAGCTGAGGAACTAAATAAGTACTTTGCGTCAGTCTTCACAGTAGAAGACATGAGTAATATCCCACCAATTCCGGAGAGTCAGGGGGCAGAGTTGAATATGGTAGCCATCACAAAGGAGGAAGTGCTAGAGAAACTAAGAGGTCTAAAAATTGATAAATCTCCGGGCCCAGATGGACTACATCCTAGAGTTCGAAAGGAGATAGCTGAAGAAATAGTGGAGGCGTTAGTTATGATCTTTCAAAAGTCACTGGAGTCCGGGAAAGTCCCAGAGGATTGAAAAATCGCTGTTGTAACCCTCCTGTTCAAGAAGGGAACAAGGAAAAAGATGGAAAATTATAGGCCAATTAGCCTAACCTCGGTTGTTGGCAAGATTCTAGAATCCATTGTTAAGGATGAGATTTCTAAATTCTTGGAAGTGCAGGGTGGGATTAGGACAAGTCAGCATGGATTTAGTAAGGGGAGGTTGTGCCTGACAAACCTGTTAGAGTTCTTTGAAGCAATAACAAATAGGTTAGACCAAGGAGAGCCAATGGATGTTATCTATCTTGACTTCCAAAAGGCCTTTGATAAGGTGCCTCACGGGAGACTGCTGAGTAAATTAAGGGCCCATGGTATTCGAGGCAAGGTACTAACATGGATTGACGATTGGCTGTCAGGCAGAAGGCAGAGAGTTGGGATAAAAGGTTATTTTTCGGAATGGCAACCGGTGACGAGTGGTGTCCCGCAGGGTTCAGTGTTGGGGCCACAGCTGTTCTCTTTATATATTAACGATCTAGATGACGGGACTGGGGGCATTCTGGCTAAGTTTGCCGATGATACAAAGATAAGTGGAGGGGCAGGTAGTATGGAGGAGGTGAGGAGGCTGCAGAAAGATTTAGACAGTTTAGGAGAGTGGTCCAAGAAATGGCTGATGAAATTCAACGTGGGCAAGAGCGAGGTCTTGCACTTTGGAAGAAAGAATAGAGGCATGGACTATTTTCTAAACGGTGACAAAATTCATAATGCTGAAGTGCAAAGGGACTTGGGAGTCCTAGTCCAGGATTCTCTAAAGGTAAACTTGCAGGTTGAGTCCGTAATTAAGAAAGCAAATGCAATGTTGTCATTCATCTCAAGAGGCTTGGAATATAAAAGCAGGGATGTACTTCTGAAGCTTTATAAAGCATTAGTTAGGCCCCATTTAGAATACTGTGAGCAATTTTGGGCCCCACACCTCAGGAAGGACATACTGGCACTGGAGCGGGTCCAGCGGAGATTCACACGGATGATCCAAGGAATGGTAGGCCTAACATACGATGAACGTCTGAGGATCCTGGGATTATATTCATTGGAGTTTAGGAGGTTGAGGGGAGATCTAATAGAAACTTACAAGATAATGAATGGCTTAGATAGGGTGGACGTAGGGAAGTTGTTTCCATTAGCAGGGGAGACTAGGACCCGGGGGCACAGCCTTAGAATAAAAGGGAGTCACTTTAGAACAGAGATGAGGAGAAATTTCTTCAGCCAGAGAGTGGTGGGTCTGTGGAATTCATTGCCACAGAGGGCGGTGGAGGCCGGGACGTTGAGTGTCTTTAAGACAGAAGTTGATAAATTCTTGATTTCTCGAGGAATTAAGGGCTATGGAGAGAGAGCGGGTAAATGGAGTTGAAATCAGCCATGATTGAATGGTGGAGTGGACTCGATGGGCCGAATGGCCTTACTTCCGCTCCTATGTCTTATGGTCTTATTACCATTGACCAGAGACTGAACTGGACCAGCCATATAAATACTGTGGCTACAAGAGCAGGCCAAATGGTAGGAATCCTGTGATGAGTAACTTACCTCCTGGCTCCCCAAAGCCTGTCCACCATCTACAAGCCACAATCAGGAGTGTAATGGAATATTCTCCACTTGCCTGGATGAGTGCAGCTCCGACAACCCTCAAGAAGATCAACACCATCCAGGACAAAGCAGCCCGCTTGCCTAGCATCCCTTCCACAAACATTCAAACCCTCCACCACGGACGCACAGTAGCAGCCATGTGTACCATCTACAAGATGCACTGCAGTAACTCGCCAAGGCTCCTTAGGCAGCATCTTCCAAACCCACGACCGCTACCCTCCGGAAGGACAAGAGCAGCAGATACCTGGGAACCCCACCACCTGGAGGTTCCCCTGCAAGCCACCCACCATCTTGACTTGGAAATCTATCGCTGTCCCTTCACTGGGCCAAAATCCTGGAATTCCCTTCCTATTAGCACAGTGGGTGTACCTGCACCACATGGACTGCAGCGGTTCAGGAAGGCAGCTCACCACCACCTTCCCAAGGGCAATTAGGAATGGACAATGAATGCTGGCCTAGCCAGCAAATTCCATATCCCTTGAATGAATAAAAAGTTGAATGAAGTTTAAGAATTAATAATCGCTTATTGTCACATGTAGGCTTCAATGAAGTGACTGTGAACAGCCCCTAGTTTCCACATTCTGGCGCCTGTTCGGGGAGGCTGGTACGGGAATTGAACCCACGCTGCTGGCATGGTTCTGCTTTGTTCTGCATTACAAGCCGGCTGTTTAGCCCACTGTGCAAAACCAACCCCTATCTATTTTGTGCAATTAGTACATATATGGAGCACACTTGGGAAGTGGGTTATTGCCGCCAGTTTAATAACCCCAAACCTAAATTTCGTAAACGGCAATTTGTCCCTACGATCGTCTGTCTAAGTAGGTCAATGTAACACCTCATTATTCACTGAATGACGTATAAATGGAAAACAGTTGCAGGGAAGCCCATCAAGACCACTTCAAAATCCTCGGAGGAAAATAAAATTGTGAAAGGCAGGAACTGGGATTTCGGGAACCTCTTCAGGTTAGATAGGGGTGAGTCGATTCTTATTGTTTGAGTTCCAGGTCTACAGGAAGCAAGCAATAGAGAGGCTCTCTGTTTGCCATTTATTTCAAGCTCATGTCCCTCAGACGGAGGGAGGGTTCATTTTTTCTCCACACTTAGTGCAGCCGAACTAGTCCCGACACATTCAGCGACAAGAAAATTCTCTGCCTAAAGGGCAAAGCTGTCCATTGTTCAGTCTTTTCACGACGCTTTGTTCTTTATCCACCTCACCGTTACGTTGAAATAAGCCTTCATTTCAGGGCGGTACCAGCTGCTTTTATATCCAGACCCTCTAGAACATTCCATCATAGAACAACGGAAGCAACGCAAAAGAGACACATAGCGATGTAACATTTCTTTAACAAGTGTTTGCTGCTTTCAGGAGAGCCATGTATGCTTAGCAACATGTCATGAATGGTGGAGCCAACACCGATTACCCCCACCACATGCCCCGCCCGCCCTCCTTTGGGACTACACTTTTCCACTTTCTACTATCCTGAGAATTTTCTTTTTTTTAAATTCCCAACTGCTTTTTATTTATTTTAAACCCTTTATCAATTCATACTGCTATTTGACTAGCGGCTCCACAAGCCCTGATCTTGTGACATGTGTACCGCAACAGTATGACTGTCCCTTTTCTACTCTTTTTTTAATATATATATATATCTAATATTGCAATAAGGTAGGTTAAGTATGACTTTCCTTTCTGAAACTCAAACTTTTTTACAAAAGAAAATCAGCTACAGGCATGCGCTGGGGAACTAAAAGACAGGGAGGGGGGTTCTTTCAGGGCTGACGGTTTTATGTCATTTTGCACTGCCAAAGACAGAGGAGATATGAGAGTGAATGTCTTTGCGGAGAGGACATTATGTGGCGGGGGGGGGGATTACTGATAGACTTCTGACATCTGGTAGGCTGCGCCAGGACTAAGAAAAGAGCGACAGCTCCAACGAGATGCAGTGAGGATCGGGCATCAGCGTCATCTTTAAGAAGGTATGACAGGAAAAGGAGAGATGAAAAAATTAGAGATGAACAAAGAAACTAAGCAAAAGGGAACCAAAGGCGAAAGAAGTTAGGGGCCCAATTGACAAATGTATTTGTTGAAACTGAGTAGCATTTGACTAAACTGATTAATTAGGTGTGTAGTATGATTTGAATTGATTACAATTAATGTTTAATTAATGCTTTTTAGAGCATTACCCTGGAATTACTATTGAAGTTGTAAACAGAAGTACATTCAACCTGACAACCATTTGTCCGCTGTTACAGCGGAAGCATTGTGCAATCAAGTGCTGATGACTGTATTAAAAAGGAGAGAGGAATGCTGAGATTGGCTAAGATCAAACATCAGATCGAGCCCAAGATAAGGTACGAGGCCTTTTGTTGTCAGCTTGGATCTTGTATGTCTCTCTTGTGGGGACCATGAATTGGCTTGAAATTGAAGGAGTGAGGAATGAGATGGATTGAGCGTTTGCCTCGTCCACTCTGCGCACCAGGCTTTGCAGCTTTAAGGATGTGAGAAAAATGTAAACATCTGGGGCTGGATTCTGCATTTCTACAGGGAGTGCACGGGCAGAGGTACCTGATGTGTGTAAATCATTATAGGTGGAAGAGCAGGTTGGGAAAACGTCTTGGCGGATTCTCCGTTTCAGGGATTGTGTCCTCACAGCATCGTGAAAACTGTGGTATTTTCCAGCAGGAAAACTGGCGTCAAAAGGCCACAGATTCACAGCCTTGCAGGGGGCTAGCAGGGAGCCGCCATGGAGCTCGCTGCTCCAGCTGCCGATACGGCCCCCCGCACGTCCGGGTCAGAACCCGCGCGTGCGCACGGCAGTGGCCTCCAGCGGCTGCGCTGTGCTCCATGGTGGATTCAGCCCACGGACCTGGACCGGCAAAATAGTGCCCCGCATCGGCCGCTCGCCCGACACGGACCGCCCACACACATTTCCCCCAGCCCCGAATGAAGCCCCCGCCCCTGCCTTCCAATCGGCCCTCCCCTGACTGTGGCGGCCCCGGACTGTGTCCGAAGCCGCCACGCGATAATCCTGGACGGTGGGACCATGTTAGAACCACGCCGTCGGGAATTCCGCTGACCGGGAATGGAGTATCGCGGGGCGGGCCTCAGGCAATGGCCTGAGGCGGTGGCTACTCGGGGAGTACGCCGATTTTCGGGGGGGGGGGGGGGTGGGGGCGGAGAATTGAAGAACCAGCGCAGCTCCCGATTTCGCGTCCACGAAAACGGATTCTCCGCCCTGTCGCCGAACGCGATTTTAGTGTCGGGGAGCGAAGAATTCAGCCCCCATTCGCAATGGATTTTCTAGGATGCAATGAAAAAAAAGGAAAAGGGCGGGGAGGGGAGAGAGAGGGGAGGGGGAGGAAAGGGAAAAAAAGGAAAAGAGAATAGGGAGAGAGAAGGAGGGAGAGAAAGGGAGTAAAATGAAGAAAATGCGACAAACGTGCATTTATATTGGGCCTGTGACCTCAGGGTTACAAAGCACTTTACTTCAAATATTTATGAAGTGTCGTCACTGTTTGTAATGTCATAAAACGGCAGCCATATTTGTGCACAGCAAGCTGCCACAAATAGCAACGTGTTAATAAGAGGCGCAGCAGCAAGTTCTACCAGCTCTCCAGTCTGCTGAAATATTTAATCAGATCTTGGCTGATCTTTTATACCAACTCCACCTTTACACCCTATCCCTTGATTCCCTCCGTGTCCAAAAAGCCATCAATCTTTGTTTGGAATATATTCACTGGCTGAGCGCAGCCACCGCGATCTTGGGTAAAGAATTCTAAATGCTCAGAAGCCTCTGAGTGAAGAAGTCTCTTTCCAGGTGCATGGTATAAAAGCCAGAGTTTTTTTTTAATGTGTTGCTGAATGATAAATATTAACGAGGACAGCAGGGAAAAGTCCTCTTCTCCTTCCAACTGCTCCACCTGACCGGGAAGATGGGGCCTCGGGTTAACACCAGAGCTGAAAGACTGCGCCTCCGAAGGTGCAACCCTCCATTACTCCTGCCCCAGAGTGTCAGCCAAGACCATATGCACTCAGATAACTGAAGAGAGACTTGAGCCCACAGTATTCGTAGGATCAGAGAATCGTTACAGTGCAGAGCAGGCCAGTCAGCCCATGGAGCAGCACCAACTGAAGGGAGGGGAATAAGACAAGACCCCTTAAAACCAGAGAGCTAGGATAACAGTAGAATACTTCAACATAAGTTTGTTTATTGAGGAGTGAAATTAACCATAGAAAATATATCCAGTGATCATTGTTAACCATCAAACAATTATTCTTCATAGAATCACAGAATTTTCAGTGCAGAAGGACGCCGTTCGGCCCATCGAGTCTGCACTGGCCCTTAAGCCCACATCTCCAACCTATTCCTGTAACCCCACCTAACCTTTTTGGACACTAACGGGCACTTTAGCACGGCCAATCCACCTAACCTGCATATTTTTGGACTGTGGGAGGAAACTGGTGCACCCGGAGGAAACCCACGCACACACAGGGAGAACGTGCAAACTCCACACAGACTGTCTACCAAGGCCGGAATTCAATTTGGATCTCTGGAGCTGTGAGGCAGCAGTGCTAACCAGTGTGCCACATGATGTGTTGGGTGTTCTGGATCACAAACAGGTCACCAACACTGGAAGTGGTGCAACTCTATTTTATTATAAGGTCAACTATATTAACATACTTGAACTGTGGGTAAATGCAATACCAGCTTTAACTGTTGACCCTTGCCTAGTCCTAACCAGGTGCTGCACTCAGCACATGGTGAATGTCTGTGTTGCAGGCTGTGAGCTCTGTGCTCCGAGCTGGCTGCTACGAGAATGAGCGGGAACTCTCCTGTCCCCTGTCTTTATAGAGTGTGTGCTCTCACTGGTGATTGGCTGCGGTGTTGTGTATGCTGATTGGTCCCACTGCATGTCCATCAGTTTGTGTGTGTGTCTGCACCATGAGAGACTGGTGTATATTATGACATCCCCCCTTTTATATAAAGAATATGTGCCTGCGTGACAATAAATATTGTGTAGTGAATGTACCTGACTATGTGTGTGTGTGTTATTTACATGACTATGTACATGTGGCTAATCTATTTCCACGGGAAGGTGCCTGTTGCCGAGAAATAGGGTGTCACACCAACAACGAAATGAACATTATATACAAACTACTGGAATGATGAAACAGGATAACAGAACAGATCAAAGAGTCCAACATCGTAAAACTCATAAGTCTGAGGTGGGCGACGAATTCTAGTTGACCGTCAGGGTGGCACACCGCTCGTCGTCTGGATCAATGCTGTGCACCGACAGCGGCTGGTGGTTTTGATTCGGGGACAGCCTGTTCTTTGTCATAACAGCGACTCGAAAAGGCTCCCTCGGGTCCTCGGTGTCACTGATCTGCGGGATATCGGAATCGGACTCGGTTTGGGGGTAGGTAACTGCTTGTTGCAGGGTTCTTCGGAGGTTTATTTCATTTCCTGGTTCAATTTGAAACTTGTTTTACAGCTTTAAAAGATTATTTTTTTGATTTGGGACGTTTCCCCTTTAAATGGGCGTGGTCCTGGGCGTCTGACGTCATGACGCGCATGACGTAGCACGTAGGAGGTGTTTGCACATGCGCAGATGGCGGTTCCTTTACTGATGGCCGTTTTCGTGATTGTGCATGCGCGGCGTCGCGCAACTGAGCAAGTGCAGTCCCTTTAGAAAGATGGCCGCCGACCAAAATCGTTCTCTGCTCAGGGATTTCGGCCTCGAGGTGAGTACTGGCACTTCTCTTACCTTTTCTTGCTGGTTGGAGTACAGTACTTGCCGAATTTGTCCAGGACTGCCTGGAAGCCGCTCCTGTTTTGCCCCTTGGAGAACTTGGGGCGAAATTCTCCGTTATCGGCGCAAAAAATGGCGCAAATCCGACTTGCGTCACGTCGGAAAAATGGGTCGAAAGTCTCCGGACCGAAATGGGCTCGACGTGACGGGATCCGCGCTTGCGCACGTGGTTCACGCCGTGCAGCGTCATACACGCCGCACGGCGTGATGGCTCATAAGGCCGCACTGCTCCCCCCCACCCGACCGGAACACCCAACCGGAACACCCGACTGGATGGCTGGCCGCCGCTCAGCCCCGAGGTTCGAGTCACGGGATGTGGAGGCGCTCCTGGATGCAGTGGAGCAGAGGAGGGACGCCCTGTATCCCGGGCACGGCGTCGGTGGAGGGAGGTGGCAGATGTCGTCACCGTTGCGGCCCTGACACCACGGGACAGGCACCCAGTGCCACAAGAAGGTGAACAACCTCGTCAGAGCAGGCAGGGTGAGCCTCCCCTGTATCCCCCCTCCCCCATATCCCCCCTCCCCCATATCCCCCATATCCCCGCTCCCCATATCCCCCATAACCCCCCCATATCCCCCTCCCCCATATCCCCCCTCCCCATATCCCCCCTCCCCCATATCCCCCATATCCCCCTCCCCCACATCCCCCCTCCCCATATCCCCCCTCCCCCATATCCAACCCTCCCCATATCCCCCCTCCTCCATATCCCCCCTCCCCCATATCCCCCATATCCCCCCTCCCCCATATCCCCCATATCCCCTCTCCCCCATATCCCCCCTCCCCATATCTCCCCTCCCTCATATCCCCCCTCCCCATATCCCCCCTCCCCCATATCCCCCCTCCCCCATATCCCCCCTCCCTCATATCCCCCTCCCCCATATCCCCCCTCCCCCTCCCCCATATCCCCCCTCCCCCATATCCCCCCCTCCCCCATATCCCCCCTCCCCATATCCCCCATAGCCCCCCTCCCCCATATACCCCCCTCCCCCATATCCCCCATATCCCCAAGTGAATCCAGCCCTAACCTTAACCTCTGCAATGCACGCGCAACCGATGGCGTGCATTCATATACCTGCCTAACACTGTTGCCTTTTACCCCTGCCACCACCCCCACCCACCCCCCCGCCACAGGAGAAGCGCGCACACAACAATAGGGAGCATGTGAGGACTGGAGGAGGCCCCGCTGATGAGAGGCCACTGACCGAACACGAGGAAAGAGCCCTGGAACTGGCTGGCGGACCTGAGGACCGGGAGGTTGCTGATGCAGAGGTCGGGGGCATACTAGCAAGTGAGCCACCGACAGCCCGTCCCCATATCCCCCCTCCCCCATATCCCCCCTCCCCCATATCACCTGATCACTACCTGCGTGTCTAACCATGCATGCTTCATTGTGTATCGCAGGAGCAAACGTCGAGGCACCCATCCCCACAGATGCAGACCGCCCGCATGATGCCCCTCGGAGACCACGGGAGACGGAGAGACCCGGACCCTCCGGCATGCGACGCCCGCAGGATGCCCCTCATAGGCCATGGGAGACGGGGAGACCCGGACCCTCCGGCATGCGACGCCCGCAGGATGCCCCTCAGAGGCCACGGGAGACAGAGAGACCCGGACCCTCCGGCATGCGATGCCCGCAGGATGCCCCTCGGAGGCCACGGGAGACGGAGAGACCCGGACCCTCTGGCATGCAATGCCCGCAGGATGCCCCTCGCACACCACGGGAGACGGAGAGACCTGGAGCAACAGGGAGACGACACCCCCGTCACGTGCGGGAGCGACGAGACAGGCGTGTGCCACCCAGCGACGAGGGGGGCAGCCACAGGCCCCCGTCACATCCGAGCCAGGACACCACTACCCAGGACACCACTACCCAGGACACCACTACCCAGGACACCACTACCCAGGACACCACTACCCGGGACAGCACTACCCAGGAAGACGAAATACCGGACAGTGACTCAGAGAGGATGGGTGGAGACGAACCCACACCCCAAAGTGCCATGGACTCAGAGTGGGACGAAGAGCACGACACAACGCCACTGCTGTCACCAACACCCTCCACCATCGCAGAAACACTCACCTCGGTTGGGCACTTTATAGATGAGGCGTCTGGTACACTCACTGGTGCGCACAACACAGCCGTCCCAGTACAGCAGGTGGAGGTAGGAGCAGCAGAGGGGCCGGGCGATCGGAGGGCAGCCCAGCCCAAGCGAACATCTGCCGCCCAGATGGATCCCGGGTTCCTGGAGTTACCACACCCACACATAGATCCGATGCAACCACCGACCCGGAGACGAGCGAAGAGGGTGACGGGCGGCTTGCGGCGGCTGCAGTCGCAGGTGGAGGAGTCCACCCACGTCCAGGAACTGGAAGTGGTGCCGGTCATGCGTGCCACCCAGGCCGACACCGCAAGGGTGGCGTCCGCGGTGGAGGCAATGGGTGCGACGGTGTCAGACATGGGGAACGGTTTGCGAGGCCGCGGGCTTTCCGTGCAGGCGGCGTCTGTGGCCCAGGACATGGCTGCCCTCTCACAGGAGGCCATGAGCCAGTGCCAGCGCCAGATGGCAGAGGCGCTCAACGCCGTGGCCCAGTCTCAGCAGTCCATAGCCCAGTCTCTGCAGGCCATCGCTGAGGGCATCGGCGCCAGTGGTCATGTGCGAGCCGGCGTCGCACTGTCACAGACAGGGTTTGCCAACCCCCTGGGCTCCATGGCTGCAAACCTGCAGACCCCTGTCTATACCAGCACGGGCCTCCAGGACTGGCAAGCCAGATGTCGGGGGGGCGTCGGATGGCCAGTCCGTTCGCATCCCCCACCCATGAAGAGGCCTGGGGGCCATCGGGCACCCCAAGGGAGGAGGAGGTGGTGTGGTCCGTCCCGGCTCCCCCTATAGGTGAGGTCCCGGAACACCGCGACACCTCGGACTCCCCCCCCCCTTCCGTCCCAGGTGCATCGAGTGGGAAACGGGCAGGACAGGCTGGCAGCTCGCCATCCCAGTCACCCGGGCCGCAGCCTGGCCCATCTAGGCCAGGACGCCCCAGGAAACGGCCGTCAAAGGGATCCAGTGTCAGAGGGCAGGAATCACAGGAGTCCACCTCCAGTTCTGCTGTACCGTCTGGAGAACCACGTAGACGTAGTCAAAGGGCCCGTAAGGCCAAACAATTAGACACTGAGTAAGTTGGCACGGGTGCAGGGCACAGATGAGTTTTAGGGGCTAGGGCACGTGCATGAACTCGTTTGGTTATTAAAGCCAATGTTACACCTACAGAAGCTGCCTTTGTGCTCTGTCCAAAGCGTGCGGGGATGTCATGTACGTTGAGCGCAAGTGTGTGTGTGAGGGGTGGTCTTACCTCAGGCCCAGGTGAGTCTGCCCCGTTCCCCCTGGGCCGCCATCAACATTCCCCGGGCAGAGGACGGGACCGTGCGCTGCAGTGTGACAGCCACATGCAGGGATGGTCCGGGTGGATGGTGGTACTGTGGCCATGGGTCAGACATAGTCCAACAATGTGGAGCCAGGAGCTCACCGCAGGGCGGGTTGTCATCATCCTCCATGGCCTGCAATAGACACGCGTCCACCCGCAACTGTGTGAGCCCGGCTGTTGTGCCGCAGGTGGATCGGCAATGGGGGGGGTGGTGTGCATGCGGGTGGGGTGGGTGAGGTTGGGGAGGGGGGTGTGGGTGCTGGGTGGGTGGATGGGTGGGGGGTGTGGGTGGTCGGCTGTTGCCATGGTGTGCGGTCTGTGGCCATACTACCCGATTCCCACGCCCATCTAGTCTGTGAAGCGGGCGGTTATCAGTCTGTCCCGTGCCCGCTGGGCCAGCCGGTAACGGTGGACAGCCACCCGCCTGGGTCTAGTCCGTCTGCCCTGACCATTGCCCCCATCCCCCTCATCTGGGGAGGACTGCGCCTCTTCCTGCTGCTCCTCCACTCCGCCCTCCTCTGCCTGCGGCACATCGCCCCTCTGCTGGGCTATGTTGTGCAGGACGCAGCACACCACAATGATGCGGCCGACCCTATCTGACCGATACTGGAGGGCACCCCCAGAGAGGTCCAGGCACCTGAAACGCATCTTCAGCACGCCAAAGCACCTCTCTATGACTCCACTTGTCGCTACATGGGCATCATTGTAGCGGTTCTCCGCCTCATTGCGTGGCCTCCGTACAGGCGTCATCAGCCACTATCGCAATGGGTAGCCCCTGTCGCCCAGCAACCAACCCCTCAGCCGGGGATGGCGTCCCTCGTACATGCCGGGGATGGATGACCGCGACAACACGTATGAGTCGTGTACACTGCCTGGGTAACGGGCGCAGACTTGCAGGATCATCATGCGGTGGTCGCAGACCACCTGTATGTTCATCGAATAGGTCCCCTTCCTATTGGTGAACACGGCCCTGTTATCTGCAGGTGGCCGCACGGCGACATGCATCCCATCGATCGCGCCCTGGACCATGGGGAACCCGGCCACGGCAGAGAAGCCCACGGCCCGGGCATCTTGGCTGGCCCGGTCCACAGGGAAGCGGATGTAGCGGTGCGCCACGGCATATAGGGCATCTGTCACTGCCCGGATGCACCGATGCACCGATGTCTGCGATATGCCGGACAGGTCCCCACTCGGTGCCTGGAACGACCCCGTTGCATAAAAGTTCAGGGCCACCGTAACCTTGACGGACACGGGGAGAGGGTGTCCCCCGCCAGTGCCACGCGGTGACAGGTGTGCCAGCAGGTGGCAGATGTGTGCCATGGTTTCCCGCCTCACCTGGAGTCTCCTCCTGCATTCCCGGTCCGTGAGGTCCTGGCATGACTGCCTGGGCCGGTACACACGGGGCGCCCTCGGGTGCCTCCGTTTCCGTGGGGCCGCGACGTACTCCTCCTCCTCGTCCTGTCGGTCAGGTGTCCCTCCAGCCTGGGCGGCTGCCGCCTGCCCCTCTGCGGCAGCCTGCGCCGCCTCTCTGGCACGCTCCTCCTCCTCCTCCTCATCCAGGGCAACATGGACATGAGCGGCTGCCGCCACGGCGGCCAACATCGCTGGATGATCGGAAAACATGACGGCCTGGTGGGGGGTGGGGGGGGAACGACGACATGTCATCATTGCCCATATCCCATCCTTCCCCCCAGCCAGGTGGCATGGACCGCATGGGTCCAACTGTTGGAGGCTGGCACCTGGCCAGGTGGACCAACTCACTTGCCCCCCCATCCTCCTCCCCGGCACAGACCCCCCATCCCCCTCCCCGGCACGGACCCCCCCCCCAACCCCCTCCCCGGCACGGACCCCAACCTCCCATCCTCCTCCCCGGCACAGACGCCCCATCCCCCTCCCCGGCACGGACCCCCCATCCCCCTCCCCGGCACGGACCCCAACCTCCCATCCTCCTTCCCGGCACAGACCCCCCATCCCACTCCCCGGAACGGACCCCCCATCCCCCTCCCCGGCACGGACCCCAACCTCCCATCCTCCTCCCCGGCACAGACCCCCCCATCCTCCTCCCCGGCACCAGACCCCCCATCCCCCTCCCTGGCACGGACCCCCCCATCCCCCTCCCCGGCACGGACACCCCCATCCTCCTCCCCGGCATGGACCCCCCATCCCCTTCCCCGGCACGGACCCCAACCTCCTCCCCGGCACGGACCCCCCATCCCCCTCCCCGGCACGGACCCCCCATCCCCCTCCCTGGCACGGAACCCCATCCCCCTCCCCGGCACGGACCCCCCCATCCTCCTCCCCGGCACGGACCCCCCATCCCCCTCGCCGGCACGGACCCCAACCCCCTCCCCGGCACGGACCCCACATCCCCCTCCCCGGCACGGACCCCCCCATCCTCCTCCCCGGCATGGACCCCCCATCCCGCTCCCCGGCACGGACCCAAACCTCGTCCCCGGCATGGACCCCCCATCCCCCTCCCCGGCACGGACCCCCCCATCCTCCTCCCCGGCACGGCACCCCCATCCCCCTCCCCGGCACGGACCCCAACTTCCTCCCCGGCACGGACCCCCCATCCCCCTCCCCGGCCGGACCCCCCATCCCCCTCCCCGGAAGGAACCCCCCATCCCATTCCCCGGCATGGACCCCAACCTCCCATCCCCCTCCCCGGCACGGACCCCCCCATCCTCCTCCCCGGCATGGACCCCCCATCCCGCTCCCCGGCACGGACCCCAACCTCCTCCCCGGCATGGACCCCCCATCCCCCTCCCCGGCACGGACCCCCCATTCCCCTCCCCGGCACGGACCCCCCCATCCTCCTCCCCGGCACGGACCCCCCATCCCCCTCGCCGGCACGGACCCCAACCTCCTCCATGGCACAGACCCCACATCCCCATCCCCGGCACGGACCCCCCCATCCTCCTCCCCGGCATGGACCCCCCGTTCCGCTTCCCGGCACGGACCCCAACCTCCTCCCCGGCATGGACCCCCCATCCCCCTCCCCGGCACGGACCCCCCCATCCTCCTCCCCGGCACGGAACCCCCATCCCCCTCCCCGGCACGGACCCCAACTTCCTCCCCGGCATGGACCCCCCATCCCCCTCCCCGGCCGGACCCCCCATCCCCCTCCCCGGCACGGACCCCCCCATCCTCCTCCCCGGCACGGACCCCCATCCCCCTCCCCGGCATGGACCCCAACCTCCTCCCTGGCACGGACCCCCCATCACCCTCCCCGGCACGGACCCCCCCCCCCATCCCCCTCCCCGGCACGGACCCCAACCTCCCGTCCTCCTCCCCGGCACGGACTCCCCATCCCCCTCTCCGGCACGGACCCCCCATCCCCCTCCCCGGCACGGACCCCCTCATCCTCCTCCCCGGCACGGACCCCCCCCCATCCCCCTCCCCGGCACGGACCCCAACCTCCCATCCCCCTCCCCGGCACGGACCCCCCTCACGGCACTCCCCCGGAGCCCAGCCCACTCTAACCACCCCCCCCGCCGCACACACACACACACAACCCGAGACACACCTCTCCCCACAGATTCAGACTGCGGCCACGCCATCGCCTGCCCAGCGGCCAACCCTCCAGGCCGTCACTCACCTCCACGCTGGTCGGCGTGAACCTGGAGCACAGGGTCACGCCGATGAAAAGGAGGTTTGATTTACGTTGACGTGAACGGGTATCACGTCGACGGGACTTTGGCCCATCCGGAAGGGAGAATATCGGCAGGCCGAAAATCGGCTGCCTTGCGCAGACCCGTGCCATTCTCCGACATCAGCGGCACCATTAACGCCCCGCCGACTTTTCTCCCTTCGGAGACTTCAGCAACCGGCGGGGGCGGTATTCACGGCGGCCAACGGCCATTCTCCGACCTGCTGGGGGGTGGGAGAATGACGCCCCTGACTTTTTCTAAGAATTCTTCTGCTCTGGCACCGGCGATGGTGAGGGGAAGCTCTGTTTTTTCAGGATCGGCCAGGTCTTCTAGTTCGGCTGCCAGCAGGAAGATTTCAAACTTTTGCCGGAATGACTGCCAGTTTCTGCGGAGATCGCCGTGGCATTGGAGCTGCTGCGGAACCCGGATCTTGAACATCTTGCCTGGGTATCGTTGCTGCTTGTCACTGTACGCTGAGGTGCCGGCGATGCGGAGCGGCAGCGGCGGGTTGATGTTCTCCATACTTCAGGATGCCGGAATGCTGATTAGTTGCAGGTGGGTCTCAGAAGTGCTAGTATGCAACCACTCCTTGTACCATGATGTGTCGGGTGTTCTGGATCACAAACAGGTCACCAACACTGGAAGTGGTGCAACTCTATTTTATTATAAGGTTAACTATATTAACATACTTGAACTGTGGGTAAATGCAATACCAGCTTTAACTGTTGACCCTTGCCTAGTCCTAACCAGGTGATGCACTCAGCACATGGTGAATGTCTGTGTTGCAGGCTGTGAGCTCTGTGCTCCGAGCTGGCTGCTACTCGAATGAACGGGAACTCTCCTGTCCCCTGTCTTTATAGTGCGTGTGCTCTCACTGGTGATTGGCTGCGGTGTTGTGTATGCTGATTGGTCCCACTGCATGTCCATCAGTGTGTGTGTGGGTCTGCACCATGATATACTGGTGTATAGAATGACACCACAGTGTGGCCCCCAAAAGTAAACAGTAATTCTAACATAACAGTATCAAGCGGTCAAATTCTTGCGAATATTAGTGACTGCAATGTACAGTGGGATTTAAGCTAGCTAACTTGACCACATTCTTGAGAAAGACAGAATCAATGTGGACAACAGAAACACACCCAGAGCAAGCAGCTCTATTCAGCAACCCCAGACATCCCAAACAGATTGCGAACCAACCTGTGATAAAGGGAACTTGGAATGCGGAGAGCAAAGGACAGGATTAGGGGGTCTTGAGAAACAATAGATGGCCAGGAGTTAGGTCATGACTACCCCATAAGCTGATCATGCAGTTACCATGCAGCCTAAAGTAAGGTTCATTGGTCAAGGATTGGACTGAGTGCACTGAGTGCAGTTGAGGCCGGGGTTGCTGATTTTGGAAATTGTATAATTGTTGAACCAAAAGCCAGGCAAAGCAGAGTTGGTTTTGGCACAAAACCCAGTTCACTCTCCCTCGTACATCGACCAAGCTTGGAAAGTAAAGCCGCCTTAACCAGAGTTGCTGTCTCTGTGAGTCTTTGTGTTTAGTTGAGCCGTAATTAAGTGGGGAAATCCTCCACATAAAAGACAGCTCAATACTCAGTCTCTGAGGAAGCTCTGACGCCAACCCTCTGAAAGGGCACCCTACCTAGGCCCTCCACCTAACCCCGGAAATCCACCTCACCTTTTGGGCACCAAAGGGCAGGTCAGCCTGGCCAATCCACCCAAACTGCATATCCTTGGACAGTGGGAGGAAGCCGGAGAATCCAGAGGAAACCCATGCAGGGAGAACATGCAAACTCCATACAGTCATCCGAGGTCGGAAATGAATCCGGGACCCTGGCGCCCTGAGGCAGCAGTGCTAACCACAGTGCCGATCCATCTGATTCAGAGTACTAATTACATACAGTGGTATGAAAGCGATGGCTGAAACATGTTTACCAAAACAGGTGTGAAAGATTCCGAACTGACATGGGGCTTCAGAAACACAAATCACCAAGTTCAAAAACACCAGTAATTAGGTATGTTTTCTTTGCATCGCACTTATGCACATCAGGAGTTATATATCATGGGACTGCGTTGAATACAAGTTAATAGATTGACATTCTATATGCATGGCAATGAGTGACTCCGCGTGGGAAGTTGGAAGAAGAAAGTCAAATGTCTGTATTTTTACAACTGCTACTTTCTCTGTGCTACATGCGTTATACATAATGCATTATATTCAAGTAAGAGGCTGGGATTTGGCAGTACAACGGTTCAGGTGTCTCCTTATCTGAAAATTACAACTTACTGCCAAGCACATGAGAGTGAGAGGACTGACAGCAAAAGGAGGCATTTCACACTGAAGCCCGGGCACCCTTGGGAAAAGCACTGACTCGTTTATAATGCAAGTACCAGAAACTGAGAGATATTGTACCTTATGATGATGCATTTGGTGTAGTGGGATTATTGGCATGTTAGAGTGATATGCAGTTATCAGAAATATGCAAGTAAGTGTTTCAAGCTTGGGACGTGTATTTAAATAGAAATGTATTTCCATATTCTGCTGGATCCAATCCATTCATTTTTCAATTACAAGGTTTTTAAATCCACTCTAGTTGAAATGGGATTTGAACTGCAGTCAAACCAATGACTTCCTGTCTCAGGCTGAACCTTGCGCCTGTCACAATTTAACAAGCGAATGTGCTTTAATTTGCAGCACACTGTTTAAGATTGTATTTTTAATTGACTGTAAAAGAGAGCAGTGAATGCGGAAAAGTCATCATTTTGAAAAGGCTCGACAATCAATAAGATTACCATTGATGTGAGTGCAGTAAGCTGATATCTATGTATTATTTAGCATATTTCCATTTTAATAATCTTTTTATCTTCCTTCGTGCACTGTCCAGACCCCAGGGACTTTCTGACTAACAAGGCTAGGGGATGAGCTGCTTCCAAACTGCTGTCAAGTCCACCCAGAGCTTGGCTGATTATGAAATGTTCCTCCGACAAGTCGTGTTTCCAGTTTTTGGTTTGCCTGTTCCCACAAGGCGGAGGTGTCGCCAAGTCTGCACAACTCTGGAAGCAGCTACTTGACTGAGACAGAGAGTGAGCCCCTCCCTCCCACTGCAACCTCCGCCAACCCTGCGTCCAGGATATTGAATGTCTGCAGAGGGATTTGGATAGTTTAAGTGACTGGGCTAGGTTCTGGCAGACGGAATACAATGTTGACAAATGTCAGGTTATCCATTTTGGTAGGAATAACAGCAAAAGGGATTATTATTTAAATGATAAAATATTAAAACATGCTGCTGTGCAGGCGGACCTGGGTGTCCTAGTGCATGAGTCACAAAAAGTTGGTTTACAGGTGCAACAGGTGATCATAGAAGATCATAGAATTTACAGTGCAGAAGGAGGCCATTCGGCCCATCGAGTCTGCACCGGCCCTTGGAAAGAGCACCCTACCCAAGCCCACACCTCCAACCTATCCCCGTAACCCAGTAACCCCACCCCACCTTTTGGGCATTAAGGGCAATTTATCATGGCCAATCCACCTAACCTGCACATCATTGGACTGTGGGAGGAAACCGGAGCACCCGGAGGAAACCCACACAGACACGGGGAGAATGTTCAGACTCCGCACAGACAGTGACCCAAGCCGGGAATCGAACCTGGAATCCTGGAGCTGTGAAGCAACTGTGCTAACCACTGTGCTAGCGTGCTGCCCATGATTGAGAAGGCGAATGGAGTTTTGTCCTTCATTGTCCTTCATTGCTAGAGGGATGGAGTTCAAGACTCGGGAGGTTATGCTACAACTGTACCAGGTGTCAGTGAGGCCACACCTGGAGAATTGTGTTCAGTTTTGGTCTCCTTACCTGAGAAAGGACGTACTGGCGCTGGAGGGTGTGCAGAGGAGATTCACTAGGTTAATCCCAGAGTTGAGGGGGTTGGATTACGAGGAGAGGTTGAGTGGGCTGGGACTGTACTCGTTGGAATTTAGAAGGATGAGGGGGGATCTTATAGAACATATAAAATTATGAAGGGAATAGATAGGATAGATGCGGGCAGGTTGTTTCCACTGGCGGGTGAAAGCAGAACTAGGGGGCATAGCCTCAAAATAAGGGGAAGTAGATTTAGGACTGAGTTTAGGAGGAATGTCTTCACCCAAAGGGTTGTGAATCTATGGAATTCCTTGCCCAGTGAAACCCTCACACGGGAGGGTTTAAACTAGTATGGCAGGGGGGTGGGCACGGGAGCAATAGGTCAGAAGGTGAGAGCATTGAGGGAGAACTAGGGAATAGGGACAGTGTGGCTCGGAGGCAGAGCAGACGGGGAGAAGTTGCTGAACACAGCGGGTCTGGTGGCCTGAAGTGCATATGTTTTAATGCAAGGAGCATTACGGGTAAGGCAGATGAACTTAGAGCTTGGATTACTACTTGGAACTATGATGTTGTTGCCATTACAGAGACCTGGTTGAGGGAAGGGCAGGATTGGCAGCTAAACGTTCCAGGATTTAGATGTTTCAGGCGGGATAGAGGGGGATGTAAAAGGGGAGGCGGAGTTGCGCTACTTGTTCAGGAGAGTATCACAGCTATACAGCGAGAGGACACCTCAGAGGGCAGTGAGGCTATATGGGTAGAGATCAGGAATAAGAAGGGTGCAGTCACAATGTTGGGGGTATACTACAGGCCTCCCAACAGCCAGCGGGAGATAGAGGAGCAGATAGGTAGACAGATTTTGGAAAAGAGTAAAAACAACAGGGTTGTGGTGATGGGAGACTTCAACTTCCCCAATATTGACTGGGACTCACTTAGTGCCAGGGGCTTAGACGGGGCAGAGTTTGTAAGGAGCATCCAGGAGGGCTTCTTAAAACAATATGTAAACACTCCAACTCGGGAAGGGGCGGTACTGGACCTGGTATTGGGGAATGAGCCCGGCCAGGTGGTAGATGTTTCAGTAGGGGAGCATTTCGGTAACAGTGACCACAATTCAGTAAGTTTTAAAGTACTGGTGGACAAGGATAAGAGTGGTCCAAGGATGAATGTGCTAAATTGGGGGAAGGCTAATTATAACAATATTAGGCGGGAACTGAAGAACATAGATTGGGGGCGGATGTTTGAGGGCAAATCAACATCTGACATGTGGGAGGCTTTCAAGTGTCAGTTGAAAGGAATACAGGACAGGCATGTTCCTGTGAGGAAGAAAGATAAATACGGCAATTTTCGGGAACCTTGGATGACGAGTGATATTGTAGGCCTCGTCAAAAAGAAGAAGGAGGCATTTGTCAGGGCTAAAAGGCTGGGAACAGACGAAGCCTGCGTGGCATATAAGGAAAGTAGGAAGGAACTTAAGCAAGGAGTCAGGAGGGCTCGAAGGGGTCATGAAAAGTCATTGGCAAATAGGGTTAAGGAAAATCCCAAGGCTTTTTACACTTACATAAAAAGCAAGAGGGTAGCCAGGGAAAGGGTTGGCCCACTGAAGGATAGGCAAGGGAATCTATGTGTGGAGCCAGAGGAAATGGGCGAGGTACTAAATGAATACTTTGCATCAGTATTCACCAAAGAGAAGGAATTGGTAGATGTTGAGTCTGGAGAAGGGGATGTAGATAGCCTGGGTCACATTGTGATCCAAAAAGACGAGGTGTTGGGTGTCTTAAAAAATATTAAGGTAGATAAGTCCCCAGGGCCGGATGGGATCTACCCCAGAATACTGAAGGAGGCTGGAGAGGAAATTGCTGAGGCCTTGACAGAAATCTTTGGATCCTCGCTGTCTTCAGGGGATGTCCCGGAGGACTGGAGAATAGCCAATGTTGTTCCTCTGTTTAAGAAGGGTGGCAGGGATAATCCCGGGAACTACAGGCCGGTGAGCCTTACTTCAGTGGTAGGGAAATTACTGGAGAGAATTCTTCGAGACAGGATCTACTCCCATTTGGAAGCAAATGGACGTATTAGTGAGAGGCAGCACGGTTTTGTGAAGGGGAGGTCGTGTCTCACTAACTTGATAGAGTTTTTCGAGGAGGTCACTAAGATGATTGATGCAGGTAGGGCAGTAGATGTTGTCTATATGGACTTCAGTAAGGCCTTTGACAAGGTCCCTCATGGTAGACTAGTACAAAAGGTGAAGTCACACGGGATCAGGGGTGAACTGGCAAGGTGGATACAGAACTGGCTAGGCCATAGAAGGCAGAGGGTAGCAATGGAGGGATGCTTTTCTAATTGGAGGGCTGTGACCAGTGGTGTTCCACAGGGATCAGTGCTGGGACCTTTGCTCTTTGTAGTATATATAAATGATTTGGAGGAAAATGTAACTGGTCTGATTAGTAAGTTTGCAGACGACACAAAGGTTGGTGGAATTGCGGATAGCGATGAGGACTGTCTGAGGATACAGCAGGATTTAGATTGTCTGGAGACTTGGGCGGAGAGATGGCAGATGGAGTTTAACCTGGACAAATTTGAGGTAATGCATTTTGGAAGGGCTAATGCAGGTAGGGAATATACAGTGAATGGTAGAACCCTCAAGAGTATTGAAAGTCAAAGAGATCTAGGAGTACAGGTCCACAGATCACTGAAAGGGGCTACACAGGTGGAGAAGGTAGTCAAGAAGGCATACGGCATGCTTGCCTTCATTGGCCGGGGCATTGAGTATAAGAATTGGCAAGTCATGTTGCAGCTGTATAGAACCTTAGTTCGGCCACACTTGGAGTATAGTGTTCAATTCTGGTCGCCACACTACCAGAAGGATGTGGAGGCTTTAGAGAGGGTGCAGAAGAGATTTACCAGAATGTTGCCTGGTATGGAGGGCATAAGCTATGAGGAGCGATTGAATAAACTCGGTTTGTTCTCACTGGAACGAAGGAGGTTGAGGGGCGACCTGATAGAGGTATACAAAATTATGAGGGGCATAGACAGAGTGGATAGTCAGAGGCTTTTCCCCAGGGTAGAGGGGTCAATTACTAGGGGGCATAGGTTTAAGGTGAGAGGGGCAAAGTTTAGAGTAGATGTACGAGGCAAGTTTTTTACGCAGAGGGTAGTGGGTGCCTGGAACTCACTACCGGAGGAGGTAGTGGAAGCAGGGACGATAGGGACATTTAAGGGGCATCTTGACAAATATATGAATAGGATGGGAATAGAAGGATACGGGCCCAGGAAGTGTAGAAGAGTGTAGGTTAGTCGGGCAGTATGGTCGGCACGGGCTTGGAGGGCCGAAGGGCCTGTTCCTGTGCTGTACATTTCTTTGTTCTTTGTTCTTTGTTCTCTTTGTTCTTTGTGAAGCAGTAGAGGCTCCTTCATTAAATGTTTTTAAGATAAAGATAGATAGTTTTTTGAAGAATAAAGGGATTAAGGGTTATGGTGTTCGGGCCGGAAAGTGGAGCTGAGTCCACAAAAGATCAGCCATGATCTCATTGAATGGCGGAGCAGGCTCGAGGGGCCAGATGGCCTGCTCCTACTCCTAGTTCTTATGTTCTTATGTCCACACCTGCCCTACGATCTCTGCTCCTCCATTTCTGGAATGGTCCAATCTCGGTTTCCATTGTTCCGCCAGCTGTCTAGGCCCTACACTCTGGAACTACCGTTCTAAACCTCAACCTACTCTCCCCTACTTCAAGAGGTTTGTTTAATATCTTCGGCCGAGGGTTTGGGTACGTGTCATGTAGCTTGGGGGAGGATTTTGTTCTCCTGTTTTGGGGCTGTGGGCCGGCGGATGCTGGAATGTCGGTGGGGGGGGGGGGGGGGGGGGAACAATCCTGCAGGTGCAAAAGCTGCTCGGGCACTGCTCCGACACTGCCAGCGGGAAGTGGCGGGCGGCAGTGCCAGGGAGCAGTGCTGGGGAAATTACCAGGGCGAAATGCCTGAACAGTGCCAGAGAGAAGTACCAGGGAAAGTGCCAAGGGACAATTACTGGATAGTGCTCAGTGCTGGGGATGGAGGTGGTGGGGGGGGAGAGGATGTTCCGGGGGGAGGGGGGGAGAATCATTACATTTGTGCCTGTCCTGTGGGGAGTGGATTCTGTGTCCATGGCGGGGGCTCCATGGTAGTGGGGGTAGTGGGGTTCTGTGGGCCGGTGCTGGGGCTATGGGGCTATTTCCATGGTGGGGGGGGGGGCTTATTTCAATGATGGTGGGGGGGGGGGGTCATAATATACACCAGTATATCATGGTGCAGACACACACACACTGATGGACACACAGTGGGACCAATCAACACACACAACACCGCAGCCAATCACCAGTTAGAGCACACGATCTATAAAGACAGGGGGCAGCCGCAGTCCAGCCCGCAGTCCAGCCCGCTCCTCAGCTCCCGATCCACCCATGAGGCGGTCAACCAGAATTCGTCGCCCACCTCAGAGACTTAATTTGTGAACTTTGTGGACTTATAGACTGCCTGAATTGTTCTGTTCTTCTGTTTGATCGTTTACAATATTTGTATAGAGTGTTCATCTCGTTATTCTTGTTGCATACTGTTTTTCTGCACCAGGCACCTTCCCATGTAAATAGCTTAGTTCTCATGTACATAGGTCTGTAAATATTTCGCACACACGTAGTCAGGGACATTCTCACCATACACTATTTATTGCCACACAAGTCCATTCTTTTATAAAAGGGGGATGTCATAATATACACCAGTATATCATGGTGCAGACACACATACTGATGGACACACAGTGGGACCAATCAACACACACAACACCGCAGCCAATCACCAGTTAGAGCACACGCACTATAAAGATAGGAGGCATCAGAGTTCCCGCTCATTCGAGCTGCAGCTTCCTAGTAAGACAGAGCTCACAGCCCGCAGCACAGACATTCACCATGTGCTGAGTGCATCGACTGGTTCGGACAAGGCAAAGGTCTTTAGTTAAAGCTAGCATCATGTTAACCCACAGTGAGAGTATGTTAAACTGTTAATGACTCAATAAAATAGTGTTGCACTATTTCAAGTGTTGGTGACCTGTATGTGTTCCTCGGATCCAGAGCGCCCAACACAACAGGGGCATCGTTCCTACTTTTAGTTTTTCGAATTGGGGCGTCCTTTTAAAAGAGCAACTGTGATCAAAAGGGAGATCTTCAGTCTCAGTTGAAGATGCACTCTGAGTATTAGACAAACACTGGCCATGGGAGAATGAGCGGTGGAGAATAGAACCAGATCTTCTTTCAGGCAGATCATTCTCAAGAGCCCAGAGCAATGCGACCACATGGCGGTCTTGGAGGCTGAGAGCTGGCCACTCCAGCTTTTGTGTTTGTCTCTGATATCCAACAGTGTCCTAGAAGTGGCCTCGGACCCAGGTTGGATTATGTATGTGTCTTTTAATATAAATGGAAGACCAAATGACACTGTAATAAGGCTTGTTATTATAAACACAACTCATGCGTGAATCATTACTGGTGTTATTGTTTTTGGGCTCCCAACTCTTTGTTGCGATGGTTACGCTGAAGAAATCCACTAACCTAACCTGACAGGCGTTCTCCTGCCCAGCTTTCCTGTTACTGCTGACTTCTCGCCAGAACCTGATTCAGACTGGGATTGCAATCAGTATCAATCCAACCCTTGCAGCTGGAGCCTCGGATTGTGAAGTGCGTTTACAAGGTCAAGGAAGATAAGGTTGATTGTTTTTTGTCAGTTTGATGACTTTGGACTGGGGGGAGGGACAAGGCTGATCAACGTGGGACAGCTTATTTCAACGGGCTAATTTATCTGAAACAAAGCACGGTCCACAGCACCAGGTTCTGAGATAAGGCTGGTTGACCGCGAATAGCTTATCTCAACGAGGCATTCTTGTAACTACATGGCACAGGTTATTTCTGCATTCGCGATTTTAGCTATTTAATTGCCAGATAGCACAATTTCAAGACTCTGGGCAGGATTTGCCGACCGACGCACGGCCTGATTTTCAGCGGCAGGGGTGGCCCGCCAGCAGGATTATCTGCTCCCGCTGTTGTCAAGGAGATTTCCCTTTGACTGCACCCCCTCGTCACCGGGCAACGGCGCAGCCAGAATATCCGGCCAGCGTGAACAGCTGCCCTGCGTGTACACCTTGGGGGGAATTTCATGCATGGGTGGAACATGCCCTCCACCCCCCATCCACACCCCCACCCTCGCCATCTAAAGGCTGGTTGGCACTCCACCACTGTGAAACATGGCTGCTCGGCAGCAACCTTTACTGGGTCATAATCATCATAATCTTTATTAGTGTCACTAGTAGGCTTACATTAACACCGCAATTAAGTTACTGTGAAAAGCCCCGAGTCGCCACATTCCGGGGACACAGAGGGAGAATTCAGAATGTTCAATTCACCTGACAAGCACGTCTTTCAGGCAGGCTGGGACTTTGGCCCCTCAGGGACAGGAAGCCACACCCTAGATCGCTGCTAGCCAAACTGATTGGCCGACAGCTCGATAGTCCCAGCAGTGCCAGAAGAGAGGAGTGACCCCTGTTCCCAGGAAGAAGTGAAGACGGATGCCGGATTCAGGTAAGTCAAGGAATGTTCGGAGAGCCTGGTCGGGGCATCGGATTTTTTTGGGAGCTGGGGGGAGAATGGGGTTTGGAAGGGAGTCAGGCGACAAAGGCCAAGGAGAGGGACAAAAGAGGGAACCGATCCAACAGCAGCGGGGACCCCCAAAGGAGGTATCCCCCTCTTTTCTACCTGGCCGTAACCAATCCTGTCAAGATGGGCGGGCTACTTGTCTTGCACCCCCTTTTACAAACAGACAAAAATATTTCAGCAGAGGAGGACTGAGGCCCTTGTCTCAGGCCCATGTGAGAGTCATTATCCATCTAAGGGTCTCCAAAGGTCTAGGGGAGGGCCTGGTGTCTTACCTGCCCCTGTAATATGGGGGTTAAGGGTGGGTGGAATGGTGGAGGGCTGACAATCCGCTTCCATTTAGATGCGACCTTGCCTTCAAAACCTCTGTCAGGGAGCCATAAAGTACAAAGAACAAAGAACAAAGAAATGTACAGCACAGGAACAGGCCCTTCGGCCCTCCAAGCCCGCGCCGACCATACTGCCCGACTCCCCACATGATGTCCCCACAACATCATGATCCCTTGCTCAAATATTTCTTGACTGTCCATTATCACAAAGGAAGGTAGGAATTGTTTGATGTTGCGACCTCCTGGCCTAATGTGCGGTCAATTACAGCCCCACTTGACCCGGAGTCACAGCACAATTGAAAATACCCCAAATCTTCAGTATCTGGCTTGCAATTTTTATTATTAACAAGAATTATAATGAAATATGCAGCAAATAACCCGGTTAACTATTATCTTATTCCTAACACCCTCTTCAAATCACCCCCACCTGCCATAATATATGGATATTGTAATGTACATGAAGGGTTAATGTAATGTTACTACCCTAGCCACTAGATGGTGCTATAGAGCAACCATATAAATATCGCATTCCTCCTTGCCTTCTGGGAGAGAGATGTGAGACAGAGGAGAGAGTGGAAGATAGTGGGAGAGAGGAAGACAGAGTAGTTGTGAGATATTTGAACTAATAATATAGTTAATAGAGTAGATGTGTAGTGTAATCTTTACTCAACTAATTCCTTAGCAACATGTTCAAATCTAATTCAGTGTAGTGCAATAAATTAGCTTTGTTTATTATACACTGCTTGCTGTTCTTTGTTAACACTGCAACCTTCACCATCCTGAAAGAACTAAAACAAAGAACATAACAACATCCTCTACACACACTCCAGACAGACAAACACAGAGAGGAAAGAGGGGTGTAAAGAAAATAATACAAAGTAAATGGATAAAAGTCTCTGTTCAGATAGTTGTCTGAAGACATAGGAGCAGAATTAGGCCACTCGGCCCATCGAGTTTTCCAGTGCACCTTTCTTCAGTCAAGACCTTTCTTCAGTCTCGACCTTCAGTTGAAGGCTTTTACTTTCAGTCTGGAATGGTTTTCACTGTCGATTCATCAGGTCTCAAAAACCTCTCTGCAGGTTCAGGATACAGCAAAGTCAGCAGCATTCCTGGAGAAAGAGAGACTGCAGCTCACAGTTCCTTCCTTCAGTGTCCAGAACCCGACTGGCCCTTCCTGGGTTCTCTGAAAACCATCACAGATGGGTAGGACCCAATCACCGCCTGTCGTCAGGCAGAATGCGGCCTTACGCCACATCATTGTCTCGACTCCAACCAATCAAACCAAATCCCTCTGATCTCTCGGGTGCCAGAAAGTCTGATTTTCCTGTTCAAAAACTAAATCTCCAACACCACGGTGTACTATTTTGCAACTTTTGAGTTTCTCATTCCCTCTGCTCGACTTAAAGGTCCATTCCCATTAAATATCCATGGATCAGAATGATAACCACAAAGTAAAAGAAATGGGAAATAAGGTAAGCAACAGGGAGTGTGACCCTACACTCATTAAATAAAGTTCAAGGCCTATCTTGTTTACCTTCGTCCATACTGCTAGCTCATGATGAGGATTATGGAGTCTAGAATATTTTGAGCATTTCCAAAACCTTGGCAGCTGCTTCTCTCAAATGGTTGCCATTGACCGGGAGTTCCAGTAGCGGATCATATGCGCCGGAGCAGCTTCCTACAACTATAGCAGCGAATGTTTGATAAGAAAGACTTCCAAAGTCAACAAGAGTCCCAGTGTACTGCACAATTGTCGTCATCAAACTCCTGCCCTGCATTGAGACCTGGATATAGCACTGAGGCAAAAGAATTCTAGAGAAATTCCATCAGCAATCCCTCCGCCACATCTTCCATATTCAGTGGGTGGGTCATAAAACAAATGTCCATCTTGAAGATAGTTGAAGGAACTTCCCGAAGCATTCAGGCAAAAGCCCTCTATAATTAACTTTGACGGTACTGGATGCACATTCCACCACCTCCACCCCAAGGTGGACAGAAACTGTCATAGAGCCATAGAGTTTTAAGGTACAGAAAGGGTCCTCTTGCCCATTGCGCCCACATCAGCCATCAAACACCTATCTATTTAAATCCCATTTTCCAGCACTTAGTGCGTAGCCTTGTACGCCATGGTGTTTCATGTTCTCATCTAAGTGCTTCTTAAATGCTGCAAAGGCTCCTGCCTCCACCACCTCTTTGGCTGCATGTTCCAGAGTCCCAACACCCTCTGCACGAGAAAGAGTTTGCTCAAATTCCTCTAAATCTCCTGCCCATTAACTTAAACCCATGCCCTAATATTAAGGAGATCCCTCTACTAAGGGGAAATGTTTATTCCCTTCTACTCTTTCTAGATCCTTCATAATTTCATACACCTCTATCAGCCATCCCCCTCTCCCACCCCCCCCCCCCCTCAATCTTCTCCACTCTAAGGAAAACAACCCCAGCCTATCCAGCCACTCTTCATAGCTCCAGCCCAGGCATCATCCTGGTGAAACTCTTCACACCCTTTCTAGTGCAGCCACATCCTTGCTACAGTGAGACGGCCAGAGCTGCACACAGTACTCCAGCTGTGGCCGAACCAGCGTTTTATACAGCTCCGTCACAACCTCCCTGCTCTTACCGTCTCTGCCCATAGGTCCTTTCTGCCTTGACTTTGCCGCAGCCTCTGTAACGTTGATGGATAGCAGCCCCGGCGATGGCCAATTCTTGCCGATTAAGTTACAAACCTCTGAACTGATCCAATGTTCCCCCTGAAGCTGCGAGTGGTGAACACAGCTCTCGTCCCGTTAGCACATCAGCATCACAAATTGTCTCATTTGATGTCCTCCCGTTGGCGCAGGGTCAGACCTGGAGACTGAAAACCCTCCCTTTAATTGTGTTTCTCTCTCCACATGCGCCATTTCAGTGTCCGAAGGCACATGATACGAATATAAGTCTTTCTTTCTCGAAATAATGTCATGGTGTCTTTCGCTATCACCTGAGCTGGTTTACGATCTCACCTCCAAGACTGCTCCCCCAGTATTCAAGATTATCATAGAATTTACAGTGCAGAAGGAGGCCATTCGGCCCATCGAATCTGCACCGGCTCTTGGAAAGAGCACCCTACCCAAGGTCAACACCTCCACCCTATCCCTATAACCCAGTAACCCCACCCAACACTAAGGGCAATTTTGGACACTAAGGGCAATTTATCATGGCCAATCCACCTAACCTGCACATCTTTGGACTGTGGGAGGAAACCGGAGCACCTGGAGGAATCCCTCACGCACACGGGGAGGATGTGCAGACTCCGCACAGACAGTGACCCAAGGTGGAATCGAACCTGGGACCCTGGAGCTGTGAAGCAATTGTGCTATCCACAATGCTACCGTGCTGCCCCACGGTATTGGGTTCCCTCTGCACTGCATTGAAGCGTTACTCCAGGATTTGTCTTCAAATCTCTTGTGAGGGAATCAAACCCATAGCCTGCAGAGTACCAGGTGGGTATGCTACGATCTGGGCTGAGGCTCGGGTGGGTGGGGCAATTAATCTACCTGCCCTCAGGGAATATGTGAGAGTGGTCCCATCAACATCACACATTTTGTCAGCATGTCAGCAGTGGGACTTAAGTCATTCTCAATGGGGAAGTGACTATGAGGTTATAAATGAGAATATGCCTGGGCAATTACCCTTCTTGCTCATGTTCAAATTGACACCTTCAGATCTCTAATTGTGATCATATTGCTAATTGAATCTGCAAAAAAAAAAGCCTTTGTGGGCTTCAAAGTGATATTGCACCTGTAATTCCTAAATTGCAAATGCCGTTTGACTCAATTTATAATATCGTTCAGAACAATGTCTGAAGGCAAATTTTTTGAACAATGATCTTTAAATATGTTAAAAGCTGGCAGAGAACAAACACATTTTTTTTACACCAGAAACTTAATTTTCTAAAGAAAATCACTTGGTTCGAGGTTAAATGTTTGATGGTAGAATCCCTGCAGTTCGTTGGAAAATTATTAGAGAATAACTAATGAGTATAACTGAAGTCTATGATCCTGCTCTTGACTATCTAGAGGTGTAGCGCCTTTACATTTCCTGAGCATGTCTCAAAAGCATCGTGCGTCTACTATGTTACATTTTTTGTGCATATTCAGCATCATGAAGGAGATGATCTTTTCATTTCACAACAAGTGTGTGTGGGAGCTTGCTGTTCATGAATTTGGCAATTCCCTTTCCTGAATTACGACATTGGCTCTGCTTCAAAGCTACTTTGTTGGCTCCAAACCTCTGTGGAATGCCCTAAGGTTGTGAAGGGTATTATCAAATGCGAGTTGTCCCTTTCTCCTTTCTTGTGCGCACCTTCAGATGGCTCTTTGAGAAAGGATTATGCAGATTGGCGGAAGGGGCCGACGACAGTGTTATCAAGCAACACTTACGCTACAATATCCTGCTCACGCTTGCTCAGTCTGGGTCACTCAGCTCCTGACCAAGTTTGGAGAAAGGAGGTGAAATCAAAACGTGAAGCGGCACGGTAGCACAGTGGTTAGCACTGTTGCTTTACAGTGCCAGGGTCCCGGGTTCGATTCCTGGCTTGGGTCACTGTCTGTGCAGAGTCTGCATGTTCTCCCCGTATCTGTGTGGATTTCCTCCAGGTGCTCCGGTTTCCTCCCACAAGTCCCGAAAGACGTGGTGTTAGGTGAATTGGACATTCTGAATTCTCCCTCTGTGTACCCGAACAGGTGCCGGAATGTGGCGACTAGGGGCTTTTCACAGTAACTTCATTGCAGTGTTAATGTAAGCCTACTTGTGACAATAAAGATTATTATTATTAGTTGACGAGGAAGTGACTGCCCTGAGTATTAAGGCAGAATATGACCCACGTATGGCATCAAGGAGCCCTGGCAAAACTGAAGTTAACAGGAATCGGGAGGAAATCTCTCCACTGGTTGGAGTCATACCTAGGACAAAGGAAGATGGTGTGGCTGTTGGAGGTCACTCATCTTCGTCCCAGAGTATTGCTGGAAGAGTCCCTCTGGGTAGTGCCCTCGACTCCGCCACCTTCAACTATTCCATTAAATCCCCCATCATAATGTTCGCTGATGATTATCTTTTAAAATTAATTCATGGGATGTGGGCTTCGCTTTCTAGGACAGCATCAATTGCCCTTCAGAAGATGGTCGTGAGCTTCCTTCTTGAACTTCTGCAGTCCCTGAGGTATAGGTACACCCACCGTTAATAAATCAAATCAAATCAAAGTCTTTGACGTGCTCTTGTAGCCACAGTATTAATATGGCTAGTCCAGTTCTGTTCCTGATCAGTCCTAACCCCCAGGATGTTGATTGTGGTAGGTAAGGGGCGATGTTTAAATCCTCTCTTGTTGGAGATGGTCATTGCCTGGTACTTGTGTGTTGGCACTATTTTCTCCTCCTCAGATACTGAAGCAGTCGATATCCATATGCAGCAAGACCTGGATAACATTCAAGCTTCACCTAATAACTGACAAGTAGCATTTGTGCCACACAAGTGCCAGGCAATGACCATCTTCAACCAGGGAGAATTTCTTCTTGACAGTCAATAGCATTATCATGGCGGAATCGCCCACGATCACCAACCCGAAACGACCTTTGACCAGAAACTGAGCTGCAACAGTCATCTAAATAAATGAAAACAAAAAATGAAAATCGTTTATTGTCACGAGTAGGCTTCAAATGAAGTTACTGTGAAAAGCCCCTAGTCGTCACATTCCGGCACCTGTTCGGGGAGGCTGGGACGTGACTACAAGAGCAGGTCAAAAGTTGGGAATTCTGCAGCAGGTAACCAACCTCCTTCTCCCCAAAACCTGTACATCAGCTGTTTCCTCACTGTTGCTGAGTAAAAATCCTGGAACTCCCTCTCTAACAGCACTGTGGGTGTACCTACACCACGTGGACTGCAGCGGTTCAAGATGACAGCTCACCAACACCTTCTCAAGGGCAAAGAGGGATGGACAACAAATGCTGGGCGAGCCAGCGATGACCACATCACATAAAATAATTAATATAAAGATGGAACTCAGGGCTCTTACATTTGACCATAAGTTGCTGAATATCCTCTATCAAAGCAATGATACTTGCACACTTTAAGGAACAGCATCAGGGAGGAGGGAAAGTTAAGGACGCATAGAGCCTGAGGGATGAAACTTCAGAATACATAGATATGTCACCTTGCTTCACTGATGAACATTGAAGTCGGTTAATTAAAATATCACAGACATCGGTGGCTGTATTCTCCCCAAAATGGCAGATAATAGAAAAGCACTGAGCTCATTGCCAGTCAGAGCCTGTGAAGATCTTGTGCTATAGCAGTGCCCATGGAGAAGAACACCAGCCTCAATTTGCTAGCTAAATTTAAAATGCCAAGGTCTTTGCCAAGCGATAGAAATAAATAGAGAACAGAAATCAGCTGAAAAACATTTGGATGTGAGAGATAAAGTTATCAGAGACATTTTGAAGCAGGTCTAATATGATTGGAATATTAATTTGCAAGCTAGGTCTATTTGCATGCGGTTGTATTAACAGAGCTCTTGATAAAGTTAAGCGTGGGACAATTTCCATATGACCTCATCTGCAGTTAGAGTGCAGCGCAGTTTCCCACTCATGCGTAATGCATGATCGAGCTCCAGGGAGCCCAACATGGTCCCTCATTTCATTATGTTGACGCACAGGCAGTGGACCTGGTCCACGTGAAGCACACACTTCTCAGTGTAATGCCTCTTCTGCTGGTTGTGCTATTATCAATCTGGAAACAGGAGCTTTGCGTTGCTGCATTCCAATGAAAGAAATAGTTCTGGACTTCGCCCATAATGTACTCTTCCGTGTGTTTGTTACAGGGGTGGGGGAGGGGGGGGGGGTATATTCACAATATACATATCACCAGGCAATTGCAACAAACAACGTGCAAAGTAAGCACCACCACATGATGTAAAATGCGATCTGTTCAACATAACTATCTTTGTGCAACATGAGTATCATCCCAGTGTGGTATAGTTCAAATAAACAGGAGCGCATCTTATTGATTTTTTCAACCAGAAAAAAACTATTGCCTGTAAACAGTGGTGAGCATCTGGTTAGGAACACCAATAGTCTATTTATTTGTGTGGATCTTGTCATAATATACACCAGTATATCATGGTGCAGACACACACTGATGAACACACAGTGGGACCAATCAACATACACAACACCGCAGCCAATCATCAGTGAGAGCACACGCACTATAAAGACAGGGGACATCAGAGTTCCCGCTCATTTGAGTAGCAGCTAGCTAGGAGCACAGAGCTCACAACCTGCAACACAACCATTCACCATGTGCTGAGTGCATCAACTGGTTAGGACAAGGCAAAGGTCTTTAGTTAAAGCTGGTATCGTATTTACCCACAGTTCAAGTATGTTTGAATAGTTAACCTTTTAATAAAATAGCGTTGCACTATTTCAAGTGTTGGTGACCTGTATATGATCCAGAACATCCAACACATCATGATACCAGGGGTGGTTGCATACTAGCACTTCTTAGACCTACCTGCAAGTGATCTGCCTTCCGCCAGCATTCCGTCATTCTGCGACATGGACAACATCAGCCCGCCGCCGCCGCTCCGCATCGCCGGCAACCTCGGGGCCAACTGGAAGATTTTCAAACAGCGCTTCCAGCTCTACCTCGAAGCCACGGACAGGGAGGGCGCCTCGGACATCAGAAAGATTGCTCTTCTCCTCTCCACGGCCGGGGACCATGCCATCCATATTTTCAACTCTCTCATCTTTGCAGATGATGAACACAAGACGAAGTTCAAGACGGTTCTCCTCAAATTTGACACTCACTGCAGCGTAGAGGTGAATGAAAGTTTTTAACGCTACGTGTTCCAGCAGCGTTTGCAGGGTAAGGACGAACCTTTCCAATCCTTTTTAATGCACCTCCGCATCCTTGCGCAATCTTGCAGCTACGGGCCCACGTCCGACTCCATGATACACAACCAGATCGTTTTCGGTGTTCAGTCCGACCCCCTACGTCAGCAGCTCCTCAAAGTAAAGCAACTCACCCTAGCGACCGCCATCAAGACCTGTGTCCTACATGAAAATGCCATTGTGGTAGTATGTATTAGGGGTCATGTGGGACTGGAAGCCCTAATGTCATTGGCTGACAGATCCCGGGTCCTGGTTGGCCGTTGACCTCTAGCTCCGCCCTGAAGGCGGAGTATAAGAAGCCGGAGTCCTCCCCCGCAGGCCATTCTACGATCGAGCTGCGGGGGAACAGACACGCTTAATAAAGCCTCATCGACTTCACTCTATTCGTCTCACGGAGTCTTTGTGCGCTACAGCCACCAGTCGGTATTCCCATATACAAGCGGCTGAAACGGCGCGGCAAGGTTCCCACGAGGCGGAACGGGTCCAAGTGATTGAACACCACCAGGGCCTCAGCCTGGATGAGGGTGGCCATTTCGCGTGCTTTTCGCGGACTCCCGCGCTTGTACGCACCAAACGAGGGGGAGGCGACATGGAGGAACGTAATGCGCAGGCGCGCACCATGCAGGACCACACCGCACATGCGCGGTGGCGCAGCGAACGTGCTGACGTCACGACGTGCGGCAACTGTGGCTCCGCCCATTTAAAGCGGCAGTGCCCTGCAGAATCTCGATAATGCCTACGATGTGGACGACTTGGCCACTATGCGGCCTGCTGTCGAGCAGCTCAGCCTGCCAATTCATATCACTTCAGCCAGCCTCGCAAGAATGTTCGGGCAATTCAACCCACGATCACCGAGTCCGATTCCGACCTCCCACACAGCAGCGACACCGAGGACCCGAAGGCGCCTTTTCGAGTCGGTGTCGTAACAAAAAACAGGCTGTCCCCGAAGCAAAGACACCAGCAGCTGTCGGTATACAGCATCGATCCAGGCGATGAGTGGTGTGCCACCCTGACGGTCAACCGGTCCCAAACACGATTCCGCCTGGACACTGGTGCCTCCGCCAATCTCATGGCGTGGTCTGCTTTCCAAACCCTTTGTGTCAAACCAATCATTCTCCCATCGGCCTGCCAGCTAGTGGACTACAATGGCAGCATCATTCCTGCTACCGGCTCATGCCAACTCGAAGTGACGCACAAGTCACGAAAAGCCATCCTTCCTTTCGAGATCGTGGGCTCCTCGAAGGACTCTCTGCTTGGCGCACAGGCATGCAAATTGCTAAACCTCGTTCATAGTGTTCACTCTCTCTCTCTCTCTCCTGATGACACGTCTGCCTTCCAGGATGCTGACTTCAGGGCGCAACTCAACGCCATCATCGACCAGCACCGCGACGTCTTCGAAGGCATGGGCACGCTCCCATATACGTGCAAGATCATACTCAAACAGAACGCCACGCCTGTGGTGCATGCACTTCGCAGAGTCCCAGCACCCCTCAAGGACCGCCTCAAGCAGCAGCTGCAGGACCTCCAAGACTAAGGAGTGATCTCCAGAGTTACGGAACCAACCGACTGGGTCAGTTCCATGGTGTGCATAAAGAAGCCTTCCGGCGAGCTCAGAATCTGCATTGATCCAAAGGATCTGAATCGCAACATAATGAGGGAGCATTACCCAATCCCCAAGCGCGAAAAGATCACATGCGAGATTGCTCGGGCCAAACTCTTCACCAAACTTGATGCCTCAAAAGGATTCTGGCAAATTCAACCAGACAGATCCAGCAGGAAACTGTGTACCTTTAACACCCCTTTTGGCAGATGTTGTGACAACAGGATGCTGTTTGGGATCATATCGGCGTCAGAAGTATTCCACAGGATCATGGAACAAATGATGGAAGGCATTGAAGGTGTTCGCGTCTATGTTGATGACATAATCATTTGGTCCACCACCCCGCAGGAGCATATCAGTCGCCTCCAGCGCGTGTTCAAACGCATACGGGAGCAGTGCCTACGCCTCAACAGAGCCAAATGCTCCTTCGACCAGACGGAACACAAGTTCCTAGGGGATCACATCTCCCAGTTGGGTGTGCGGCCGGATGCGGACAAGGTGGCTGCCATCACAGCCATGAAAAAGCCAGAGGACAAGAAGGCGGTCCTCCGATTTCTGGGCATGGTCAACTTCCTCGGGAAGTTCATCTCTAACCTCGCCTCTCATACCACGGCTCTCAGGAACCTGGTCAGGAAGACGACAGACTTCCAATGGCTTCCCGCCCACGAGCGCGAATGGAGAGAACTTAAAACCAAACTCACCACGGCCCTGGTATTGGCCTTTTTGATCCAGCGAAAGAGACAAAAATTTTGACTGATGCCAGCCAATCTGGCATTGGGGCAGTGCACCTGCAACACGATGAGGCCTCATCATGGGCCCCCGTTGCGCATGCGTCACGCGCCATGACCCCCACGGAGCAGCGCTACGCGCAGATAGAAAAGGAGTGCCTGGGCCTGTTGACCGGTGTCGTCAAATTTCATGATTATGTGTACGGCCTTCCCCAATTCAGAGACCGTCGAGACCGACCATCGCCCGCTGGTCAATATAATACAAAAAGACTTGAACGACATGACGCCTCGCCTCCAGCGCATTCTGCTCAAACTCTGGCGATACGACTTCCAGCTCGTATACACCCTGGGCAAAGACCTGATCATAGCCGACACTCTATCCAGGGCAGTCAACACCCCATGTGACCCAGCGGGATTCGTCTGTCAGGTTGACACCCATGTGGCCTTCGTGGCCTCCAATCTACCGGCCACGGATGAATGCCTTGTCCAAATTCGCCGCGAGACTGCGGCTGACTCCCTGCTACAGCGTGTCATGTGCCACCTAACAGACGGGTGGCTCAAGGGCCAATGCCCGCAGTTCTACAACATCAGAGACGATCTGGCGGTAGTCGATGGTGTCCTCCTGAAGCTGGACCGCATTGTTATCCCGCACAGCATGCGCCAGCTCGTCTTGGAACAGCAACACGAAGGCCATCTTGGCATGGAGAAGAGCCGCCGACGGGCCCGAGAGGCAGTGTACTGGCCCGGTAACAATGACGACATCGCCAACACAGTGCTCAACTGCCCCACTTGTCAGCGGTTCCAGCCGGCCCAACCACGTGAGACCCTACAGCCCCATGAGTTGGTCACGTCCCCTTGGTCCAAGGTCGGCATTGACCTGTTCCACGCGCTGGGCATGGACTATGTTCTGATTGTAGACTATTTTTCAAACTACCCGAGGTGGTATGTTTACACGACATCACATCGTCTGCAGTCATCCGTGCCTGTAAGGACACCTTTGCTCGTCACGGCATCCCACTCACTGTGATGTCGGACAATGGCCCTTCCTTCGCAAGCCAGGAATGATCCAACTTTGCCAGGAGGTACAACTTTGTGCATGTGACATCCAGTCCCCTGTACCCCCAATCCAATGGCAAAGCAGAGAAGGGCATCTACATAGTCAAACGGCTCCTCTGCAAGGCTGCCGATGCGGGATCCGACTTCTACCTCACCCTGCTGGCCTATCGCTCGGCCCCACTGTCCACTGGCCTGTCGCCAGCCCAGCTGCTCATGGGTTGCACCCTGAGGATGACGGTGCCGTCCATTCACGCCCCAGACCTCGACCACGTTCCGGTCCTTCAACAAATGCAACTGTCTCGTGCACAGCACAAGGCGGCTCATGACGCCCGTAAAGCTGATCTCCCTGCTCTGGCTCCAGATGAAATGTCCGCATCCATCTTCCTGATGGTGGCTGGTCTGCAACTTCTGTGGTTATTCAGCAGGTGGCTCCCGGCTCGTTCCTGGTTCGTCTACCGGATGGTTCCATTCTGCGCCGTAATCGGCGTGCCCTTCGTCTTGTTCCGCGCTCGCTACATGATTCTCCGCCAGTGCCACGCCCTCATGTTGTCCCTGACCTGGACTATGCGGAGGTTCTGGTTACTCTGCATCCTCCTCACTCTGACGCAGTCCAGCCCGCTCCTCAGCTGGTGGCTCCTGACCCACCCTTGAGGCGGTCAACCAGAATTCGTCGCCCACCTCAGAGACTTGATTTGTGAACTTTGCACTAATGGACTCTCTGATCTGGCCCCGGGGGATGCCCTCACGGTGGCCTGGCCCGCGATCGGGGCCCACCGATCCGCGGGTGGGCCTCTGCCGTGGGGGCACTCTTTTCCTTCCGCCTTCGCCATGGTCTCCATGAGGGAATGGCAATGCTGGGTTCTTGTTCAACTTAGAGAGAACAGAGCAGAACATAGAACATAGAAAAATACAGCACAGAACAGGCCCTTCAGCCCACGATGTTGAGCCGAACCTTTGTCCTAGATTAAGAACAAATTAATCTACACCCCATCATTCTACCGTAATCCATGTACCTATCCAATAGGTCCCTAATGCAGAATAGGTTAAAAGGAGACCTCATCGACGTATTGAACATTATGAAGCAGGAAGAAATGTTTTTGTTTGTATTACTTGTAATAAATTCTGACCGCTATGGTGCTGCAGTGAACAATGTTAAATTATTTAATAAGCAGTCGAGAAATCTTGTCTGTTATATTGTTATATTTCGTTGATTTTTATCATTTGGAAACATCAAAGTGATTTACTGATCTTCAGTTTTAGTAAAGATCACATTTGTTCGTGCTGAACCGAATGAATTCTGTCCGATGGCTGCAATGCTCCAGCCGTTGGGATTCACAGTTCCTACCTACACTTTACCGATGCTCGCGAGCTTCCCAGTGGCGCGGGGTGGCTTCAATGGGAAATCTCAAAGGCTAACGGCAGGAAGACAGAATTCCGCGCCAGCGAACTGCCCGCCACCAGGAAACACCTGGCTGGGGAACTGGAGAATCCGCCCGATTTCTAAAGATAATCTGGGGGCTTTGTACAAATGCTATCGTGCACAAAATTAAAAAGTAACCTGAGATCACGGATTTTATATAATTATCATGAAAAATCAAGTGAAATGTCATCAGATTGGGAGAAAATGTGAAAAAGGAGGAGAATAAAAAATATTAAAAATAAAAGAAATGTCATCAGAAATTGTATATTTAGATTTATTGTCAGGTGTATCGAGTTACAGTGAAAAGTATTGCTCTGCGTACAGTCCTTACAGAACGTTCCATACATCAAAAAACATAGGACCTACATATGTACCCAATGTAAATACATAGACTTGGACATCGGGTGAAGAATCCGGAGAGTAGTACTACTCAATAGAGAAGATGGGTGGAGAGATCAGGGGCGGGATTCTCCCCTACCCGGCGGGGCGGGGGTTCTGGCGTAATGGAGTGGCGGGAATCACTCCGGCGTCGGGCCATCCCAAAGGTGCGGAAGTCTCTACACCTTTAGGGGCCAAGCCCTCACCTTGAGGGCGAGGCCCGCGCCGGAGTGGTTTGCGCTCCACCGGCAGGCGGGAAAGGCCTTTGGCGCCATGCCAGCCGGGGCCGAAAGGTCTTCGCTGGGCGACGCGGGTCCGCGCATGCGCGGGAGCGTCAGCGGCTGCTGTCGTCATCCCCGCGCATGCATAGGGGAGGGGGTCTCTTCTGCCTCTGCCATAGTGAAGACCTATGGTGAAGGCGGAAGAAAAAGAGTGCCCCCACGGCACAGGCCCCCCCGCGGATCGGTGGGCCCCAATTGTGGGCCAGGCCACCGTGGGGGCACCCCCCGGGGCCAGAGCGCCCCGCGCCCCCCCCCAGGACCCTGGAGCCTGCCCGCGCCGCCTTGTCCCACCGTTGAAAAGGTGGTTTAATCCACACTGGCGGGACAGGCATTCCAGCAGCGGGACTTCGGCACATCGCTGGCCGGAGAATCAGCGGGGGTGGGCCCGCCGACCGGCGCGGCGCGATTCCCGCCTCCGCCGACCGGCGTGGCGTGATTGCCCCCGCCGAATCTCTGGTGGTGGAGACTTCGGGACACGGCCGGGGTGGGATTCACGCCAGCCCCCGGCGATTCTCCGACCCAGCGGGAGGTCAGATAATCCCGCCCCTGTTCAGTCTATAAGGGGGTCACTCAGTAGTCTGGTGACAGCAGGGAAGAAACTGTTTTTGAACCTGTTAGTGCATGTTCTCAGACTTTTGCATCTCTTGCCCGATGGAGGAGGTTGGAAGAGAGGATACCCCGGGTGGGAGGGGTCTTTAATTATGCTGCGTCATCTCCCAAGGCAGCGGGAGGTGTAGACAGAGTCAATGGACGCGGGTCTATGTGATCGACTGGGCGGTGTTCACGACTCTCTCTGTAGTTTTTATGGTCTGGGCCGAGCAGTTGCCATACCAGACTGTGATGTAGCCAGATAGGATGCTTTCTATGGTGAAAATTTGTAAGTGTCAATGTGGAAATGCCAAATTTCCTTAGTTTCCTGATGATGTACAGGGACTGTTGTGCTTTCTTGGTCGTAACATCGACGTGTTGCCGATGTGTACACCTAGGAACCTGAAGCTACCAATCACCTTCACCTCGGCACCATTGATGCACACAGGGGTGTGTACAACACTTTGCTTCCTGAAGTTGATGACTAGCTCCTTAGTTTTGCTAACATTGAGGGAGAGATTGTTGTCGTTGCACCACTCCACTAGATTCTCTAGCTCTCTCCTGTACCCTGACTCATTGTTGTTTGAAATCCGACCCACTACGGTTGTGTCGTCAGCAAACAGGTAGGTGGAGTTGTGTGTGTATAGGGCGTATAGTTGGTGGGCAAAGTACACAGCCTTGCTGGGCCCCGGTATTGAGGACTATCGTGGAGGAGGTGTTGTTGTTTATCCTTACTGATTGTGGTCTATGGGTCAGAAAGTCAAGGTTCCAGTTGCAGAGGGAGGAGCCAAGTCCTAGGCTTTGGAGTTTTGATATAAGCTTGGCTGGGATTATGGTGTTAAAGGTGGAGCTGTAGTCAATGAACAGGAGTCTGACATCGGAGTCCTAGTTGTTGAGATGCTCCAGGGATGAGTGTAGGGCCGTTGGTACCTCGGCACCAGACACGCTGTCATCTGCCAGCGGGGACACTTCCAAGTCCATATCGGAAGCTGAATCACAGTACTCTTGCTGGGCCAGGCGCAACAACCCTCAGCACTTGGTGCTAATACTTGTTGCCCGTTAGCCCCACTTTCACACACCACGAATGTTTGTCAGATTCAGGGGCAGTTGTGTCAGCAACCTGCCATCCCGCTGATCACAGCCTCCTGCTGTTCCGCAGTAATCCTACTAATCCTAACCCTAACCATATTCCCCCGGCTCTGATTCACGTGCTGCCTCACCTCTAGTGAAATCTCAACACCTGCGTTGCTGCAAGATCACCTCGGAGCTGCCGGTGGCAGTGTAAGATCCCACTAGCCTGAACAGCCATAAAATCTAACCCACAGGATTTTTGAGCACAAAAAGAAGCCATTCGGCCCATTGTATCTGTGCCAGCCATCAAGCACTGATCTATCCTACTCCCATTTTCCAGCACTTTGTCCGTAGTTTTGTACGTTATGACGTTTTGAGTCTTCATCCAAATGTTTCTTAGATTTTACTGCATATAATTAGAAAGCGGTTGATTCTAAGTAACTGATATCGTAACTGCACGGGCCCAACTTCAACATCTAATTAGAAGATCACAGCATCAAGTTCCACTTATACTTAGTAATGAATTAAAATTATTTTTCACAGAAATGAAAGTGATAATGTGTCCTTTCTGTGTTTTTGGCGATGAGCCACACAACAACCTTGGAAAGCGGATGGCATTTAAATTAACTGGAGAAAAGAAAAATGTTAATTTACTGTCAAACCCTTTGCCAAGAAAAAAAAATTAGTGTATTTTATAAGGAACTGAAACTTCGCTTCAGTGTTTCTGGAAAGTGAGGGGGCGAGAAGCAAAGAATGGAGTGATTATTTCCTAACGAACTGATCGATAGGTTAGCGACAGAATGAAGGAAACGGCTATCTCCCTCACTCAGCTGGTTTTGGAGATTAATAAGCAGGATGCTGCAATATCAGCAAATATTACAGTAATAAATTCAATCAAAGAGAGCCTTTAACTCTCGATGTTAATTCCAAGTTACAAATTGTAAATCGCCAGATCCAGTTCTAAATGGAAAAAAAAGACACAAGACAGCTTAAATATTTGGGAGGAAAAGTTGCTGCATTAACACATGTATTAGCTTCTAATACGCTATTCAGACCTGTTAGTGTGTAGATAACGCTCGCTCTATTTCAACCATTTAATTCCATTTGCCCTCACCTTCATTTATTTCCTCTCGTGTGTCCCGCTTCGCCTCCCACTTTATCTTTCTTGTGATAACTGCAGCTCTGCCACTTTTAGCAGCTGGGCTGCTCGCACTTGATTTGTTGATTTTGAGTCTCCTTTGTCAGTCGCCCTGAGCGATTTTACGAGCTGTACTCCGCACTTCAATTGACACACTTCTCACCTTCTTAATTTTGTTCTGTTCTTGGTTTGATGAAACACATCGGCCGCATCAAATTTGCGTCTGAGATGAACGATGCCCAGGGTGTCGGGCAGGAATTTGTCAGGCACAAACCCGTGGCCAATGCATCATTCGCAGGTGTCCCACAATTTAGTTTGCAGCGAGGGAGAGGAGTGTGGTCTCACCTGTGTCTCAGAGGAGTTGGAAAGTTGTTCTATTCCTGTTCCTCGAGGTTTCAGCTCATTCGCTTGGCCGATGTTTCAGTCCAGTCCAGAGGGACCTGATAGCTGAAAATAATTTTAATGCCGGCACAATGTAACGCTGGCCGTACATCCCAGCGTTTAGCTGATTAAATCAAACAGCCCATTCCGATTATTGTTTTTAATAGGCAGAGCAAGGGGCCAGCCAGTGCTTGCAAAACCAGAAACAAAATTTTCACTGTTAATGCAATTCTGTGATTGGACAGGACTTGCTGAACAGTCCTGAGTGCATAGTCACACGGATGACCAATTTAAGGCGAGCTTGTAATGTGACTCATATATGGGCAGCATGGTGGTACAGTGGTTAACACTGCTGTCTCACAGCGCCAAGGACATTTTGGAAGGACAAATATGAATGCTGTATACAGGGTGAACGGTAGAGTTCTTGGCAATGTGGAGGAGCAGAGAGATCTTGGGGTCTATGTTCATACATCTTTGAAAGTTGCCACTCAAGTGGATAGAGCTGTAAAGAAGGCTTATGGTGTGCTAGCGTTCATTAACAGAGGGATTGAATTTACGAGCCGTGAGGTGATGATGCAGCTGTACAAAACTTTGGTAAGGCCACATTTGGAGTACTGTGTACAGTTCTGGTCGCCTCATTTTAGGAAGGATGTGGAAGCTTTGGAAAAGGTGCAAAGAAGATTTACCAGGATGTTGCCTGGAATGGAGAGTAGGTCTTACGAGGAAAGGTTGAGGGTGCTAGGCCTTTTCTCATTAGAACGGAGAAGGATGAGGGGCGACTTGATAGAGGTTTATAAGATGATCAGGGGAATAGATAGAGTAGACAGTCAGAGAATTTTTCCCCGGGTGGAACAAACCATTACAAGGGGACATAAATTTAAGGTGAATGGTGGAAGATATAGGGGGGATGTTAGAGGTAGGTTCTTTACCCAGAGAGTAGTGGGGGCATGGAATGCACTGCCTGGGGAAGTAGTTGAGTCGGAAACATTAGGGACCTTCAAGCAGCTATTGGATAGGTACATGGATTACGGTAGAATGATATAGTGTAAATTAATTTGTTCTTAAGGGCAACACGGTAACATTGTGGATAGCACAATTGCTTCACAGCTCCAGGGTCCCAGGTTCGATTTCGGCTTGGGTCACTGTCTGTGCGGAGTCTGCACGTCCTCCCCGTGTGTGCGTGGGTTTCCTCCGGGTGCTCCGTTTCCTCCCACAATCCAAGGATGTGCAGGTTGGGTGGATTGGCCGTGATAAATTGCCCTTAGTGTCCAAAATTGGCCTTAGTGTTGGGTGGGGTTGCTGGGTTATGGGGATAGGGTGGAGGTGTGGACCTTGGGTAGGGTGCTCTTTCCAAGAGCCGATGCAGACTCAATGGGCCGAATGGCCTCCTTCTGCACTGTAAATTCTATGATAATCTATGATTAATTTAGGACAAATTGATTGAACCTGACATTCTTGCATTTTTTTTTTTGTTGGCCCAGAGGAGTCCAGTATGACAGTATAACAACTTAATTATTAAAGCTAATTATTTACAGATCACATTCCAGGTCTCAGCCGGGATTTCTCTGTCTAGGCCCCTATCTGGGCCGGCTTTTATGTCCGTATTCAATTACCCCGCCCCCTCAGCAAGGGAACTTGTGTTCCACCAGGCTGATGGGGATGTTAACCATCCCTCCCCGTAGGTCTCGTGAGGGTTAAAACAGTCCTGGTGAGTGCAAGATCAAAAAGTTTGGTAACAGGTCTCTCTTTTCGGCAATATTCAAGTTCTGTACGACTGGGAGACAATCGTAACTATTTTATTCAGTCTCCTCTCAGCTTGCTCTCTTCTTTGTTAAGAAGCACCGCCCCGCTCAATTCTTCCTGTTAGCTGTACCTTTTTAATTGTGGTATTTACCAGAGAGATACTGATGTCGTAGGGATGCAACTGGACTAATAATCCAGAGATCCAGGTTAATGTCCAGGGGGGTGGTGGACACAGGTTCAAATCTCACTCCAGCAACTGCTGGAATTTAAATTCAACTAAATAAAGTTGTCTTAGTAACGATGACCATGATAACTGTCATCAATTGTTGTAAAACCCATCTGGCTCATTAATGCCCTTTCGAGAAGGAATTCTGCCGTCCTTACCCGGTCTGGCCTACCTGTGACCTCAGACTCACAGCAATGTGGTTGACTCTCAGCTGACCTCTGAACTTACCACTCAATTCAGGGGCAATGAGGGATGGGCAACAAATGTTGACCGATCCAGCGATGCCCATATGCCATTAAAAATAATGATGTGGAGATGCCGGCGTTGGACTGGGGTGAGCACAGTAAGAGGTCTTACAACACCAGGTTAAAGTCCAACAGGTTTGTTTCGATGTCATGAGCTTTCGGAGCGTGCTCCGTCCTCAGGTGAATGAAGAGGTAGGTTCCAGAAACATATATATAGACAGATTCAAAGATGCCAGAAAATGCTTGGAATGCGAGCATTAGCAGGTGATTAAATCTTTACAGATCCAGAGATGGGGTAATCCCAGGTTAAAGAGGTGTGAATTGTGTCAAGCCAGGACAGTTGGTAGGATTTCGCAGGCCAGATGGTGGGGGATGAATGTAATGCGACATGAATCCCAGGTCCCGGTTGAGGCCGTACTCATGTGTGCGGAACTTGGCTATAAGCTTCTGCTCGGCGATTCTGCGTTGTCGCGCCTCCTGAAGGCCGCCTTGGAGAACGCTTACCCGGAGATCAGAGGCTGAATGCCCTTGACTGCTGAAGTGTTCCCCGACTGGAAGGGAACATTCCTGCCTGGTGATTGTTGCGCGATGTCCATTCATTCGTTGTCGCAGCGTCTGCATGGTCTCGCCAATGTACCACGCTTCGGGACATCCTTTCCTGCAGCGTATGAGGTAGACAACGTTGGCCGAGTCGCACGAGTATGTACCGCGTACCTGGTGGGTGGTGTTCTCACGTGTAATGGTGGTATCCAGGTCGATGATCTGGCACGTCTTGCAGAGATTGCCATGGCAGGGTTGTGTGGTGTCGTGGTCACTGTTCTGAAGACTGGGTAGTTTGCTGCAAACAATGGTTTGTTTGAGGTTGCGCGGTTGTTTGAAGGCAAGTAGTGGGGGTGTGGGGATGACCTTGGCAAGATGTTCATCTTCATCAATGACGTGTTGAAGGCTGTGAAGAAGATGACGTAGTTTCTCCGCTCCGGGGAAGTACTGGACGACGAAGGGTATTCTGTCAGTTATGTCCCATGTTTGTCTTCTGAGGAGGTCGGTGCGGTTTTTTGCTGTGGCACGTTGAACTGTCGATCGATGAGTCGAGCACCATATCCTGTTCGTACGAGAGCATCTTTCAACGTCTGTAGATGTCTGTTACGCTAAAAATAATAGCCTACTTCTGGGCCTATTTTGTATGTTTGCAATAAAATATCATCCTTGCAAATCTTTCTGCGGTTCTTCGAATTGATTTGATTGTAAGTTGCCTCAATGCCTTGCCCGTGGTGGTCACATCTCATGAACAAATGAGAAAAGGTGATTCTAGAATTGATAACCAAAAACATGATCAAAAATGTAGGCTGGAATGAATGATTTATTTTATTTAAAACAAATTTTTTAGAGCACCCAGTTTTTTTTTTACAATTAAGGGGCAATTTAGCGTGGCCAATCCACCTACCCTGCACATCTTTGGGTCGTGGAGGGTGAGACCCACACAGACACGGGGAGAATGTGCAAACGCCACACGGACAGTGACCCAGGGCCGGGACCGAACCTGGGATCTCAGCACCGTGATCTAATGAATAACTTGAGTGAAAAGGGAGTGGTTTAGGGTAGGAATTTCAGAGCTCAGGATTGAGGCCGCTAAAAGCACAGCTGCCAGTGGCAGAGAGCATAACATTTTGTATATGACAACAGGCCAGAATTGGAGGAACGCAGAGATCTCAGAGAATTGTAGGATTGAAGAAGGTTACAGAGAAAAGTAAGCGTATCAAATGGTTGAGTACAGGTGGAGTTTAAGGTACTTGTCAAGCAGAAAACACAGAAGTTAGACCTTAGTTAGGCCACACTTGGAGTATAGTGTTCAATTCTGTTCGCCACACTACCGGAAGGATGTGGAGGCTTTAGAGAGGGTGCAGAAGAGATTTACCAGGATGTTGCCTGGTATGGAGGGCATCAGCTATCATCAGCGGTTGAATAAACTCGGTTTGTTCTCACTGGAACGACGGAGGTTGAGGGCCGACCTGATAGAGGTCTACAAAATTATGAGGGGCATAGACAGAGTGGATAATCAGAGGCTTTTCCCCAGGATAGAGGGGTCAATTACTAGGGGGCATAGGTTTAAGGTGCGAGGGGCAAGGTTTAGAGGAGATGTACGAGGCAAGTTTTTTACACAGAAGGTAGTGGGTGCCTGGAACTCGCTGCCGGAGGAGGTGGTGGAAGCAGGGACGATAGTGACGTTTAAGGGGCAACTTGACAAATACATGAATAGGGTGGGAATAGAGGGATACGGACCAAGGAAGTGTAGAAGATTGTAGTTTAGACGGGCAGAGGGCCGAAGGGCCTGTTCCTGTGCTGTACCTTTCTTTGTTCTTTAAGCTCATTAATTAAATCACAGTAGTTGAGCGAGTGAAGCCAAGCACTGATCAATGGGACTGGTATTACAGAGTCATTTACACAGGCATCTCTCAGCTTTGACTTTGCAGAAACTCCATTCAGATCAAGAGGGATAGTATTTCACAGAATGTGGGCATCATTGGCAAGGACATTATTTGTTGCCCATTCCTAATGAGCTAATTCCTCAGCTCCATTTCAGAGGGCAGTTCGGATTCAATCACATTGCTGTGGGTCACATGTAGGCCAGGCCGGGTAAGGGCGGCAGATTTCCTTCCCTAAAGGACATTAGTGAACCCAATGGGATATTATGATAATCGATGACAATTTCATGGTCATTCATCATTATTGATGACTACCTTTATGTTCCAGACTTTTTAATTAATTGAATTTTAATTCCGTCAAGCGCCACGGTGGGATTTGAACCTAGAGCATTAGCCTGAGACTCCAGATTACTAGCCCAGTGGCATTGCCACTGTGCCACCAGCTCCCCTATATTTTACTGCACTAAAACTCTATATAATTGCACATGGTTGTTGTTGGTTCAAACAAGAGCCGGTCAGAACATTAAAAATGATAATAATAATCTTTTATTGTCACAAGTATGAAGTTACTGTGAAAAGCCCCTAGTCGCCACATTCCGGCGCCTGTTCGGGTAATCTGATATGAGAATTGAACCCGCGCTGCTGGCCTTGTTCTGCATTACAAACCAGCTATATAGCCCACTGAGCTAAACCAGCCCTGCGGGAGAGGAGGGGAGGAGATGATTCATGCTCTTTAGTCTGTTCTGTCATTCAGTTAGATCATGGCTGACCTGAACCTTAAATCTATCCACTTGACTTGGTCCCACCCTGGTCCTCTTCCGGAACATTTCCCAGCAGGGATAGGGTCATTTGCATGACTGGGACAGGCTGCCCGTGATCCCATCAACAGTGCACACCCCAGTCTCGACTGCTGCAGTTTAATAAGCATTTCACCACCACCTTCCCAAAGACATTTAGGGATTGGGCAATAAATGCTGGCCTGGCCAGCGATGACCACATCCTCTGAGTGAATTACAAATATATATATGTCCCCCTGTAAATAGAATTAATTTACACCCGCTTTGCTCAAAGCCCCATCAAACCCACTGGAGCTGAAACATAGATACATAGAACATTCAGTGCAGAAGGAGGCCATTCGGCCAATTGAGTCTGCACTGACCCACTTAAGCCCTCACTTCCACCCTATCCTCGTAACCCAATAATTCCTCCTAACCTTTTTGGACACAAAGGGCAATTTATCATGGCCAATCCACCTAACCTGCAAGTCTTTGGACTGTGGGAGGAAACCGGAGCACCCGGAGGAAACCCACGTAGACACGGGGAGAACGTGCAGACTCCACACAGACAGTGACCCAAGCCGGGAATCGAACCTGGGACCCTGGCGCTGTGAAGCCACAGTGTTAGCCACATGTGCTACCGTGCTGTCTGTGGAATTCCAGGAGCTAGTTGACCTTCTGCTAAGGTAACTGGGCAAGGTGTCCAGGCCTAGGCATCACATAAAGTTCTGATCAAGAAGCCAGGATTGCAAGGGATCATCTGGTCCAGCAGAGGATCATCGAATGAACACTGAGGCCTCCAGGGCTAACGACATGTCTGTGAATGCTACAAGCTAGCACTGACACAGGAATGACACATCCAGCCCACACAATCTTACTGTAACAGTGAGACTCCACTGTGTCTGTTGAGAGAAGATTATATTGTATTCACTCTGTTAAGCCCAAATTTTATTAAATCCCATGATAATGAACAATGAGTTTATTTACAGAAAGAGTCTTGCTTCATAAAGACATTCGACATCGAAATGGCACCAACGTGGATCACTCAGTGCTCAGACCGATGTGGTGTCCTCCTCAGGCACTCGTGTTGTTTTCCCCCTGTTGTTGCCTCAGAAGAGGTTGGAATGTGCAGCTCACCATCTCTGCCTTTGTGGCTGTGAAAACTGTAACAATTGTCCTCGTCTTGGAAGGACCCATTGGGGTCTGTATCTCTGCAGAAGAAACCCTCATCACTGGGTCCTTCTCCACAGATGTTCCCTCTGTCAGAGGGTCTGAGGCAGTTGAGGATATTGAGGATGCCATGCGAGGTGAGAAACGCACATCCTCTTCAGGTACATCCTCAACCCTTGGTTGGGGCTGCAGAACCTTTGGAGGTTGCCATTGGAGTGCAGCTGGCCCATGCATCTCTGGGTCATCTGCGTTAGTGACCTGTCCATGCAAGCTGCAATTCACTTCAAGTATTGGACGGACATCAGGATCAGTTGCTTTATCTTCTCTAACCGCAGGAAGTCGTTCAGGTCACCCAACCATGATGCCGACCACCACTCCAGCAAAATTTGTCGTCGTGCAATCAGAGAGGCGAAGGCCATGACATCAGCCTTCCTCCTCTCCATGACCTCCGACTTCTCTGAAACCCCAAATATCGCCACCAAAGGGTCCGGGTCCACTCCCTCCTCCACTATCCTGGCTAAGACCGCGAACACTTCCGCCCAGAATCTTCCCAATTTTTCACAACCACAAAACATGTGCGCATGATTCGCTGGCCTCCGCCCACACCTCTCACACTCATCTGCTACCCCCTGAAAGAACCCACTCATTCTCGCCCAAGTCATATGCACCCTGTGCACCACCTTAAACTGTATTAAACTGTTTGAGAAAAGGTGGGGGATGTTTGTGACTGTGTTTGAGGAGCTGTTCATCGCAGGGAGGGGCGGGGGGTGAAAAAGGAGGAAAATCTGTCCAAACTGTACAGTTGATTGTTGGGAAGAATGTTTCCCGGGGTATTTATTTGCTGTAACTACTTTGATACAAGTTTGAATAAAATGCGTTCTTTAAAAAAAAGGATCAGTTGCTGTATTGAATGGTCCCGACTAAATACAACAGCATGAATTCTATGCAAGAGAAGCTTCACCCTGTCACAGAAAGAATTTGTGCACTGCAATCTGTGATTCATGGTCAAGGTCATCTTCTGCATGCACTCCTCCATTCACAGCCCATAAGCTCAAACAGCCTCAGGTAACTGACAGGAACACATCTGCCCCCAAGCTCCAAGAACCAACCTCCAAGATGTTACTCCTGAGGATCCCCATTACTGCCAAGCAGAACATCACTCTGACTGTGTGCAGGCCATCATCGAATGACTTCCTGCGATATGTCAAGGTTATTAAGTAGTGGACCTCATTAAGCTCCCCACTCCCATGGAACGTTGCAAAGCCCAGTGAGCCCAACACAATGTTCATTTGATGGCCGAACACTTCCTGGATGATCACATAGGCTATTGAGTAAAGGCTTTTTTATTCATGGTCAAAGTGGAGAGAATTCCGTTAAAGTAGTTGGTCTGCACAATTTCATCGCCTTACTGGCACCTTCAGTAATTGAACATTACAGGCAGGACCGCAGAAAGAATGCTGGAGGTCATTACTGACTGAGGGCAGCTCTGATCAGCAACCTTCGTTGCATTTCATCCATCCAAGCGGTATGAACTTTTCAAATAATTTACACAGGAAGCACATTGTAATGGGCAGTATAAATGTATTTGAGAAACATTTCTATGGGGTGCAGGAGTTGAGAGATTTGGAAGTAAGGTGTGCAGTGGTGGAATCAAAAGATAATTAAATGTATTTTGAGATTGAATGAGTTGAGGAGTTTTTGAAGAAGGCGGGTAGGTCACCTGGGAGAAGATTCAAAGCAATGGATCCTTCAGAGTTTTGAACTGATTTTGTGCCATGATGTGAGGTCAGTTTGCAGACGGTATTCCGAAAGGGGGATGATAGAGAGAGGTTTCAGAACTGAGATTTTCACTCACCTGCATGTCCCTTGCCAGCACTCAAAAATGAACAGGATAATTCAGGCACAATCCAGGTCACTGAAGCGGGTCAGCTTTTCGCCTGCCCTCTCTGGAGTCGGCCCACTTCCGTTCCCATGTCCAGCAGCCTGATCAGCCAACAGACCCCTTCCTCGCATCCTGAGGGCCGTGACCCAGGGAGCATCGCCACTTAAATTGTGAAGGAGGTGGCTTCGCGACCCACTATTGAGCCGGCCTTCCATTTTCCATCTACCTACAGGGACACCAGGCCACAGTCTTGACTCGCTCAATAAGAGCTCCCACCATGAAACTTGATTCTTGAAGAATCCAAGGCCATTAGCGTCATTTGGACAAATATTGTACCTGAATCAACAATGATATTCTCTCATCACAACCTGAACGCAAAGCTATTTTTTCAACATTTGCCGTGAGTAATGCACGTACGTAGTCAAGGTTTTTGATGTTCTCTAAAGTAGGCGCGACAGGTGGTGGAATTATCAAATAGTTGCATCACCGAAGGTGACCTGAGAAAGTCACGAGAGGCTCAGAGGAAAACACCTTCTGTTATTTCTCCGATGAATGAGGGTGAAATTTACATGACTCCTGAAAGCAAAGGAAATTAACTAGAATTTTAAATGACCTTTGAGCTCTGCAAAGTTGCATTCTTAATGTCACTCTGAGACCCTTTTCACCATCGGAGCTGTGACGTGTCAAGTCGCCAAACCCACACTTCCCGCAGATGTGATTATAAATCACTCATGGAATTGCTTTCCAATGACTTACAAATAGTTCAGAAAAAAATTGGTTGAAGTAAGAAGAGGAGTCAGGTTGTTGTCATGAACATGTAATTGCAATATTACAGATTTGAACAACTACTTCTTTAACAGTACACGCAGTCAGAAAATGCTGGGAGCGGCAGCAACAAAGAACAAAGAACAAATAAAACTACAGCACAGGAACAGATCCTTCGGCCCTCCAAGCCCGTGCCGACCATGCTGCCCGTCTAAACTAACATCTTCTGCACTTCCGGAGTCAGTATCCCTCTATTCCCATCCTATTCATGTATTTGTCAAGATGCCTCTTGAACGTCATTATCGTCCCTGCTTCCACCATCTCCTCCGGCAGCACGTTCCAGGCGCCCACTACCCTGTGTAAAGAACTTGCCTCGTACATCTCCTCTAAACCTTGCCTCTCGCACCTTAAACCTATGCCCCCTAGTAATTGACCCCTCTACCCTGGGAAAAAGCCTCTGACTATCCACTCTGTCTATGCCCCTCATAATTTTGTAGACCTCTATCATGTCGCCCCTCAACATCCGTCGTTCCAGTGAGAACAAACCGACTTTATTCAACCTCTCCTCATAGCTAATGCCCTACATACCAGGGAACATCCTGGTAAATCTCTTCTGCACCCTCTCTAAAGCTTCCACATCCTTCTGGTAGTGTGGCGACCAGAATTGAACCCTATACTCCAAGTGTGGCCTAACTAAGGTTCTATACAGCTGCAACATGACTTGCCAATTCTTATACTCAATGCCCCGGCCAATGAAGGCAAGCATGCCGTATACCTTCTTGACTACCTTCTCCACCTGTCTTGCCCCTCTCAGTGATCTGTGGACCTGTACACCTACATCTCTCTGACTGTCAATATTCTTGAGGGTTCTACCATTCACTGTATATTCCCTACCTGCATTAGACCTGACAAAATGCATTACCTCACATTTGTCTGGATTAAACTCCATCTACCATCTCTCCGCCCAAGTCTCCAAACGATCTAAATCCTGCTGTATCCTCTGACAGTCCTCATCGCTATCTGCAATTCCACCAACCTTTCTGTCGTCTGCAAACTTACTAATCAGACCAGTTACATTTTCCTCCAAATCATTCATATATACTACGAACAGCAAAGGTCCCAGCACCGATCCCTGCGGAACACCACTAGTCACAGCCCTCCAATCAGAAAAACACCCTTCCATTGCTACACTCTGCCTTCTATGACCTAGCCAGTTCTGTATCCATCTTGCCAGCTCACCCCTGATCCCGTGTGACTTCACCTTTTGTACTAGTCTACCATGAGGGACCTTGTCAAAGGCCTTACTGAAGTCCACATATACAACATCCACTGCCCTACCTGCATCAATCATCTTTGTGACCTCCTCGAAGAACTCTATCAAGTTAGTGAGACACAACCTCCCCTTCACAAAACCGTGCTGCCTCTCGCTAATACATCCATTTGTTTCCAAAAGGGAGTAGACCCTGTCTCGAATAATTCTCTCCAGTAATTTCCCTCCCACTGACGTAAGGCTCACCGGCCTGTAGTTCCCTGGATTATCCTTGCTACCCTTCTTCAACAAAGGAACAACATTGGCTATTCTCCAGTCCTCCGGGAGGCAGTGAGGATCCAAAGATTTCTGTCAAGGCCTCAGAAATTTCCTCTCTAACCTCCTTCAGTATTCTGGGGTAGATCCCATCAGGCTCTGGGGACTTATCTACCTTAATATTTTTCAAGACACCCAACACCTCGTCTTTTTGGATCTCAATGTGACCCAGCTCTCTACACAACCTTCTCCAGACTCAACATCCACCAATTCCTTCTGTTTGGTGAATACTGATGCAAAGTATTAATTTAGCACCTCACCCATTTCCTCTGGCTCCACACATAGATTCCCTCGCCTGTCCTTCAATGGGCCCACCCTTTCCCTGGCTAGCCTCTTGCTTTTTATGTACATGTAAAAAGCCTTGGGATTTTCCTAAATGCCATTTGCCAATGCATTTTCATGACCCCTTTTAGCCCTCCTAACTCCTTGCTTAAGTTCCTTCCTACTTTCCTTATATTCCACACAGGCTTGGATTGGATTTGTTTATTGTCACGTGTACCGAGGTACAGTGAAAAGCATTTTTCTGCGAGCAGCTCAACAGATCATTAAGTACATGAGAAGAAAAGGGAATAAAAGAAAATACATGATAGGGCAACACAACATATACAATGTAACTACATAAGCACTACAGGGTGTAGTGTTAATGCGGTCAGTCCATAAGAGGGTCATTTAAGAGTCTGGTGACAGTGGGGAAGAAGCTGCTTTTGAGTCTGTTCGTGCGTGTTCTCAGACTTCTGTATCTCCTGCCCGATGGAAGAAGTTGGAAGAGTGAGTAAGCCGGGTGGGAGGGATCTTTGATTATGCTGCCCGCTTTCCCCAGGCAGCGGGAGGTGTAGATGGAGTCAATGGATGGGAGGCAGGTTCGTGTGATGGACTGGGCGGTGTTCACGACTCTCTGAAGATTCTTGCGGTCCTGGGCTGAACAGTTGCCATTCCAGACTGTGATGCAGCCCGATAGGATGCTTTCTATGGTGCATCTGTAAAAGCTGGTAAAGGTTAATGTGGACATGCCGAATTTCCTTAGTTTCCTGAGGAAGTATAGGCGCTGTTGTGCTTTCTTGATGGTAGCGTCGACGTGGGTGGACCAGGACAGATTTTTGGAGATGTGCACCCCTAGGAATTTGAAACTGCTAACCAGCTCCACCTCGGCCCCGTTGATGCTGACAGGGGTGTGTACAGTACTTTGCTTCCTGAAGTCAATGACCAGCTCTTTAGTTTTGCTGGCATTGAGGGAGAGATTGTTGTCACTGCACCACTCCACTAGGTTCTCTATCTCCCTCCTGTATTCGGACTCATCGTTATTCGAGATCCGGCACGCTATGGTCGTATTGTCAGCAAACTTTTAGATGGAGTTGGAACCAAGTTTTGCCACGCAGTCGTGTGTGTACAGGGAGTAGAGTAGGGGGCTAAGTACGCAGCCTTGCGGGGCGCCGGTGTTGAGGACTCTTGTGAAGGAGGTGTTGTCAACAGGCTTTGTCTGTTCCCAGCCTTCTAGCCCTGACAAATGCCTCCTTTTTCTTTTTGACAAGGCCTTCGATATCTCTCGCTTTCCAAGGTTCCCGAAATTTGCCGTATTTATCCTTCTTCCGCACAGGAACATACCGGTCCTGAATTCCTTTCAATTGACATTTGAAAGTCTCCCACATGTCAGATGTTGATTTACCCTCAAACATCCGCCCCCAATCTAGGTTCTTCAGTTCCTGCCTAATATTATTATAATTAGCCTTCCCCCAATTTAGCACATTCACCCTCGGACCACTCTTATCCTTGTCCACCAGCACTTTAAAACTTACTGAATTGTGGTCACTGTTACCGAAATGCTCCCCTACTGAAACATCTACCACCTGGCCGGGCTCATTCCCCAATACCAGGTCCAGTATAGCCCCTTCCCTAGTTGGACTATCTACATATTGTTTTAAGAAGCCCTCCTGGATGCTCCTTACAAATTCTGCCCCGTCCAAGCCCCGAGCACGAAGTGAATCCCAGTCAATATTGGGGAAGTTGAAGTCTCCCATCACAACAACCCTGTTGCTTTTACTCCTTTCCAAAATCTGTCTACCCATCTGGTTCTCTATCTCCCGCTGGCTGTTGGGAGGCCTGTAGTAAACTCCCAACATTGTGACTGCACCCTTCTTATTCCTGATCTCTAACCATTTTGCCTCACTGCCCTCTGACGTGTCCTCCCGCAGTACAGCTGTGATATTCTCCCTAACCAGTATCGCAACTCCTACACCCCTTTTACATCCCCCTCTATCCCGCCTGAAACATCTAAATCCTGGATCATTTAGCTGCCAATCCTGTCCTTCCCTCAACCAGGTCTCTGTAATGGCAACAACATCATAGTTCCAAGTTCTAATCCAAGCTCTACGTTCCTCTGCCTTACCTGTTATATTTATTGCATTAAAACAGATGCACTTCAGGCCACCAGTCAATCTGTTTTCAACAACATCTCCCTGTCTGCTCTTCCTCAGGGCCATACTGGCCCTATTCCCTAGCTTTCCCTCAATCTTTGCACCTTCTGACCTATTGCTCCGCTACCCACCCCCCAGCCATACTAGTTTAAATCCTCCCGTGTGACACTAGCAAACCTCGCAGCCAGACTATTTATGCCTCTCCAGTTTAGATGCAACCAGTCCTTCTTATACAGGTCACACCTGCCCTGGAAGAGTTCCCAGTGGTCCAGATAACGGAAACCCTCCCTCCTACTCCAGCTGTTTAGCCACGTGTTTAGCTGCTCTATCTTCCTATTTCTAGCCTCACTGGCACGTGGCACAGGGAGTAATCCCGAGATTACAACCCTAGAGGTCCTGTCTTTTAACTTTCTGTCTAGCTCCCTGAACTCCTGCTGCAGGACCTCATGCCCCTTCCTGCCTATGTCATTAGTACCAATATGTACAACGACCTCTGCCTGTTTGCCCTCCCCCCTTCAGGATGCCTGCTACCCATTCGGAGACATCCTGGACCCTGGCACCAGGGAGGCAACATACCAGCCTGGAGTCTCTTTCACATCCACAGAAGCGCCTATCTGTGCCCCTGACTATAGAGTCCCCTATGACTATTGCTCTTCTGCACTTTGACCCTCCCTGCTGAACATCAGAGCCAGCCGTGGTGCCACTGCTCTGGCTGCTGCTGTTTTCCCCTGATAGGCTATCCCCCCCAACAGTATCCAAAGGGGTATACCTGTTCGAGAGGGGGACAACCACAGGGGATTCCTGCACTGACTGCCTGCCCCTTCTGGTGGTCACCCATCTCTCTGCCTGCACCTTGGGGGTGACCACATCTCTATAACTCCTATCTCCGATGTTTTCCGCCACCTGCATGCTCCTAAGTGCATCCAATTGCTGCTCCAACCGAACCTCCTCTGTGAGGAGCTGCCATTGGTTACACTTGCTGAAGATGTAGTCGACCGGAACTCTGGAAGCGTCACAGATCTGCCACATCTCACAGTCGGAGCACTGCACCCCGCTGAGTGATATTTAAGCACTAACTAATCAATTTGAAATAAACACTTGAATTATTGTTGGATTGAGTTGCAGTTAACTATATGGCCCTGACACTAGATGATTTTTACTGTAAAATTAAATGCTAAATACTGATCTCTGCCCTCAGGTTTAGTTACTCCACTATCTAGTTAATCAATTAGATTTTTTTTGCAATATTATTTTTTTTTCAAATGTAACAGATTCCCAACCAGCCAATCAGGTCACAGGTTCACTGTGATGTCACTTACAGTTCCCCCCTGCCCCCCCCCCCCCACACAATTTAAAAAGGTAATAAAAATAAAAATAACTTACCTTCCCAGGATGCTCTCTGGTTCTCTCCCTGCAGATTAACAGTTACAGGCCAGAAGAAAGAGAACAATACAGTAGGGGAAAAGCACCTTCTCCCACTCTGCACCGAATTACCAAGTTCCAATTCTCACTCTGGATGTCTCACTCACTCAGGATGTGTTTCCTTCACTGCACAAGTGGTGGGGCAAACAGAGGTCACATTTTGAGTTCATATAACTCTTCTTCAGTTGCCTTTTTCTCCTTCTTTGGGAAGGACTCCCACCTCCCTTCAACGGATTCTTTCACCTGTCTCCAATATTCTGTCTGTACCTAGACCCTTCCGTCTGACCTTTTCTCTGCTCTTGAGCATCATCAGCTGTCTCAATTGTTCTGTTCCTCTCACCCACTCCAACTGTCTCCATCTCAACCTGCTGCATCTATTCTCTCAGGTCCAACCCCAACTTTGTTGTCAAATCTACGACAAGGGTGATGCTGTTGTTGTCTAATATACCAACGCCTACCTTGCACAAGCTGAGCCTCAATCGCAGACACTTTCTTCCACCTTCCCAAGACCCATAATCCCCCCAATTGAACACCACTTCCTTGTTTCCTGGACCATCACTGACCTCGTCCCTCTGGTGATCTTCACTCCACAGCCTCCGACGTCATCGTCCCACTGTAGCCCACTGCTATCTCCTTCCCAAAATCCACAAGCAGCACTCACCTGGTACATCCACCATTTCAGCCTGTTCCTGTCCCATTCCTTCCTACTTTGACTCTATTCTCTCGCCCCTTGTCCAGTCCCTTTCCGCTTACACCTTGCCCAGTCCCATTCCAGCTACATTTGGGACATAAAACAGTTCTGAAAAAGAGTCATTCGGACTTGAACCGTGATCTTTATTTTCTCTCTCCACAGAGGCTGCCAGATCTGCTGGGTGTTCCCAGCATTTTCTGTTTCTATTGCAGATTTCTGGCACCTGCTGTACTTTGTGATGCAATTGTTTTAAATTTACATCCCTGCCTTCAAACCTTCACATTGAGTTTCAAAGCCTTTTCAAAATGCAAGTATGGAAAGACCATAAGATCATAATTAAACCATTCAGCCCATCACGTTTGCTCCACCATTCCATCAGAACAAAGAACAAAGGAAAGTACACAGGAACAGGCCCTTCGGCCCACCAAGCCCGTGCCGACCATGCTGCCCGTCTAAACTAAAATCTTCTACACTTCCGGGGACTGTCTGCCTCTATTCCCATCATATTCATATATATGTCAAGATGCCCCTTAAACGTCACTATCGTCCCAGCATCCACCACCTCCTCCGGCAGCGCGTTCCAGGCACCTACTACCCTCTGTGAAAAAAACTTGCCTCGTACATCCCCTCTAAACCTTGCCCCTCGCACCTTAAACCTATGCCCCCTAGTAATTGACCACTCTACCCTGGGAAAAAGTCCATCCATTCTGTCTATGCCCCTCACAATGTTGTAGATCTCTATTGGGTTGCCCCTCAACCTCCATCATTCCAGTGAGAACAAACCGAGTTTATTCAACCGCTCCTCAGAGCTAATGCCCTCCATACCAGGCAACATCCTGGTAAATCTCTTCTGCACCCTCTCTAAAGCCTCCACATCCTTCTGGTAGTGTGGCGACCAGAATTGAACACTATACTCCAAGTGTGGCCTAACTAAGGTTCTATACAGCTGCAACATGGCTTGCCAATTTGTATACTCAATGCCCCGACCAATGAAGGCAAGCATGCCGTATGCCTTCTTGACTACCTTCTCCACCTGTGTTGCCTCTTTCAGTGACCTGTGGACCTGTACACCTAGATCTCTCTGACTGTCAACACATGGCTGGTATGTTTCTCATCCCCATTCTCCTGCCTTCTCCCCATAACCCCTGATCCCCTTATTAATCAAGAACCTATATATCTCTGTCTTAAAGACACTCAGCGATTTGGCCTGCACAGCCTTCAGAAAAAATGGTTTGAATGACCCCTAGCCTGCTAACCTCACAGAAGGGAAAAGCAAGTTGAGATGCATGGATCTCCTATGAGCAGGATGACAGCCATCGTTTTGCTGCTGACAGACAGAGGAAATAGTTACTCCTGTTCGGGAGGTAATCAAGTGCCAGAGTGCCAGAGACAATGCCTGAAATGACGTGACTGGAAATGCACAGTGTCTCTTCCACCTTCTTTCTTCGAAACTGGGCAATTGCTTTTCACACATGACTCATATTCCAAAAGCAAATTTGTCACACTCCTTTCCTTGCCCGCAAGCTCAAATATAAACAAGGTTTTCACCTTATTGTATCTGCTATCACCTACTAATGTGTTTCAATTGAAGAGCTCTCTGCCTGCACCTGGAGGCATTTGTGAGCAGATTAGAAGGGATAGTGTGTTTAAAATCTTCTCAAACTTGACCCAAGTCCTGCTCCAACCAATCAAAGGCGCCAGTGATTCTTGCGCGGTAAGCTCCCGAATGAAATTGCTTTGGATGGGTTCCTTCTGTGGACTGGATTTTCCAGAGACCAAACCTGCCCTCGAGCTTGATGGCATGTTAAATTCCTTAACCGCTTTTTGAACCGTCAACAGTAGAAAGAAGCTTACTTTTCCTTTGAAAAAAAATGGGAAGATAGTGAGGGGATCTGAATTAAGCTACTCAGTTTTCAAAATCAAATACACAAAGTGCGCGAAAACACATTGCTCCTTACGGCAAAAATATCTCAAAACATTGTGAGCAGAAAAATAAAAGAGGGGCTTTTATCCCTGTCACATGATTAAGTCCTCAGGAAATCCAGAAGTTTTTTCCAGACAATGATCTGCTTTCTGAGGTGTTGTACATGGGGTGGCACAGTAGCACAGTGGTTAGCACTGTTGCTTCACAGCGCCAGGGACCAGGGTTCGATTCCTGGCTTGGGTCACTGTCTGTGTAGAGTCTGCACGTTCTCCCCGTGTCTGCGTGGGTTTCCTCCGGGTGCTCCGGTTTCCTCCCACAGTCCAAAGGTGTGCGGGTTAGGTGGATTGGCCATTCTAAATTGCCCTTAGTATCCAAAATTGCCCTTAGTGTTGGGTGGGGTTACTGGGTTAGGGGATAGGATGGAGGTGTGCGGTTGGGTAGGGTGCTCTTTCCAAGAGCTGGTGCAGACTCGATGGGCCGAATGGCCTCCTTCTGCACTGTAAATTCTATTCTATAAAGATTACTTGCGACAATAATAATGTTTATTTATTTATTTGCTGTGGCGTAGAAAACACATCAGTTAATTTGCACACAGCAGGCCCCCACATATAGAAAATAGCCAGCTCATCTGTTTCTTTGATGTTGGTTAAGGGATAAATATTAATTGTCATAACGCTGGATGGACTCACCTATTTTTCTCAGAAGAAATGCAGGGGGATCGTCCCAAAAGGCAGACGGAATCTTGGTTTAACGTGTCCTCTGACAGACGGCAGCTCTGATTGGGAGCATCGGTGGCACTCTTTCCACCCAAGAGGTGATACATTTGTCAAGTGATTTACAGCGACAGCACATTGGAATAAATAGTGTAGATGTGTTTGAGAGACATTTCTAAAGAGGGCAGGAGGTGAGGGATTTGACTGTAAGGTGCACAATGGTGGAATCAAAAGGTTACCAACTGCCTCTTGAGACTGAAAGAGTTGAACAATTTGGAAAGAAGATGGGTGGGTGGTCTGGGAGAAGTCTCAGAACTGTTACAATGCACAAGCAGCCATTCAGCTCACTGTGTCCAGAATCATAGAATCTCTTTGCAGAAGGAGGCTATTCCCGTTGAGTCTATCGCGACCCTTGAAAAAGCAGTCTACCCAGGTCCACTCCCCCACCAACCCTATCCTCACCCCATAACCTACCCTGCACATCCCTGGACACGAAGGGGAAATTTGGCATATTCAATCCACCTAACTGCACATCTTTGGACTGTGGGAGGAAACCGGAGCACCCGGAGGAAACCCACACAGACACGGGAAAACGTGCAGACTCCACACACACAGGAGTCCCCACGGCTGGAAATAAGCCCGGGTTCCTGGCGCTGGAAGACAGCAGAGCTAACCACTGTGCCACCGCACATGGCATTTTTCCCTCCACATATGCGTTTGCAGTAATCGTTCCAAACTCACAACCACTACCATCTAGAAAGATAAGGTCAGGCGGCACATCCCACTCCCGAATCACCTCCTTTTCCAACCAGGCTTGGGACAGGCTTCAATGGCATTTGTAAACAACAATAAGACCCTCCCAGAACACAAAGGACATTGATCACTTCCACCCCCTAGGAAGCAACATCTCCAGGGAGCGTGATGTACAGATCAACGTCCACATGGAATCAGCAATTCGGCATCAGCCATCCAGTGGCTCTGCGTGGTCTGGGCATCCAACCCCATCAACACGGCCATGAAGCTGCCACTCTAAATGACCACAGGTGTACCAACTGCAATCTACACCAGTGCGACATGGAAGGGAACAGCAAAGGTATCACGTAAGTTGGGCGTCTTTCACCAGCACTGTCTGCATAAGACCCTGGGTATCACATGGAGAGACAGCATCACCAACTATCAAGTGGACAGGTCGGAGCACCTGTGGGACATTGTGACGGAGAGATGACAAATGGTGGCAGGATGTATGTTTCGCCTCCTCGACATGCACCCCAGCAGAGTGGCAGGAGAATGGGAACCACAAGATGGAAGAAGAAGACACCACCAGTTTAAAAAACCTGGTGAAGTACATTAAAGGAGGATCTTGAGGAGGAGGACACCACTTTGGCGGGATCGAGAGAGGTTGTGATGGAGCAGGGATGGTGGCAGAGTTTTGCTGCTCTTTGACCTGCATGAACTAGGTCCAAGTCAAAGTAAGACTTGAAAGATGGAAGAGATTGGTGCCCAACAGCTAAAAATTGGACTTGCCTCATATTAATCTTTATTAGTGTCACAAGTAGACTTACATTAACACTGCAGTGAAGTTACTGTGAAAATTCCCAAGTCGCTACACTCCGGCGCCTGTTCGGGTACACAGAGGGAGAATTCGGAATGTCCAATTCACCTAACAAGAACATTTTTCGGGACTTGTGGGAGGAAACCGGAGCACCCGGAGGAAACCCACATAGACACACGGAGAACGTGCAGACTCCACACAGACAGTGACACAAGAGGGAATCGAACCCGGGTCCCTGGCGCTGTGAAGCATATTATGGGCCAGGATTTAGAGAACCCCAAAGTGTATCATGGAGTTCACCTGACCCACAACTTTTAATAGATTGTGGTGTGGGGAGCACACGGCCCACTCTACAGGTGTGGTACAGCAGAAATGGAAAAGTATGTTTTTAAACAAAACAATGTTTATTCTAGGAACTCAGGTTGATCTTTTTGAAACATACAGTGAACATCTTAGCAATCATCAACTCAAATACAACCCCCAAAGAATACAACACTAAGTAATGCTTAATAGCTTCCCAAACAACATCCAGAAGACAGAAGTAACACCTTTTAACAGAAGCATATCAGGTTTACATTCACTACTGAAAACATTTATAATTCTGAATTCACCAAATGATCAAGAGATAGTCTTTTCATGGCAGAGAGATCAACAGTACACTTGCTCTGTCTGGCTTCAGCTCCAACACTGAAAACAAAACTAAAACACACCCTGCAGCAAACAGCCGAAAACGAAAGTAAAAAGCTGACAGACAGCCCAGCACCACCCACCACTGATAAACACCCATTTCTTAAATGTACATTTCTTAAACACCCATTTCTTAAAGGTACTCTCACATGACAAGCAACAGTGGTAACCACTGTGCCACCGTGAAGTGAGGCGAGAGGGAGCATGCCATTGTCCATGTGTTTGCAGGTCTGAACTCTGCTTTCCTTAGGTCTCTGGAAATCATCCCACTCAGGCAGGATCCAATCACCATCTGTTACTGGGCAGAATACGGCCTTTTGTTCAATTCATTGGTCACCGGCCAATCAACTGAATCCCACTCCATCTCTCGGGTGGCACTTTTGTTTCCTACTAGAAGCCTCCATTATATGTCTCAAGCCACCACACAGGGATTTCAGGATGGGAAGGGGCTGCCTCAGGAGGTTTGGTGAGTTTCTTGTAGATGGTATACGTTTCTGCTACTGTGTCTGGTGAGAGAGTTCATATTGAAGATGGTGGATGAGGTGGCAATCAAGTCGGCTGCTTTGTTCTGGATGGTGTTGAGCTTCTTTGGCTGTGGAGGCCAAATCACTGAGTGTCTTTAAGTCAGAGACAGATAGGTTCTTGATTAATAAGGGGAGCAGGGGTTATGGGGAGAAGGCAGGAGAATGGAGATAAGAAAATATCAGCCATGATTGAATGGCGGAGCAGACTCGATGGGCCGAGTGGCCTAATTCTGCTCCTATGCCTTATGGTCTTATGGTCTTCTTGAATTGTGTTGGAGCTGCACTTCTGGCATGGGGAGAGTAATGCATCACACTCATGACTTGTGCCTTGTAGATGGTGGACAGGCTTTGGGGAGTCAGGAGATGAGTTAATCCCTGCAGTATTTCTAGCCCCTAACCTTCTCTTGTAGCCACAGTACGTATATTGCTGCTCTAGTTCAATTTCTGACCAAGGGGACCTTCTCCCTGGTTGGAGATAGCCATTGCCTGACACTATTTAGTGTGGATGTTACTTGCCACTTGTTAGCCCAAGCCTGAATATTGCCCAGATCTTGCTGCATTGGGATATGGACGACTTTAACATCTGGGGAATTGTTAATTGTGCTGAATGCAGGGAAATCACCAGTGTCATTCGTACTTCTGACGTTATGATGGAAGGAAGCCCAATGATAACGCAGCTGAAGATGATTGAGCCCAGGACATTACTCTTCGAACTACAGCAGTGATGTTCAAGGGCTGAGATGATTGGCCTCCAACAATTACAACCAACTTTCTTTGAACTGGATATGACTCCACCAATAGAGATTTCCCCCGAATCTACTGACTTCAATTTTGCGAGTGTTCCCTGATACCACATTCAGTCAAATGCTGCCTTGGCTCCAAGGGCAGTAGTTCTCACCTCACCTCAAGATTTCATTTTTTTTGTCCATGTTTGAGCCAAGGCTGTAATGAGCTCTATAGCTGAGAGTGCTGACAGAACCCAAACTCAGCATCACTGACCAGATAATTGCTGAATAATTACTGAGTGATAGCAATGTCACTGACACCATCCATCACTTTGCTGATGATTAAAAGTAGACTGATGGGGCGGTAATTGTGCAGATTGGATTTGACGTGCTTTATATGGCCATGACATGCCCAGGCAATTTTCCACCTTCTTGGACATGTGCCAAAATTGTAGCTGTACAAGAAGAGCTTGCCTCAGCGAGCTGCTCGTTCCGGAGTACAGGTCTCCAGTTGTCAGGGCCCATAGCCTTTGCTGTATCAAGTACCTTCAGCTGTTCCTTGGCATCCTGTGGAGTGAATTTATCTGAAAACTGGCATCTGTGTGGTTGTAAATCTCAATAAATGATCAAGTTTGATCAACCATCGGCTCTTCTGGATAAAGATAGTGCAAATGCTTCATCCTTGTCCGTTGCACATCAGCTGGACACTACGGGCTGGATTCCCCGCCCCGCCGCCCCACATTTCTGTTTCACCCCGCCGGCGGGATTCTCCGTGACGCCGGCTGATCAACGGGGTTTCCCATCGTGGGGCAACCCCATGCCTTCGGGAAACCCCCGGGCTGCCGGCAAAATGGAGCATCCCGCCGGCGGAGAATCAGGCCCCCGATCGTTGAAAGTGGGAATGTTTTCAATCACTCCTTTTCTGCTTGGTTGTCCATCATGAACCACCACTGGATGTGACAAGATTGCAGAGTTGAGTTCTGATCCCCTGGTCGTGAGGTTGCTTAGCTCTAACTGACAAGTGGCTGTATCGACTGGCGATTCGTATGCAAGGATTCCTTTGTTGTATAGGTTCACCAGGCATGTGTGCTGCTGCTCCAAGGAGGTCCTCTGACACAGTGGCTGGTGTCCCAATGATGAGCCAGAGGCTCAGGGTTTGAACCCCACTCCAGGACACGATGTCTGTGGAAGATGTGTTCATTATGTGGCCAGACAGGTTGATTATTACCGGCTTATAAATCCTTCCGATACTCTTATCGTAGGTACTAAGAGCAGGATTTTCCTGGCCCAACATCTGCAGAAGGCAATGGCATTGCAAATATCTTGCCAAGCAAAACCCAACAGTATTTCATTGGTATATTTCTTTGTTGTCGCAAAGGGAAAAGGTATGGAGGTGCTCTGGATTCTTGTAAACCACGACGAGAGCTTTATTAAGGGTGTTCCTCATACAATTAAGGTGTTTATCTGCCCAAAGCCCACGCAAAGACTTTGCTGACATCACGACACATCATGTGACGCGGAACCAGCAAGAATGTATTCACAGACACATGGGGCGGGATTCTCCGCGAACCAGTGGGGAATCCTTTGCACCTTCAGGGGCTGGGCCGGCGCTGGAGTGTTTGGCGCTGCGCCAGCTGGCGCAGAAGGGCTTGGCACCATGTCAACTGGCGGCGAAGGGCTTCCGCCGGCCGGTGTGAGTTGGCGCATGCGCAGGAGGGCCAGCGTGTGCAGGCGTCATCCCAGCGCATGCGCAGGGGGTTCTTCTCCACACCGGCCATGGCGGAGGTTGACAGCGGTCGTTGCGGAGGGAAAGAGTGCCCCCACGGCACAGGCCCGCCCACGGATTGGTGGGCTCCGATCGCGGGCCAGGCTACCGTGGGGACACCCCCCGTGGCCAGATGCCCCTGCGCCCCCCCGAAGACTCTGCAGGCTGACCGTGGAGTCAGGTCCCGCCGGTAAGGCCCCGTTGTGATTTATGTCAGCGGGACCCGCTGAATACAGGCGGCCATCGGCCCATCGCGGGCCAGAGAATCGCCGGGGGGGCCGCTGCCAGCATCCGCCGACTGGCGCGCCGCGATTCCCGCCCCTGCCAAAACCCCGGCGCCGGAGAATTCAGCAGCTGGCGGGGGCGGGATTCTCGCCGCCCCCCCCCCCCCCCCCCCCCCCGGCGATTCTCCGACCTGGTGGGTGGTCGGAGAATCCCGCCTGTAACATGTGCGGTCACCACTGCCCTTTCAGGACATAATAATAATCTTTATTAGTGGCACAAGTAGGCTTACATTAACACTGCAGTTAAGGTACTCTGAAAACCCCTAGTCGCCACATTCCGGCGCCTGTTTGGGTACACAGAGGGAGAATTCAGAATGTCCAATTCACCTAACAAGCACATCTTTCAGGACTTGTAGGAGGAAACCGGAGCACCCGGAGGAAACCCACGCAGACACGGGGAGAACATGCAGACTCTGCACAGACAGTGACCCAAGCTGCGAATCGAACCTGGGACCCTGGCGCTTTGAAGCAACAGTGCTAACCACGGTGCTACCACATGGTACCTGAAGAGAAGGAATGTTGCTCCTGGCATGTTTTTCTGCTGTCCTCATTGGACCAGCAGTCATTAAAGTCCTGACTTGATGGCAACAGTCGAGCAAGGGAAATGCCAGACCACAAGGCTACAAATTGCGGTTTAATACAATTGCGCTGCTACCGATGGTCCTCTTGAATATCCTGTTTGAGCTGCTAGACCTGTTCTGAATCTATCTCAAGTAGCACAAGAGAAATGCTGCATAATACGATGGACGGTGTCCTTAAAGTAAAGATGGCGTCCCATCTCCACAAGGACTGTCACTTCCCCCAATACTGTCATGAACAGATATATCCCCAACAGGGATAGATTGAGAAGGTGAGACCAGGTAGGTTATTCCCTTTGGCTGTTTCTCTGACCATCAGCTACAGTTCCAGGTATGTCCTCCAGGACTTGACCAGTTCAGTCTCTAGTGCTGCCACCAAGCCACTCTTGGTGATAGAGATTGATGCCCCCCCCCCCCACACACACACAGAGAACACCCCTTGTCCTTCCTGCCCTCAATGCTTCTTCCAAGGAGTGTTCAACACGTACAGATCAGAAGCAGTCCATTCGACCTTCCCTCGTCTGCGTTTTCACCGTGCCTTAGCAGCATCATCTTACATTTATTCCTCATTCATCTCTCCAGCCTTCCCAAAAATGTCGATGTGCGATTCTCATTCAATATGCCAAATTGAAAAATATTTTCTTCTGCAACGAGATGAGGACACCTTCACGATATAGGGTGCTGTCTGCCTATTTGCAATTCCAGCGCAGTCTATGGTTTAGACACCCGTTGCCTGACAGCTGCTGTGGCCTGAGGCTATGTTGGCTGCGGCCCCTCTCCCTCCAGCCCCTAACCTTTTTAGCTGAACGCAAACAGTTTAACTGAGGCACAGCTCAATTGGTTGGAAAAGCCCAGGGTAACTGTTCCATTTCCCAATCCCTATACAATCCTTAGCCATATGTCGTTCAGAATTCTACTCAGTTTCAACTTCAGTCGCAAATTGTGCCACCATAGGAAACTTGGCACAGATGATATTGTGTGTCAGGGACCGCATCTTTCTCATGCCAACATTTCGCCTCCAGCACAACTTGTGCATACAAATGGGAAGAAATGAAATGAAAATCGCTTATTGTCACAAGTAGGCTTCAAATTAAGTTACTGTGAAAAGCCCCTTGTCGCCACATTCCGGCGCCTGTTCGGGGAGGCTGGTACGGGGATCTGTATCTGTACCGAAGAGACGCTGATATTTCTCATTCAGGAGTCTGGAGGGTGTAAAATTTCAAGGGTTTGAGCAGAGATCCTTGTGGACAAAGAGGCACAACTGTGGCATGAAACTGATTGGAACTGGATCGACAAAATGAGCACAGATGGTGGGATAGCCACACAGAGCAAAGCGTCTCCAGTAAACCTTCTCTCTTTCTCCATCAGTTGTAGGGCGGCACAGTAGCACAGTGGTTAGCACTGTTGCTTCACAGCGGCAGGGTGGTCCCAGGTTCGATCCCTGGCTTGGATCACTGTCTGTGGGGGGTTTGCACCGTGTCTCCCCGTGTCTGCATGGGTTTCCTCCGGGTGGTCCGGTTTCCACACACATGTCCCGAAAGACGTGCTTGTTAGGTAATTCGGGCATTCTGAATTCTCCCTCCATGGACCCGAACAGGGTACAATGTGGCGACTCGGGACTTTACACAATAACTTAATTGTAGTGTTAATGTAAACCTACCAGAATGGAACAGCGTCTTACCGTATCGGGGTGTATAAAAGTAAAGATTATTATTGTTATTAGAAGTTTTAATGGTGCAGCACTTATTTTACACTGGGTTCAAATGATCCCACCCTATTTACCCTCTTGCCACACCTCACTCCATTCTCTAGAAATGTCTCAGAAATCCTTTTGCAATGTTCCTTAGAATGATGGCCCTGGGTCTGTCTGGTATGTGGATTTGGGCATGCTCATTACAGGCTGGTAGCTTCATGTTGAAATGTAGAAAAAGATATTCAGGGAGGTGTCTGAAACTGGCCTTTGATCTTTTGGGAATCTATGCTGAGCTGGGATTTAATTCCTGTCAGAGGCTGCCTTTCACAGCTGACTCTCCCCAGCAGAATGTCTGCTTTCAGGAGATATTAGTCAGTTTGTGGCCTACTCAAGGGTCATTAATGGGACCTGAAGGAGCTAATTGTCAAAAAAATACATTTGGGGGAAAAAAAACGAGGATCATGAAAGAAACGGGAATGTGGAGGTCTTTGTTAACTTCTCCAGAACACATCTTTCCCTCTCTCCCAGTCACAATGCCGATCACTCCACTCTTCCCCAATCAGTTTAGCACATCTCCCATCCAAATTGTAATGGTCTTGAACAGCTAGTTGCCTGAGGAGGGCGAGCATCAGTTTGCAGACCTCGGGCGAAATTCTCCCCCAATGGCGCGATGTCTGCCGACTGGCGCCAAAAACGGCGCCAATCAGACGGGCATCGCGCCGGACCAAAGGTGCGGAATGCTCCGCATTTTTGGGGGCCGAGCCCCAACATTGAGGGGCTAGGCTGACGCCGGAGGGATTTCCGCCCCGCCAGCTGGCGGAAATGGCGTTTGTTGCCCCACCAGCTGGTGCGGAAATGCGGCGCATGCGCGGGAGCGTCAGCGGCCGCCGACAGTGCGCAGTGGGGAGAGTCTCTTCCGCCTCCGCCATGGTGGAGGCCGTGGCGGAGGCGGAAGGGAAAGGGTGCCCCCACGGCACAGGCCCGCCCGCGGATCGGTGAGCCCCGATCGCGGGCCAGGCCACCGTGGGGGCACCCCCCGGGGTCAGATCGCCCCCCCCAGGAGCCCGGAGCCCGCCCACGCCGCCTGGTCCTGCCGGTAAATACCAGCTTTGATTTACGCCGGCGGGACAGGCAATTTCTGGGCGGGACTTCGGCCCATCCGGGCCGGAGAATTGAGCGGGGGGTCCCGCCAACCGGCGCGGCCCGATTCCCGCCCCCGCCCAATCTCCGGTACCGGAGACTTCGGCGGGGGCGGGATTCACGGCGGCCAACGGCCATTCTCCGACCCGGCGGGGGGTCGGAGAATGACGCCCCTCATATTAATGAAGTACGAGGCCTGTTATGAAAGCCCGACTTACCTCGATGGAGATCGAGATTGGGTTGGATTGGATTTGTTGATTGTCACGTGTACCGAGGTACAGTGAAAAGTATTTTTCTGTGAGCAGCTGAAACAGATCAATTAGTACATAAAAATAAAATAAAATCCACAATAGGGCAACACAAGGTACACAATGTAAATACATAGACACCGGCATCGGGTGAAACATACAGGAGTGTAGTATTAATCAGGTCAGTCCATAAAAAGGCCATTTAGGAGTCTGGTGACAGTGGGGAAGAAGCTGTTTTTGAGTGAGTAAGCCGGGTGGGAGGTGTCATAATATACATCAGTACATTATGGTGCAATCACATACACACACTGATGCACATGCAGTAGGACCAACCAGCATACATAACACTGCAGCCAATCACCAGTGAGGGCACAAGCACTATAAAGACAGGGGACAGGAGAGTTCCCGCTCATTCTAGCAGCAGCCAGCTCAGAGCACAAAGCTCACAGCCTGCATCACAGACATTCACCATGTGCTGGGTGCCTCACCATAGCGAGCGATACGAAAGGGTCCACAGTTAAGCTGGTATTGCTTATACCCACGTTTACAGTATGTTAACATAGTTGATCAGTTAATAAAATAGTGTTACACCACTTCCAGCATTGTTGGCTTGTTTGTGAACCAGAACACCCAACACAACATGGTACAAGGAGTGGCCGCAATCTAGCACTTGTGAGACCTACCTGCAACTTCTCAGCATTCCGGCATCCTACAGCATGGAGAACATCAACACGCCGCCGCCACTCCGCATCGCTGGCAATCCCGGGGTAAATTGGAAGACATTTAAACAGCGCTTCCAGCTCTTCCTCGAGGCCACGGACAGGGAGAATGCATCGGACACCAGGAAGATAGCCCTCCTTCTCTACATGGCTGGGCAACATTCCATCCACATCTTTAACCCCCTGACATTCGCGGACGACGAGGACAAGACCAAGTACAAGACGGTGCTCCTCAAATTCGACACACACTTCAGTGTTGAAGTCAACGAAAGCTTCGAAAGGTACCTGTTCCAGCAGCGCTTGCAGGGTAAGGACGAGCCTTTCCAATCCTATTTAACACACCTCCGCATCCTCGCGCAATCCTGCGGCTACGGGCCCACCTCTGACTCCATGGTACGTGACCAGATTGTTCTTGGGGTCATGTCGGACACCCTGCGTCAGCAGCTCCTTAAAGTTAAGCAACTAACCCTAGCGACTGCCATCGAGACCTGTGTCCTGCATGAGAATGCCACCAGCCGGTACTCCCACATACAGGCAGCTGAAACGGTGCGGCATCCGGGGGTGCATACCTTCTCCCCCGCCAGCCCGCTGTGTGGCTCCGCCATGTTGCGCGGCGCTGGCCCGCAAGCGGCTGCCGCGCGAGCGGACCCGTGGCCGACCGCTGACCACCGCGCGCATGCGCGGACCCGGGGCGAGCAGTGCAGGGCCACGTACGGTAGCTGGAGCAGCGCAGAGCACTCCAGCGCTATGCTGGCCCCCTGTGGGCAACAGAATCGCTGGGCCAAGAGGCCCGTTGACGGCAGCGTGAAACACTCCAGTGTTTACGCCGGCGTCAACACCTAGCTGCATTTTCAGAGAATCCCGGCCTCTGTCTCCAGAAATGCTGTGGGCGCTGTTTTTTTTCTGGAACGACAGAGACAGGAAGGAACCTACAATAAAAACAATGAACTGAGAGCAGTTGGAGAGGAGGAAGGTACTGCACCCATCTTAAACAAATACTTTTTTTCCTCTTTCTCTTCTTTTAACCTCTTCCTTCCCCTCTGTATTTGTCTGCCTTGTGTGTGTGTGTGTGTGTGTAGAGGGCGGGGGTGCAAGTTAAAATGGGGAATTAGGAATTAGAAAATAGTTAATCAGTTGTATTTGCTTCATATTTCATTCTACTTCTTGTTATAAATAAACAGTAAGTGTGTTTACATTTACAAGCCTGTTGACTGTAATTATTGGACAGCTAAGACTTTGGGTATTTTTCTAAGAATTGTTGGTTAATTCATTTGTTTTGGGACCCTGGGACAAGTGGGGCTGGAATTCACCAGGCACTAACCCCGGGTGTTGTAACACTCCCAACGAGGCCTTTCTATTCAGGTGCAGGAGATACAAAACCCACCCAATTATCTCCATTCTTCTCAACATCCAAGGCCCCACATGCTTCTTCCAGGTAACACAGTGATTTACGTGTGCCTTTTATTTCAATTTAGTACTCTGTTTTTGCTCCTCATGTGGTCAGAATGCAGGGGGGCGATAGAGAAGTTGGTGTAACGACACCAATCTCTCCCTCAGTGTCAGCAAAATTAAAGCGCTGGTCATTGACTTCAGGATGCAAAGTGTTGTACACACCCCTGGCTGCATCAACAGGGCAGAGGTGGAGATGGTTGACAGGTTCAAATTCCTAGGGGTGCACATCACCAACAATCTGGTCCACCCACATCGACGCTACCACCAAGAAAGCACAGCAGAGCCTATACTTCCTCAGGAAACTAAGGAAATTCGGCAGGTCCACATTGACTCTTACCAACTTTTACAGATGCGCCATAGAAAGCATCCTATCAGGCTGCATCACAGCCTGGTATGGCAACTGCTCGGCCCAGGACCGCAAGAAACTTCAGAGAGTTGTCCAGTCCATCACATGAACCCAACTCCTATCCATTGACTCTGTCCACACCTCTGCTGCCTGGGGAAAGCAGGCAGCATAATCATGACCCATCCTACCTGACTGACTCACTCTTCTAAGCTTTTCTATCGGCAGGAAATACAAAACTCTGAGAACACGCACTAACAGATTCAAAAGCAGCTTCTTTCCCACTGTTACCAGACTCCTGAATGACCCTATTATGGACTGATCTGATCTCTTCACACATCTTCTCCACTGAGTAGTACTACACACCTGTATGCTTCAACCAATGCCTGTGTCTATGTCTTTACATTGTGCATTTATGATTGCCCTTTCTTTCTTGTACTTTCTTTTCCTGTATGGAATGATCTGTCTGAACTGTATACAGAACAATACATTCCTCTGTACCTCATTCCATGTGACAATAAACAAATCCATCCATCCATCCATCCGTCCATCCACCCATCCATCCATGCATACATCCATCCATCCATCTATCCATCAATCAATCCATCCATCCATCCATCCATCCATCCATCCTTCCATCCATCCATCCATCCATCCATCCATCCAAACACAGAATGGGAGACCATCGTGGAGATAATCATGACCCTGGCCTTCCTGCCACTTGCCATTTCAATTCTCTAACTTTCTTCCATTCTGAACTTTCTTATCCTGTCGCAATGTCAATGAAACTCAAGAAACAGTCGCTCATTTATCGAATGGGCACTTTACAGCTTTCTAGAATTAATACTGATTTTGACAGTTTTCGATCTGAAACTTGTCATCCATTTTATATGAATTTTCTTTGCTTGTTCATTTTGCTTTTGTCTCTCTTTAATTTATTTTACTTATGTCCATATTAGAATTAGCCAGGATCCTGCCTTTCAAACATCCTCTGGACACATTTTATGTATATTTACTTGTTCCATTTGCAATCATTTGGACTTTGACCATGAGAGCTTTTGGCATCTGACAAGGAACTGTTAAAGAACTGCCCAGCTGGCTCCTAACTGTTAAAGAGCTTTATAGCTGTCAATGAACTGCCCATGTGTCAATGAACTGTCCAGCTGGCAAGGGAATGTCCACCTGTCAATGAACCATTAAGTAGTTATCTAGCTGTCAAGTATATAAAAGATATAGAACAATAGAATCCTTACAGTGCAGAAGGAGGACATTCAGCCCATTGGGTCTGCACTGGCCCTCTGAAAAAGTACCGCACCTGGCCCAATCCCCCACCCTATCCCCGTAACCCTGTAGCCCCACCTAACCTTTGGACACTAAGGGGCAATTTAGCATGGGCAACCCACCTAACCTGCACATCCTTGGATTTGTGGGAAGGAACCGGAGCACCCGGAGGAAACCCACGCAGACACGGGGAGAACATGCAGAATCCGCACAGGCAGGGACCTAAGGCTGGAATTGAACCCGGGTCCCTGGCGCTGTGAGGCAGAAGTGCTAACCACTGTGCTACCGAGCCACCCCTGGAGAAGTCAAAGCTGTTAATGAACTTTCCAAGAATACGAGGTGATTTGGCATGGCCAGGGTAAGGACAACGGTAAGGGGATGGGGAGCATGGGGTGACATGAGTTGGTACTGAGTTGGCGCAGGGGTGTGGGGGAATGTGAGGTGGTTAGGGGTCATTCAGATGGTGTGGAGATCAAGGGGATGGATGGGGGAGCCTGTGTTGGCTTGGGCTGGGATGGAGCATAGGGAATGTGTGGGTGGTGTGAGAGGTGGGGTATTAATTTTTATTTACTTAAACACAGTGCCGGAGCACCGAGCCTGGATTGCTGAGGGAAACCTCCTGACTCAGTGAATTCCGACCTAGAGCCGAACATCTGGCCCCGAGTTTACGTTTCGAGTCCAATGTGACGTTCTGGAACTGATGATTCGGGTGATCTGGCCGCCTTGGTTGCGACTTGCTCGCAATACAACAATAAAGTCAACGATGATGGCCCCTGAAGGTAATGAGATATTTTCCCCAGCAAAGTAAATGTAATGTTTGGCTGACTCTGGTTGTTGCTTCATTTACTGTCAGTTGAACCTCGCATGCTCACATCTTTGACTATTCAAAAATCGCTTTAAATGAGATATTTAAGTTCTTTGCAAATTGGTGGAGGGTGTACAGTTCTAATGGGCATAACACACAATAATGGGTCTCATCACAAAGCAAGCCACTTAGTGCTCCATTAACCTTCAATGGTAATTGTGCAGAAGCAATCTTTATAGTTCTCTGAAACAGATTACCAGGAGCTCTTTGTGTCAGGTGACTTCCTTTTAGCCAGTTACAAAGAGGTTTGCAACACAAGGGGTTGTCTGAAAAGTCTAACATTGTAATACTTGCAATGTTATCAGAGGTCACATCTGCGTACGTTTACCGGTCGGGCTAAATTGAATGGGATACAACTGAGTTCATATAAAACTCCTGGGTAAAGATTACATTGAATGTACAGCCATTAGTCTCAGTTAGTTCAGAAGGTGTACCTGCTCCACACGAGCCTCTTCCCATTATCAACAATAACAACATCTTGTAATTAGATGGTACCTTTAATGATGAAGTATAGTCTAAGGTGCTTTGCAAGAATGCTATCCAACAGCGTTTGGTGCTGAGCCACATTGAGATAATATTACAAGCGACGGAAAGCTTGGACTAAGAGGTAGGTTTGAATTGTTTCCATCAGAAGAGGGAGTTGGAGAGGCGGAGGCATTTAGGGAGGAACCTCCAGAGTTTGGGGCTCAGGCACCATTGGCGGAATGATTAAACTCAGAGGCCGGAATTGGAGGAGCAGCGAGGTCGCTGAGGTTTTCAAGATTTGAAAAGGATTCAGAGAAAGGTAGAGGCCGCCAGCCCCCTGAGGGCAGGGTTCCATTCCTTTCTCCTTTGTGTGTTGGTCTAGCTTCACCTTCATGAGTTCCACATTCCAACCACTCTCCGGGTAAAAGCATTTGTCCTGATTCCCTTACTGAACTATTAAATGAAGGATTAAACATTCGATTGATCATTCATGCAGTCCTTCTCATCCGCTGTCCAAATGAAATTCCAATGCACACGTCCCGTGGGAACATTAGCGTTGAATATAGCCGATTGGTTGGCAGCTGTCCAAGGCAGGACCTCCTCCCAAGATAGGGGCAGAAGTCTCACATTACAGCAATGAAGTCAATTTCCAGTGTGAAGTGGTTTGGGGATAATGGAGGGATCATGATATTTTAGCTTGGACGAAGCAGGGACCACAACAGCACTTAAAATCTAGCCCTTGGTAAGAAAAGAAAGAAAGAAAATCGCTTATTGTCACAAGTAGGCTTCAAATGAAGTTACTGTGAAAAGCCCCTAGTCGCCACATTCCGGCGCCTGTTCGGGGAGGCTGGTACAGGAATTGAACCGCGCTGCTGGCCTGCCTTGGTCTGTTTTCAAAGCTAACGATTTAGCCCTGTGCTAAACCAGCCCCTGATGATAACATAGATTTAGCCACTACAGAGTAATCGAACAAAGAACAAAGAACAATACAGCACGGGAACAGGCCCTTCGGCCCTCAAAGCCTGTACCGGTCATGATACCAACCTTGGCAAAAACCCTTAGCACTTCCTTGTGCCATATCCCTCTATACCCATCCTATCCATGTGTTTGTCAAGATGCCTTTTGAACTCCGTTAATATATCTGCTCCAACAACCTTCCCTGGCAACCTATTCCATGCACTCACCACCGTCTGCGTAGAAAACCTGCCTTACACACCTGCCGTGCACACCTGCTGTGCACACCTCCTCTAAACTTTGCCCCACGGACTAGAGTCACTGAGTGATCAAGTTTTACAGCATGGAAAGAGGCCCTTTGGCCTATTGCGTCCGCGGCCAAGCAGGCCAGCAGCACGGTTCAATTCCCATACCAGCCTCCCCGAACAGGTGCCGGAATGTGGCGACTAGGGGCTTTTCACAGTAACTTCATTGAAGCCTACTCGTGACAATAAGCGATTTTCATTTTCAATTCATTTCAAACGCCTACCTATTCCAATCCCATTTTCCAGCACTTGATTCGTAGCCTTGTAGGCAATGGCATTTGAAGTGCTCATCTAAATACTCCTGAAAAGTTGTGATGGTTCCAACCTCTATGATAATAATAATAATCTTTATTGTCACAAGTAGGCTTACATTAACACTGCAATGAAGTTACTGTGAAAAGCCCCTAGTCGCCACATTCCGGCGCCTGTTTGGGTACACAGAGGGAGAATTCAGAATGCCCAAATTACCTAAGTAAGAAGTCTTACAACACCAGGTTAAAGTCCAACAGGTTTGTTTCAAATCACTAGCTTTCGGAGCACTGCTCCTTCCATGATTCACCTGAGGAAGGAGCAGTGCTCCGAAAGCTAGTGATTCGAAACAAACCTGTTGGACTTTAACCTGGTGTTGTAAGACTTCTTACTGTGCTCACCCCAGTCCAACGCCGGCATCTCCATATCAAATCACCTAACAGCACGTCTTTCGGGACTGTGGGAGGAAACCGGAGCACCCGGGGGAAACCCACGCAGGCATGGGGAGAACGTGCAGACTCCGCACAGACAGTGAACCAGCCGGGAATCGAACCTGGGACCCTGGTGCTGTGAAGCCATAGTGCTACCCACTGTGCGACTGTGCCGCCCAACCATCCCTTTAGGCAGTGAGTTTGAGATTCCAACCACCCTGTGGTTGAAAAATTGTTTCTTTGCATTTCCTCTAACCACCTGCCCATTACCCACCTCTGTGCTGGCTCATCTAAAAGAGCTATCCAATTATTCCACTCCACTTGCCCTTTCCCTGTCATGCTGAAAACCTTCACCCTTCAAGTACTGATCCAAATACCTTTCGAATGAGAGGCAACCTTAGAGCCACATCGGATTCTCAGGGGGTTTGACAGGGTAGATGCTGAGCGGATGTTTCCTCTTGTGGGAGAGCCTAGGACCAGAGAAAGAGTGTGGTGGTATGTATTAGGGGTATTAAGGTACCCTGTGATGCTGAGAGGCTATTGGTGGATAGACACTGGGTCCAGATTGAAACAGCCACCTGCTGGCTCCACCCAGTAAGGCGGAGTATAAGAGCCCGGTTCTCCCAGCAGCCGCATTCTGTAACTGTGCTGCTGGGGAACAAGTCTGCATAATAAAGCCATCGTTCGACTCCTTCTCATCTCATGTCGAGAGTGATTGATTGTGCTACAATTTATTACGCAAACTTTTAAGGACATGGAGCTCCGAATCATTCCGTAGTGCCTGAGAACCAGCCCCCACGCGGCAAACTCAGCGGCCACTTTTAAACATTGGTTAGCGTGTTTTCAGGGATACCTCCGAACGGCCCCCGGCATACCTACAGAAGAACAGAAAATGCAGTTCCTACATGCCAGGGTGAGCCCTGAAATCTACACGCTCATAGAGGATGCGGACGATTTCCCGACGGCGATCGCCATGCTGATAGGAATCTACGTTCGGCCCGTCAACCAGGTCTACACACGCCACCAGCTCGCGACCAGACGGCAGATCCCCGGGGAATCGCTGGACGAATTCTACAGTGCGCTGTTAATACTGGGGAGAAACTGCAACTGCTCATCGGTTTCGGCGAATGAACACACAGAGCTGCTGGTCCGAGATGCGTTCGTGGCAGGTATGCTTTCATCCCAAATTCGCCAGCGATTGCTGGAAAGAGACACACTAGGCCTCAAAAAGGCGCGGGCCCTAGCGGCCTCGTTCGATGTGGCATCGTAGAATGCCCGTGCCTACGCCCCCGACCGCGAGGCAGCCCCTTGGGCACCATGGACCCCCGCCGTGACCGAACCCACGGGACCCCCCGACCCCCGCAGGTCTGCACTTCCAGAGCAGCAGATCACCCAGGGGGAGCCCCGATGCTACTTTTGTGGGCAGGGGAAACACCCCCGAATGCGCTGCCCGGCCCACTCGGCCCTCTGTAAAGGGTGCGGCAAAAAGGGGCACTTTTTAGCAGTATGCCAGCCCCGGGGGGTAGCCGCAATCTCCGGTAGAGTACCCCAAACTCAACCCCCCCAGCGATCCATGTGCAGCCAACGGGCGCCGCCATCTTGGGTCTTGGACTCCATGCGGGAGGGATGGGCGCCGCCATCTGGTGCTCCCCCGGCAACGTGCGATCCATGGGCGGCGCCATCTTGTCCACCCCCGATGTGTGCGACCCGTGGACGCCGCCATCTTGGCTGACGGCTAAGGACCCCGGGATGGATGGCCCCACGGGGCCTGAAGAAAACGCCCCGATGCAGCAACTTCGACTGGCTTCTGTGACCTGGACCAGTCGCAGCCCCGAACACTCGACAAACAGCAACAACGACTGTATTTATAAACAGGTACAAGACGCCCTGCCTGATCGACTCTGGGAGCATGGAGAGTTTTATACACCCCGATACGGTAAGACGCTGTTCCATTCCGATGCACCCGAGTAATCAAAATAAATTTCTGGTGGCAGGGTCCCATTCTGTAGAGATAAAAGGGTTCTGCATCACGAACCTCACGGTGCAGGGGAGGGAGTTCAAGAACTACCGGCTTTACGCCCTTCCCCACCTCTGCGCTGCCACACTCCTGGGATTGGATTTTCAGTGCAATCTCCAGAGCGTAACGTTTAAATTCGGCGGCCCTATACCCCCACTCACTATCTGCAGCCTCGCGACCCTCAAGGTCGATCCGCCTTCCCTGTTCACGGACCTCACAACGGATTGCAAACCAGTCGCCACTAGGAGCAGACGGTACAGCGCCCAGGACCGATCTTTTATCCGGTCAGAAGTCCAGCGGCTGCTGAGGGAAGGCATAATTCAGGCCAGCAATAGTCCCTGGAGAGCTCAGGTGGTAGTTGTAAAGACAGGGGAGAAGCAGAGGATGGTCGTAGACTATAGTCAAACCATCAACAGGTACACGCAGCTGGATGCGTACCCTCTCCCCCGCATATCCGACATGGTCAACCGGATTGCACAGTACAAGGTCTTTTCCACGATGGACCTTAAGTCCGCCTACCACCAGCTCCCCATCCGCCTGAGCGACCGAAAATACACTGCTTTCGAAGCAGATGGGCGGCTCTATCATTTTTTAAGGGTTCCATTCGGCGTCACGAACGGGGTCTCGGTCTTCCAACGGGAGATGGACCGAATGGTTGACCGGTACGGTTTGCGGGCCACGTTCCCGTACCTCGACAACGTCACCATCTGCGGCCACGACCAGCAGGACCACGACGCCAACCTCCGCAAATTCCTCCAGACCGCGAACGCCCTGAACCTCACCTGCAACAGGGAAAAAATGTGATTTTAGCACCGACCGTCTAGCCATCCTTGGCTACGTAGTGCGAAATGGAGTGATAGGCCCAGACCCCGAACGCATGCGCCCCCTCATGGAGTTCCTCCTCCCCCACTGCTCCAAGGCCCTGAAACGCTGCCTGGGCTTTTTCTCTTATTACGCCCAGTGGGTCCCCAACAACGCGGACAAGGCCCATCCGCTAATCCAGTCCACGGCTTTTCACCTGTCGACAGAGGCCCGCCAGGCCTTCAGCTGCATCAAAGCGGATATCGCAAAGGCCACGTTGCACGCAATCGACGAGTCCCTCCCCTTCCAAGTCGAGAGCGACACGTCTGAAGTAGATCAGGCAGCCACCCTCAACCAAGCGGGCACACCCATAGCCTTTTTTTCACGCACCCTCCACGCTTCAGAAATCCGCCACTCCTCAGTGGAAAAGGAGGCCCAGGCCATAGTGGAAGCTGTGCGGCACTGGAGGCATTACCTGGCCGGTAGGAGATTCACTCTCCTCACTGACCAACGGTCGGTTGCCTTCACGTTCGATAATGCACAGCGGGGCAAGATCAAGAACGAAATGAAGTGAAATGAAAATCGCATATTGTCACAAGCAGGCTTCAAATGAAGTTACTGTGAAAAGCCCCTACTCGCCACATTCCGGCGCCTGTTCGGGGAGGCTGTTACGGGAATTGAACCGTGCTGCTGGCCTGCCTTGGTCTGCTTTCAAAGCCAGCGATCTAGCCCTGTGCTAAACAGCCCAAGATCTTGCGGTGGAGGATCGAACTCTCCACCTATAACTATGAGATCTTGTATCGTCCCGGAAAGCTGAATGAGTCTTCCGATGCCCTATCCCACGACACATGTGCCAACGCACAAGTGGACCGTCTCCGAACCCTCCACGAGGACCTCTGCCACCCGGGGGTCATTCGGTTCTATCACTTCGTAAAGACCCGCAACCTGCCCTACTCCAACGAGGAGGTCAGGACCGCCACCAGGAACTGCCAGATCTGCGCAGAGTGCAAGCCGCATTTCTACCGGCCAGAGAGGGCGCACCTGATAAAGGCTTCCTGTCCTTTTGAACGCCTCAGTCTGGACTTCAAAGGCCCCCTCCCCTCCACCGATCGCAACACGTACTTCCTGAACGTGATTGACGAGTACTCCCGGTTCCCATTCGCCATCCCCTGTCCCGACATGACCACGGCCAGGGTCATTCGAGCCCTCGGCACCATCTTTACACTGTTCGGTTTCCCCACCTACATACATAGCGACAGGGGGTCCTCCTTCATGAGCGACGAACTGCATCAATTCCTGCTCAGCAAGGGCACTGCCTCGAGCAGGACGACCAGTTACAACCCCCGGGGGAACGGTCAGGTAGAGAGGGAGAACGGAACGGTCTGGAAGACCATCCTGCTGGCCCTACGATCCAGAAGCTTCCCAGTTTCCCGCTGACAGGAAGTCCTCCCGGACACCCTCCACTCCATCCGGTCGCTGCTGTGTACAACAACGAATCAAACACCTCACAAACGCCTCCTTGTCTTCCATAGGAAGTCCTCCTTCGGAACATCACTTCCGACCTGGCTGGCAGCCCCGGGACCCATCCTGCTCCGAAAGCATGTGCGGACGCACAAATCGGACCCGTTGGTCGAGAGGGTTCATCTCCTCCACGCGAACCCTCAATACGCCTACGTGGCGTACCCAGACGGCCGACAGGACACGGTCTCCCTGATAGACCTGGCACCCGCCGGAGCTCCACACCCCCCCGCAACACCAGTGACCCCCTCTGGAGCCACACACACACCCCCAACACCAATCACCCCCTCCCTCCCACCAGCGCACCCCACAGCCCGGTGGTCCTTCCCCCAGCCCCGAATAGGGATATTGGAGCGGGAAGAGGCATTGCGATGCTCCCAGAGATGACGGGCCCGAACCAGCGCCTGCATCACCACCGGGGCTAAGACGATCGGCGAGGACGTCCAGGGCACCCAGTTGACTCATCGAATCAGTATAGTAAAGCAAGAAATGCCTCTGTAAATATTTATTTTTTGTTGGTTGCCCAGTAAAAGCGGCATTGTAAGTAGTACTAGTAGTTGATATCAGAGCATAGCCGCCGTGTTAGCGGCATCCTAGGTACCGACTCTGGAAACCCCTACCACCATACGGCCCACTACCCTGTCGGGTTATTTTTTAACAAGGGGTGAATGTGGTGGTAAGGTACCCTGTGATGCCGAGAGGCTATTGGTGGATAGACTGCTGGCTCCACCCAGTAAGGCGGAGTATAAGAGCCCGGGTTCTCCCAGCAGCCGCATTCTGTAACTGTGCTGCTGGGGAACAAGTCTGCGTAATAAAGCCTTCATTTGACTCCTTCTCATCTCGTCTCGTGAGTGATTGATTGTGCTACAAAGGGGATCACCCAATTAAGACAGGGATGATGAGGAATTTCTTCTCTCAGAGGATAGTGAATCTGTGGAATTCTTTACCGCAGAGAGCTGTGGAAGCTGCATCATTAAAGTATGTTCAAGGCTGAGATAGACAGATTCTTAACTAGCAATGGAATGGAGGGTTATGGAGCTGAGGGGTGTAGCCATCCGGGATGGCCACTTCCAGAATACAAAATGGACATTTGCAAAGATTGCAGGGAAAAATGGACAATGCTGAGAAAGCAAGCCGGCACAGAGCCTGTCTGCATATTGGAGCCGCAGCTCCCAGACGAGACTGAAACTGTCGGCCCATTAGCATATGGATGGCCCATCTCCGGGAACAAAGGAAGATACTTCAGTAACCGATCTGGGCCCAGACCTCGCGGCACCAGTTCCCCAAACCGAAAGCAGAACACAAAGCCAGGCCAACGGCCACCTAGGACACGCCCAGCCATCAGGGCACCCACCCCTTTATTGGTCAGGATCAATGCGAATGATCAAGAAACGGCCCAATTGATTGGGGCTAGTTCAAGGCCCGCCCAAAAATGCGGGAAACCCATTTTGGGTATAAGAAGAAGGCCCCAAGAGAGAATCGCTCTCTTGGACTCGGCTCTCACAGCGAAGAGATCCTTCCACCAGCTGCACCAGAAGCAAGTAAGTCCAAGGTCAACACTCGCTACCAGACGGACGACCTTAGCTGTTCCCCTCTACCACTTCGACCCCAGCAGCCTCAGAACCGAACAACGGCCATTGTTCCTCTGACTGAGTGAGCGCCCAAAGCTAAGTATAGGCTTTAGCAGTAGTGATAGTTTAGTCTGTAGTATTTCGTGCATGAGTAGATATTGCTGAGTGTGTAAATAAATAGTATTGACTTTGAGCTAACAAACTGGTGTACCGACTCTTTGATCAGTATTCGGGTTTGAACCTTGTGGCGGTATCGAAAGATACCTGGCGACTCTAAAGCAAACGTAATTAGAATTAAGGAAGGCGACCGTATTGACCGCCATATTCAGAAACAACGAAAGAGAGCAACAGGGGGAAAGTGGAGTTGAGAATTATATCACTCACAATCTCAATGAATGGTGGAGCAAACCCAATGGGCTGAATGGCCAACTTTTGCTCCTGCGTCTTCTCGCCGAATAAAGTTTACGACTGAACCTTACTCCACTACACTGTTAGGTAGTGCATTTAAACAATTCACAACATTAATATTTTGTCTGCTCACGTCACCTCTAGATTATGTTCCAATGATCCATGGACGGGTTAAAATGCCACCAGATGCATTTTCCCTCACAACCGCGCAGCATTAAAGTGGGGAATTGGTGGCAATGGTGGAGGAAAAGAAGCAGACCCATTTTAAAAAGCTACTCTCCTCATCTCTCTGAATAGGGGACGGTTGAAATTCCCCCAAATGTCGGCATTGACTTGGATTATCCTGAAAATGGTGCAGAGCTGAATGAATTCTGGATCACCTTCACTCTGGGATGAGATACGTGCCTTTAGAAGGACCATGTGTGTTTGACATCCGGGCTCACTGATTCCCATCTTAGCTGATCACATCCATATCAGCAAAGATATTAAAGTAATAATTCTTCTACAAGGGAAATTAAAGAATCTTAACTGGATAATCTAATGGGCAGAATGGGAATGCCAATTCCTGCATGTGTCCAACATACCCCCATAAAATATGACTGTGATATTCAAGTTGAGTCGAGGGAGATTGCCAGAATGATTTCTATTGTCAGGATCAGTTTTCATTCCAAGATTCTAGAACTTTCCCAAGAACATAAACACATTCTTAGTGTCTTTTCCTGAGCCCAAACCGGGTGAGAAATATGGGGCTGGATTCTCCGGAGCCCAGCGCCAAAATCGCGTTTGGCACGGTGGCGGAGAATCGGCGTTTACGCCCGCATTGGGTCTGGCGCCGCTCCCGGGATTCTCTGCTTCCTGGAGAAACGCTCATGCGCGAATTAACGCGGCTGGGGGGCCATTGCCAGAGGCCCTCCCAGCGATACTCCGGTCCCGAACGGACGAATTCACAACGACGTGGTTCTAACCACGCCTGGCCGGTTGGGACTCTCGCATGCCGCAGCCGCCCCGGTGGGGGGCGGGGTGGATCAATCACCGGGGACGGGGGGCTTATGGGCGGCCGGGGTGGCGATCGGGCGGGTCATATGGAGCGGCGTGGGGCAGATCGGTGGGACCTTGGGCGAAATTCTCCCCCAACGGCGCGATGTCCGCCGACTGGTGCCAAAAACGGCGCCAATCAGACGGGCATCGCGCCGGCCCAAAGGTGCGGAATGCTCCGCATCTTTGGCGGCCTAGCCCCAACATTGAGGGGCTAGGCCGACGCCGGAGGGATTTCCGCCCCGCCAGCTGGTGCGGAAATGCGGCGCATGCGCGGGAGCGCAGCGGCCGCTGTCCGTTTCCCGGCGCATGCGCGGGAGCGTCAGCGGCCGCTGAAAGTTACCCGCGCATGCGCAGTGGGGAGAGTCTCTTCCACCTCCACTATGGTGGAGGCTGAAGGGAAAGAGTGCCCCCACGGCACAGGCCCGCCCGCGGATCGGTGTGCCCCGATCGCGGGCCAGGCCACCGTGGGGGCACCCCCCGGGGTCAGATCGCCCCGTGCCCCGCCCCAGGACCCCGGAGCCCGCCCACGCCGCCTGGTCCCGCCGGTAAATACCAGGTTTGATTTACGCCGGCGGGACAGGCAATTTCTGGGCGGGACTTCGGCCCATCCGGGCCAGAGAATTGAGCGGGGGGTCCCGCCAACCGGCGCGGCCCGATTCCCGCCCCCGCCCAATCTCCGGTACCGGAGACTTCGGCGGGGGCAGAGGCGGGATTCACGGCGGCCAACGGCCATTCTCCGACCCGGAAAGAAAAGACATGCATTTATATAGCGCCTTTCACAACTTAGGATGCCCCAAAATGCTTCGAACCGTACTTGCTGTTGTAATATAGGAAGCACTGTGGATCATTTGGGAACAGCAAACCGCAATGCAATAATCATGACCAGATGAACAGTTTTTCCTGATGTTGGTTGAGCCAGGAAATGAGGCAAACTCCCCTTGCTCTGCATTGCAATAGTATCCCATCCGAGCCGCTCCTTCCTCAGGTGAAACCTGCACTCAGAAAGCTAGTGATTCAAAACCACCCTGTTGGACTTTAACCTGGTGTTAAAAGTTTTAAATAACTGTCTTTAATGTCACATTAACACTGCAATGAAGTTACTGTGAAAATCCCCTAGTCGCCACATTCCGGCGCCTGTTCGGGTACACAGAGGGAGAATTCAGAATTACCTAACAAGCACATCTTTCGAGATTTGTGGGCGGGAACCTATGGGGACAAAACTGGGAAATCCTCCGCAAGGCAACAGACACCAACACCGGCCAATATCTTCAACAGATTGAAAAGGTTGATGAAAGCCCAGAGTTTAATAGGCAGCACAGTAGCACAGTGGTTAGCACTGTGGCTTCACAGCGCCAGGGTCTCAGGTTTGATTCCCCGCTGGGTAACTGTCTGTGCGGAGTCTGCACGTCCTCCCCGTGTCTGCGTGGGTTTCCTCCGGGTGCTCCGGTTTCCTCCCACAGTCCAAAGACGTGCAGGGTTAGGTGGATTGGCCGTGATAAATTGCCCTTAGTGTCCAAAAATGTTAGGAGGGGTTATTGGGTTATGGGGATGGGGTGGAAGTGAGGACTAGGTGGGTCGGTGCAGACTCGATGGGCTGAATGGCCTCCTTCTGCACTGTATGTTCTATAATCTATGTTAATCTGGGAGAAGGTGAACCAGAGGAGGTTAGAAATAACCCAGAGTAAGAAGCACATACCAGCCTCCCCGAACAGGTGCCGGAATATGGCGACTAGGGGCTTATCACAGTAACTTAATTGAAGCCAACTTGTGACAATAAGCGATTATTATTACTATTATTATTATTATGATTATTATTAAGAAAAGGCCCAAAAAAGTCCTAGTCAGGAACATGAGATTAATCAGTTTCCTCTTATCACTGGAGAAGTCAAATATTCAAAATATTGTGTTTGTATCAATGCTGATTTAGTCATTACTTGTACAGAATATAAGAACATAAGAACTAGGAGCAGGAGTAGGCCATCTGGCCCCTCGAGCCTGCTCCGCCATTCAATGAGATCATGGCTGATCTTTCGTGGACTCAGCTCCACTTTCCGACCTGAACACCATAACCTTTAATCCCTTTATTTTTCAAAAAACTATCTATCTTTATCTTAAAATCATTTAATGAAGGAGCCTCAACTGCTTCACTGGGCAAGGAATTCCATAGATTCACAACCCATTGGGTGAAGACGTTCCTCCTAAACTCAGTCCTAAATCTACTTCCCCTTATTTTGAGGCTATGCCCCGTAGTTCTGCTTTCATCCGCCAGTGGAAACAACCTGCCCGCATCTATCCTATCTATTCCCTTCATAATTTTATATGTTTCTATAAGATCGCCCCTCATCCTTCTAAATTCCAACGAGTACAGTCCCAGTCTACTCAACCTCTCCTCGTAATCCAACCCCTTCAGCTCTGGGATTAACCTAGTGAATCTCCTCTGCACACCCTCCAGCGCCAGTACGTCCTTTCTCAGGTAAGGAGACCAAAACTGAACACAATACTCCAGGTGTGGCCTCACTAACACCTTATACAATTGCAGCATAACCTCCCTAGTCTTAAACTCCATCCCTCTAGCAATGAAGGACAAAGTTCCATTCGCCTTCTTAATCACCTGTAAGCCAATTTTTGCGACTCATGCACTAGCACACCCAGGTCTCTCTGCACAGCAGCATGTTTTAACATTTTATCATTTAAATAATAATCCCTTTTGCTGTTATTCCTACCAAAATGGATAACATCAATGTACACCCCAGCTTTCAGGCTCATTAATATCAGCAGCAACAAACTCCAACTGTCAGAATGAACATGGTTCAGTCCTGGAAGCAGACTTCTTACTGTGCCCACCCCAGTCCAATGCCGGCATCTCCACATCATGTTTGTAATCCAAAGCATGACATTTATGTTCACGCAGTGCACTCTCAGTACCAACTGGGAAAGCCAGTTTGGGTTTTGGGTTTTGTTCTTCTCAATCTACCCACTCAAGCACAACTGGCATCTTCCCTTCGGAGCTGTGTCAACCCAGGCGAAGTGGTTCCCAGGCTTGTCCAGGATATGGTTGTACTGATTTCAGTCCGTCTCCCAGTTGTCGGTATCGATATCCAACATCTTCATATCTCTCTTGCTGTTGTCCTTGTAGCAGAGGGATGGATGTCCAAGAGGTTTTGATCCAGTGGCCAGTTCACCGTACAGACGGTCTTTTTGCACACGGCCATCATCCAACCAATGAAAATGGCTGAGCCAATGCATCTGTCGCTGGGTTATCAATGAATGTAAGCTGATGGAATTCGAACATTCAAGAATCTCTGATTTGGTGATCTTGTGCCGCCATGAGATATCGAAGGCACGTCTGAGATGGCAAAGCCTTTTCTCCTGCCAGGTCTCACCACTGTAGAGGAGCATTCTGAGATTATTAGCACTGACAATGTGATGTTGTTGATAGCTTTCCATACCTGGGATTTACAGTCATCAGCAAACTGTCGCTTGATGTTCACATCAACACACACACATCACAAAAGCTGCAGATGTAGCACAAGTGGATAGCATTGTGGCTTCACAGCTCCAGGGTCCCAGGTTCGATTCCCAGCCCGGGTCACTGTCTATGCAGAGTCTGCACGTTCTCCCCGTGTCAGCGTGGGTTTCCTCTGGGTGCTACGGTTTCCTCCCACAGTCCAAAGACGTGCAGGTTAGGTGGATTGGCCATGTTAAATTGCCCTTAGTGAACAAAAAACGTGAGTTGGGGTTATTGGGTTACGGGGATCGGGTGGAAGTGAGGGCTTAAGTGGGTCGTGCAGACTCGATGGACCGAATGGCCTCCTTCTGCACTGTATGTTCTATGTTCTATGTTGTGCCCAAGTGGAGTAAGAGAGTGTGGAACAGCAGCCTGGCTAAGAACACCAAACTGAGGGTCTACCAGGCCTCCATCCTTCTACAATCACTGAGCTTCCACAGCCCTTTGGGGTAGAGATTTTGAAAGATTCACCACTCTCTGAGGGAAGAGGTTCCTCCTCATTTCAGTCTGAAATGTCCTTCCCCTTATTTCCCTTATTCTGAGACAGCATCCCTTGCTCTAGACTCACCAGCCATGGGAAACATCGCACCCACACCTACCCCGTCACGCCCTGTCAGGAGTTGTGTAATTTTCAAAGAGATTTTAGAGAAGGGAATGATTGATTTTGGCAGTGATGTCTTTACCTTCACCTTGAGGGACAATCACCATCAGGTTCCATGGATGAAAGCTGCCACTCTAGCAAGGTGACCAATACGCAATGGAAATTCACCAGAAGAGACATGGGGAGCTTGGGAGGAACTTGGCAAGGTGGTTTGGGACTTTCACTGAAGCAACAAGCAGTGCTTGATGTTGGTAATTTTACTTCTTAGCAGGGGTTGTTTAGCGCAGGGCTAATTTGCTGGCTTTGAAAGCAGACCCAGGCAGGCCAGCAGCATGGTTCAATTCCCGTACCAGCCTCCCCGAACAGGCGCCGGAATGTGGCGACTAGGGGCTTTTCACAGTAACTTCATTTGAAGCCTACTTGTGACAATAAGCGATTTTCATTTCATTTCATTCATTCTTAAGTTCAGAGAATTTGAGAAACTGAGAATTATGATTGATGCAATCTCACACTAAATCCCACACCTTTGCTGAGGATAATTTGCACAACACATTCAAGTAAATCATACAGTTACCGTCTGGAGTGTCATGATATGCAGATAATGATATACAGACAGGCAGGCAGCTAATGAGCACAGAGTACAGGACATGACCAATGAGCAGGCAGGACACTCAGGGGTGGTATCTCACTATAAAAGTATCTCACTATAAAAGGCACGAGGCACTCACACTCTGCCTCTTTCCACTGAGGAACATCTACAGAGTGAGTCAGGGTGTATTAGAACATAACAGCGCAGTACAGGCCCTTCGGCCCTCGATGTTGCGCCGACCTGTGAAACCACTCTAAAGCCCATCTACACTATTCCTTTATTGTCCATATGTCTATCCAATGACCATTTGAATGCCCTTAGTGTTGGCGAATCCACTACTGTTGCAGGCAGGGCATTCCACGCTCTTACTACTCTCTGAGTAAAGAACCTACCTCTGACATCTGTCCTATATCTATCTCCCCTCAATTTAAAGTTATGTACCCTCGTGTTAGACATCACCATCCGAGGAAAAAGGCTCTCACTGTCCACCCTATCTAATCGTCTGATCATCTTGTACACCTCAATTAAGTCACCTCTAACCTTCTTCTCTCTAACGAAAACAGCCTCAAGTCCCTCAGCCTTCCCTCATAAGATCTTCCCTCCATACCAGGCAACATTCTGGTAAATCTCCTCTGCACCCTTTCCAATGCTTCCACATCCTTCCTATAATGCGGCGACCAGAATTGCACGCAATACTCCAATTTACAGTATCACACCTCCACCACGTGGCTAAGAGAGCTAGTCTGGTTCAGTCAGACAGAGTAACCACACTTAGGTTAGCAGAGAGTCGAACCCATAGAGAACTGTGCTAACTGTACTACTGGTTCAATAAATCAGATTGAACTAACTTCAAGGTCTGGAGTATCTTTCGGTTAAAGCTGCATCCAGTTGCAGCCTGTGTTATCCCAGAGAACATAACACGTCATGGAGATCGATCTTAGATAGCTGTCGGCCCTGGAAAGATCATTGACCAACATCTTCCTGATCTGTTGGGACTCTGCCATTTATTGTCTGTCTTCTTTCTAAAGTGCTGTCCATCGAAACATACCTCCCTGAGTGCTCCTGCCTGACACATGTTCAAGGGTTTAGATACAGAATTCAATTTTTGAAAGAGCTGATACACAATTGTCTTCTGGGTGTGATTACCTAGTTGGATGTATGATTGGCTGTTGGTTGATTAGCATATTCCTAAATTGCCTTTGCCAAAGAAGAATTTCTATCATCTCACTGTGATTACCTCCCTTTCTTTGATCAGTTTACTGTGAGTAGCTGTTCTATTTCAATGTAAATTGAAATATTGAACTCGGCAATATCGATACAATTGGCAATTAAGGTGTGGGCTGTGAGGAGAGACCTCCCTTGCTGTCCCTTGACTCGTGTTCTGGGATCTTTTATATCTGCCCAAGGATTGCTACATCCTGGACAGCTCCAGCTGGCATGTGAGAAAACACTCCCTTTGTTTGGCACGGGGTAATTTGGTCCCTCTACCACCCTCCCAACCCCGTCTCTAAATGCAAACACAACAGCAACCACATAAAAATATTCCAGACCTATATTAACTGAAAGTATCTTCAATTGAACAGCCTTAAAGGCACTAACTCAGTGACACAAGCGTAAAGTCAAACCTCTTCTACAATCGCTCAGATTGGAAGAAACGTGCCCAAAGTGAGAGGAGGAGATCTTATTTTCGATGGGCAGTTATTATGGTCAAAAACTGCTGGAAAGGATGGTGGCAGAAGGTTCAACAGCGCCCGGGATCTAACGGCATCCCCTCGGAGACCCCGAGCGGCCGCCATTTACCACTGGTTTCCACAAACGTGGACCAAGCATACCGGCACTTGAGGGGGGCGTCTCCCAGGTAATCGGGGGCCCATGGGTGGTTAGGCTCTTGGCTGGATATACCCTGGCACCCGAATGATTCCTGGGCACTGTGGCACTGTCAACCAGGCACCCTGGCAGGAATGAAGCAGCCCCTTAATGGCGGGGTCCTTCTCGGTGCTGCCAGTGCCTTGAAACACCCGGCTAAACCGCTCGACACGGGACTGTTAAATTGCGGCCATGGTCTCGCCAATGTTCTGTACAACTTGAACATAGCCACGCCACCTTTATATTCAATTCCCCCCACGACAAATGACTCCATTCTATTAGCTTTTCTAATGACTTGTTGTGTCTGCATACTACCATTTTGCGATTCACGCACTGGGTCTCCCAGATCCCTCTGCATCTCTGAGCTCTCCAACCTCTCACCATTTAGATAATATGCTGCTTTTTTATTCTGGCAGGTCCTGGAAGGATTTCAACCATTGTAACAGAAAGAACACAAGTAAAATAGCATGGATGCTGAAAATCAGAAACGAAAACAGAAATAGTTGGAAGCACTCCAGAGATCAGGCAGCATTTTGGGAGAGGGAGTTAGCAGGTGTAATTTAATGGCCATGGCAGTGGGCCTCCCCACAGGCTGAAGAACCAAACCAATTCTGGGAGCCCTGTATGGGTTACGTCCCAATTAGGCAGCCCTCCCCCCCCCCGGCTGTCGTCAGGGTTCTCCGGTTCCACGCTGGGTCAATTTCATGCAAGGCCTCCTGCTTCAGGGCGGATGTGCTGTCCCTGAGGACTGCTGGCCTATCAGTGCACCAGGGACTGATCACCCTCTGGTTGGGCACCAGGTAGCTGAGAAGCAGAAACCCCTTCCCCCACCAACCAAGCTGCAGGTACATCGATCCGAATTTACCGGTCTGTCTGATCACGTGATGTGGGCCCAGTCCTCTACTGGTAGAATAGTCGTTTTTAAAAATTCATTTACGGGATGAAGGTGCTGCCTAAGGAACTTTGGCGAGTTACTGCACTGCATCTTGAAGATGGTACACACGGCTGCTCGTGGTGGAGGGTTTGAATGTTTGTGGAAGGGGGAGCAATCAAACGGGGCTGCTTTGTCCTCGATGGTGTTGAGCTTCTTGAGTGTTGTTGGAGCAGCACTCATCCAGGCAAGTGGAGAGTATTCCATTATACTCCAGACTTGTGCCTTGCAGATGGTGGACAGGCTTTGGGAAGTCAGGAGGTGAGTTACTTGCCATAGGATTCCTAGCCTTCGATCTGCCCTGGTAGCCACAGTTTTAATATTGCTAGTCCAGTTTCTGATCAATGGTAATCCCCAGCATGTTGATTATGGGGGACTCAACGATGGCAATGCCATTGAATGTCAAGGGGTGATGGTTAGATCCTCTCTTGTAGGAGATGGTCATTGCCTGACTCATGTATGGCGCGAATGTAACTTGCCACTTGTCAGTCTTGCTGCATTTGGACTTGGACTGCTTTTGTGTCTGAGGAGTTGCGAATGGTGCTGAATATTGTGCAGTCATCCGCAAACATCCCCACTTCTGATCTTACGATCTTATGATGGAAGGGAGGTCATTGATGAAGCAGTTGAAGATGGTTGGGCCTAGGACACGACCCTGAGGAACTCCTCCAGTGACAACCTGGAGCTGAAATGATTGAGTAGTGATGGGATGTGGACCTTACGTGGCCACTTAAGAGCATCAACCGGGCTCCAGGCAGGAAGGTTGTCCACAAACTTTCCTGCCTTGGAACTAATTGGCTGGAGTAGGGAAGGTGGCAGGATCTCCACTTTGCATCTTCCTACCTCAGGATTCAGCCTTCCTGGATCGCATTGGGCTTCTGGGGGAGCATTAAAGTCTGTCCAACGTTTCAGGTCAGTTCTGAAAAAATTGTAACTCTGTTTCTCCCTCCGTAAATACCACCAGACCTGCTGAGTATTGGCATCATTTCCTGTTCTGACAACCTTTGTGACAATGTCGGGGCTCGGAGCCTCAGACCCAGGGCAGGAAACACATTGAGTGCAATTCAGCAATAATTGTAGTGTTCTCTAGAAAGACAATAAGCCGCATTTAATATTCATTATCTCTCCAATCAACTATTCTAATATCTAATTATTCTGTTCCTGGTTTGTAATTTTATCATTAATTCTCTAACTGAATGGATTTTCCTGAACAACTATACAGTAAGTGTTAATTTCTAACTGCAGCAATTATCTTCCTTTGCCAGTTTTTTTTAGTTTTAATACGTTTCAAACCTATATTTTAGGTAATTGATAACTGGATTGTGGGTTGTGATTGGACAAGGGAATCCGACTGGATAGAGAGTTGTGACTGGATTGAGATCCTCATTGGATTTGTAGTTAAATCATCAGCTTTAATCATCAGCTTTCGGAGCACTGCTCCTTCCTCAAGTGAATGTTGGACTTTTCCCTGGTGTTGTAAGACTTCTTCCTGTGTATAATGGATCAGTGCGCTCTTCGGTACGTTCTTCGGTACGCTCTCCGGTACGTTCTTCGGTACGCTCTTCGGGACGTTCTTCGGTACGCTCTTCGGTACGATCTCCGGTACGCTCTTCGGTACGCTCTCCGGTACGCTCTTCGGTACGCTCTCCGGTACGCTCTCCGGTACGCTCTTCGGTACGCTCTCCGGTACGCTCTTCAGTACGCTCTCCGGTACGCTCTCCGGTACATTCTTCGGTACGCTCTTCGGTACGCTCTCCGGTACGCTCTCCGGTACGCTCTTCGGGACGTTCTGCATTACGCTCTTCGGTACGCTCTCCGGTACGCTCTTCGGTACGCTCTCCGGTACGCTCTCTGGTACGCTCTTCGGGACGTTCTTCGGTACGCTCTTCGGTACGCTCTCCGGTACGCTCTTCGGTACGCTCTCCGGTACGCTCTTCGGTACGCTCTCCGGTACGCTCTTCGGTATGCTCTCCGGTATGCTCTCCGGTACGTTCTTTGGTACACTCTCCGGTGCGCTCTCCGGTACGCTCTTCGGGACGTTCTTCGGTACGCTCTTTGGTACGCTCTCCGGTACGCTCTTCGGTACGCTCTTCGGTCCGCTCTCCGGTACGCTCTTCGGTACGTTCTTCGGTACATTCTTCGGTACGCTCTTCGGTACGCTCTTCGGTACGCTCTTCGGTACATTCTGCGGTACGCTCTTCGGTACGCTCTCTGCTACATTCTTCGGTACGCTCTCCGGTACGCTCTCCGGTACGCTCTTCGGTACATTCTTCGGTACGCTCTTCAGTACGCTCTTCGGTACGTTCTTCCGTACGCTCTCCGGTACATTCTTCGGTACGCTCTTCGGTACGCTCTCCGGTACGCTCTCCGGTACGCTCTTCGGGACGTTCTTCAGTACGCTCTTCGGTACGCTCTCCGGTACGCTCTTCGGTACGCTCTCCGGTACCCTCTCTGGTACGCTCTTCGGGACGTTCTTCAGTACGCTCTTCGGTATGCTCTCCGGTACGCTCTTCGGTACGCTCTCCGGTACGCTCTTCGGTACGCTCTCCGGTACGCTCTTCGGTACGCTCTCCGGTATGCTCTCCGGTACGTTCTTTGGTATACTCTCCGGTACGCTCTCCGGTACGCTCTTCGGGACATTCTTCGGTACGCTCTTCGGTACGCTCTCCGGTACGCTCTTCGGTACGCTCTTCGGTCCGCTCTCCGGTACGCTCTTCGGTACGTTCTTCGGTACATTCTTCGGTACGCTCTTCGGTACGCTCTTCGATACATTCTTCGGTGCGCTCTCCGGTACGCTCTCCAGTACGCTGTTCGGTACATTCTTCGGTACGCTCTTCGGTATGCTCTTCGGTACATTCTTCGGTACGCTCTTCGGTACGCTCTTCGGTACGCTCTCCGGTACGCTCTTCGGTACGCTCTTCGGTACATTCTTCGGTACGCTGTTCGGTACGCTCTCCGCTACATTCTTCGGTACGCTCTCCGGTACGCTCTCCGGTACGCTCTTCGGTACATTCTTCGGTACGCTCTTCGGTACGCTCTCCGGTACATTCTTCGGTATGCTCTCCGGTATGCTCTCCGGTACGCTCTTCGGTACATTCGTCGATACGCTCTTCGATGCGTTCTTCGGTACATTTTTCGGTACGCTCTTCGGTACGCTCTTCGGTACCCTCTCTGGTACGCTCTTCGGTACGCTCTTCGGTACATTCTTCGGTACGCTCTCCGGTACGCTCTCCGGTACGCTCTTCGGTACATTCTTCGGTACGTTCTTCGGTGCGCTCTCCGGTACGCTCTTCGGTACATTCTTCGGTGCACTCATCAGTACGCTCTTCGGTATGCTCTTCGGTACGTTCTTCGGTATGCTCTTCGGTACGCTCTTCGGTACGCTCTTCGGTACATTCTTCGGTACGTTCTTCGGTATGCTCTTCGGTACATTCTTCGGTACGTTCTTCGGTGCGCTCTCCGGTACGCTCTTCAGTACGTTCTTCGGTGCGCTCATCGGTATGCTCTTCGGTACGCTCTTCGGTACGCTCTCCGGTACGCTCTCCGGTACGCTCTTCGGTATATTCTTCGGTACGCTCTTCGGTACGCTCTCCGGTACGCTCTTCGGTACATTCTTCGGTACACTTTTCGGTACGTTCTTCGGTGCGCTCTTCGGTATGCTCTTCGGTGTGCTCTTCGGTACGCTCTTCGGTACTCTCTTCGGTACGTTGTCCGCTATTTTCGGTCAGGAAATTGTCTCTTTTCAGGAAAAAAACTCATTGATGATGTTATTTTTAAAATCTCACTGTATTGAAATCAAGCTCATTGGATAATTTTTATTCTTTGCTGGAATTTATCTCCCTTATTCTTTCACAGCGTCTTAAAGCAAGAGGAGAGGAAGTAAATGAGAATAACTAGAGAACAAAAGTGTCTGTTATGGAGCTAACTTGAGGTCCAAGTTTGTTATGTTACTATTCAAGAAAAACAATGGAGATTTCCCCCCCCCCCCACCTTTCCTCATCAGTTATTTCCAACCAACATCATTCAAACAGTTGGGCTGATCATTTTCCTGTTTACTGTACGTGAGATATTGTCTGTAAATTGGATGGAGCTGCCAGTGACCTTATTTAATCACAGAATTTACAGTGCAGAAGGAGGCCATTCAGCCCATCGAGTCTGTACTGGCCCTTGGAAAGAGCACCCTACCCAAGGTCAACACCTCCACCCTATCCCCACACTTCTACCCTATCCCCGTAACCCCATCTTATGTTTTTTGGACACTAAGGGCAATTTATCATGGCCAATCCACCTACCCTGCACAAGTTTGGACTGTGGGAGGAAACGGGAGCACCCGGAGGAACCCCACGTAGACACGGGGAGAACGTGCAGACTCCGCACAGACAGTGACCCAAGCCGGGAATCGAACCTGGGACCCTGGTGCTGTGAAATCATTGTGCTAACCACTGTGCTACCGTGCTGCCCGTAACTAGGCTATCAATTGCTTTGAAGTTGTTTGAGGACATGGAGCTGGCTATATAACTGTCAGCTCTTTAGTTAAGATCGGCAACTGATGAAATCGCATGCAAATATGACGAGGTGGATCATTAAAAAAAATTCCTGGGGATCTGGTCGTCGCTGGCTAGATCAGCATTTATTTTCCATCCATAATTGCCCTTGAGAAGGTGGTGGTGGAGCTGCCTTCTTGAACCGCTGCAGTCCATGTGGTGTAGGTATACCCACAGTGTTGTTAGGGAGGGAGTTCAAGGATTTTGACCCATCGGCAGTGAAGGAACAATGATTTAGTTCCAAGTCAAGATGGTGTGTGGTTTGGAGGGGAACTGGAAGGTTGTGGTGTATCCCATGTATCTGCTACCCTTGTCTATCTAGGTGGTAGAGGTTTCAGGTTTGGACGGTGCTGTCAAAGGAACCTTGATGCCTTCCTGCAGTGTATCTTGTAGATGGTGAATACTGCTGCTTTTTAAAAATTTGTTGATGGGGCGGGGGTGTCGCAGGCTGTGCCTACATTTATTGCCCATCCCTAATTGCCCTTGAGGGGTAGTTAAGAGTCAACCACATTGCTGTGGATCTGGAGTCACTTGTAGGCCAGACCAGGTAAAGACTGCAGATTTCCTTCCCGAAAGGACATTAGTGAACCAGGTGGGTTTTTACAACAATCGACAATGGTTTCATGGTCATCTTTAGACTTTTAAATCCAGATTTTAATTGCATTCAAATTTTGCCAACTCCGTGACTGGCTTTGAATCTGGGTCCCCAGAGCATTACTCTGGGTCTCTGGTTTACTAGTCCAGTGACAATACCACTATTCCACCACCACCCCATGCTACTGTGCATTGGTGGTGCAGGTACTGATTGGAACACCATCCACCACCGTCAAGCAGGCTACTTTGTCGTGGATGGCGTCGCCTTTCTTGGGTGTTGTTAGAACTACACTCCTCCAGGCAAGTGGAGAGCAATCCATCACACTCCTAACTTGTGCCTTGTAGATGGTCGACAGGCTTTGGGGACGAGGTCATGTTTGCAGGATTCCCAGCCTCTGACCTGCTCTTGTAGCCACATTATTTCTATAATTAGTCCAGTTCAGTTTCTGGCCAATGGTAGCCCTCAGGATGGAGATAGTAGGAGCACCTGCAATGGGATTGAAGGTCAAGGGGTGATGATTGGATCCTCTCATGTTGTAGATGGTTATTGCCTGGCACTTGTGTGGGGAAAATGTTATTTGCCACTTGTCAGCCCAAGTCTGAATATTGTCCAGGTCTTGTTCCATGTGGACATGAGTTGCTTCAGTGTCTGAGGAATCGTGAATTGTGCTGAACATTGTGCCATCATCGGTGAACATCTGCACTTCTGATCTTATGAGACAAAGCAAAAGATGGTTGAACCAAGGACACTATAATAAGAAACTCCTCCAGTCATGCCCCAGGAGTGAACTGATTGGCCTCCCACAACCATGACCATTTTCCTTTGTAATAGCTATGATTCTAACCAGTGAAGAGTTTGCCCCTAATTCCCATTGACCCCAGTTTTGCTGGGGCCCCTTGATTCCATACTCGATCAAATGCTGCATCAAGGACAATTACTCCCATCTCACTTCCTGAGTCCAGCTCTTTGTCCATGTTTGAATCAAGGCTGTGATGAGGTCAGGAGCTGAGTGACTCTGACGGAACCCAACTTGAGCATCAGTGAGCAGGTTATTGCTGAGTAAGTGCTGCTTAATAGTGCTGTTGATGACTCCTTCCATCACTTTACTGATGATCAAGAGTAGGCTGATTGGGCGATAGTTAATCAGGTTGGATGTTTCCATGCTTTATGTGAATCGGACATAACCTGGGCAATTTTCCCCATTGCTGGGCCGTTCCCTGAAGGACAAAAACCAGTAAAACCTGGGAAGGCCTGGTGCTCGTACAATCTTGAGTTCCTTTTCAAGGTATACAAGACCAGTTGTAATCATTTTCCAGGTTTTGCTGGGTTTTTTTCTTGCTGTACTGGAACAACTTGGCTCGGGGTGCGTAGCTCGTTCTGGAGCACACGTCTTTAGTACTATTGCTGGAATACTGTCAGGACCTTTGCAGTAGCTGGTGCCTTCAGCTGTTTCTTGATATCACATGGACTGCATTATAAAATGTATTCACTGCAGACTAAACCAGCTGAACATAAACATACCTCGGTCCTCGCATGGACTGATTAATCCATGAAAGGTAAATTTGTTCAAGACACCAAGCGATTTAAGGCAAGTAGACTGGAAATCCATATTTGACTGGATTAGAATGCTGTGCGACTTGGTAATGCAGTGTTACAGACGTGGTTTGTTGACTCATTTCCTTCAGTTGCAGCCTTTGCCAGTTTGTGCCCCTGTGCTTTGCGCACGCATTAAGAGACGAAGATTGCTGGAATAATTGCTCAAACTCAGTTTTGCTGCCTCTTCACGTTTGGAAACAAACAAACCTGTCTCGTATCATATACATGCTGGAGCTGCTTTACCTATTGAAACCAGGAATAAAACAAATGTGGTTGTTGTCAATGGAAACAGGCAATAATGCCACCCACTGAGGCTACCTCAATGGCATGATCCCAACATTTATCTCCTCAAGGTTGACACGCGGTGGAATATAAGTAAACATTCAGCGGCAACATACAAAGATTTGACAGTCTTCCCGATGCTGAAAGGAACAAAAAGATTTGATCCAAGCATGTTAACCTGGTGGGTGAATACTTCAAATTCTAGAAAGCACAAATGTAAGGACAGGACTGGAAGATGAAGAAGTTGTTGCCGGGGAAGGTTTTTCAGTGATTAACTTGTCGAAAGTGACTTTTGAAGGAAGAGGTGCAGACAAATCCAAATGACAATTAGGCTGGTTCTTGAAAAAGCGAAAAACAATCCGACAATTGCGCTTCGACTCGTAATTATTCAGTGCCGTTCATCACCTCAAAGTGATCCACAGCGGGTGAAGTACTTTTGAAGTGTGGCCGCTGTCATTTACCAGGGGACAAGGTAAGCAACAATGAGATAGACAACCATTGAGCAGCAGACCTCAGGTCGAGCATTATATTTAATTCTGTCCATCACAGAAGGAAGCAAGGGGAGAGATTGGATTGGTTTATTGTCACGTGTACCGAGGTACAGTGAAATGTATTGTTCTGCGTGCAGCTCAAACAGATCATTCCATGTATGAAAAAAAAATAGGACATACATAAATACACAATGTAAATACTTAGACACAGGCATCGCGTGAAGCACACAGGAGTGGGGTACTACTCAGTAGAGAAGATCATAAAAATATCACAGGATCTCTACAGTGCAGAAGGAGGCCATTCAGCCCATCGATTCTGCACCGACCCTCTGAAAGAGCACCTCACCCAGGCCTGCTCCCCCCGTAAACGTGTAACCCCACCGAACCTTTGATCACTCAGGGACCATTTTACCATGGCCAATCCGCTTAACCTGCACATCTTTGGACTGTGGGAGGAAACCGGAGCACCCGGAGGAAACCCACCCAGACACGGGCAAACAGTTAGCCGAGGCTGGAATTAAGCCCGGCTCCCTGATGCTGAGAGACAGCCATGCCAACCACTGCGCCGCCATGCCAAAGATGTGTGAAGGGATCAGTTCAGTCCATAAGAGAGTCATTTAGGAGTCTGGTAACAGCGGGGAAGAAGCTGTTTTTGAATCTGTTAGTGCGTGTTCTCAGACTTTTGTATCTCCTGCCTGATGGAAGAAGTTGGGAGAGTGAATAACCCGGGTGGGAGGGGATTTTGATTATGCCGCCTGCTTTCCCCGGGCAGCGGGAGGTGTAGACAGAGTCAATGGATGGGAGGTAGATTTGCGTGATGGACTGGGCTGTGTTCACGACTCTCTGTAATTCCTTACAGTCTTGGGCCGAGCAGTTGCCATACCAGGCTGTGATGCAGCCAGATAGGATGCTTTCTATGGTGCGTCTGTAAACGTTGGTAGGAGTCAATGTGGACATGCCAGATTTCCTTAGTTTCTTGAGAAAGTATGCTGTACTTTCTTGGTGGTAGCGTGGGTGGACCAGGACAGATTTTTGGTGAGGTGCACCCCGAGGAATTTGAAACTGCTAAGCATCGCCACCTCGGCTCCATTGATGCAGACAGGGGTGTGTACAGTACTTTGCTTCCAGAAGTCAATGACCAGCTCTTACTACAACACATAGCAGGGCTGAGTAACTGCAGTGATGTGAAGGGGCAGGAGAAGTTGGACTTGTCCTCCTTACAGCAGAAAGGGTAAGGAGAGATTTAATTGAGCCACTCCAAATGATCATGGGTTTGGGTAGATTGACTAAGTTGAACCCTTTCCACTGACAGGACGGCCAATCAGCAAAGTGCACAGGCTTTGGGTAACATGCCAAAAAATCAGGGGACGATGAGGGGAAATTCCTGTGTGTGAGGAATTGCAATGAATTGGAATGTGTTGCCTGAAAAGGGCGATGAAAACAGATTCAATCCTAACTTTCAAAAGGGAACTGGAGAAATAGGTGAATGGAAGAAAATTGCAGGCCTGTATGGAGAAAGGGTTAATCTGGTAAGTCTTTCAAAGAATCAGCATGATGGATGGAATGAAATGAAAATCGCTTATCGTCACAAGTAGGCTTCAAATGAAGTTACTGTGAAAAGCCCCGAGTCGCCACATTCCGGCGCCTGTTCGGGGAGACTGGTACGGGAATTAAACCGTGCTGCTGGCCTGCCTTGGTCTGCTTTCAAAGCCAGCGATTTAGGCCTGTGCTAAACAGCCCCAGTGGCCTCCTCTTGCAGTGGGAGGGTGGCGGGGAGGGTGGGGGCGGGGGGGAGGGGGGGGGGTGGCAGGGGGGTGAAATCAGATTCAATAGTAAATTTCAAAAGGCAATGGATATATTAACGCAAAGCAAGTTTTGATTTTATGGAGTGTCCCAAAAATCTTCAAGTTTTATGCCTCATTCAGTGAAGTGCATTTGAAGTGCAGTCACTGTTATTTTGTATTTGAAGAAGAGATAGTTGGTGAGGAAAGGGTACTGATTGAAGGGTTCATTTTAAGATTGGTTACAAAGATGGCTCCATCTGTTTTATAGGCTCCTGTTGTTCTGTGATAACAAAGAAAGATTTGCATTCATGTCGGGTGGAATTTCTCCATTTTGTTTTCTGAGTGTTGCCTCTGGCAGTCTGCTGTATGCCTTGCCAGGGTTCCCTGCTGTATTTTTAAACACCTTGCATAAAAAAAGTGAAGAGGCTTCTCTCACGGCGACATGCTGCCTGAGTGGGTTCTGGCTGAGCCAGCCCTGCCAACTATCTCGGCTCTGAACAGATTGCTCACCCGTCTAAAAAAATAACAAAAGGAGCCTCCCCGCCATGGATATGGAATCCTCCCCATGGTGCTGCCCAGGCGTGACCCTCCGTTAACGGAAAATCCTGCCACTACAGGAGCCATATTGGGACTTCCGTTCTCTGCACCCTCTGCCATTCCCGCCCACCGAAACAAGGGCGGAAACCCCTCCCCACAATGTTTTTATGATCCCCGGATGTCCCAAACTGCTTTACAGCCAATGAGGTCCATAAGACCATAAGACATAGGAGTGGAAGTAAGGCCATTCGGCCCATCGAGTCCACTCCACCATTCAATCATGGCTGATTTCAACTCCATTTACCCGCTCTCTCTCCATAGCCCTTAATTCCTCGAGAAATCAAGAATTTATCAACTTCTGTCTTAAAGACACTCAACGTCCCGGCCTCCACCGCCCTCTGTGGCAATGAATTCCACAGACCCACCACTCTCTGGCTGAAGAAATTTCTCCTCATCTCTGTTCTAAAGTGACTCCCTTTTATTCTAAGGCTGTGCCCCCGGGTCCTAGTCTCCCCTGCTAGTGGAAACAACTTCCCTACGTCCACCCTATCTAAGCCATTCATTATCTTGTAAGTTTCTATTAGATCTCCCCTCAACCTCCTAAACTCCAATGAATATAATCCCAGGATCCTCAGACGTTCATCGTATGTTAGGCCTACCATTCCTGGGATCATCCGTGTGAATCTCCGCTGGACCCCATCCAGTGCCAGTATGTCCTTCCTGAGGTTTGGGGCCCAAAATCCATACTACCTGCCCCTCCACCTATCTTTGTATCATCGGCAAACTTAGCCAGAATGCCCCCAGACCCGTCATCTAGATTGTTAATATATAAAGAGAACAGCTGTGGCCCCAACACTGAACCCTGCGGGACACCACTCGTCACCGGTTGCCATTCCAAAAAGAACCTTTTATCCCAACTCTCTGCCTTCTGCCTGACAGCCAATCGTCAATCCATGTTAGTACCTTGCCTCGAATACCATGGGCCCTTATTTTACTCAGCAGTCTCCCGTGAGGCACCTTATCAAAGGCCTTTTGGAAGTCAAGATAGATAACATCCATTGGCTCTCCTTGGTCTAACCTATTTGCTATCTCTTCAAAGAACTCTAACAGGTTTGTCAGGCACAACCTCCCCTTACTAAATCCATGCTGACTTGTCCTAATCTGACCGTGCACTTCCAAGAATTTAGAAATCTCATCCTTAACAATGGATTCTAGAATCTTGCCAACAACCGAGGTTAGGCTAATTGGCCTATAATTTTCCATCTTTTTCCTTGTTCCCTTCTTGAACAGGGGGGTTACAACAGCGATTTTCCAATCCTCTGGGACTTTCCCGGACTCCAGTGACTTTTGAAAGATCATAACTAACGCCTCCACTATTTCTTCAGCTATCTCCTTTAGAACTCTAGGATGTAGTCCATCTGGGCCCGGAGATTTATCAATTTTTAGACCTCTTAGTTTCTCTAGCACTTTCTCCTTTGTGATGGCTACCATATTCAACTCTGCCCCCTGACTCTCCGGAATTGGTGGGATATTACTCATGTCTTCTACTGTGAAGACTGACGCAAAGTACTTATTTAGTTCCTCAGCTATTTCCTTGTCTCCCATCACAAAATTACCAGCATCATTTTGGAGCGGCCCAATGTCAACTTTTGCCTCCCGTTTGTTTTTAATGTATTTAAAGAAACTTTTACTATCATTCCTAATGTTACTGGCTAGCCTACCTTCAAATTTGATCCTCTCTTTCCTTATTTCTCTCTTTGTTATCCTCTGTTTGTTTTTGTAGCCGTCCCAATCTTCTGGCTTCCCACTACTCTTTGCCACATTTCGGCTTTCTCTTTTGCTTTGATGCATTCCCTAACTTCCTTTGTCAGCCATGGCTGCCTAATCCCCCCTCTGATAACCTTTCTTTTCTTTGGGATGAACCTCTGCACTGTGTCCTCAATTACTCCCAGAAACTCCTGCCATTGCTGTTCTACTGTCTTTCCCACTAGGCTCTGCTCCCAGTCGATTTTCGTCAGTTCCTCCCTCATGCCCCTGTAGTTACCTTTATTTAACTGTAACACTTTTACATCTGATTCTACCTTCTTTCTTTCAAATTGGAGATTGAATTCTACCATATTATGATCACTGCCCCCTAAGTGCTCCCTTACTTTAAGATCTTTAATCAAGTCTGGCTCATTACATAACACTAAGTCCAGAATGGCCTGTTCCCTCGTGGGCTCCATCACAAGCTGTTCCAAAAAGCCCTCCTGTAAACATTCAATGAATTCCCTTTCCTTGGGTCCACTGGCAGCATTATTTACCCAGTCCACCTGCATATTAAAGTCCCCCATGATCACTGTGACCTTGCCTTTCTGACAAGCACTTTCTATTTCGTGATGCATTTTGTGCCCCCGGTCCTGACCACTGTTAGGAGGCCTGTACATAACTCCCATTATGGTTTTTTTGCCTTTGTGGTTCCTCAACTCTACCCACACAGACTCCACATCATCTGACCCTATGTCATTTAGTGCTATTGATTTAATTTCATTCCTAATTAACAAGGCAACCCCGCCCCCTCTGCCCACCTCCCTGTCTTTTCGATAGGTTGTGAATCCCTGGATGTTTAAGGTCCTTTGAAAGTGTCGTGACGGTTCTGATGTACCAAATACAGCAGCCTGCTTACAGGCAGAAAACTCCCACAAATAACAATATCAAAAACACAACGAGCAGATCATCTGTTTTTTCTGATGTCAATTGCAGGGCAAATATTGACCAGTATGCCAGGGGTTATACTCTCCTGTCCTTCAGATAGTGCCTCGGGATCTCATTCACGCACCTGCAAGGCAGATAGAGCACTTCACTCAAAGGCAGTTAGTGCCTGATCGAGGAGCCGGACATCAGCAAGGTGTGGGCCCACAAAAGCCATCTTCTTGGTAGTTCTGCTCAGTAAATAAGAGCTGCTGATCCCTGAATGGCCAGCAATTCCTAGCAGGCTGGACTTGCATCCTCGTGGTCTTTGATCCCAGACAAGAACCTGCTTAGAAGTTAATCGGCAGTTGATGCAGCAGGTCTTGTCCAAAAGAGGCAGCCCGGGGCGCTGACGGGCATTCCTACCGTTAGACGTGTGTACAAATCCTCCACAGGATTCCGCCAATACCACTCACCATGCCACACTGCATCTAAACCGCACTGGCAGCGGAGAATGATGTAGTGAAGGCCTGGAATGGGAACTGAGCCAGCCCAATGTGACCCTGAAGCGACAGTGCTACCAACCGATGCACAATTCACACGAACGTACATCGTGCTTCCTTGCTGATGACTGGAAAATACCCGAGAAACCCCTAACCAACTGCATCAGGACAAATCCACCATCGCAAGAGTAGCAATGGCTCAACGAGAAGGATCAGCAGCTCCCTCGCAGGGCAGCTAGTGATGGGCAACAAATGTTGGGCCCACCCTGAAAACAATGTAGGGGCAGGGTGCACCTTCTTACATCACTATTCCACCAGCAAGTCTAATTTGGCAGGTCAAAATTCTGATACATCCAGAATTTCAATTTCAATCTGCGGAGAGAGGAACAGAGTGAATGGGTGGAGTTCCCTGCCCACAGTGGGTTTGGTGGCGGGCGCAGAGAATCTGATGGGAGCCAAAGAGACTGAAAGCCGCTGGCATAAAATCCCGCTGCAATTCTCCCAGTGGAGTGTTAATTTTGGGTCGGCCTTCCCACTGGCAGGTGGCATAAGCAACATTTGCATCTCATGAATTCTCATTAAAACAGCTGACCGCCGGTGTCCCATCAGCACTTCTGATCTTGCGTCATCCCAGCGGAAAATCACATCGGCGTCGAACCCGATTGCTAAAGTGTGGCGATAACAAGGCAGCCCTCATTTCGCCAGAGATTTTGAGGCGAGTGCAACAACTTTCTGTCACAGTGCCGCACCGCCCCTGATGCACTGATCGCCTCACTGCCGGGGCAGACCAGGGGCAGGCCGGCTCCTGCCCTTCATCTCCACACTGAGCTGGTCTTCATGGACACCCATGTACTCTGGTCCCATAGAGCCTCCCGTGTTACCGCCTCAGAACTGTGGGGGGGCGGAGAGCGGGCTTGGGTGGCCTGATAGAGACAATCATAATATAATGATAATCTTTATAGGGAGGAGGCATATGGAAGGAGGGGGATAGGGTCAGGGTCCATACTGTCTGGCAGAGGGGCAAGGAGGTGAGTGAGGAAGATGACGAATTGGGGGCCCGAGGGAAGACTGAGGAGTGGGAAGCTGGACCCCAACAAGTCTGAATGAAAACCTCCTCAAACAAGGAAGTAAAAGGGATATCAGATTGTTTACTGGAAGGGCAAGGGTGAAACTCCAGAGGCGATGCGTAGAGGACCGAGTGGGGCATGGGCGTCTCGCAGGGGATGGGCTGATTCGAGGAACCAACCTCTTGGTGAGGCTGCTGGCCTGTCCCCTGCGTGTTGCTGAGATTCAGCACAGTCTAGTGAAGACGGCTGGGCTGGAGAGAGTGATATGGGTGTGCTGGACTGGTGTTTGAATATGGCGCTCGGACCTTCAGCCCCACCAGCTGGGGGTGGGTGGAGGAATCAGCTGCCAGCTCGCCAGGCGAGTCAGTGGGGAACACTCCCGTGCATAATTAATGAGCTTCCCAGTACTGAATCTGGCGCGGGACCGTGCCATTCCAGTCGGTGGGACAGACACCACCAGAGCCACCCAAAGTGGAAGAATTGCACCCAATGTTTCGTGCCCAATATGACTCTTCAGTAGAAGACGTGACATATTGAACTTGAAATGTGAACCCTGTTTCTCCCCCAACAAACGTTGCCGTTGAGTGTTTCGAACACTTTCTGTTTTTATTTCACATTTCCAGCATCCGCCGTATTTTGAATCACAGAATTGCCACGGCGCACAAGGAGGCCATGCGGCCCATCGTCTCTGCACCGGCTCGCCAAGCGAGCATCACGGCTTAGAGCCATTCACTTGGCTTTTCCCCTAATTGCTTCCTATCAAGCAACCATCCAACACCGTCCTGATTAAAATTCCACCAGCTGCCAAACTGCCATTTGAACCCCCCCCCCCCACAGAGCATGGCTCTCTGGATTGCTGCTCGCGTGACATTACCGCAACGCAGCTGTCTCTCTCAACTATACGCAACTCAGGAATGGATGGAGCTCGCACAGGAAGCAAATCCTGGTGCCATTGAGTAACGTTTTCATTTTGCATTCTGGTTTTGTCCACATTGTATGACTTTGAGAAATTGTCGCTGATCGTGCTGATGGTGTCTTTTGTAGATAAATCCTTTATTTATAAATGGAGACTGTGACGGTGTCAATGTCACATTCCAATTCAGGTTTAGCTTATCACATTGCAAAGCTTACCGAGTTAGGTTTCCCATGTTAATTGCTGACTGATTCTCTGATGGCAAGGGAACAATTACCGCCTTTATCTGCTTTTATCAAAGGGTCATTCTCTTTTCGACATTCCTTGCTCATAGTTTCTTAGCCCGCTCAATCCAAAAGATTACATTTTACTTGGGGAAAATGCAACTTGCCTGATATTTTCTGTGCGCATGTTAGGTTACATAGCAGTAACCAGAAATTAGTGAAAAGAAAGTCCCTCCCTGATGGGCGGCACGGTAGCACAGTGGTTAGCACTGTTGCTTTGCTGCGGCAGGGTCCCAGGTTCGATACCCGGCTTGGGTCACTGTCTGTGTCGAGTCTGCACGTTTTCCTTGTGTCAGCGTAGGTTTCCTCCCGGTGCGGTGGGGTTGTTGGGTTGCGGGGTTAGGGTGGAGGTGTGGGCTTTGGTGGGGTGCTCTTTCTGGGGGCCGGTGCAGGCTCGATGGGCCAAATGGCCTCCTTCTGCACTGAAAATGCTATGATTCTATAATTCTATGATCACGGTCTGATTGTGATGCGAGGCAATGACTCCCACATTCTACATGGCCCACCCACGAGATTCCAGTTGGGTTGTGTGAACTGCTCACTTAACCACGATTGCCAATTCCCTATTAGCGATGCCTTCAGCTGCATGGCCAGAGTCGGTGGGGGTTACGCGTTGTTGGGGCATTTGAGCAGGGTCAAGGGTTTGCCTGGAATGGATGCACACGATCCAGGGGTTGGCATCATGATGCTGTGCACATTTCCCCCGCCCGGTTGCCCCCCCACAGAGCCTCCCCCCCACCCTCCCATGGCGGCCCACCCCTGCGGAGGATCCCCCTCCTCAACTGTGGGTCTCCACCCTTCGCCGAGCACTGGAGTGGCAGGTCCAGCGCCCCCGGGCTCTTTGCCTGTGAGCAAAGACGGCTACTCCCCTCCTCGGCTCCCCACAGATTCGGCCAGATTGTCGTTTTTCAAAAGGAGTACTAATCGGCGCCAGCGTGACCCCCTGCTGAGGTGGCCACTGAATGACGGGACGCCATTGGATATGGGGTCGCTCCTGTTAATTGTATGGAAATAGGGCTTAAGTGGTGATAATTGGTTTCTCACCACGCGACGGCAAGATTCCGATTACGCCTACGGGTGCGGGCTGGTTGCATCGTAAACTGTTTGGCGCCTGCCGTGTTTCTCGTTTTCGGCCTCGCCCGCTATTCACCGGTCTCGATTCGTTCAAGCAAGAGCGTAATGGGGCCGGAGAATCGCGGCCAGAGAGAGTGAGTCAGGGACCAGAGACTTCGGCAAACCGGTTCCTAAAGCCTTGCTCACTTTATATTCCTCAGGAATATTAAAACTATGTCTGCCACCCGCAGAAGGGAATGCACCCGTCACAGCCGGGAAACCTACGGCGAGGGCGTGCCTGGCACCAGGAGACCCCGCCAGCGTGAATGGATGGAAAATTCCGGCCATAGTTTTGTCGAACAGGGATTGCATTATTGATGTTTTATTTGATAAACTTTGGCAGGGTCCAACAGGTGATGGGGGTCTTTCACACTCCACAGTGGGGGCATTACGGGGGGCAGTTGAATGTCTGTTCCCACTTGAGTGGAGTACACGATGTAATGTCTGGCTAGTTAACAGTTCCCCATCGTCTTAATCAGATTCTAGTTGATTAAACTCGAGCCATTTGCATTTTTAATATTGTCCTTAGACAATGATGAATTGCGATGTCTGCAAATTACCAGAAGTCTCTGGTCTCTCTCTCTTCATAGTCCCTTGGCCTTGTCGGCTTTTTCCTCCTTCATCTTGGGAGTCCCGAAAGATGTGCTGTCAGGTGAACTGAAATGAAATGAAAATCGGTTATTGTCACAAGTAGGCTTCAATGAATTTACTGTGAAAAGCCCCTAGTCGCCACATTCCAGCGCCTGTTCGGGGAGGCTGTTATGGGAATTGAACCGTGCTGCTGGCCTGTCTTGGTTTGCTTTCAAAGCCAGCAATTTTAGCCCTGTGCTAAATTGGACATTCTGAATTCTCCCTCTGTGGACCCGAACAGGCGCCGAAATGTGGCGACGAGGGGATTTTCACAGTAACTTCATTGCGGTGTTAATGTAAGCCTACTTGTGACAATAAAGATTATTATTATTATTATTAAAGATGGTCTCATATTTTAAATATGGCTTGTTCTGCCTCAGCTTAGATTTCAGAATTCCCACTCAGTGGAAGGCTTGGAAAATTATATTTAAAAATTGAAGAGGTATAGTTTGATGATAACAGCCATCACCACTTAACAACACCTCTGCGGGAGAACCTTGGCCTCCGTCTGTTACACAAAACCTCTGATGATCCCGTACAGCGGGGTACATTGCATTCCAGCAGGTGGGAGAAGGGTTACTTCCCTGAATTTTGCTTCCAAACTCATAACAGCAACGGTTGACCACGAAAGAGTAACTGAGAAATTGCTGACAATCGATTCCCACTCCTAGCTTTGCCCAACTCTCACTCAAATCAGCTTCGAACTACCACCCATAAACTCACAGCTCTGTATTTTTGGCCAGCTGAGGGGTTGAGGGTGCACTGGCTACAATCCACCAGAGCCCAATTTTACACTGGTTGGCTAATTAACGGCCATCCAACTGTGAAAACTGAGCTCTGTGGGGGAGGGTCAGAAGAGGCCAGGTGCCGAGAAATGGTGGGGGTGGGGGGGCTGGTGTTATAACCCGAACAAGGCTTGCGGGGGTGGGAGCAACCATTACCAACGGGAGTCTCGCCGAATACAAGCTCCCCTGGTAAGCGGGGAGCCGAGATTGACCATGGCTGTGTTTCCGATAAAGTCGGCCAAGGATGGAACTGACAGGACAGGACAGACCCGGCTGAGTTCTGACGCATCTTGTAAATCCCTTTACAGTACAATAAATTAAAATTGCTTTGGTATAAACTCTGTTTGGATTCTTTTGTGGTCTACAAAAAGATGGGTGCTGGTTGTGGTGTTCTTTCTGTTGCTAAATTTAGGACGGTCGGCACAGTGTTCACAAGACCACAAAATAGCTTGAATTTAAACAAAGCTATAAATTTATTAACACTACTAACGTGGATTTGACGCATACTCTTAAATAATGCACAGTTGATTGTTAACATATAACTACACTCATCTACAGCTAATCTTAATACTAGCATAAACTATAATCTGCTCTTACACTAATAATACTTCTGACTATCTCTATCTAACTCCTGGACTATTCTCCCACACAAGGCTGAGCATCAATGCCTCATATATTTGTATCTGTAACTCCCTCTAGTGGCTACTCTAGATATTTCATTAACCCTTGCAGTTCTTACAGTTATGATAATACCACACTGGCATTTCTACTGTGCTCCCTCTGGCAGACAGCCGTTGTGGATCTGTCTCAGGGAGTTCCAGATCTGTGAAAAATTAATAGCAATGGAAAAACGCTGAAAAACTAGGCCGCACATTCAAACCCAAAACTCAATCTCCGGCAACTTTTAAGATTTAATTCAGCTCTACATTGCTTCCCATCCTGAATCGAGGTTGAAGTTAAATGGCAAAGGCCCGCCCGCCAACCATAAAAGCAGACAGGCTATGCAAAATTGAGTTCTATTGGCTCCTTAAAATGGCTCTTTGGTCAAGAAGGCATACAGCATGCTTGCCTTCATCGGACGGGGCATTGAGTACAAGAGTCGGCAGGTCATGTTACAGTTGTATAGGACTTTGGTTAGGCCACATTTGGAATACTGCGTGCAGTTCTGGTCGCCACATTACCAGAAGGATGTGGATGCTTTAGAGAGGGTGCAGAGGAGGTTCACCAGGATGTTGCCTGGTATGGAGGGTGCTAGCTATGAAGAGAGGTTGAGTAGATTAGGATTGTTTTCGTTGGAAAGACGGAGGTTGAGGGGGGACCTGATTGAGGTCTACAAAATTATGAGAGGTATGGACAGGGTGGATAGCAACAAGCTATTTCCAAGAGTGGGGGTGTCAATTACAAGGGGTCACGATTTCAAGGTGAGAGGGGGAAAGTTTAAGGGAGATGTGCGTGGAAAGTTTTTTACGCAGAGGGTGGTGAGTGCCTGGAACGCTTTGCCAGCGGAGGTGGTAGAGGCGGGCACGATAACATCATTTAAGGTGCATCTAGACAGATATATGAACGGGCGGGTAACAGAGGCAAGTAGATCCTTGGAAAATAGAAGACAGGTTTAGATAAAGGATCTGGATCGGCGCAGGCTGGGAGGGCCGAAGGGCCTGTTCCTGTGCTGTAATTTTCTTTGTTCTTTGTTGTTAAAGAGCTAAATTGCTTGTTTGATTGTCAGGGGGTGTGCTCCTGACTCTCGCGTACCTGCCGACCAAAATATTACTTGAGCGCCCGCCCACTGAAATGTTGTTTGAGCGCGCAATAGCATCCCAATGCCTTCCTGCAAGACTCCCGCCCGCCCCACTCACCCCCAGCATTGTAAAATTCTGGCCTAATTCTTTGGAATTCGGGCAATTGGGATCCGAAAGCAGATACATAGAAAGGGCCAGTAACTGGAAACTTTACGATCTGTAAAATACAACCACTGAACTAGAGTTCTCAAACTGAGTGCCAGCAATTTTCTTCCCTGGGGCGTGAGGAAAGCTTCTCGACCCCAGAAAGTGGAGAGCTCTTGGGTGATTACAGAGAAAGTAAAGACTCAGGTGCAGCATCAGCACACCTCGAGTCTCTTTGCAGGATGATGGATGTCTCATAAAATGGTGGGAAACAGTACAGAATATTGACTTCAAGCACAGAAGGTGAAAGCGATGGAATTCACAGCCTGCCTGGGCGGAACTGAGCAGCAATCACATCAGCGCCCCAGAATCAATCTGAATACTGTCACATTCCAGGTCCTAATAAACCCAAAGATACCATACAGCGGGGAAGATCAGCACACAGTAAAAACAAGCCTGTCCGAGACCAAAACACTTCTCAGTCCCAAACAACAAGAGGAAACGGGCATCTACTGCGTCGGACGGCACGGTGGCATAGTGGTTGGCACTGTTCGTTCCGAGCTCCAGGGACCCGGGTTCAATTCTCGACCTGGGTCACTGTCAGTGCGGAGTTTGCACCTTCTCCCCGTGTCTGCGTGGGTTTCCTCCGGGTGCTCCGGTTTCCTCTCGCGGTCCAAAGATGTGCTGGTTTAGGTGGATTGGCCGCACTAAATTGCCCTTAGTGTCCAAAAGGTTAGGTGGGGTTACTGGGCTATGGAGAGTGGGTGGAGGTGTGGGCTTAAATAGGGTGCGCTCTCCAAGGGCCAGTGCAGACTCGATGGGCCGAATGGCCTCCTTCTGCACTGTAAATTCTATGAATCTATGAACTGGTGTCATTGGGATTGCCCCCGAGTTTCAGAAGAATATCAGATCAGAGGGAAGGGAGTGAGTAACAAAAGCTGTTTACCATCTGGCACTAATCTGAGATTATGGCCATTGCAAAGCCAGGAAAAACAATCAATGGTCCACACAGCAGCCACACCTCATTACTCTGCTGTTAGCAACATGTAAGCTCCAGGAACACCTCGTGCTAAACACACTGGCTTCCACCTGCTGACAGGAGCAATGTCACCATCCCCCAACCCGACACATCCCAACAGGCAGCTATTCACTCAGGCCACAACTGTTACGATCTCTTCCTGACACTGTCACATACAATTGTTAAGGAAGGTAAAATGGTTCAGTTTCACTTCAGGGTGTTTATAAGTCTTGGTGCCTGGGAGTTAGAAGAGATTCCTGACTGAATGGTCAGGAGCAGGATTCTCATGTCCAGTGACGCCGGAATAGTGAAACACAATTGGGCAGAGTATTGTGCCTGAGCTGAACATCGTGGCCAGTGCTGGGTGCCCGATGGACTGCCATACTCCGGTGCTTCAACAGTGGTGTCAATGCCTTCTATTCCACATGTACAGTAAACACCATTGACATATCATTGGCGCGCCCAACCCGGTACTTTACGGGACACGCGGGAGGCTCCGTCTCTGCCAGGAGGAATTACCGACGGCGAGTGTCACCTGGAAACATGCGCTGTGGCAGCGGTGGGACAGAGCGGATGTAGGTCATGTTCCCAGAGGCGAGACCGTGGACTGCCAGGTGGCGGGGGAGGGGGGGTGGGGGGCAAGTCGTCAGCCAGGGTCGGGGGGTGGCGGGTGTAGCTTGGGGTGATGTGGGGGGGGGGGGGTCACTAGGGGATGGGCCGTTGTGTCGAGGTGACCCCTGGGACAGGGGCGGTGGACCACTATTGTCGCGTACTGCAGGGCAGCCATCTTGCTACGTTCCCCACTGACCACCCAGTTTGGCCAGTGGTTGCGCAGAGTGACACCGGTCACACGGGTTCACCCGCCACATCCAACCCCTCCCTCCATCCCACCTCCACCTCACCAAACCACCATCCCCCCACCCAGAACCACACGACACCCACCGGCAGGACATCACGCGACCCACCCAAAGAGCAACACCCACACTAAACCTGAAAGGAGGGTGACGGACGGGGCCGCGGAGCGTAGCCCTGGAATGGGTAGTGCCAGCAGCCAGTACCCCTGCCAGCAAGGATGGGTGCTGGCGCCAGAGACTCCCATGGTATGCTGAGCACCGACTGGGTGTGGTGCAGAGGGCAGAGTGCCAGGGTGAACAGCTGGGGGTGGGGATGGGGATGGGAGGGGGTTGGAGAGGAACATGCGAGGCAGGGTCTGCAGTGCAGGCTGGGGCCATCGTGTAGCCCGTTGCACCCGGTTGGTACAGGGGTACCCACCATGCTAACATTTCAGCCTTTTATCCCCTGAGACAATAGATTTTAGAATTCGACCAGGAATGGTGGCTTCCATCCGGATTGCCGCAGCCCTGGGGGATGCACTGAGGCTGTACCAACTGGAGCCGCTGAGGATGGAGAGCCGGCCACCCAACAGGCCAAGGAGGTGGAGAAGGTGCCAAGGAGGTGCCACATGAGGTCTCGCGTGTACCGACAGCGCCTGTCATTCGAGGACCTGCCGGAGCGGGCGTGCCGTCGAAGACTCGGGCTGAGCGGGAAGACAGAGCGAAACATCGGCCAGATCATGGCACACCTGACACGGGGCGTGTGTGGGGGACGACACCCGCTCCCGGTGGCCATCAAGGTGACAGTCAACCTGAACCTTTATACTCCGGGGCGCTTCCAGGCACCAAGTGGGGACCTGTCGGGTATCGCGCAGACCTTGCTGCACAGGTGCATCCGCGTCATCATGGAGGCCCCATATACCCGCTCGGCAAAATATACCAAATTCCATGTGGACCGAGTCCACTAGGATGCCCGGGCAGAGGGGTCCGCCACTATCGCCAAGATGCCCCACGTCCCGGGAGTGATCGACAGGATGTCGCCCTACGGGGTGCCACTCGATGAACATGCAGTTGGTGAGTGACCATGAGGTGCTCATCATGCATGTCTGCACCCGATACCTGGGCAGTGTGCAGAACGCCTTTATCCTGGCACACTCGATCGTTCCTGGCTTTTTTGTTCCACTCAGCACACTCGACAGTTCCATCCCTCACTCCCTTCTGACGGAGCACCGAGGCAGGTAGGAACTTTTGTTCACAGGTGTTGCTGCAGTGTGCCAACTTAACTGGTGTCTACCTTTCTGGCCATACGGGCCCTAGCGCTACGGAGAAGTGGATCCCCAAGTGGTACATCAGGAGTGGACCTTTGATCTGGGTCCCCTTCAGCGGTCTTCTTCTGGGGCGACCAGGCCTGGACGCGCCCGGCTGTCGCTCGGGTGTCCCAAATGGCGAGGTTGCACCCTGTTCTGTCTGCTGCCCACCAGATGCGCCAGGGACAGGAGTGGGGTGGTGGGGGGATCTGAGGTGCTGTAATATTCCTGCACCTTCCCTTTGCATGTCACCAGCACAGGCCGCCACTTGGCCCCCGGGCTGCTCTTGGGGTGGGGGGTGAGACTGGAGCCAACACCTGGGGCTCACCCGCATCCTTGCGCTACGAGTCCTGGAGGCCCACACCAGTCTTGGCATGGGTCTCCACGCTCGTGACCATGGAGCACAGGGACTGGACCACTCTCTCCGGGGTTGGCACAGGTCAGCCAGCTCCTGGGCAATGCTGACGGTGCCCTCAGCTATAACCCGTTGTGACTGGGCCAAGCTCTGGAGTGCCGCTGCAGTGTCCAGGTGGCCCTGGTACATAGCTGCCTGTGACAGGGCAGCCCTGTCCTGTGCCTCGGCCACTGGCCGCATAGGTCTTGGACAACTTGATCCAAGGCCGATACCTTCACCCCCAAGGCCCACACCACGGGCACCACCGTTTGGTGCTGGCATTGGTGGCATGTATTGTTGGCACCACCTCCTGCCCCTGCAAGAGGTTGGACTCCTCCAATTGTACCGGCAGGCGCTGGGTGCTTGCTGACATCCCCTCGTATAGTCCCTGACTCTGTGTCCGCATCTCCGTTATTGATGGGACCGCCTCTTAGGGAAGATCGTCTGGGCAGCAGCTAGTCGCTGGGGTCGGGCCCCCCTCCTATTGTCCACACCTCGGGACTTCATACCTACACCTGCTGTACTGGTGCATGTCTGCAGTGCACAGCAGATAGTGTCCCAAGAGCCTCGTCGCTAAACTCCCCAACCGAGGTGAGTGTCTCTGGGATGGTGGAGGGTGTTGGTGAAGCTGTGACAGGACGTCAGTGTCGTCCCCTGACTGGTGCTCCGGGGTGTCTCGGGTTGGCGATGGGGGAGCTCTCCGTCACCTGCTCGTCGCTGGAATCTGCTTGTGGTTGGGGGTCAGGGATGGGGGACACCAAAACGGCCTGCCTTGTCGCCAGGTGATCCTGCAAGACACAAGCCACGACGCATGATTGGATCGGGTGTTGGGTCCTGGAGGGGGGTGGCGAAGGGGTGGTGATGGGGTGGTGAGGGGTTTGGCAAGTGGTGGCGACGGGGTGGTGTGGGGGGGGGGGTCATGCCTTGCATGCATGGGAAACCGCAACACAGCGGGATCTCACTTGGTTGCCCAATGCTGACCTTTGCCCCTTGAGGGATCATGAAGTGCTCCGAGACTGGAAACAATTTAGTTGTCGTGGAAGTCCATCGATTCAGTCCTGGCATCAACACTGAGGGCAGGTTTCTCTGCTTGGCGACGGCGATTTCGTAATCGTTGATCGGGCGGAGAATCCCGGTTTACGACCGAATCGGGGGCGGTGCCTGTTTTATGATGCTCCGCCCCCTCCAAAACAGCATCATCGAGGAGTACGCCGCACATCATTGGGGCGGCCTCAGGACGTTACCTAAAAGCCCCCCCCACCCCCCGATGCTCCGCCCCCGATGGGTCGACTTCCCGGCGACGCAGGACACGTGTGCTCTCAGATTTCGTGAACACGACAGTGGGGGCTGCGGACTGTGTCCAGCGCCTCCACAGTCGGGGGAGGGGGGGGAGCCGTGTTGCTGGCCTGGGGGGCTTCGGCGAGGGCGGGGGGACTGGTGGCAGGTGGCCCGGGGGTGGCGAGGAGGTGTCCAGGGAGGCACCATCTGGCAGGTCGGGTCTGCTCATGGCCGGCGCCATGTAGTACGGCACGACCGCTGCAGGTCGTCGCCATGCGTATGTGCGGCCACAAACCCGTCAATTCTCCAGGCGTTTATATCGGGACGGACGTGTGTTTTACATTGCCAGGCTGCTCGCCCATCACTGGTCAGAAGGTCAATGCTGGGGCCCCATCGATTTTTCCCACATAAAACGCCATGGATTCTCCGGACGCCTCCCCCTCGGACTGATCTGTTCCCTGTAAGAACACTATTCACATCGCCCTATGCTGCTCTTGCTCATGTACTTGCTTTGTTTGGCCCCTTGTTCCGCACTGTAACCAATCACTGTTTGTCGATGTACCATTTGTCAATGTTCTCTGTCGATTATTCTTTTTGTCTACTATGTACGGACTGTGTACGTTCCCTCGACCGCAGAAAAATACTTTAAAACTGCACTTCGGTACATGTGACAATAAATCAAATCAAATCATTGCCTCAAAATCGGAGAATCCAGCCCACGGTCTCTGAAATGGAGAATCCTGCGCCCAGGCCTTTGGGCTTTGTTTGTATATCTACATTTTAATGAGGTTTTACAACCCTGAAGTTAAAATGATGGATAAAATGTTCAGTGCTTATGGGGAGAAAAACACAACGTAGAAACAACTTTACTGTTACCTAGCGACAGCGGCCCAGGGACAGACACAGAGAAAAGACAGAAACAAGTGTTCAAAATGTGTCAGAGAGTGAAGACAGGGATGGTCAGATTCCTGGGAACAAACCATTGCAAGGCTTTGAGAAGTAGTTGACTGAATAATCAATTGTAGAGCTCAGTGACGTTATCAGTTTAGCAGAGGTGCTACTGGAAGAGGAAGACTGAGTTCAGAATGCATTGTTTGGGTGTCTGTAAGAGATATATGAGTTCGGTGATAAGCATTGAGTGAATGTTCAGGAATTCACTGGAAGAAAACCTGTGCCCGCCCCAAGTATGTTAAACTAGTGACGACTTCTTACTGGTTTGGACACATGTAAAGATAATGCCAGATTAAAGGAATGGTGTGAATTTGCAGCATCTTTTTATGTTTGTGTTAAAATATTTCCAACTTTTTATCAGGAGTAATATAGCTCATTTTTATTGTTTAATAAATATTTTAATCTTTGTGTTAAAAGTTCAGCAGCAGGTTCCTGTGAATTTGTTCAATAACTCTCTCCACAGTTTAAAAAAAAACCTTAGGGGGCTGGATTCTCCGATTTTGCGGCTAAGTGCCAACTCCGGCGCGGGAACTGTGGCGTTTTACGGCACCAAAATCAGCGGCAAATCCTCACTGATCCTGGGATCGGTGAGGGACTCGCAACAGCGCTCGGACCTGACAAATACTGCCCACCCCCTAGCCACATCCCACAATTCCCCCCAGCCCTCACGGAAGCCCCCTCCCCGGCCAGCAGCACGGCTCCTGGTCGACTGTGGCGGCGCTGGGCACAGTCCGCGCTCGCCAAGCCGGGTTCCCGACCGCTGGGACCACACGTCCTCCGCGCGGTCGGGAATTTGGCCAATTGTGGGCGGAGCCTCGGGTGAGGGCCTACCGGTGACGTGAACGCCGTTCCAACGGAGTGCGGCACAATGTTGCCATTTCGGAGGTGACGGAGAATAGAAAACCGGGGATTCCCCGCCCGATCACCGATTACGGTATCGGCGTCAGGCAACGGAGAATCCCACCCAGGACCTATCAAGCCAGGTTTGTCCAGCAGTAGGATCAGCTGGGATCGTAACGATCCTGACCTCACACATTGAGGCCAATTTTCAGAAATACCTGAAGGCAGGAAGCTCCTTTGTTGACTAATTCCGTGGCAATGGCAGAGTGTAACACACAGGCAACCTGCTGAAACTCCAAATACATCTGCTCTGTGAAAAACCAACAACTCAATCGCACAGTGAAAATCAGACAGTCAAAAGTCACAAAATGTGTCTCGAGGAGGTCGAAGCAGGTGAGGCAGATCATCGACAGCTGTCACTGGGAATAAAAACTCCACAAACAAAAGTGTGTGTGTGGTTGGGCGGGGGGGGGGGGGGGGGCAGAGGTTATGGTCTGAAATTGTTGGACTCAATGTTGAATCCGAAGGGGTCTAAAATGCCGAATCGGAAGATGACCTTACGCTGAGCTCCATGCCAGTGCCGCCGCGTACTTGCAGCATTTTCTGTTTTTAATACGCTTCCAACACTGGTGTGAACTGTGCAGCATCACTCGCTGTCATCTCCAGGGCCCCTGCTCTTTAGTGAGTGATGAAGAACACTCTGAATGGTGAGGTAGACTGCGATTGTCACACCTTTTATCTTGTGGATGCCGACTATTGTTTGAAATATGCTTGCATGAGCACTGTGTGATCACCATTCCTTCTCCACAAAGTCTTCCAATGTATTTTATCATAAGATCGAAATCCAAATTGTCCTCTTTCCAGCAAAGAGAATATTAATGACTGGCCGTCCATCTCTCCCTCATACCACAGGGGAAATCCTGCCTATTGTAGAATTTGAACTGCCCCTGTGATGGTCGAGTAATGTTGTTGGGGCAGTGACCCAATAGTGGTGTTATATGTGTTGCTAAGTTCAGGGTGGTTGGCGTAGTGTTCACAAAGACCACAAAATAGTTTAAACTTAAACAAAGCTATAAGTTTATTATCACTACTAATTTGGATTCGACATGTACGTCTAAAGAATACACAGTTGATTATTAACATATAATATACACTCATCTACAATGAATCTCTGAACTGTTATAAACTATGATCTGCTCTTACTCACACTATCTTTACTTCAGTCCGTCTCTAGCTAACTCCAGCACTACTTTCTCCCCACAAGGCTTAGTATCAATGCCTTATACAATTGCACCTGTAGCTCCCTTTAGTGGCTGTTCTAGACATTTCATTAACCATTATAGTTCTTACATTTATGATAACACCACAACAAGCATCTAATAATCTAACAGAGTATGAGTTCAAATCCCATCATGCCTATTTGCAAATCTGAATTCAGTTTGAAATTAAAAGTGATGGTGAAGGCGTGAAAACCCCATGGTTCACTGAAATCCTTTGGAAATACCTGACCCAGCCTAGTACCACAACAATACAGTTGATAGTAGCCTCTATCAAGCCAATATGGTTGTATTGAAAAGAGGTGGGCATTTGTCCTTTGTGGCCACCTTCACGACTGAAGGATTAGACGATAAATGCTCACATTTCCAACTATACTCACATCATGAGAAAAACACCTTCTTCACAGTGATGCTAGCTACCTTGAGAGTGAGCGTGAGACCATGGTATACTTGTTATTTGGAGAGAAAGATTATTCTGTGTTGCTGGTTTCATGTGTGACAGCAAGCTATTTGAGCAGAGATGCATAGCCGCCAAGCTTTTCTGAACATCCATGAAGACAAACCATCCAAATAAGTCAATAGATGGAGGGTGAACTTCACGACTAATGTTCCCCTTCCTTTCCCCCTTGTGATATAAAACCAACTCTAGCAATCCATGGCCGAGGTCAGTTACTCGGGTTACCTCTGAGGGGGCTGAGATGCCGGTAAGCTATGTCACCCTGGGCAGAAAAAAGGGTCTTAACGAATAAGGGTCTGTCACAATCAATTATTTATAAGAATCAAATACCCCATCCCTTATCAGAAATAGGATCTTCCCTCTTGCTGTATCCATTCGTTTGACCTTTCTGTGTTCAATTCCACTTGGCTGTTGATTTACAGAATCATAGATACATGCAGGTACGAAAGTGGTCATTCAGCCCATTGATCTGCGCCAGCACATTGAAAGAGCTATCAACTTAGTTCCATTCTTTCCCCAAACATTAAACAATGTTTTTGTTAATGGGGTGTGGGAGTTGCAAACATCCCTGATTGCCTTTGAACTGTGTGGCTTGCTTTGTTATTTCGGAGACGAGAGTCAGCCACATTGTTATGGGGGGTCTGGAGTCAGGTGTAGGTTAGGTCAGGACAAGTAAGAATGGCAGATTTCCTTCTCCAAAGGAGATTTGTGAACCAGACGGGATTTTAGAACATTACTACCAGCAGCTTTATAATTCCAATTCATTCATTCATTACTTCATCAGCCACTGTGGTTGGATTTGGACCCATGTCCCCAAGGCTTCACCTGGGCCTCAGGATTGCTAGTCCAGTGATATCACCATTGCACCACTGCCCAACACCCTTTAGGCAGTGCAGTTCACTGAGTGAGAGACAACTCAGCTGCTTTCTGGTACTTTTGCCGATTACTGGGTTGAAAGAGTGATGTGTTTTACTGAAGGAGGTGGACCTTTAATGACCACAGAACACATTGTCACTTAAAGGCCAATTACGATAATGCAGAGAGTGATTTAAAATTCATTTGTGGCTCATTTTTTGGTAGGCTAGAGCCCAAATTATTTTAATGAGGAACGAAAAGCAACGTCTGTGACTTGACAATTTGTTTACCCTTTCGCAGAAAAAGTGTGCATTGTTGCTTTCAAGGGTCATTGTATGCAATGAAACTCGGGTCTAAAATAAAACCATAATGAGCTAAAACCAAACTGAATAAATTCTTACGAATTCTGGTCAATATTTATCCCCACATGCAGCACTATTACCTCAGATTGTCTGCTCATTATCCCTTTGTTATTTCTGGATGTTGTCACGTGCAAAATGGTATCCACATTTCCTACATTGTAACAAGAACCATACTTCCAAAAGTTTAAATAAAATTGGAACTTCCTCAAGTTGAAGGAAGCGCTATGAAAATGCAAGTCCACTTCTACACCCTGAGAGAGCAAATTAATCTTCAGTTTAACATCGCATCTGAAAGACAATACTTTCACTAATGCAGCACTCTGTGTCTTCCTGTGTCTTGCTAAATAGCAAGCAATAGCTGAGAACTTTTAAGGGCAATGCTCCAAATAGCATGCACTGTATCCTACTTTCTCCTCATCACACTTTGCAAAAAGCAACAGAAGTGAAAAAAATGTTCAGAGCAGAAGGACATGGGAAATTGGATCAGAGGTAGACTTACAGTCCCTTGAACCTTATCTTCCATTCAACACAATCATGGCTGATTTTTTTGCCTGAATTTACTCTCCCACCCAAATATCAGATATCCTTTCATATCTGTCCATCCCAGTTTAAAATATACTGAACGATGAGCATTCAGAATCATTTAGAGTAGAGAATTCCAAAGATTGACAGTCCTTTACGTGAATAGCTTTCTCCTCATCTCAGTCCACACTGATCTGCCCCACGTCCTTCGACTGTGTCCCTCGTGCTCGAGATTCGCCAGCCAGGTAAAACATCCTCTCAATATTTACCCCATCAAACACCTTGAGCCTTGTGTGTCACAATGAGATCACCGCTCATTCTTCTAAATACCAGACAATGTACAAAGAACAAAGAAAAGTACAGCACAGGAACAGGCCCTTCGGCCCTCCAAGCCCGTGCTGACCATGCTGCCCGACTAAATTACAATCTACACTTCCGGGTCCGTATCCCTCTATTCCCATCCTATTCATGTATTTGTCAAGATGCTCCTTAAATGTCACTATCGTCCCTGCTTCCACCACCTCCTCCGGCAGCGAGTTCCAGGCACCCACTACCCTCTGTGTAAAAAACTTGCCTCGTACATCTCCTCTAAACCTTGCCCCTCGCACCTTAAACCTATGTCCCCTAGTAATTGACCCCTCGACCCGAGGGAAAAGCCTCTGACTATCCACTCTGTCTATGACCCTCATAAGTTTGTAGACCTCTATCAGGTCGCCCCTCAACCTCCGTTGTTCCAGTGAGAACAAACCGACTTTATTCAACCACTCCTCATAGCTAAAATGCCCTCCATACCAGGCAACATTCTGGTAAATCTCTTCTGCATTCTGCACCCTCTCTAAAGCCTCCACATGCTTCTGGTAGTGTGGCGACCAGAATGGAACACTATACTCCAAGTGTGGCCTAACGAAGGTTCTATACATCTGCAACATGACTTGCCAATTCTTATACTCAATGACCCGGCCAATGAAGGCAAGCATGCCGTATGCCTTCTTGACTACCTTCTCCACCTGTGTTGCCCCTTTGAGTGACCTGTGGACCTGTACACCTAGATCTCTCTGACTTTCAATACTCTTGAGGGTTCTACCATTCACTGTATATTCCCTCCCTGCATTAGACCTTCCAAAATGCATTACCTCACATTTGTCCGGATTAAACTCCATCTGCCATCTCTCCGCCCAAGTCTCCAAACAATCAAAATCCTGCTGTATCATCTGACAGTCCTCATCGCTATCCGCAATTCCACCAACCTTTCTATCGTCTGCAAACTTACTAATCAGACCAGTTACATTTTCCTCCAAATCATTTATATATACTATAAACGGCAAAGGTCTCAGCACTGATCCCTGTGGAACACCACTGGTCACAGCCCTCCAATTAGAACAGCATCCTTCCATTGCTACTCTCTGCCTTCTATGACCTAGCCAGTTCTGTATCCACCTTGCCAGCTCACCCCTGATCCCGTGTGACTTCACCTTTTCTACTCGTCAACCATGAGGGACCTTGTCAAAGACCTTACTGAAGTCCATAGAGACAACATCCACTGCCCTACCTGCATCAATCATCTTTGTGACCTCTTCGAAAAGCTCTATCAAGTTAGTGAGACACGCCCTCCCCTTCACAAAACCATGCTGCCTCTCACTAATGCGTCCATTTGCTTTCAAATGGGAGTAGATCCTGTCTCGAAGAATTCTCTCCAGTAATTTCCCTACCACTGACATAAGGCTCACCGGCTTGTAGTTCCCTGGATTATCCTTGCTACCCTTCTTAAACAGAGGAACAACAATGGCTGTTCTCCAGTCCTCCGGGACATCACCTGAAGACAATGAGGATCCAAAGATTTCTGTCAAGGCCTCAGCAATTTTCTCTCTAGCCTCCTTCAGTATTCTGGGGTAGATCCCATCAGGCCCTGGGGACTTATCTACCTTAATATTTTTCAAGACGCCCAACACCTCGTCTTTTTGGATCTCAATGTGACCCAGGCTATCTACACACCCTTGTCCAGACTCAACATCTACCAATTCCTTCTCTTTGGTGAATACTGATGCAACATATTCATTTAGTACCTCGCCCATTTCCTCTGGCTCCAGACATAGATTCCCTTGCCTATCCTTCAGTGGGCCAACCCTTTCCCTGCCTAGCCTCTTGCTTTTTATGTACGTGTAAAAAGCCTTGGGATTTTCCTTCACCCTATTTGCCAATGACTTTTCGTGACCCTTTCTAGCCCTCCTGACTCCTTGCTTACGTTCATTCCTACTTTCCTTATATTCCACACAGGCTTTGCCTGTTCCCAGCCTTTTAGCCCTGACAAATGCCTCCTTTTTCTTTTTGACGAGGCCTACAATATCTCTCGTCATCCAAGGTTCCCGAAAATTGCCGTATTTATCCTTCTTCCTCACAAGAACATGCCGGTCCTGAATTCCTTTCAACTGTCACTTGAAAGCCTCCCACAACCCTCAAACATCCGCCCCCAATCTAGACCGAACTTACTCAGCCTCTCATCATAAGACCATCTTCTCATCTATGGGCGGCACGGTGGCACAGTGGTTAGCACTGCTGCCTCATAGCGCAAGGTACCCAGGTTCAATTCCGGCCCTGAGTGGCTGTCAGTGTGGAGTTTGTACGTTCTCCCAGTGTCTGCATGTGTTTCCCCTGGGTGTTCTGGTTTCCTTCCACGGTCCAAAGATGTGCAGGTTAGGTGAACTGGCCATGCTAAATCATTCCTGTATCTAAAGGTTAGGCGGGGTTAGTTGGTTATTGGGGTTGGATGGCAGAGTGGGCCAAGGTAGATTGATCTTTCAGAGTGTCGGTGTAGACTCGATGGGCCAAATGGCCTCCTTCTGCACTGTAGGGATTCTATGTTTCTGTGATTAGATGGAGCCCAAAGCTGCACCCAATATTCCAGATGTGATCTCACCATAAAGCTGTCACAAGACTTAATTATTTCTGTACTGAAATCCTCTTGCAATGAATCCCGGCATTTCCCTTGCCTGATTACTTACTGTGCTTATGTGCTGACTTACTTTGATTTTTGTAAAAGCACAACCATGCCTCTCCAAACGTCAACATTTACGAGTCTCACACCTTTTAAAAAATGTTCCGTTTTTCTACTCTTACAAGTCAAGTGAGTAACTTCGTACTTCCCTGCATTACACTCCATCTGCCACTTTGTTCTCTATTCATTCAACCTGCCTAACTCTCACTGCTGCCACTTTGTGTCTTCCTCACAATTTCTATTGCTACCTCACTTTGTATTGTCAGCAAACTTAGATAAGATACTTTCGGTCTCTTTGACTGAGTCATTAATCTAGATTGTTAAATATAATAATCGCTTATTGTCACAAGTAGGTTTTAATGAAGTTACTGTGAAAAGCCCCTAGTCGCCACATTCCGGCGCCTGTTCGGGGAGGCTGGTACGGGAATTGAACCCCCACTGCTGGCCTTGTTCTGCACTACAAGCCAACTGTTTAGCCCACTGTGCTAAACCAGCCCGTAGCTGAGGTGCCGGCACTGATCCTTGCAACACGCCACTGGCTACAGACTGTCAACTTGAAAAGGCCCCGTTTATCCCTACTTTCAGCTTCCTGTCTGTTAACTAACCTGCTATACATGCCTCAACTGATGTACTCTTCTCTCAGCTATTAGCCTCATCAGATGCCTTTGGAAATCTAGATATACTACATCTAGTGGTTCCCTTCTATCCATCCAACCAGTTACAACCTCAAGAATGTCCAATAGCTCAGTCAAACTTTGGCCGGAGTTTTCCAGCTGTTGGGATTCTCTTTCCCCACCGGCAGCACCCCCCCGCCCGCAGGTTTTCCGGCGGCTTGGGGTGGCCTCAATGGGAGATGCCATTGACAAGCAGCGGGGAGATAGAATCCCACCGCCAGCGAACGCCGCTGCCGAGGAATACGCGGCTGGGGGACTGGAGAAACTGTCCGTGAAGCAGCCTCCTTTACAACCCGAGGCATCAGGTGCTGAGGATTTGTTGGCCTTCTGTCCCTTGAGTTTCTCTGATACTTTTTCTCGGTTTAAATTAATTTAAATCCACAGCAGCATGTAGTAATTGCATGTCTCAACGGACTTCTTCCTGGGCTCAGAATCACCTTTCGATTGGAACAACACTTGATGCACTGGGCGAGAAATCTGCTGGGTATTCTTTACCATGGGCTACCTTCACTGGTCAACATATACTTTGACACTTTTACAGTGCCATACACAATACGATTGGCCTAATCAAGAACCTCGTAAATGGCGCCCGAGCCAATTGCTCACCATGCAAGCTTTATGCTGAAAAATGTCGTACCAAACCGTCTTACGGGATAATTGCTACCCTGGTCAGATCATTTTGCGCTGTATATCACACAGACTCACTAACCGGCCTAAGGCCATCACTGTCAGCCCTGAAAAGTGCACAGACTACCTCAGATTACTCTGGAAGGGCAATGTATCTAAAAGAAAAACATCTGACCAACACGTCATGTCACCTTGGGCTTTTCCGCGGTCAATTCCAGCCCCACTTGAGCCGGAATCCCATCACAGGTAAAATTAAATTTTATTTAAAATACCCAAACTCCTTGGCTGAGCCCCAATAAACTGCAGTCGCCTGGTTTGTAACTTTAACATCTTTTATTATGTACAGTATTACAATGAAACAGACAGAAAATGTAACTAATTGATACACCTTTCCGAACCCCTCCCCCTTTATTCCTACCCCCATTCCCTCCACACACACAGACAGACAATACAGAGGGGAAAAGGGTGGTTGAGAGGTAAAGAAAATATTCATAAAATAAAAGGATAAAAGATCTTTTATGCACTGGGATACGATCCAGTTAATGTCCTCCTGAAGTTCAGCTTTTCGTTTTGGTACTTCTTCACTCTAGGCTTACGATGGTTTTCTTTGGCAAGGCTGTTTACTATCTCTGTCGATCCAGCATTATTTTAAGTTTACAGCAAAGATGTTCCAGCACTCATTGGTTTTTGAACAATAAAGCAGTTGTTTACTTTAACAGCGAGAATGAGAGAGAGAGTGTGTCCCTTTCATTTCCAAGATCTATGCATTTCTGCCAAGCTCTCTCAGAAGGCATCAAGCGGGAACCAATCACAGACTGTTGACAGACTGAACACTTTCCCTGGCTAACTCACAAGCTGCCAATTAGCCAAGCGAAGCGACTTCCTCCAAAACCGGTTCCTATGATTCGCTCGGCATCGATGAGTCCATTTTCTCCTCTCCAAAATAAAAAACCTAGGAACACACTGTCCTGACAAGCAGGCTGCTTCAGTTTGAGTTCTCTGCTTAAAGGCACATTCTGATTATGGGTCCATGGACCAAAAGCATTCAATTAAAAGAAAACAAAATGGGAACAAAGGAAATAAACAGGAAGGATGCCGACAGACAGGTGAAGCTTACAGTTTCAAGCTGCTACAATGCAGTAGCAAAATGAAAGGTATTCACCATGAACAGGATACTGCCGTCAAGCAAAAATGACACAAATTGAGTCATGTGATATATGAACTTCAACGCCAGTGAGATGCTCAGTATGTATGCTGTACATCGCAAAGTCTGGCGGTGGATCATACCAAACAATGTGTCTCTGCTGCTGGTCACAATGGGAAAGGTGCAGACCCTACTCAAGCAGCACGTGCTCCAAACACAATGTCCAACATTAGAGATGATTTTGTGATTGGGATCATTTTCTAAATAATCCTCAGTGTGTCTAGAATTACGCTGACAACTAATTTAAGATTGTCAGTCGGGCTCACAGTGTGGTGAAGTTGCATGTACTGGAAGCTACATGTATTAATACCGAGGACCCTGTTCTTTGCAGACAGAAAGAACATGTACACACATTGTGCCTGTTTCAGCTAAACAAAATAAGTGATAGCCATTTGCTGGTTCATTCCTCAGAGCAATGTCTTGACCAATCAGAGTCACGCTGCCGCACTAAATGTCAAAAAATGCTTGGCAGTTAACTGTCAGTCACCATCAATTGATGCATGTTCAATCAGAATCCACTTGCCAACCAATCAGCTCTCTCTTCTCATACAGTATAGAGTTTTCTTTCCACTGGCATTGGTATTATTGTGATTGTCCTGGTGAGTGCAAGACGCAAAGCTTTGATAAAATGTCCTTTTTTGGTAATACTAAATTAATTTTCTGAGTTTTCTCATGCTTTTAGTTCCTTTGTCACCCTCTTTTTCTGGTATTTCATAGAATTCACAGTGCAGAAGGAGGCCATTCAGCCCATCGAGTCTGCACCGGCTCTTGGAAAGAGCACCCTACCACAGGTCAACCCCTCAACCCTATCCCCGTAACCCAGTAACCCCACCCAACACTAAGGGCAATTTTGGACACTAAGGGCAATTTATCATGGCCAATCCGCCTAACCTGCACATCTTTGGACTGTGGGAGGAAACCGGAGCACCCGGGGAGAAAACCCACGCAGACACGGGGAGGATGTGCAGAATGTCTCTTCCACAGTGAAATTTTTTTTTTCCATTTCCTCATTCCCCATGATAATTTCTCCTGGACCTGCCTCTGAATGACAACATTTATGTTCGTTACTTGTACAAGTTCTTGCAATTTATTTTTACATTCTTGGCTTGTTTATTTTCATTCTCTATTCATCAACCTTTAGATAATCTTTGATTGCGTCAATCCCCATGTTTACTACTCTTCTTTATATTATAAACATATTTTATTCTAAAGCTATCCTTACCCTCCTGAGTGAGTCATGGATGAATCTTTCTTGTTTTTCAATGGAATGGAATTTTGCTGAACATTTTGAATTGTTCCTCTCAATGTTTCCCACGGTTCATTCACCAACATTCCTCACAGTCTACTTCCCCAATCAACTTGCTCCAGCTCTCCTCTCAAACCGAGGTAAATGGTTTTTATTTAAGTTAAAGTTTCTTGTTTGGGAGTGAAATACATTGTCTTCAAACTTAGTATGGAATTAAATTGTATTCTGATCACTTTTTTCCCAGAGACTAATTTACTATTAGTATGAAGGTTCAGTTAGGGCGCTCAAGAGTTACAAATTAGCTAGGAAAGACCTAAAGAGAGAGCTAAGAAGAGCCAGGAGGGGACATGAGAAGTCTTTGGCAAGTAGGATCAAGGATAACACTCAAGCTTTCTATAGATATGTCAGGAATAAACGAATGACTGGGGTAAGAGTAGGGCCAGTCAAGGGCAGTAGTGGGAAGTTGTGCTTGGAGTCCGAGGGGATAGGAGAGGTGCTAAATGAATATTTTTCGTCAGTATTTGCACAGGAAAAAGACAATGTTGTCGAGGAGAATACTGAGATTCAGGCTACTAGACTAGAAGGGCTTGAGGTTCATAAGGAGGAGATGTTAGCAATTCTGGAAAGTGTGAAAATAGATAAGTCCCCTGGGCCGGATGGGATTTATCCTAGGAGTCTCTGGGAAGCTAAGGAGGAGATTCCTGAGCCTTTGGCTTTGATCTTTAAGTCATCTTTCTCTACAGGAATAGTGCCAGAAGACTGGAGGATAGCAAATGTTGTCCCCTTGTTCAAGAAGGGGAGTAGAGACAACCCAGGTAACTATAGACTAGTGAGCCTTACTTCTGTTGTGGGCAAAATCTTGGGAAGGTTTATGAGAGATAGGATGGATAATCATCTGGAAAGGAATAATTTGATTTGAGATATTCAACACGGTTTTGTGAAGGGTAGGTCGTGCCTCATAAACCTTATTGAGTTCTTTGAGAAGGTGACCAAACAGGTGGATGAGGGTAAAGCAGTTGATGTGGTGTATATGGATTTCAGTAAAGTGTTTGATAAGGTTCCCCACGGTAGGTTACTACAGAAAATACGGAGGCATGGGATTCAGGGTGATTTAGCAGTTTGGATCAGAAATTGGCTAGCTGGAAGAAGACAAAGGGTGGTGGTTGATGGGAAATGTTCTGACAGGAGTCCAGTTACTAGTGGTGTACCACAAGGATCTGTTTTGGGGCCACTACTGTTTGTCATTTTTATAAATGACCTGGAGGAGGGCGTAGAAGGATGGGTGAGTAAATTTGCAGATGACACGAAAGTCGGTGGAGTTGTGGACAGTGCGGAAGGATGTTACAAGTTACAGAGGGACATAGATAAGCTGCAGCGCTGGGCTGAGAGGTGGCAAATGGAGTTTAATGCAGAAAAGTGTGAGGTGATTCATTTTGGAAGGAATACCAGGAAGACAGAGTACTGGGCTAATGGTAAGATTCTTGGCAGTCTGGATGAGCAGAGAGATCTCGGTGTCCATGTACAAAGATCCCTGAAAGTTGCCACTCAGGTTGAGAGGGTTGTTAAGAAGGCGTACGGTATGTTAGCTTTTATTGGTAGAGGGATTGAGTTTCGGAGCCATGAGGTCATGTTGCAGCTGTGCAAAACTCTGGTGCGGCCGCATTTGGAGTATTGCGTACAGTTCTGGTCGCCGCATTGTAGGAAGGATGTGGAAGAATTGGAAAGGGTGCAGAGGAGATTTACCAGAATGTTGCCTGGTATGGAGGGAAGATCTTATGAGGAAAGGCTTAGGGACTTGAGGCTGTTTTCGTTAGAGAGAAGAAGGTTAAGAGGTGACTTAATTGAGGCATACAAGATGATCAGAGGATTGGATAGGGTGGACAGTGGGAGCCTTTTTCCTCGGATGGTGATATCTAGCACGAGGGGGCATAGCTTTAAATTGAGGGGAGATAGATATAAGACAGATGTCAGAGGTAGGTTCTTTACTCTGAGAGTAGTAAGGGCGTGGAATGCCCTGCCTGCAACAGTAGTGGACTCACCAACACTAAGGACATTCAAATGGTCATTGGATAGACATATGAACGATAAGGGAATAGTGTAGATGGGCTTTAGAGTGGTTTCACAGGTCGGCGCAACATCGAGGGCTGAAGGGCCTGTACTGCACTGTAATGTTCTATGAGATTACTAATTAAATCTGCCTCATTGCACATTACGAGATCGATATCAGCTTTATCTCTACTTGTTTCCAGAATGTGTTATTTCTATAAATTCATCTTCCAGAAGGTGTTTGCCAATTTGTTATGTCCAGTCCATGTGCAAACTAAAGTCTTTCACACTGACCACATTGCCTTTGTTGTAAACTCCAATTATGTCTTGTTTAATGCTCTGCTCACCGGCGTAACTATTCCTGGGGCGGACTATCAACTTTCCCACCAATGTTTTCTGGCTCTTTTTATTCCGAATCTCCACTCATATTGATTCTGCTTCATGATGTCCTGGACCAAGATTGTTCGACGTCAATGTCCTTATGCCATCCATTACTGTATGAGGGTCACTGCACCTCTTTTTCCAGTCTGCTTATCTCTCCAAAACATTGAGTGCCCTGCAATGTCTATTTACCAAATCGGCTCTGCCACGGCAAGCAAAGCAGATTAAGGACAGCATGGCAGCACAGTGGCTAGCACAGTTGCTTCACAGCTCAAGGGTCCCAGGTTTTATTCCCGGCTTGGGTCACTGTCTGTGCTGAGTCTACACGTTCTCCCCACGTCTGCGTGGGTTTCCTCCGGTCTCCTCCGACAGTCCAAAGATGTGCACGTTAGGTGAATTGGCCATGCTAAAATTGTCCTTGGTGTCCAAAACAGATTAGGTGGGGTTACTGGGTTACGGGGGTAGGGTGGAGGTGTGGAGATCGGGTGGAGGTATGGCCTTAGGTTGGGAGCTCTTTCCAAGGGCTGGTGCAGACTCGATGGGCTGAATGGCCTCCTTCTGCACCGTCAATTCTATGATGAGGAGATGCCGGCATTGGACTGCGGTGAGCACAGTAAGAAGTCTTACAACATCTTCCCTCCTGTGGAAGTAGTCATTCCTCACTTAGTTCTACTGAGAGATGTTGGACTTGAAACTGACGTTGTCAGACTTCTTATTGTAAATTCTATGATTCTATAAGATTCTTAGGAGCCAAATAGTATTTTAGAAGAATTTCTTATGGTAATACTCCCTCTTTTGACAGTCTCTGTTTTAAGCCAGCTGTAAAGAATCGGAGATGGGAGAACTTCTCAAAATGCGTTTTGATCTGTAAACAGTCAAATGTCTTCATCAGTGTAGCTGACAAAGTAATTTCAAGGCGCACGAGAAATGATTTGAATTGTTCCACTGGAGGACTCCCGAGTGATGTCACTTGTCAGAATAATATTTGTTTAGCGAAAACATCGGCTTTTATAAAAACCTCCGCGTTCTCTGCCTCATGTTACAAAGTGGTTTCAAAGAGACTTCAGAGGCTTTGAAAGACCCAACGCTCCTTAAAGTGCATGCGGAATATAATCTTTCTACTCGCCTTATTGATCAGCTCAAGACAACTGCACCTGATATTCCACTGAACAGCACAAAGCTGCAGAATATCACAGAACAAGAAGAAGAATAAACTCGGGAGTATCTCTCCTGCTGTGGGTTTTGTCATTCCTCCCTCGCGCAGTTCTACTGAGAGATATTTACCTTTACACTGTGTCTTATCACACCTCTGAGAAGCATCGCAAACGTACTTCCCAGGCAACGATTACATAGGCAATACAGTGACAGCAACACAGAACGAGAAAAGTTCTGTAGAAGGATCGTTGAGACCCGGAGCATTAACTCTGTTTCTCTCCACCGATGCTGCCAATCCTGTCGAGTTTACCCAGCATTTCCTGTTTTTATTTCAGATGTTCAACATTCGCAGTATTTTGCTTTTCTCATGGGACTTAGGAGCACTTCCTTAAGATTAAAGGCGCACGAGAAATAGGCCAGTCAGCCCTTCAAGCCTGCTCCACCATTCAATAAGATCATGGTTGATCTGGTTGTGGCCTCTGTCATGATATCCACATCAGCATATCATGGTGCAATCACACACACACCGATGGACAGGCAGTTGGACCAACCAGCACACACACAACATCACCAGTGAGAGCACACGCACTATAAAACAGGGAACACCACAGTTCCTGCTCATTCTATCAGGAGATAGCTCAGAGCACAGAGCTCACAGTGTGCCACTCAGACATAGTCCATGTGCTGAGTGCCTCACTAAGATAGTGATAGGGCTGGGTCCACAGCTTAGCTGGTGAAGCACGTACCCAAGCCAGGAGATGTCGTTGTTAAGACAATAAAACAGAGTTGTACCATCTAGAGGCTTGCTGGATCATTTGTGCATCGGAACACCCAACACGACAGCCTCAGTCCCACTCTCCTATCTGTCCCCATGTGTTATGGTGGACTTCTTCCAACTAACCACAGGTGACCCAGGGACAGGTTACACTGTTTATTTGTGATTCAAGCATGGAGGGAACTATCCGAGAGAAACCTCTCCGTCAGCACTCTCCTCCAATACAGCCCTCAGCTCTAATGCAACTCTCACAGGCAGAGCGCCCTAATGCAGCTCTCCCTCCTCTAAGTCACAGACTCAGAATGCTGATACAGTTAGCTAGTACACAGAACATTGTTTACTTTCCCACCTTAGCACAGTGGTTAGCACTGTTGTCTCACAGGGTCCCCGGTTCGATTCCGGCTCGGGTCACTGTCTGTGCGGAGTCAGCACATTCTCTGCCTGGGTTCCCTCTGGGTGCCCCGGTTTCCTCCCACAAGTCCAGAAAGACATGTTGTGAGGTGAATTGGACATTCTGAATTCTCCCTCAGTGTGCCAGAACAGGTGCCGGAGTGTGGCGACGAGGGGGTTTTCACAGTAACTTCATTGCAGTGTTAATGTAAGCCTACTTGTGACAATAATAAAGATTCTGAGATAATTATTAGAGACTGTCCATTCTTCTAATAAGTCGACAACCTAGTTGGTGAGTTCTGCTGATCTTTATATCTTGAGGTGGACCATTTACATAGATACATATAAGATAGGAGAGAGAGAAGTTCTTTTGGCCCTTCGAGCCTGCTCCGCCATTCATCACAATCATGGCTGATCATCCAATTCAATAGCCTAATCCTGCTTTCTCCCCTTAGCCTTTGATCCCATTCTCCCCAAGTGCAATATCCAGCCACCTCTTGAATATATTCAATGTTTTAGCATCAACTACTTCCTGTGGTAATGAATTCCACAGGTTCACTACTCTTTGGGTGAAGAAATGTCTCATCTCTGTTCGAAACTAATGTGGCAGGGGGATGGGAACCAGATTAGGAAGTTAGAGGTCAGTAAAGAGGCAGCAACTAAAGCCAGTAAGGTACTAGATAATAAACTCAATGTGACTAAGGGGAAGAGTAGAGAGGGAAGAGATGATGAACGCAAAGGGACAGGTGGTCTGAGGTGCATTTGTTTCAATACGAGAAGTGTAGCAGGTAAGGCAGATGAATTTAGGGCTTGGATTAGTACCTGGGAATATGATGCCATTGGTATTACGGAGACTTGGTTGAGGGAAGGGCAAGACTGGCAACTAAATATCAAAGGGTATTGATGCTTCAGGAGGGATAGAGAGGGAGGTAAAAGGGGTGGAGGAGTTGCATTACTGGTCAGAGATGATATCACAGCTATGTTTGAGGAGGGCACGATGGAGGATTCGAGCACTGAGGCAATATGGGTAGAGCTAAGAAATAGGAAGGGTGCACTAACATTGTTGGGACTTTACTACAGGCCTCCCAAAAGCGAGCGTGAAGTAGAGGTACAAAAATGTAGGAGCAATAGGGTGGTCATGATGGGAGATTTTAACTTCCCCAGCATTGAATGGGACTCATGTCGTGTTGGAGGCGTAGATGGAGCAGAATTTGTAAGGAGCATCCAGGAGAGTTTTTTAGAGCAGTATGTCAATAGTCCAACTCAGGAAGGGGCCATACTGGACCTGGTATTGGGGAATGATCCCGGACAGGTGGTTGAAGTTTCAGTCGGTGATTACTTTGGGAATAGCGATCACAATTCCGTAAGTTTTAGAATACTCATGGACAAAGACGAGAGTGTTCCGAAAGGAAGAGTGCTAAATTGGGGAAAGGCCAAGTATAACAAAATTCGGCAGGAGCTAAGGAATGTGGATTGGGAGCAGCTCTTTAAGGGTAAATCCACATTTGAAATGTGGGAATCTTTTAAGGAAAGGTTGATTAGAGTGCAGGACAGACATGTCCCTGTGAAAATGAGGGATAGAAATGGCAAGATTAGGGAACCATGGATGACGGATGGAATTGTGAAACTAGCTAAGATGAAAGCATACAGAAGATCTAGGCAACTTAAATCTGATGAAGCTTTGGATGAATATCGGGAAAGTAGGACAAATCTCAAGCGCGCAATAAAGAGGGCTAAAAGGGGTCATGAAATATATTTGGCTAACAGGGTTAAGGAAAATCCCAAAACCTTTTATTCGTATATAAGGAGCAAGAGGGTAACTAGAGAAAGGATTGGCCCACTCAAAGACAAAAGAGGGAATTTATGCGTGGAGTCAGAGGAAATGGGTGAGATTCTTAATGAGTACTTTGCATTGATATTCACCAAGGAGAGGGACATGACGGATGTTGAGGCTAAGGATGGATGTTTAAATACTCTAGGTCAAGTCGGCATAAGGAAGGGGGAAGTTTTGGGTATTCTAAAAGGCATTAAGGTGGACAAGTCTCCAGGTCCAGATGGGATCTATCCCAGGTTACTGAGGGAAGCGAGGGAAGAAATAGCTGGGGCCTTAACAGATGTCTTTGCAGCATCCTAGAGCACGGGTGAGGTCCCGGAGGACTGGAGAATTGCTAATGTTGTCCCTTTGTTTAAGAAGGGTAGCAGGGATAACCCAGGGAATTATAGACCTGTGAGCTTGACGTCAGTGGTAGGCAAACTGTTGGAGAAGATACTGAGGGATAGGATCTATTCACATTTGGAAGAAAATAGACTTATCAGTGATAGGCAGCATGGTTTTGTGCAGGGAAGGTCATGTCTTACAAACCTAATAGAATTCTTTGAGGAAGTGACAACGTTAATTGATGAGGGAAGGGCTGTAGATGTCATATACATGGACTTCAGTGAGGCGTTTGATAAAGTTTCCCATGGCAGGTTGATGGAAAAAGTGAAGTCGTATGGGGTTCAGGGTGTACTAGCTAGATAGATAAAGAACTGGCTGGGCAACAGGAGACAGAGAGTAGTGGTGGAAGGGAGTATCTCAAATTGGAGAAAGGTGACTAGTGGTGTTCCACAGGGATCCGTGCTCGGACCACTGTTGTTTGTGATATACATAAATGATCGGGATGAAGGTATAGGTGGCCTGATTAGCAAGTTTGCAGATGATACTAAGATTGGTGGAGTTGCAGATAGCGAGGAGGACTGTCAGAGAATACAGCAAAATATAAATAGATTGGAGAGTTGGGCAGAGAAATGGCAGATGGAGTTCAATACAGGCAAATGAGAGGTGATGCATTTTGGAAGATCTAATTCAAGAGTGGAGTATGCGGTCAATGGAAGAGTCCTGGGGAAAATTGATGTACAGAGAGATCTGGGAGTTCAGGTCCATTGTACCCTGAAGGTGGCAACGCAGGTCGATAGAGTGGTCAAGAAGGCATACAGCATGCTTGCCTTCATCGGACAGGGTATTGAGTACAAGAGTCGGCAGGTGATGTTACAGTTGTATAGGACTTTGGTTAGGCCACATTTGGAATACTGCGTGCAGTTCTGGTCGCCACATTACCAGAAGGATGTGGATGCTTTAGAGACGGTGCAGAGGAGGTTCACCAGGATGCTGCCTGGTATGGAGGGTACTAGCTATGAAGAAAGGTTGAGTAGATTAGGATAGTTTTCGTTGGAAAGACGGAGGTTGAGGGGGGACCTAATTGAGGTCTACAAAATTATGAGAGGTATGGACAGGGTGGATAGCAACAAGCTTTTTCCAAGAGTGGGGGTGTCAATTACAAAGGGTCACGATTTCAAGGTGAGAGGGGGAAAGTTTAAGGGAGATGTGCGGGGAAAGTTTTTTACGCAGAGGGTGGTGGGTGCCTGGAACGCTTTGCCAGCGGAGGTGGTAGAGGCGAGCACGATAGCATCATTCAAGATTCATCTAGATAGATATATGAACGGGCGGGGAACAGAGGGAAGTAGATCCTTGGAAAATAGGTGACAGGTTTAGATAAAGGATCTGGATCGGCGCAGGCTGGGAGGGCCGAAGGGCCTGTTCCTGTGCTGTAATTTTCTTTGTTCTTTGTTCTTTGTTGTTCTTCTTTGAAATGGTTTACCCTGAATCCTCAGAGTGTGACCCCTGATTCTGGACACACCCACCATCGGGAGCATCTTCCTTGTATCTAGTCCTGTTCGAACATTATAACTCTCTATGAGATCTCCCCATTTCTTCTGAACTCCAGCGAGAACATTGCTAACCTAGTCAATCTCTCCTCTTATGACAGTCCCTCCATCCCTGGAATCAGTCTGGTAAACCTTGGCTGCACTCCCTCGAGAGCAAGAACATCCTTCCTCAGAAAAGGAGACCAAAACTGCCCACAATATTCCAAGGCCCTGTATAATTGCAACAACACATCCCTGCTCCTGTACGCGAAACCTCTCGCAACGGAGGCCAACTTACCAATCGCCTTCTTTACCGCCTGATGCACCTGCATGTTTACCTTCTGCGACTGGTGCACAAGGACACCCAGGTCCCACTGCACACTCCCCTCTCCCAATTTACAACCGTTAAGGTAGTAATCTGCCTTCCTGTTTTTGCTTCCAAAATGAATAACCTCACATTTATTCAAATTATACTGCATCTACTATTGATTTGCCCACTCGCCCAACCTGTCCAGATCATGCTGTAGGATCACTGCATCCTCATCACAGTTCACTCTCTCACCCAACTTGGTATCACCTGCAAACTTTGAGATGGTACATTTTGTTCCCTCATCCAAATCATTAATATATATTGTGAATAACTGGGGTCCCAGCACTGAGCCCTGAGGCACCCCACACGTTACTGCCTGCCAATTTGAAAAGGACCCATTCATTCCTACTCTTCATTTCCTCTCTGCCAACCAGTTTACTATCCACCTCAATACATTTCCCCCAATCCTATGCACTATAATTTTGCACAATAATCTCTTATGCGGGACTTTGTCAAACAACTTCTGAAAGTCCAAATATACCACATCGACTGGCTCCCCCTTGTCAACTGAACTGGTTACATATTCAAAGAATTCCAACAGATTTGTCAAGCATGATTTTCCCTTCATAAATCCATGCTGACTCTGACTGATCCTGCCACTGCTTTCTGAATGTTCCGCTGTAAAGTCCTTGATAATGGATTCAAGAATTTTCCCCACTACCGATGTTAGGCTTACTGGCCTATAATTCCCTGCTTTCTCACTTCCTCCCTTTTTGAATATCGGAGTGACATTAATTACCCTCCAATCTGCAGGGACAGTTCCAGAGTCTATAGAATCCCGGAAGATGACCACCAATGCAGCCACTATTTCCAGAGCCACCTCCTTAAGCTCTCTGGGATGCAGATTCTCAGGCCCTGGGGATTTACCCGCCTTCAATCCCATCAATTTTCCCAGCACCATTTCTCTTTAATGTTGATCTCCCTCAGTTCTTCCCTCTCACTAAAGCTTCATTCTCCAACATTTCTGGTATCTGATTTGTTTCCTCTTTTGTGAAGGCAGAGCCAAAGTATGTATTGATACATTTACTCCAGATGTGGTATGACCAGCGTCCTGGACAACTGGAGCCAAATAATTCTTAAGTTTATATTTAATTTCCCTTGCAATAAACATCAACATCCCATTTGACCGGCATGTGCTTTTTTTACTCTAATCAAGGGTGTTAGATCTATCCTGCTTTTGCTGAACCCATCCATTCGCCCTTACAGCTTGACTCCATTGTCCGTCAAAAATGTGTCTAACTCTGCCTTGAAGAAAAGTCAATGACCCAGCCTCCATTGCTTTCTGTGAATGACATGCAGGAAAACCGCAAAGCAGCTGAGGTGAGTTGGTCCATGGAGCGTGCCCATATAGCCGATGGGTCAGCTGGGGCCATAGGGTGCCTGGAGGGAGGTGGCCTGGGGGGACTCCCAATGGGCCCTAATTTCACAGTGGGCTGTTTGTGGCGTGCGCATCTGCATGGCTGCCTTGCCAGCTGTGGAAATGGTGTTCTGTGCCCGTCCATCCCGACTCCACAGCCCACCTCCTGGTCACTCCTCCGCTGCTACCCCACCCCCCCCCCCCCCCCCGCCCCCAGCCCTGGCAGAAGGCTCCCTGGCCAGCGGCACGACTGTCAGCAAACTAGGGCAATGTTGGACACTGTCCGTACCCCCACTCTCCCCCTCATCAACCACAAAGCCGGATTAACGATTTTTAAATTCACCAGTGAACCACGCCATCGGGAACTCGGCCCATCGGAGACGGACCATCGCGGAGACCCGGAGAATACCGGCTACCATACATTTGGCCCATTTATCCAAGTCATTGATATAGATTGTAAATAGTTGAGAGCAGTTAATATAAGCAATTGTATTCTGGGCTTTATTAATAGGGGCAAAGATTACAAGAGCAAGGATATTATTCACAATTGATACATGTGTGACTGACCCCAGTTGGTGTTATAACTGGATGGGAAGATCCCAAAATGGAAGCTGGCTCAAATGACCGAACTTTATTTTTTCAAAAAACACTGACGAATAGAGTTACAGGACCATTAATTGGTTTTAAAAACCAGAAAACAAACATTTATTAAACATGGAAAGTTGGAATATGCTACAATACACCTTTCCTCTCTAAGATAACAATTGCACATATATTTTAAGGTTAATACAGATTACAAAGTGCATCTTAAGCTTGATTGTCTCAGGAACACAAACTCCCTTTAAGCACACAGATTGGCTGTAGTCAAATACACACTCCATTCTGAACCCAAGTTAGCGCCTGTGAATTTCTCTTCAGTACTCGCCCAGATAATTTTCACATGAGAATTTCCACACTTCACTCCCAAAATGCGCTGTCAGATCTTCTTTCGCAATAATGCTTTCCTTTAGTGGTTTGCATTCCAAATCCAGACCAGAATGGCTCTTTTAAATAAAACTTCTGCTCCACTTTTAACAGTGAATCCAGTATCCAGGTTTTACACCACACCATTCAGGCTTTCTTTGTATTGACTGCTGTACAATCTGTTCACAATTACTTTAATCTTGATTTCCAAACTCTATTAAAATGGCATCAAACTTTTGATTTACCTCTGAAGTCTGCTTTACCACATTAAATCTGGAAATGCAATGCCTCTTTAACTCAGAGAATTTTGTTTACTCTTCCTTGAATTCTTCAGAAAAATACTTGGGGCGGGATGCTCCATAATCGGCGCGATGTCCGCCGACCGGCGGCAAAAACGGCGCGAATCAGTCCGGCAACGGGCCGCCCCAAAGGTGCGGAGGTCTCCCCATCTTGAGGGGCCGAGCCCTTACCTTGCGGGGCTAGGCCCGCGCCGGCCTGATTTCCGCCCCGCCAGCTGGCGAGAAAGGCCTTTGGTACCCCGCCAGCCGGCGCGGAAATGCCTTTTCCGGGCGGCGCATGCGCGGGAGCGTCAGCGGCCGCTCACGGCATCCCCGTGCATGCGCAGTGGAGGGGGTATCTTCCGCCTACGCCATAGTGGAGACCATGGCGAAGGCGGAAGGAAAAGAGTGCCCCCACGGCACAGAGCCGCCCGCGGATCGGTGGGCCCTGATCGCGGGCCAGGCCACCGTGGGGGCCCCCCCCGGGGCCAGATCGCCCCGCGCCCCCCCCCAGGACCCCAGAGCCCGCCCGCGCCACCTGCTCCCGCCGGTAAGATAGGTGGTTTAATCCACGCCGGCGGGAGAGGGTTGGCAGCAGCGGGACTTCGGCCCATCGAGGGCCGGAGAATCGCCGGGGGATTCCTGCCGACCGTGGTGGTGCGAGTCCCACCCCCGCCGAATCTCCAGTGGCGGAGAATTCGCGACACGGCAGAATTGAAAGATGTTCACTCCCTTGAATCCTTCTTCAACTGCAACATATAAAGCTAAAACTGAAGCTTAAAAGCTTTTCTACATTATTAGGTTCCCAGTTGCTAAGCGATCACTGATAGTTTATTTACTCTTCACGCTGTAGCGCTCTCTAAGCCCACTATAAGCACAGTTTGAATTGAATACACTTCCACACATACAACCACCTTTCTCCAGCATGAATTCAATTATAGTTTTTACCCTTCCTTTCACAGAAAAATGAAATTAAACCCACTTAAAAATACACCTTATTTCCAATGTTTACCAATACAACTATAAGTCCCTTAAACCTACCTTAATTTTCCTAAAGAGGTGGAAGAAAACACATTATTTAAATGGAAGCCTTTATCTTTGTTTTTAATTCATTTTATAAGATGTGGATGTTTCTGGATTGGCCAGCTTTCATTGCCCATCCCTAATTGCACTGGAGAAGGTTGTGTTGAGCTGCCTTCTTGAACTAGTATAGTCCCTGAAGTGTAGGGATACCAAGAGTGGTGTTATGGAGGGATTGGATTGGATTTGTTTATTGTCACCTGTACAAGGTACAGTGAAAAGTATGTTTCTGCGTTCAGCTCAAACAGACCATTTAGTACATGAAAAGAACAGACATAATAGGGCAACACAAGGTACACTATGTAAACTAGTAGGGCAGGGGGGTGGGCATGGGAGCAATAGGTCAGAAGGTGAGAGCATTGAGGGAGAACTAGGGAATAGGGACAGTGTGGCTCTGAGGCAGAGCAGGCAGGGAGAAGTTGCTGAACACAGCGGGTCTGGTGGCCTGAAGTGCATATGTTTTAATGCAAGAAGTATTACGGGTAAGGCAGATGAACTTAGAGCTTGGATTAGTACTTGGAACTATGATGTTGTTGCCATTACAGAGAGCTGGTTGAGGGAAGGGCAGGATTGGCAGCTAAACGTTCCAGGATTTAGATGTTTCAGGCGGGATAGAGGGGGGTGTAAAAGGGGAGGCGGAGTTGCGCTACTGGTTCGGGAGAATATCACAGCTGTACTGCGAGAGGACACCTCAGAGGGCAGTGAGGCTATATGGGTAGAGATAAGGAATAAGAAGGGTGCAGTCACAATGTTGGGGGTATACTACAGGCCTCCCAACAGCCAGCGGGAGATAGAGGAGCAGATAGGTAGACAGATTTTGGAAAAGAGTAAAAACAACAGGGTTGTGGTGATGGGAGACTTCAACTTCCCCAATATTGACTGGGACTCAATTAGTGCCAGGGGCTTAGACGGGGGGGAGTTTGTAAGGAGCATCCAGGAGGGCTTCTTAAAACAATATGTAGACAGTCCAACTAGGGAAGGGGCGGTACTGGACCTGGTATTGGGGAATGAGCCCGGCCAGGTGGTAGATGTTTCAGTAGGGGAGCATTTCGGTAACAGTGACCACAATTCAGTAAGTTTTAAAGTACTGGTGGACAAGGATAAGAGTGGTCCTAGGATGAAGGTGCTAAATTGGGGGAAGGCTAATTATAACAATATTAGGCGGGAACTGAAGAACATAGATTGGGGGCGGATGTTTGAGGGCAAATCAACATCTGACATGTGGGAGGCTTTCAAGTGGCAGTTGAAAGGAATACAGGACCGGCATGGTCCTGTGAGGAAGAAGGATAAATACGGCAATTTTCGGGAACCTTGGATGACGAGTGATATTGTGGGCCTCGTCAAAAAGAAAAAGGAGGCATTTGTCAGGGCTAAAAGGCTGGGAACAGACGAAGCCTGCGTGGAATATAAGGAAAGTAGGAAGGAACTTAAGCAAGGAGTCAGGAGGGCTAGAAGGGGTCACGAAAAGTCATTGGCAAATAGGGTTAAGGAAAATCCCAAGGCTTTTTACACATACATAAAAAGCAAGAGGGTAGCCAGGGAAAGGGTTGGCCCACTGAAGGATAGGCAAGGGAATCTATGTCTGGAGCCAGAGGAAATGGGCGAGGTACTAAATGAATACTTTGCATCAGTATTCACCAAAGAGAAGGAATTGGTAGATGTTGAGTCTGGAGAAGGGGGTGTAGATAGCCTGGGTCACATTGTGATCCAAAAAGACGAGGTGTTGGGTGTCTTAAAAAATATTAAGGTAGATAAGTCCCCAGTGCCTGATGGGATCTACCCCAGAATACTGAAGGAGGCTGGAGCGGAGATTGCTGAGGCCTTGACAGAAATCTTTGGATCCTCGCTGTCTTCAGGGGATGTCCCGGAGGACTGGAGAATAGCCAATGTTGTTCCTCTGTTTAAGAAGGGTAGCAAGGATAATCCCGGGAACTACAGGCCGGTGAGCCTTACTTCAGTGGTAGGGATATTACTGGAGAGAATTCTTCGAGGCAGGATCTACTCCCATTTGGAAGCAAATGGACGTAATTAGTGAGAGGCAGCACGGTTTTGTGAAGGGGAGGTCGTGTCTCACTAACTTGATAGAGTTTTTCGAGGAGGTCACTAAGATGATTGATGCAGGTAGGGCAGTGGATGTTGTCTATATGGACTTCAGTAAGGCCTTTGACAAGGTCCCTCATGGTAGACTAGTACAAAAGGTGAAGTCACACGGGATCAGGGTGAGCTGGCAAGGTGGATACAGAACTGGCTAGGCCATAGAAAGCAGAGAGTAGCAATGGAAGGATGCTTTTCTCATTGGAGGGCTGTGACCAGTGGTGTTCCACAGGGATCAGTGCTGGGACCTTTGCTCTTTGTAGTATATATAAATGATTTGGAGGAAATTGTAACTGGTCTGATTAGTAAGTTTGCAGACAGCACAAAGGTTGGTGGAATTGCGGATAGCGATGAGGACTGTCGGAGGATACAGCAGGATTTAGATTGTTTGGAGACTTGGGCGGAGAGATGGCAGATGGAGTTTAATCCGGACAAATGTGAGGTAATGCATTTTGGAAGGTCTAATGCAGGTAGGGAATATACAGTGAATGGTAGAACCCTCAAGAGTATTGAAAGTCAAAGAGATCTAGGAGTACAGGTCCACAGGTCATTGAAAGGGGCAACACAGGTGGAGAAGGTAGTCAAGAAGGCATACGGCATGCTTGCCTTCATTGGCCGGGGCATTGAGTATAAGAATTGGCAAGTCATGTTGCAGCTGTATAGAACCTTAGTTAGGCCACACTTGGAGTATAGTGTTCAATTCTGGTCGCCACACTACCAGAAGGATGTGGAGGCTTTAGAGAGGGTGCAGAAGAGATTTACCAGAATGTTGCCTGGTAGGGAGGGCATTAGCTATGAGGAGCGGTTGAATAAACTCGGTTTGTTCTCACTGGAACGACGAAGGTTGAGGGGAGACCTGATAGAGGTATACAATATTATGAGGGGCATAGACAGAGTGGATAGTCAGAGGCTTTTCCCCAGGGTTGAGGGGTCAATTACTAGGGGGCATAGGTTTAAGGTGCGAGGGGCAAGGTTTAGAGTAGATGTACGAGGCAAGGTTTTTAACGCAGAGGGTAGTGGGTACCTGGAACTCGCTACCGGAGGAGGTGGTGGAAGCAGGGACAATAGTGACATTTAAGGGGCATCTTGACAAATCCATGAATAGGATGGGAATAGAAGGATACGGACCCAGGAAGTGTAGAAGATTGTAGTTTAGTTGGGCAGTATCGTCGGCAGGGGCTTGGAGGGCCGAAGGGCCTGTTCCTGTGCTGTACATTTCTTTGTTTTGTTGTTCTTTGTAAATATATAGACACAAGCATCGGGTGAAGCATACAGGAGTGCAGTATTAATCAGATCAGTCCATAACAGGGACATTTAGGAGTCTGGTACAGTGAGGAAGAAGCTGTTTTTGAATCTGTTTGTGCGTGTTCTCAGACTTTGGTATCTCCTGCCCGACGGAGGAAATTGGAAGAGTGAGTAAGCCGCGTGGGAGGGGTCTTTGACTATGTTGCCCGCTTTCCCAAGGCAGCGGGAGGTGTAGACAGAGTGTAGATAGAATCAATGGATGGGAGGCAGGTTCGTGTGATGGACTGGGCAGTCAACATGACTCTCTGAAGTTTCTTGCGGTCCTGGGCCGAGCAGTTGCCATACCAGGCTGTGATGCAGCCAGATAGGATGCTTTCTATGGTGCATCTGTAAAAGTTGGTAAGGGTTAATGTGAACATGCCAAATTTCCTTAGTTTCCTGAGGAAGTATAGGCGCTGTTGTGCTTTCTTGGGCATAATGTCGATGTGGGTGGACCAGGACAGATCGTTGATGATGTGCACCCCATGGAATTTGAAGCTGTCAATCATCTCCACCTCGGCCCCATTGATGCTGACAGGGGTGTGTACAGTACTTTGCTTCCTGAAGTCAATGGCCAGCTCTTTAGTTTTGCTGGCATTGAGGGAGAGATTGTTGTCATTACACCACTCCACTAGATTCTCTAGCTCCCTCCTGTATTCTGATTCCTTGTTGTTCGAGATCCGACCCACAATGGTCATGTCGTCAGCAAACTTGTAGATGGAGGTTGGAGCCAAATTTTGCCACGCAGTCATGTGAGTATAGGAAGTATAGAAGGGGACAAAGTACGCAACCTTGCAGGGCCCCGGTATTGAGGACTATCATGGAGGAGGTGTTGTTGTTTATTCTTACTGATTGTGGTCTGTGGGTCAGAAAGTCGAGGATCCAGTTGCAATGTGAGGAGCCAAGTCCCAGGTTTTGTAGCTTTGATATGAGATTGGCTGGGATAATGGTGTTGAATGTGGAGCTGTCGTCAATAAATAGGAGTCTGATGTAGAAGTCCTTGTTGCCTAGATGCTCAAGTGATGAGTGTAGGGCCAGGGAGATGGCGTCTGCTGTGGACCAGTTGTGGAGCTTTGCAAATTGTAATGGATCCAAGTATTCTGGGAGAATAGAGTTGATGTGTCTCATGACCAACCTCTCGAAGCAATTCATTCCGATCGATGTCAGGGCCACTGGTCATTGCTGCACGTTGAGTGGTACTTCTTTGGCACCGGTATGATGGTGGTCTTCTTGAAGCAGGTGGGGACCTTGGAGTGGAGTAGGGACAGGTTGCGGATGTCCGCGAACACATCTGCCAGTTGGTCCGCGCAGGATCTGAGTGCATGACCAGTGACCCCGTTTGGACCCGTCGCCTTCCGAGGGTTGACTTTCAGGAAGGCCAATCTGGCTTCGGAAGCTGTGATGGTGGGTATGGGTGAGTTATGGGCTGCTGGGGCACTCGCTAGCGGATTGTTGGTTTCCTGCTCGAACTGAGCATAGAATGCATTGAGTTCATCGGGGAGGGGTGCGCTGCTGCCGAAGATTCTGCTCGGCTTCGCTTTGTAGCCCGTTATGTTGTTTCGGCCTAACGACCAATTATTGCTCGTGTCACATTGGTGCTTGAGGGATCTCGCTGTCTGCCAATTGATGGTCCACGTTTCCTCCACTACAGCAGACAGTACACTTCAAAAGTGTTCATTGGCAGTAACATTCCAAGGGCATGAAATGTGCTATATGAATACAAGCCTTTGTTTCTTTTGGTTTGCATATTTATCCTTTTAAGTTGCATCAGCCACCATATTTGTATTTCTTAGATCTAAAATTGCATAACTATAAACAAAAAATACCTTTTATCAGTAAATACATGTAATAGTAGTAATCTTTATTGTCACAAGTAGGCTTACATTAACACTGCAATTAAGTTGCTGTGAAAAGTCCCTAGTTGCCACACTCTGGCGCCTGTTCGGGGACACAGAGGGGGGATTCAGAATGTCCAATTCACCTAACAGCACGTCTTTCTGGATTTGTGGGAGGAAACCGGAGCACCCGGAGGAAACCCACGCAGATACGGGAGAGAACGTGCAGACTCCGCACAGACTGTGACCCAAGCCGGGAATCAAACCTCGGACCCTGGCGCTGTGAAGCCATAGTGCTAACCACTATGTTACCTTGCTGCCCGCTGTTCCATTATATGGAAATTTATTTCAAATAACTTATCAATGGGTTGCAGTGCATAATTTTCATTTGGTCGCTCGAAGATCCCCAGTGACTATTGTTAGGGTTAATTGTCGGCCAATTTTTGGCAATTACAAATAGATTGGTAGTTTCAGAGATATTTTGCATGTAAACATCTTGCAGGTTTTTAGTCTGAAATAGCGCAAGTATAGAAGTGCTGGGTAATTTGAGAAGAAATTGGCTCTGTGGGAAAATTGTGTGGTTGGACTTTTTGTCTTGTGTTTGGCATCTGGACATTAAGATAACTAGATTGTTGGGGAATCATAGATGCGACCAGCATCTCAGCCGTGTGCCCGGCAAGCGCATTGGACTTTGGCCAACATTTCTGGGAGATTCCCGTGCAGCATTTCAGTGCTGCCATTTTCTCATCACCATGTTTACCAACATGGACTTGAGCTGTTGGGCTTGACATGTTCTGCTGGAACTGCAGAGATAACAGAGTGAGGGAAGATACAATTTATAATTTAATTGGTGTGCCTTTGAGCCATACTTCACCTCAAAAAGGAAACTGAATTGAAAATGGATCTGTGAAAGGGAAATAGACTCGCACAATTCTAAATATGCAGATTGTTATTATTATTCGGCCCAACATGCTCATGTCTTTGCTTTGTTTGGCCACTTGTTCCGTACTGTAACCAATCACTGTTTGTCGATGTACCATTTGTCAATGTTCTCTGTTGATTATTCTTTTTGTCTACTATGCACTGTAGCATAGTGGGCAGCACTGTGGCTTCACGACGCCAGGGTCCAGGGATCAATTCCCTGCTGGGTCACTGTCTGTGTGGAGTCCGCACGTTCTCCCCAAGTCTGCGTGTGTTTCCTCCGGGTGCTCCGGTTTCCTCCCACAGTCCAAAGATGCGCATGTTAGGTGGATTGGCCAAGATAAACTGCCCTTAGGGCCCAAAAAGGTGAGGAGGGGTTATTGGGTTAAGGGAATAGGGTTGAAGTGAGAGCTAAAGTGGGTCGGTGCAGACTCGATGGGCCGAATGGCCTCCTTCTGCACTGTATGTTCTATGTTCTATGTACTGTCATGTGAGAATACCTTTAAGAAATGGGTGCTTAAGAAATGTACCTTTAAGAAATGGGTGTTTACTACTGCAGTGATGTCAGAGAGTGGGTGGAGTTGGGCTGTCTGTCAGCTTTTTACTTTTGTTTTAGGCTGTTTGCCGCAGGGTGTGTTTTAGTTTCATTTTCAGTGTTGGCGCTGAAGCCAGACCAAGCAGGTGTACTGCTGTTTTCTCTGCCATCAAAAGACTATCTCTTGATCATTTGGTGAATTCAGAATTATAAATGTTCTCAGTAGTGAATGTAAACCTAATGTGCTTCTGTTAAAAGGTGTTTCTTTTGTCTTCTGGATGTTGTTTGGGAAGTTATTAAGGATTACTTCGTGTTGTATTCTTTGGGGGTTGTATTTGAATTAATGGTTGCTAAGATGTTCACTGTATGTTTTAAAAAGGTGAACTTGAGTTCATAGAATAAACATTGTTTTGCTTTAAAAAATACTTTTCCATTTCTGCTGTACCACACCTGTAGAGTGGGCCGTGTGCTCCCCATACCACAATCTAGTAAAAGTTGTGGGTCAGGTGACCTCCATGATACACTTTGGGGTTCTCCCAACCCTGGCCAATAACAGTACGGACTGTGTACGTTCCCTTGGCCGCAGAAAAATACTTTTCACTGTACTTCGGTACATGCGACAATAAATCAAATCAAATCAAAATGACTCACATGACCTCCTTGCTCTTGTACTCTGTCCCCTATTGATAAAGCTCCGAATACCATCTGCTTTATTAACTACTCTGACCGCCAATCCTGCCACCTTCAGTGATCTAAGCACATCGACACCCAGGTCTCTCTACTCCTGCACCCCTCCAGAATCACCCTTTATTTTATATTGGCCAGAATTTTCCATTTGGGAGTAGATGAGCGGGATTCTCCGCAATGGGGATGTTCCATTTTGCCGGCAACCTGGGTGTTTCCCGGTGGCGTGGGGCAGCCTCGCAATGGGAAACCCCATTGACCGGCCGGTGTAATGGAGAATCCCGACGGCGCGCTGAACCAGAACGCTGCCGCGGCGGGACGGAGAAATCAGCGCTAAATCCTCCCGCTGGAAGGAAATCGCTTCTGATTTGAGCTTGCACAGGGAGCGGGAATCCAGAAGTGATTCCCCATCGCTTGACGTGCAAATTTATGCACGGCAGAGATTATGAAGGAATCCCTCATGATTCCCGCTATAGAGGGCAGCAGAATGGGGACTGGCAGCAATACACACTGAGGACTGGCTCCAATACTCACTGAGGACGGGCACCGTTACACACTGGGGTCCGGCACCGATACACACTGGGCACTGGCCCCAACACTCACTGGGGACTGGCACCGATAATCACTGGGGACTGGCACTGATACCCACTGGGGACTGGCACCGATACACACTGGGGACTGGCACCAATACACATTGCGCATTGGCACTGATACACACTGGGAACTGGCACTGATACTCACTGGGGACTGGCACCAACACTCACTGGGGACTGGCACTGATACACACTGGCGACTGGCACCGATACACACTGGGGACTGGCACCGATACACACTGGGGACTGGCACTGATGCACACTGGGGACTGGCACTGATGCACACTGGGGACTGGCACTGATACACACTGGGGACTGGCACTGATGCACACTGGGGACTGGCACCGTTACACACAGGTGACTGGCACCGTTACACACAGGAGACTGGCACCGATACACACTGGGACTGGCACCAATACGCACTGGGGACTGGCACCGATACACACTGGAGACTGGCACCAATACACACTGGGGACTGGCACCGATACACACTGGGGACTAGCATCAATATACATCTGGGACTGGAACCGATACACACTGGGAACTGGCACCAATACACATTGCGCACTGGCACTGATACACACTGGGAACTGGCACCGATACACACTGGGGACTGGCACCGATACACACTGTGCACTGGCACTGGTACACACTGGGGACTGGCACCGATACACACTGGAGACTGGCACCGATACACACTGGGACTGGTACCAATACACACTGGGGACTGGCACGATACACACTGGGGACTGGCACCGATACACACTGGAGACTGGCACCTATACACACTGGGGACTGGCACTGATGCACACTGGGACTGGCACCGATACACACTGGGGACTGGCACAGATACACACTGGGACTGGCACCAATACACACTGGGGACTGGCACCGATACACACTGGGGACTGGCACTGATACAGGCTTGGGACTGGCATTGATACTCACTGGGGACTGCCGCCGATACAGACTGGGGACTGGCACCAATAGACTGGGGACTGGCACCAATACACACTGGGGATTGGCATTGATACACACTGGGGAATGGCATCAATATACATCTGGGACTGGCACTGATACACACTGGGGACTGGCAATGATACGCACTGGGGACTGGCACCGATACACACTGGGGACTGGCACCGATACACACTGGGGTCCGGCACCGATACAAACTGGGGTCCGGCACCGATACACACTGGGCACTGGCCCCAACACTCACTGGGGACGGGCACCGATAATCACTGGGGACTGGCACTGATACCCACTGGGGACTGGCACCGATACACACTGGGGACTAGCATCAATATACATCTGGGACTGGAACCAATACACACTGGGAATGGGCACCAATGCACATTGCGCATTGGCACTGATACACACTGGGAACTGGCACTGATACTCACTGGGGACTGGCACCAACACTCACTGGGGACTGGCCCTGATACACACTGGGGACTGGCACCGATACACACTGGAGACTGGCACTGATGCTCACTGGGGACTGGCATCGATACTCACTGGAGACTGGCACTGATACACTCTGGGGACTGGCACCGAGACAGGCTTGGGACTGGCATTGATACTCACTGGGGACTGGCGCCGATACAGACTGGGGACTGGCACCAATAGACTGTGGACTGGTACCAATACACACTGGGGTTTGGCATTGATACACACTGGCGAATGGCATCAATATACATCTGGGACTGACACCGATACACACTGGGGACTGACACTGATACACACTGGGGACTGGCACCGATACACACTGGGGACTGGCACTGATACACACTGGGGACTGGCAATGATTCGCACTGGGGACTGGCACCGATACACACTGGGGACTGGCACCGATACACACTGGGGACTGGCACAGATACACACTGGGACTGGCACCAATACCCACTGGGTACTGGCACCGAGACACACTGGGGACTGGCACCGATACACACTGGAGACTGGTACCGATACACACTGGGGACTGGCACTGATACAGGCTTGGGACTGGCACTGATACTCACTGTGGACTGGCACCAACACTCACTGGGGACTGGCACCGATACACACTGGGCACTGGCCCCAACACTCACTGGGGACGCGCACCGATAATCACTGGGGACTGGCACTGATACCCACTGGGGACTGGCACCGATACACACTGGGGATTAGCATCAATATACATCTGGGACTGGAACCGATACACACTGGGAACTGGCACCAATACACATTGTGCATTGGCACTGATACACACTGGGAACTGGCACTGATACTCACTGGGGACTGGCACCAACACTCACTGGGGACTGGCACTGATACATACTGGGGACTGGCACCGATACACACTGGAGACTGGCACTGATGCTCACTGGGGACTGGCATCGATACTCACTGGAGAGTGGCACTGATACACACAGGGGACTGGCACCGATACACACTGGGGACTGGCACCAATACTCACTGGAGACTGGCACTGATACACACTGGGGACTGGCACCGATACTCACTGGAGACTGGCACTGATACTCACTGGGGACTGGCACTAACACTCACTGGGGACTGGCAGTGATACACACTGGGGACTGGCACCGATACACACTGGGGACTGGCACAGATACACACTGGGATCTGGCACCGATACAAACTGGGGACTGGCACAGATACACACTGGGGACTGGCACCGATACACACTGGGGACTGGCACCGATACACACTGGGGACTGGCACTGATACACACTGGGGACTGGCACCGATACACACTGGGGACTGGCACCGACACATTGGGGACTGGCACCGATACACACTGGGAACTGGCACTGATACACACAGGGGACTGGCACCGATACACACTGGGGACTGGCACAGATACACACTGGGGACTGGCACAGATACACACAGGGGACTGGCATCGATACAAACTGGGGACTGGCACCGACACATTGGTGACTGGCACTGACACACACAGGGATCTGGCACCGATACAAACTGGGGACTGGCACAGATACACACTGGGGGCTGGTACCGCTACAGGCTGGGGCTGGCCCTGATGCAGGCTGGGGACTGGCATTGTTACAGACTGGGAACTGGCACCGCTACAGTTTGGGGACTGGCATCGAAAGAGGCTGGGGACTGGCACTGGTACGTACTGGGGACGCGCACCGATACAAACTCGCAAGTGACACCGATACAGGCTGGGGATTGACCCGTCCAGGCTGGCCGATCTGCACCAGTGCTATTTGTGTTCTTCAACTGAGGGACGAATTAAAAGGGGTAGTGCCTTGAAGGGATATTGCATTGAACAGAAACAAAGAGCAAATGAAACTTAAAATATCAAAGTGCAATTTGATTTAAAGCATCATGAAAGCACAAAGCCCCTGCGGAGCCGACTGAGCACGGTAACCGGGTTCCAAATCCCTCTGTGGCTGGAGACCGTTTCTACTGTGTACTTTATAAAAGCCACTCATGAAGCAGTTTTGGATTGGATTTGTTTATTGTCACGTGTACCGAGGTACAGTGAAAAGTATTTTTCTGCGAGCAGCTCAACAGATCATTAAGTACATGAGAAGAAAAGGGAATAAAAGAAAATACATAATAGGGCAACACAACATATACAATGTAACTACATAAGCACTGGCATCGGATGAAGTATACAGGGTGTAGTGTTAATGAAATCAGTCCATAAGAGGGTCATTTAGGAGTCTGGTGACAGTGGGGAAGAAGCTGTTTTTGAGTCTGTTCGTGCGTGTTCTCAGACTTCTGTATCTCCTGCCCGATGGAAGAAGTTGGAAGAGTGAGTAAGCCGGGTGGGAGGGGTCTTTGATTATGCTGCCCGCTTTCCCCAGGCAGCAGGAGGTGTAGATGGAGTCAATGGATGGGAGGCAGGTTTGTGTGAAGGACTGGGCGGTGTTCACGACTCTCTGAAGTTTCTTGCGGTCCTGGGCCGAGCAGTTGCCATACCAGGCTGTGATGCAGCCCGATAGGATGCTTTCTATGGTGCATCTGTAAAAGTTGGTAAGAGTCAATGTGGACATGCCGAATTTCCTTCGTTTCCTGAGGAAGTATAGGCGCTGTTGTGCTTTCTTAGTGGTAGCGTCGACGTGGGTGGACCAGGACAGATTTTTGGAGATGTGCACACCTAGGAATTTGAAACTGCTAACCATCTCCACCTCGGCCCCGTTGGTGCTGACAGGGGTGTGTACAGTACTTTGCTTCCTGAACTCAATGGCCAGCTCTTTAGTTTTGCTGGCATTGAGGGAGAGATTGTTGTCACTGCACCACTCCAGTAGATTCTCTATCTCCCTCCTGTATTCTGACTCGTCGTTATTCGAGATCCAGCCCACTATGGTTGTATCGTCAGCAAACTTGTAGATGGAGTTGGAAGCAAATTTTGCCACGCAGTCGTGTGTGTACAGGGAGTAGAGTAGGGGGCTAAGTACGCAGCCTTGCGGGGCGCCGGTGTTGAGGACTATTGTGGAGGAGGTGTTGTTGTTCATTCTTACTTAGTTTCCTATTGTTAAAAAGATAGTATTCGATTGTGATGTGCATGTTGGACCATATTCCTGCTGGTTCTGCATCAGGTGATGTGTAATGACATCAGAAGTGTGTTTGCGCAGACTTTGAGAAGATCACCACCTTGACTGTGATGAGTAACACCCTCAACAATCCTCTCATCGTGTTTTACAAGAATCCAGAGTGTGGGCACCTCCTGACCTTTTCTCTTTCCGGCAACAAAGAAATAAAGCAGAAGAGAGAACTGGCAATGAGGATTTAGGCAGTAAAATCTCTGGGAATAAGATTTTGGTCACTAACTGTGGGACGGCATCAGGAGCAACAGAAGATTCTTGGGACTGCAGTCACACACACAGACGTCAGGCGTAGCACTTCTGGTGTGTAGACGTTCTGAACATATTTTCAGCTGTGACCGTGAGTAAGAACACTGACAATTGGAGAAGATTTGCTTACATTGAAGTGAGTGGTGTCTGGGTTGCAGGGACCACACCCGGGCAGCGGGAATAGGGATTTCAAAGTTTGCCGACTACGCGAGCCACTGCCCAGGCCGGAATGTCAAAATACAGAGGAGAAGGGGGAAACTTACACAGGGCCTTGGTGATGCCACACCTTGAGTATTATGTGCAGTTTTGGTCTCTGCTACAGCAGAAAATACGGAGGCATGGGATTCAGGGTGATTTAGCAGTTTGGATCAGAGATTGGCCAGCTGGAAGAAGACAAAGGGTGGTGGTTGATGGGAAATGTTCAGACTGGAGTCCAGTTACTAGTCGTGGACCACAAGGATCTGTTTTGGGGCCACTGCTGTTTGTCATTTTTATAAATTACCTGGAGAAGGGCGTAGAAGGATGGGTGAGTAAATTTGCAGATGACACTAAAGTCGGTGGAGTTGTGAACAGTGCGGAAGGATGTTACAAGTTACAGAGGGACATAGATAAGCTGCAGCGCTGGGCTGAGAGCTGGCAAATGGAGTTTAATGCAGAAAATTGTGAGGTGATTCATTTTGGAAGGGATAACAGGAAGACAGAGTACTGGGCTAATGGTAAGATTCTTGGCAGTGTGGATGAGCAGAGAGATCTCGGTGTCCATTTACATAGATCCCTGAAAGTTGCCACCCAGGTTGAGAGGGTTGTTAAGAAGGTGTACGGTGTGTTAGCTTTTATTGGTCGAGGGATTGAGTTTCGGAGCCATGAGGTCATGTTGCAGCTGTACAAAACTCTGGTGTGGCCGCATTTGGAGAATTGCGTGCAATTCTAGTCGCCGCATTATAGGAAGGATGTGGAAGCATTGGAAAGGGTGCAGAGGAGATTTACCAGAATGTTGCCTGGTATGGAGGGAAGATCTTATGAGGAAAGGCTTCGGGACTTGAGGCTGTTTTCGTTAGAGAGAAGAATGCCAAGAGGTGACTTAATTGAGGCATGAAAGATGATCAGAGGATTGGAGAGGGTGGACAGTGAGAGCCTTTTTCCTCGGATGGTGATGTCTAGCACGAGGGGACATAGCTTTAAATTGAGGGGAGATAGATATAAGACAGATGTCAGAGGTAGGTTCTTTACTCAGAGAGTAGTAAGGGCGTGGAATACCCTGCCTGCAACAGTAGTGGACTCGCCAACACTAAGGGCATTCAAATGGTCATTGGATAGACAAATGGACGATAAGGGAATAGTGTAGATGGGCTTTAGAGTGGTTTCACAGGTCGGCGCAACATCGAGGGCCGAAGGGCCTGTACTGCGCTGTAATGTTCTATGTTCTATGATCTAAGGCCATTCTTGCTATTGAGGGTGTCCAGCGAAGGTTCGCCATACTAAGTTCCGGGATGGCAGGTCTGACATATGAAGAAAGACTGGATCGATTGGGCTTGTACTCACTGGAGTTTAGAAGAATTAGAGGGGATCTCATAAAAACATATAAAATCCTGATGGGACTGGACAGGCTCGATGCGGGAGGAATGTTTCCGATGTTGGGAGCGTACAGAACTAGGGGTCACAGCCTAAGAATAAGGGGTCAGCCATTCAGGACTGAGATGAGGAAGAACATCTTCTCTCAGAGAGTTGGGAACTTGTGGAATTCTCTATCACAGAAAGCTGGTGGGACCAGTTTGTTGGATATATTCAAGAGGGAGCTGGACGTGGCCCTTGCGGCTAAAGGGATCACGGGGCACGGAGAGAAAGCGGGAGTGGGATACTGAATTTGCATGATTAGACATGATCATATTGAATGATGGTACTGGCTCGAAGGGCCGAATGACCTACTCCTGCGCCTATTTTCAATGTTTCTATGAAACATTTCCTAGTTGCAAGTTCAATACATTGTTTGTGTCATACGTTCCGACACAGTCGGAAGGGACGAAGTGCAGTCCCTCAGAGCTGGGACTCAAAGATGAAGGGAAAAACAGGCATGCGCATTTTTTCTGAGGATTAGGAAACACGGAATTCATATGAAGAAAGATTCCAACTGTTTTTAATCACTAATCAGACACCGGGGGACCGAAAGGTCACAATGTTTCTCAGCTCCACTTGCCATAAACGTTTTTGCTGCTGCAGAATCTCATTCACCCAGAAAAACTAAGAGACAAGACCTTCAGGGAATGAATGAAAATCTTAGCGAGACATTTGTCTCCTAAACCATTATTGATTATTTTTTTTCTTTATCCGTTCATGGGGTGTGGGCATTGCTGGCTACACCACCATTTATTGCCCATCCTTGAGGGCATTTAAGTGTCAACCACACATTGCTGTGGGTCTGGAGTCACCTGTAGGCCAGACCGGGTAAGGGCAGCAGATTTCCTTCCCTCAAGGACATGAGCGAATGGGATGGGCTTTTATGATAATCGACAATGGTTTCATCATTAGACTTTTAGATCCAGATTTTGTTTTTATTGAATTCAAATTCCACCATCTGCCCCGATGGGATTCGAACTAGGTCCCCAGAGCATTAGCCTGGGTCTCTGGATTATTAGCCCAGTGACAATCCCATCACGCCACTGCCTGTAGAAAGGTTTCAAGTCCACTGTTCCAGTCAAGAAGAAAATGAAAGTGTTTTACAGGTTGTAGCATCTTCAAGAAGATTAGGTAGATATTGTGAATTTGGTGCAACACTCAACGACACTGTTTGAGACAGTCTGGTTTGTGGATTCCACAGTGGGGCTATTCAGAGGATACCGTTGCCTGTAAGCAATTTAACGCTCTAAGCTGCTGTGGAGGTTGCAGCATCTATGGAGCTTGTAACAAGTGAAGCTTTACAGCCAGGGGCTGGAGGGAAGATCCACAAAATGTACCATAACGAACAAGGTTGCAAAGTAGCAACAATGTCACTGTTGTACACAGGTTGCACACTCAGCGGGGGAATGCTGGAGTAAATCAAATACAAGCAAAAACTGTGGCAAGAAGTGTGTTGGGCTCAGAAACCATCTCCTACACCAAGGAGATGCAAGAAAAAAAAACGCAAGTGAACATATGTATGGCAGCACAGTAGCATTGTGGATAGCACAATTGCTTCACAGCTCCAGGGACCCAGGTTCGATTCCGGCTTGGGTCACTGTCTCTGCGGAGTCTGCACATCCTCCCCATGTGTGCGTGGGTTTCCTCCGGGTGCTCTGGTTTCCTCCCACAGTCCAAAGATGTGCAGGTTAGGTGGATTGGCCATGATAAATTGCCCTTGGTGTCCTAAATTGCTGTTAGTGTTGGGTGGGGTTACTGGGTTATGGGGATAGGGTGGAGGTGTTGACCTTGGGTAGGGTGCTCTTTGCAAGAGCCGGTGCAGACTCGATGGGCCGAATGGCCTCCTTCTGCACTGTAAATTCTATGATAATCTATGTAGACATGTCTACCAAGTAATAGCACCAGGTAAAGCTAGGTATTTCATCAAAGCAGAGCGATCAACAAAGTTTTGGGGCATATACAAAAATTGAAGGTCATTGAATTAAAATGGAAATTAAAATGGTGCAGCAGTATCACTAATACCTGAGATAATTTATCATCAAAAGCTGAAGTATCTGCCTTTAGAACCATCAAATGTGATCCGAAGGACATACACAGAAGAGGTTGTATCATCAAAGGAAAGCATTATGGTAAGAGTGGAAGCAAATGGAGAGATGGCAAAGTCGCCTCTTCATGTTGTCCATGTAAACCTTCCTGCTCTATTTGGCAGAGCATGGTTGGCTAAGATTAGGCTTAACTGAGAAACACTCAGTCAATTAGTGAATTCAAAGAGCAACTTGCAACAAGTGAAGTACGAGAGTGTAGTCGAAGATTCACAGGACTCTACAATTGGAGTTGAGTTACGCCTAAAAATTAAGACAGACAGCACACCCAAATATCTCAAAGTTAGAATGATACCAGAGGCCATCAGGTATCAATTTGAAAAATATCTATAAAGATTAGTAAGGAGTCATTGAACCTGTTGCCACAAGTGATTGGGCAACACCAATTGTTCCTGTATTAAAACGGGATGGCTCAGTGAGAATTTGTGAAGATTTTAAAACTACGATTAACCCAGTTTTGTGCGTAGATCGTTATCCACTGCCGATGATTGAAGACTTGTTTGCTGGACTTTCTGGGGGATAGAATATCAGTAAAATTGATCTTTCACATGCATATCTGCTGATAAATTGAGCTGTTGAGTCACTGCGACTACTCACCATCGTTATGCACAAAGGTCTGTTTCATTGCAGAAGAATTCCTTTTGAAATAATATCTGCAATTTTTCAAAGATCCATTTATCAAATTCTAAGTGGATTGAATGGGGTGCAATGTTATTTAGATGGCTCACTCATCACCGGTTTAAGTGAACAGGAACACTTGAAGTATCTGGAAGCTTCCCTGAAGTGGTTACAGAGTCACCACCTGAGAGTTAAAACTTCAAGTTATCCAGAAATTACCTCAATCATATCGACAAAGACAGTTACACAAAGAACTGAATGAAGTATCAGACATCACGCCCTCAAAATGTGACACAATTAAGTTCATTTTTAGGGTTGATCAATTGTTATGGTAAATTCATGTTGAATTTAGCAACACGGCGAAGCTGTTACACACTTTGCTCTTTGTCAAACAGGCGTGACACTGGTGAGAAGAATGTGCGAATGAAGACAATGAAGTGAAACTTGCTTCACAGAAGTCAGAGCTGTTTGATAATCCCAAAATGAAGTTGCAACTTGCTTGCGATGCCTCACTGTTTGCGGTTCGCCAGCGGAGAATCCGTGTTTACATAATTTGTGCCAGATAAGTCATCATATATTGTTCACGAGACAGCGGCGGGTGCATCTGATAAAGCCACTCTGTCGCCACTTAGTGCATCAGTTATCATGTTTTCCAGAATTTGACCTGACAACACCCTTTGGGTCTGGATGGTTCAGCTTTCTCTGTGGAGGGACTTGGCAATGTGTATGTGTAATGGAGGGAAGCAAAGCAACGTTAGGCTGGAAATCCAAACAGGGAACAGGAAAGGCTGAAACCCCAGATAGGAACAGGAGAGGAATCAGGCAATCAGCCACTCAAAGTCTTTTCTACATCAGTGTAGAACCTGAGTTAGGCCACACTTGGAGTATCGTGTTAATTTCTGGTCGCCACACTACCAGAAGGATGTGGAGGCTTTAGAGAGGGTGCAGAAGAGATTTACCAGGATGCTGCCTGGGATGGAGGGCATTAGCTATGAGGAGAGGTTGAATAAATTTGGTTTGTTCTCACTGGAACGAAGGAGGTTGAGGGGCGACCTGATAGAGGTATACAAAATTATGAGGGGCATGGACAGAGTGGATAGTCAGCAGCTTTTCCCCAGGGTAGAGGGGTCAATTACTAGGGGGCATAGGTTTAAGGTGTGAGGGGCAAGCTTTAGAGTAGATGTACGAGGCAAGTTTTTTACACAGAGGGTAGTGGGTGCCTGGAACTCGCTGCCGGAGGAGGTGGTGGAAGCAGGGACGATAGTGACATTTAAGGGGCACCTTGACAAATACATGAATAGGATGGGAATAGAGGGATACGGACCCAGGAAGTGTAGAAGATTGCAGTTTCGACGGGCAGCATGTTCGGCGCGGGCTTGGAGGGCTGAAGGGCCTGTTCATGTGCTGTACTTTTCTTTGTTCTTTGTTTGTATAGATCATGGGCTAGATTCTCCCAAAATGGGACTATGTCCCCATGCCGACATAAAAACGTTATGGGGATAGGGTGGAGGTGTTGACCTTGGGTAGGGTGCTCTTTGCAAGAGCCGGTGCAGACACGATGGGCCGAATGGCCTCCTTCTGCACTATAAATTCTATGATAATCTTTGATTTCAGGATGGGGGGGTGGGGGTCAACCACATTGCTGTGAGTCTGGAATCACAGGTAGACCAGACCAGGCCTGGATGGCAGATTTCCTTCCCTGAGGGACATTAGTGATCCAGAAGAATTTTTGGAACAACTGTTGATGGTTTTGAGGGGCGGGATTCTTTGGTCTCACCCATTGCAAGCGAGAACCGAACACTTGGCATTCCAGCCAAAACTCCATTCACTCCCAACGGCAGTGGAAAATCCCAGCCATGTGAGGAGGCAGAGGATTTTGGCCACGGTCACCATTACTGTGGCTAAGGGCTGGATTCTTCCGCCCCGCCTCGGGCGTGACGCAGGCAATGGAGATGTCCTTTGACCTTGGGCGGGATTCTCCGGCTGCCGGCGGGAACGACCGGAGAATCCCGTCCAAACTTTCAAAGAATCGCACCTCATTTCAAATGATGTAATCATTGTACAGTATTATATTTATTTACTGGATGCCGGTGTTGAATTGCATTTTGAAATATCTGCGTTGAAGCCACAATGTTACCCACACAGACACGATGGGCTAATTCGCCTATTTCATGCTATAAATTTCTATGATTTAATGAAGAAATTTGCAGGCCTGTGGACCAAAGCTTCTGCTGGCTTGGCACCGAACCTCTTACTTTATGGTGTATTGCTGCATGTTCATGTCTTTCTTCCTGCTGGTTCAGAATCTTCTTGCATGGTTATAAAGTCCAAGCAGCTCCTTGCACCTTCATCCATTCCTTACAGACGTCGTCGTGAAGACACCAAGAAAATACTTCCTAATTCTCCCTTACTGCCCTTGTGTGAACAACACCCGGGTTGCACAGTAAACATGGAGGGTGTCCTTTCCAGAAGCTTCCTATACCATACAGTGCATTTCTTATTCTGTTAAGCTAACTGATCTTAAGTTACCGACATTCTCTCTCAGATGTACCTTTCGCTTATTGAGGTGTAATGCTTCCTATCTGACCTGTTTAGATGTTGATTTGATTGAAGAAAACCTCTAGACTAACTTTGCCCCTGGGAGAAAATGGACACTTGGGGTGGAGTTTTACACCCCTATTGCAGCGGGGGCAGAGCTCCATTGACTTTGGAGGGAATGTCTGATCCCGCCAACGTGAGGGGCCTTAAAATCCCACCCTTAATCACGCTGAAACAAAACAAGAAACATTGAAAAAAATACTCAGGGGTACGAAAGGTCATTGAACAGAAATATCGGGCGGGATTTTCCATTCCTCGTCGCCTATTTCGTAATCGGGCGGAGAATCCCTTTTTACGACCGAATCGGGGGCGGCGCCTGTTTTCGGATGCTCCGCCCCCTCCAAACGGATCATCGAGAATTCGCCGCAGGCCGTTGGGACGGCCTCAGGGCATTACCTGAAAGCCCTCCCCCGATGCTCCGCCCCTGAGGGGACGAATTCACGACGGCACGGGTCACGTGTGCTCTCAGTTTTCATCAACCTGGCATGGCGGCTGTGGACTGTGTCCATCGCCGCCACACTCGGGGGGTGGGGGGGAAGGGAACTGCGCCGGTGGGCGGGGGGGGGGGGGGGAACTTCGACGAGGGCTGGGGGCACTGGTGGGGTGTGGCCCGAGGGTGGCGAGGGGGTGTCCAGGGGGTCACTATCTGGCAGATCGGGTACGCACCATGTTGTCCCTTTGCAGGCCGTTGTCGCGCGCATACACAGCCACGAACCCGGCAATTCACCGTCCGTTAGTTTTGTAAAGGCCGTGTGTTTTACATGGTGCGGATGCTCGCTCCTCACCGGTCACAGGGTCGGTACTGGAGCCTCGCCGTTTTTTTCATCGTAGAACTAGACACTTCCTCCGGACATAGCCTCAAAATCAGAGAATCCAGCTCATAGATGCTGCGAATTTCCAGCATTTTCTGTCCTTATTTATCAGGGTTGTTCTGCTTCAGTCCTGGGTATTACCAGCCGTCTGCAGTCAGTCGACAATTGCACTCCGAAAATTCATCACCCTTGGCTCACAATCACTTAGGACTAAAGTCCACTTGCAGGCACATTCCTCACCATCGTACAACCCTCCACACCCTGACCACTTTTCCAGGTGGGTCATCAATGCTTACTAAAGCGTACGATAAAATGATCCTAAACTCAGCAAAATGTTCCCCTTTAAATGATCATTCTCATTAATGGTGTGCCCATTAGCTGTCATGTCCTGCAGTATTAATGGTCTGGTTCTTGCACCTACCTCCTCACTGATGCATCTGTCACCATGGACATTGACTTGGGGGTTTGAGCCGGTAAACTTCAAGGAATCATTCCTTTTTAAATTTGCTTGCGGGGCAGGCAACTGATTACTCAAGTAATTTAATTCCATATGCGGCTCTGTAAACTGACTGGAAGGAGACAGAACATTAGATTAAACTGAGCATGGGGCATCAATTTTTATTCATCATCAAAATGAATTACTTAAGTCAATTATCTCTCTCTCTCTCTCTGGCTCTAATCAGCACAATTAACAATTTTTGAATAACTGTTGAATAGTCTTTGGGCTGGGGCAGTACGGTGGCACAGTAGTTAGCATTGCTGCCTCACGGCCCCGAGGTCCCAGGTTCGATCCTGGCTCTGGGTCACTGTCCGTGTGGAGTTTGCACATTCTCCCCGTGTTTGCGTGGGTTTTGCCCCCACAACCTAAAGATGTGCAGACTAGGTGGATTGGCCACGCTAAATTGCCCCTTAATTGGAAAAAAATGAATTGGACACTCTTTGTGGGCAGCACAGTAGCACAAGTGGATAGCACTGTGGCTTGACAGCGCCAGGGTCCCAGGGTCGATTCCCCGCTGGGTCACAGTCTGTGCGGAGTCTGCACGTTCTCCCCGTGTCTGCGTGGTTTTCCTCCGGGTGCTCCGGTTTCCTCCCACAGCCCAAAGGCGTGCAGGTTAGGTGGGTTGGCCATGATAAATTGCCCTTAGTGACCAAAAAGGTGAGGCAAAGTTATTGGGTTACGGGGATAGGGTGGAAGTGAGGACTTAAGTGGATTGGTGCAGACTCGATGGGCCGAATGGCCTCCTTCTGCACTGCCTGTTCCATTTTGTCCATGTTCTAAATTTATATTTAAAAAAATAGTCTTCGGGCTAATTCTGGTTCTTGATGATATAGACGTGATGCTGGATCACAAATCTTCTGATCGGCACGGGCTTGGAGGGCCGAAGGGCCTGTTCCTGTGCTGTACATTTCTTTGTTCTTTGTTCTTTTGTTCTTAACTTATTAAAATACTGATGTGGAGATGCCAGCGTTGGACTGGGGTGAGCACAGTAAGAAGTCTTGCAACACCAGATTAAAGACCAACAGGTTTGTTTCAAATCACTAGCTTTCGAAGTACTGCTCCTTCCTCAGGTGAATCATCTACAAATAATCTTAATGCGGTTATAAACTATGAGCTGCTCTTACTCATACTATCAATACTTCTGTCTGTCGCTAACTCCAGCATTACTGTCTCCCCCAAGGCTTCGCATCAATGCCTGATATACTTGTAACTGTAGCTCCCTCTATTGGCTACTATGGACATTTCATTAACCCTTGCAGCTCTTACAGTTATGATAATACCACAGCGAGGATATCCCACTATCCCCAATCCCTGTTGCTGTGTGCCCTATGGATACTGTTTTCCTTACATCACAACAGTGAACACAGTCTAGTCCATTACGTGAAACTGACTCTCATCCATTGACTCTGTCTACACCTCCCGCTGCCTTGGGAAAGTGAGCAGCTGAATCAAAGACACCTCCCACCCAAGTTATTCTCTCTTCCAACCTCTTCTATTGGGCAGGAGATACAAAAGTCTGTGAACACGCACTAACAAATTCTAAAACAGCTTCTTCCTCGCTGTTACCAGACTCCTGAATGACCCTCTTATGGACAGAACTGAACTCTCCACACATCTTCTCCAATGAGTAGTACTGCACTCCGAATGCTTCACCCGATATCTGTGTCTCTGTATTTACATTGTGTATTTATGTATGTTCTATGTTTTTTCATGTATGGAACGATCTGACTAGACCAGTGTTCTTCAAACTATTTTGCCGGGGCCCCATTTTTACCAACCGGCCAACCTTTGGGACCCAACCCGCCTGACCTTCGTGACCCACGCCGGCCGAACTTCGTGCCCCACCATTTTCTCTTACCTTGTTTGCTGCTGACATAAATGGAGGAAATGGTTTTGGGTCCCTTTGGCCCTCGTACGCGCTCCTCCAATGGAACCTGTTGGATGATGGTGAAGCCTTCCGGTGTCGGAAAGTATGGAGTCTCCATCTGTCCAAAGTTCTGCATTTTTTTCCTGTAAAATTTTATCAAATAGAATCTTGTAAAAAAAAAAGAATAAAATAAATGAAAGAAATAAAAATTATATGAATAAAATAAATGAATAAAATGAATAAACCCCCCCGGACTTGTAAAACAAAAAGCTACGACCGTTAAAAAAAAGCGGCCACACTGCGCATGTACGCCGATGATCGGGCACGCATGCATTTTTTTACATGTTCGTGGCCATTTTGAAGGCCGCTTGCAGCCGGCATTATTAACAGCCGGCTGCTGCGGCTGTTGCGCGCAGATTTGCGCGATCGGGAGCAACGTGACGAACGGCTCCGCGACCCTCCCGACACCGCCTGCGACCCACTCGCGGGTTGCGCCCCCGAGTTTGACAACGCCTGGTCTAGACTATCCACAGAACAATACCTTTCACTGTACCTCGGTACACATGACAGTGAATCAAATCCAAATCCAATCCAATCCATTGGCTAGAAACTACTTTGGGATGTCCTGAGGATGAGAAAGGCGCTATATAATGCAATTGTTTATTTTCTTTCTTCTAGGAGTTCATGTCCCTGGGAATTTGGTGAAAAAAAAAGAGAGAAATAGAAAGAGAGCAAGAGGGCAATAATTTTATTATTATTATTCTTTCACCGGATGCAGGTGTCATTGGTGAAGCCAACATTTATTTCCCATCCCCAATTTCACTTGGAGGTGGCGAGCCGCCTTCTTGAGCTGCTGCAATCCATGTGGCGTAGGTCCACCCAGAGTGCTGTTAGGGAGGGTGTTCCAGGATTTTGACCCAGCGACAGTGAAGGAACGCCCAATGTATTTCCAAGTCAGGGTGGTGAGTGGGTTGGAGGGGAGCCTGCAGCTGATGAAGTTCCCAGGTATCTGCTGCCCTTTTCCTTGCACAGTAAGAAGTCTCACAACACCAGGTTAATGTCCCACAGGTTTGTTTCAAATCACCAGCTTTCGGAGCACGGCTCCTTCCTCAGGTGAATGAAGAGGTAGGTTCCAGGTACATTTATATGGACAAAGTCAAAGATGCAAGACATTACTTTGAATGCGAGCATTTGCAGGTAATAAAGTCTTTACAGATCCAGAGAGAGGGGTAACCCCAGATTAAAGAGGTGTGAATTGTCTCAAGCCAGGACAGTTGGTAGGATTTCGCAAGTCCAGGCCAGATTGTGGGGGATGAATGTAATGCGACATGAATCCCAGGTCCCGGTTGAGGTCGCACTCACGTGTGCGGAACTTGGCTATAAGTTTCTGCTCGGCGATTCTGTGTTGTTGTGCGTCCTGAAGGCCGCCTTGGAGAACGCTGACCCGGAGATCAGAGGCTGAATGCACTCGACTGCTGAAGTGTTTCCCAACTGGAAGGGAACATTCCTGTCTGGTGATTATCGTGCGATGCCCGTTGATTCGTTGTCGCAGCGTCTGCATGGTCTCGCCAATGTACCATGCTTCGGGACATCCTTTCCTGCAGCGTATGAGGTAGACAACGTTGGCCGAGTCGCACGAGTATGTACCGCGTACCTGGTGGGTGGTGTTCTCACGTGTAATGGTGGTATCCATGTCGATGATCAGGCACGTCTTGCAGAGATTGCCATGGCAGGATTGTGTAATGTCGTGGTCGCCGTTCTGAAGGCTGGGTAGTTTGCTGCAAACAATGGTTTGTTTGAGGTTGCGCGGTTGTTTGAAGGCAAGTAGTGGGGGTGTGAGGATGACCTTGGCAAGATGTTCGTCTCCATCGATGACGTGTTGAAGGCTGCGAAGAAGATGTCGCAGTTTCTCTGCTCCGGGGAAGTACTGGATGACGAAGGGTACTCTGTCGGTTTTGTCCCGTGTTTGTCTTCCGAGGAGGTCGGTGCGGTTTTTTGCTGTGGCGCGTTGGAACTGTCGATCGATGAGTTGAGCGCCATATACCGTTCGTACGAGGGCATCTTTCAGCGTCTGTAGATATCTGTTATGCTCCTCCTCGTCTGAGCAGATCCTGTGTATACAGAGCGCTTGTCCAGAGGGGTGGCTTCTTTAATGTGGTTAGGGTGGAAGCTGGAGAAGTGGAGCATTGTGAGGTTATCCGTGGGTTTGTGGTAAAGCGAAGTGCTGAGGTGACTGTCCTTGATGGAGATGAGTGTGTCCAAGAATGCAACCGATTCTGTAGAGAAGTCCATGGTGAGTCTGATGGTGGGATGGAACTTATTATGTCATCGTGTAGTCGTTTCAGTGATTCTTCACCGTGGGTCCAAAGGAAAAAAATGTCATCGATGTATCTGGTGTATGACGTCGGTTGAAGGTCCTGTGCGGTGAGGAGATCTTGTTCAAACTTGTGCATGAAGATGTTGGCATATTGAGGTGCGAATTTGGTCCCCATGGCTGTTCCGTGCGTCTGGATGAAGAACTTGTTGTTGAAGGTGAAGACGTTGTGATCCAGAATGAAGCGGATGAGTTGCAGAATTGCGTCCGGAGATTGGCAGTTGTCGGTGTTGTGTACTGAGGCTGTGGCAGCAATGCCGCCGTCATGGGGGATGCTGGTGTAGAGTGCCGAGACATCCATTGTGACGAGGAATGTTCCTGGTTCAACTGGTCCATGGGTGCTGAGTTTCTGTAGGAAGTCCGTCGTGTTGCGACAGAAGCTGGACGCTCCTTGTACGATGGGTTACAAGATGCCCTCAATGTAGCCAGAGAGGTTCTCACACAAGGTCCCATTGCCTGAAACGATAGGACGGCCTGGTGTGTTGGCCTTGTGTATTTTCGGGAGGCAGTAGAGATCTCCAACGCGGGGAGTACGTGGGATGAGAGCACGTAGGGTGCTCTGAAGATCTGGATCCAAGGTCTTGATCAGTCTGTTGAGTTGGCGAGTGTGTTCCTTGGTCGGATCTGCGGGGAACTGTCAGTTGTGTTCCTGGTTGTTGAGTTGTCGGTACGTTTCTTTGCAGTCCGTTCTGTTCAGTATGACGGTGGCCCCTCCTTTGCCTGCTGGTTTGATGATGATGTTGCGGTTGGTCTTGCGCGGATGGCGTTGCGTTGTGCTTGGGTGACGTTCGGGGCTGTCTTGTGAATGCGACTGATGAATCTGGCATTTACGTGACTCCTGACAGCTTGAGCATACATGTCGAATCTAGGGCAGCGGCCTTCCGGAGGGGTCCAATTCGACTCTTTCCTCTTCGGTTGCCGCACCGCAGATCTCTAGGTCTGCTGTTCCGGTTCATTGGTTGTATCATTGGGTTCGCTATCGGCCTCTTGTGGTCTGTGGAAGAACTCCCCGAGCCTCATTCGCCTGATGAATTCCTCCGTGTCTGCCGCGAGACTGATGGGGTCCATTTTGGTGGTGGTGCAGAAATTGAGCCCTCTGCTGAGGACTTCAGTTTCATCTGGTTGAAGGGTGTAGTCCGACAAGTTGACAAAATATTTCCCTTTTCCTTGCAGGTAAGGTGTGTGAAGGGTTCGGGAGCTGGAGGGAGTGAATGTTTATGCTGATGGATGCGGTGCCAATCAAGCAGGCTACTGTTTCCAGATGATGTTTAAGCTCCTCGAGAATTAACGTAAAACTAAAACTGTAACTATCTAAAGCAGATTGAATTGTTTTGTCGTGTCTGCAAAGTGCCAGCAAGTCAATTGCCTTTGATCATAGTGCTATGAAGCAACATGGGACGTTTTATTGACATTAAAGGTGAAATATCAATGTAGGTTGTTGTTGTCAATTCTTCAAGTTGTCACACAAACTTTAAGAATGACAATGGAACAAAAGCAGAGTAGCAGGAAGAAATTGGCATGTGGGTGCCCATTGTTCTGCCTATAATGGGTGACAGGTGCACCGGTTTCTGGGTACCAGGCCCATCCCCATTGGCAAGGACACTGTCACATTAATCCCCCTCACGTTTAGCAGTCCCTGATGGCTGGGGCAGTGCTGGGCCAATGAAAATATCACAGGAACGGTCCATGAAAACACCAACTACTTACTACAAGTCTGACGTGGCAGAATTAGGTTTGAAAAGTATTTCGCTTATTTACCTTTCGGTAACTCTGACAGAATTAATCTCGGGTGTGAAGGCCGCACGCTGCTTCTGAAACAAGTATTAGCAATTGAACACTTAGGAGAGAATAATCTCGTCTCAGGAACGGCGAGCAATAAACTGTCTTTTGAAGAAGTTTGAGTTAAGTCACCGAGACTTTCTTCCCACCTAATCTATGACACAGCTGGAGCTAAATTGATCCAAATTCCCAACACTTGCTGATGTTAATGAGTTTAGCAATCTGCTGGCAGAAACTGCCTTAGTTTCCATCCTGGCAGCCTATTGATTCGAGTTGAAGTGTCCTTGACTTCTGATAACTGTACAGTGAGAGAAATCGTACCCAACACAGCAAAAACAGTGCTCTAAATACTTAATCAAAAATCTCTATTGTGCAACTACCTCAATGACAAACCCATGCTGACTTCTTTTTTGGAATCAATACTCCCAATCACGAGTAGGCGTTGCTGTTGCATTTGTTTTGAACTGTGAGCATGTTGTGATGCTTCGCTCTTGAACAATACTGGCATTCTGTTCATCTGCTCAACTCTGAGCCTCATTCTCTGTCTACACATTGTGTTGCTGTACCTGTCAAATGATGTTGATTAGCTGAAGCATTACTTTTGAACAGACATAAAGAGGGGGTGAAAAATAAATCAATGTTGGCGATCCGAAATCAAAAGCAGGAAATGCTTCAACATCTCCAGGAACATAGAAATTTCCTTTCATTTGAATGCCGGTTTCTGCCACTGAGCGTACTTTTAATGGCCCAGATTCCACGCTGGTCACGATGGCAGAACCGTCAAGAGTTCACAGTCATTAGTTTTGTGAGACTGACAGAAAAACCTCCAAAGTTCACAAATCCGCCCGAAATCATGGAGATGCAGAAGTTGCTTCACTGTCAGTGATTCCATGCTCTTCTGCATTGTGCGCTGTTGAACTCTTCGCTGATGGAAATCAACTAGAAATCACTGACTTGACGTGAGCTTATGCTTCTTATGCCATTAGTTCCACTGCGAAGTTCTTGAAAAATCTGCACCTTGTTGCATGAGCTGTGATTAGGGTTCTAACAGTGTACAGCTTCCGTCATGATTAATGAATGTCCTCTCCAGTCCTGAAAACCTTCTATTTGTAGCTTTTCAAATTTCCAGTGTAAAATTACATCACTTTTTAGAATAATTGCTTTTTTATTATTTATTGATGTATTTATATTTGTCAAATGTTTCTGACATTTCAGCTTCTGATTAATCCCACGTGTATGTCCCAATCATTAGCTACTCTGCTGTCAAACTAAAAAGAACCAAAATGCTAAAACCTGCTGCTTGCTACTGTAGTGATCTCTGTACATGTTAATGCATGATTAGTTAATGTGCAGTCAGTACAGTCAGATGATCACTAGATGGCAACACTAACAGGAAATTTACAAGGAGTTTCCCGCTCTTTCTTCGTGTTAGCAGGTGTGCATTGCGGCTAGAGGATTGGCGTGAAGTGTATTATGTTAATTGTAAATTTAATCTAATCTTAGTCAACTCTATTACTAGTCAAAGTATTAAAGTAAAAGAACTCACAAGTATATTATTTTGTTACTCACTAAATAATTTGTCATCAACTGGAAGATTTCGACTGTTTCTCATCAAGTTAAATACAACTCGGCAAGACAAAAGAGTAATATATATATTACATCTCTGTAATATAACAGCTACTTCCTGCTTCGGTGTCTGTGAGAAGTCTTCGATATGATTGGACGCTTAGGCTGCCAGGTGGCATCATTGTTGCTAGGTGGGTTCTGTTATTGAATCATAGAATTTACAGTGCAGAAGGAGGCCATTTGGCCCATCGAGTCTGCACTGGCTCTTGGAAAGAGCACCCCACCCAAGCCCACACCTCCACCCTTTCCCAGTAACCCCACCTAACGTTTTCTTTTGGGACACTATGGGCAATTTATCATGGACAATCCACCAAACCTGCACATCTTTTGACTGTGGGAGGAAACCGGAGCACCCGGAGGAAACCCACGCACACATGGGGAGAACGTGCAGACTCCGCACAGACAGTGACCCAAGCCGGAATCGAACCTGGTACCCTGGAGCTGTGAAGCAACTATGCTAACCGCTGTGCTGCCATGCTACCCTTAAATTGAGCACCAAATCCAACTTTTGTCTGTTTCCTTTTGATTTAAGAACTCCATTTGAACCATGCTTGGTTTTGTAGCTTGCTGCTGATCTTTTGCAAAAGCATTCGGGGCTGGTTTAGCACAATGGGCTAAAATAGCTGGCTTGTCATGCAGAACAAGGCAGCAGCATGGGTTCAATTCCCCTGCCAGCCTCCCCGAACAGGTTCCGGAATATGGCGACTAGGGGCTTTTCATAGCAACTTCACTAAAGCTGACTTGTGACAATAAGCGATTATTATATTACTCACGCTGGCAGTCAGAAACAAAATCAGAACCAAAATGCTGGAAATACGCAGCACAAATACTCAGAGAACCAGAATTAACATTCCAGGTTGATGATTTTTCAGTATTGCGGCGATAGTAAATTGTCACTTTACATCAGTGTTTGCAAATGAAAGAGGACATTCCCAAAGTTATGGCAACAAGAAAGATGTTGGATCGTGAATGAGGGAAAAGAATAGATGAAGAAGAGGATCTAGGACTTATAGTCGATAAGTCAACAGTCTGGATGAATCACAGGTTGCTGAGGGAAATACGGCTGGAGATTCAACAGCGAATGGTCACAATCTTCCAATCAGTACGATGCCAGACCCCAACAGTGACGAGGCGACCGGTGGGAAACCCAATATGTTAGTTTGTTATTGCAAGACCATGGGGAAAGAATACTTCACTCCAGAAGTGATGGCACGAAGAAATGGGGATTGTATTCTTAACACAATATTTCAACATCACACCCAAAAATAGCTCACAATTACCGGCACAGTGGTTAGCACTACTGCCTCACAGCTCCAAGGACCCTGGTTCAATTCCGGCCTCCGTAGACTGTGTGGAGTTTACATTTTCTCTTCGTGTGTGCGTGGGTTTCCTCCGGGTGCTCCGGTTTCCCCCCACAGTCCCAGGATGTGCAGGTTAGGTGGATTGGCCATGATAGATTACCCCTTTTAGTGTCCAGGGATGTGCGGGTTAGGTGAGGTTGCAGGTATAGGGCGGTCGCCTGGTTAGAGGATCTCTCTGAGCGCCAGTGCAGACCCAAAGGGCTGAATGGCCTTCATGTGCACTGTCGAGATTCTATGGATTAACAGTGAGGAAGATATTTTGGACTTCAGGAGGACATAGGCAGGCAGGTGAAATGAGTATACACATGGCAGATGGAATTCAATACTGTAAAAACTGACAGGCGGTACATTTCAGGGGGCAGGATGAGGAGGCACAATACAAGCTAAATGCTACAATTTTTAAAAAGGAACAAAAGGTAACATACTTCGGGCTGTTTTTGCACAAGGTGGCAGGGCAGGTTAATGAAGCATTTGAGACCATGGACTTTGCAAATGTATGAAGTAGGACTAGAATAGGCCACGGCCCCTCCAGCCTGCTCCGCCATTCAATAAGATCATGGTTGGTCTGGTTGTCACCCCACATTCCTGCCTTCTCCCAATAACCTTTCATCAGTGGAGAAAGGCTGGGAGGAGTGTGATAGGGTTATGTAAAATCTTGAAAGATTTATACAGTGAATGCTGATGAATTGTATCCAGTAGTTAAAGGGTTGATAACCAGAGGGCACAGGTTCAGGCAAGGAAATAGAGGCTTTATGAGGAAATACAAATGGTGAGTATCTAGAATGGACTGCCTGTTAGGGCGATGAATAAAGATTGACTAGAATCCTTCAGAGGAGAATTAGATCAAGGAGAGAAAAGCAGCAGTGAAAGGGTGGGGAGTGGGACTAATTGGGTTGATCATTGAACGAGCTGGCACAGGCTTGTTGAGCTGAATGACCTCCTTCTGTACTCGACCCTTTTGCAAGTCTCTGACTGCACAGACCAGGAGGGGCCCAGGTTTAATCCCTGGACTATGCTGAATCTGATTTGGCTGCTGGAGTCCTTCCACCTCAGTGTTGCTGAGACAGGAAAGGGAAAAATAGCCTCGGGCCCAGCTCCGGGTTCCTGTCGAGAGATGTTCATCCTGGACATTGGCCAAATCAATCGATGGTGCTCATTATCAAAATTCCCGTCTGAATCCCAGGAATCAGAGGGTTAACTGTGTCAATGGAACCGCATCTCAGCCCAAATTGGCACTCCTGAGAGGCGAGGGAGTTATTCGGCAAAGCAAAGGTTAAAAGGCGAGAATTAAACAAAGCGGGCAGGATCTACCAGCTGCGTGGCGCCCGAAAAGCAACGCGGCCCGGCTAGTAGATCCCTCTTTCGAGATCTGCCTGGCTCGCCACACCTCGCGGAATCTGACGTGATCTCGTGAGACATCGCAATGTGAATCCCAGCCATTGTGGGCAGGATCACTTTCTGGAAAATCTACATATTAGAATGGGACGGCGAGGCTCACTCTAATATACGTTCCCGAGATCTAACCAAGGCGTGGGATCTCACGCCCTCTCCTGGGGAGAACCCATTCAGTGCTGGTCTCTGCAAATGGGGACCAGACGGAATGGCACTCATTGAATAGAATATAGAATCATAAAATCCTGACAGTGCAGAAGGAGACCATTCAGCCCTTCGAGTCTGCACCAGCCCGTCCCCTCATCCCCCTATCCCCGATCCCCGTAACCTGTACATCCCGAGACACTAAGGGGCAATTTATCATGGTCAATCCACCTAACCTCCACATCTTTGGGCTATGGGAGGAAACCGGAGTAAACCCACATAGGCACGGGGAGAATGTGCAAACTCCACACAGGCATCACCCAAGGTCGGTATTGAACCCAGGTCCCTGGTGCTGTGAGGCGGCAATGCTAACCACTGTGCCACCGTGCCGCACCAGGGGGGTGTCCCAGGGAATCAGAGGTCGCCAGGGGCTTGCCCTTTGAGCAGGGTGGCACCCTGCCACTGCCAGCCTGGCGCCCTGGAAGTGCCTGGTACTTTCAAGATGCCCAGGTGTCACTGCCTAGATGCCAAGCTGGCAGCTTTTGTACAACGGAAATCGGGCCTGGGGTTGCTCTGCACAGTGGGGGGTGGGGGAGTGCTGAAGACCCCTTTATAGGTGAGTTGGGTCTTCGGAGGTTTGGGGGAGGGGGGTGGTGGGACGAGTGATCGGTATGCTATTTATAAATGGAGTCCTGATCTCTCTCTGCTCTTCCAGCGAGCGGAGCGCCTCAGTTCAGTAAACGAGACCAAGCACGGCCTCAGCCCTCATTCATGAGGCCCTCAATCTACCTGAATAGCCGATCGATAGTGTAGTGTGTCTTGGCTCTCCGGGAAACACCCAGTTAACCATGCGCTATGGGACAACCTATTTGGGTAGACTGTGGCCGGCAAAGGTGTGAACCTCTTCCACATGAAGAAGAAGGTAAAAAGCACTTGGGTTTCAGCTGGAAATTTTGTTTGATAAATATATCATCACGTGAAGCATATTTATGTTCAACTTCCACATTTTTCAGAAGACAATGTTACCCCTGCTGAATTAGAAACCACCAGGTAAAGGGTCTGGTCCTGCCCACCACGAGAATTGTTGCGGGCGTGATGGACAACTTGACAGACCATTGAGAGGTCCGATGACCTCGGGCTGGAATCTCCCGTCTTGGGGCGGGAGCAGATAATCCCCCTCCACATATTTACCCTCCCCAGAAATTAATAATAATAATAATCTTTATTAGTGTCACAAGGAGGCTTACATTAACTCTGCAATGAAGTTACTGTGAAAAGTCCCTAGTTGCCACATTCCGGCGCCTGTTCGGGTACACAGAGGGTGAATTCAGAATGTCCAATTCACCTAACAAGCACGTCTTTCGGGACTTGTGGGAGGAAACCGGAGCACCCGGAGGAAACCCACGCAGACACGGGGAGAACGTGCAGACTCCGCACAGACAGTGAGCCAAGCCCGGGAATCGAACCTGGGACCCTGGAGCCGTGAAGCAACAGTGCTAACCACTGTGCTACCATGCCACCCAGAATACCTTGCTTCGTGAGAAGAACTGAGCCACCTTCAAAATTCAACCTTGATCACTTTAATTGGATTTCCTGGAACAGTTTTTTGGTAATGTAGTATTCAATTCCTGGTTCATTGCCCAATCATGAAGTGAAGTTCAGCAATATTAATTAAATAATTAGGTTTTGAACAATGTTCGAAGAAAAACATATTTGAAAATGTTCTAAACACACGCTAGCCTTGGCTCAGTTTTGGTCGCACTCTCACCTCTGAGAGACTTGAGCACATACATAACACTTCAGTGTTCTACTGAGGGAGTGCTGCACCGTTAAAGGTTATTAGTGAGAGACTAAACCAAGGCCTTGCCTTCCTCTCAGGTAGATGTACAAGACACTGGAGCGCTATTTCAGAAAGGAGCAGGATAGTTCCCCTTGACGTCTTGGCCAATATTAATCCCTCAGTCAACATAACTGATCATTATCCCAGTGCTGTTTGTGGGAGCTTGCTGTGCATAAATTGACTGTTCTGCTATCAATATTGGAAGAGTAACGACACTTCAAAAGTGCTCCTGTGGCTGTAAAGTGCTTTGGAATATACCGAGGTCATGAAAAGTGGCATATAAATCTTTTTTCATGTGTTAAAGTGGTGTTCGGAACTTCAGCTTTTAACATACAATGGCAGAATGGTGTGTTTCACTCCATATGTTTTGAATGGCAATCTACATTGATTTTGGGGCTGCGCTATGTCCCATTGACAAGCCTCGTGAAGGCTCAAGGTTAACAGTGAAAGATAGCACAAAAGGAGAAATCCAAGATAAATCAAGTTCCGATGAAAGGTCATCAACCTGAAAACGTTAACTCTTTCTCTCTCCACAGATGCGGTCAGATCCCACCGTGCATTCCCAGCATTTTCCTTCCCCCACCCCACCCCCAGATTTCCAACATCTGCAGTGTTTGGCTTTTGTGCTAATTTCTAGCCTCAGGAACGCAGATGGACGTCTGAAACTTCGGCCCGTCTGCAGTTTAGTGAATTCTTGCCCGTTGCTATTTTGTCCTCCTTTGCTTCCTTCTGGATTTTACGACCCTTTCTAAAGTTTCAATCAGCTGGTCAATGCTGCGGGAAAGGATTATCTTGTCACACCTAATAAAAAGGTTTGCACAAATCCTCTATTCAGTCGCTCAGACATGTCTTGTGGCAAAGGGGTCAAGAAGCAACATTGACCGCACTTGGGGAGATAACGGCATGTTGTAGTCTGGGCTTGCATCATCGCCACAAGCACTGTTCGGGTGTAGATGACGACTTGGAGGACAGAAGTGACATTCTGCTAAAGGCAGGAATTGCATTACTAATGCTGCCAAGCTCGTACCAAGAAAACTCCAATGAGAAACAATGGAATATTATTATAAACCACCAATGGTGGAATGTGGAACCTGCTACACAAGACCTGAATGTCTGCGTACACTCCTAGCTGCACTCCCATATTCTACCCTCCATAAACCTGAGGTCATCCAAGCTGCCTGGATTTTAACCCACAACAAATCCCATTGCCCTGTCACCTCCGGCACTCGCTGACCTGCGTTAGCTCCCGGTCGATTATGCAACATCTTGATTGCCAAATTGCCATTCTTGTTTTCAAAATCCCTCCATGGGCCTCATCCCTCCAAAACTCTGTAATCTCTTCCAAACCCACACTCCTCTGGGTCCTCCTCCAACTCTGTCCCCTTGAGCATTCCCAATTTTAACTGTTCTGCCACCGGTCGTTATTCCTCCAGTTGCCTCGGCCCCAATCTCCAGAGCTCCCCTCAAGCACCTCACCGCCTCTCGACCTCACTTTCTTCCTTGAAGCCACTCTTAAAATCTTTCTCTTGACCAAGGTTTTGGTCATTCGCCTGGACAAAGAAAGTGGCTAGTGAGAGAGCTGACACATGGTTTTAATTTTCCAAAACACCCTGCATTTGGGGATGGTCGTGTTAGTTTGGAAGATATCGAATGTTTCGAAAGGGGAGGGAGGCAGAAAGTGGGGACTACAGACCAGATAATTTTGATCTGTCTTGGTGAAAATGATGGAAGCGATCATGAAAGAGGTTATAGCAGGTCACTTGGATAAACTCAAGATAATCAGGCAGAGTCAACATGGTTTTGTGACAGGGGAATCATGTTTCACCAAATTATTGGAGTTCTTTGAGGAAGTAACCTGTGCTGGGGAACTGATGGATTTCCAGAAGGCATTTGATAAAGCGCCGCATCAAAGGCTATTGTGGCAAATAAAAGCTCAAGGTTTAGGGAGTAACATAGTGGCATGAACAGAAGGTTGGCTGGCTAACAGGAAGCAGAGGGCAGGCAGAAATTGATCTGTTTCTGGCTGGCAGGAGGCAGTGAGTGGAGTGCCACAGGGAGTAGCGCTGGGACCTCAACATTTTACAACTTATACAAATGATTTATACGGGTGAAGGGATGGATGGGATGGCTGTCAATTTGCGGATGACACAAAGATGGATAAGAAAGTAAATTGAGAAGAGGACATAAGGTGGTTACGTGAGTAATCCAGCAAATAAACTGTTGGGGGACATTTTCTGATACTGGACTATGATATAAATTATAGGTGGCTCTGTAACTACATTTTTGCTCCTATATTACTTTTGAATAGTTCTGCTGAGACAAAAGGTACTCATTGGCTTAGATGCCTGTTTAGAAGAGGCAATTTGTAGAAATAGATAGTGTATACACAATGCTTGTTAATATCAGAAAGGACACAAAATGGTTGTTAGCTATTAAAGCAATACTAAAGACACAAAATGGCCAAACTAGCCACATTCCTGAACAGTAAGTTACAAACTGTGTAAACTACCTCATGAATACCTAGGGAGTATCCCAGCAGCTGCTGATAACTGCTTCACAGAACAAGGAATGCAATGTATAAGCTCAAGGTCGCCCGCTGTAGACAGGACATATCCTTGTGTTAGTTTTGAATGACTTCTGTGTGAAGTTAGGGGCGGGTAAGACAACACCCGCTTTAACCATATATGTGATAACTCCGGAATCTTTGGAATTCTTTTCCTGAAAAGTTGGTGGAAGCAGAGTGTTTGGATATTTCGAAGGCAGAGGTGGATAGATTCTTGGTAAGAAGCGGGGGGGGGGGGGGGGGTGATAGGTTATTGGGAGTGGGCAGGCTGCAGGCTTGAGGTTACTATCACATCACCCATGATCTTATCAAATTGTGGAGCAGGCTCGAGGGGCTGAATGGCCTCCTCCTGCTCCTTGTTCGTATATGTTCGTTATCTCGTTATGAGACTTAGTCCCATCCATTGTTTCAAATGTTCTTGTGAAGTTTCCTGGGGACAGGCATAAATACAATTTGTTGCTGTTGATGTAGGTGAGGCAAGTAGGGGCTAGCGGTGGAGTGTTAACGTCACTGGACTCGCAAACTCAGATGCCCAGGCGTTCAGCGGACGGGCGTTCAAATGCCACCATGGCAGCCTTTGGAAATTAAATTTGATTGATTAAAAACCTGGAACTGAAAGCTAGCCACGGGAACAGTGACCGTGAAACTCCACCAATTGTCGTAAAAGCCCACCTGGCTCTCTGATGTCCTTTAGGGAGGGAAAACGGCCGTCCTTACCCCGGTCTGGCAGACACATGACTCCAGACCAGCAGCAATAGGTCTACCCCCCAAAATGGCCTGGCGAGCCGTTTAGTTGAAGGGCAATTAGGGATGGGTAACAAATGCCCCCATCCCATGGAAGAATGAGAATAAAAAAGAAGAGGTGCATTTAAGGAGAGGTTAAGCCAAGCACATGATAGCGTTGAAAGGAAGCTTGTGTGGAACATCATGGGCTTGCTGGCTGAATAACTTGATTCAATGCTGTACATTCTATTTAAGTGAATGCATAATTTAACACTTTTCAATATTGCTTTTAAGACTTTCCTGCTGGGACCATTGTTAAAAATTCAGCTCTATAAACGTTTTCACCATGTACACTGGCTGACTTCCAAATCAGCCAATAGCATGTTGGCAGATTTAGCAGTCAACTTTGCTATTTCATCTGGCACACCAATGAATATCTGGAGAGATTTGCCTTCACCCAGACATGGATAGGGACATCTTAAAAGACATCAGCCCTCTCAGATACATCTTCCTCCCACTGAATAGAAAACTTTAAATAATTAAGCCACACTTGCTTAAAGTTGTACTTTATTTTTCGAAATTGAAGGTCATCTCAGTTTTTTCTTTAAATGCCAAGAGCTGTCAGCAGCTATTAATAATTAACCCTGCTTCAGAATTTTTTTTTTGGAATAAGTTAGTTTGGTAAAGAGTCCAGCAGAGTTAGTAATAATGTGGAGAGATGAGGCCAGCCAGCATTGCTCACGTTGGAAGCAGGGAAGGTTCATCTGAGGTTCAATACATGTGGTCAGAATTATGAGTACCTTTGATTGTCAGAGAGAAGCTATTTTCACTGGCAGAAATGAAGACTGTGTGAAACAGTTCATCATGAAGATTTCATCTCCTGATGAAGAAGCAGAATTTTTCTTTGAGCAGATCCTCGATGCAACATATTTATTAAAATGCACCTTTAATTTGTTTCCAATTATGAAATATTGAAAGGTGTTGAAGCAGAATCGACCAGGTCCCCAAGCGGGGCGCAAACAAATTTGGCGGCACGGTAGCACAGTGGTTAGCACTGTTGCTTCACAGCTCCAGGGTCCCAGGTTCGATTACCGGCTTGGCTCACTGTCTGTGCGAGTCTGCACGTCCTCCCCGTGTCTGCGTGGGTTTCCTCCGGGCGCTCCGGTTTCCTCCCACAATTCCCCAAAGACGTGCTGTTCAGTGAATTGGACATTCTGAATTCTCTTCCTCTGTGTATCCGAACAGGTGGCGGAATGTGGCGACTAGTGGATTTTCACAGTAACTTCATTGCAGTGTTAATATGAGCCTCCTTGTGACAATAATAAAGATCATTATTATAAAGTGGCAGCAAAGCACAGCGATTGACAAAGTTGCGGGAAGAGATTTATTCCATCCATACGGCATTGGGCAGATCCACTCTTCAAATAATCCCCTCCCCTTCACCTGCCTCACAACATCAGCCACTCCTCCAATATCGTGGAGTCCTCTCTGAGCAATAGTTTCAGACATTTGGTGAGGTTTCCTGATTGGCCCATTACAACAAGCACGGGACCATTCACTCCCTGGAGATCCAGACATCCGTGTGCTTGTTGCCACTGCCCATGTCTGGGTGGGCTGGCTTGGACTGATAAGTGGCAAGTAACAATCGAGCCACACAAGTGCCAGGCAATGGCCGTCTCCAATAAGAGAGAATCTAACTATCTCCCCTTACCATCCAATGGCTTTTCCATTGCTGAATCGCCCACTATCAACATCCTGGCTGTTACCATTCACCAGAAACTGAACTGGGCCAGCCAGTTAAAAACTGTGGCCACTCGAACATGTCAGAGACTTGGGATTCTGCAAAGATAAACTCATCTCCTGACTCCCCAAAGCCTGTCTGCCATCCACAAGGAACAAGTCAGGAGTGTGATGGAATACTCTCCCCTTGCCTGGGTGAGTGCAGCTCCAACAACACTCAAGGAGGTCGACACCATCCAGGACAAATCCCCTTTGATCGCCACCCCATCACCTTAAACATTCACTCTCACCACCAGCGATGCACAGTGACAGCCGTGTCCACCATCTACAAGGGGCATTGCAGCCAATCACCAAGGCTCCTTCAACTGGCCTCCACCAGCTCAGAGGACAAGGGCAGCACGCAACCACCTGCCCGTTTCCCCATCAATTCACTCACAATTCTGACTTGTAACTGCATCGGCGTTCCTTCACTGTCACTCGATCAAAATCCTGGAACTCCCTCTCCAACAGCACAGTCGGTGTACCAGCACCACATGGACTGCAGTGGTTCAAGAAGGAAGTTCACCACCACCTTATCAAGGACAATTTTGGATGGGCAATATATGCTGGACTCGCCAGCGTAGCCCCCATCCCAAGAGGGGCTCGAGAAAAGGGGAAGGGTCGGAGTGACTTACTGAACACATGCCAACTGAAGAGGGATAAAGTTTATCATCAAGTATACCAGCTCCAAGTAACACCTCTCAATATACTTGAAAAGCACCCATAATAGAGAGAAAGATACCTGAATGTTTGGACTCAGTGAGGGTTGATGATTCAAGGTAATGTGTCAGGCAAACAACTATTTATCTGTATAAAAGTCAGCTGAGGGGATGGGGGGTGGGTGGGGTGGAGAAATGCTTCTCCGTTGAGTATCAACAGTGGGAGAGAAAGATATAGAGAGAGAGTAAAACTTGATTATAGCGACATTTACCCTGGGGTCAGCATTGGGAGCACTGCTTTTCTTGACCTATATTTGAGACCAAAACTTGGGTGTTTAAGGCACAACTTCAAAATGTGTCGTTGACACAAAAGTGGGATGTGGTGAATTATGAAGAGGATAGTCATGCTCTTCAAGATGCCATCAACAGGCTGGCGGAATGAGTCGACACATGGCAGATGAACTATAATGCAGACAAATCTGAAGTCAAACATTTTGGAAGGAAGAAGGAAGAGAGACAATCTTAACTAAAAGATGCAAAGGTAAGGAGGGTTCAGGAACAAGAACACCTGGGGCGGGATTCTCCGACCCCCCCCCGCCGGGAACGGCGGGACATGGCGGCGCGGGCGGGCTCCGGGGTCCTGAGGGGGTTGCGGGGTGATCTGGCCCGGGGGGGGGGGGGGGTGCCCCCACGGTGGCCTGGCCCGCGATTGGGGGCCACCGATCCGCGAGCGGGCCTGTGCCCTGGGGGCACTCTTTTCCTTCCGCCTTCGCCACGGTCTCGGCTATGGCGGAGGCGGAAGAGACCCCCTCCACTGCACGTGCGCGGGGATGCCGTGAGCGGCCGCTGACGCTCCCGCGCATGCGCCGCCTGGCAAAGTGATTTCCGCGCCGGCTGGCGGGGCACCAAAGGCCTTTCCTGCCAGCTGGCGGGGCGGAAATCAGTCTGGCGCGGGCCTAGCCCCTCAAGGTGAGGGCTCGGCCCCTCAAGATGTGGAGAATTCCGCACCTTTGGGGCGGCGCGATGCCGGACTGATTCGCGCCGTTTTTGGCGCCGGTCGGCGGACATCGCGCCGATTACGGAGAGTCCCGCCCCTGAGTCCGAATTGTTAAAGGAGAACAGGGGGATTTGAGAAAGAGGTTAAAAAGGCATATGGGGATCGTGAACTTTATGAATACAGCCATTTCATACAAAACCAAGGAAACCGTGATGAACCTTTATATAACAGATCCAGTCTCAATTGGATCTTTCTGTTCAATTCTGGATATTGCATGCTAGGAAGGATGTGCCGACTCTCAAGAGAGTGCAGAAAAGATGGGTAAGAATGTTTTCAGGGGTGAGGGATGTGAGTTACGTGGATAGATCAGAGGAGCTGGCGGTGCTCTCCTCAGAGGAGATCTGTTGGGAGGTCTTCAAAATCGTGAGTGGTCAGGAGAGCAGATAGTTAGAAGCTGCTCCCATTGGCAGAAGGGTCAAGAGCGAAAGGACACCAACAAAATGTGAACGGCAAAAGGAGTAACGGTGGCGTGAGGAAAAAAATATTTTCACGGTGAGTGGTTAGGATCTGGAATGCACTGAGAGTGCGAAGGGGGTGGTTTGATTCTCGCCGGCGGGACAGGCGTGACAGCAGCAGGACTTTGGCCCATCGCGGGCCGGAGAATCGCCGGAGGCGGGGCCCGCCGACCGGCGCGGCGCGATTCCCGCCCCCGCCGAATATCCAGTGCCGGAGAATTCGGCAACCGGTGGGGGCGGGATTCACGCCAGCTCCCGCCGATTCTCCGACCCAGCAGGGGGGTCGGAGAATCCCGCCCCTGAACTATAATTTACTTCCTTAATCTGCCACTAATTATCCCAATTAAGCAAACCAATATAGTTCACATGCCACTTAGAAATAATGTTACCAATCAGGCTTTACTTGCTTTCCTCTGTGCAGAGACCTTGGAGACAACCTTTCATGAGCAACTGAAAGACATATCTTGTTTGACTAAACTCCTATGGCAAAAGCCACTACAGACAGTTCTGGGTCCCCCCCTTATTTACATAATCAGGTAGCACAGTGGTTAGCACTGTTGCTTCACAGTGCCAGGGATCCGGGTTCGATTTCCGGCTTAGGTCACTGTCTGTGCGGATTCCGCACGTTCTCCCCGTGTCTCCTCCCACAAGATGTCCCATGAGCTCTTTAACCAGGACCAAATACTATCTCTCATGAATTATCTATACCCGAGGGACCTCCAAACCAAAAGATTATTCCATTAGCCAGCTATATGGAAACAAGTAAATGGTTAAAATCAATGATCAGCTCACTTTTACAGCCCCTTAATCACTGCTTTAACAGACATACTGTTTGTATGTATCTTACCCAGATTTTTAAAATAACATTTCGACAACAAATGTCTTACATTCATCAGAGTTGCAGCAGTCAAGATACTTCTCCACCTTGGAGTGAAATAGTGCAGCTTGACTTTGAGAATACTCTGGGGCAAACCCTTTCTACCCTTTTCTTCAGTGAAGTATTCGTTTCTTCCAACAGTGGAGCGATTCAAGAAACATTCATGCAAAAAATGGGATTATACAGCTCAGATGACAGAGAGATGTCATCGTTACATCCTTGTGTTCTGCTGTCCTGTGATACAGCCTGCGTGTGTGCCAGGTTTCATTACAGTGAGGTTGTCAGATCATTTCTGAGAATAGCTGGCACCACTGAACTCAAGACAGTACCGACAACATTTCCAAATTTGTTACAATGCTTTCATTCCCAGGAACTCATCCGTTAAGAGAGGGAAAGTCTTGCCACACCTTCCACAGAATCAAGGTCAACCCTGAGCATTTCATTGTCATTAATTCATCGTTGAAGGATGCTTGCACTAACCTCATCTTGCCAAACGCCATGGCCAATTTGTTCACAGCAAGGTCCCCAAAGCAGTAAATCAGATAAATGGCCAATTAATCTGCTTTGGCAGTGTTAGTAGAGGGACAAATGATAGCTAGGACACTGCAGAGGACTTTCCCCTGCTGATCTTTGACGAGTGAGTTGGAATCACTTCGTTCCAGGTTTTGCTGTGCCAACGATGATGAAATTACCTTTCGGAGCACTGCTCCTTCCTCAGGTGAATCAAGGACATTAACCTGGTGTTGTAAGACTTCTTACTGTGCTCACCCCGCCCCCCCCCCCCCGTCCAACGCCGGCATCTCCACTTGATGGTGAAATTCTCAGCGTTTGCCATCATTACTCCAGTGACACCACAGCAGCCTTGGGAGTTCAGGCGTTTGAGAATGACACAGATGCCCGGGAGCTGTTGTCAGTGAGTCTGCGCACCCCCAAAAGATCAGTTCCTGAGATTTCCAACGACTACAATCTCTTGTGTAATTGAGAATTGATGAGAACTTCCACTCTTACACTATTAGTCTCGCTGCAAGAACCCTGGGAGAAGTTGCATCTTGTTGAATGAGGTGTAAATGGGTTTTGAATGATGTTCTGACCTTATCATTACTGCCAAACGCCTAGCTGGCCCCCGTAAATGTTACATCTGTGCCCTGTCAAATTTCTCCATCATGATTAAAACATTTACATTTTATAAATATGATTTTTTTTTAATAAATCTGTTTCTTCTTATTTTAGCCTGTATTTTATGCGGTCATACATTTTTTTTCGCCACCTGAAGATGTAAGTTAGAAACAAAGTCTGAGTGTCTTGAACTTGCTGGTTCGTTGTCTGTGAAGATTTCATGTGCTGGAATCAAAGTTCCCGACCGAATCGCGATGCTCCGCCCCCTCCAAAGCGGTGTACTCAGAGAGTACCATGTGCGCCATGTATCAAAGGCCTCAGGACATTGCCTGAGGTCCACCCCCTGAAACTCCACCCGCAACCGGCCGAGTTCGCGGGACACATGCGGTCTCATCCGTCAGGAACTCGGCGTGGCGGCTGCGGACTCAGTCCAGCGCCGCTACAGTTGAGGGAGGTCCGATCCGCGGGCAAGGGAGGTATTTCATCAGGGGCTGGGGGCACTGCGGGAGGGGGTGGTCCGGGGCGTGCAAGCCGGCTGAAGGGGGGGGACCACCGTGTGCATGAGCGGCCACGGACCAGGCAATTCTCCGGGCCCTATCGGCGGCGAGTGCCGGGTGCCAAACAGAGGATCTGCTACATTCCCGGCAATGCTACCTTAGCTTTCCTGATCCGAAAGGAAACCGCTGTGTCTTCCGTAAATCTGAAAACCGGAAGTGTTGGAAACACTCAGCCGACCTGGCTGAGCGAACGGGCTGGATTAAATGCAGCCCATCGTGGTGGGAAACCTGGTAGCCTGGCCCACTTAATCATGGGTGATCCCCAGGCAATGCCTTCTCGCAGCATTGGCAAAACGTCCAACGATTAAGTCATAGGGCGGAAGTGGGTGCTGGGGGATTCCCGGCTGGCACCATTGAGATATGACTTTGGTCATTAAGGAGCCAATTGATGCCCATTATCCCTGAGGCCACCAAGGTTTAGCTTTTGCTCAGGAATTTAGGTCGATTGGCTTTGCAATGCCCTCGGAGGTCCGCCCAGCAAGCCTTCATACTCAATGTTCAATCCTGGGACCCAGCGTCGGGACTGCTCAGAAAACCAACCCTCTACCTTGATCTCCAAGTGCCCTCCATCTCACACGGCCCCATGACCCCATTCCACCATCATTCACCTTTGATCTGGGGTCCCACAATGCTCCTGAGCCTCTTGTGGGTGCAGTGAGTCACAGAGAGACACCTAACTTAAAGATGGATATACTTGATTTGGAGGCAGGTGAAAGCAGATTCACTGGGCTGGTCCCCAATCAGTCCTCAGGCTGGTGGGTGAGAGCCAGTCAGCCACAATCATCCACAGCCAACAACCTGCTCTGAAAACTCTGCTCATATTTTGATTGCTGTGACAAACCTCCTCACCACAGTTGAGACAATGCACAGCATTCAAAAACCACCAGCAGCATTCTCAATCCTCAACGTTCTAAAACTAATTCAAGTTGCCTTATCACTCAATGTGTGTGGATTTTAAAAAGCAATTCCAGGATCCGGATCCAGATTCCCATCTTCGTCAAAAAATAATTAGATCTTTCTTCGGCCGTACCTTATCTGTGTACCTAGTCCAGTTGAAATGTATCCATTGTTTTTGAGATAATTAGGGCTAAACAGTGAATGTTGGTCTATCAGCAATGTGCACATGCTGAGGATGAATGACATAAAAAAAGATACTTCTGGTGAATAAAGAGTTACCAATCTCAGATTTAAAATTAGCCATGGATCATCAAATGTCATTTGTGGAACTTTTCAGAGCTGCATTTAACCCTTCAGTCTCCTAGCAGACGAACAAAGACGTACTGAGAAATTTCTATCCAATTCCCTAAAGCAACCGAGGAAGCCTTCGAGGCACCATAATTTGTTACGAACCATAACTGGTTAGTTACCTGCCCTCAATACCCAGAGACTTGCTAACTGGCATTTAACCTCACCGTTGGCTTGAGGGCAGTGTGGGCCATCTGCAGCCCGGCAGCCACAGGTGGCCCGTCTGGGTTCTGAGTGCAGCCCATGGGACATTGTGTTGACCATTGTCCGTGAGCATGGCCGCCACATTCCGCTGGTTTCCATCCAGGGAGGTGTTCCTCCTACCGGTTTGCCCAAAATGATTTGCACGTAAAGCGAGAGCGAGTGAAGTGAGTTGCGTACTGATGGCCCACAACATCGATCGTGAGAGCCGTGCGCTCCCTCCGTGTCCAAACTGTTTGATGTTGATGATAGTTCCGTTAATGTACGAATGACGCTTAAGCATTTTCGATAACTTGTTCTGAAGTACTCAACGTGTATTAGATGTATTGGATCTTATTCATGGGGGTCAGTGTTGGTGAACAAGCCCCGATTTCAATCTTGAGGCCTACTGAGATGAAGGAGGGTCGCTCAAGCTGCCCACTCACCAGCCTAGGCCCATCACTGTTGCAGGGACTTCCCACATGCAAAAAAGCTGCAGCGTTTCCTCACACAAGGCGATGTAGAAAATAACTTGGATTTATAGCCAATCTCCGAAAGCACTTTGCGGACAATGAAACACTTTTGAAATCTAGTCACTGCTGTAACTTAGGAAACCTGACGGGACAGTTGAGTAAAGTTGCATCATTTTGCAAGGAGTGACCAGAAAGACAGACAAAGGGCTTAATAATTGGTGGGTTTATTATTGAGGGTATAGATAATGGCCGGGAAATCCCATTGCAGCTCCTTCCCAATCCCGCTGCGATCGAGGACGGCGAATTTAGCTGGCGGTGGGATTCTCTGTCCCCGCCGCTTGTCAGTGGGATTTCCCATCAGTGAACAGATGGAGAAATCACGCCCACTATAACTGGATGAGGAGAATGCAGAAATGCAGGCTGTCTTGACATCTTTATCAATGATTCAATTCAATCGCCAATTCCAATAGATTGTAATAGATACATTTCAATGTGAAAATATGAAGGAGAATGTTTAAATTGGCTTCCACTCTCATTGAATGACTGAAACCATCTGGGGGTGCGGGGGCACTGGAATGAAAAAAAACAACTTCCAAAAGCCATCAATAGGAATAACTTTTTCAGACAAAGACTCTCTGTAAGTGGCCTACAGCAAACGAATCTCACATTAGGGAAATGCTTCACCCAGCCATTACTAATGTCATTTCAATATCCTCAGATATAACAAAATAGCCACAACAGAAAAGTAGAGTGTGGTACTCGAAGAGAATCAGCAGGAACAAATGATGCATCCACGGAGGGAATGCAATAACATTACCTCAGATGGGTTTCAAAGGATAGATAAGCAGCTTAATGGGCAGAGAAACTGTAGGAGGTCGTGGAGGTTGCCATAGTTATCATGGGAGCAACGGAGGATGCGACTCAGGCTAAAAGATCCAACTCAAAGCGAGGCGAACGCTGAAGCAAATTATGTCCGGCACAACACCAGCCACGTCGAGCATAGTCGAACCCATATAGAGTACAGTGTCATTCTGCAAAAACATTATGAAAAATGAAATGAAAATCGCTTGTTGTCACAAGTAGGCTTCAAATGAAGTTACTGTGAAAAGCCCCTAGTCGCCACATTCCGGCACCTGTTCGGGCAGGCTGGTACAGGAATTGAACCCGCGCGGCTGGCCTGCCTTGGTCGGCTTTAAAAGCCAGCTCTTTAGCCCACTGTGCTAAACCATCCTCAATGTGGTAAATGGCTGGCAAGTGAGATTGCGGCAAATGCAGATTGCTCAAAATGATCCTGTATGTACGAAACGTTAATTGTGAGTTTGATTACTGTTACGACAAAGATTTGAAGTGACACAGCACTGTTAACGGAGTGAGGCATCCCAGTGAGGCTGTGAGTCTCATTGCTAACCTGCATTGTTATATTGTGAGTTGATCGAGAGACAGTGTGGGAACCACCTAAATGGCTGCTATCTCCGAAAGTCTCGTGCGTAGGGTACCAATCTTTGGTTGAGTGAGAAACAGCAGCCTCAAAATTATTGTCATTTTAACATTTATCGCATATGAGTGAAACTTCTTTGTCTTCTATTTTCTCGACAACATTAACATGGGAACACGGGAAACTACAATACGAAAGAAACCCTTCTTCCTTACGGTCAACTGCAAAAGCTAATGGGCTGGATTCACCCAAGATGAGCCGATGTCCCACACCGTCTAAAAACGGTGGTGTTTTACTCCCAAAATTCCTGGAAAAAAGTGAAACAAATTCCTAGTCCTGCAGGGGGCGAGCAAGGACCCGGAGGGAATCTCACAGCTTTTGCTGCCGATACGGGCTCCCACACGTCCGGATCAGAAGCCGCGCATGCGCACGGCGGTGGCCTCCAGCGGCCGCACCGTGATCCATGGCGGACTCTGACCGCGGAGCCAGACAAAAAAAATAAACCCCCCGATCGGCTGCGCGCCCGACCCTCAAACCCCGCACCTTTAATTGCGAGCCGCCATAAGGCCCCCCCTGGTCTCCGATCCGCCCGCCCCCATCCAAGGCGTCCGCGGACTCAGTCTGCAGCCACCACGCCAGCATCCCGACCAGAAATAGGTGGTTAGTTCCACGCCTTCGGGAACTCGGCCGGCCGGGAGCGGAGGTTTGACGAGCGGGCCTCTGTCAATGGGGCCACCGGCGACGCGGCGTACTCCCTGGTGACGCCGATACTCGGCGCCCGGAGAATCGCCGGACCGACGCCGGGCCCAATTACGGTGTCGAAATGGATTCTCCGCCCCACTGACGGCCGCGATTATGGTGTTGAGCTGTGGAGAATCCAGCCCAAAACATTTTGATCAGCCACACCTACAAATATCCATCCAGTTCTCCCTTAGATTGTGCCGCAATATAAGAAGGCTATAGAGGGACACCTCATTTAAAGGTGGGCATACTTTCATTCATAGACACACAGGAAAGAGGAACAGGACGGGTCCATGTGGCTCTTCGAGTCTGATCGAGCCGTTCATTATGATTGCAGCTGATCATCACTCAGCAACCTGACCTCACCCTTCCCCCCATGACCTTTGGTCCTCTTCACTACAAGTGCTATATCGAACTGGTTCTTGAAAATATACAGGGCGAGATTGAACAGCAACATTTCTAAGTATCATTTTGGGCGTGTTTGGTGGGGTGTATCTCGATGGCTGCATTGGCGACATCGCGACCCGTATTTGATGGCACTTAGTGCCTGAAAAGAGCCCCCACGAGCTTCTTGTCATTACTGATGTCTCGCTGTCTGATTTGCCAGACTGGTGCCTCAGCATCTTGCCGCTAATGAGGGGGAGCCGCTTTTAAACGTTCCCTCCCCACTCCCAGTCAACACATTGGACGCTTGTACACCTTGGACCGTCGCAGGTGTCCCCCTCCGGGTTCCTCCTTGGAGTCGTGTTGGGTGTTCCGATACACAAACGAACCAACATGGTTGTCGATGGGACAACTCTGTTTTATTATTCTGTTCAATAATAACTATTAACTTCTGGCTGTGGTTCGTGCTTCACCAGCTAACCTGTGGACCCAGCCCTAGCACTACCTTGGTGAGGCACTCAGTACATGGTGTATGTCTGAGTGACACGCTGTGAGCTCTGTGCTCTGAGATATCTCCTGATAGAATGAGCGGGAACTGTGGTGTTCCCTGTTTTATAGTGCGTGTGCTCTCACTGGTGATTGGCTGCGATGTTGCGTGTGTGCTGGTTGGTCCAACTACCTGTCCATCAGTGTGTGTGTGATTGCACCATGATATGTTAATGTGGATATCATGACACTTGGCCTGATGGGTGGCCGGGTCTTCAGGGTGTACGGCAGCCCCCTGCTCATGGGGTGCCACCTCCGGCCTGCATTGATGCCTTTGCAACCTTCTCCGTGTCTGGCCGCCTGGGTTGCCACCAGCACCAAAGGGGCATCCTCTGTGCGACTGACGAACCAGCCATATTTTAATCACCTGTAAGGAACTGGAGAAGGAGATAGACTGGCAATCAGTTAAGGCTTCCACCCCAGCACCCTCAAATCCCCCAAACCACCTCCACACTTCCGTGTCCCCCCCCCCCCACAGAGTGTCATCCACCAAGCTAGTTGTGCTGGGGAACCTCGCTCTGCGCGCTGACCCCTGGCCACAGCAGGAGCCCCTAGACCCCAGAACTCTGCCGGGAACATTGGAAAGATTGTGCCCAGGTTCCTGCCCCTGACCCACATACTTACCCACTTCAAGCTTCTAAGTTTGATTGAAATACAATCATCGTCTGCGATGTGGCATGTGTACCCACGCGAATCCACTGGAGAATATTTTGTTTATTAAACGGTCAAAAGTACCTTTTTACAAAAAGATGAAAACAAACTGCGTAACTGTGCACACATCACACTAACCAGTAATTAACAGGGAAAAGGCCAGATACATAAGCACCTTTTTGTAACAGAATATTGGTACAAACACAAAGATACAACAGTTCATATAAACATTAAACATTCAACAGTACAATAGAATCACCAACAATCTACAAAACCATTTCTTCAACACCTTCATCAACCCACCCCTCTTTCTCTCTCTCTCTCTATCCCCGCCTTCTCCCACAGCTCTCAACAGTAGATTCTCGACAGTGGCAGTCGCATAACTGCCACCGGAAAGCCACACCCATGCAGAGCACATCAGAAGAGAGAAAGACCTCCCCCCTCCACTTCTCCAGCGCTGGCAGCAGGCCATCCTCCACACTCCCGTCCCTTACTCCAGGCCGCAAAGGCACAGGGGCAGCCGCAAACAAACACACAGCCTCCAGGCAGCTGCAGCTGCACTTGGATCAATTCACGTCTCTCTCCCGCTCCTGCAGCTCCCAACAGTAGACTCTCAACGGTGGGAAGCCACAGCGGAAAGTCACACCAACAGAGAGCACACCAGAGGGGAGATAGAGCACCCCTTTCCCACTCAAGCACTCGCAGCAATTCATCTTGCATCCTCTCTTTCCTTACTCCAGGCCACAGAAGCAAAGGTAGTGGCAGCACACAAACATACAGCCATCAGGCATTTGCAGCTACCAGCAGGAGCAATCAGCAAACACACTGTGCAGCAGCATTTGAGAGCTGCGAGGTGCTCACGCAACTAACAAGGCTAATTCCTCATTTGCAATAGCCTTCAGCTGTGAAGCTAGAGGCTGATCACAGTCAAAGGGAGCTAAAGAGGCCTTTAGCATCTCACCAAGAGCAAGGCTCTATCCTAGAAGTGTTTGGTCGGACAGAGAGGTAGCAGCTGCAATTGGCCGTTGTTATGGGTATCTACAATGCTTAAAGATGACTTGAAGGCCTCGCAGTCGAAACGCCCTTCCCTCCTCCATCAGCCCAGGGACGACCCCCGACCTGGAACTCTTCAGTCACCTGACCAAGCCTGACCTGAGTGGTTCCCCACCCTCCGCCGCCCCCTAGTACTGGGGCAGCATCTCCTTGCCCTTGAGCTGCATTCCGGAATGGTGACTGACCTCCTCAGGAGCCATTGTGCCAGCTTCACGTCAGTAAAAGGAATACTAAACGACACCTGCGCGGATTTTCACTGGGGAACCGGCTAATTTCCGGGAACCTGTTGCATTAGAGTTGAATCTGGCTAATGAGATGGAAATTTACGCAAATGAGGGTTAATTATATGCTCGCCATGTTTGGGCGTTAACCCATCATCAGGAGCGGGCAGTTCGACAGCAAACGAATTGTGAGTTTGGCCTTTCCCAGCAGTTAACTGGCACGCCAGATCCATGCTGGGCACATTGTGATGGTTAAATTGCACCGACAATGTTTTGGCTTCAACTACCGCGGTTACGAATTCCACAGGCCGACCACTCTCTGGGTGAAGAAATTTCTCCCCATCTCTGTCCTGAATGGTTTACCCCAAATCCTCTGACTGTGACCCCTGGTTCTGGACACACCCACCATCAGGAACATCCTTCCTGCATCAACCCTGCCCAGTCCTGTTAGAATTTGATAGCTGTCTATTCACCTCATTCGTCTGAACTTTGTTGAATACAATCCTCGCCGGTTCAATCTCTCCTCATATTCCAGTCAAAGAACAACAAAGAACAAAGAAATGTACAGCACAGGAACAGGTCCTTCGGCCCTCCAAGCCCGTGCCGACCATGCTGCCCGACTAAACTACAATCTTCTACACTTCCTGGGTCCGTATCCCTCTATTCCCATCCTATTCATGTATTTGTCAAGATATCCCTTAAATGTCACTATCGTCCCTGCTTCCACCACCTCCTCCGGCAGCGAGTTCCAGGCACCCACTACCCTCTGTGTAAAAAACTTGCCTCGTACATCTACTCTAAACCTTGCCCCTCTCACCTAAAACCTATGCCCCCTAGTAATTGACCCCTCTACCCCGGGGAAAAGCCTCTGACTCTCCACTCTGTCTTTGCCCCTCATAATTTTGTAGACCTCTATCAGGTCGCCCCTCAACCTCCGTCGTTCCAGTGAGAACAAACTGAGTTTATTCAACCGCTCCTCATAGCTAATGCCCTCCATACCAGGCAACATTCTTGTAAATCTCTTCTGCACCCTCTCTAAAGCCTCTACATCCTTCTGGTAGTGTGGCGACCAGAATTGAACACTATACTCCAAGTGTGGCTTAACTAAGGTTCTATACAGCTGCAACATGACTTGCCAATTCTTATACTCAATGCCCCGGCCAATGAAGGCAAGCATGCCGTATGCCTTCTTGACTACCTTCTCCACCTGTGTTGCCCCTTTCAGTGACCTGGCAGTTTAGAGGAAATTCACTGGGTTGATTCCTGTGATTGAAGAGGTTGTCTTCTGTGGAAAGATTGGGCAGAATTACCATCTCTTTGTTGATGTTTAGAAGAAGCATTTAATATGGAGATGAGGAGAAAGGAAATTCTTCTTTCAAGGGGACCTTTGGAATTCTGAACCCCAGAGAACAGTGGAGGATGGGTCATTGAATATATTCAAGGCCGTGGTCGACAGATTTCAAAGCTATAGAGTAATCGAGAAACATGGCAACGGGCAGGAAAGCTGAGTTCAGGCCACTATCGGATCAGCCTTGATCTTATTGAATGGTGGAGCAGGCTGGAGGGGCCGAATGGTCTACTCTGCTTCTGTTTCTTATGGGGAGAAGAGGTATGTGATCTGAGTTGGTGGGGGTTGGGATATATGAGTGGGGGGTGCCAGAGATTGGGAAGGTGAGCTTGTGCCTGGTAGAGTTTTTACAGTTGTGCTGGAGGTGGACGAAGTGAGCCTATTCAATCAGATCTATCCTGCAGCATGTTGCAGCTGTACCAGTCTCCAATAAAACTACAATTGGTTTAATGTCATTTGATGCGAGAGGGGGGGTGATATTTTCCTCCCACTACTTTTGTGAGAAAGTGAGAAAGAGGCTGGTTTAGCACAATGGGCTAAGACAGCTGGCTCGTAATGCAGAACAACACCAGCAGTGTGGGTTCAATTCCTGTTCCAGCCTTCCCGAACTGTGGAAAATTCCTAGGGGTATTTCACAGTCACTTCACTGAAGCCTACTTGTGAGAATAAGCTATTATTATTGCAAAGAATTGGAACAGGATTGATGCAAGTTAACCATGTTAATATTAATTATATTATTAGTGTTGAGGATAACCAGGTGGAGAGTAGCAATTGAATATCGAGCACACATAAAGAAGGAACGATGTTTCCAGCCAGGTGGCCTTGGAGAGGGAATACACGCTATCCACTGGCATGCGTGATTGGTCTTCCATGATTGGTGGGCACCTCAGGTGTTGGGAAGCATTATCACCCAGGAATAGCATTTTGGTTGAGTTAGTTAATTTCCTTTGGTGTTCACTTCCAGTTGTAGCGCCTCACTAAGTGTTGTCACCATGTCATTTTTATTTAATGTATTGATATTTTTGTTCTGTTTCAGAACCCACAGTGCTGGCCTCCACTTTTCATCACAACCCACCCGTCCAGCCGACTGACCGAAACCGGCCCCTGAGTGGGTGAGTAGATGGGAGGCCGATATATGCAATGCCGTGTTCTGCAAATGGGTTCACGATCAAGGTTTGTGTCTCATTTTGTGCCTCACCAGCTGACTGGGGATTCTTGATCAAACCAGTCTGTCGACATTTCCTGACTGGGCTGGCAAGAGAGGAATGACCACTGTCATATCATGGCTGGAGTAGCTGTGCTCGAGAGTCCCGATGAGGGCCTGTATGGGAGGAGGACGGGCGAGGGAATATAAAATAACCCGGATACTCTTCAATGCATGAAGAATGTTGGTTTGAATCTAAACACAAACTCAGGGGAGTTTTGACAGACTAGCTCGGGAGAAAGATTTTCCCATGGGCAGGTGGGTTGGGCACCAGAGGACATGGATTTAAGATTGAGTGCAATAGAGTCAAGGGGGAGATGAAGATTATGTTTCAACACGGACTTGCTTCACCCACAAAGCAGGTCCGACGCTGACATTGCGAATGGAATTGAATAAATACTCGAAATATTCAAGGCTCTGGCGAAAGGCCAGGGTGTTGGACTAATTGGATCGCTCTTTAAATGAGCTGCCAGAGGCACAATGGATGGGCTGATTGGCCTTCCACTGTGCTGAACAGCGTTCCAGCTTGCCTTCTCATATCTGGAATCGGAGACTGCAGCGATTCTGATAGCTCTGGGTAGCACTGACTGTGTGAGCTTGTGTGTGTGTGTGTTCCCCAGGGATTAATTTCCTAAAGAACTTACTCAAGTCCCGTGGTGCTGCTTAGCGAGAAGATAATGACAGCAGAATGGTGGCTCTGACAAGCCTCACAATGAAAGCCCAGTGTAATAAATTCACCTGTCAAGGTGCACATTCTCTCTTTGCTTTTCCCACCGTCCCAGTTGGACCACAGTCACAGCAGAGGCAGCCATCATGAACACTGTGATGGTGTTAGCTGACTTCAGCTTTGCAGGCTAATTGAAGCCAAACTGCTTGCTTCGCAGGTAGCTGAAATTAATTCTGTGCTGCAATTAATTTAACTGAGGCAGGGTATTGTTTATAAAAAAATAAACACACGGCCAATGTCTCTTCAGAAACTCATCACAATCGGACAAGATTAACAAATAAAGAAAAGGGATTTAAAATAATTTGCATGGTAATACAGCACGCACCTCGTGTCTCAGACGTTCTCACAATTAGTTTGTTATTGGCGTGTGCTGTCTGCTGCTATAACAGCTATTTTTCTACCAAGTCAAACATCCACATTGAGCAAGACACAGGATGACCTTCCTCCTTTAAGACTCTTCTTTAAAGCCGACCTGTTCGATCACCTGTCATCATTTCCATGTGTGCCTTGGGGACAAGCATTGTTTGATAATGCTCAGCAACTTTGGACATTTTAGTATTTTAAAGGCACGGTATAAATGTAAGTTGCTGCTTTTCATCCGAACAGGAGGAAAGTGCCTCAGTTTAAAGCCTCATGCGGCAGTCAGCAGCCGTAAGAACACTCCCTCATTAATAAAATGGTGATCTGATGTTGAGGTCAAACTTCACAACATCCTAATCAGCCAAACTGGACTTGCGGCAGGTAGTGAGAGAATCAGAGGGGATTACTGACGAGTCTTTAATCTCACCATTTACTTGTCACAGATGTGTCCGTCCACGGTGTTATTGGTAGAAGTGACCACCACACATGCTTGCAGAGACAATGGGCGGGATTCTCCGGTGTCCGACGCTGAAATACGCTGTTTTGGAGGGAGCGGAGCATCGCAAACGTTCCCGAGTTCCCCACGGCGTGGGTCTCTCACGCTGTTTTTTGTCGGGAACTCAGCATGGCGGCTGTGGACTGAGCTCAGCACCGCCGCAGTCGCGGGGAGAGCCGATCCGCGGGCAGGGGGGGCTTTGGCAGGGGCTGGGGGTACTGTTGGGGGGTGGACCGGGGGTGGCGAGCCTGGCCAAAAGGGGGCACTGTTTGGCAGGCCGTGTCCAGGTGGGCCGGCGTCATGTTGCACGTCGTGACCGCTGCAGGCCTGCGCGGCCACGGAACCGGCAATTCACCAACCGTATCTGCATCTAGAGCTGGGTGCTCTACGCTGCGTGCCTGCCAGCCCCCCCACCAGATGGAGGATCGGTGGCCGTTTGCGCCGTTTCTTCGGTCGTAAAAGGCCACTGTTCCCACGCCGGCGTCAGCACATAGTCTCAGAATTGGAGAATCCAGCTCAAGGTTTTTCCTGCAGTGGACAATGTCATCATGGGCGAAATTCTCTTACCCGCCCCGCCACATTTCTGCCCCGACCGGCCAGCGGGAGTCTCCGTAACACCGGCCGGTCAATGGGGTTTCCCATTGTGGGGCAGTCCCACGCCGTCAGGAAACCCCCGGGCGCCGGCAAAACGGAGACTCCCGCCGGCGGAGAATGACGCCCCATGTTGTGCGCTACCATCAAAATGGAATCGATTCGGAACAATCCCGCATAGCCAGGGCGGTTTTGTGACCAGGAAATTGTGATCGAAAAATTTCTTCTTTGAGGAAGCAATGAGGAGGATGGATGAAAGGGGAACAAGTGGATGTTGTGTATTTGGATTTCAAAAAGGCTCTCAGGAATTGGGATTACCTTTTTCTGCTAGCAGTGGACCCCTGCCCGTGGGTTTCCTAGTGGCGTGGAGTAGCTTCAGTAGGAAGAGAGAATCTCGCTGCCAGCAAGCAGCCCACCACCGAGAAACACGCGTCCAGGCCTGAGAATCCCGCCCACGATATTAGTATGGATAGAGAACTGGTTATCGAACAGGACACAGTCAAGATAAATAAATGTAAGTTGACAAACTTCAATGAGTGAGGTGCCATAGGAATCAGTGCTGGGACTTCACCCACTGATAACTTGGTTGAGGTGTCAGAGTGTATTGTAGTCATACTTACTGCTGATACAGAATGTTGGGGGACTTTCTCTGATACTGGCCAAATGCTTACTAATACCAGAAGGGACACAAAATGGCTGTTAGCTAAGATAGCAATACCAAAGACCCAAAATGGCTGAACTAACCACATTCCTGAACAATTCTTAGCTGGCTTAAGTTACAAACTGTGCTCATTAAATGAGAACCAAACGTGGGTATTTTTAGGCTCCCTGATAACAGCTCCACAGGACAAAGACATTCTTAATAGCTCAAGGTCCCCAGCTGCAGACAGGCCAAATCCTAATGTTAGTCTTGAGTGACTTATGTATGAAGTTAGGAGCGGGTAAGACAACATGCACGTTAACCATATATGTGATAACTGGGATGCTAAGAAAATTGATTGACTGCATGTAATGAATTGTGACGCGAATATAGTTGATTGATTGTATGTAAATGAGAATACAACTAATTCCGCCCCTTGAATCTGCATATAAATCCAATGCGAACCTTAGCTCGAGTGAGAAAGTGTGCTGTCTAAGGCTGCGGAGCCTCAGGCCTTCCTCCCAGAGCTCTGATATAATAAATTGCTTCTTTACTCATCCAAAAAGGCACACGTGTGAATATTTTCACCTCTCACACAGAAGTAGACAGGAAAGTAATTTTGGAGCGGGCACATAGGGCAGGATTTTCCAAGCCTGACACTGGAGGGCATCGTCAGGGGTGGGTTGGGAAAATTTGGAGATCTGTAAAAAGCCAAAGGCTCTCAGAATATTCCCGTTCTGCCCGAGGCAATGGTCGCTGGTGTCAGGGCCAGTATATCCCACCCAGAGAGTCTGCGAAGGGATGCAGATAGGTTGAGTGGGCCAAACTTTGGCAGTTGGACTATAATGTAGAAAGATGTGAGGTTGACCACCTTGGTGGAAAGAATAGAAAAGCAGAGTACTAATAAAATGGAGAAAGACTACAGAAGGTTGCTGTACAGATGAGGGATCTGGGTGGCCTGGTATACAAATCCCAAAATGTTAGCATGCAGGTACAGCAAGAAATCAGGAATGCAAATGGAGGCTGGCCTTTATTGAGAGGGAATGGAATACAAAAGTTGGGAAATCTTGCCATAACTGGGCTTTGGTGATACCACACATGGAGTACTGCATCCTGGTTCAGTCTCATTGCTTAGCAGACAAATACTTACAATGGAGGCAATTCAGAAAAAGTTCAGTGCGTTTATTTCTTGGATGCAGGGTATTATGGGTCTGATATGGGTATTAACTTGCCAACGTCACTCCTCCCATAAAGGTAAGACAAATATTCTTTTAAACAAGAAAAATTATTAGATTACGCTAAAGTTGGTCCAGGGGTTAATGTCAAGGGGTTCTTGGAGGGGGGCTGGGCCAGGGCTTAATGTGAGGGGGCCTTGTAGCTGGCGAATGTATTTGTGACTGTGTGCCTGTTCGTAATCCCGAATATTTACCTAGATGTGGCTGGAAAAGACTTGTTCACATTCAATTTCTGTGTTTGCCACAATTTTTGGCAAAATAAGAGCGTCGGGCTTGTGAGAATGTTGCCGTTCCCTGATGCGTGTTCTGGCGCATGCGCAGGAGCGCCAGCTTGTTTCCTGCGTATGTGCAGGGGGTTTCTTCCCCGCGCCAGCCATAGCGGAGCCTTACACAGGCCGGCACGGAGGGAAAGAGTGCCCCCACGGCACAGGCCCGCCCGCAGATTGGTGGGCCCCGATCGCGGGCCAGGGCGCCGTAGGGGCCCGCCCCCGGGACCGGATCCCCCCCGAGTGATGTGTTAAGTAAGTTGGTTCAACGTTGACTGCAACTGGATGCAGTGAAACTAGAAACAGGCGTCTGACACAGGAGATGGTCCAACACTGTTTTATTGAACTTCCTGATTGCTGTACATAGTCTGCTGTGAGTTGACACTCTATCAATCTAACTGATAACCTCCTACTGGCCTGACCAGACTAACTCTCTACCTCATGGTGATAGTGCTCACTGGCTTGTGCACTCTAACTATCTCAGCAGCTGTGCCCTGTGAGAGAGGGAGAATCTTAATGCCCTGTGTGCTTTATAGTGGTGGTGTCCTGTCTGGTGATTGGTTGTTATGTGTCGTGTGTGTTCATTGGTCATCCTGTGTGTCAATCACTGCCTGTCTGCATCTCATTATATACACGAGTGGATATTATGACACCGAGGACTCCGCTAACCGCCTTCCAAGCCAGGTCCCGCCGGTATGGACCTTGTCTATTTCACGCCGGCGGGACTGGCCGAAACTGGCCGCTCGGCACATCTGGGCCCGGAGAATTGGCGAGGGGGGGTGGGCGCTGCCAATGGCGCCCGACCGGTGCGGCGCGATTCCTGCCACTGCCAAAAACCCAGCGCCGGTGAATTCGGCTGCTGCCGTCAGAGCGGCGGAGCGGGATTCCGGGCGCCCCCCAACGATTCTCTGACCCGGCAGGGGGTCGGAGAGTCCCGCCCGATATCTGTAATACGGAAAATCAAGGCTTTAGGCAAACAGGCAAGAAACTAAAGTGAAGGCAATGTCAGATTAGCCAGAGAATCCTTACAGTGCAGAAGGCGGCCATTTGGACCATTCCCTCGATTCTGGAACTTTCGGTTCTTTCGGATCTGAGGCTTGCTTTGAGTCCTTGTTCTGCCTGTACTGGCAGTGTCTTTGGAAAGTTTACAGCCTCTGCGTTGCCTGGTCCAAACTGACTCAAAGTCCATCTGCTTTCTCAGGGTGGGCCTCCAGTTGCTAAACAACAGCATCATTTAAAAAAAAGTCTGTAATTGCTTTTGTGTCGCAAAACGCTCATTACAATGCAGGTTAAAGTTTAAGTGAAACTAAACCTACAGACTTCGACACATCTCGGAATCATAGAATAGAATCGTAGAATCCCGACAGTGCAGAAGGAGGCCATTCGGCCCATCAATGTCTGCATCGACCCTCTGATAGAGCACACCCAGGCCAACTATCTTGCTTGATCCCTTTAACCCCATTTTACCTGCACATCTTTGGACACTAAGGCGGAATTTTAGCATGGCCAATCCACCTAACCTTCATATCTTTCAACTGTGGGAGGAAACCAGAGGGGATAACATGCAAACTCTACACAAACAGTAACCCAAGTCTGGGATCGAACCTGGTCTCCAGCGCTGTGAGGCAACAGTGCTAATCACTGTGCCACCCTGCCGCACACCTTTGTCTGACATGAAACTAAACTGAAGTTTTAAAATGAATATCAACATATTCCCCGGGGATTGCCCCTTCTGAGAGAGAGCTGACCAATGGGGATTTGACCTGAGGGTCACCACACCTCAGGCGAGGGGCAAGGTCAAGAAGGCGGGGCCTTCACGAATAAGCTCAGCTGGTGCGGGAATTGAAATCCTCCAGTAACCTATTCGTGCGAGATTGGCCTTACGTTGGGACATGATTCAGGACCTCACAGAATTCCTGGCACACACACATATACGCTGGACTTGCTTGGAAAGTGTAAACTTCCAATGGGCTGACTTGCCCTGCCCGAGGCCCCCTCTGAACATTTGTGTCACTGATCCCAGAGTCAGACTTGGGCCAGGCATGTGGGACTGAGCTGTACACTGACCCAAGAAATTTACACTGTTAACATCTGGTCTAACTCAATGAGTAGCTATGTAACTGAACTGAGCACAATTGACACCCCTCCACCCACCCGTCAAATCATCTACCCCACACCCAAACTGGTTACCTTTCCGCAATTCGACCCAATCCAACCCAACTCCGCCTCCCCAAAACAACTAGACCTCTGACCGGACTCCACCACCGCCTAAACTAAGTATCTCCCTGATCCAAGTCAGCGTTATTCCCCGACATTACCACCCACTGACCCGACTGAGCTTAACCACCACCCCCACATGACTAATGCTCCCACCTCCCAACCCAACAAGTCCCCCCCCCCCCCCCCCGACCACTAGCTATCCCTCTGGCCTGAACCAATTAGCACCCCGATCCCCAGGTTACCCCCACCACCCAACTACCCCTCTGATCGGACCCAACCTATTCAGTCTCCCAATTACTCCCCTGACCAGACCCGATTGCCCTGCGTCTAACTACCTCCCAGTCCGATGCAACCACTCACTCACTCACTCACTCACTTCACTCACTTCACTTCACTCACTCACTCACTCCTCACTCACTCATTCACTCATTCACTCATTCACTCACTCACCCTGCAGGCCCTCTGAGAGGAAGGTTGTCAACATTGATGTGGAAAAGCACTGTAGTCCAAAGATAGATTTCCCCCATGTCATTGGGATAGAACAGAGGAAGCGTCACACTTAAAGTATCTCCATCTCACTTCAGAGTGTCAGACGCCAAAATTAAGAACCAGGCAGGGACAGAATATTGGCAAATCATGGAACATTTTGGGAAGCCATTTGCTATCGGTGATTGAGGCAAGACGAGAGGAATGTGTGAGACCTCCCCCTCAAGTGTGCGAACAATAAAGATTTGATTCTCCATTCAACCACTTATTGAAAATACCTAAGCTCAGAAGAAAAAGAAAATAGGTCGGGTCAGATTTCCAATTGCATGTTCCCAATGGGAAATCAGCATCCAGGAAGCTCATGATTAGAAAATGTAACCATTGTGAACCCGGAGACATCCTTCATTTGGAGATGTTTAACATGCTCCTCTCACGTTCTTATGATTTATATTCTAATGGAGCCCATTGAGGAATGGGTAATGAATTCCTGCCTTCTGCCTGTAGTCCGTGAATGAATAAGAAAATAACGCTGACCTATTTGTTTTGAATAAATTAATGCCTCTAATAAAATGGCAGACAAAGTACTGACTTACCAGTATCTAAGCATTTGGGAGCCAAGAGCGCATTCTAGGCAATGTAATTGTTAGTTGAGGATAGTCAGGGATACAGAGCCAAAGAGCCAAAATATAAAATGGAGTTGAAATGCAGACCATCAGTGAGCTACTGGATGATAGAACAGACTCCAGGGGGCTGAATTTCCAACGCTGTTCATATTTCCTGATTAGGCAGAGGTAAGAGTAATCTATCAGGGAGAATTTACATCCTATTGAATGACTCTTTGGCACTGTAAGTCAAGTGAGGCACAGGCAGAGATATAAACCTTGCAGCCAAACCTACTCAGTTAAGAAATGAAATATGTCAGCATTAATTTGTCCCTGGTGCTTCTTATCACCGTGCTTCCCATGTCCTGGCTGTCTCTTCCCCTGGTCTCTTTAATCCAGATTTATTTCAATGTAATATGAGTTGTTTGCAGGGTCAAAGAATGCATTATTTTCCAAGAAGCCCTTTTTCGTCCACGCAGGATTTGGAATGATTCACCGCCAAACCTCTTCAATCCTAAACAACAGCAGCATGAAGAGAATGATACTGAAGCTCAGCCTTATTCAGGCACAGAAGGGTGCGGTGGTATTAACTGCGAACAGACTGACTTCTGATTGGACAACTTCCAGCTGTCAGTGGAGATGGAGAGTGTGAGCTTCATGAAAGAGGAAAATAGAGCTTGGTGATGCTCCAGGAAAGTGGGACAAAAGCCGAGCAATGTAAAGTGAGTTCTTAAGTAAAAGAGGGACGGTAACAACAAAAAAGGAAGGACGGATTGTTTATAATAATCTTTATTGTCACAAGTAGGCTTACATTAACACTGCAATGCAGTTGCTGTGAAAATCCTCTAGTCGCCACATTCCGGCACCTGTTCGGGTACACTGAGGGAGAATTCAGAATGTCCAAATTACCTAACAGCACGTCTTTCGGGACTTGTGGGAGGAAACCGGAGCACTCGGAGGAAACCCACGCAGACACGGGGCGAACGTGCAGACTCCACATAGACAGTGACCCAAGCCGGGATTTGAACCTGGGACCCTGGCGCTGAGAAGCAACAGTGCGAACCACTGTGCTACCGTGCTGCCCGTATTTAAACCACACAACCCCAGCAAGTCCCAAAGCACTTTATAACCACTAGAGTAATTCTGAAGCACATTGAGTAAAGATCAGAGTGATGGCCGATCATGCAGCTGAAATGGAAGATGTCCTGAAAAATTGAAGAATGATTGAACGTGCTATTCTGCAATCAACTCAGTGAGCCCAGTAGGAATCAGCTATGCCATTAGAGAGCTTTAGAAATTAGATTCCACTCTGAAAAGAGTCAAAGAAATTGCATTAATATAGCGTCTTTTACAATCTCAGAATGCCCCCAAAGTTCTTTACGTCTGGTTCATTACTATTCACATTGGCAGGCACTGCAGGAAGTACAACTGGTGCAGGCCCAGTTCTTCAAACCAGCAATAAAGTAATGGCCAAGTTATCGATTTTAGTGAACGGCAAGCAGAATACTGCAGCTGCAGAAGTCCAAAACAATAGCTGGAAATTCTCACGGCACAGGACTCTGCAGTAATATAGTCAGCTCGCCAGGCGCACCTTCTCAGGCGCAATTAGGGATAGGCAATAAGTGCCACCCCAGCGAGCGACGGCCAAGTCCTGCGGAAGAAAGCATTTAAAAGTAAAGGCCAAACAGCATCTGTCAAGAGAAAAATAATACACTTCAGGTCAAAATGACCTTTCATCAGATTTCATCAATGATGATTGAGAGATATTGGGCAGGATAACTTAGAACATAGAACATGCAGTGCAGAAGGAGGCCATTCGGCCCATCGAGTCTGCACCGACCCACTTAAGCCCTCACTCCCACCCTATCCCCGTAACCCAATAACCCCTCCTAACCTTTTTTTTTTGTCACTAAGGGCAATTTATCATGGCCAATCCACCTATCCTGCACGTCTTTGGACTGTGGGAGGAAATCAGAGCACCCGGAGGAAACCCACGCACACACGGGGAGAACGTGCAGACTGTAGCGCACAATGACTTACGAGAGAGACGAGAAGTGATGAAGTCGATTCAGGCTTTATTAAGCGAGACTTGTCCCCAGCAGCTCAGCAACAGAATGAAGCTGCGGGGAGAAGCTCGGGTTCTTATACTCCGCCTTCAGGGCGGAGCCAGGAGTCGGCAGCCAACCAGGACCTGGGATCTGTCAGCCAATAGCCTCACGGCTTCACAGTCCCACATGACCCCTAATACATACCACCACATTCACCCCTTGTTAAAAAGGAACCCGGCGGGGTGGTGGTTCGCATGGTGGTAGGGGTTTACAAGGCTGGCCCTGGAAGGGAAATTTTGGACGTGTTACTACAGTTTTAGCCCTACACTGGGCTATGTACAAGTTTGTGAAAACTATTTACAATATTAGCAAAAAAAATTTTTTTTTGTTACAACAACATTCTTGGTGTCACGCGGATTCCACGAGTCGAGCGGGCGGTCTGGTCTTCCTCGTCGATCGCCTCAGCCCCGATGGTGGTGCAGGTGCTTGTTCAGGCGTTGTCGTCCCCGGGAGCGTTTCGGTGTTTGTTCCTGTTTCACTCCTGGGCGGGCACGGGAGGAGGACCGATCCCCCCAGGAAGGGGGTGGTCGCGGGGTGCGCCGGTGGCAGGGAGGGGATGATCGGTGTCGGAGGGGGGGGGTGTTGCCGGCGGGCGCCAGGTCCCGCAGGGAGACCGTGTCCTGTTGGCCGTCAGGGTACGCCACGTAGGCGTACTGCGGGTTCGCGTGGAGAAGGTGAACCCTCTCGACCAACGGGTCCGATTTGTGCGCCCGCACATGTTTCCGGAGCAAGATGGGTCCTGGGGCCGCCAGCCAGGTCGGCAGCGACATTCCGGAGGAGGACTTCCTGGGGAAGACCAGGAGGCGCTCATGAGGCGTTTGGTTAGTGGTGGTACACAGCAGCGACTGGATGGAGTGGAGAGCGTCCGGGAGGACCTCCTGCCACCGGGAAACTGGGAGATCCCTGGACCGTAGGGCCAGTAGGACGGTCTTCCAGACCGTGCCGTTCTCCCTCTCTAATTGCCCGTTCCCCCGGGGGTTGTAGCTGGTCGTCCTGCTCGAGGCTATGCCCTTGCTGAGCAGGAACTGGCGCAGCTCGTCACTCATGAAGGAGGACCCCCTGTCGCTATGGATATACGCGGGGCAACCGAACAGTGTGAATATGGTGCCAAGGGCTTTAATGACTGTGGCCGCTGTCATGTCGGGGCAGGGGATGGCGAAGGGGAAACGAGAGTACTCGTCCACCACGTTCAGGAAGTATGCGTTGCGGTCAGTGGAGGGGAGGGGCCCTTTGAAATCCAAACTGAGGCGTTCAAAGGGGCGGGAAGCCTTGATCAGGTGCGCTCTATCCGGCCTGAAAAAGTGCGGTTTGCACTCTGCGCAGATGTGGCAGTTCCTGGTGACTGTACGGACCTCCTCCACAGAGTAGGGGAGGTTGCGGGACTTTACGAAATGGTAGAATCGAGTGACCCCCGGGTGGCAGAGGTCCTCGTGGAGGGCTTGGAGGCGTTCTATTTGTGCATTGGCACATGTGCCGCGGGATAGGGCATCGGACGGCTAGTTCAGCTTTCCGGGACGGTACAAGATCTCATAGTTGAAGGTGGAGAGCTCGATCCTCCACCTGAAGATCTTGTCATTTTTAATTTTGCCCCGCTGTGCATTATCGAACATGAAGGCTACCGACCGTTGGTCGGTGAGGAGAGTGAATCTCCTGCCGGCCAGGTAATGCCTCCAATGTCGCACAGCTTCCACTATGGCTTGGGCTTCCTTTTCCACTGAGGAGTGGCGGATTTCTGAGGCGTGGAGGGTCCGGGAGAAAAAGGCCACGGGTCTGCCCGCTTGATTAAGGGTGGCCGCCAGAGCTACGTCGGATTCGTCGCTCTCGACCTGGAAGGGGAGGGACTCGTCGATGGCGCGCATCGTGGCCTTTGCGATATCCGCTTGGATGCGGCTGAAGGCCTGGCGAGCCTCTGTCGACAGGGGGAAGGTAGTGGACTGTATTAACGGGCGGGCCTTGTCTGCATACTGGGGGACCCACTGGGCGTAATATGAAAAGAAACCCAGGCAACGTTTCAGGGCTTTGGAGCAGTGGGGGAGGGGAAATTCCATAAGGGGGCGCATGCGTTCGGGGTCGGGGCCTATTATCCCATTGCGCACTACGCATCCCAGGATGGCCAACCGGTTTGTGCTAAAAACGCACTTTTCCTCGTTGTATGTGAGGTTCAGGGCGTTAGCGGTCTGGAGGAACTTTTGGAGGTTGGCGTCATGGTCCTGCTGATCGTCGCCGCAGATGGTTACGTTGTCGAGATACGGGAACGTGGCCTGCAACCCGTGCTGGTCAACCATTCGGTCCATCTCCCGTTGGAAGACCGAGACCCCGTTTGTGATACCAAATGGGACCCTTAGGAAGTGGTATAGATGCCCGTCTGCCTCGAAGGCTGTGTACTTGCGGTCACCTGGGCGGATGGGGAGCTGGTGGTAGGCGGACTTGAGGTCCACGGTGGAGAAGACCTTATACTGGGCAATCCGATTGACCATGTCGGATATGCGGGGGAGAGGGTACGCATCTAGCTGCGTGGACCTGTTGATGGTCTGACTATAGTCTACGACCATCCTTTGCTTCTCCCCGGTCTTTGCTACTACCACCTGGGCTCTCCAGAGACTATTGCTGGCCTGGATTATGCCTTCCTTCAGCAACCGCTGGACTTCAGACCGAATAAATATCCGGTCCTGGGCGCTGTACCGTCTGCTCCTAGTGGCGACGGGTTTGAAATCCGGGGTGAGGTTTGCAAACAAGGACGGCGGTTCAACCTTGAGAGTTGCAAGGCCGCAGATAGTGAGTGGGGGTATTGGGCCGCCGAATTGGAATGTTAGGCTCTGCAGGTTACACTGGAAATCTAATCCCAGTAATGTGGGCGCGCAGAGTTGGGGAAGGACGTAGAGCCTGTAGTTCTTAAATTCCCTCCCTTACACCATTAGGTTCGCGATGCAAAACCCTATGATCTCTACGGAGTGGGATCCTGCAGCTAGGGAAATCTTTTGCATGCTTGGATGGATGGTCAGAAAACAGCGTCTTACCTTGTCTGGGTGAATAAAACTTTCAGTGCTCCCGGAGTCGATCAGGCATGGCGTCTCGTATCCGTTGACCAGCACCGTTGTTGTCATCGTCTGGAGCGTCCGGGGCCGCGATTGATCCAGTGTCACCGAAGCCAGTCGTGGTAGTAGTGTCGCGGCGTCGTCTTCGGACCCCGTGGAGCCGTCGATGCTGGGGTCCTTTGTTGTCAACCAAGATGGTAGCGTCCATGAATCGCACGTGGTCGGGGGTGGACAAGATGGCCGCCCCATGAATCGCACGTGGCTGGGGGGTGGACAAGATGGCCGCCCCCATGAATCGCACGTGGCTGGGGGGTCACAAGATGGCGGCGCCCATCCTCCCCTCGTGGTGCCCGGGACCCAAAATGGCAGCACCCGCGGGTCACACATGGGGCGCTAGGGGGGGCGTTGGGGAGCGTTTGGGATGTGCTGGGCTCGTTCTTCTCCGGGGATTGCGGCGACCCCCCGGGACCGGCACACTGCCGCGTAATGGCCCTTCTTGCCGTAGCTTTTACAAATAGCTGCGCGGGCCGGGCAGCGCTGCCGGGGGTGTTTCGCTTGTCCGCAGAAATAGCAGCGGGCCCCCCCGGGATGGTCTGGCGCTTTAACCGCGCAAGCTTGCGAGGGGGGGGGGTTGTCGCGACGGGGGTCCACGGAGCCCAAGGGGCTGCCGCGCGGTCGGGGCCGTAGGCGCGGGCGTTTTGCGAGGCCACATCTAGGGAAGCTGCAAGGGCCCGTGCCTCTGAGTCCTAGCGACTCTCTTTCTAAAAGTCTTTGCCGGATTTGGGGAGAGTTCATACCTGCCACAAATGCATCGCAAATTAGCATGTCCGTGTGTTCGATCGCGTTCACCAGCAGGCAGCTGCAGCCCCGTCCCAAAATTAGCAGCGTGGCGTAGAATTCTTCTAGCGATTCTCCGGGACTTTGCCGTCTCGTCGCGAGTTGGCGCGTAGACCTGGTTAACGGGCCGAACGTAGATGCCCTTCAGCAATGCGAGCGCCGTCGGGAAATCCTCTGCGTCTTCTATGAGAGGGTAAATTTCCGGGCTTACCCTTGAATGCAGGACCTGCATTTTCTGGTCTTCTGTGATCCGGCCGGGGGCCGTTTGGAGGTAGCCTTCAAAGCATGCTTGCCAGTGTTTAAATACTGCTGCCGAGTTCGCTGCGTGGGGGCTGATCCGCAGGCATTCCGGGACGATCCGGAGCTCCATAGTCTTTTAAGCTCGCTTAATAAATTGTAGCGCACAATGACTTACGAGAGAGACGAGAAGTGATGAAGTTGATTCAGGCTTTATTAAGCGAGACTTGTCCCCAGCAGCTCAGCAACAGAATGAAGCTGCGGGGAGAAGCTCGGGTTCTTATACTCCGCCTTCAGGGCGGAGCCAGGAGTCGGCAGCCAACCAGGACCCGGGATCTGTCAGCCACTAGCATCATGGCTTCACAGTCCAACATGACCCCTAATACATACCACCACACAGACTCCGCACAGGCAATGACCCAGCGGGGGCACAGCCTTAGAATAAAAGGGAGTCACTTTAGAACAGAGATGAGGAGAAATTTCTTCAGCCAGAGAGTGGTGGGTCTGTGGAATTCATTGCCACAGAGGGCGGTGGAGGCCGGGACGTTGAGTGTCTTTAAGACAGAAGTTGATAAATTCTTGATTTCTCGAGGAATTAAGGGCTATGGAGAGAGAGCGGGTAAATGGAGTTGAAATCAGCCATGATTGAATGGCGGAGTGGACTCGATGGGCCGAATGGCCTTACTTCCGCTCCTATGCCTTATGGTCTTATGGTCTTATGGAATTGAACCTGGGACCCTGGCTCTGTGAAGCCACAGTGCCATCCACTTGTGTTACCATGCTTCTCCGCTCTTCTTTGCCTGCAGCCGAGGAAGCAGACAGATCCTCAGTTTAACATGCCACTCACACAATGCAATATTTCTTCGAGGAGTGTTAGCCTGAGGTTTTTACTCTCGCCTCTGGGGGACCCACGTCCGTCTGATTCAGAGACAAGAGTCCTCGCGACTGAGCTACAGCTGACACCAGATAGTAGATGTGAAAGAGTGAAATGTGGTAAAATACTTTCAGGAAATGTGAAGTAGATTCCTCTAATGGCTCACGGGAGATCTAGGCTGTCAGATGCAGAACCGGTTTATATAGATCGGGAAAATTCTTAGGTTTTCAGTCTATCCAGGCTGTTTCTTGATCTCCAACCTTTTAATTAGTTGCAATTGTCTTCTGGGGCCTTGGTGAGAGAGGGAGAGAAAACAAACTAGTTTCCTGCCTGGTCCGTTTACACACTTAGTTGGGCAGCGTGCAAAGATGGTGATTATACAGCGTAAATCCAGTGTCAGGATCAGGCATAATTAGTCACCATGCTGTTAAAGTAATGAATAGACAAAGTATTGTTCGATATGAGAAACTTTTCCCTGCAAATATCTTACTCTCTGCATGCTACCGTTGTCTTACACTCGGGCAGTACAGATCTGGTTCGTCAGCAAGGATATTTTCTTCGGCGATCACTCGCTACCGGTGTGATTGTCCATCTATGAAACGCCGTGCTACTGGTCATGGGTTCTGTCGATCCTTACATGGATGATGAATCCGACCCTAGAGCCGCACTTCCGACCGCACTCTCGGCAGGTGTTTCCGGGAGGGAGGATGAGTCCTTGGGCCCGAGATCGCCGGTATTGCTTTCTCAGGCTCCCTTGCCAGGCCTCTTCCTGTCGTCAGTTGTCCTCGAAGAATTGTGTCCCCTCAATCAGGAGATTCCTCCAAGCAAGTAAGTCTCTTGTGAGCAAGGGTCTCCCAGGCATTGATGTCTATATTTCATTTCTTGAGGTAAGACTATTTGTGTGAAGGCGATATGAAATTGTGAAGATTATTCAAAATTTAGAATCTCTTTTAAATTATGAAAGATTTTGCTGGAGGAGACACAGAGGGAGTATTTTGCCTTGTGGGCAAGTGCTAAACTGGAGGTGATCATTCTAAGATAGTTTCTACAAATCAGGTAGAAGATTCAGAAGAAACACTTTTACAAAGAGCGTGGTTAGAATGTGGAACTTGGTACGGCATGGAATGATAGAGATAAATGTTGTGGATGCAGGGGAAGCTAGTTAAATACATGAGGGAGATGGGAGTAGAGGGTCACGCTGATAGAGTTAGATGAGAAAGACTGAGGCAAGGCTCAGGAGGTGCGTGAATACTGGTTGGTTTTATTAGTATGTTTCTGTGTTGTCTTTTCTATCTCGTCAAATGTGAAGTTATTCAGAACAGAGAGCAGGAGAACATCCTTCAGTCAGTGAGTTGTAAGGCTGTTAGATTCGCTTTTGTTGTTAGTCGTTGAAGCAGAAACAATAGCAGAGGCCCAAGTTAGTTTGGAAGGCAGATGAAGGATTAAAGGGATTAAAGGAACATGTTGGATAAATGTAATTAAATTACATGCGTTGATGGAGGTTGAATGCAGACAAGAATGTGATGGACTAAATAGCCTAAGTCGATGCATTATTATGTGATGTTGATGTTCTAATCTAGTATGGAAGCCCCATCATTGTAAATTCCTTCAACCTAACAATTACTCCATTCAAGCTCTCTGTTGCACTGATGTGATGATAGGAACATAGGAACATATGAACTAGGAGCAGAAGTAGGCAATTCAGCCCTCCGAGCCTGCTCCACCATTCAATCAGATCAGGGCTGATCTTTGGAGGCAGTTATTTAAAATATTTTTTTGGCAAAAATGGAGGTATTCTGTCAAGGAGGCTATGCATGTGTGTGTGTGTGTGTGTGTGTGTGTGTGTATGTGTTTCCCATGATTAATTAAGCTGGGGGAAGGTTAATCGAGACAGCTTGTCTGTGAGAGCTAAGAGATGAAAGTGCAAGTTGCTAGGTGCATGCTTTCACAATAAGAGGCTCCGGCGGGGTTGGATTTACAAGTAAATATGTCAGGTGAAAAATGTGCATTGGGAGATAGGTGGGACTTGTTTTTGCAGCTGATAGATTTCAACGGGAATTGAGAAGTGCCAAGGGAATTTTACAACATTGTGGAGCTGGAGATTAGCTGGACTTTTATCTTTCTATTTAAAATGTGGTCTTCAGTGGCACAACTGCCACTAAATAGTTCAATAAAGCGAACACACTTCAGACTCCACAAAATCCAGTGAGGCCAGGTTTTCTAAGAAGGAGCATTCTGCCACTTACAATTAAATATCTGTCATGGCTTGGGAAACTTAAAACCTTGGAGATTGTATGATGAAGGATCACAAAAATAAGATGTCCGATTCTCAGTCACTGCTGAATCACAAATGATCCGCTCAATTATAGTTCGATAAAAACTGTTTTGGTTCAATCAAATTCTATTGCATAATTTAATAAATTCCACATTGGTTGGGAATAATAACAGTTATCCATGGAAACTAAGTATTCATTTGAGTTCTTTTTTCCTTCCTTTATTTTAAGTTCTAGCTGTATAATAACTTTAATCCGATCATTATTTGGTTGTCTTAATCCAATTTATGGCACCTTCTCTTATTCATTTCATTGAAATCCAGCATTTCTTGCTGAATGTTCTCATTTTCTCCTTCACTCGGCTTGTTGTAATATGTCTTTAGAATAATAATAATATCTTTATTATCGTCACATGTAGATTTGCATCAACACTGCAATGAAGTTGCTGTGAAAATCCCCTAGTCGCCACATTCCGGCGCCTGTTTGGGTACATGGAGGGAGAATTCAGAATTTCCAATTTACCTGACAGCGCGTCTTTCTGGACTTGTGGGAGGAAACCGGAGCACCCGGAGGAAACCCACGCAGACATGGGGAGAATGTGCAGACTCCGCACAGACAGTGTCCCAAGTGGGAGTCAAACCCAGGATCCTAGAGCTGTGAAGCAACGCTGCTAACCATTGTGCTACCAGGATATCAGCATGAAAGAACTGGAAGTGTATCATGTGATACAGTCTGAGTTTCACTTTTGCCTTTGAGAAGAGCACACACACAGCTCTGCCGCTGATGTCTTCAAGCTTTTTACCTATTTATAAATGCTGTCATGTGCCTAGTCTAAATAAATGAACCTACCACATGTGTGTGCAATCCAATATGAACAATTGGTGCTTGTTTCATTATAACCACATGGCCTGGTGTTCAGTTGTGGTCAGACAGCATGGCAGCAAGATTAAGTATAAGTATTGACCAATGTCAAAATCCGCAAGTCATGCGACATGGCAGAAGGTGAACCTTGATATTTTGATCAGACTGTAATGATGTGCAGCATTGGAGAGCATTGAAATCACAGCATGGTGACTGCGCGCACCACTGAGATAGGGCTCAAATAAAGAGCTGGTAAGCAGACGGAACCATGTGATAAGATTGCAGCTCACATTCCGTCAGTTCAGTGAGTGGGACAGTAGGTCGAGAGGATCAGCACCAGCTTAGCTCAAACAGGACAGGGGAGTGACCAGAGTGCAGGCCAGATTTATAGAAAGCAAAGGAGAGTCAGGAAGAAAGAGCCAAAAAACAAACTGGCACAAAAATCCATCCGGAGAAGGTTGCGTTTATCATGGGCGGAGCTTCAGAAAAGGGTGCAAAAGCGAGTACAGCGACACTCATCCCATGTCGGATTCCGAGGTCCGAGGGGTATTGCCAGAATGCCCCCAAAACCTCCCAGTATAAATTGGGATGCAGCTGATCTACTGTTCTGTGATAACCCCAGTGGACGTCCCGGGGTCAGGACTATATGGTTTGCCATGACCTCCCTGGAAAATGGACTACCCCTTTAAGAGGGTGGGGCTTCCCTTTAACAAGACGAGCCCCAGCTGTATAAAACCCCCCAGCCTGGGTGCAGGTTGGGGAAGGAGAGGAGTGTTGAAATTGTACTGTAACAAACCTTGTTTTTCCAATTTCTCCTGTCGCCTGTGCGTTCTGCTTACCGCGGATTCAACATATTTGAAAAACGTTTAAACAGCTATAACAAAATAAAGCTAGTTTTAAGTAATTTGTCTTTGTGTTTGAGGATGTTAGAAATGAGGTATAGCTTTAAGAAAGCTTGATTTTGTGTTTCGGTATTCCTGTGTTAAGAAAGGGTTAACAGCTTCAGTTTGGTTCAGGTGCCTGCACGATTGTAATTAGAGTTTTAGGACATTAAAGCAAATAGGTTTTAAAGAAGCACTCAGAAGTGGCTTTGAAACCACAAGAGCATTGGTGTCAGTTGTAAACTGATGCCAGGAGGAGCTGGACACAGGAGGAACTGCAGAGAGCAGATTCCCCAAAAGAACAATAGGAAGTCTTAGAAGACAGGGAGTGGAGACAAAAGATGTCCCAGGAAAAGGTTAAGTCAAAGAACATCTGAGCAAGGTCTGGTTCAATAAAGTTAAAGAGCAGATAAAACAGCTCTGAATGAAAGAGACAGCTGCAGGAACCAGATTTAAATGCAGTTTGCGAAAAGCCAGGTATCAGAGGTAATCAGAAGATTGGTGACTCCTAATTGCGAGCCTGAGACGCATCGGTGTCCTGTTGGCATGGCTGGGTATGTGAGAACCTGTGGAAGGTGAGACTAAAATGCACGTGACGATCCAGGTCAAAGGTATACCGGAAGGAGAGTTTGAAACCCTGGAGGTGGATCCTTGGCGAAGAATCTGGGAAAAAGCGTCACTTGGGAGAAAATTGCAAGACTCTTCTTTTGAGTGTGAAGTTCGGAAACCCTTGTGTTTACGCCAGAGTTCTAGTGAAACCAGTTGACTCACATCATTACAAGAATCTGGGGGGGATTTGATGAGAAAACCATGTAAGTTGTATTGGCTAGCATCTGCCACTTGGTTTCAGAGTGTGGTGTATCTGACCACATTTCATTGGTTGGTTTATATGGATTGTATACAGATTAAGAACATTAGAGTATAAAAGTTTATAACTTGTGTTATCCTTATATAATATAAATCTGTAAAAGTTTAGCTGGGCTGAAGGATTAGTGTATTGATCTTTTCTAGGTTAATAAATGTTTTATTTGTTACAAGTTTATCAGCAGTCCTGTGGCTCTATTCATCCATATATCTAAATTTAAAAAATATATAGTTAGGATCTATCAAGCCAGGTTCCATCCTGGGAACGTGCTTGTCTAATAGTAACATCAGCTGGGATCGTAACACAGTGTACTGGGCTATAGTTTCTTGATTCAGGTGTATATGAACCAGACAAGTAAGCCACAGAAAATTGCGTATCAATTGGGGCTGAAAGTCTACACAGGTTGAACATGTGAGGATTAACAACGGAAAAGCTAAATATCTCCAAAATATATGGACTACGTTGAAAAACCAGTTTGGAACTAGGTTAAACTTCCAGATTCATCAACTGGAGTTCAAATCATTTCGACACCAGCCCAACGAATCCACAGACCACTTTGTCAGCATATACAAAGGAAATGTTATGTGCTAGGATTTTTCAAACACAGAGCTAGCAGACAGAATTGTTGCCTTGGTGAACACATTCACTCGCATTGAAGGATTCCAGAAGAATCTGCTAGGCAAGCCCAACATGTATAGCATTGAAGAACTTCTCATTGAACCTGAATTTGAACCTGTGCTGCTGGCCTTGCTCTGTGTCACAAGCCAGCTGTCTAGCTGACTGAGCTAAACCGGCCCCTGGTGTCAGAAGCATATTCATGACGTGAAAATGCTGATGGTGTACACAGTGAGAAGAAGAACAGTGAGCACCTAGTTCACACTATAAATCTTGTGGAAAACATAGCCATCATCACACAACGTAAGTGTGCCGTGACCTAACACTGGTGACAATTCATGGAACTAGTTGGAAATCACAAGATGGATCAACCTCTGAAACTATTTCTATCACATTAGTTCAAATCCTAACACTCTGTGTTTCGACAAAATTGATAGTTTCACAGGAACTGCATCATTACGCTTGTGGGAGAATGCATGTCCATCGAGTAATCTGGTACATTTGGCATAATGCAAATGCCAGACGGTACAAGAAGAAACGGAGAAAGATTCCAGGACAAAAACTGTGGAAAGCGATCATTGTAGGAGGGCCTGGTTCAGTTCAGCATACCCACCAACACTTGAGACCATTTTGGCCTTATCAGGGTGAACAAGGCATCTATCTCCGAGGGAGTCATTTTTAAAGGCAGACAGGTTATAACAATAATAATCTTTATTAGTACCACAAGTAGTCTTTGTGGTAGTATGTATTGGGGGTCATGTGGGACTGGAAGCCCTAATGTCTTTGGCTGACAGATCCCGGGTCCTGGTTGGCCGTTGACCTCATGCTCCGCCCTGAAGGTGAAGTATAAGAAGCCGGTGCCTTCCCCCGCAGGCCAGTTTACTATCGGGCTGCTGGGGAACAGACACGCTTAATAAAGCCTCATCGACTTCACTCTATTCGTCTCATGGAGTCTTTGTGCGCTACAATTTATTAAGCGTGCCTAAAAAGGACTATGGAGCTCAGGATCACTCCAGAATGCCTGAGGATCAGCCCCCACGCAGTGAATGCGGCAGCAGCCTTCAAACACTGGCAGACTTGCTTCGAGGCCTACCTCAGACCGACCACTGGCCGGGTCTCAGACGAACAAAAACTGCAGGTCCTGCACTCGAGGGTGAGCACGGAGATTTTCACCCTCATTGAAGACACTGACGATTTCCAGACGGCGTTCGCAGCACTGAAAAGTCTCTATGTCCGCCCAGTTAACCAAATCTACGCTCGCTACCAGCTCGCGACGAGACGGCAAGCTCCCGGAGAATCAATGGACGAGTTCTACGCCGCGCTACCCGCGCCTACGGCCCCGACCGCGCGGCAGGCCATTGGGCCCCGTACGTACCCGTCGCGGCAAACCCCCCCCCCGGACACCCCACAGGCTTGTGCGGCCCAAACGCCGAGTCGCACCGGGGGCGCCCGCTGTTATTTCTGCGGCCAGGCGAACCACCCCCGACAACGCTGTCCGGCCCGCGCAGCCATCTGCAAAAGCTGCGGGGAAAAGGGCCACTATGCGGTGGTGTGCCGATCCCGCGAGGTCGCCGCCGTCCCGGGGCCACAGGGAGCCCTACAGGCAGTCTATGCCTCCCAACCCCCCCAGCACGCCATGTGCGACCGGCAGGCGCAGCCGCTCTGGGTCCCGACCACCGCGGCCCCGGGAGAACTGGGAGCCCTGCACGCCACCTACGCTCCCCAACCCCCCTCCCCACAGTCCATGTACGACCCGCCGCCGGCGCTCCCGATTTGGGTGCCGGCCAACACTCTCCACGGAGAGGAATGGGTCTTTCGCGTCCCGAACGCCACCCTCACCCCCCTCCCGCGCCCCACGCCTGACCCGCCGGCTCCGCCGACTTGGGCCCCGACCACCGCTGTCCCCGGTGAGGGAGCTCCGCGTGGTCCTAGCGCTCGCCGCCCCACGCCTGTCCTGCCGGCGCCACCGACCTGGGCCCTCACCCCCGTCCCGCGCCCCACGCCTGACCCGCCGACCTGGGCCCTCACCCCCGTCCCGCGCCCCACACCTGTCCCGCCGGCGCCGCCGACCTGGGCCCTCACCCCGCGCCCCACGCCTGTCCCGCCGGCGCCGCCGACCTGGGCCCTCACCCCCGTCCCGCGCCCCACGCCTGACCCGCCGGCGCAACTTACCTGGGCCCCGACCGCCGCAGTCCCCGGTGAGGGAGCTCCTCACGCTCCTTGCGCTCCTTGCGCTCGCGGCCCCCCGACTGACCCGCCGGCGCCGCCGACCTGGGCCCTCACCCCCGTCCCGCGCCCCACGCCTGACCCGCCGGCGCAACTTACCTGGGCCCCGACCACCGCTGTCCCTGGCGAGGGAGCTCCGCGCGGTCCTAGCGCCCGCGGCCCTGGCGCTCGCAGAGAGGGAGCTCCGCGCGGTCCTAGCGCCCGCGGCCCTGGCGCTCGCAGAGAGGGAGCTCCGCGCGGTCCTAGCGCCCGCGGCCCTGGCGCTCGCAGTGAAGGAACTCCGCGCGGTCCTAGCGCTCCCCAGACCCCCCAGCACACCATGTGCGACCCGCAGACGCCGCCATTTTGGGTCCCGACCACCACGAGGGGAGGAGGGGCGCCGCCATCTTGGACCGCCCCCCACCTGTACGACGCATGGGGGCGGCCATTTTGTCCACCCCCGACGCCATCTTGTGACCCCTCAGCCACGTACGATGTATGGGGGCAGCCATTTTGTCCATCCCCGACGCCATCTTGGACGGCAACAACGGACCACACCCCACTACTACAACCACGGCTCGCTTCGGTTACGCTCGATCAGGCTCAGCCCCGGACTCTCCAGACGACGACGACAACGATCCTAATTAACAGCCACGAGACGCCATGCCTAGTCGACTCCGGGAGCACGGAAAGTTTTATGCACCCCGACACGGTAAGACGCTGTTCCTTAACTACCTACCCCAGCGCACAAAAGATTTGCCTAGCTGCAGGATCCCACTCCGTACAGATCCAGGGATTCTGCATAGTCACCCTAACGGTACAGGGGAGGGAATTCAAAAACTACAAACTTAACGTCCTTCCCCAACTCTGTGCCCCCACCTTGCTGGGCTTAGACTTCCAATGTAACCTACAGAGCCTTACGTTTAAATTCGGCGGCCCCATACCCGCACTCACTATCTGCGGCCTCGCTACCCTCAAGGTGCAACCCCCGTCCTTGTTTGCGAACCTCACCCCGGATTGCAAACCCGTCGCCACTAGGAGCAGACGGTACAGCGCCCAGGACCGGACCTTCATTCGGTCCGAAGTCCAGCGGCTACTAAAGGAGGGCATAATCCAGGCCAGCAATAGTCCCTGGAGAGCGCAGGTGGTAGTAGTGAAGACAGGGGAGAAACAAAGGATGGTCATTGACTATAGCCAGACCATCAACAGGTACACACAACAAGACGCGTACCCTCTCCCCCGCATATCCGACATGGTCAATCGGATTGCCCAGTATAAAGTCTTCTCCACCGTGGACCTCAAGTCCGCCTACCATCAGCTCCCCATCCGCCCAAGTGACCGCAAGTACACAGCCTTCGAGGCAGACGGGCGATTATACCATTTCCTACGGGTCCCTTTTGGAGTCACAAACGGGGTCTCGGTCTTGCAACGGGAGATGGACCGAATGGTTGATCAACATGGGTTACGGGCCACGTTCCCGTACCTCGACAATGTAACCATCTGCGGCCACGATCAGCAGGACCACAACGCCAACCTCCAAAAATTCCTCCAGACCGCCAAAGCCTTGAACCTCACGTACAACGAGGACAAGTGCGTTTTTAGCACCGATCGGCTAGCCATTCTGGGCTACGTAGTGCGCAATGGGATAATAGGCCCCGACCCCGAACGTATGCGCGCACTCATGGAATTTCCCCTCCCGCACTGCCCAAAAGCCCTGAAAAGCTGCCTGGGGTTCTTTTCGTACTACGCCCAGTGGGTCCCCCAGTACGCAGACAAGGCCCGCCCCCTAATACAGACCACGACCTTCCCTCTGTCGACAGAGGCTTGCCAGGCCTTCAGCCGCATCAAAGCGGACATCGCAAAGACCACGATGCGCGCCATCGACGAGTCCCTCCCCTTCCAGGTCGAGAGCGACGCCTCCGACGTAGCTCTAGCGGCTACCCTTAACCAAGCGGGCAGACCCGTGGCCTTTTTCTCCCGAACCCTCCACGCCTCAGAAATCCGCCACTCCTCAGTGGAAAAGGAAGCCCAAGCCATAGTGGAAGCTGTGCGACATTGGAGGCATTACCTGGCCGGCAGGAGATTCACTCTCCTCACTGACCAACGGTCGGTAGCCTTCATGTTCGATAATGCACAGCGGGGCAAAATTAAAAATGACAAGATCTTAAGGTGGAGGATCGAGCTCTCCACCTTTAACTATGAGATCTTGTACCGGCCCGGAAAGCTGAACGAGCCGTCCGATGCCCTATCCCGCGGCACATGTGCCAACGCACAAATTAACCGCCTCCAAACCCTCCACGAGGACCTCTGCCACCCGGGGGTCACTCGGTTTTACCACTTCATCAAGTCCCGCAATCTCCCATACTCTTTAGAAGAGGTCCGCACAGTCACAAGGGACTGCCACATCTGCGCGGAATGCAAGCCGCATTTTTTCAGGCCAGATGGAGCGCACCTGATTAAGGCTTCCCGCCCCTTTGAACGCCTCAGTCTCGATTTCAAAGGGCCCCTCCCCTCCACCGACCGCAACGCATATTTCCTTAATGTAGTGGACGAATACTCCCGCTTCCCTTTTGCCATTCCCTGCTCCGACATGACCGCGGCCACAGTCATTAAAGCCCTGAACAGCATCTTCACGCTGTTCGGTTACCCCGCATACGTCCACAGCGACAGGGGGTCCTCTTTCATGAGTGACGAGCTGCGCCAGTTCCTGCTCAGCAAGGGCATAGCCTCAAGCAGGACGACCAGCTACAACCCCCGGGGGAACGGGCAAGTAGAAAGGGAGAACGACACGGTCTGGAAGGCCGTCCTACTGGCCCTACGGTCCAGGGATCTCCCAGTTTCACGGTGGCAGGAGGTCCTCCCGGACGCTCTCCATTCCATCCGGTCGTTATTATGTACAAGCACTAATCAAACGCCGCACGAGCATCTCCTTGTCTTCCCTAGGAGGTCCTCCTCTGGAACGTCGCTGCCAACCTGGCTGGCGGCCCCAGGACCCATCCTGCTCCGAAAGCATGTGCGGGCACATAAGGCGGACCCGTTGGTCGAAAGGGTTCGCCTCCTCCACGCAAACCCCCAGTACGCCTACGTGGAGTACCCCGACGGCCGACAGGACACGGTATCCCTGCGGGATCTGGCGCCCGCCGGCACCACGCACACCCCCCCGACACCATCAACCCAACCGCCCCCCTTCCTGCCGCCGCCGCACCCCGCGACCGCCCCCTTCCCAGGAGGATCAGTCCCCCTCCCCTTTGCACCGACAGCTGAAACCGTGCGGCTCCCGGAGGCGACAACGCTGGTACAAGCACCACCACCACCGCCGGGTCCGAGGCGATCGACACGGACGACCAGACCGCCCGACCGACTCGTGGCGTCGATGTAAAACAAAGATGGACTGTTCAATGAACATTTTGTTTTTCCTATACCCTCTGTAAATAGTTGTAACAGGACGATACTGTCCAATACTGTACTACCATGTAACTGTTCTATCCTCCCAGGACCAGCCCTGTAAACCCTTACCACCATACGAAGCATCACCCCGCCGGGTTCATTTTTGACAAGGGGTGAATGTGGTAGTATGTATTGGGGGTCATGTGGGACTGGAAGCCCTAATGTCATTGGCTGATAGATCCCGGGTCCTGGTTGGCCGTTGACCTCATACTCCGCCCTGAAGGCGAAGTATAAGAAGCCGGTGCCTTCCCCCGCAGGCCAGTTTACTATCGGGCTGCTGGGGAACAGACACGCTTAATAAAGCCTCATTGACTTCACTCTATTCGTCTCATGGAGTCTTTGTGCGCTACAGTCTTACACTGCTATGAAATGAAAATCGCTTATTGTCACAAGTAGGCCTTAATGAAGTTACTGTGAAAAGCCCCTCGTCGCCACATTCCGGCACCTGTTCAGGGAGGCTGGTACGGGAATTGAACAGTGCTGCTGACCTTCCTTGGTCTGCTTTAAAAGCCTGCGGTTTAGTCCAGTGTGCTAAACCAGCCCCATGAAGTTACTGTGAAAATCCCCTACTTGCCACACTCTGGCGCCTGCTCGGGTACACTGAGGAAGAATTCAGAATGTCCAAATCACCTGACAAGCACGTCGATCAGGACTTGAGGGCGGAAACCGGAGTACCCGGAGGAAACCCACGCAGACAGAGAGAGAACGTGTAGACTCTACACAGACAGTGACCGAAACCGGGAATCGAACTGGGACCCTGGCACTGTGAAGCAACAGTGTTAACCACTATGCTACCATGCCGCCGGAACCTTTGCAACCTGATATTCGTCAACAACTGCATCGCGTCACTCGCACACGGGCATAGATCGGACGAGAATACTCCCAATAGAGACAGTCTACTGGCAGGGTATGAACAATGACATTGAAGTCATCATCAATGAGTACATGGCTTGCAAGAGCATATGTTGAGTTAGCAGAAAGAACTTCCACATGAGGTTCGTACCCATCCTTGTTACAAAATCACATCCGACCTCTTGCATGTTCACGGCACTGATTTCATCATTATCGTCGACTGTTTTACCAAGTATCCCATTACCTGACAGTTGCAGAACATCTTGAGCACAACGCTGTGCACATTCTAAGTGCTATTTTCAGTCTATTTGGTCTGCTGAGCGGGATTATCATGGATAACAGTCCGAGGTCTGTGGGTAAGTCATTCCAGGATATGTGAGGGAAGCGGAACATTGATCACACACCTTATTCTCCTCATTACCCGAGATATAACAGCCTTGCTGAATGAATGATTCACCGAGTGAAATCCCTAATTCTCAAATGTAGACAGACCAAACAAGATCTGCACATTGCAATGTTCTATCTGGGAGCAACATCTTTAAGTGTAACAATTCCATCACCAGCAGGGCCCATGTTTGTCAGACCAGTGTGTATCAATTGACCCACTCTTACCCATTCTCCTCGCTCTGGAAGCAGAGAGCAACCTGCAAGGGAAATGATCAATGTGCACGATAAAATGCAGGTGCAGAATGGCCATGCTTACAGTTTGGGACAACATCTTGGCATCCAGGATCCCAGAGAAGATACATGGAAACCAGTCAAGGTAACCAGGAATGACTCGGAACTAACGTCCTATGAAGCCATTGGACACAAAGGCGCAACAGTGAGAGATGACCGAGGACAAAAACAGATCCTTTCCAGCTGATTAACCACTGAACAGCCCTATTGCATCCAAGACAAGATCCCAAAGCCAACAAAAACAACATTCAAGAATGACAACACCGCAGACCACTGTGAATAACTAAAGAAACCCCCAGACAAGATTACCATCACAAGATCTAGCCGGGAGATTACCTTTACACTTTAGAGACTCCTAGATTTGTCAGTTCTATATACATACATAATAGTAAATAAACATGACCAGGCATTATAAATCGTTAAACGTTTTGGAAGGGAGTACGTATCTTTGAAAAAGAAAGGTGGATGCTGCAATATGCCTGTAAGGGATATTAGCATGCCAGCACCAGAAGGGAGGTGTGTCATGTGATCCAGTCTCACTTGCATTTTTGCCCTTGAGCAGAGAACACACACAAACAGCTCTGCTGATGATCAGAGAATTTACAGTGCAGAAGGAGGCCATTCGGCCCGTCGAGTCTGCACCGGCTCTTTGAAAGAGCACCTCACCCAAACACACACCCCCACCCTATCTCCATAACCCAGCAACCCCACCCAACACTAAGGGCAATTTTGGACGCTAAGGGCAATTTTAGCATGGCCAATCCACCCAACCTACACAGCTTAGGACTGTGAGAGGAGACCGGAGCGCCCGGAGGAAACCCACGCAGACACGGGGAGAACGTACAGACTCCGCACAGACAGTGACCCAAGCCGGGAATCGAACCCGAGACCCTGGAGCTGTGAAGCAATTGTGCTAACCACTGTGCTACTGCGATGTCTTCAACTTTTCTACCTTTTGTACAAATGTTCCCATGTGCCTCTTCTAAACAAATGAACCCACAATGTGTTTACCTTATGAGTGATTGGGGCTTATATCATTATAACAACACATCATGGAGCAGACTCTAATTGCACCCAGAGGCAAACCTGATCACAGATTGTGGGTAATGTCACTTTATGTGTCAAATTACGGCTATCAAAATATATATGGGCTGCAAAGAGATATATTTTTTTTAATTGAAAATGTCTTGGTGAAAGCTCAAGACAATTGTGTTTGGGGCTATAACAGAAGAGGGTTGCAAGTATATAATTGATCAGTGCCTGTAAAGTGAATATAGCAGGTTAATGTTTTAATGAATCAAATCCGAAATGTTAACCTATACTTTTTAAGTTCCCATAAGAAGATGCAGGTGAGCCTGCTGCATATTCCCAGCACTTGAATTTCCACCATTTTAGAGGAACATTTTCTTTTTTTACCTTTTCTATACATTTGTGGCTTGTTGGAAGATTGCAATTATAGCCCCAGAGCTCTCGTGCAGAACAGCCCAGAATGAGGGAGAAAATGAGACAGATTGCGAAGTATTGGACTGGTGATATTAAACTTTGAGCTTGGGTGCGATTACTCATCTACACGCCGTAGTTGGTGCGATCTAGAATCCACTGACTGAAGGGATGGGATTCGATTTACACTTTGTGGTAAACCACTGTGTTCCTATATTAAGGGTTGTACGGTAGAACCTGCACTACAGGTTCACCTGGGCCCCTGCATGCTAGCTCCGCCCAGGAGCCGAGTTCTAAATATGCGTGGCCTTCAGCTAGCAGCCATTTCGTCTGCTGCTGTAGGTGGTCACACTTCAGATACTAATAAAGCCTCAGTTGGAATTCAACTTCGTCTCCAGCCAAATTGATCGTGCCTCAATTTATTAGTATCTGATTCAGAAGATGGACCTCCGGATTAAACCAAATCGAATGCAGCTGGATCCACACGCAAGCGACGCCAGAAAGGGCTTTCAGCACTGGCTAGCTTGTTTTGAAGCATATATCAACGCGGCGCCGACCCCTGTACCAGAGGCTCAGAAGATTCAAATCCTGTACTCCAGACTCAACTCTAAAATCTTCCCGCTGATCCTGACAGTTTGGCTCAAGATAGAATCAACGCTTGATGGGAAATGGAATGTCAAAGCTTTGTTTAAAATGTGTACGTGACTTTCGGGAATCGCTTCTTGACTTTCGGGATGAATCGCTTTTGCTTTTGCACCAGACAGTCTGCAATAACAGGAAATCAGGACGCAGATGAGGGAATGAGTTCCTCATTCTAAAGATAATTATAACTTAGCTGAGAGCAACAGAATGTCGTGACTTGGGCCTCCTCTAAGGGGGCCATCATCAGAAAAGGAATAGTGTCATATATTGTATTTAAGCTACTGTCGGATGTGCTAATATTGTCTTGCTGCTGTACTCCCCCGAAGTACAGTGATGCAGCCCCGGCCGTGAATAAACCGTGACTTGTGTTCGATTAATCATTTCATCCGGACTGATAATAGCAAATTCTCAATCCAGGATGCGCCGAATTACACTGACGCTATGACTCGACTCAAAGAGAGTTATGAGCAGAAGACGAACACGCTCTTCGCCAGACACGCACTCGCAACGCGTACTCAACTACCTGGTGAGTCAATCGAGGACGTCTGGAGGGCCCTGATCCCACTAGTACGGGACTGTGACTGCCAGGACGTTACAGCTAAGGATCACTCAAATCTCCTTATGAGGGACGCTTTTGTAACTGGGATTGGGTCCGATGTTATCAGGCAGCGGCTCCTAGAACGGGCCACGTGCGACCTCGCAGAGACTAAAACACTAGCGTTTTCCATGACGGTCGCCCTGCACAATGTACAGTCCCACGCCCTCAACTGCGCGGCCCACTCCTCCTACGCTTCATGGGCCCCACAGGCAGCCGCCCCAGCGGGGGCGCTACCCACACAGTACGCCTGCGCTACGCGTCAGCCGGTGATCTCCGGGGGCCCCGATGCTATTTTTGCGGCCAACAAAGACACCCCCGCCAACGCTGCCCAGCCCACGCTGCCCTTTGTAAGGCCTGCGGGAAGAAGGGCCACTATGCAGCGGTGTGCCAGGCCCACTCAGCGGCAGCGGTTGCCCCCACCCTCCCCTGTCACGGACAATGGGCGCCGCTATTCTCCCCTCCTCCCAAGGCCATGTGCGAGAAATGGGCGCTGCCATCTTCTCCCCCGCACCAGGCCCGCTCAGCGGCAGCGGTCGTCCCCACCCGCCCCGGTCACAGACAATGGGCGCCGCTATCCTCCCCTCCTCCCCAGGCCATGTGCGAGCAATGGCGTCGCCATCTTCTTCCCAGCACAACACGTGCGTTTCATGGGCGCCACCATCTTGTGACCCCCAGGACCTCCGGGCGCCGCCATCTTGTCCACCCCGCAGCACACGGAGACCAATGACATTTCAGGACCCTGACGCAGCGGCCGCCTCACTACCCGACGATCAACCACGACTCGCATCCATGGTAATCGACCAGTCCAGACCACACACTCTGACCAACGCATCCACCAGCGTGAAAGTCAACGGCCACGTGACCTCCTGCCTACTGGACTCCGGGAGCACCGAGAGCTTTGTACATCCAAATACGGTAAGGCGGTGCTCCCTTAAGGTACACCCTACCAATCAAAGTATCTCGCTGGCCTCCAGATCCCATCACGTAGCGATCTGGATGTACTGCACGGTCACGCTCACAGTCCAAGGCGTAGAGTTCCACGGTTTTCACCTCTACGTCCTCCCTAACCTCTGCGCTGCACTTATCCTTGGCCTGGATTTTCAGTGCAACCTCCAGAGCCTGACCCTTAAATTTGGCGGACCCTTACCACCCCTCACTGTGTGCGGCCTCGCGACCCTAAAGGTCGATCCTCCTTCCCTCTTTGCCAATCTAACTCCAGATTGCAAATCCGTCGCCACCAGGAGCAGACGGTACAGCACCCAGGATAAGGCCTTCATCAGGTCCGAGGTCCAGCGGTTGCTTCGGGAGGGAGTCATCGAGGCCAGCAACAGCCCCTGGAGAGCTCAAGTGGTAATGGTTAAGTCTGGGAAGAAAAATCGAATGGTCGTGGACTACAGCCAGACCATCAACAGGTACATGCAGCTCGACGCGTACCCCCTCCCACGCATATCTGACATGGTTAACCAGATTGCACAGTACCGGGTCTTCTCAACGGTGGACCTGAAATCCACTTACCACCAGCTCCCCATCCGTAAATCGGACCGGCCATACACCGCCTTCGAGGCAGACGGCCGGCTATATCACTTCCTTAGGGTCCCCTTCGGCGTCACCAATGGGGTTTCGTTCTTCCAAAGGGAGATGGACCGAATGGTCGACCGGTACGGCTTGCGGGCCACGTTTCCGTACCTAGACAATGTGACCATCTGCTGCCATGATCAGCAGGACCACGACGCCAACCTCGCTAAATTTCTCCGCACCGCCACTCTCCTTAACCTGACGTACAACAAGGAGAAGTGTGTGTTCCGCACAAACCTCTTAGCCATCCTCGGCTACGTGGTCCAGAACGGAGTTCTGGGGCCCGATCCCGACCGCATGCGTCCCCTCATGGAGCTTCCCCTCCCCCACTGCCCCAAGGCCCTCAAACACTGCCTGGGGTTGTTCTCGTATTACGCTTAGTGGGTCCCAAACTATGCGGACAAGGCCCGCCCACTCATACAGTCCACTCATTTCCCCCTGATGGCAGAGGCCCAACAGGCCTTCTCCCGGATCAGAGCTGATATTGCCAAGGCCACAATGCATGCTGTAGACGGAGCACTTCCTTTCCAAGTAGAAAGCGATGCATCGGATGTCGCCCTTGCCGCCACCCTCAATCAGGCAGGCAGGCCCGTGGCATTCTTTTCCCGCACCCTCCATGCCTCTGAAATTCGGCACTCATCCGTTTAAAAGGAGGCCCAGGTTATCGTTGAGGCTGTGCGGCATTGGAGGCATTACTTGGCTGGCAGGAGATTCACTCTCCTCACTGACCAACGGTTGGTAGCCTTCATGTTCAACAACACGCAGCGGGGCAAGATCAAAAATGACAAAATCTTGCGGTGGAGAATCGAGCTCTCCACCTATAACTACGAGATTAAGTATCGCCCTGGCAAACTCAACGAGCCCCCAGATGCCCGATCCCGAGGTACATGTGCCTGCACACAGGTAGACCGACTCCGGACCCTGCACGACAGCCTTTGTCACCCAGGGGTCACTCGGTTGCACCACTTCATTAAGGCACAAAATTTGCCCTACTCCGTCGAGGAAGTAAGGACGATCACCAAAGACTGCCAGATCTGTGCGGTGTGCAAACTGCACTTCTACCGGCCGGGCCGCGCGCACCTGGTGAAGCGCCCCTTTGAACGCCTCAACGTGGATTTCAAAGGCCCCCTCCCCTCCTCCGACCGACACACGTATTTTCAGTGTGATCGATGAATACTCCCGTTTTCCCTTCGCCATCCCATGCCCCGACATGACGTCGGCCACCGTCATTAAAGCCCTTAATTCTATCTTCACTCTGTTCGGCTTCCCCGCCTACATCCCCAGTGACAGTGGATCCTCATTCATGCGTGATGAGCTACGCCAGTTCCTGCTCAGCAGGAGTATCGCCTCCAGCAGAACGACGAGCTACAACCCCCGGGGAAACGGATCGGTAGAAAGGGAGAATGGGACGATATGGAGGGCCGTCCAGCTGGCCCTCCGGTCCAGAAATCTCCCAGCCTCCCACTGGCAAGAGGTCCTCCCTGATGCACTACATTCCATTTGCTCATTACTTTGCACTGCTACTAACAGTACACCGCATGAACGCCTTTTTGCCTTCCCCAGGAAGTCCACATCCGGGGTATCACTCCCAACTTGGCTCACAGCTCCGGGAACTGTGCTTCTCCGTAAACATGTGCGGCTCCACAAGGCGGACCCGTTGGTGGAAAGGGTGCACCTGCTCCATGCAAACCCACAGTACGCCTACGTGGCGTTCCCCGATAGCCGCCAGGATACTGTCTCCCTCAGGGACCTGGCACCAGCAGGTTCCACCCCCACACCACCCCCGTCGCCCCCGGCGCCACCCTCCTCTCCCCCGCAGCCCCCATCACCCCCCCCTAGGACCGTCCGTCCTACCCCTGCCCACCCCCGTTGATGAAGAGGATTTCGGCACGCTCCCAGAGTCAACTTCGACCATGACAGCACCAACATCGCCGGCTCCACTTCGTCGATCCCAGAGGACGATCAAGGCGCCGGACCGGCTGAACCTCTGACCGGCCCACCGGATGACCAGAGACATTTTTTTTTCACTGTTCTGTAAATATTAAAGATTGCGAATCGTATATAGTTATCCACCACCCCCGCCGGACTCAATTTTAACAAGGGGTGAATGTGATAAACCATTGTGTTCCTACATTAAGGGTTGTACGGTAGAACCTGCACTACAGGTTCACCTGGGCCCCTGCATGCTAGCTCCACCCAGGAGCCGGGTTATAAATATGCGTGGCCTCCAGCTCGCAGCCATTTCGTCAGCTGCTGTAGGAGGCCACACTTCAGATACTAATAAAGCCTCAGTTTGCATTCAATTTCATCTCCAGCCAAATTGATGGTGCCTCACACTTTGAAAGAGAAAACATTTTGCAAGGCTATTTGACAAAGGGAAGGAAGGAGTGGGGTAATCAAAATTCCTTTCAAAGGGCCGAACATGCTCGTTCCGTGCTGTCGGATCCTATCCACCTGGATGGTGGGTGATTCTGGCCCTTGACCCCTTCGGTTCAATCCCTGGGATGTGCTTCCTTTGCACAAAGTTCAAAGCCACTAATCTGCGAAGTCATAAAATATAGTCAGCACAGTTTTCCTTCAAACAATGATATTTCACAGAATGTTTTCATTTGGTACCTGTAGGCTGATAATGCTGTTCCTCTGATTGCATAATATTCACAAAGCGATGGATTTTTCTTCATGCGTGACTGGTAATCTTGTGGCCAGCGGGGGTTTTCTTTTGAATTAAAAACATTATTGAATTTTAATAATGAAGAAATATATAGTTCTGTTTCAACACTTACAGCCATCTTATAAACACTGGAAGTGACAATCCCTGTGGAAATATAGACCGCCTTAAATTGTGATCAATATAATTATTTTTTTCTCTTTAATTAAATCTAGCGGAACTAACCTAACTCAAAACTACCCTTATCGTAATTTGACAGGCTATTGGAGCAGAGAATTTCAGAGCACACTAAACATACACATTGCTGTGACTCCAATTTTTAAAAATTTGTTCATGGGATGTGGGCATTGCTGGCTGCGCCAACATTTATTGTCCATCCTGGAGGAGATTTAAGAGTCAACCACATAGCTGTGGATCTGGAGTCACATGTAGGCCAGACCAGGTAAGGACGGCAGATTTCCTCCACTAAAGGACATTAGTGAACCAGATGCGTAAATACGACAATCAACGATGATTTCATGGTCCCCTTTAGACTTTTAATTCCAGATTTTCTTTTTAATCGAATTCAAATTTCACTATCTGCCCTGGTGGGATTCGAACCTGATTTGAGCCATGACTCTGGGTTTCTGGATTACCAATCCAGTGACCATGCCACTACACCACTGTCCATCAACTCCTTCCAGTGCTTCAGGAATAGCTCAGTGGGGAAGACTCCCAAGTCGGAGTCAGACGGTCAGGAGTGCCACTCCACACAGACGGAGCGCATAACCTGGGCTGACCTAGAGAAGGGGTTGTAGCAATATGTATCGTGTAAAGAAGACAAACGGATAACAATTTGATGTTAATACTTCTCACCACCAGATGGAGATAAGGAGCAGTCATATAAATATCGTGTGACTCCTGGGATTATGGGAGAAGGTGTTTAGTCGTGAGATAGATTAGTTGCATAGTTGAGAGATCTCTAGTTAGAGACATCGTACAGTTTAATTGAATAACTTTTACCTTGGAACTTGTTCGAATCTTATTTAAGTAGTGTAAATAAATCAGCTTTATTCATTCACTTAGCTTGATTTTCATTGTTCTACACTACGTACTCAAGGCATCCTGATTAACAAAACAAAACAGAAAATGAAAATGAAATGAAAATCACTTATTGTCACAAGTAGGCTTCAAATGAAGTTACTGTGAAAAGCCCCTAGTCGCCACATTCCAGCACCTGTTTGGGAAGGCTGTTATGGGAATTGAACCATGCTGCTGGCCTGCCTTGGTCTGCTTTCAAAGCCAGCGATTTAGCCCTGTGCTAAACAGCCTCTTGAACATCATAGGTGCTTCATTGTTAGAGGTGGCACCTTTCGGATGCGATGGTAAACCGAGTCCGCCTTCTCAGATAGGCGCAGAAAAACCCCACAACACTCTATTGAAGAAGAATTCTTTCCAGCGCCCGGGTAACCACGTACCCCTCAGCCAACATCTCCACAGCAGACTGTCTGGTCCCCGTGAGGCGGGACTTTCCACCCCCCCCCCCCCCCCCCCCCCCCCCCCCCAACCCACGGTGTGTTTTGCAGAGGCGGCCGACCATTTGTCAGTGCCGGGATCTTCTGGTCCCTACCCTGTCAACGGCTTTTGCTGTCGTTCGCACCCTCTGCTGTGGGGAGACCCGAGATGGGTGGTCGCTCTCGGCGGGGCAGAAAGATCCTACCAACAAGAACAGCTGGAAACTTACGTCCATTACTGTTGTGGGAGTTCTCTATGCTCAAATTGGTTACATCCTTAGGTTGTGAAAGCTACAATATAAATGTTAGCCTTGTCAGCTTGGCATCTAATTTTCAACCTGAAGTCCTTTAAGGGGGTTCAAGGCTGTTGCTGATCTGTAGTGAGATTGTTTAAGACATTACAAAGTGGCACCTTCATATCATTGTTCAACTGAAAGATCACCTTCCATTTCAAACTGCATAACACGTAGCTCTGGTTGCCATGATATCAGTTCAATACATTTGGTCGGATTATTCTTTGTGGCTTATCAGATTCCAAGTTTGACTGAAGCTGATCATTCTCCCTCATCTGTTTGTTGGCACTTGAGGTTGTCGGCAGCCTTGTTTCCACACAGACAGGTGTTCAATGTTTATGAGGTTTAAGTTAACTCTTCTATAAATGTTGAATTGTGAAGAAAATATTGGCAGATTGCCAATAACCGCCCCGCATGCCTCCTTGGAAATCACTTAATACAATGCCCCTGGCAGTGCAAACAGCTTGAATTGGTCAGTCATATTGTGTGATACAACAACAACGGGGGTAAAATGTTTCAGGCAGCAGCATAATCAGACACAGGTGGAACCAACGAGGGAGGCAAACGGGCATAATTGGTCAAATCAGTAGGTTTCGAGCAGAGTTTGAGAGAACATGAAAGGAGGTGGAGAAGCTGAGCAGTTTAAGGAGGAATTTTCAGAACTCGGGGCCGAGTCAACTGAAGGCACGATCGCATCCTAAGGGTCGAAGGAAGTTGGAGATACACAAGAGGCCAGAGCGCAAAAGAGAAAACCATCTTCTCGCTTACAAATTTCAGCCCTTCAGTCATGTCGGCTGCACTCTGCAACCATATTACTCTGGATCTTGGTGACTTCTTCCTTCACCTTTAAACCTTTATCAACACATCTTTCAATGCTCTTGATCTTCTCTCGTCCAATGTTCAGTGTTTCTTCAACAGGTTTAACGACGTGAAAGGTCATAAGTGTGGTGTTGGGTGTTCTGACACACATATGAGCCAACACGGTTGTATATGGTACAACGCTATTTTATTTAAACTTACTATTTACAGTTTGGTCTTTGCACTCTGCACGTGGGGGTTCCCTGCTTGTGATGTTTTAACAGCTCTTTCTTGTTCCCTTCTCCCCAGACCTACTGACCACCAGGTGTCGTGCTCGTGCTTTTTATGTGGTTGGTGTTCTTGTCTATGATTGGGTGTGGTGTTGTGTACTCTGATTTGCCTGTTAGTGTGTCCATCATGATGTGTGTGTTTGAATATCATGACATCCCCCCTTTTTACAAAGATATGTGCCTACGTGGTAATAAATATGATTGTGTCGTGAGTGCATCTAAGAGTGTGTGTGTGTCGTGTGCAGCATGTGCATATGACGGAACTATGTACATGGGGCGATGTCGGGTGCGTCACATGAACCAAGTTGTACCATAACATAACATAAATGCGAACGAGAGAAGAAGAAAAAAAAAAAAACTTGAACAGTTGTCCAGTCAGACGACATCTGGAACGATAAACAACAACAGGTTATCATGTAAAATTGTGCAACTTGTTAAACATATGAACGGTATTATAAGTCCAGTCTAATGGGCTTGCGACGAGTTCGGGTTGACCGTCAGGGTGGCACACCACTCATCGGCTGGATTGATGGCATTGACCTTGTTGACATCAATGACGGAAACGCGGAAGGCATCCTGGTCATCTGCATCACTTAACTGGAAGTCTTGATGCGTGGGCTGGACGGTCCTGATTTGTCTGCGAGATTGTCGAGGATGCGCCGGATCCATGGGTTGAGCCGAACGACAGTGGGCTGCGTAGTGGCCCATCTTGCCACATCTGAGGCACTGTCGGTTTTTTGCAGGACATTGCCCTTTTAAATGTAGAGCTCCACAATTGCCGCACGTCATGACGTCACGGCGTTCGTAGCGCCACTGCGCATGCGCAGTGCGATCTTGCGGTGGGCGCGCCTGCGCAGTGCGTCCCTCGTTGTGGCCGTTATTTTTGGCGCGCACCTGCGCGGGAGACCGCGAAAAGCGCGGGAAGCGGCCGCTGTCGTCCGGGCCGTGGGTCGGGAAGTAATCGACGGCCTGGATGCGTTCGACGTCGTGGGCGGCCTGGCTTGCCGATTCGACGGCTGGGGACCCCCTCCGTGCCAACTTGGACGCCTGAAATCGGGCAAAACGGCAGGTAGCATTTTCGTGGAGGACACAGGCTTCCACAGCAGACGCTAAGGTGAGGCTTTTCATTTTAAGAAGCTGCTGGCGTAGGCCACTAGAGGCAACGCCAAAAACAATCTGGTCCCTGATCAGGGACTCTGTGGTGGTGCCGTAACCGCAGGACTGCGCTAGAATCCGGAGGTGCGTCAAGAAGGGTTGAAAAAGCTCCTCCTTACCTTGCAGGCGTTGCTGAAAGAGGTATCTTTCAAAACTTTCATTTACTTCAACTTGAAAGTGCTGGTCCAGTTTGAGGATGACCGTGTCATATTTGGATTGGTTTTCGCCTTCTTCGAACACCAGTGAGTTGAAGACGTTGGTGGCGTGCTGACCTGCGTAGAAGAGGAGCATTGCAATCTTCGTGTTATCCGAGGCATTCTATTTTTCGGTGGCACGGATGTACAGGTCAAATCGCTGCCTGTAGAGCTTCCAGTTGGTACCTAGGTTCCCCGCGACTTGCATCGGCTGCGGTTTGTCGGTGTGGTCCATGTCCAGAATGGCAGGTTAGTAGGCAGGTATCGATCCACTCCTGTACCATGTGGTGTTGGGTGTTCTGACACACATATGAGCCAACACGGTTGTATATGGTACAACGCTATTTTATTTAAACTTACTATTTACAGTTTGGTCTTTGCACTCTGCACGTGGGGGTTCCCTGCTTGTGATGTTTTAACAGCTCTTTCTTGTTCCCTTCTCCCCAGACCTACTGACCACCAGGTGTCGTGCTCGTGCTTTTTATGTGGTTGGTGTTCTTGTCTATGATTGGTTGTGGTGTTGTGTACTCTGATTTGCCTGTTAGTGTGTCCATCATGATGTGTGTGTTTGAATATCATGACAATAAGTATTCATTTCAATTTAGAACCATTCCAGCCATTTTGGCCTACCCAAGCAGGGATATGTTTTGGGGAGACATTTCATCCCTCCTTGTTTAGGATTTCTCCCAATAACGCTTTCCTGGAATCAGCTTCTTTCTGATGGAACACAGCTGTGCAATTTAAGAAATTCAAGGAAATGTGTTTTCTGGATTGACAAAATTCTATTTGAGTTGGTCGAATGAGTATAGAACGTTTCCATTCATGTCAGAATGTTCCCATCCATCATCTGACCTCAGATTAATTGTCCTGTCCATTTCTCATTATTTAAGGCAAAAGGTTCAAAGGTCAGATGAGACCTAACAATCTGACGCTCAAGAGTGCGGATAACCCAGGTAACACTTACTGCCGACATTTCTCATTTATCACAGTCGCCCAATTTCAAACCTATGGACTTACAGGTTTAGGCGTAGTTATTTGATGCACCATAGCCCATCGGCAGGTGCATTCAATATGATGACAATAAGATCTCTTGATACACATTGCTTGACATATATGCAAATCAATTGAAAAATTAATCTGATGCTTCTTCCCAGTTCCAGTCCATTTTGTACATCAGTGCCACCTACAAAGATAAACGCTTTTGAATGCTCATTTTAGGGGAATTTTATTTCATCCAAATGTATTTTATTGCTGAATGGAACTCGGACATTAATTGAATTCCGAATGTCAGAATTGCACTCTGTATTATTTGGGAATAATTCCCTTATTGTATTCGAGGAAATGGCCAGTTTCATTTCTCAAAGTGGAAAAGGTTGTTGAAGTAAATCTCTGCTGGGATCTATCCTTCTGCCAATACGTTGTACAGGAAGGCAACGTTCAAAGAATAGCGTGGCAACGATGGGTTTGCAAATACCCTCAAGCGCATTGACCACTTACTTCCAGAAATGTTCTAATAACCACAAAAGTAACAACAAATTGCATCTATGTCACTTTTTTGATGTATTAAAATGTCCCAATGTGTTTCTCAGGAATGTATTCAGACAAAAATTCAACACCAAGTCATACAAAGGAGTTATTCGGTCAGGAGACCAAAAGCTTGGTGAAAAAAGTCAGTTTTAAGGAGCGTCCAAAACGCTAAGAGAGAGGTGGAGAGGCCGAGAGGTTCATTTCCAGAATTTAGGACGCAGAACAGCTGAAAACATGGGCACCAATGGTGGGGCAAAAGGAAATGGAATTGCACAAGAGGCGAGAATTAGATGAGCGCAGAGATTCTGAGAGTTATGGAGGGAGGTTGCAGATTTAGGGAGGAGCTAGACCATGAGGGATTGAACATATGGGTGAGAATTTTAAATACAAGACGTTGCTGGACTGAGATCCAATGCAGGTGAAAAATCTCAGGAGTGCTGAGTGATATGACTTGGTGTAAATTGGGAGAGTGAGAGGTGGGAAGTGGACCATGGTCCATTGGAATAGTCAAGGCTGATGTTGGGGAATTGGGATCCAATGTAGATCAATGGGAATAATAGGTGAGTGGGAGTTTGAGGAGGATACAGGTTTTAGATGAGCTGAAGACTACAGAAGACGAATGGTGTCCAGGACAGTATTGGAAAAGCTGAGTCCCCAGCAGATAAGGGGAGGAATGGGTAATGATACAGAGTGAATAGTAGACAGGATATAGGCTCAGAGATAAACGCAGAGTTGCTGCCAGCCTTCATCTCCCTGAAACAATGGTTGGATAGGAGCATAAAATTGGTCACAGGGCTACATCTGAGTTTCTGATATAGAGATAAGAACCTAGCAACTGGTTCACTAAATGAATACCAACAAACTGAACCAGTTGACAGTTACGTTTCACGCTATCTAACAGGTGGAGTTAGTCCAAGAATCCCATTCTACTTATGTTATTGGAGATTATCCAGCTGAACCTGGAGAGTTCACTTACCCTCTCAGAAAATTATAAAGAATCACCAATTATGTCTTGAAAACATTCACGGCTGTTCTCCAAATATCATGCAATGAGGCTTGCGACATCCTACCAACTGTCCTGGCTTGAGACAATTTACACCTCTTTAACCTATAATCATCCCTCTCTCCAGTCGCACTGTCTGGACCTGTAAAGACTTAATTATCTGTAAAGACCCGCATTCAACAAATCACCTTGCATCATTGACTTTGTCGATATATGCTGTGTTTGTGTAACCTGCCTCTTCACTCACCTGATGAAGGAGCTAGTATCCCAAAGCTAGTGATTCCAAATAAACCTGTTGGGCTTTAAACGGGTGTTGTAAGACTTCTTACTGTGCCCACCCCAGTCCCACGCCGGCAAGGGAGCACAGTGGTTAGCGCTGTTGCTTCACAGCTCCAGGTTCGATTCTCGGCTTGGGTCACTGTCTGTGTGGAGTCTGCACATCCTCCCTGTGTCTGCGTGGGTTTCCTCTGGGTGCTCCGGTTTCCTCCCACAGTCCAAAGTTGTGCAGGTTAGGTAGATTGGCCAAGCTAAACTGCCCTTAGAGTCCAAAAAAAGGTTACATAAGAACATAAGAACTCGGAGCAAGAGTAGGCCACCTGGCCCTTCGAGCCTGCTCTGCCATTCAATGAGATCATGGCTGATCTTTTGTGGACTCAGCTGCACTTTCCCACCCGAACACAATAACCCTTTATTCTTTAAAACTATCTATCTTTATCTTGAAAACATTTAATGAAGTAGCCTCAACTGCTTCACTGGGCACGGAATTCCATAGATTCACAACCCTTTGGGTGAAGAAGTTCCTCCTAAGCTCAGTCCTCAATCTACTTCCCCTTATTTTGAGGCTGTGCCCCCTAGTTCTGCTTTCACCCGCCAGTGGAAACAACCTGCCCGCATCTATCCTATCTATTCCTTTCATAATTTTATCTGTTTCTATAAGATCCCCCCCCGCATCCTTCTAAATTCCAACGAATACAGTCCCAGTCTACTCAACCTCTCCTCGTAATCAAACCCTCTCAACAAAACTCCATTTGCCTTCTTAATCACTTGTTGGTGGGGCTACTGGGTTACTGGGATAAGGTGGTGGTATGGGCCTCAGTAGGGTGCTCTTTCCAAGGGCCGGCGCAGACTCGATGGGTCGAATGGCCTCCTTCTGCAATGTAAATTCTATGATTCTATGATCTCCACATCATTGATATTTATTGGAATTTCTGCCGTTTTATTCAGCAGTGGGCTATAAAAGGCATAAGAAATGCGAGCTGGGGTAGTCATCTAGTCCTTCAATTTTCATCAGCCATTCAACAAGATAGTGACTGATCTTCTTCCTCAATTCTACCTGCCCACCCTGAATCTATACCCCTTTGTTCTCTAAGTACTCGAAAATCTATTGACCTCTGGCTTGAATACATTCAGCTCCTGACCGTCCACAACTCTCTGGAATAGAAAATCCCAAAGGTTCGCAGGCCTGGCAGCTTGTGTGAAGAGTGAAACAGCATTTACATTGCCCATCAATCACCTTTCATCAGAATGAGTTTTCTATTTTGATTTCAGATTTCCAGCATCCACTGTATTTTGCCTTTCTCCAAAGATTCAAAACCCTTTGATTGAAGAAACTCCTCCTCATCTTAGTCCCAATTGGCCGACCCCTTTACTCTGAGACCGTGACCCCGTGTTCCAGATTCCCCACCCTGCGGAAACATTTTTGCAGCATCTACTCTGTCAAGACCCTTCGGAATTGTCTGTTTCAATTAAATCTCCTCTCATTCTTTTAAACTCCAGGGAAAATAGTCTACTCAATGGCTCCTCCGAAGACAATCCTCCCCTCTCAGGAAATACTCTGAATTAACCTTGTGTCACACAGGAAAATTTAGGAGAGGGTGGATGAAAACATAACTAAATAATAAAAGTAATGATGAAGAATGTACATAATTGCCTTTGAAAAACTTTGGGTGGTTCTAAGGATGTTCAAATGAAATATTTCACAACAAATGGTTTGCTTTTGGAGTCAAGTCGCAAGGAAACATGGCAGTCAAATTGTGCACATCAGGGTACCACACGGAAAAAATGTGATGCATGACAATTAGCATGTTCTTTTGGTGGGATTAGTTGTAGAATAAATGTCAACGAGCAGATCTGGAGAATGCCCCTGACATTTCATACATTTGAGGAACCCTTTACATCTACCCCAAAGAGCCAGACAACGCTTAATGTCTCCGCGTCCAATTCCACTTGGCAAAATGAGGAAAAAGCTTCCTTGGACAAATACACCTGTTTTTCAGGTGAGGCATTAAGCTGAAACCTCATCTCCCCTTTTTAACAGGACTAAAAGATCCTTTGGCACTAGAGAAGGGAATTTCCCCATGGTGTCTTGGCCAATATTTATTCCTTGATTGATGTTACCAAACAGAAAACTATTTGCTCATTTTTTTCATGTTTCTGTAAATGGTATCTTATTATGTGCAAATTGGCTGCCACTGTCCTACATTACCCACCAAGATTGATTGTAAAGCACTTTGGGATGTGCTGTGGCCAAGAAAGGTAATATATAAATGCAGGTCTTCATTTAGTTCTATACATCTTGCCTAATTATTACTTCCTGTCACGGCGATTTGGCTATCATCACTAAATTGGTGTTTATGTTGAATTTCAGCCCTCTGATCTCACCCCCACCATGTGAAAATTGTCACTGGGCAAAAAGAGGACTCCAAAATTCGTGAGTAATATTGGATCCACTTTATGTTTGTTGCGGCTGTCAAAGTCCACGCGATGTATACTATTGCTGCAGTCTGACTGTGCCCAAAGTATTCACTCTCCTGAGGAAAGGTTCTGAAACGTATACTTTCCCTGTCTCACCAAAGATAAATCAAGCATAGCTCTGAAATAGCTGCCTGTCGAGCTTTGCATCCTCAATTATTTATCCTCAGCTGGTTGGCTTCATTGGCATGACATTTCCATAGCGCTGGTATCTTAGGCAGACCAATTGATCTTCCCTCAGTGCTTGGAAGGGAGGATTATTAACTTGTCCTCATTTATCTTGTAGTCACCGCTGCTTAATAATATCCAGGATGCGAAGAACTGATTCACCAATGTCACATAAAGCTAATGCCACCTGCATAGAGACATTGATGATTGATTAGTCTTGCTATTGAGGGTCATGGACATGTCTGCTTGCTTTGACATCTGCAAAGTACCAGACGAAACTATCGGATTATTTTTTAAAATGGATTCTTTAGCAGAGGAACAGGAGATCTGTCCCGTGTCAGTGTTCCTGCTCCACAAGAAGTCCTCCCACCCCTCTTTATCTCACCCTCCCAACATTTCCTCCCTTTCCATTCAGACTCTTATGTTGCATCCGTGCTATTTACCTCAGTTGCTGAATGCGGGGACAGGTCCCACATCCTTATCCACCCTTTGGATTCTGAGGTGCAAATCACTCAATAATCTCGTCCCTCCCAAGCTCTGTAATCCCCTCCCTTCTCCACAATCCTCTGAGATATCTGTGATCCTCTAAATCTAGTCTCTTGCATATTCCCAATTATAATTGCTCCACCATTGATTTCCGTATCTTCCTAAGCTCCCAATTCCCTCCGCACCCGTCGCTGCTTCTCCACCTCTATTTTCTCCTTTGAGATAACTCCTTAAGATGCCACTCTTTAACCCAGCTCTTGCTAATCTGACTTCATGTCTTCTTATGGGACCCGGGGATTTAAAATGCTGAACACGTTGGGATGTTTCGTTATGTTAAAGATGGTATATAAATGCAAGGTGTTGTTGTTGCTGATGTTGGATTCCCTCTTTGATTTATTAAATTAAATAGATTTTTATGCTCAATATTTCACGTCAAAAGAAAAATCAAGTTCCATTTCAGCAGGGAACGACAAAAATCAGACGAGGAATTAAAATTCAGCTCAATGCCAAATCCCTCCACGGCATTATGACCCTATCAAATCCTTTCACTGCATCTAAGCAGATAAACTAATGAAGAGAATCTCACTTGTCAAGTTCGGGATGTTCAAAAGGGTTTCACCGTAAACCGTCCTATTATATGTAATAATAATAATCTTTATTGTCACAAGTAGGCTTACATTAACACTGCAATGAAGTTACTGTGAAAAGCCCCTAGTCGCCACATTCCAGCACCTGTTCAGGTACACAGAGGGAGAATTCAGAATGTCCAATTCATCTAACAAGCACGTCTTTCGGGACTTGTGGGAGGAAACCGGAGCACCCGGATGAAACTCACGCAGACACGGGGAAAACGTGCAGATTCCACACAGACAGTGACCCAAGCCGGGAATCGAACCTGGGACCCTAGAGCTGTGAAGCTACCGTGCTAACCACTGTGCTACCGTGCCCGCCACTGTGGATTGTTCCAGCTTCAAGAATGGGAAAGAAAACAATTTCCAGAGTGATGTGTTGGGTGTTCTGGATCACATACAGGTCACCAACACTTGAAGTAGTGCAACACTATTTTATTAGAAGGTTAACTATTTAAACATACTTGAACTGTGGGTAAATACGATACCAGCTTTAACTAAAGACCTTTGCCTTGTCCTAAACAGTTGATGCACTCAGCACATGGTGAATGTCAGTGTTGCAGGCTGTGAGCTCTGTGCTCCTAGCTAGCTGTTACTCGAATGAGCAGGAACTCTGATGTCCCCTGTCTTTATAGTGCGTGTGCTCTCACTGGTGATTGGCTGCGGTGTTGTGTATGTTGATTGGTCCCACTGTGTGTCCATCAGTGTGTGTCTGCACCATGATATATTGGTGTATATTATGACACAGAGAACTCTGTGACGTCTCTCGGAAACATCCCAAAGAACTTCGCATTCATTCAATTAATCTGAAATCCAGTTAATATTATTTGATAATTTTAACATTCCGAATAAAAAAAGAGACATTTTGTGGAAACTTTCTATTTGCATTCAGCAGGACGAATGTCAAATGTTAAATGATCACAATTTATATATAAGGGAGGACAACAACTGTGTTGTAATATTGGGAGGGAGCCAAAGACCAGGAGAGGGGTGGCGGTTGTGGGAGGGGGGTGCGGGAGGGAGGGCACAGTGGCAGCAATTGAAGGAGAGGGGCAAGTAATGAAAGGGGAGGTCACAGAATCATAGAATTTACAGTGCAGAAGGAGGCTATTCGACCCATCGAGTCTGCACCGGCCCTTACAAAGAACACCCTACTCAACCCAATGTTGCAAGGCATTGAATGACCTTAATGAGTTCTCGAACTCAATAAAAAGCATCTTCACATGCCACATTCCACCTGTTGCACAACCAGCCTCACACACCGCTCCATACACTCAACTCATCTCCATCAACCACAGCTCACCTCACACCCACTCACTGAGCACCAATGGAGCTCTCGCACCCACACACTTTGGAGGAATACAAAGAGGAGGAGGATTCTTTCTGGCTGTAAGTATACAGAGGGGATAATTCATCTGGCCAGTCTGTGTGGAATGCTGATATGATGCCTTCACTGCCACTTTTAGCCGGAGTGAGGGGCGGGGGAGAATGGGGGGGTTGCTACGATAGCTGCCATGACTGAAAGCAATGGTGTGTTCAAAGCCCTTAGAGTCACAGCCAACATCCTCCTTCCCCACTGGCAGCATTCTGCAGAGTTTCCCAACTGCTGTTAACCCTTTCAAAACACCAAGCACTTCCCCAAAGTCAGAGGATAAATGACTAACTTGTAAATAGCTGCACTATTTTCAGCTGTATGTGATCAAAAATGGATGCCAACTGGAGTGGCCAAGACAGGACAGCATCAAATCGACGTTACACATTGATTACCACCTCAATCTGCCTGCTCTGCACACTGCTGGTGAACAATCATAATGTATGGAGCTGCGGTTTGCTCCAATATTTTAGTCAAAGGTATTCCTTGACTATGTCCTCAGAGGAGTTGGCCTTCCCAGCTCTTGACAGGTGACACCATTAACCGAACAACTATTTCACAGCTGCATGACCAGGTGATCGAAACATGTCCTTCACTGTCTCACCGCAGAGAGATCTATGGAAACTCTCGGGGCTGAGAAGCAAAGGCTGTATGGCCTCCGCTGAACCGCCTCATCAGCTAAAACAATGCATGACTGGAATCCTCTTTACGAATGCAACAGTGCTAACAGCAGCTCACAATGAAGCTAAATTGATTTAGCCCTTCCCTGACAGCCAAAGTTCTTGGGCTGTGTTCTCCGCCGACGGGAATCTCCCGACATCGTGGGGCTGCCCCACAGTGGGAAACCCCATTGGCCAGCGGGCGAAACGGAGCATCCCGCCCGCGGGTGGAACTGAAAGGTGGTGCGGCGGGACGATGAATCCAGACCCTTGTTCTTGACAATCTTGCTGCTCTCTGTTCAAATTTTAATTGTCGTTTTGATTTGTGTTTGGCAAAACCCCAGGATGCACAACATTAATAAGTTTAGCAGAAAATGGAAATCCATGCACTCAATTGAATTATTGCTTTATGAAGAAAAAATGACTTCCCTGTATATATCAAGCAAATTCCTTCTGAAGGGTATTTTTATTTGTGTTTAGTTTAACACAATTTATAACATTTTCTATTGTCTTGACTTTGCACTGAGCGATCGCACAGGCACTGCTGTACCAGGTCCATGTTAACTAATCCAATAATCCACCTTCCTAATGCTTCTGCATCCCCCCCCCCCCACCCCCCCCCCCCCCCACCTCTCCCCACAATGCATCAGGAAATCCTTGAAAGTGTTGATCACTCAATGTGTAGTTGGCAGTCAATGTGTAACGTTGATATGATGCTATCCTGCAACTTCTGTCTTGGTCACTCAAGCTAATGTCCATTTTTGATCACACACAGCTGAAAATATTGCCATGTGAGTGTCCCTTTAAGAAAAGTTTGGTCTTACCAAATGACTCCGGGAGGAGTTTAGAATCTGCTGGTTGGAACTGGATCAGAATCTCAGGTAAAGGACGCGTCCCATTCAAGTGAGATTACAGTGTGCTGGGCCACGCCCTGAAAGGGGTTTCGGTTTATTGGATTTTGTATTGAATTGGAACAGCTACTAAGGGGGGATTCTTTAAGGGTTATATACATAGATTCCTGTAGCTGTTGTATGTTTTTTCATGTTTGTAGCTGATAACAAATTCTTGCTGTGTTTTATATATGTTAACTACATTCTTATAATAAACTTTGTTTTGATAAAAGCACCTAGGTAGTTTGATGAATCACACCTGAAGCGAAGTCTCTTATGATCATCCTAGCCAAATTCAACATAAAAGTTATGGGTGAGCTTCTTAATACACTTTGGAGTTTCTAAGCCCTGTACCATAACAATATAAAAACATTCTTCCTTGACATTTCCTTTGTCCGAAATCTGATCTCCTCTGTTGTGAAATGGGGGCATCTTTACTTATCCTTGCAAGTACCACGATCCAGGTTTCTAAAGATTTTCTGGTTGTATCTCCAATCATAACTGTAGAAATGAACCTTTTAGCTCTTCTTTACATTTTCTCCAGGGTTGGAAAACTTTCCCTTACTCCTGGCAGTATAAATTGACTGCAGCACTCGAAGCATGATCTGACCAAACCCTGTGCTATTTAGGAAGGGAGGGAGAGACAGAATGGAGAATTACAGACCTGTTCGTTTGACGTCAGTGGCCCAGAAAATGTTAGAATCTATTATAAAGGATGTTTAGAAAATAAAGACCTTACAGAACAAAGCCAACATGGATTGATGAAGAGTAATCATACTTGACAATCCTAATGGACTTTTTTGAGAATTTTACTTGTTGCATAGATAAAGGAGAACCAGTGGATGTGGTGCATTTAGATTTCCAGAAGGTTTTGGATGAGGATCCACGCAAGAGGTTAGTAATCAAAATTAGAGTACATGGGATTGGGGATTATATACTGGTATGGATTGAGAATTGGTTAAAACGTAGAAAACAGAGTGTAGGAATAAATGGGTCATTCTCAGGTTCGCAGGCTGTTGCTAGTGGGGTGTCGTAACCATCATTGCTGGGGCCACAACTGTTAAAAATCTATATCAATGGTCTGGATATGGGGAGCAATTTACTGAAGATGTAAAACTGGCTGAGAAGGGGGTGTAGGGAGGCTGCAAGGCCATTTGGGCAGGCTAAGTGAATGGCAAGAATGTGGCAGGTGGACTAGAATATGAATAAGTGTGAAGTTATCCACATTGATAGAAAAAGCAGAAAGGCAGGGAGATTTTTAAATGGCTAGCGATTGGGAAGTGTTGATATCCAAAGAGTCCTGTCCTCGTTCATGATTCACCAAAAAGCAGCGTGCAGCTGCAGCAAGCAGTTAGACAGGTAATTGGTATTCTGGCCAACATCAAAGGGGAATCGAGGGTACACGAGTGAAGATGCCTTACTGTATAATAACAATATTCTTTATTACTGTCGCAAGGAGGCTTACAATGACACTGCAATGAAGTTACTGTGAAAAGCCCCTAGTCGCCACACTCCGGCGCCTGTTCGGGTACACAGAGGGAGCATTCAGAATGTCCAATTCACCTAACAGCACGTCTTTCGAGACTTGTGCAAGGAAACTGGAGCACCCGGAGGAAACCCACGGCGACACAGGGAGAACGTGCAGACTCCGCACAGACAGTGACCAAGCCGGGAATCGAACCCGGGTCCCTGGCTCTGTGAAGCAACAGTGCGAACCACTGTGCTACCATGCTGCCCCATTCTGTTACAGTTATACACACACTGACTCACGTGCCTGCTCTGACCTCATCACAGGATGGCGGGTGATCAGAGCAACCAGATGTGCTGGGAAAGGGCTGCTCCATGGTTCCCTGAGCAGGACCTGCAACAGGATGGAGGCTCACGAGAATGTCCCATTCCTCCTGGGACCCAGGCGACCTCCCAGTTCCACCAAAGAAGCCTGGGTTGGCCTGCATGGTCAGTGCCCTGGGGACATCCCCAGAAAAGTTGGACACAGTGCCTTGAGTTCTTCATTGACCTCTTCCACTCAGGTCAGGTGAGCGGACCCAAAATGTGACTCCGTAGCCAGATGAAAATTGAACCCAAAGGCTCAGCATTCATCTGACACCTCAAATTTCTTTGTTCGCATTTTTTAATAAAGCCTTATTGCCTTCAGTAAAATAAGAAAAATATTATGTGGAAGTGTTAAAGCATTTGTTACAGATATTGCGGAATTTCATTTCACTGCATCTGTTTTTTTTTTAATCAAACTGTCCATTGTTGATTGAACGGAGCAATAGCATTCCTAAGCATATCATTCTTTGTACTAATTTCACCACAGACAAAACTCTGAGACAGGAGTATGGGTGGAAAAATAACAAGGGAAAGGGCATAATTATTGCAGCAATTATTTGAAAGAACATTTGATCAAGAATTTGGTGTCTGTTGATGGTCAGTGGATGATGAGATTTTGTAGATATTACAGGGCTGAGATAAAGGATAATGATTTTTGACTGCACTCTTTTAAAAATATCAAGTCTATTGGTAAAAGTAATTGGTCTCATTAAAGACTGAATCCGATGAATTTTAATCTGTCCCTCTTACTAAGTATGCTGTCACAGCCATTGACGTTGAATACTGTAATTAGAAAACATCACCTCACAATTATGTGATAAAATGATCCTCTTTTCACAGATGCTGCAGATCCAAATGTATAAGACAGTAAACAATTTACTGAGATAATTTAAATCCTTTTAAAACACTCAGGCTGCAGTAGATTGTTCAAAGAAGCTATCAGTTTACCCTCTGGGACTTGGGTTTGAATGAACCTGTGATGCTATGGAAGTAAATCGGGGAAGGGAGCACAGCATCACATTGGTCGTATAACCCCACATTTTCAGCAGGATTGCATGTCGTGCATGAGAGAACTTATAGTTTTTGTCAGTTCTACAGGGAGAATTTCAACTGAAGGCAGTGTTTAAATTAAAATCTGGCGAGTTGCAGGTAGCTGCAAACTTCACTTTGTGCTCATCAATATTATCATTCTTATTATCCACAAGAGATTTGGGACGTTCTAATGCACACCATAGTGCCACCTGGTGTATATCTACGCAAGCTCAGGCATCTGAATTTCAACAGAGTGCGTTCCTGTTGTTTATCTCTGATCCTGTCTCAGTCGCTAATTCCTCAGGCACTAAAACTGCCTCTGGGTCTCCTAGCCAGTTATCAACATGAATGGTTCAAACTGTTGGACTGTGAAGACTGTCAGCACCGACCTTGATCCTATTGTGAAGTCACTCAGGCATGTTTACCAGGACAAGCCAATAGGCAGGTTTCAGGAGCAGGAACCCTGAAATAAAATGAAGGAAAACTGCTGGAAGAGTCATCCAGACTCTCTACAGATGGTGTCAGGCCTGCTGAGATTGGCCAGGACCTTCTGTTTTTGTGGTGGAAAATACTCAGCAGGTCAGGCAGCGTTGGTGGATGAGATGTTGAGTGACGATGATGAGATGATGAACAGTGATAATGGGAGTTTCAGGTCGAGATGACCCTTCATCAAAACCGGGATTCCTCTCCCTGTTTCCTGAGCTTGATAGATGTGAGGAGGAACTTTAGGGCCCCTCCCACCGGCAGAATCTTGGGGTCCCGCCACAGCCAATGGACTGTTGAATGCCTGGCCGCATTTTCCAGCCCTGCCCCCACCTCGACCGCGCCCTAACATTTCGGCCATGAAGTTACATCACAGGTTGACCACGATGGCATTGAATGCCGGAACAGTCTCAAGGGGTTAAATGGCCTCCCCTTGTTCCTGCATTCCTCTATCTGAGTTAATTATCTCCGGGTAAGCGTTCTCCAAGGCGGCCTTCAGGACGCACGACAACGCAGAATCGCCGAGCAGAAGCTTATAGCCAAGTTCCGCACACATGAGTGCGGCCTGAACTGGGACCTGGGATTCATGTCGCGTTACATTCATCCTCCACCATCTGGCCTGCGAAATCCTACCAACTGTCCTGGCTTGACACAATTCACACCTCTTTAACCTGGGGTTACCCCATCTCTGGATCTGTAAAGATTTAATCACCTGCTAATGCTCACATTCCAAGCATTGTCTGGCATCTTTGAATCTGTCTCTATATATGTTTCTGGAACGTACCTCTTCATTCACCTGAGGAAGGAGCAGCGCTCCGAAAGCTAGTGACACCGAAACAAACCTGTTGGACTTTAACCTGGTGTTGTAAGGCTTCTTACTGTGCTCACCCCAGTCCAACGCCGGCATCTCCACATCATGAGTTAATTATACTCTGGTACCCTGTAACCGTCTCACTTGGCTGGACATTCCTTGTTTTTATGGTTCGATTACACACTGCGAAGATGCCGAGGCATTTTATGACCCAATTCCCCATTCACCTGTGTAGACAGCCATGGCTGAGTGGGTAACATAGTTGCGTCTATGTCAAAGGGTTGTGGGTTCAAGTGCCACTCCTGACTATAAAAATCTAGGCTGACACTTTCGGATTAACGGAGTGCTGCATTGTTGGAGGTGGGATCATCTGGATGAGTCATTAAATTGAAGCCCCATCTACCCTCTCAGGTGGACATTATAGACCTTTGCTTTGAAGTCAGACAGGGGAGTTCTCTCGTGCGTTCTTAGAATTAGAATTTACAGTGCAGAAGGATGCCATTCGGCCCATCGAATCTGCACCGGCCCTTGGAAAGAGCACCCTATCCAAACCCACACCTCCACCGCCACTCTATCCCCACAACCCCACCTAATCTTTTTTGGACACTAAGGGGCAATTTAGCACAGCCAATCCACGTAACCTGCACATCTTTGGACTATGGGAGGAAACCGGAGCACCCGGAGGAAACCCACGCAGACACGGGGAGAACATGCAGACTCCGCATAGACAGTGACCCAAGCCGGGAATTGAACCTGGGACCCTGGAGCTGTGAAGCAATTGTGCTAACCACTGTGCTACAGTGCTGCCCTACCTGTTCTGGCAAATATTTACCCCACAACCAGTTTCAACTATTGGATTATTTGCGGACGATCACATTGTTGTTGGTGGGACCTTACTGTGTGCAGATTAACCGCCCTGTTTCCCACATTGCAACATTGGCTTCACTTCAATAGTTGGCTTTCGTGAGATTTTGGATGTCCCGCGTTTCTTCCTACCGAAAGCAAATGTGTTATCGTCAATTATGTACTTGGCGTGGAGAAGCTGCAACAAAGATTCACTGGATTGATTTGTGAGATCTGAGGGTTGTCATTGAATCCGTGAATAAGAAGCATAAATTTGTACCATTGCAAAAAGAACAAAGGCAGAGATTGAGAGGAATTGTTTTGTGCAGCAAATCGTTAGATTATGTAATGTTTAAGTCAACAGTAGAAGTGTAATATCCCGAACGAGACTTACGGGACGAGAGTGATTATCTTACCCGTGGTTCCCGCGGAGTACGAGTTCCCCTCCCCCACCCACCCGGCGCTGAGGGGCGGGGTAACTCCATTTGGCATTGTCTAAAAGATCGGCTAGTAAGACACCAACCAGAGAGAGAGACCAGTTGGGATCTACCTGGAAGCGTATGTCCCTTTATTGTAAATACATCCAAGGTTTTTATTGGATTGGATTTGTTTATTGTCACGTGTACCGAGGTACAGTGAAAAGTATTTTTCTGCGAGCAGCTCAACAGATCATTAAGTACATGGGAAGAAAAGGGAAGAAAAGAAAATACATAATAGGGCAACACAACATATACAATGTAACTACATAAGCACTGGCATCGGATGAAGCATACAGGGTGCAGTGTTAATGAGGTCAGTCCATAAGAGGGTCATTTAGGTGTCTGGTAACAGCGGGAAAGAAGCTGTTTTTGAGTCTGTTTGTGCGTGTTCTCAGACTTCTGTATCTCCTGCCCGATGGAAGAAGTTGGAAGAGTGAGTAAGCTGGGTGGGAGGGGTCTTTGATTATGCAGCCCGCTTTCCCCAGGCAGCGGGAGGTGTAGATGGAGTCAATGGATGGGAGGCAGGTTTGTGTGATGGACTGGGCGGTGTTCACGACTCTCTGAAGTTTCTTGCGGTCTTAGACCGAGCAGTTGCCACACCAGGCTGTGATGCAGCCAGATAGGATGCTTTCTATGGTGCATCTGTAAAAGTTGGTAAGGGTTAATGTAGACATGTCGAATTTCCCTCTGTGTGGACTCTGTAGAATTCTGTGTGGTACGATAGCGACATTTAAGGGGCATCTTGACAAATACATGAATAGGATGAGAATACAGGGATACGGACCCCGGAAGTGTCGAAGGTTTTAGCTCAGACGGGCAGCATGGTCAGCGCAGGCTTGGAGGGCTGAAGGGCCTGTTTCTGTGCTGTACTTCTCTTTGTTCTTTGGTGTTCTTTGACTAGCCGTATCCTTATGAAAAGAAACGCAATCCTTTCCAAACAAACCTTTTCTAAGCAAAGTAGACACGCATTTGAGAAAGGAATCGATACTGGAAGAGGACAGGCTCTTCAGACGGAGACAGCAGGCCGAATTAGAACAAACTGCATCCTCTCGTTATGTACATGTCTACACTTCTATAAACTCACTGACCTGTTTGTTGTTACTGAAGGGGTGATAAAGGATTTGCCAACCCTCTCTATCCAGCTTCTTGCACTCTGCAAGGCTGACATTGATAAATACTGGCTTCCCTTCTTATGAGCTCCTTATGATGTCAGCTTAGGTCAGTGACAGTACTCTTAACCTTGCACGACAAAACTGGGGATTCTAAGTTGCTTTCCGGAAATTGGAACCGAGAAAGATACTTCAGTGTGGTACTGGGAGTGTCCTGCCTCCTTGGCAGTGCTGTGTTATGAAAGGCAAAAAACTGAGGGCACTTAGTCAGCTTGCCGTGATGTAAAATATCCCACAGCTCGATGTGAAGAAGGCCAAAGAGAAGGGCCATTTGTCTGGCATCCCATCCAACTTCATCCTTTAACCAATGAGACTTAGAACAAATCATCAGGTGGCAAGGTGGCACAGTGGTTAGCCACTGCTGCCTCACAGCGCCTCACAGCGCCAGGGGCTTAAGTTCGATTCTGGCCTTGGGTGACTGCCTGTGCGGAGTCTGCACGTTCACCCAGTGTCTACATTGGTTTCCTCTGCCTGCTCCGGTTTCCTCCCACCAGCTAAAGGTGTGCAGCTCGGTGGATTGGCCATGATAAATTGCCACTTAGTGTCCAAAGGTGTGCAGGTTAGATTACGGGGATAGGGCGGGGTGGATGGGAGAGTGGACCTGGGTGGGTGCAGACCCGATGGCTTGAACAGCTCCTGCTGCACTGCAGGGATTCTAATATTCTAAGATCTGTTTGCTCAGTGCTGTTTGTGGGAGTTTGCTATGAATAAATTATCTGCTGTGTTTCCCTGAATCACAACAGTATCTATTCTTAAACGTCGCTTCAGTGAAACAGGTTGGCATGTTCTCCAGATGTGTAAGGCGCTGTATAAATGTAAATCCTCTCCTTTAACTCTCGTATCGTCTGAATGAATCTCGACAATGCGCAGGCCTGTTTTATAAATTATTCCTGACGTTAATTTCCCAAACTCCGCTGCCATCCATTTGGCAAAGTAATTTTTAATATTTTTAATTCTCCTCGCAGCGGTGTTCAGCTCTCACAGCTGAAATGAGCAGCTTTGCTGACGGAAAGGGCAAGGGAGGCGGGAGCCAGCAGAGAAGCTGGCCAGATGCAATTTTGTCAATAAATTGTCTTCCCTCAGCCTGCTGATTCCGCACCATGGGAATTCCAAGGATTCAAGATTGGCGGATTAGTTAGGATTTCATCTTACTGTTCCCAGTAACAAGATCCTCATTTAATCCGACTCGAAAGGAACTTAGTAGTGGGGTGGCTGGCAGCGGGGGTATTGTCACTGGACTAATAAGTCAATGCCCCAGGATGATGCTCTGGGGACCTGGGTTCGAATCTCACCAGGGCAGATGTTGGCGTTTGAATTCAATTAAAAATCTGGATGTAATGATGGCCATGGGACCACTGTCGATTGTCATAAAAAGAAATTTAGACCCAAGGATCCTTTAGGGAAGGAAATCTGCCACCCTTCCCAGGTCTGGCCTCCATGTGACCCCCAGACCCACAGCAATGTGCTTGACTCTTAACTGCCCTTCTGCAATGGCTACGATTCAAGGGCATCTAGGGATGGGCAACAAACTCTGGCCTTGCCAGCAATTCTCAAATCCCATGAAAGAATCAAAAGAAAATCCACGTTAGCCCAAATCCCACAGACACCGGGCAGGGACTGAACAATTCCACCCGGGCCTCAGTCCTCACCCGTCTCCTTTTAACTCGCTACAATGTCATGTGCGAGTACCTTGAAGAAATGGGTGTTTATCGAATAGCTGTAGTGGCTGTGTGTTTAAGAAATGGGTGTTTGTCAGATAGCTGCAGTGATGTCAGATGGTGGGTGGAGCTGTCTATCACTTTCGATTTTGAGCAGCCATCTACAGCGTGTTTTAGTTTCGTTTTGAGAGCTGGATAGCTGCAGGCAAAGCAAGCAGCTGTATAAGGATCTCTCTCTGCAATCTAAAGACTGTCGCCAGATCATTTGAGGATTTCAAAGTGATAACTGCTCTCAGCAGTGAATTTAAAGCTGATCTCTGTGTTAAAAAGGGTCTTTTGTCTTATGGATGTTGCAAGGAAAGATTAAGGTTTACTTATAGAGTACTGTATTCTTTGGGGGGAGTATTTGTTGATGGTTGCTGAGATGATTACTGTGTGTTTAAAAATGTTAATGGGATTCATAGAATAAACATTGTTTTTGTTTAAAAATACTTTTAGTTCTCTATTGCACCACACCTGTAAAGTGGGCCCTTGTGCTCCCCATAAACACACTCTATTAAAAGTTGTGGGTCAGGTGAACTCCATGATACACTTTGGGGTTCTCTAAACCCTGGCCCATAACGACAACATCTCTGCTTTAAACTCCTTCCTGAGACCAAAAGCTGTATGGTTGCTGAAAACAACACTGAAAATGCTGGAGAGACCCAGCAGGTCTGGCAACGTCTGTAGATAAAGAGAAACAGAGGTAATGCTCCCGATCAGAATCTCGAATGTCAACTGTGTTCTCAGCTGCTGCCAGAGCTGCTGAGTACTTCCAGCATTTTCAATTATGGCTATTTGTTTTCTCGTTGATATCAGACTAATATTTACGGGCACAGTGCTTTTAAATATTTAAACCCCCTTGTCCTTTTTTTGGTCGCTGAGAATACGGCGCTCATTTTGACTCAGCTCTTCACATGAATGGGGCGAAACCAAATCAACCACTTGCAATAAATCTCTTCCAATTTTCGTTTCAACCAATGTCAGTGGAAACAAAGTTTAGCAGACGTATCTTCTTTGGCGATCACTCGCTAGGGAGTATGATTTTCCACCGAAGAAATTCCACATCGTTGGTCATGGGTCCTGTGGCTCCTTGTGTGGCTGGTGAGCTCGGTCCTAGAGCAAGATCTCCAACCGCACACTTGGCAGTGGTTTCTGGGAGGTGGGATCGGTCCTAGGACTCGAGATCCCTGGAATTCCTTTCTCGGGCTCCTTTTCCGGGCCTTCTCTTGCTGTTGGGTGCTCTCGAAGAATTGTGTCCCTCCAATCAGGAGGTTCCCACAAGTAGATCCCTTCTGAGCAAGGGCCTCCCAGGCATTGACGTCTATGTTGCATTTCTTGAGGTAAGCATTCATGGTGTCTTTGATGCACTTCCTTTGTCCTCCTCTCATTCGGGAGCTTTCCTGGAGCGGGGTAAAGATGATTTGCTTTGGCAGTCAGGACTCGGACACCCTAAGCACATGTCCAACCCAACATAGTTGGTTTCGGATAATCAGTGCTCTTGGCTCCTACAAGGACGCCTGTGTTAGTACGCCCGTCCTCCCAGCTGATGGGGAGAATCTGCCTCGTACAGCTTTGCTGGTAGCTCTCCAAGGCCTTGAATGAAGGGCCTCTGTACATAGTCCAAGTTTCTGAGGAGTATCGAAGAGTTTTGGGGGAGGGCTGCCTTGTACATGAGGATCTTGGTGTCAGCACGGATGTCATGGTCATCGATGTCTCATCCTTAGGCGTCCAGATGAGGTGTTCAGGGATTGTATCCCATGGTGGATCTCCGCATCAATGTCAGTCTTTTACAGATGCACCATAGAAAGCATCCTATCGGGCTGCATCACAGCCTGGTATGGCAACTGCTTGGCCCAAGACCGCAAGAAACTATAGAGAGTCGTGAACACCGCCCAGTCCATCACACAAACCTTCCTCCCATCCATTGACTCCATCTACACCTCCCGCTGCCTGGGGAAAGAGGGCAGCATAATCAAAGATCACTCCCACCCAGCTTACTCACTCTTCCAACTTCTTCCATTGGGCAGGAGATATAAAAGTCTGAGAACACACACAAACAGATTAAAACACAGTTTCGTCCCCTCTGTTACCAGACTCCTAAACAACCCTCTTATGGACTGACCTGATTAATACTACACTCCTGTATGCTTCACCCAATGCCGGTGTCTAGGTATTTACATTGTGTACCTTGTGTTGCCCGATTGTATATTTTCTTTCCATGTACTGAATGATTTGTTTCAGCTGCTCACAGAAAAATACTTTTCAATTTAGCTCGGTACACATGACAATAAACAAATTCAATCCAATACAGCCTTACATGAGAGATGGCTCCCCAGGAAGGAGAAATATTCCACATTTGGGACGGTTTCTCTGTTGATCACGATGGAGGGACAGATCGGATCTTGCCCTGGGGTGCATTGATAAAGGTTGCGGCTGAGACTGATTCTGGGGTATGCTTCCGCGAAGGTGTCAAGCTCAGAGATTCTCTTCTGAGGGAGTGGAGATGGCGATGTCAGCCACACACTGAAGTTCCATGAACAATGTCAGTGGGCAGCACGGTAGTTAGCACTGTTGCTTCGCAGCGTCAGTGACTCGGGTTCGATTCCAGGATTGGGTCACTATCTGTGCGGAGTCTGCACGTTCTCCCCGTGTCAGCGAGGGTTTCCTCCGGGTACTCCGGTTTCCTCCCACAAATCCTGAAAAGTGTGCTTGTTTGGTGAATTGGGCATTCTGAATTCTGTTGTTTTCGTCCTGGAATTCAACCAGCTGAAGTTGAAAGGTTTTCCTTCCATCCTCTAGATGATGTCCACTCCACTGAGAAACTTGTTCTTGACAAGATCAAGGACGGTGGCGGTAAAGATGGAGAAAAGGATGGGGGCAACGACACATCCATGCTTGACTCCAGTCTTGACATCAAAGACTTTATTTCCATTGGCAAGGACTGTCGCTGATATCTTGTTGTGGAGGAGTCGGAGGATGTTGATGAATTTCTCTGGGCAGGCGGCCATTAACATGGTCTTCCATAGCACTTCCCGATTGATTGAGTCAAAAGCCTTGGTCAGATTGATGAAGGCCATGGAGAGCGGTTGATGTTGCTCCTGCCATTTCTCTTGAAGTTTCCGAGCAGTGAAAATCATGTCTGCTGTTCCATGGTTTGGTCGGAAACCTTACTGGCTTGCTGGATGGATTTCTTCAGAGACTGGGAGAAGGTGGCTGGCGATGATTCGGGCAATGATCTTCCCGATGATGGAGAGCAGAGAGATTCCTCGGTAGTTCCTATTGTCCGCTTTGTCTTCTTTCTTGAAGATGATGGCAATAACACCATCCCTGAGGTCGGCAGGGATTTCATCCCTGTCCCGTATTTTCAGGAACAGCTGATGGAGATGATGGGTGATTTCTTCTCCAAGTTTGAAAATCTCCGCGGGATCCCATCCACTCCTGCGGATTTTCCATTCTTCATGTGTTTAATGGTGGCTTCGACTTTGTCCACTCTTTGTGGTAGTCCTAGATCATCTTTGATGGAGAATTGGAGGATTTCCTCAAACACGCCCTCATCTATAATTGTATTATGGTTTGGGATTTCTTTGGGTTCTAGCCACCGAAGGCCGATGCTTTCTCTGTCTGTCAAAAGGGATCTATCCTTACTCCACACCAATTTGAGGCCTTGGGTATTGTGTCCATATATTGCCTTGGTGGCACTGAAGAAGCCACGGGTGTTCTGCTTGTCAGCGAGGAATTGAATCTCCTTACCTTTCTCAGTGCATCGTTGGTTCTTTCTTTACGAGTTCCTCTCTGCCGTTTTATTAACGCTCCTCCTTGCCTTGCTGGTGGTGTCGTTTTTCCAGGTGCTGTTTTCCTCTTCTTGTCCATAGAATCCCTACAGTGCAGAAGGAGGCCATTTGGCCCATTAAGTCTGCATCGGCCTTTGGAAAGAGACCCTACTTAAGCCCATGCCTCCACCCCATCCCCGTACACCAGTAACCCCACCTAAACTGGGCACTAAGGAGCAATTTATCACGGCCAATCCACCTATCTGCACACCTTTGGACTGTGGGAAGAAACCGGAGCACCCGGAGGAAACTCACGCAGTCACGAGGAGAAAGTGCAAACTCCACAACAGTCACCCGAGGCCGGAATTGAACCCGGGTCCCTGGAGCTGAGAAGCAGCAGTGCTAACCACTGTGCCACCGTGCCATCTCAAAATAAACCTCTTCAGTGAGAGTGGTGAGACTGTGGAACTCGCTCCCACACAGAGTGATGAGGTGGACAGTATAGATGCGTGTAAGGTAAAGTTGCCATAGTCCCAGATAACCATTGACTGCTTTCCCCTTGGAGGAGAGCTCAACCTCAGGCAAGGGACAAGGTTGGGAAGGTGGGCTTTCATGAATAACTTCAGCCAGGAGAGAAATTGAACCTGTGCAGCTGGCCTTGTTCTGCATCGCAAATCAGCTGTCTAGTCAAGTGAGCTGAACTTTGTCCAACTTTGTCCAACTTTGTTGATGAGGTCTTGAATGGTGAGGCCGTTCTCATTGAACCAGTTTGGTGTTTGCTGGTCGAGTAGCCAATGGTTTCTTCACAGCTTGAGACGATGGTTATCTCCAGTTCTTTCCAGTTTTCCTCCACTCCGGAGAAAGTATCATGGGTGAATGAACCGCACTATCTCCCAAAGTCTATGGGCGGGATTCTCCTTCCTGCCATCCCTGTTTTCCGGTGTGGCATGCCCCTGCTGGCAACGGGATCCTCCCTTCCAGCAGCTGGCCAATGGGGTTTCCCATTGCGGCCACCTCGACGCCGTCGGGAAACCCGTGGGCGTGGGAGCGCTGCCGGCTGAGTGGAGGATCCCACTGACAGAGAATCCTGCAGTACCCATGCCGGGCGGCACAGTAGCACAGTGGCTAGCACCGTTTCTTCACAGCGCCCGGGACCTGAGTTCGATTCCCGGCTTGGGTCACTGTCTGTGCGGAGTCTGCACGCTCTCCCCGTGTCTGCGTGGGTTTCCTCGGGTGCTCCGGTTTCCTTCCACAAGTCCCGAAAGACGTGCTTGTTAGGTGAAGTGGACATTCTGAATTCTCCCTCTGTGTACCCGAACAGGCGCCGGAGTGTGGCGACTAGAGCTTTTCATAGTAACTTCATTGTAGTGTTAATGTAAGCCTACTTGTGACACTAATAAAGATTGTTATTATTATATCACCAACTATGAATTTCAGCTTATTATTGGGAAGAAGCCAGCAATTTAAATAGAAACTAGGAGCTGCTTAATTGAAACATTTAACATGCAGCGCACTGAGTCCCTCCTGTGCTATCCTAGAGCACATGTTAGCCCTGCAGGGAAAAAGTGACAACCCCCAGATGGATTTTAGTCCAAACATTTTCAGCATTCATTTGTGACCAGCTGCTAGTCAGAATATTTATCTCAGTGTTAATCAATTTTACACCGAATTTCACAGAAACGGGCTAGTTGGCCGACAGGTCTATGCCAGTGTTTTATGCATCAATTGAGGTGGTTAGGTGGATTGGCCATGCTAAATTGCCCTTAGTGTCCAAAATTGCCCTTAGTGTTGGGTGGGGTTACTGGGTTATGGGGTTAGGGTGGCGGTGTTGACTTTGGGTAGGGAGCTCTTTCCAAGAGCCGGTGCAGACTCGACGGGCCGAATGGCCTCCTTCTGCACTGTAAATTCTATGACTAATTGAGCCTCCTCCTGTACTATTTTGTCTTATCCTATCAGATTTCTATTGATTTCTTCTCCCTTGTGGTTATCCAGCTTCCCCTTAAATATATCTGTACTATTCACCTCAACGACCTCTTCAGGCAGCAGTTTCCACATTCTCAGTCCCGTTTTGGGAATTAAGTTTCCCTTGAAATCCCGACTAGTCATTTTAGTCACCAAGATGATCACAATACAAGATTATTCGGAGCCCGCAGCTGCTGACGCACACTCAACAGCATAAGCAGTATCTTATAGACAGAACAAAGTGATCTCACAACCAATAGTTCAGACAACGCAGAGTCGCCACATGCAGTCATGAATGGCAGTGGCTAAGTCATCAACGATCAGGATGAGGCGGGTCAAAGGTTACCCGTACTGAAAATGATGGAGGAGCCCAGCACACCAGTGCAAAGGGCAAGGCTGAAGCAAATGCTGCCACCATCACCAGAAATGGATGATCCACCTCAGTCTCCTCCGGAGGTCCCTGTTATCATTTATTAACAAATTGAACATGTGCAAAGATAACTAACGAACTATGATACAATCGGTAACAAAGAAGTGAATTCAATGAATTCTCCTGGAGCTGCTTCTAGTGAGACTTTCCTCTAGTACGACTTACTACCAACTGTCGAATCTCTGGAGTCACATGGTGGATCTCTATCGCCACCTGCTGGTCAGATTTACATTAATAGATAATAGATAACTATATACATTACTGTGCACATGCATATCACCACAGTCCCCAGCATCAGCGTGAAGGTGCCGATCTTCAGCCAACTTGATTGACGTGATATCAAGAAATGGCTGAAGGCACAGGATATCTCAAAGGCTATTGGCTCTGAAAGTATTCCAGAAATAGTGCTGAGTAATGGTGCTCCAAAACTTGTCGCTCCCCTGGCCAAGCGGTTCCAGGGCACTGGCACCTACCCGGCAATGTGAAAAAACACCAGTCCACAAAAAGCAGGACATATCCAACCCATCCAGTTATGGCCCCATCAGCCTTCACTCAGTCATCAGCAAAATGATGGGCGGTGCTGTCAGGCAGCACTTGCTGAGCAATAGCCACTTGCGGAGGAGGTGGCCAAATCATTGGATCGACTGGTCCCGTCACTGTCAATGGGGTTTCCCGCTTTATGTACCCGCGGAACCCAGAACACTTGGCCATGAAGTGAGAGTGACTGCCCTCGACATCAGGGCAGCATTTGGCCAAGTGTGGTATCAGGGAACCCGAGCTAAACTGGAGTCAATTGGAATCGCGGGAAATCTTCCACTGGTTGGAGTCATATTTAGCACAAAGGAAGATGGTTGTGGTTATTCCTTGAGGTCAATGTATGATTGTTAAGTTCCTAACTGGAATAACAATTGTTAAAACCTGACTATTGTTAAAAACTAACATTCAACTTTGCCAGCAGTGTTTCTTGGTCGCATAATAATGTGAGAAAACCATGTCAAGCTGTGATAGTGCTTACTCGTAGACAGAAACTGTGACCTTGAGGCTGCCTTTGAGAATGTGTGCGAGAATGGCATGTAGATGTCTCTCTTTGTGAGATAAGAAACCATGGGATGTGACAGCACGGAGATATCGGAGTGCATACCAAGGGCATTAATGACCTAAATATGTCAATTTAGCAACAGCTACATAACGTATTCCTGTTGGTCAAGGATGCCATGCTCAAACATGGGTAGAAGGGGATTGGGGGAGGGGATGGGTTAATTGGATAACAGCCAGGATGAAAGGTGCTTAAAGTGTCCCTGACAGCAGAGAGAAATCATCCAAGATGAGAGAGAGAGAGAAAAACAGAGAAGAACCTGAAGATCAGAAGCAGTGAGAGGACAAGCCATTGCGCGTCCCCGATCCATTCATGATAGATAGTAGGTACACCTACATGAATTAAAAATCAATGCCTGAGTCTACAGTCATAGAGATTCACAGAGAGGCCGTTCTGCCCATCACGTCAGTGCCGGCCAGCAAGCACCATATTATAACCCCGTTTTCCAGCACTTGCTCCGTAGCCTTGTATGCTGTGGCATTCCAAGTGCTCATCTAAATGCTTCTTAAATGTTGCTTATCTGAGAACTTAATTAAATTGCTCTGGCTCTATCTTACTGAGGTAGCCTCATGACAGGACTTTTTGCTAGTCCATTCTCATAGAAATCAGAGGTTGAGAACCTCCTTAAAACCAACAACAATCACCTCAGTCCCAGGGCATTGCTGCAGGAGCTCCTCAGGGTAGTGTCCTAGTCCTAACCATCTTCAGCTGCTTCATCAATGACCTCCGTTCCATCGTAAGGTTAGAAGTGGTAGATGTCCACTGATTGTGCAATGTTCAGTGCCATTTGGGACTGCCCAGATTCTGGAGCAATCCATTCCCATATGCAGCACGATCTGCACAGGCTGGGACTGATAAGTTGGAAGTAACATTTGTACCACATAGGGCAGGGACCATCTCCAAAAAGAGAGAATATAAGTACTTCCCCATGACATTTCTTGACATTCACTGCCTCCTCAATCATCAACATCCTGCAGGTTACCATTGACCAGAGACTTAACTGGACCAACTACATCTATCCTGTAGCTACAAAAGCAGATCAAATTCTCAGAATTCTGCAGCGAGTAACTCACCTCCTGACTCCCCCAGGCCTGTCCACCATCTGCAGGGCACACGTCAGGAGTGTGATGGAATACTCTCCATTTGCCTGGATGAGTGCAGCTCCAACAACACTCAAAAAGCCCAATGCCATCCAGATAAAAGCAGCCCACTTGGTCAAAACTCCTTAAACATTTACTCTCTCCACCACCAATGCACCAATTGGGTACCATCTACAAGATACATTTCAGCACATTCCAAACCCGCAGCTTGTAGCACAAGTTTAGCAGATGCCTGGGAACACCATGACCCGTAAGTTCCCCTCCAAGGCACACAGCATCTTGACCTGGAACTACATCACCATTGTTATGAGCCAGAGTTCAGAGAACCCTAAAGAGTATCATGGAGTTCACCTGACCCACAACTTTTAATAGATTGTGGTTATGGGGAACACACGGCCCACTCTACAGGTGCAAACAGAAATCTACAGTACTTTTAAATTAAAACAATGTTTATTTATGAAACCAGTTAACACTTTATAAATCCACAGCAAACATCTTAACAACTATCAACACCAATAAACCCCCAAAGAATACAGTACTCGACAGATAACCCTTAATAAATTCCCAAACAACATCCATAAGACAAAAGAACCTTTTTAACACAAAGATCAGGTTTAAATTCACTATTGAGAGCAGTCAGCACTTTGAAATCACCCAATTGATTTGGAGACAGTCTTTAGTTTTCAGAGAGAGATCCTTATACAGATCCTTGCTTTGCCTGCAGCTACCCAGCTCTCATAATGAAACTAACCACACCCTGTAGCAAACAGCCTAAAATGAAAGTAAAGCAGACAGACAGCCCAGCTCCACCCACTATCTGACATTACTGCAGCTCTCCAATAAACACCCATTTCTTAAAGGTACATCCAGTACAGCTATTTTATAAACACCCATTTTTTTAAACACCCATTTCTTAAAGGTACTCTCACATGATCCAGTCGATTTCGGCGACGTGAGAACAGCTGGTGAGTGGTGAGTCAGTTTCAGCGGGAGCATTGCGGAAGGTGGTTGCTGGGAGGTAAGTCAACCTTTAAAAGCACTTGTCTTTGCAGGGGCAGGCCAGTCGATTTCGGCGGCGTGAGAACAGCTGGTGAGTGGTGAGTCAGTTTCAGCGGGAGCATTGCGGAAGGAGGTTGCTGGGAGGTAAGCCAACCTTTAAAAGCACTTGTCTTTGCAGGGGCAGGCCAGTCGATTTCGGCGGCGTGAGAACAGCTGGTGAGTGGTGAGTCAGTTTCAGCGGGAGCATTGCGGAAGGAGGTTGCTGGGAGGTAAGTCAACCTTTAAAAGCACTTGTCTTTGCAGGGGCAGGCCAGTCGATTTCGGTGGCGTGAGAACAGCTGGCTGGTTAGTCAATTTCAGCAGGAGCTGAGAATTTTTCTTTTTTTTTATTTTAAATTAGTTTTTTAGGCGGGAACAGGAAGTCGACCCGCGGACGTCTGGGAAGACCCTCCCCAATAAATTCTGGTGGAGAGGAAACCCGAGACACTACACGTGTAGTGTCTCCCACCCGCCCTCCTCCTCTAACCTAATAATAAAACGCATTGGTCTGAGGTAAGTACCATATTTTATTATATTATTATTATTTTTTAGCCAGATCTTGGTAGAAAGTTAGAGGAATGGCAGGGAAGGGAGTGCAATGTTCCTCCTGCAGGATGTTTGAGGTGAGGGATGCAGTTAGTGTCCCTGCTGATTTTACCTGCAGGAAGTGCTGCCATCTCCAGCTCCTCCAAGACCGAGTGAGGGAACTGGAGCTGGAGTTGGAAGAACTTCGGATCATTCGGGAGGCAGAAGGGGTCATAGATAGCAGCTTCAGGGAATTAGTTACACCAAAGATTGGAGATAGGTGGGTAACTGTAAGAGGGACTGGGAAAAAACAGTCAGTGCAGGGATCCCCTGCGGTCGTACCCCTGAGAAACAAGTATACCGCTTTGGATACTTGTGGGGGGGACGACTTACCAGGGGTAAGCCATGGGGTACGGGCCTCTGGCGCGGAGTCTGTCCCTGTTGCTCAGAAGGGAAGGGGGGAGAGGAGCAGAGCATTAGTAATTGGGGACTCTATAGTCAGGGGCACAGATAGGAGATTTTGTGGGAGCGTGAGAGACTCACGTTTGGTATGTTGCCTCCCAGGTGCAAGGGTACGTGATGTCTCGGATCGTGTTTTCCGGGTCCTTAGGGGGGAGGGGGAGCAGCCCCAAGTCGTGGTCCACATTGGCACCAACGACATAGGTAGGAAAGGGGACAAGGATGTCAGGCAGGCTTTCAGGGAGCTAGGATGGAAGCTCAGAACTAGAACAAACAGAGTTGTTATCTCTGGGTTGTTGCCCGTGCCACGTGATAGTGAGATGAGGAATAAGGAGAGAGAGCATTTAAACACGTGGCTACAGGGATGGTGCAGGCGGGAGGGATTCAGATTTTTGGATAACTGGGGCTCTTTCTGGGGAACGTGGGACCTCTACAGACAGGATGGTCTACATCTGAACCTGAGGGGCACAAATATCCTGGGGGGGAGATTTGTTAGTGCTCTTTGGGGGGGTTTAAACTAATGCAGCAGGGGCATGGGAACCTGGATTGTAGTTTTAGGGTAAGGGAGAATGAGAGTATAGAGGTCAGGAGCACAGATTTGACATCGCAGGAGGGGGCCAGTGTTCAGGTAGGTGGTTTGAAGTGTGTCTACTTCAATGCCAGGAGTATACGAAACAAGGTAGGGGAACTGGCAGCGTGGGTTGGTACCTGGGACTTCGATGTTGTGGCCATTTCGGAGACATGGATAGAGCAGGGACAGGAATGGATGTTGCAGGTTCCGGGGTTTAGGTGTTTTAGTAAGCTCAGAGAAGGAGGCAAAAGAGGGGGAGGTGTGGCGCTGCTATTACGGAGCAGTATTACGGTGGCGGAGAGGATGCTAGATGGGGACTCTTCTTCCGAGGTAGTATGGGCTGAAGTTAGAAACAGGAAAGGAGAGGTCACCCTGTTGGGAGTTTTTTATAGGCCTCCTAATAGTTCTAGGGATGTAGAGGAAAGGATGGCGAAGATGATTCTGGATATGAGCGAAAGTAACAGGGTAGTTATTATGGGAGATTTTAACTTTCCAAATATTGACTGGAAAAGATATAGTTCGAGTACAATAGATGGGTCGTTTTTTGTACAGTGTGTGCAGGAGGGTTTCCTGAAACAATATGTTGACAGGCCAACAAGAGGCGAGGCCACGTTGGATTTGGTTTTGGGTAATGAACCAGGCCAGGTGTTGGATTTGGAGGTAGGAGAGCACTTTGGGGACAGTGACCACAATTCGGTGACGTTTACGTTAATGATGGAAAGGGATAAGTATACACCGCAGGGCAAGAGTTATAGCTGGGGGAAGGGCAATTATGATGCCATTAGACGTGACTTGGGGGGGATAAGGTGGAGAAGTAGGCTGCAAGTGTTGGGCACACTGGATAAGTGGGGCTTGTTCAAGGATCAGCTACTGCGTGTTCTTGATAAGTATGTACCGGTCAGACAGGGAGGAAGGCGTCGAGCGAGGGAACCGTGGTTTACCAAGGAAGTGGAATCTCTTGTTAAGAGGAAGAAGGAGACCTATGTGAAGATGAAGTGTGAAGTTTCGGTTGGGGCGATGGATAGTTACAAGGTAGCGAGGAAGGATCTAAAGAGAGAGCTAAGACGAGCAAGGAGGGGACATGAGAAGTATTTGGCAGGAAGGATCAAGGAAAACCCAAAAGCTTTCTATAGGTATGTCAGGAATAAGCGAATGACTAGGGAAAGAGTAGGACCAGTCAAGGACAGGGATGGGAAATTGTGTGTGGAGTCTGAAGAGATAGGCGAGATACTAAATGAATATTTTTCGTCAGTATTCACTCAGGAAAAAGATAATGTTGTGGAGGAGAATGCTGAGCCCCAGGCTAATAGAATAGATGACATTGAGGTACGTAGGGAAGAGGTGTTGGCAATTCTGGACAGGCTGAAAATAGATAAGCCCCCGGGACCTGATGGGATTTATCCTAGGATTCTATGGGAGGCCAGGGAAGAGATTGCTGGACCTTTGGCTTTGATTTTTATGTCATCATTGGCTACAGGAATAGTGCCAGAGGACTGGAGGACAGCAAATGTGGTCCCTTTGTTCAAAAAGGGGAGCAGAGACAACCCCGGCAACTATAGGCCGGTGAGCCTCACGTCTGTAGTGGGTAAAGTTTTGGAGGGGATTATAAGAGACAAGATTTATAATCATCTAGATAGGAATAATATGATCAGGGATAGTCAGCATGGCTTTGTGAAGGGTAGGTCATGCCTCACAAACCTTATTGAGTTCTTTGAGAAGGTGACTGAACAGGTAGACGAGGGTAGAGCAGTTGATGTGGTGTATATGGATTTCAGCAAAGCGTTTGATAAGGTTCCCCACGGTAGGCTATTGCAAAAAATACGGAGGCTGGGGATTGAGGGTGATTTAGAGATGTGGATCAGAAATTGGCTAGCTGAAAGAAGACAGAGGGTGGTGGTTGATGGGAAATGTTCAGAATGGAGTACAGTCACAAGTGGAGTACCACAAGGATCTGTTCTGGGGCCGTTGCTGTTTGTCATTTTTATCAATGACCTAGAGGAAGGCGCAGAAGGGTGGGTGAGTAAATTTGCAGACGATACTAAAGTCGGTGGTGTTGTCGATAGTGTGGAAGGATGTAGCAGATTACAGAGGGATATAGATAAGCTGCAGAGCTGGGCCGAGAGGTGGCAAATGGAGTTTAATGTAGAGAAGTGTGAGGTGATTCACTTTGGAAGGAATAACAGGAATGCGGAATATTTGGCTAATGGTAAAGTTCTTGAAAGTGTGGATGAGCAGAGGGATCTAGGTGTCCATGTACATAGATCCCTGAAAGTTGCCACCCAGGTTGATAGGGTTGTGAAGAAGGCCTATGGAGTGTTGGCCTTTATTGGTAGAGGGATTGAGTTCCGGAGTCGGGAGGTCATGTTGCAGCTGTACAGAACTCTGGTACGGCCGCATTTGGAGTATTGCGTACAGTTCTGGTCACCGCATTATAGGAAGGACGTGGAGGCTTTGGAGCGGGTGCAGAGGAGATTTACCAGGATGTTGCCTGGTATGGAGGGAAAATCTTATGAGGAAAGGCTGATGGACTTGAGGTTGTTTTCGTTGGAGAGAAGAAGGTTAAGAGGAGACTTAATAGAGGCATACAAAATGATCAGGGGGTTGGATAGGGTGGACAGTGAGAGCCTTCTCCCGCGGATGGATATGGCTGGCACGAGGGGACATAACTTTAAACTGAGGGGTAATAGATATAGGACAGAGGTCAGAGGTAGGTTCTTTACGCAAAGAGTAGTGAGGCCGTGGAATGCCCTACCTGCTACAGTGGTGAACTCGCCAACATTGAGGGCATTTAAAAGTTTATTGGATAAACATATGGATGATAATGGCATAGTGTAGGTTGGATGGCTTTTGTTTCGGTGCAACATCGTGGGCCGAAGGGCCTGTACTGCGCTGTATTGTTCTATGTTCTATGTTCTATGACACCATACATTGATTGTTGCCAGATTGAAGTCCTGGAAATTGCTTCTCAACAGCGCTGTAGATGTACCTTCGCAGCACGAACTGCAATAGTTCAAGAAGGCAGCACAGCACCACATTCTCAAGGGCCATTATGGAGGAATAATAAATGCTGGCCTCGTCAGTGATGCTCACAATAAACAAATGAAAAAAGTGAACCAGTGCTGCATGCATAGTGAACTGCCACAGAATGAAGGCATCATGATTCCTGCCGGGTTCAGCACAGGGGCTGGTTTAGCACAGTGGGCTAAACAACTGGCTTGTAATGCAGAACAATGCAGCAGCACGGGTTCGATTCCCGTACCGGCCTCCCCGAACAGGCGCCGGAATGTGGTGACTAGGGGCACATCACGGTAACTTCTTTTGAAGCTTACTTGAGACAATAAGCAATTATTATTATTATTTGATCTAAAAGATTAGTCGTCAATTATTGATCGAGTGGAAGTCACTTCTTTTCAGCATATCTCTGGGTTGACATGTGTAGCCACCTAAAATGGCTGATTCCCTATTAATTTGGCCAAAACCCGATTTAAAATGGCTAACCGAAAAGGCTGATGGGAAAAGCAGCCAACAGGACACAAACGGACAGCTGCAGTCAGAATAGCGTATTCGGCTCTGGGGAAGTCGGCCCAGATCGATACTCAGGACTATTAGCAGCACATCAACCCAGACATCTGCAGTTTAATCGGCTATCCCCAGGAACAATTGCAACATATTAGCAATTGAATGCCGGGCCAGACCTGTCGGCGCCTGCAGTGGCCGAAACAAAGACAGGTGAACGACCACCCCCCGATCGAGGAATCGCCCCGTTATTGGACATATCGAACCCAGTGATTGGGAACAAGTCCAATCACTTGGGACTCAGGGTCAAGGGCCGCCCCGAGAGGCGGGAAGCCCCTGGGCCCTATAAAGTGAGGGGCCAAGTTCAGATCTCGCTCTCTCTCCCTTCTTCACCTGCTCGCAGCCTTCGCAAGAACTTTCAGCAAAGAACCGTAAGTTTGACTCCAGCGATCGGTACCCGATAAAGACTCCTAGACATCGACCCGTATCAGCCTTTTGAATCCCGCGCGCGTGCCAGATCCGATTCGATAAGCCATTTGTTTTCCTGACCTGGTGGGCCCTTCCTAAAGTTAACTGTTGGCCAGTAGTGGTAGGTTTCGATATAGATAGTAGGATTATTGTGTAAGCATTAGTTGTTGTATATAATAAATGACCGTTGATTTCAATCTTACTCAGCGGTGTGCTGACTTATTAATCATAACTCGAGCTTGAACCACGTGGCGGTATCAGAAAGATACCTGGCGACTCGTGAGCAAAGGTGACATAATCAGAGCTAATAAACTAAGGCTAAAACGAGCAACACATGTAGAACATGAAAAGCGATGTGCGTGCTGTAAGTGACTCTCGAGGGGAACCTACAATTCTAATGAAACCACATGTGCATTCCACCTGCTTCTCCTGGACAAGAATGACAGGAAGTCAGTTCTCTCGGAATACAGAATGTCAGTGATCTCCTTTATGCAACACTGGATATCAAACTGGGAGATGTTGAAAAATACCTCCAGCCCCAATCTGGAAGGGGCCCAGTCAGGAACTGTTCGCTGCCACAATCACCTTCACACTCGCCTCGCTCGAAGGCTGCAACAGGTTGTTCGTCGCCGAGCTTCAGGTTGGGGGATTTGCTTCCCGGACACCCTGAATGGATATAGCCTCCTGCCAAGAACTCTCCTCCTCCTCCTCCCTCTTCCACTAGTTTGTCCTGCTCTGTGTCACCCAGGCATGCTCTATTCCAAGAGAAATTATTGCACCCATGTCTGAGAGCAAGTGATTGATGTGAAATTCTAGAAGTCTGGACCAATTCCTTCCGTTCTAATGAAGGCTCATTGAGCTGAAGAGGCAGCTCTGCTCCTCTCTCCGGAGATGCTGTCAGACCTGACGAGTATTTACAAAACTGCCTGATTTTATTTCAAAATTCTTCAGCATGTGCCACATCACTGTTGACTTTTTCAATCTTAGAGAATAATAATACAATAATAATCTTTATTATTGTCACACATAAGCTTACATTAACACTGCAGTGAAGTTACTGTGAAAATCCCCCAGTCGCCACATTCCGGCGGCTGTTCGGGTCCACGGAGGGAGATTTCAGAATGTCCAATTCACCTAACAAGCACGTCTTTCAGGACTTGTGGGAGGAAACCGGAGTACCCGGAGGAAACCCACGCAGACACGGGGAGAGCGTGCAGACTCCGCACAGACAGTGCGCAATCCGGGAATCGAATCTGCGACACTGCTGCTTGAAACAGCAGTGCTAACCACTGTGACAGTTGGTTTGTGATGCAGAACAAGGCCAGCGGCACGGGTTCAATTCCCATACCTGCTTACCCCAACAGGCGCCGGAATGTGGCGAATAGGGGTTTTTCACAGTAAATTCATACTTGTGACAATAAAAGATTATTATTATTATTACTGTGCCTCCCATGTTGGAAATGTGTGGAAAGCACCAAACTCTTCTACAATTGCATCAACAACTGGCAAAGATTGAATTGGATTTATTTATTGTCACGTGTACCGAGGTACATGAAAAGTATTTTTCTGCGAGCCACTCAACAGACCATTAAGTACATGGGAAGAAAAGGGAATAAAAGAAAATACATAATAGGGTAACACAAGGTATACAATGTAACTACATAAGCACCGGCATCGGATGAAGCATACAGGGTGTAGTGTTAATGAAATCAGTCCATAAGAGGGTCATTTAGGAGTCTGGTGACAGTGGGGAAGAAGCTGTTTTTGAGCCTGTTCGTGCGTGTTCTCAGACTTCTGTATCTCCTGCCCGATGGAAAAGATTGGAAGAGTGAGTAAGCCGGGTGGGAGGGGTCTTTGATTATGCTGCCTGCTTTCCCCAGGCAGCGGGAGGTGTAGATGGAGTCAATGGATGGGAGGTGGGTTCGTGTGATGGACTGGGCGGTGTTCACGACTCTCTGAAGTTTCTTGCGGTCCTGGGCCGAGCAGTTGCCATACCAGGCTGTGATGCAGTCTGATAGGATGCTTTCTATGGTGCATCTGTAAAAGGTGGTAAGGGTTAATGTACACATGCCAAATTTCCTTACTTTCCTGAGGAAGTATAGGCGCTGTTGTGCTTTCTTGGTGGTAGCGTCGACGTGGGTGGACCAGGACAGATTTTTGGCAATGTGCACCCCTAGGAATTTGAAACTGCTAACCATCTCCACCTCGGCCCCGTTAATACTGACAGGGGTTTGTACAGTACTTTGCTTCCTGAAGTCAATGACCAGCTCTTTAGTTTTGCTCGCATTAACGGAGAGATTGTTGTCACTACACCACTCCACTAGGTTATCTATCTCCTTCCTGTAATCTGACTCGTCGTTATTCGAGATCCAGCCCACTATGGTCGTATCGTCAGCAAACTTGTAGATGGAGTTGGAACCAAATTTTGCCATGCAGTCGTGTGTGTACAGGGAGTAGAGTAGGGGGCTAAGTACACAGCCTTGCGGGGCCCCGGTATTGAGGACTATTGTGGAGGAGGTGTTGTTGTTCATTCTTACTGATTGTGGTCTGTTGGTCAGAAAATAGAGGATCCAGTTGCAGAGTGGGGAGCCAAGTCCTAGGTCTTGGAGCTTTGAGATGAGCTTGGCTGGGATTATGGTGTTGAAGGCGGAGCTGTGGTCAATAAATAGGAGTCTGATGGAGGAGTCCTTGTTTTCGAGATGCTCTAGGGATGAGTGGAGCCAGGGAAATGGCGTCTGCTGTGGACCGGTTGCGACGGTATGCGAATTGCAGTGGATCAAGGTGTTCTGGGAGTATGGAGGTGATGCGCTTCATGATCAACCTATCGAAGCACTTCATTACGACTGACGTCAGGGCAACCTGACGGTAGTCATTGAGGCACGTTGCCTGGTTCTTCTTTGGCACCGGTATGATGGTGATCTTTTTGAAGCAGGTGGGGACCTTGGGTGGAGTAAGGACAGGTTAAAGGTGTCCGCGAACACCTCTGCCAGCTGGTCCGCGCAGGCTCTGAGTGCACGACCAGGGATCCCGTCCGGACCCGTCGCCTTCCGAGGGTTTTAGGAAGGCCGATCTGACTTCGGAAGCTGTGATGGTGGGTACGGGTGAGTTATGGGCTGCTGGGGCACTCGACAGCGGATTGTTGGTTACCTGCTCGAACCGAGCATAGAATGCATTGAGTTCATCGGGGAGGGGTGCGCTGCTGCCAGAGATACTGTTCGGCTTCGCTTTGTAGCCTGTTATGTTGTTTAGTCCTTGCCACAACCGCCGAGAGTCTGTCTGTGACTCTAGCTTTGTTTGATATTCTCGCTTGGCATCTCGGATGGCTTTGCGGAGGTCGTACCTGGATTTCTTGTATAGGTCAGAGTCGTCTGCCTTGAACGCCTCAGATCTGTCCTTCAGTAGGGAGTCAATCTCGCAATTGAGCCATGGTTTCCGGTTGGGGAACGTACGTACTGCTTTCTTTGGCACGCAGTCGTCCACACATTTGCTGATGAAGTCTGTGACGGTGGTGGCATACTCATTTAAGTTGGCCGCTGCATTCTTAAATATGGACCAATCCACTGTCTCTAAACAGTCACGTAAGAGCTCTTCTGTTTCCTCGCACCAGCACTGCACAACCTTCTTAGCTGGATTCTCCCGCTTGAGTTTCTGCTTGTATGCCGGGAGAAGGAGCACCGTCTTATGGTCTAATTTCCCAAAGTGCGGTCGGGGGATGGAACGGTAGGCGCCCTTGATTTTTGACTAGCTGTGGTCAAGAGTGTTGTCGCCCCTGGTGGGACAGGAGATGTGCTGGTGGAATTTTGGCAGGACACTCTTGAGGTTGGCCTTGTTGAAGTCTCCGGCCATGATGAACAAGCCCTCCGGATGTTCTGTTTCGTAGTTGTTTATTACTATGTACAGTCCGTCCAGGGCCTTCCTCACTTCTGCCTGGGGTGGGATGTAGACCGCTGTGATAATGGCTGAAGTGAACTCACGTGGAAGATAATATGGGCGGCACTTCACGGTCAGGTATTCCAGGTCCGGGGAGCAGTCGGTCGCCAGGGTCGCCACATCCAAGCACCAGGAGGAGTTGATGAGGAGGCAAACCCCTCCACCCTTCGCTTTGCCTGATGATGCCGTGCGGTCCGCCCGGTGAATTGAGAAGCCTTCAGGTTGAATGGCACAGTCCGGTGAGGTGGGGGTGAGCCATGTCTCTGTGAAACAGAGCACACAGCAGTCTCTTACTTCCCTCTGAGAGGTAAGTCTGGTGTTAAGTTCATCCAGCTTGTTTTCGATCTCTTGGATGTTTGCCAGGAGTATGCTGGGGAGAGGGGTCTTGAAACCGCGTTGCTTCAGTCTAACCTGCAGACCGCCACATTTCCCTCGCTTCCTCGGTCGGCGACTGCGGCTGGATGATCCTGGGATCCGATGGGAGAAGTCTGACCTTGTGGAAGGTAGGTGGTTGCGTCTGGCGCTGGTGGGGACCAGGGCGCTGGTTACGTTTCTGAGGTCGCATCTGGCAGGGTCCCGGGTGCTGGTTGAGGTAGAGGGGTTGCTAGGGGGGCATGTTTACGATGCGGATGGGTCTCGGCGTTCTGTGGGCACAGGAATATCTTGCAGCGCGTTTGTGTCCTCGTGCGGGGTCTCTGCCATTTTGGGGGTCCTGGGTCATGGCCAGGGGCTTCCTGAGGCAGGTTGGGCTGAGTCTCGTCGTCTGTTCCTTCCCTGGGTGCTCCTGGGGTCGGATCTTGAGGTAGGCCCGGTCGGGCCACCACATGGATTTTTCTTTCTTCCATCGCCAGGTAGGTCGTGTTGCTGGGCGGGCCTCTCCGGGTCGAGTCGCTGGGCGGGTCTCTCGGGGTCGAGTTAGGCCGGGTCTCGTTGTCAGGGGTCGGGTCGGGAGCTCCAGGGACTGGGCCGGGTGATCCGTGGGATGGCGTCGGTTGTTAGGCCGGGTTGGGAGCTCCGAAGTCCGGTTTGGCTCCCAAATGAGGTTGGGGCTTTGTTTCCAGCTTGGGCCTGATCCACTTCCAGGTCGTGGAGGTCAGGCCGGGTCGGGTCAAAAGGTCTCCACGGGCCTCGGAGGAAGTTCAAGCCTGCAAGAAAAGATAAAAGAGAGAGGTTAGTAATAATGTTAGTCTTAGAATTAAATTTTAAAAGATTAGAACGAGTATAAGTTAAGTAAAAAGTGGATCTGTTGGGGAGAGCTCGCAGGGAGTCGCCTCGCTCCGGCGCCATCTTCTGTGAGCAACCATCAACTAACCTGCAAGAAATTGGTGATCCCTTTGAATAGCACTGATGAGGGAAGTCCTTCTTGCTGCTGAATGCATGCTGAACCGTGCACGTTTAAGAGCCAAACTGGCAGGTCTACAGTGTTACCAATGCCTTTCACGTTTGGAGACTGCGCACGGTATGGCTTGATCGAAGATGTGCCATGAACAATAATCCGAAGTGGAAATTGGGTACTAAGGAGCTGAATGTTGTGGTCTTCATTTTGGTCTCCCGCAAGCAGAAACGTCTTCTCTACAAAGACGAGTGGGGTGAAATGTGAGAGCAAGGGGGAACTCTATCCTTGTTCTGGGAGGGAGGGGAGGGGGCGAGGGTAGTGACGCGGGAGATGTACCGCTCGCTGTTGAGGGCCCTGTCAACAACTGTAGGGTGTGCGGCAATAGATGATCTACTAATAGCCACTACAAGCCCACTGACTCCCACAGCTATCTGGACTACAGCTCTTCGCACCCTACATCCTGTAAGGAATCCATCCCTTTCTCGCAGCACCTTCGCCTACATCGCATTTGTTCCGATGATGCCACTTTCCAAAGTGGTGCTTCGAAAATGTGTTCCTTCTTCCTCAACCCTGGGGCGAAATTCTCCCAAAACGGCGCCAATCAGATGGGCATCGCGCCGCCCCAAAGCATCTTTGGGGGCCGAGCCCCAACATTGAGGGGCTAGGTCGGCGCCAGAGGAATTTCCGCCCCGCCAGCTGGCGGAAACGGCCTTTGTTGCCCCGCCAGCTGGCGCGGAAATGACATCCCCGGGCGGCGCATGCGCGGGAGCGTCAGCGGCCGCTGACAGTTTCCCACGCATGCACAGTGGAGGGAGTCTCTTCCGCCTCCGCCATGGTGGAGACCGTGGCGGAGGCGGAAGGGAAAGAGTGCCCCCACGGCACAGGCCCGCCCGCGGGTCGGTGGGCCCCGATCGCGGGCCAGGCCACCGTGGGGGCACCCCCCGGGGCCAGATCGCCCCGCGCCCCCCCAGGACCCCGGAGCCCACCCACGCCGCCTTGTCCCGCCGTTCAAAAGGTGGTTTAATCCACGCCGGCGGGACAGGCAATTTATCGGCGGGACTTCGGCCCATCTGGGCCGGAGAATCGAGCGGGGGGGCCCGCCAACCGGCGCGGCGCGATTCCTGCCCCCGCCGAATCTCCGGTGCTGGAGACTTCGGCAACCGGCGGGGGCGGGATTCACGCCAGCCCCCGGCGATTCTCCGACCCGGCGGAGAGGCGGAGAATGACGCCCCACATTTCCCACCTACAGTTGTGGACAGGGCCCTCAACAGTGTGCGGTCCATCTCCCGCGCCACTACCCTCACCCCCTCCACTCACTCCCAGAACAAGGATAGAGTCC